>NW_024543088.1:15295000-16597500 GCF_018167655.1 Microtus oregoni
TTGTGTCAACACCCTGGTTTATGTGGTGCTGAGGATGGACCTCAAGGCTTCATCTATGCCACGGAAGCACCAGGCTACAGACCCAGCTCTATTATCTCATTTGCTTGTCAGAAATTGCTGGTCTCGAACTGTGTGTGGTGGCACACCTGTAATCTCAGCAACTTGGGAGGCTGAGGTGGGAGGAACTCATGTAAGATGCCAGCCTGGTTCACACAGTAAATTCCAGTGAGGACTTGTTCCTGTTGTTTTTGATTATAACTCCTTTTTGGCCTTACTCTAATGGTGAACACTGTAATGTGGATGTCCAACTTAGGAGAAAATGGGTTGAACTTACATGTGGAGCCACCAGTAATGTCTGCCTATAAGGAACTGGTAAGGAAAGCTACGTCTAACCTCAGAAGGCCAAGTGGATCAATGCTCATGTGGAGCGAATTTTACTGTTAGCAAAATATTATAGATGCAGCACCAGCTTTGAAACATTCAAAATCCCCATGTGAGGTGTCTGCGGGACTCAGACATATATAGCGGCTGGCAGGTACAAATGCAGGGATCTGATGTCCAAATGCAGGGATCTGATCCATATGGCTGTAGCTACATGACCAGCAACAGTGGATTTAATTCAGAGTCGTCATGGCCAGGTTCTGCAAGTCTGGCCGTATTTGGCTGAAATAATGCAAGTGCCCAACTGGAGGGGATTCTGTCATCGCCTAAATGTTCGGCTACAGGACAATGTAACGTGCTAACCCCCATCTGAGGTTGTTCAGAATAATCCAAGAACACTGGTGGCCTGGTGAGATCTTGGTCATTATTTGATTCTGCAGGGCTGGGTTGGCAGGTTTGACCCCAAATGTCCAACACTAGATGACAGTGTTTGTGATTAATTGGAGATCCAGAGGGACAGGAACCTGAGGGCAAGGCACTATTCGGGAAACCTCTGCCTCGCGGAAAAATCACTGGATTATCTTCCTAAAGCTAACCCCCAAGGTCTAGTCCCTTATGTGGCCGCTTCTCCTGAGGCTGACTAGCAAGGTCCTGCTGCCAAAGTACTGAAGTCCAGCAATCTAAAGCCCTCTTTGGCTACCCTAATTAACATGCTCAATCAAAACTAAATGTCTCATCCTAACGCGGGGTTTCCCCCTTTACCCTTATAAACTGCAATTTGCCAATGGGTCACGTCCGTCTCCTCTCTATCCAGTCCTTTGTTCCCCCAGGACAAGTAACTTTCTGTTCCCTTCCCCTTCTCCCTTGTACTCTGTCCTGTCTTTGTCTCTTATTCCCTGCCCTTTGTCCTCCTGGGGCAAATCTTTGTGCTGAGAACTTGGTTGTGTGGTGTCTTGTACCCATACCGGTCCCTTTAGAAACCCCTCTATGGCCTCAGTTTCCCCATCTCTGAGTTCTGACCAAACTCCAGATCTCTCCGGCGCTGGGCGGACCCAACCTCCTCTCACCAGGCGGTCCCGGCCCCTGTGGGACTCCAGCGAGGAAGCCAGACTGTTCAGCAGCGCCATGGCAACTCGATCGTGATGTCACCCTGGGCGGGGGCAAAACTCCTTCCGGAAAGGGTTGCAGGCTGGCGCAGGCGCAGCTGCGGCCCTTTGTCCCAGTCCCGGCGCGGTGTAGGCGTGCTAACCTGAACCCTGGGTGCAAATGTATTGCTGCTACGTGTGTACTCCCTGCCCCTGGACACCCAGAATGATCTTCCAAGCCTGTTGCAATCCTCTCCACGGCTTCTTAGGCAACGCCCGCAAGCAAAGTGTTTCAAAATTGTCCACAATTAGAAAAGAAAATCCAAGCAAAAGCATCTGTCAGACCCACACAAACGGGGTTTCTCCTTAACAGTGGGCTGCACTTGGGGCCTGCTTTATCAGCTTGTCTATAGTGAGCTTGTGTGACCAGTGTACTCTCACAAGGCATCTTAATTTTCATTTTCTTTGAGGAGTGATCAGATTGTTTGGTTGTTCGGTTCTTGATTTTTCTTTTTTTTTTTAGAACCTCATGTGGCTCAGACTATCCTCAAACACAAACTCACCACATACTCAGGCTGGCCTTAAATTCCTGACTCAGTCTCCCAAGTGTTGGAAGGACCAGCATGTGGCTCAAGGCCTTCTAGACGTTAGCGGGCTACAAGGTGCCTTTAGAAGAAAATGAGCCGGGCATGGTGACCCGCGCCTTTAGTGCACCAGGAGGCAGAGTATCTCAGTGAGTTCTAGGCCAGCCAGATCTTCATAAGGAGCTCCAAGATAGCCAGGGGTATGTAGACCCTGTCTCAAAAAAAAACAAACAACAAAACCCGGAAAGAAAACGCCTACATAGGGCCAGCAGGGTGGTCTAATGGGTAGAGACACTAACACGATGGAAGGGAAAAACTGACTCCCAGCAAGCTGTCCTCTGGCCTCCACAGTTAGACTTTGGCATGCGGTGTGTGTGTGTGTGTGTGTGTGTGTGTGTGTGTGTGTGTGTGTAAACAATAAAATGTACAAAGTTCTCTCTTCCAAGAAGGATAAAGTTTGGTAGCTTAAAGGTGTTTGATCCATATCCACTTGGAGATGGCAATGGAGGATTCAGTTTAACAAACTGGGCTTTTGGGGGGAGGGAGGGGGCCAGGAGGGGATGACAGGTATTTTGAGTGTTTGTTACTAAACTAAACAGGATCTTATGCAATCCAGGCTGTCCTCCAACTGAATTTGTAACCAAAACTGACTTTGGATTCCTGGTTCTCCTGCCTCCACCTCCAAAGCTTTGGGATGACGGGTATGTGCCACCAAGTCCTGTTTGTGCAGAACTGGGGATGTAATCAAGCTTTTGTGATTGCCAAACACATGTCCCACCTATTGACTAAGCCACATTCACAGCCCCCAGAACAGTACTCCGCCTCCAAGACAGGGTTTCTCTGTGTAACAGTCCTGGCTGTCCTGGAACTCACTTTTTAGACCAGGCTGGCCTGGAACTCACTGAGATTCAATTGCCTCTGCCTCCCAAGTGCTGGTATTAAAGGCACTCCCCACCACGGCCCTGGCAAGAACAGTATTTATTTATTTATTTTTATTTATTTATGGTTTTTCGAGACAGGGTTTCTCTGTAGCTTTGGAGCCTGTCCTGGAAACTAGCTCTTGTAGACCAGGCTGTCCTTGAACTCACAGAGATCCACCTGCCTCTGCCTCCCAAGTGCTGGGATTAAAAGCATGCGCCACCACTGCCCAGCTAAGAATAGTATTTAAAAAAAAAACCATTTATTTAACTTTATGTGCATTGGCATCAGATCTCCTGAAACTGGAGTTACAGACAGGTGTGAGCTGCCATATGGGTGCTGGGAATTGAACCCCAGGTCCTCTAGAAGAGCAGCCAATGCTCTCAACCACTGGGCTATCTCTTCAGTCCCAAGAATAATATTCTTAAAGTGACAAAGGAGAGTCTCTCAGGGTGGCGAGCTATGGGTAGGTGGATAAAGGATACATAAAGGCTTGTTAGTAAAGTTTATTGAATGGGAGGTTGGGGGTATAGCTCAGTTGGAAGACAGAAGACACAGAATGGAGCAAAGGAACAATTTTACTCAAGTCTAGCATGGTGAAGTTGAGTTTATTGAGGTTTCTTACAGAAGCATGGGTTCCTCAAAGGCATCGCAGAGAAGTCACCCCAGCCTGGAGGATGAGCATGAAAGCATGATGCCTGGAGCTTCCTGCTCAACTGATAGGCAGCCTAGTTACCCAGAGAATCTCCCCTCCCCAACAGTTGTTACTGTTTACACAGGCATGCACAAGACCATGTGTGCCCTCAGAGGACAGCCAGGAGAATTGCATCCCCTGAAGCTAGAGTTACTGATAGTTGTGAGCTGCCTGATAACTGAACTCTGGTCCTCTGTAGGAGGTGCATGTTCTTAACTCCTGGGCCATCACTTCAGCCCTCGTTTGTTTCTATAAGAATGGTTCTCAACCTTGCTAAGGCTGCATCTCTTTAATACAGTCCCTCACGTGGTGGCCCCCAACCATAAAACATTTTCATTGCCACTTCACCAGGGTTATTTTCTACTGAATTGTAATGTAACTATCTGATGGGCGACATTCATGTGGGTGACACCCGCGTCAGTTTGAGAGCCACTACTTTAGAAGGTGAAATAGTGAAAGGAGGTTAGATCACTGAGAATGCGCCTGGAAAGGGCTGTGGGCATCCAGGCCTGTTTCTGTTGGCCTCTGCTTCCTGGAATTCATGGAGATTCTGGCCATGGTGTGCTGATTCCCACAAGCCCAAATCAGTAAAGCCGGGAGACTGAAGCCTCCACGATCATAACTTAAGATAACTCTTTCCCTCTAATTGGTTGGTTGCATCTTGTTACCATAATAGAAAGACAATATAATGCCATGTGTATATGTCTCTTTTACCGATCTTAGCTTTTTTTTTTTTTTAGGTTTGTCAACATGATAACATGTATCAGAATTCCATCTCTTTTCTGGAAGTGAATAATATTCCAGCTGATAGACAGACCACAATGTGTTTATCTAGTCACCCGTTGTTGGGCTTTTGGGCTCCGTCTACCTTTTCACTCTTATGTGTAAAGATGTTATGAGAACACGCACAGATACGCACTTGGTCAGGTCCCTGGTTTCAATACCAGAGGTGGAATTCCTGACTCGTGTGATTACTTCTTCTCTCTTCTTCATTTTTGGCAGGTGGGGTGGTTGTTGGTGGTAGTGATGGGTGTGTGTGTGAGTGTGTGTCTGTTGCTGGGGGTAGAACCTAGGGCCTTGCACTTGGTAGGCAACACCCTATCGCTGAACTACACCCCAAGCCCTGTGTTTAGCTTTCACAAACCGGATTTACATTTTGTTTATTAATGTACGTGTGGGTGTGCACACATGTGAGTGACAGGCGAGCACAACTTTGGGGAGTCAGCTGGGTCTCCACTCAGGCCTTCCTCAGCTCCTCTCCGTGCGCCATCTCCCGGCTCCAGGTTTCGGAGGGATTGCCTGCTTTCCAGGGTAGTTGTGCTCTCTTACGTCCCCACTCCCAATGCGGCAGGACTGGAGCCCCGCCAGCGTCTTTGCAGCATCATTTTTATTCTGATAGTCAGCCTGGTGGATGGGAAGTGGTCTCCATGTTGCATTTCCCTACCTGGATAACCGACTCATTTTTGGAAGACATCTACTGTCCATTTCAACCTCTGTTACTCTCTCCCCTTCCCTCCCCTGCTCTTAACGCCATCTTTTTCCTCCTGTCCCTTCAAATGAAGCATCTCTCTGCCCCGGGGCCTTTGCACAGCTGTTCCTTCTGCCTGGAATGCTTTCCCTCTAGATACCCACGTGGCTTCTGCCTTTACCTTCTGTCCATATTTTCTTATATCTCTTGCTCACTTTCATGTTTGAAACAGTGTCTCATCCTATTAGCCTATACTCACCTTGCATACAAGATTCTTGGGCTTCTGCCTAAATGTCATCATCTTACAGGACCTTACTGATCACACCTTCTGAATATTCCTTGCACCTTTATTTGGGTTGAGCTCCAATGAGGGGGATACACATGTGTACACACACATGTAGAGCCTAGACAGCCATGTCTTCCACTTTATTTTTGAGATAAGGTCTCTCTCTGGCCTGGAGCCAGCTGGACATAGAGTCCCAAGGATCCTTTTGTCTCTGTCTTCCTGGTGCTGGAATTGGAAGTATGCCACCACACCCTGCTTTTTAGCTACAAGCTCAGGGGATTGAACTTGGGTTCGTGCATAGCCAACCCTCTATCAACTGAGCCACTTCCCCAGCCCCTGAGGCAGGTGTCCTGAACTTGCTAGCAGCTGAGGTTGCCCTTGAGCTCTACAGAGTCTTGTCCCTTCTTCCTAAGACCAGGGATGACAGGTGTGTACTGCCACAACTGACTCTGGGATTTTGTGTGTGTGTGTGTGTGTGTGTGTGTGTGTGTGTGTGGTTGTTTACTTATTTGAGACAGGGTCTCACTCTGTAGCTCTGAATGGCCTGAAACTCACTATATGTTCCAGGGTGGCCTCACTTGCAGCTATCCTCCTGCCTCCACTTCGCAAATGCTGAGATTCCAGGCGATCACAGACATGTCTAGAAAGATCCCTTGAATGTGCTCTCCCTGATGGCCTGTGTCAGCATGATGCTTTTCTCTGAATGCCCTGCATGCTGCCAGATTCTCTGCAGAACCACCACCGCGCACCCCCTGCCTCTCCAGCCGTTGTACCACACCCCCACCCGCCACTGCCATTCTTCACCCTGAGACACAGCTTTGAACTTTGCAGGCCATGCTCTCCCAGCACCTACCAGCTGGTGAAGAATTGAGCTTGACTGACCTTTGAGAAAAATACTTACGCTGCCCTGGCCTTCCTAGCTGGCCTTGGAGTTGCCAGGCACAGTCTGGCAGTCACCACTGGTGCCCAGCCAATGTCCTTCTTCCCAACACAGAATACCCACATGAGACAAGGCCACTCTGTTGTCGCGTCTCTAAACACAGACAGCGTGCACAGCTGAGCACAGACAGGAGGCGCCAGCCCTCCGTTCTTTTTGCGTGTATTTATCGTGTGTGTGGGTGGGTGGGCGTGCAGGTGCTGTGTTCTGCAGGTGGCTGTCTGAGAACATTCAGGTGGTTCTCTCCTTCCACCACAGGAGTTCCAGGGATCTAACTCAGTCACCAGGCTTGGTGGCAAGCACCTTTATCCCTGAGCCATCTCTCCAACCCCACACCTCTGTTCCTAGTTTATGAGAGTAACTAATGTCCTCTGCCCATCACAGCTTCATCCCTGCTTCATTTCTTTGTGATTCTTCCTTAAAACAATTCAGAGACTCAAAAAACAGAGCTTTATTCATGCTAGGCAAGCACCCTGCTGATGAACCTCACCACGCCCCACTGGCCTACCCCCACCCTGGGTCCTGCATTTCCAGCAAGCAGGAGAACGAGGAGGAAATGCTATGACTGGCTGGCTGGCTGGTTGGACCAAAGCCCTGGCTGGTTTGGAGGCTGGGAGAACTAGCCTCAACCCAAAAGACAAAAAGCCACAATTGACTGGAACTGCTTTTTTGAGAAGAAAGCCATCCAAATTGCTTTGGTGTTCATTGTAACTTCAACATTGACCTTTTTAGATAGGGTCTCAGCAAGTAGCTCTGGCGAGCCTGAAACCCTCTACATAGACAAGGCTCTCTCAGACTCACAGAGAGCCACCTACTTCTGCTTCCTGCATTCTGGGGTTAAAGACATGCACCACAGGCCTGGCCTTCAGGTTTTTTTTTGTTTTTTTTTTTGTTTTTTAATATGTTTTCTCTCTCTCTCTCTCTCTGGGTGGGGGGGGTGATGGGTGTGGGGGGGATTATTCTTCTAACAGGCATTATTGAAGCACAATTTACACACAATGAAATTCGTTTTTTAAACATTCGTTTGGGGGGTAGAAATGTATGCATGCATGCCATGATGTATTTACGGAGACCAGACAACTTTCAAGATTCAGTTCTCTCCTTCTACCATGTGGGACCCCAGGATCAAACTCAGGTCATCAGACTCAGAGGCAAGTGCTCTTACCTGTTGATTCATCTTGTCCCCACCCATCACTTTTTTGTTGTTTTAAGACAAGGTGTCACTATGTAGACCAGGCTGGCCTCGAACCTGCGGTGATGCCTCCTGACCGCTGAGAGTGCAATGCTGGGATTACAGGCATTTACCACCATGCCTAGTTTACTAGCAGAGCACTTGTCTACCCGTGTGGGAGAACCTGAGTTCCATCCACAGCAATGAAAAAAGGAAGAATGAAAAGAAACTAGGCCAATTTTGGTGTTGCACCTCCGTAACCGAGATAAGTTCCAGCCCCAGCCAGAAAGCCCCATTCCCTTCTCTCCCACCAAACTCATACAAAACAAATCCTCTGCAGACTTTCTACAACACCCAACACACTCACACACACACACACACACACACACACACACAAACACACTCACACAGAGTGACAAGTTGAATTCATCAGAATTCATTTAACCGAGAGTGGGTTTCCAAGCAACCTTTGGGTAGTAGGGAAACATCCACTTAAAAAGTAGCTTGAGGGAGGGACTAGGTCTGTAGCTTAGTTGGTGGAGTGTTTGTTAGCATACATGGATCCCTGGGTCCCATCCCTAGCACCACATAACATGGATATGGTGGTGCACATCCGTCCTCCTTGACTATATGGCAAGTTGGAGAACAGCCTGGGCTACATGAGACCCATCTTAAAAATAATCGGGGGCCAGAAAGATGGTTCAGTGGGTGAATGCACTTGCCATCAGCCTAGTGACCCCCATGATGACCTAATCCCCAGGACCCAAGGAGAGAAATGACTCCCAAAAGTTGTTCCCTGATATCCACAGGCCACCATGGAGCACTCCCAAAATATACAAATAAGTGTGCTCTAGTTCTATTTATATTACTGTGTTTTAAATTCTCTAAAAAAGAGCAATTTAGGGGAGAAATGGGGTATTTCATCTCACTGTCCATCATTGTGAAGACAAGGTTGGAACTTGAGTTACTACCAACACATCTGCAGCTGACAGCAAAGAGCATTAAACGCATCGGTGCTCACTTTCTTGCTCCATGTGCTCATTAGTTTCTCCATACTATATTATGCATCCCAGGACCCTGTCTAGGGAATGTTGCCACCTGCAGTAGACTGGGTCTCTCCACATCTATACTTAGGACAAACCCATACAGATAAGTCCACAGGTCAACTAGATCTACACAGCTCCTCACTGAGACTCTTCACAAGTGATTCTAGGTTGTGTCGATTGAAAGTTAAAGCTAACCTCAGAAAATGTAATTTTTAAACAGTTAAAGCCGGGCAGTGGTGGTGCACACCTTTAATTTCAGCACTGGAAAGGCAGAAGCAAGCGGATCTCTGAGTTCAAGACCAACCTGGTTTACAGAGTGAATTTCAGGACAGTCAGGGGTACACAGAGAAACCCTGTTTCAAAATAAATAAATAAGTAAGCCAATGAAGTTTTTTTTTAAGGAATTAAATTATAAAAAGGTTATTTGGCAACCTGTGAGTCCTGGAATGGTAAGGAGGAGCCAGTCCATTAGTCCCCGTGCACAAAGGTCAAGATAGAGATGAACAGAAAATCTTTAAAAATAATAGCAAAATAATAGCCCCGGCACACTGCTGCTTTTAAAGTCATCACTACTATCCATCCTGATTCCCAGATCACAAAACTGAGGTTCTGAAAACCCAAATTGCATGCATGGATCTCTGACAGAACTCAAGTCCAGATCCTCCAGGCAGCCCCCAGAGGTAGCAGGGTACCTTTGTGACAACGTCATCTGGGGGAACTCTTGGGGCCACAATGTCACAATGAGCGGGGCTAAATCACCTTGGGTTAACCTCTAGAAAGGACCAGAAGACCAGCCCCTGGCATGAGCGGGGGCCAGAGGGAGTCTGAGGGACCAGACGTGTGCTAAGTTCAAGATTCATTAACCCAGTGAGGTAGGTCTGTGTTCTTGTCCCTGACCCCGTCACTGTTAGGGACTGAACCAAGGATCTCACATATGCTAAGCGCACACTCAATCCCTAAGCTGAAGCTCTAACCTGAGATAGGTTGCACGTAGCCTAGGCTGGCCTCCAACTTGCTCTGCAGTCAAGGGTGACCTTGAATTTCTGATCTTCCTGCACCTCCTAATCTGGGGATTATAGGTGTATCACCATGATTGGTTTATGCCATGCTGGGGGTGGAACCAGGTCTTCATGCTTGCTAGGCGAACACTACCAGCAGACTGCAGTGCAGGGCTCCTTATTTCATTCATTCATTCATTCATTCATTGGCCCAGGCTGATCCCAAGCTCACACTCAAAGTTGAGCCTGAACTTCTCATTCTCCTGACTCTACTTTCCAAATTCTGGGATTACCAGCACAAAGGCAGCTGACTGTGTGTGTGTGTGTGTGTGTGTGTGTGTGTGTGTGTGTGTGAAGGCTCTAGAGGACAACCTCAGGTGTCATTCTCAAAATTTCCATGAGATAACGTCTCTCACTGGTACGGAGCTCATTGGTTAAGATAGGTTAAATACCACTGAGCCCCAGGAATCCCCCTGTCTCTGCCACCCCAATGCTGGGGTTATAAGAGCCACATAACAAGCATGCTAAGTATCAAATTCATGGATTGGTCCAAACTTCAAATCTTGTTTTGTTTTCTTTTTCTTTTCTAAGATTTACTTAGTTTATTATCTTATTTTAAGTATCTGGGTATTTTGCCTGCATGATTGTATGTACATCACATGTATGTTTGATGCCCTCAGAGATCAGAAGAAGGTGTCAGATCCTCTGGGACTGGAGTTACAGATGGCTGTGAGCCAGCTTGTGGGTGCTGGAAATCAAACCCGACTACTCTGCAAGAGCAACAAATGCTCTTAACAGTTGAGCCATCTGTCAGGTCCCTTCTCTTTGAGACCTTAGGTAGCCTAGTCTAACCTTGGATTCTCTATGCAGATAAGAATGACTTTGATTTTCTAAACCTCCAGTCCCTGCCTTCGGATTGCTGGGGTGACAGCCTGTACCACCACACCTGGTTTATGCAGTGCTGAGGTTCTAACCCAATGCATACTGTGCAAGCATTCTGCCAATGTATCAGAACCCTAGCCCAATATATGGCGTTTCTTTCTTTTCATTTATGTTTATTTTCATGTGCTATAGAATCAAGCACCTAATGTAAGTTTTTTAAAGAGTTCAATGTGAGCACATAGCAGGCTTCAGTCAGGGAGGGCGAATGTTGATGGGCAGCCCGGGTCTCCAAGGAGCATCAAGGAAGACAAAGGAGGCAGCCCTGCACCAAGTTCCAGCTGGCCAAGCAGCGAGATGACTGTCTGAAGCTGAAAGTGGAAGGAGCCCAGTCACATGACATCTGCAGTCGACAAGCAAAGCCACCCACGCTTATGCCCAACTCACTTTAGCCTTTACACCAAAGGTTCTCAACCTTCCTAACACTGCGACCCTTAGTACCTCACATGGTGACCCCCAACCATAAAATTATTTCTGTTGCTACTTCATAACTGTAATTTTGCTGTTATGAGTCGTAATGTAAATATTTGTGTTTTCCGATGGCCTTATGTGACCCCCTGGGAAAGGGTGATTTGACCCCCAAAAGGGGGGCAACCCATAGGTTGAGAACTGCTGATTTATCCAGTCCAGGACCGAGCTCAGAGTACTTTTAGTATACATCACACTCTGACCTCGGCTCTCACAGGCCCGCCTGGAGGCTTGCCTCCTGTGTGATTTCAGATTCACTGCCCATCACAGTGTTTAAGTATTCACTCATGTATGTGTGTGTCTCCAGTCCTGAGCTTAACAAAGCTCAGGGCTCTTGATCTATTTTGGCTAACTGATGACGGGATTAACCTATCTCAGGGTTTTTATTGCTGTGACAAAACAGCATGACCCAAACCAAGTTGGGGAGGAAAGGGTGTATTTCATCATATAGCTTTTTGTTCATCATCCAGGGAAGTCAGAGCAGAAACTCAAGGCAGGAACCTGAAGACAAGACCTGATGCAGAGGCTATAGAGGTGTGCTGATTATTGGTTTGCTCCTCATGGCCTGCTCAGCCTTATAGAACCCAGCACATGTCTTAGTTGGACTCCCCAGGGGAGGCAGGGAGGCCTTAATTTCAATGAGAAGCAGATTCGGGGGGAGGGAGGAGGATGGAGGGAGAACCGGGATTGGTCCATAAAAATAGAGAAAAGGAAAAAAAGAAAGAAGGAAGGAGAGAGAGAGAGAGAGAGAGAGAGAGAGAGAGAAAGAAAGAAAAAGGAAGAGCCACAGGTCAATCTAGTGAAGCATTGTCTCAGATGTTGGACGTTTCCTTTTCTAAAAGGGCTCCTAGCTTGTGTCTAATTGACGTAAAACTAGCCAGCACAGTACAATACCCCTACACAGCAGGAGCCAAGTAAGGAGTCTCTTTCCTCTTTCTGGGGTCAGGCTAAGGACTGAAAGACAGCATTGTCCTGGGGTGGAGGAGGCGGTTTTCACGAGTTTAGGCCTTTGTCTTCGCCCCGCGCAGGTGGCGCCGGGGGCCTCACGATGCCTGTGTGCCCGACCTCCCTGGAGTTCCTCAAAGCCTCACACTTCGCTCTGGGCCCAGATCTGCGGCTGCACGATGGTACTATGCAGTGCACGACGCACCGGGACTTCCCGGCCTATTCCTCCGTCACCCCGGCGCGGCCCCCAGCTTCGCCACCGCACCCCAAGGTCTTGCAAATGGAAGCGCATTGGGCGGCCCAGAAGCGCGTGTCAGAGGTGCGCCGCGCATTCTCGCCGCCGCCCGAGATGCAGTCGCTGGAAGAGCGGCGGGAGCAGACAATGGAGCGCGCGCGAGTCATGCAGATCAGCAACCTGCACGTGCACGCGGACGCGCGCACCGGTCTCAAACTGTCCACTGCACGTTCTGACTACCGCTGGCCTGAGCTGCCGCCGCACGCCCGTGAGGATATCCGAGGCGCGCGCCTCATCTTCGATCGCGACTCGGTGCCCTTAGGCGACAGGGAGCAGCTCGGCATCCCTCCCACCTCGTACCAGGCACACTACCCGCCATACGACGACGACACCCCTCAGCCCCGTGTGCCCAGCAGCCACCTGGGTGAGCGCGCGCTCTGGGCAAGTGCACCTAAGGTCGCTCAGGGACTCCTCACAAACTACACCCCCACACCCCGTCCACACCCCAAATGGCCACTTGTCATCTTGGAGCAGGAAAACGCTTCTAGTTGCCACCCAGTAGAGACCAAAGATGCTGCTGCTAAAACCGCCAGGGCTGAGAATACACTACTCAGTTGGTAGTGTATTTACCTAGCATTCATGAAGCTCTGGTTTGCTACCTGAGCACTATATAAACTAGGCATGATGGCCAACACCTATCATCCCAGCACTGGGGAAGTAAAGGCTCACTCAGATCAGGAGTTCGGCTTTGCTACATAGTGAGTTCAAGATTAGCCTGGGACCCTGTCTCCAAAAAATAAAACAAGGCTTGTGAGATGACTCAGTCAGTACACTGGTTGATGGGCAAGCATGAGAACCCAAGTTCCACCCCTAATACCTACATTATGCATGGTTGGGAGAAAGAGACAGGAGTATCACACACACACACACACACACACACACACACCTCCCCATTTGCTGGCCAGTCTAACTGAATCAGAGAGCTCCAGGTTCAGTGAGAGACCCTGTCTCAAAATATAAGACGGAGAGCAATTGAGGAAGACACCTGACATCAACCTCTGACCTCTACATGTATGTGCATTCTCATGCACGCACACACATGAACACACAAAACAAAAAACCCCACAGTTCGCTTGGTGGCTCATGTCTGCAACCCCAGCACTCAGGAGCTAAGGGAAGGGATTGCTGCAAATTTTTGGCTCACTCCCCAGATCCTACCATGCACAGCAGCAGCACTACCCCACAAAAGAATCAGCCAGTTCCAAATATCAAGGAAATTTAGGTACCAGGGACTAAGACAGCTCACTGGGAAAGGGCACATGCAGCCAAGTCTAATGACCTGAGTTCAATTCCTAGGTCCCACATTGTAGAAGAAGAGGACTCATTCCTTCAAGTTGTTCTCAAACCTACACATCACACACACACACACACACACACAAAACACACACAAACAAAAAGTCGAGCATGATTTTTCATGCCTGTAATATAAGCACTTAAGCGGCTGAGAGAAGTTCAAGACCAGCTTTGGCTACAGCATGAGTTCAAGTCTAGCCTGAGAGACTTGGTGAGTTTCCCCAAAGAAAAAAAGGTGGAGAACATACCTCAGTGGTAGAACACTGGACTAGTGTGTATGACGCCCTAGGTTTTTCTTTTTACTTTTGTTTTGTTTTGGAATTGTCTGGCAATGACTCCAGTACAACCGTAGTTGTAAGAGGATACCCTTTGAGTTGGGCTTTGGGATTCTGGGATCTGGGTGCAGCCATGTCATTTGGAGGACAACCTTGAGTATCAGAGCTCGGGCATCTTCATCTTTTACTTTGGAACAGGGTGTTTTATGGGTTAAGAGAATGAGCTACGATAGCCATACTTTTGGTTTTGAATGAATGAGTTTATTAGTATATAGCAAGGCAAAATAACAGGAAAAAACAAACAAACCAAGTGATGACACAGTAGAAACCAGCCTTATCTCGTACAACGTTCTCCTATTGGGTGTTCAGAGCATCCCTCAGAGACCACCTGGGAAAGCCCCCTTGTTCCTGGGGCAGAGCAGTGAGGCTCTGCTCACAGGGGAGGCTTCCAAATGAGAAAAGAGCAGATAGAAATGACATCAGAACAGGAGCTCAAACATGCAGCAAAACTGACGTCATGGTGGCGCACGCCTTTAATCTCAGCCCTCAGGAGGCAGAGGCAGGCGGATCTCTGTGAGTTCTAGGCCAGCCTCTTCTACAGAGCAAACTCCAGGACAGCCTAGTCTACAGAGGAGAGAGGGGTGTGGGGAAGGGAAGTGTCTCCTTGCAGTGAGCTTCCCAGGGCGGAATGTCCTCCCTTTCCCACGCAGGGGCTTTTATGTCATGGGATAAGCAGTAGTACTGTTTGTTTCAAGTGGCTCACCTTCCAGCTGTTCTCAAGTACATGATGTTTTCATTCTTGGATTCTTTTGCTGTTTTCTTGCCTCCTTGTCACAGAGTTGGGGGGACAGCTCACCTTTGGACAACGGGCCATGGAGAACACTTGAAGATGTACACTCTCAGGTCTAAATGAGAGAGGGGACCTGACTTCCAGAACTTAGGGTCTGGCATTGACCTGGAAAGTCCTCAAATAGGCTGCCCTGGCTCGCAGGCAAGCACTTGGGAGCCGCCTCCCTAGTGCTGAGACTACAGACTTGCGCCACCATTTCTGACTTTTTATGCAAATTCTGGAGGTCCCAACCCGGGTCCTCATGGTTGTGGAAACAAATGTTTTACTGCATCTCCCCAGCCTTTTCTCTTTCCTGGGTCTCACACATACCAGGCAAGTGCTCTACCACTGTCCAGCCTCCGTGCTCCTCTTATCTATCCGGCCACTTCCAGTCTCTGCACCACAAGGGTATAAGATGAGTGAGAGAATACCAGGTCCAATTCAGCCTGAGCTGGGCGCGTGACCCCAGCACTCAGAAGGCTGAGAACTGCAAGTTCCTACACTCTCTCAATACACACACACACACACACACACACACACACACACACACTCTGAAACAGAACAAAAATATTTAGAAGAAAGGAAAGAGGATCCCAGGCATGGTGGCCACGCCAGTAAAGTTAGTACTGCAGGGAGGCAAGAGCAGGAGAGTCAGTTCGAGGCCATATTCGACTGTGTGACGTTTGAGACCAGACTACATGAGACCCTAAGGGAAATGGACTTAGCCTAGCAAGATGCCTGTCCTAAGCCTTGGTAGTTATTTTATCTTATGTTTCTTGTGTTTATATGCATGTGCACATGTTCCAGGGTTCAAGTACGAGGTCAGAGGACAGCTTACAGGAGACAGTTTTCTTTCACCAGGTGAAACCTGGAGCTCTAACCCAGGTCTTCCGGCTTGGCGGCAAGCACCTTTACCCACCAACCCATCTCAACAGCCCTTTTTTTTTTTTATTGTTTTTGGGGAATAGTTTGCAGATATCCTTCAGTCTAGAATGCTCAGGGCTGCTCAGACTACCTTCCTGTGGCTACAATCCCAGAAGGCCTTAAGGCTGCAGAGAATCAGCCCCATTCTCTCCCACTACCTTCCTCTTTTTTCTTAGGGGGCCCCAATCCCCTGAAGTGGAACTACAAGGGAAAGGAAGGCACCTCCTACCAGAATCAGTTCCAGGCCCTCCCAGGCCCACCTGCCTTGATGTGTAAGAGGGTAAATCAATGTGGCTCTGGCTTTGCTGGGGTGGGGGGAGGGTACAGCTATGGCAGCTAGGGTGGTTTCCACCTTTCCACCCTTCTTTGCCCATAGGCCTCCTCCAGTGTGAACCTAGGAGACAGCAAGGTTGGCTACAGCACCCTGTGCTCATATGTGAAACAGACCTACACACCTCAGGAGCTACCACCACACAGGTAGGAAAGGCCACAGTTTGCTCACAGTTGGCTGTCAGCACCCTGTGGGAGGCTGGGGAGACGGCTCACTATGGAAAAATGTTTGCAGCATGAGCGTGAGGACATGAGTTCAAATCCTCAGCGCCTACCTAAAAAGCTGCCTGTGGCCATGTGCCCATCATCCCCAGGGTGTGGTACACACAGACAGGGCAATCATTGGGGTGTGTCAGCTGTCAGCCGAACTCTAGGATCAGTGAAACTCGCTCTCAAAAGAATAAGGCAGGGCCAATGAGATGGTTCAGTGATTAAAGTGCTTGCCACCAAGCCTGATGACCTGAGTTCAAGCCCTAGGATCTACATAGCGAAAGGAGGGAACTGATTTCCATAATTTCTTTTTTTTTTTTTTTTTTGGTTTTTCGAGACAGGGTTTCTCTGAGGCTTTGGAGCCTGTCCTGGAACTAGCTCTGTAGACCAGGCTGGTCTCGAACTCACAGAGATCTGCCTGCCTCTGCCTCCCGAGTGCTGGGATTAAAGGCGTGCGCCACGATCGCCCGGCCTCCATAATTTCTTCTCTGACCTCCACATGTGCACCATGGAAGAAGCACAGGTATACACACACACACACAGTCGTGCTCACACTTGCACACAGCCTGTATATGCACAACACACGTACAGCAGCACACACACCAAAATAAATAAGGAGAAGGAAAGATGTTTCCACAGCTGAGCTCTTGTTCCTATGAAGACCAGAGTTTGGTTCTCAGCACCCACGTGGTAGCTCTCAACAGCCTATGACTCCAGTTCCTGGAGATCCAACACCACCTTCTGGCCTCTGCCAGCCTCCACACACATGTGACACATGCACATGCATGTAAAATAAAAATGAAATATACATCTTTAAAAACAAGCAAACAAATGGAAAGAGCTAGGCAGTGAGGCGCACACCTTTAGTCCCAGCACTCGAGAGGTAGAGACAGGTTGATCTCTATGAGTTTGAGGCCAGCGTGGTCTGCAGACCAAGTTTCAGGGACAGCCAGAGCTACACAAAGAAACTCTGTCTTGAAAAACAGGGAGGGTGGTCTGTTCACTGGCGAACAGCACTGGCTGCTCTTCCAGAGGACCCAAGTTTGATTCCCAGCACCCACATGGCAACTCACGACTGTTTGTAACTCCAGTTCCTGGGGACCTGATGCCTTCTTGTCTCCTTAGGCAGCAGGTATGAATGAGGTGCAAAGATATACATGCAGGCAAAAATACCCATACACATTTAATTTAAAAAATTCTTTTTAAAATGGGAAACTGAGTATGGAGGAGAATGCCCTGAATCCCAGAACTTGGGGGCCAGAGAATGGGGGTTCACTGTAAAGTCAATGCCAGCCTGGTCTACATAGTTCTGGATCAGCCAAAGTCACATACTAAAACCCTGCCTCAAAATAAGTAAATTAAAATAAATAAATAAGGGCTGGAGAGATGGCTCAGCAGTACTTGCTGCTCTGGTAGGAGACCCGAATTTGATTTCTTGTACACACATGGTGGCTCCCAACTATCTGTAATCCCCGTTCAAGGAGATCTTCTGGCTTTCATGGGCATCAGAAACACCAGGAACATGTGGTACACTTACATATATACAGGCAAGCACTCATACACATAAAACAATCATCTTTAAAAATAGCCAGGTGTTGCTGGGCAGTGGTGACGCACACCGTTAATTCCAGCACTCAGGAGGCAGAGTCAGGTGGATGGATCTCTGTGAGTTTGAGGCTAGCCTAGCCTACAAAGCAAGTTCCAGACTGGCTCCATAGCTAGTGAGAAACCCTGTTTTTTTGTTTTTGTTTTTGTTTAAAAAAAAAAAAACAAGACCAGACTGTAGTGGCACATACCTTTAATCCCAGCACTCGGGAGGCAGAGGCAGGTGGATCTCTATGAGTTCGAGACCAGCCTGGTCTACAAGAGCTAGTTCCAGGACAGGCTCCAAAGCTACAGAGAAACACTGTCTTGAACCATCCCCCTGCCCCCCCCCCAAAAATAGCCAGGTGATGGCAGCGGCGGCAGCAGCACACACCTTTAATCCCAGAACTCGGGAGGCAGAGACAAACCAGCCTGGTCTACAGAGTGAGTTTCAGGACAGCCAGGGCTATATGGTGAAACTCTGTCTCCAAAAAACATAAATAAAATTAATAATTAATAAAAATAAAAAGGCTGAGCAGAGTGGCGCATGCCTTTAATCCTGGCACTCCTGTCCTGCTTAGACTTCTGCAGCTCCGATAAACACAGAGGCCAAAAGCAATCTTGGAAGGAAAGTGTTTGGTTTGTAGGTTCCAGTCCATCGTTGAGGAAAGCCAAGGAAAGTCAAGGAGGAAGCTCTCAGAGGCAGGAACTGAAGCAGAGGCCCTGGAGAAATGCTGTTCACTGGCTTGTTCTCCAGGGCTGGTTTAGCATGCTTTTGTAAGCCACCTAGAATCATCAGTCCAGGGGTGACACCACCCACAGGGGCCAGCCCTTCCCACATCGATCATTAATGAAGAAAACGCCCTTTTAAAAAATCCCCTCAGACAGACACCACAAGAACAGGAATTTGATGGAGACAATTCCTAGGTTGAGGGGACCTCTTTCAGGGTGATTCAGTTTGTGTTTAGTTGGCCACTAACCAACACAACTCCTGAGGCAGAGGCAGGCAAATCTCTGTGAGTTCCAGGCCAGCCGGGACTACAGACTGAGACTGTCTCACAAACTTATACAAACATTGACGCACCCCAGGCTCAGCCTTGCTTCACCTGCCCCTATCACTTTTCCTGGAAATTCTGAGGACCTACCTTGATCCTAACTTGCTTTGCCTGAGGTACGACAAGGCCCAGACTGCAGCCCACATCCACCGGGTGAGCATTGGTCCTGGAGACGGCATGTTCCATGACAGGACCACCATGAACGACCACTTCTACCCCCGAAAGCCAGGTGAGAACTGGGGTGTGTACTCCATCCCTGGCTTCTTTTTGTGTGCTGCCTACTACTGACACACCTCTCCCCAGCAGAGCCTTTTGTCCTTCACCATGATAAGACCCCAGAGTCGCACATCCTGGAAGGAAACTGGTGCCCTGGCCCTGGCAGCCTTGCTACCTCCACAAAGTTCTTCTATGGTGAGGTCAGCAGGAAGAGGGAGAAGGTGCCAGTGTGCTCTCATTGGGGGGGGGGGGGGGGAAGCGGGTCTCAAAGGCAGAACAAGAGGTGAAGCTCAATGTAGACCACAGGCCCTGGGATTCAAACACACACACACACACACACACACACACACACACACACACACACACACACACACACCAGTATCAGCCACAATGGTTCTGTCTGTAAAATACAATAACCGAATTAAATCTAAGCCCATCTGGAACCCAGAGGGTGGGAGCTACCCACGCCACGCGACTGCTTCTCAGTGCTGGAGCCCCTGGACCAGAGATCCCTAGAAGCTTGTATTCCCTACAGCCGCCTCCTGTGACTCAGCCTCCAGGGAGACATGTGTCCCATGAGAAATTGAAGCATCACGTAATCCTGGGAGAAGAAAAGCTGCTCCGAGACTTCTTCCAAACCTCCACGGGCTCCACCTACTGCCCTCCGGACACCAGCCCCAAACAGAGAGTCCGTAACTTTTTTTTCTTGCGGAGTAACTTGCCTGAGGGCACAGGTGGTGAGTGTGGTCTACCCATCCCTGAGAACCCCGTCCCATCCCCAAGATCCTCCCTGGTTCCTGGAAGCACGGTCCATCGCTGAAAGCTTCACCTCACTAAAAAACCGTCCCTTCCTGACGCCCCGCCTCTCACTCCACCCCCTCCTCCAACTCTAAAGATCTGCTTCTGTCCCTGGAAGATTTGTCCATTGCTGAAAACATCACCTCATTCTTAAAGACCCCCCCCCCGGCATATGAAAGCACAGCTCCAGTACTAAAGACACCCCCAGCCCCATTTCCCTGATCATTCCTACACACCTGCCCATTCCCTGAAGTCCACTCTCCATCTCCAAGGACATGCTTATGTTCCCATGGGCCCTACCCATAAATGAAAGCTCCGATCCTGGGAACCCATCCCTACCTCCAAATACTTGCTTCTCTTCCCCGACCCCACCTCCCCAGACAGGTTTCTCTGAGTAGCTTTGTGTAGCCTTGGCTGTCCTGGAACTCGCTTTTTAGACTAGGATGGCCTCGAACTCAGAGATCCACCAGCCTCTGACTCCCGAGTGCTGGAATTAAAGTCGTGTGCCATCAAATACTTACTTCTTATGTCTAGAAATCTTACTCTATCTTCAAAGACCTGCCGATGGCTGGACTCATAACTCCCTGGAAGCCACAGCCGCATCCCCCCAAGTTCATCCCCCTTCCTAAAGCCCCGCCCCATTCCCAAAGTTCCGCCCCTCAAAGTGCCTACCTCGAATTGACGCCACCTTGGATTGACAACTCTCATCTCCTGGACTATGCGAACTATGTGTAATTCCAATCCTATAGTCTGGGCAAGGCCCTTCCCCCGTATTCTCCCCCATCCATCCCTAAGCCCTTCTCCTCTATTAGACGCTGGCTACGCACAGTGCCTTCCCTGGCCCCGCCCTTCAGACTCCTCTGGTTTAATCCTGCTCACACTCCACACTGTCTTTGCCTCAGTTCAACATAGGTTCCTGAACTCTGAATCTTCCACCCTTAGTCCCTCATACCCTGACTCATTCGTTTCCTCTGCTCCCCAACTTCCCCAAACCCAAATCTCCAGAATTAGACTTTTTAACCACGAACCAAAAGATGATGAAGCCGCATGGAATAGTTCGAGCCACTATCACCGAGGAATTGTTACAGAAGGTGAGTCAGAGGGAGGGGATACATCCCCTCATCAGCACCCCTCAGACGAATGTCAACCCCAGTCTCAGAATCACAGTCAAGTCGGCTAGGGTCAACCTGTGCTGAAAGTAATTTTGTCAGTGCTGAGGATCAAGCTAAGAGTCTTCTTTATTTTTTTGAGATGACTCCCTCCCTCCATCTCCCCAGGGCTGAGGTTGCAGGCACACACGCACTATCACTCAGAATTCAGAGGTCATGTTAATGACAGCCCAGCTTCAAGGTTAGCCCTAGCTTCTCCCAACTCTCAAGTCTACACCAACTCAGATACATTTATTATCAGACAGGTTGGTTTAAATCTCAAAAGAAGGGTTCATTTAGAGGCCACCTAAGACCATCCAAAGTCCTGGGGTCATTCTAGGGACTATCTAACAAATGGTTTTATTTATTTGTTTATGATTTATTATTTATTTATTATATATACAGTGTTCTGTCTGCCTGTATACCTATAGGCCAGAGGAGGGCACCAGATCTCATTCTAGATGGTTGTGAGCCACCATGTGGTTGCTGGGAATTGAACTCAGGGCCTCCGGAAGAGCAGTTAGTGCTCTTAATCTCTGAGCCATCTCTCCAGCCTCCAATCGTTTAATTTTTATGACATTTTATTTTAGTGTGTGTGTGTGTGTGTGTGTGCATGTATGTGAATGCATGGGCACACACATGCCTTAGTATACATGGGAAGGTCATAGGATACTTGCGGTAGTCAATTCTCTTCTACCATGTAGGCCCCAGGGATGGAATGCAGGTCCTCCCACATAGGGTACAATGCTGAGCCACTTCTCGTCCTCCAATGCCCTCCCCAGAGAGATCTAGAGGTGGCCAGGGTCAGCAAGCACAAGGCTGTCTGACAAATCACCTACCTTGACTTCATAGTGCAAATACAGCCACATAGAGCCCCCTCTGGGTGGACAGCGCTTCTTCTCCACCCATTTTCAAGACCAGTTTCCTTTCAAGTACCAGGGCCCGCTGGTACTGAAGCCAAGTAACATTCAGAAGAGCCATGTGCCACTGGGCACGCCCCAAAACGTGGGCTGCTGGAGACAGAAAGTAGACCCTCTGAGCCCCCAACTCCCATTGTATCCTTGCCTGAGCCAGCAATAAATATCACTTGATTGTCAACTTGACAGGCTTTATCTTCACTTTTTTTTTTTTTAAACATTGATTTGTGTTTGAGCATTTGCCACAGTGGGGGACGGGTGGCAGAAGGCAACTTGCAAGAATTGGTTTTCTCCTTTCACCATCTCAGGTCCCCAAGGACCAAGCTTTGTGGCAAGGCCTCTGTTTGCTGAGCCATCTTCACTGCCCTGAACAGAATTTAGAATCATCGTGAAAACCAACCACTGAGCATGTCTACGTGAGAGTTTCTAGATTAGGTTAAGTAAGGCAAGAAGACCCTAAATGTAGGTGGCACAATTTCATGGTCTAGGGTTCCAGCCTGAACAAGGAGTCTAAGCTCCAGCATTCTTCACTGCCAGCCGCCTCCTGACTGTGGAGGCAATGTGACCAGCTACCTTAGCTCCTGTCAGTTTGCCATCCCATCGTGATGAACCGCGCCCTCAAACTGTGAACCTTCCTTCCTTCCTTCCTTCCTTTCTTTTTTTCTTAGAGTATGTGAGCCGGGCGGTGGTGGCGCACGCCTTTAATCCCAGCACTTGGGAGGCAGAGGCAGGCGGATCTTTGTGAGTTCGAGACCAGCCTGGTCTACAAGAGCTAGTTCCAGGACAGGCTCCAAAACCACAGAGAAACCCTGTCTCAAAAAACTAAAAAAAAAAAAAAAAAAAAAAACAACAAAACTTAGAGTATGTGGTATTTTGCTTACGTGTATGTCTGCACACCATGGACATCCTGGTGCCTGTGTAAGCCAGAAGTGGACATTGGCTCCCTTAGAAGTGGAGTTACAGATGGTTGTGGGCTGTAGGTTCTGGAATTTAAATCCCGGTCTTATGGAAGGCAGTAGGTGCTCTTAACGCTGAGCCATCTCCACAATCCTGAACTGTGAGCTTCTACCAGATAGTTTCTCAAGTGATGAGACAAGTAACGAATACAGAGGGTTGTGCTGGAGAGAATGATGTCACCAAGACACCTGAGCAGCTGTGTGTGGTGGAGCACACCTGGAGACTCAGGCAAGAGGATGGAGAGTATGAGCCTCATGAACTACATGGTGAGTACCAGTTTTACAGAACAAGATCCAAGCATGGAAAAAAAAGACACTTGAGCAGGTTCTTTTGATTTTTTGTTGGTTTTGAGACAGGGCTTCTCAGTGTAGCCCTGGTAGTCCTTGAACTCTCTCTGCGCATCAGGCTGGCCTTGAACTCAAAGATCCACATGCCTCTGACTCCTGGGATTAAAGACATGCACCACCAACGTCCAGCTCTTCTGATGTTTGAATGACACACAGAATATGAATAGTGGGTCTGGAGATGACTCAGTGGTTAAGAGCCCTGGCTGCTCTTGCAGATAACCTGAGTTTTATTCCCAGCACCCACGTCTAGAGGCTCACAACCACCTGTGAGTCCAGCCCCAGTGCCCCAGCTTCTGACTTCTGAATGCACTAAACTCTCTCTCTCTCTCTCTCTCTCTCTCTCTCTCTCTCTCTCTCTCTCTCTCATACACACACAGATATGCATGTAGACACATAATTTAAAAAGTTAAAAATCAGCCAGGCAGTGGTGGTGCACTCCTTTAATCCCAGCACTTGGGAAACACAGGCAGGCGGATCTCTGAGTCAAGGCCAGCCTGGTCTACAGAGTGAGTTTTTCAGGACAGCAGGGCTACACAGAGAAGCCCTGTCTTGAAAACCAAAAAAGAAAAGAAAAGAAATAGCTCAACAGTTAAAAGCACTGGCTGCTCTTCCAGAGGACCTGGGCTCAACTCCCAGTGCCCATATGTTGCCTAAGCTATCTTTAACTTCAGTTCTGATGCCCTCTGCTGGGCCCTTATGGCACTTGCTTCTTTGTGGAGCACATACATACATGCTGACGAAACACCCATACATATAAAAATGACTAAATCTTTTAAAGAAAGTCTTTAAAGTACTTACTATAAAGAAGAGAAAATGGCTAGTGCCATACAAAGGCTTTGGGCAGGAACATTGAGTGTGGTGAAGAGTCCTGGACTCCGGGACAGTATCAGTCCAGACTCCTTCAGGTCTTAATTTTTTTTAATTTTAAAAAAATATTTATTTTATTTATATGCATCTTTGTTATGTCCACAGAAACCAGAAGAGGGCATCCTGTCCTCTGGAGCTAGAGGTACAGGTATTTGTGAATTACTCTATGTGGATGCCGGGAATTGAACTCTGGTCCTCTGTAAGAGCAGCAAATGCATTTAACCGCTAAGCCATTTCTTCAGAGGCCACCACCCCTTCCTTTTAGAGACAATATCTCACTACGTAGCCCTGATTGACTTGGAATTATCTATGTAGACCAGGATGTTCTCGAATTCATAGAGATCTGCCTTCTTCTGCTTCCTGAGTGTTGGAATTAAAGGCGGGTACCAGGATGCCAGTCTTTTTAAAGTTTCAATGGTTTGGGGTTTTGTTTGTTTGGTTTTTTTTTACATTCATTTACTTAGTGCAGGTTGTTGTGGGGAACAAGTGCTGTGTTGCTTGGGTAGAGGTCAGAAGACAGCTTGTAGGAGTTGATTTTCTCCTTCCACAATGTGGCTAAGGGGGGAGACTAAACTCAGGCTTGGCAGCAAGCACTTTACCCACAAAGCCATCCTTCTGGCTCTCACTGTAATGTTTTTGTTGTGTTTTTGTTTGTTTATTTGGAGACAGGATCTCACTCTATAGCCTTGGCTGGCCTAGAGTAGACCAGGCCAGTCTTGAACTCATAAAGATCTACCTGCTTCTGCCTTCTGAGTGTTGAGGTTAAAGGTATACACCACATGCTTGGCCACACCACAATCTTTTCCCTCTGGGGCCTAATATTACTGGTTCTTATCTCCTAGCAATAGACCTACGTCTGCCCAGACCATCTATCTAGTTGAAAATCATAACCTAACGAGGGTAAATTAAAGCCTTTAGTGAGCTCTCACTACTGAAAGGAATACTTAGGGTCTGTGGACAGGGAGTACTTAATCAGTCAGGAGAAAGGGGCAGCTAGAATCCACCTCGATTATCTCTGATAATGCCAGTTTTATCTCTACCTCATTACCTTCATCATTTGGTGTGGACAGAGAATTCAGCTCACCAATTTCACATGGAGTAGAAAAAAATCTCTTTTTTGTCAAAAAAATGTAAGATCTTATATGTCGGGGCTGGAGAGATGGCCCAGTGGTTAAGAGCATTGTCTGCTCTTCCAAAGGTCCTGAGTTCAATTCCCAGCAACCAAATGGTGGCTCACAACCATCTAAAAATGAGATCTGATGCCCTCTTCTGGCCTGCAGGCAAACACACAGAATATTGTATACATAATAAATAAATAAAATATTTCAAAAAAAAGAATCTTATATGTCTTTTAAGACATAAGATTGAAAGGGCCTGTGAGTTGGGCCCAGCAAGTCCAATTTGTGGCCAACTGGAGAGACCTGAGTTCCACCCTGAGAACCCACATTGTGGAGGGAGAGAGCTCCACATTTCAATGTCCTTTTCTTTCCGAGGGGTGATTCCTGTTATTTTGGTTTTCTTTGGGGGGCATTTTGTTTTTAGTTTCTTTCTGTCTGTCTTGTTTTGCTTCTATATTCTTGAAAAAGGGTCTCATTTAGCCCAGGATAGCCTTCCTCAACTATATAGTGAGTTTGAGGTCAGCCTGAGCTACATGTAGAGGAAGGGAGGGAGAAAAGCAAGGAGGGACACAAGCTTCTGTGTTCAGTGAGAAAGATCCCAAGCTGAAAGACAACTCTTTTTAGCAGAGGATGTTGGGAGACTTCTGGGGGAGGGGCATGAACTTGCGCCAGGTGGCTTTAGGGGAAATTGAAGCAGTTATGGTTGGTATAGTCTGTGTCTGGGATTCCAGCAACTCTTATTTCAGAGCTGTGGGAGGATTGAAAATGGAATGTGGGCTGTGGCTGGCAGACAGGGGCAGTCATTTGTGTTATGGGGGAAAGGAGGGATGTGTGGTCATTGTTTTGGTTTCAGCCTATCCTACGTCTATCTTAGTTCAGATATGGTCAGAGGGTGGCCTTGCTGTACCCTATCGTTTATGCTTAGGTCTGTGTCCCGCTGCCAGCCACCCAGGGCTTGTTTTCATTCTCTATGGTGGAGGGAGGTGTGTCTAAGTCGGAAAATTTGCCCTATAGCCTTCTTTAATCCTGGCTGACAGTCAATGTCAGTGTTCCCAAAATCAGCACTTTCTCCAGCTTCTTGACCTGCCATTAGAATAGGAGGCTGAGAAGATGGAACTTTCAGACTTTATTACTGGGGACAGGGGACGAAAGAGTTTCCTAAAGGTAGTGAAGGATTCTATGAACAAACAACTGTGTGTGTGTGGGGGGGGGGCTGCACACATACATGTGTGTGGAGTACAGTGTGGGGGGGGGCTGCACACATACATGTGTGTGGAGTACAGTGTGGGGGGGGCTGCACACATACATGTGTGTGGAGTACAGTGGTTGACTTCAGGTGTCGTCCTCAATTGTGCACCTCCTTATTTATATGGAATTTATTTATTTATTTATTTATTATATTTGGTTTTTTTGTTTTATCAAGATAAGGGTTCTCTGTGTAGCCCTGACTGTCCTGGAACTGGCTCTGTAAACCAGGTCATCCTCAAATTCAGAGATCAGCCTGCATCTGCCTCCCAAGTGCTGGGATTAAAGGAGTGTACCACCACAGCCAGGCTATCTTGATTTTTTTTTTTAGATTACAATTATTTACTTACTTACTTATTTATGTGGTGGGGTATGTATGGCTTGCATGTGGAGGACAGAGGACAACTTGTAGGAGACAGTTCTCTCCTTCCACCATGTGGGGACGAGGGAATCTAACTCAGGTCTAAGGGCCCTTGAGCCAATACCTTTACCCACTGAAACGCCTTGTTGGCCCTCTGACTTTACTTTTTGAGACAGAGTTCCTCAACGAAACCAGAACCACTAATTCAGCTAGACTGGCCCGTGAGTCCCTGGATCCTCTTGCCTCTGCTACCTCAACTCTAGCATTGTGGTTGCCCTCCACTAAGTCTGTCTTTCCACATCATTGCCAGAGGTTTGAAGTCCCTAAGCTTCTGCAACGTGCAGTTTACAGACTGGGTCACCTCTCTGTCCCCATCAGTCACACCACAGACCTTCTTCAGTTCACCCACTGAACTGTTTGGACAGCCCTAAACTTTTTGAGATAATACTGGATGAAGCAAAGACAAACACTTTAAATTGCAGGGCTTCTCAGAGCCTCCCTTTGCCTATGTGGTTGGATATCATGATAGCTGTTGTTTGAACCAAGATAGAAAAATGGGCAAAAGACCAAGACAAAGGCCGGCAGAAACAAAACAGGGCAAAGGCACAGAAAATGACCAGGCCAGAGGCAAAGAAATTGAAAGATGAAAAAGAGAGAGCCTGGTAGGAACAGAGAAAGAAAAGAAGAAAGAATTGTTTCACCAAATACAGGTTAACCATGGTTCCATCCCTGGGCTCTATAAAGTGGAAGGAGAGAGTCGACCCCTGCAAGTTGTCCTCCAACTTCCTTTCCCATAAGCAACACGGCACTAATACACACTAAATCAAATAATTTTTTTAAGGGGGTGAAGGCAAAAAGAGACAGAGAGGAGCAGACAGAATAGAAGAGAGATGTACAGATGGAGACACAGACAGGGATACAGATGGAGAGTGTCAAGATCAGAGTCGGAGAAGGGGCGGAAAGAGGCACATGGGTGAATGGAGGGATCGTGCCAGGATGGCGCGGGCTGGTAGGACGCAGACAAAGACTGGACGTGCGCTGGCCGGGGTTGCCCGGGCCGGGACAAAGACTTGGCCCGGGGGGCGGGGGCAGCGATGGCGCCGGCCGCCGAGGGCGCGGGCGAACTACAAGTCCCAGCAGCTCCCGCAGCGGCCCTCGGCCGGCCCCTCTCGCTCCCCGGGAGCGCCTGGCGGGGCCGCTGGGCCGAGGGGGCCGCCGGCGGGGCTGGTGGGCGGTGGGGTTTCCTGCGAGCCTGGGGCGGGGAGACGCCGTCTGGCCAGCGCGGGTGCAGCTGGGCCGGGCAGGGGCGAGGGGCATCGGGTGAGTGACCCCGAGAGCGGATCGGGCAGACTGGGAAAGACTCGGCAAAAGGGGGAGGTGGCTGGGAGGAGGCCCCCAACACTAAGAGCAGGGTGCGGGGCGCGGCTCTGGGCTGCTTATATGCACCCCTCGCCGAGTGCGTGATGCCAGCTCTCGAGCTAGGTAGTCAGGGTGGCAGACGCGGTGGAAGACGGGGGATCCCCAAGAAGCTCAGGCCTAGTGCATTTAAACCGCCACCCCCGGGACCACCCGCAACCCCCCCCCCCCCACTGTGAGCCTGCGATTGGGGTGGGTGGAGGCGCCCGCTAGCTCTGAGGTCCTGCAGCGCAGGACGCCTCCTTGCTTCAGGAGGTGATGGTGGGTGGGTGGAGGTGCTTTCTTTCTGGAAACCAAGAAAAGCCTGGGGTATTGTTCTTCCGATGTGGGACTTAAGAAAGGCCTTTTACTCCATAGTGTGTGTGTGTGCCGCGGGGAGGTATAGTATTACCTCAAGGGTCCCAGGAAAAAAAATCCCAATTGTTATCTCCCACCTCCCAGTCTTGGGAGTTCTTTGAAGCCCTTTTTCCCAAGAGGTGATCCGGGTGCACCTGCCTTTTCCCTCGTCTAAGAGATGGGAGTTTCCATCCAAGATGGGAGTTCATGAAACTGCTTCCTTTGAAACAATCTAAAAGTCCCCTGTCTCTCAGAAATCTGGGAGGACTCCCGGGAGTATTGCCCGCTAATCTCCAACAGTGGGGCCTGGGTAGAGAAGTTTTTAGGGGAACTCAGCACCCCTCTAAGTCTCCTGGCTGTGAGGCTGGGGCTCGGTAGATTTTCCTAATCCCCAGGAACCCAGCCCAACAAACAAAGAGTTCCCTCAGCCCCAAGGTAGAACTCTCTTACTTTCTCCCAATCTGCCCCCCTAGCTTTCCCCTTAACACAGTCTTCATACCCTAATCATTGAGTCTGGGGCTCAGGCATTCAGTTTCCTGGAGACATTCCTCCTCTCCCTTCTCCTGTCGACCCCCCCCCCCCCGCCGCCCCCAGTTTTCTCTATCACCCCACAGTGCCCAGCTATTGTTTTCACCAAGGGGTTAAATGCACAATCTTCTAGCCAATTGGAAAATAGATCTATTAACTACTCTCTCCTCCCTTCTGGCTGTGGAGTTCTTAGTGCCCCCGCACTCCCTTCCCCAGGAAAGACCCATGTATTTATTCACTCTCCTTAATTCTGAAAACTGTTACTTTGTAGCCCAGGTTGCCCTTGAATTGTGCAGATCTTCCAGCCTTAGCATCCCAAATGCTGGGATTACAGGTGTGTACTGAGCAGCTAGCTCAGGTCTCCTCTCCCGTGTCCTCTAGCTTAGGAAATGGACACCAAAGATCTTCTGTCTAGGAGATAATATATCCCACCCAAGCTGGGAGGTCTATAATTCTTCACTGGGACACAGAAGGGATACCAGCTATCATTAACTTCTCAGCGTTACCACCACCCATTCTGCTTCTGCAGGACAAACCACACAAGTTCCTCTCTCTATCAGGAACATCCTGATCTACCACTTTCTAAGGTGGGGCAAGAATTCAGACCATGACCTCATGAGGAACAAAGAACCCTGACATCCTTTTCCCCAGATGAAGGGTGTCAGACCTTAGAACTGTCTTCTATAAGACCCAAGCTCCCTTTCTACAAGATCTCAGGATGGGGCTGGAAATGTCGCTTACCTACCGTGCAGGAAACCCTGGGTTTGAATTCCAGGACTACCTAAGCCGAATGTGCTCGTGCACAGCCTGCAATTCTGCACTCAGGAGGTTGAGGCAGGAGGATAAGAAATTTAAGGTTATCCTTGGTTACATATGAGTTGAAAGACAACTCAGGCTACACAAGACCTTGCTTAAAAAAAACAAAATCCCAAGATGGCCTCTTATCCCCTCCAGGTTTAAGCTGAAAACGGAGACTATCATCATGTCCCACTAGGGTCCCTGTCCTCCAAATCCTAAGTAGGACACCAGTTAGAACTCTTCCTGTGGTTAAAAACAAAAACAAAATCTGTATGTAGTTAGCAGGGACTTTTGTGTGTCATGGGCCAGTCACTCCCCCCCCCCCCCACCTCCCTCCATCAATCTCCTGTGCTCATACTGCAGATTCTGTGCCAGAAGCCGCAAGCAGTTGCACTTCTAGGATGAGGCGCTCAGTCCTGGTTAGGAATCCGGGCCACAAGAGCCTTAGGCCACTTTATGGAGACCTCCATTCAGACCCAGAAGACCTGGACCCCAGTCCCAAAGATCCAGATCCTATTTCTGAAAGCCCCGAGCCGGAGCCAGAAGACCTCAACACTGTCTCAGAAGATGGGGACGCCAGCTTTGAAGATCTGGACCCTGAGGCAGACGAAGCTCAGCAATCCATTTTGGGGAAGCCAGACTCGGATTCCCAAAATTTGGATCCCACGTCTTCAAGTTTTGACCTTGATCCTGATGTCATTGGCCCGGTGCCCCTGGTTCTGGACCCAAGCAGTGACACCCTCAGCCCGGCTGCTCCAGATGTGAATCCCCTTCCCTCTGGCCTCACTGCCACCCCTGAAATCTTGGCCACAAACCCAGCAGTACTTCCCGCCCCCGCAAGTCCACCTCGTCCGTTCTCCTGTCCCGATTGTGGGCGAGCCTTCCGTCGCAGCTCTGGGTTGAGCCAGCACCGGCGCACCCACAGTGGAGAGAAGCCTTACCGCTGTCCCGACTGTGGCAAGTCATTCAGCCACGGCGCCACACTGGCCCAGCATCGAGGCATCCACACAGGCGCGAGGCCCTACCAGTGTGCTGCCTGCGGCAAGGCCTTCGGCTGGCGGTCCACACTGCTCAAACATCGTAGCAGCCACAGTGGGGAGAAGCCACACCACTGCCCGGTGTGTGGCAAGGCCTTTGGTCATGGCTCGTTGCTGGCCCAACACCTGCGCACACATGGTGGCCCTCGTCCCCACAAGTGCCCGGTGTGTGCCAAGGGCTTTGGGCAGGGTTCTGCGCTGCTTAAACATCTGCGCACCCACACTGGCGAGCGTCCTTACCCATGCCCGCAGTGCGGCAAGGCCTTTGGGCAGAGCTCAGCCTTGCTCCAGCATCAGCGCACGCACACGGCTGAGCGTCCCTACCGCTGTCCCCACTGTGGCAAGGCCTTTGGGCAGAGCTCCAACTTGCAGCACCATCTCCGCATCCACACTGGTGAGCGACCTTATGCCTGCCCACACTGCTCCAAGGCCTTTGGGCAGAGCTCGGCGCTCCTGCAACACCTCCACGTGCATTCTGGCGAGCGCCCCTACCGTTGTCAGCTCTGTGGCAAGGCCTTTGGCCAAGCCTCTAGCCTCACCAAGCATAAGCGGGTGCACGAGGGAGCTGCAGCTGCAGCTGCTGCAGCGGCAGCAGCTGGGCTGGGCCTCGGGCCTGGCTTGAGCCCAGTTTCTATGGTGAGGCCAGGGCAGATCTCTTTCCTAGGTCCCGATGCTGTTTCTGTGCTGGAATCTGGCCTGGACCTCAGTTCTGGTGCCAGCTCTGCTCGAAGTCCTGATCCTACTTCTGTGCTGGGTTCACTCCAAAATCCCATCCTCCAGACCCACTCAGGATCCGTCTCCAGTCCCGATCTTGTTCTGTCTTCTGACCCTAAACCAGCCCATGATGCTGACCCTGATGTGGTACCCAGTCCTGACCAAGAATCTGATCCCAGCCCAACCCCCGATCTTGTCCCCAGTCCTGACCCCAACCCCAAGTCCCAAATGAATCCCTGCTCTCCTACTCACGACAGTCCCAGCCCAGCCCTTCCAACTGGAGAGAGTCCCAAGTGGGTAAAGGAGGAAGGGGCACTGCTGGGGCCCGATGGATAAAGGGGGCACTGGCATCTATGGTGGTTTGGGAAAAGTGTCTGTTATATTCATAGTAAAATCCTCCTGCCTCCTGACTCTGTGTGTTGCTTGCCTTTTGCGCCTTCTCCTACTGCGGTAGGGGTGGAGGGTGTGGTCAGAGCCCAGACCGGTGGAGGCACACCCTCTAGGCTTCCTAGCTTCCCATACAAGGCCCCACACAATCTTTCCCACTCATCATGCCTCTGTTCTTCTGGGTCTGGCCACTGTGATCCGTCACTCAACGTCTGTGGGTGTTTTCCAGTGCTGGAATTTCAGGCATGCTGATGTTCTAGTGGGCTACTAAAGGATCCATTGGATCCTTGAGCTAACCTCCTTGCCCTTGAAAAGCCACTGGAGGAGCAGAGGTTTCTCTTCCTTATGTGCTTAACAAACATCTCTTAGCCTGTGTAGTGGTGCAGGCCTGTCACCCCAGCACTCTGGAGGTGGTAGCAGGAGGATTGGGCTATGTAGTGAGACTCTGTCCCAAAAGGCTAGGCTATTACTTGGTGATTGTTGCTTATTTCTATATTAAAATATCTATTTTTATTTGATGTGTATAAATGTTTTGCCTGTGTGTATATCTGTGTACTATGTGCATGGAATGCCCACATGGGCCAGAAGAGGACGCTGGATCCCCTGGAACTGGAGTTACAGCTGGTTATGAACCATGATCTTGGCGCTGGGAATTGAACCCAGGTCCTCTGTAAGAGCAGTAGTGCTCTTACCCACTGAGCCATCATATACATTCATTTTGTGTGGAGGCAAGGTAACTTTCAGGAGCCAGTTCTCCTACCATGAAGGTTCTGGGGACTAAACCCATCAGGCTTGGCAGCAAGTGCCTTTACCTGATAAGCCTTCTACCAGCCTTCTTTATTTTATTTAAAAGTTTTATTTTTATTTCATGTGTATGAGTGTTTTGCCTGCATACAAAGTGCATCAAGTGCATACCTGGTGCATGCCAGAGAGGCCAGAGTGGTGCTGGATGCCCTGGACTGCAGCTATGGGCAGTTATGAACTGCCATGTGGGTCCTGGGTACTGGCCCAGGATTAACATCAAAAGATCTCTTCTCTTGATTTGTTTGTTTATTGAGATAAAGTCTCATTTTGTACCTCATGCTGGCCTGGAACTTGATGTAGTCCAGGCTTGCCTCAGTTTCCTGGGTGCATAGCTATAAACCATCATGCCTCAATAAACATCTAATGCTCATTGAGGTCTCAGCAGGAAGCAAGACCAGCACAGTTTGGACACTTATAAAGCTAAGTACAGAGGGTGGAGCATTCTAAAGCATAGCAAGGTTTCTGATTTAGATGGGAGGATCACTTTTCCTGAGGAAGAGTTTTATGTTTGTTTTATTTTGTTTTAGGGGTAGGGTATCACTACACAGACCTTGCTGTGGTTTCAAAAACCATCTTCTACATGACGCAACATGCCTGCTTGTGTGTGTGTATGAGTGTGTGTTGTAATTGTGGGTGTGGATGTGAGTGCCTGTTTGTGTGTACACATGAAGGTAAGGAATCCAGGTTGATGTCTTCTTTTTTACTCTTCATTTTTTTATTTTTATTAGAGATCTATGAGTATTTTGCTTCCAGGTAAGGGTTCACTGTCACTGGTAACTTTGGAGGTCAATATATACTGGAAATGGAGTTAGGGAGGTTGTGAGCTGCCATGCTGGGAACTGAACTCTATCCTCTGCAAGACCCGGTGCTCCTAACTGCTATGCCATCTCTCCAGCCCCTTATGTGTTTTATCCCGGAGCTCACAGATTTACTAGAATGCCTGGCACCTGGCCCTGGGCCTCAGGGATCCTCTCATCTCTGCCTCCTCAATGCTGGGATTGCAGGTACCAGGCCAAGGTTTTTATATGAAATCTAGGGACTTGAATTCAAGTCCCGAACTCATATAAACAAGCACTTGGGCCACTAAGCTATCTCACCAGCCTCCACGCCTGGCTTTTGAGGGAGTCTTACTATGTTTACCAATATTACTGACTGCACTGACCATCATGCCTTGTTTCTGCAGTGCTGGGGACGGATCCCAGTTTGTGCATGCTGAACAAGCACCCTACCAACTGGGTGACAGCCTCAACACTGGGAAAATGGTCTTGTACCGCTCTGAGAGGCAGGTAACTGTGGGTGATTCCCATTTTACAAAGGAGAAGAAATTTTTGTTGTTTTTGGTTTTTTTCCAAGACAGGGTTTCTCTTTGTAGCCCTGGCTGTCCTGGAAATTGCTTTGTGGCTGACCTTGAACTCAGCTCCACTTGCCAGGATTAAAGGCATAAACCACCACGCCCAGCAAGATTTTAATTTATTATTATTAATAATAGAAAGAAATAGATCGCATAGTTTAAGGCACTCTGGAAAGTTTTGAAGCGATGGTTAGAAGTGCTTGGATTCAAACTCGTATTTAAACTACTTGTCTTACACAGAACCTATCTTTACAACCGCAGACCGCAAACGTCCTGAGGCCATAAAGAGGTGGAGTCTCCGTTTGAGCGCGAAGTTTTCAGGTCTTTGCAAAGCCACGGGAAACCACTAGGAGGTTCTAGTAGAGACAAATTTTATGGAGGTCCTTCAGGCTGCTCGTAGGCGGAGGTTGGCAGTAAAAGGCAGGACTGAATGCAGAAAGGCCGGTGTGTTTGGGCTGGTAGAAAATGGTTTTATTTGGCTTAGAAAGTACAGTTTGCTTGTAACCTGGATGGGAGACCGGAAAAGTTTCTGGGAGTTGAGGGGAGGGTACTTTCGGCTTAGGACGTAGGGTCATCACCGGACACCATGAAGGGTAACAGTGTAGACATAGAAGTCAAGAGGCTGACACGGAGCCAGATCGGAACCAGTCGCTGCCACACGCTAGAAATCAAGTTTCCCAGACCTGTTAGCCTTGCTAGTCGGTGCTAGGACCGCGCGACTGCCCTTAGCCGGCACGTCGCCACCGAGGAAGCGCATGCGCACTGCGGGAATGGAGGGACGGAGGGGAAGCACTGCCCTGGCACCCTAGGCTGGGTCAGAATTCGTCACGTGTTCAGCGCTGGCGTCCCGCTCACGTGACCGAGGCTCCTGTCAGCTGACGCGAGAGGGTTTGAAGCGACGCCGGGAGGGAGCGAGGCCGCAGTGACCGCGGCGCGCGCTCGGACCCGCCCGCGCCCGCGCTCACCGTGCGGCCATGGCCACCGCGGCGGGCCAGCGCGGCTCAGGTGAGCGCGGGCGGCGGGAGGGCGCGTCCGGCTCCTTGATCTCGGAAGGCGAGCGCCCAGCCCTCCGCTCCTCAAGTCTAGTGCGGGAGAAATGGGCATTGGGTTTCTGGAACCTGGGCGGCGGGTGGGCACCAGCATCTCCGACCACAGGCGGAGAGCTTCCACAGATCCTAGAATCTGGGCGTCTGGTGGGTATCAACATACCTGACCTTGGGCGGCGAGCGGCGAGCTTAACGTTCTGAAGTTCTCTGAGGTCTTCTCTGCATTCCTATGGGAGAGAGATTGACAGATGCCTCCTAGAACCTGGGCAACGTGTGTGCGTCAACATCCTCGACCTTGGGCGGTGAGCGCCCAGCTTCGCGTTCAAGTCTAGTGCGGACTTTCTCTGCTGCTCTGTTGGGAAGGGAAGGGCAGAAGGCTTAGAGAACTTGGGGGATGAGCTCCCAGTTTCCAGCTCTGAAGTTCCCCAGAATCCCCATGGGAACCTGGGTGGTGGGTGGGTACCAACATTTCTAACTTAGGTGGAGAGCTTGCATAGTTCCCAGAACCTAGGTTGTAGAAGGGTACCAGCATCGCTTGGCCTCAAGCAGTGAGCTTCCACAGCTCTTAGAACTGGGTGGTGGGTGACCACCGTCTTTCCCAACAGTTGACACTAAGCTTTCAGTTTTTCCCCTTAAGTCTGGTGCAGACTTCTTAGCTGCCCTATGGAGGAGACATGGGCAGATGGTTCCTAGGACCGGTGGATGGACACTGGCCTTTCAAACCTCTGGCAGAGAGTTTTTTTTTTTTTTTTTTTTGTTCATCCTGAAGGCCAGTCTTATGAGAGAGAGGCAGATAGTACCGAGAACTCTGACTGTGGGTGGGCATAAACTTCTCCAACTTCAAAGGGCAGGACTCCTTATAACCCCAGCTTCCGCCTCCCTTGTGCTGGGATTATAGGCATGGGTCATCATGGATGTCTTTATTATTGTTATTCTGGAGCATTTCTTTCCAGGTAGTATGTGACCTATGAGAGTGTTACCTTTAGCACCTAGTTCTGCTCAGTTTGTGAACACAGACAGCAGCCAGCTTCTCCTATTAGGACAGTAGTTGAAACCCAAGGATTTTGTTAGTGATGCTTTTGTTTTGTTTGGGATCAGTGTTTTATTCTGTAGGCAAGACTTCAACCTGCTTTGCTTTTGTTTTCGGTTGTTTTGAGACAGTCTTTCTGTGTAGCCCTGGCAGTCCTCTGCCTCCACAGTGCTAGAATTACATGTGTGCACCACCACACCAGACTTGAATATGCGATCCTCCTTTCTCGGCCTCTGAGCACCGGGATTACAGGCCTAGACAAGTAGTCCTCCTCTGCCTCTTCTCTCTCTGGATTGAACCTAGGGACACGCTTACTAAGCAAACACACTACCACTGAGCTATGTCCCCAGCTGTAAAGGTCCAGTTGCTCAGTTTACTGAAACTCAGTAACTTTCACATGAGACTCAAGGCTTCGCTTCTGGCAGCCAATGTTCAAATGCTCAGCTTCCCTAAATGCAGGCAGGAAGGGAGCTAGCGGGATGGCCTCCATGAATCTTGATTACAACACATGCGGTCTTGCCTTCCTAAACTGAGATTGTATGTTCCCAGCTTCCAGGCCTGCCATGGGGAAATCTGGGGTGAAATCTCATGTTGATCCCCACTGTGTTCTGACTTCAGACACTCCTGTGGGAGGCCTGGCCAGTAATGTCTGGGATAGGTTAGCTGGGGAGTAACAGCCTGCCTCTGGCTTTCCCCTACTAGCTTGTAAACAAGCTCACCTAGATTAAATAGGGAGGGGCCAGGTCCAGACCTGAAGAACCACAGGTAGTGACATGGGCCAGCTTCATCCTGGTAGGCTTAGTGCTGGAAGAATGGCTCACAGATAGAATGCTTGTGTTCCATCACCAGCAGCACAAATGAATCTATTTTCACCAGGCCTGGTTGTGTATGCCTTTAATCCCAGCACTCAGGCCCAAGAGGCAAAGGCAGGTGGATTCCTATGAGTTCAAGCCAGCCAGTGACACCCTGTCTTAAAGCGGGGAAAACTACATAGCTTTGTTAGATAGAGGATGAAAGCCAGGAGCAGAGGCATGCCTGCAATCCCAGCATCCAGCATGTGGGCGGTGGAGGCAGGAGAATCAGGAGTTTAAGGCCATCTTCAATTCTGTGAGTTGAAGCCACCTGGAACTACATCTGTTTGTTGTTGTTGTTTGTTTTGTTCCAGAGAGAGAGAGAGAGAGACCAACTGAGACCTGAAAGGTCTTCCAGTGGAGGTGACTAGGCTGTTAGAGACAAGTCTAGGCTACCAGGAACCAGGACTGATGGGGACTCCAACAGTTGCTGCTGCCTGGGAACTTTGTTTTTGTGCTCGTAGTTGACTCTCCCACACTGGCCTACGACTCATAGCTCTCTTGCCTCCAACTCTCAAGTGTTTGCCTGGCAGGTGTGAGCCCCATGCTGTGCCCTAGCTCTGCACAGACCTAGCTGTGCACTGAAGAACGGGCTCTTCCCTGCTGGATCTAGCAGGATTCTCAAAGCAGTTTCAGGATCTCAGCCTTAGGGGAAAATGGTTTCTGGAAGAGTTGGGGGAGGCGAACCGAGGCTGGAATTTGGCTCTTGGCTGTGTGGTCCCCTGAAGGATGATAAGTGAGTTGGTTGCACGGGGCAACCTGTCTCTTCCACCATGTGGGTTCCGGGATTGAACTCAGGTTGTCACCTACTTAATGAGTCACCTACTTTACCTACTTAATAAGCCAGCCCCAGTTTTGGGGTTCTTCTGGGTCAGGTTCTAACCCAAGCTGGCCTGTGTTTCGGTATGTAGTTCAGGGAAAACTTGAACTTTCACCTCTGCTGGGTTTACAGACATGAATCATTATGCCAGCCTTTATTATTGTTAGGCCCAGACCTGTGACCTGGGATGGGCTGGTTTCTAATGGGTTCAAAGGTTATTCTTGTGGGATTTGTCCTGAGAACTCTGGAATGTGGGCTCTGCTATGTGCTAATTACCTGTAGGCTAGAGTTGGGATAAGTATAGGGGCCTTGCCAAGCTCTCCAAGAAGCCAGCGTAGACAAAGCTGATCCTTCTTCTCCCCAGCCCACAAGAAAACTGGTGGATTTTTCTGGCTAGCCTCAATCCAGGCTCTGAGATAAAAGCTTTATAAGTATCGAGTGCTCCATTTATGGAGGATTGTGGCTACTTCTTTTGGAAGATGAGGCTGAGGCTCAGGGAGGAGAATAAATTTAGACTGCCAAGCTTGGTAGCAAACATCTTCACTCTCTGAGCTATCTTACTGCCTACGCCCCCGCCCCTTTCTCCTTGAGACAGAACCCCAGGCTGGCCCCAGACTTGTGGCTACCTTGAACTCCTGATCCTCCCACTTCTACTTCCCAAGTGCTGGATTATAGGCCTGTGCCTTGCCAGGTTTCTTTTTCTTTCACTGTGTGGCCCAATGCTGGCCTAGAGCTTGTAATCCTCCTGCCTCAACTTTCCAGTGTTCAGATTACGTTTGTGCCTTCTTCCCTTCCTACCTCCACCCTCCCCACTTGCCTTTCCTTTCTCAGCAGGGGCTCATGTAGCTCAAGATAGCTTCAGACTTACTGGATAGCCAAAGATGTACTTGATCTCCTGATCCTCCTGCTTCTAGCTCCTGAGAGCTGGGAGTTCAGGTGCGCACCACCATGCTCACTTTCTCTTACGCTGGGATCAGACTCAGAGCTTTGCGCTTCCTAGACAAACACTCTGACAGCTGAGTTACATCCCAGCCCTGGTTTTTCTTTTTTTATAAAATACTTCTTATTACATTTACTTATTGTGTATGTGTGCACGTGTGATGAGTTGGTGGGTTCTCTCCTTCCACCATGTGGGTTCAGAAGATCAAAGTCAGGTTGTCAGGCTCCGAGGTAAACCCCTTACCTGCTGAGCTATTTTACAGGCTCTCGCTCTAGTTTTTGTCCTACATTCGCCCTTGCCTGTAGGATTGGTGGGACTTGCTGGGGAAGGACGCAAAGGGCATTGTCCATCCCTGATCTTCTACTACCTTTTCCCATTCTTTTAGAAACTGAGAGACTGCTGACCCCCAATCCTGGGTATGGGACCCAGGTGGGGACTTCACCAGTCCCAACAACGCCCCCAGAAGAGGAAGACCTCCGCCGCCGCCTCAAGTACTTCTTTATGAGTCCCTGTGACAAGTTCCGAGCCAAAGGCCGTAAGCCCTGCAAGCTGATGCTGCAGGTGGTCAAGATCTTGGTGGTCACTGTGCAGGTGAGACCAGTCAGGCAGGGCTTCTGCCAAATGTCACCAAAACCACCACAGCCACTGTTCTCATCTCAGAGGGGCCCCTTGCTGCCTCACAATGACAATGACGTAATATTACCAGTTAGGAAGGAATCTGAGGTTTGTGCTCAGGAACTCCTTGTAGCTCCCCAGAAGCACTGGCCATACTCTTCCCTCCATTGTATACCTAAATGCCCTTGAGGCTCACACAGGTTAAGAGTCACGACTGAGCACTGGGTAGACAGCATTTGAATCCAGTTAATCTGATACTATCCTGATCTCCTCTCAGCAAAAGTGGACCTGCAGTACTTATCCTGGAGGCTTGGGTTTAGCACACCACCTGCCAATCAGTAAACATATTGACCATACTCCACTGCTGTGAGGTTTACCAGTATCCATCTTGTGCTGTGTACTGGGGATGCTTTTATGGGCGTAGCATGGAACTTAAGGAATGAGAAGTGAAGAGCACCATGTTACTCAAGGCAAAGAAGAAGAAGTACAAGGAGCTGGTGGTTTTTATATGCTGACACAAGCTAAAGTCATCGGACAGGAGGGAAACCTCAATTGAGAAAATGCCTCCATAAGATCTGGTGGTAAACAAGCTGTTGGGTATTTTCCTAATTCATGATCGATGAGAGAGGGCCCAGCCCATTGTGGAAGGGGCTACCCCTGGGCTGGTGGTCCTGGGTTCTATAAGAAAGCAGGCTGAGCAAGCCATATAGAGCAAGCTAGTAAGCAGCACCCCTCTATGGCCTCTGCATTGGCTCCTGCCTCCAGGCTCCTGCCCTGTTTGAGTGCCTGTCCTGACTTCTTTCAGTGATGAACTGAGATGTGAAAGTGTAAGCCAAATAAACCCTTTCCTCCCCAAGTTGCTTTTGGTCATGCTATTTCATCACAGTAGTAACCCCAAGACAGCTGGAGATATATCTCAGCTGGTAGAGCACTTGCCTGGTGTGCATGAAGCCCTAGGTTTCATCCCTGGTACTGCATAAACCAGGTGTGGTGGTGTACACCTGTTATCCCAGCACTTGGGAGGTACGCAGCCAGGAAGGTCAGGGTCAAGGTTATCTCTGACTGAATAGCAAATTACAGGCTCCCCCTGCAGTGCCAGTAGGGCCTTGTCTCGCCCAGGGAACATCTCTTGGATTCTCTTTTTCTTCCTTGCCAACCTCTGGCTCCTTCTTGGCAGCTCATTCTCTTTGGGCTCAGCAATCAGCTGGTAGTGACATTCCGGGAAGAGAACACCATCGCCTTCCGACATCTCTTCCTGCTGGGCTACTCTGATGGCGCTGATGACACCTTTGCTGCCTACACACGGGAACAGCTCTACCAAGCCATCTTCTACGCGGTGGACCAGGTAGGGGGTGTGAGAGGGTTGCAGGAGTACTGTGCAGCACAGGTGGGGCTGACAGGCCCTCTTCTCTCTATTCACAGTACCTGATCCTGCCTGACATATCCCTGGGCCGGTATGCCTACGTCCGTGGTGGGGGTGGTCCTTGGGCCAATGGCTCTGCTCTGGCTCTCTGCCAGCGGTACTACCACCGTGGCCATGTGGACCCAGCCAATGATACTTTTGACATTGACCCAAGGGTAGTCACTGGTGAGTAGCCAGGGCAGGGCCTAATTTTGGGGAGTTTAGGTTTCCAGGATTAAAATCCTGACCTAGGGGCTACAGATATGTCTTAGCACTAGAGAGCCTGCCTAGAATGCCCCAGTGAGGCTGTGGAAGAAAGGGAAATAGAGAAAAAGGAAAAAGTGTGTAAAATCCTGCCCTTGTCAGCTGTCTGTCTGTGTGATCAGATTGTATAATCATGAACAATTTGACGTGTGCAGCGTGCTTACTGGAATGCACGCCGCAGGAAGAGCCAGGCATTGTTTTGAATGCCATCCACTCACTGAGCTTTCAGAGAGCCCGTGGGACGCTGTGGTCTCTGTAGAGCATAAGGTAGATCATAACCCTGGTTTGGGTGGAGGCAGCAAAAGGTCAAGTGTGAAGGGAGGGCTGAAGGTATAGCTCTGGTGAACTCTGGCCTAGCACACAAATTCTAGGCTTGATCCCTAGTGCTGGAAAAAAGCAATAAAGCATAAAATGGGAGTTGAAACAGTGAAGAAGGCCTGACAGAACTGTGGGAAACTGGCCTGGGCCTCCCCAGCGCCCTGAGTCCTTTCCGTGACGTGACTACCTGTCTTCAGACTGTATCCAGGTGGATCCTCCTGACAGACCCCCCGACATCCCCAGTGAGGACTTGGAGCTCTTGGATAGCAGCACCAGTTACAAGAACCTCACACTGAAATTCCACAAGTATTACCATTTTCTCTTGAGGGGATTGATTCCTTGAGGGGCTCAAGGGCCCAGCTGAGGATGGGGTGGGTGGAGGTGGCAAGAGTCCAGGCATCTGGATCTGAAGCCATTTTCATGGGGTTTGTCGGGGGGCTGGAGCCACCACAGCTGTTTCCTCTGCTAGCTGCAGAGTCAGCACAGGATAGCGACTGACATTGAGCCCTTGACCCTCACCTAAGCCTCCCCCAATAGGCTGATCAACGTCACCATCCACTTCCAGCTGAAGACGATTAACCTGCAGAGCCTCATCAACAATGAGATCCCAGACTGTTACACCTTCAGTGTCCTGGTGAGCAGATTGACTCCCATGCACCCTCTGCCTGGTTAGGGGGCATCAGAGAGCTTTCACCAAGATGGTATGAGAGTGATGGGGTAGAAGCTAGGACCTGGGCCATCTGTCATGGGGGTTGGGAGCTGGTACTTGGGGCTGCTCAGGCTTACTCTGCCTTACCCCTTCAGATCACGTTTGACAATAAAGCACACAGTGGGCGAATCCCTATCCGCCTGGAGACCCAGGCCCACATCCAGGAGTGCAAACATCCCAGCGTCTCCAGACATGGTAAAAACCCTCCTACCTTCAGACCGCCCCCACACACTGCCCCCCAAACAGTCCTAACTCCCAGGTGTTTCCTGGGCCTCCTATAGTACTGTCCAGCGTCCTTACCTTTCACGCCTTGTCTGTGAGTCCTAGACCACTGTCAGTCATGCATAACCTGCCTGGGAGTGTCCTGGACCCAGTCAAGTCCACCACAAGTAGGCAGGCCTCTAATCCCAACTCTTTAGGAGGGTGATGTAGGATGATCACAAATTCAAAATCTGCCTGGCCTGCTGGACTTCAGAGTGAACTCAAAGACAGCTGGGCAATTTAGAGACCTTAAAACAAAAAGTAAAAAGATGACAGTGGTACAATTGTTGCCTAGCATGCAATACTAGTGATTTAGTCACTAGTACTGCAAATAAATACATGAGTAAATAAATATTTTCTTATACTCCTAGCACAAGGGTTAGGAGTTCAAGGTCACCTTGACTATGTCGTGAATCCCAGATTACTCTGGGCTGTGCAAGACCCTGTCTCAAAATAAAACTAAATGGACTGGAGATGTAGCTCAGTAGCAGAGTAATTCCTAGCAGATATGAGGTCATATCTTCAATTCTCAGTGCTTTGAAATTATTTTTTAAAAAAATTAGCTTTCCTGTAATCCTAGTATTCTGGAGGCTGAATTCAAGACCAACCTTGGTTACATAGTGATGGAGGAAGGTCATTGGCTAATAAAGGAACTGCCCTGGCCCATTTTATTGGTTAGAGGATAGGTGGGAGGAGTAAACAGAACAGAATACTGGGAGGAAGAGGAAGTGAGCTCAGAGACTCCACAGCTCTCTTGGGAACAGACGCCTGAGAGAGACGCCATGTCCCGCTCCCGGGATGAAGCTCCGACCCAGGATGGACATAGGCTAGAATCTTCCTGGTAAGCGCACCTTGGGGTGCCATACACAGATGATTAGAAATGGGCTAAATTAATATGTGAGAATTAGCCTAGAAGAGAATGGGCCAAGCAGTGTTTAAATGAATACAGTTTGTGTGTTGTTATTTCGGGCATAAGCTAGCCAGGCGGCTGGGGTGCTGGGGATGCAGCCCTGCCGCTCCTATTACTACAACATAGTAAGTATTAGATCAGCCTGGGATATATGAGATCCTGTCTTTGAGACAAACAACCAAACAAAACAGGGTTGGGATGTATTTTAGTGGTAGAGTGCTTGACTTAACACTGCAAAAGAATTATGCTCCATATCAGTGTTCATCAGGAATTTTGACACTTTCCATGCTAGGGAATCCCTAAATCTACTGATGGCCCTAAACCAGCCATGCACACACACACACACACACACACACACACACACACCCTCTCCTCTAGGACTCCTTCCTTGGCCCAACCCCTAGCCCCAACCTCTTATGGCCCCATGTGAATTTTGATGGGACCCACCCTCCTTCCTGTAGGAGACAACAGCTTCCGGCTTCTATTTGATGTGGTGGTCATCCTCACCTGCTCCCTGTCTTTCTTGCTGTGTGCCCGCTCACTGCTACGTGGCTTCCTACTGCAGAACGTGAGGCCCTGGTGTCACGAGCGCTGGTGCCCGCCTTGCCCAGCCCTGGGGCCATGGTGGGGGTGATGGCCTAGTAGTTTCTAGATAGACCCTCACCTGGGCTCCTCCCATAGGAGTTTGTTGCATTCATGTGGCGGCGACGGGGTCGGGAAATCAGTCTGTGGGAACGGCTCGAGTTTGTCAATGGCTGGTACATCCTATTGGTTACCAGTGACGTGCTTACCATCTCGGGCACTGTCATGAAGATCGGCATTGAGGCAAAGGTACAAGTCCTTCCAGTGACCTGCTCTCGGGGTCCTGTGTCTCTGTCTTCATGTCTTTGCCTGTTTGGGGACCACCTCCCCCCCCCCTTGTAGAGTATGCCTACGAGTTGATCCCTCACTCCTGCCTACAGAACCTAGCTAGCTATGATGTCTGCAGCATCCTCTTGGGTACCTCCACACTGCTCGTCTGGGTTGGTGTCATCCGCTACCTGACTTTTTTCCACAAATACAACGTAAGTCTCCTGCCCCTGAGCCGGCCCTGGGTATCATCTGCCCCAAGTTCTCAAACAAACCCAAGCACACAAAGCAGTCACTAATTCTTGTCAGTCGGTGACCCATCACAAACACCTTTCTTCTCCTTTTATTTATCTTTTTATTTATTTTCAAGTTTTTGAGACAGGGTTTCTCTGTGTAGCCCTGACTGTCCTGGAACTTGCTCTGGCCTCAAACTCACAGAGATCTGCCTGCCTCTGCCTCTTGAGTGCTGGGATTAAAGATGTGCACCACCACATCTTTATTTTTTAGTTTTAGGTTTTGGTTTTTTTTGAGACGCGGTTTCTCTGTGTAGTCCTGACCATATTGGCCTTGAACTGAGAGATTTTGCTGCTTCTGCCTCCCTGAGTGCTGAGATTAAGAGCATGCACCACTACCATCAGCTTTGTATTTTTTTTTTTAAAGGCAAGGTCTTGTGTAGCCCAGGCTGGCCTTACTACACAGTTGAAGATAACCTTGAGTTCCTGTTCTTTCAGTTTCTGCCTCCCAAGTGCTGGAATGATAGCTGTATGCCATCATGCTTGGTTTTAGGTAGCGCCAGGGATCACACTCAAGGCCCTGTGCGTACTAGGCACTCTACAACCGAGCTCCATTACCAAACCACAAATCTCTTTCTTATACCCACCTACCACAGACATACGCGTCTTTGTACCCGGGCAGGACCACGGGAGCCTGTCCCTACCTGCCCGTCCAGCTGAATCCAGCTGTGGTATGTCCTAGGCTCCTCCCAGGTGGGTCCTGCCCTATCTAAACTCAGCAGCGGTCACATTGGTGAGGTCCTCCCTGCCATTTGAGAGCTAGTTGGGTTGTGGCCATTGCCTTCACTGTGGTTCCGTTTCTTCTCTGCAGATCCTAATTGCCACACTGCGTGTGGCACTGCCCAGTGTCATGCGTTTCTGCTGCTGTGTGGCTGTCATCTACCTGGGCTATTGCTTCTGTGGCTGGATTGTCCTGGGGCCCTACCATGTGAAGGTATGGGCTATTGGGGGCTGTATTTGTGAACTGCCAAAGGGCCCCAGGCTCCCACCCCTCTCCCAGCCTCTGGTCTCTTAGTTGTTGATCTGATGACCTGAAAGACCCACCTTGACCTCTGCTACCATACCTACAGACTTGTAGGTTTTGTTTTACCATCTGTGTAAGTAAATTGTGCATGTGTGTGAGCGCATGTATACATGTACTGTGTATGCACATGTATATGGAAATCAGAGGTCAACCTTTGCTGTCATTTCTAAAAAAAAATTTCACCCAAATAGTTTTGTTTTAAGACAGGGTCTCATAGTGTAGCCCTGACTATCCTGGAACTGACTATATAAACAGGCTAGCCTCAAACTCACAGGCATGCATGCTTCTGCCTCCAGAATGCTGGGAGTGTCATCGTGTCCAGCCATATCTTGGTTTTTTTCTTTTGAGACAGGGTCTAATTAGTCTGTAACCCATGATCAGGATCAATTATCTGGCCTCTGAGCCCCAAGGGATCCTCCTGTCTTCACCTCTCCAGTTCTGGGATTGCAGGCACACTTCCACACCCAATTTTTTATGTAGATGCTGGGGCTCAAATGTGGGATCTCATACTTTACCAGCTGAGCCACCTCCTCTGCACCCTGTAGCAGTTTTATATTCTGTCCCCTCTGACCCCCAGTGATCCTGACATTGACCCTGTGACCAGGTCATTCTTGTGGTCACTGATGACTGTCTTGACTTGGGTTACTCCACCTATCAGCCCCTCTGACAGTCCTTGAGCCTGTGACCTTTAACTCCCCGACCTCGCCATTGATATGATGACCCTCAGATGGGCCAGTTGCCAGTCATTCTGCCGCTGACCCCTGGTGAGCCTGACAACCCCAGCCATACCTATCCTCTCACTGTCTACAGTTCCGCTCGCTGTCCATGGTTTCTGAGTGTCTGTTTTCGCTCATCAACGGGGACGACATGTTTGTGACATTCGCAGCCATGCAGGCCCAGCAGGGTCGCAGTAGCCTGGTGTGGCTCTTCTCCCAGCTCTACCTCTACTCCTTCATCAGCCTCTTCATCTACATGGTGCTGAGTCTCTTCATTGCACTGATCACAGGAGCCTACGACACCATCAAGGTCAGCCATCTTTACCCTCCTCCCTTCCTCGGAATCCTTTTTCCTTCTCCCCTCCTCCTGAATTAGTTCCAAGGGCTGCCTGACTTCACAGAGTTGACCTGGGGTCACAGTAGGTCAAGCAGGAAAGACAGTCCGAGGAGAGAGCAGGCTGGAACTGGATTTGTGGGTAGTTGGGGTTGTGTGTGGGGGTCATCCTGAAAGAGAAGCCTAGGGCATATCACAGCTGCATTCAGCTGGTGGGTGGGAAAGGACAGATTTCTGTAGTCCTGCTAAACAAAAACAAAACAAAAACGTGTATTTTATTTACTCTCTCCTCAGTGTGTGTGTGTGTGTGTGTGTGTGTGTGTATGCATACACCCTTACACACACATCTCATCACATGTGTGGAGGTCAGAGGACAACCTGCCGGAATTGGGTCTCTCCTTTCACCACATGAGTCATAGACCTGAGCTCGAGGCCTGCTGAGCTGTCTCACTGGCCTCCTCCCTCTCCCATATGATCTTTTTCAAACATTTTCTTATTTGGGGGGTGGGAGAGGGTTGTGCACAGCATAGTGTTGTTTGTGGAAGTCCGTTCTCTTCTTCCATGATGTGGAATCACCAGGGTTGATGTCAAATACTTTTATTTACCCTCTGAACCATCTTACAGGCCTGTTAAGTTCTGCCCTTGGAGAATAGCCTTGAACTTCTGTCCTCCTGCTTCCCCCACCTGAGTGCTGGGCTTATAGATACTTAGCACCACATCAAGTGTATGTGGTGCTGGGAATGGCATCCAGGGCTTCCCGAACACTACGTGATTGCTCTCCAACTGAGCCACGTTTCCAGCTTAGAAGCTTTTCCAGCCCTACCCTAATACCAATTGTATCAGGGTCCTTCTGTAGCTTTGCATGCTTCTTTTATACCTCTTGCTAGTGGCTATCAATCCATGTACTATTCATATTTCCCATTAGCACTAGATGGATGGTGACCACTTGATGCCCAGTGTACTCCACACTGAGTGTGATTCCTGCCTCCCTGATACCCCACTGTCCTCTCATTCAGCCTCCCACAGCCTGCAGGAAAACAACTTTTTCTTAGCACCCAAGAAGACACAGGAGCTAAGCACACATGCGTACAAATGAAGCAAATATACATAAGTATCCAGAAAGCCTTTGTGGCAGGTGGCTGCTTAGAATATTCCCCTCTACTCCTTAAGAATTCTGGATTGGAGAGATGGAATCCCAAGGGAGAGCATACTTCAAGACTGGAAGATTCAAGACATGGTAGCCAGAAAGGGCCTGGAAAAATAGTGGTGGCCCCAGGAAGTCTTGAGAAGAAGGTTTTCCTGGGACCCTGCCTCCTTCTATGTCATTGATAGCAGATGTGTGCCCGTTCCCACATGGATGGTCTGTAGCCATCCCACAAGTATAGTACTGTCACCCAGGCCCCAAGCAGCCACCTTGAGTCTTGCTGGAGCACACTCCTGTAGCACCTTTGGATGTAGGAGTTCAGGCCTCACATTCATAGCTGAGAGTTGCCTTGTTTTAAGATAGATTGCTAAAATACACAGTGTAGGCTCCTGGCCTACAGCAGAGGGCACTAAACCAATAAAATTGAGACCTGTGGCCACATCCAGGGATGGAAAAGGTTTCTACAGTGAAGCAAGCTACAAGGCAAAGGTCCAGAAGTGAGTCCAAGGCGGTCCCATCGGAGAAATAGTGGGGCACCCAGTTGACTGCACCTTAAGAGCTTTAGCGGTCAGGACCAACTTTCATGCTGTTTTGGGGCATCGTCTCTCCCCAGCACCCGGGAGGTACTGGCACAGAGAAGAGTGAGCTCCAGGCTTACATCGAGCAGTGCCAAGATAGTCCCACTTCTGGCAAGTTCCGGCGCGGAAGTGGCTCGGCTTGCAGCCTGCTCTGCTGCTGTGGAAGGTTGGAGCCCCAGGTGTGGGTTGTGGGTTGATAGAGCCTAGGGGAAGGCGTGTGTGCCAGAGATCCAAAGCTCCTTCTTTCCACTTCTCTTTTCCAGGGACTCCCCGGAGGACCATTCGCTGCTGGTGAACTGACTCCAGGATCATCGCCATAGACTTTATCCCCTGTACTGCTGGAACCCCAGCTTATTTATTTTTCGAATTTGGTTTTGACAGGCCTTGTGGACTTGTCGAATCGGACACTGGGAAAGGGAGGGCATGTAGGGTTGCTGTTAAATAAAAGGGAACATAAACGTGATGATCTAATTTGTAGCTGGGGTGGGAGGGCACCCCCACAAAAAAAAGCTGACTTTTTCCACAAGTCAGCTCCTTTAAGAGGCTGCCACACTCGGCTTGGCTGGTGCAGCGCGACCTTCCAAGCTTGGCGGGAGGCGGAGCTGGGGCGTGCCTTGCAGTGGAATAATTTAAAGGTACCGCGGCTGCGGACGGAAAGCTAGGGGTGTTGGCCAACGCTGGGTGAACACTGGTTGCAGCTCCTGGGTGGTCCGAGTTTCCATCGACCGAGCAAGGATGTCCCTTCGAGGACCGTTAGCAAGCTTCAGCTTTGTCCGGTATCGGTTTGTCCTCTGATTCCGGGTAGGTCCCGACTTTCTGATGCTCCCACCCCACCCCCATTCCCGAGTTCCTTGTGCCGGTGTTTCCGCTTCCATAGCCAGGTGCCTCCTGGAGTACAGAAGAGGAGTAGTTATTCTAACGATGTTCCAGGTAGCATCTCAGGGCTCTGCTATCCCTCTAAATTCGCATTAATAGTTCAAGGTATCAAAAAGATCTCCAGCGTCCCAAAAGAGTCCCGGTAGCATTACATCTTCCCTCGGTACCTTCCAGGAAGCTCGGGTGCTCTCCCAACACCTAGACTTTTAGATAGTAGTTATGTATATCTCCCGATCTCTCAGTAACTTTCCAGTGCGCCGCCCCTCCTACCCTCCCCCAATTCCGGCGTCCCTGGTTATACTGCCTGCATCATTCCTTTGATCCCAGGGATACTCCGCACCGTAACTTTCCTGTTTCATGACAGTTCAATCTGCAAGCGTAAATCTATAACACTTTGGGAGCTCATCCCACCCCGAGGGCCTTAGGGTCCCATTTCCAAGAGAGTCCATGGCAGTGCTCAACGCCCCAGCTCCCAAACTTCTCGATGGGACAGGCTTGGGTTAGGAGCCCAGAGTCCTGTTGTCGCCTCAGCTTCCTGGCTTACGGGTCCTAGCTTTTCCTGGAGTGGAACATCAAGTCTTAACAGGATGTAGGAGGGCGTCCAGCCTGAGGGTTTGTTAGTCAAGACTAGTCAGACCTACGAAAAGCCAAGGCTAACGAAGGAACCACTTTCAGAAGAGACCATGGCCTAAGGACACCTGCCAGGGAGCTGTTGACTGGACCACTACCCGTTGGCCATTAGGTGCTGATGAATATGTTGGGGAGTCTGGTCAGCCTTATGTATAAGCAAGGGGGTCAAATAAGGAGCTGGGGTTGATCTCACCCCTAGATCCGGGATGAGAGGTCAATTTGCCCCGCATCCCTCTGTCCAGCAGCAACCCCTCTAGCCGCTCCCACCCAAACCCTGGCGAATGGAGAAGTCATCCAGGCCAAAGGTATCTAGGGGGCGTGGTTTGTGAGTAGAACTGGGGTAAGAGCCTGTGATCAGGGCTGGGTAGGCTTGATTGACATCTTGCTCTGCTCCCTTCTGCTCCTCGATTTCCAGGACTGCAGGCTATCAGACCTGCTACCTAGTCTGAAACAACCAATGGAGGCTCCACTGCAAACCGGAATGGTAAGGGTTGGGGAATTTGTGCACTGGACTACAACTCCCGGCGGGCTTGCTATACGCCGCGGGATTCTCTCTTCGAGAACGATGAATGTGCAGGCGAAACTACGTTTCCCGGCATGCATCGCGGGATACCCAGCCTGAGGGAAGAGTCAGTCGCTTCCCCCGTGGAGGTGGGAAGGGAACCGGCATTGACCCATTCTGCAGATGGGGACACCGAGTCACGAGCTGAATACGACCTCCTCTGGGGCAGAGGTGATTCTAAAGGCCCCGGAGGAGGGCTTGGTGAGACGGATATGCGGTGCCCAGCCTGTGCCGTTCGTTCCGCAGGTGCTGGGCGTGATGATCGGGGCCGGAGTGGCGGTGCTGGTCACCGCTGTGCTCATCCTCTTGGTGGTGCGGAGGCTACGGGTGCAGAGTGAGGATTCAAAGGGCCCCTCTGGGAAAAGACTGTAGGGATGGAAGGGGAGCTTCAATACCCGAAGAGCCCAAGGGGCAGAGGTGGGGAATTTGCTGGAGCCTGCGTGGAGCTCAAAGCACCCTCCCTTCTCTCCCACCTATCCCCAGAAACTCCAGCCCCGGAGGGCCCCCGGTATCGGTTCCGGAAGCGGGATAAAGTGCTTTTCTATGGCCGGAAGATTATGCGGAAGGTGAGTTCCAGGACCTCCTGCTGGCCTGGCTGACCATAGGAACTCGGCCCTTTTCCTACTTACACTTACTAGGGGACACTTCTGCCCTTATATAAGGTCCCCTTGGATCTGCCCTTCCTCTTTCTCTAATTGACTTCATATTCTTAATTCTCCCAGGTATCACAATCCACTTCTTCCCTGGTGGACACATCAGTCTCCACCACTTCCCGGCCCCGCATGAAGAAGAAACTGAAGATGCTTAACATTGCCAAGAAGTAAGGCTGACACTGGGTACAATATCAAGTGGTGGACAGGGGTCAGCTCATGCCTGTACCTCAGAGTTGGAGGCTCCACATCAGAGGGCCATCTCAAGGCTTTCATTTGGCAGCAGCTGTCTCAGAGTTCTGCTTTCCCAGACATAATGCTTATGGTATAGGCAAGCCTGTGGCTTAAGACTTGTCTCGATAATGTTCCCCTGTCCCAAAGGCTATCTACCATGTCTTTAGGTATCTACACCTGGTGTTTTGCCATATTGGAGAGTTTATTGAAGGCGACGTACTGAAGTTTTTTTTTTTCTCAATGTTTGTGTGGCTAGCTAGAGGGGCTGTTTCAGGATTCTCTTCTCCACGGGCATCACTCTTTCCATACAGGAGAGCATCTCTCTTGAGTTCTCTGTGTTGTTCACCTGGGGTAGTTCTTTTTCCCTAGGAGCTATCATGTGTATGTGTGTATGTTGTTGTTTGCTTGGGTTTGTTTTGGTTTTTGAGACAAGGCCTCATTTAGCCCAGGCTGGCCTGGAACTTTCTATATAGGCAGGACTCACATTGACTTCCGGTTCTCCTTTGTGTTGGATATATCACCATGCCTTGTCTATATGGTCCAGGGAATTAAACCCAAGGCCTTGCACTCTACCAACTGAACCACACCCCCGTTCATTCATTGATTGATTCATTCATTCATTTATTTTTACAGCAAGCTTTCATTTTTATTTATTTTTGCAGAAAGCATTCTGTCACTGAGCTATATCCCTAGCCCCTACTTTACTTAAAATTTGTTTATTTATTGCATATGTGTTCACATGTAGAGGTGCACATGGCATAGCATGTGCGTGGCAACTGGTTGTCTCCTTCCACCACGTGAATCCCCGGGATTAAACCCGGGTTATAAGACTTGGCAGAAAGTACCTTTACCCACGAGCAATCTTGCTGGCCCTACTTTTCTGTTTTACTAAGCATATTTAATTTGGTGCACAGTATCAAATTATTATTACATAGTATCAAACTCAGAGACCTGGCCGTGCTAGTTAAGCAGTTTTATCAGTGAGCCAAACTCAAGCGCTATACTTTTTTTTTTTTTGGGGGGGGGGGGGGGACCAGGTCTTGCTAACTTATCCAGGTAGGTCTTGAATTTTTTCTGTAGCCCAGTCAGGCCTTGAATGAGTGATCCCTCTGTCTCAGCCTCCTGAGTAACTGGCATGACAGTCCTGTGCCTATCATGTTTGCCATCTTTAAGAATTTCTTTGTTGGCCAGTAAGATAGCACAGGGGGTAAAGGCATTTGCTGCTGAGTCTGAAGACATGAGCTCCATTCCTGGAACCCACGTGGGGGAAGGAGAGAACTGACTCTTGCAAGTCATCCTCTGACCTATGCATACACAAATAAATAGACAAATATAAGTTAAAAATTTTAGGAAAGTAATTCCTTTGCGTTAGAAACATAGGGAGAAGCTGGATGGTGGTGGCGCACACATTTAATTCCAGTACTTGGGAGACAGAGGCAAGCAGATATCTTTGAGTTTGAGGCCAGCCTGGGCTACAAAGTGAGTTCTAGGACAGCTAGGGCTGTTACACAGAGAAACTCTGCCTCAGAAAGCCAGAAAGAAAAAAGGAAAGAAGAAAGGTAGGAAGGGAGGGAGGGAGGGAGGAAGGAAGAAAGGAAGGAAGGGAGGGAAAGGAAAAGAAACAGGAAGGTTGACTCGGGTGTTTGTTGGTGTCTTTGAGAAGGCTCTTAGAGGAATCTCTGTAAATTAAGAAATGGTTTCTTGGATCTTCTTGCAGCAGGAGGTCTACCTGAAAGTCTTTCTCAAGGCTGTATTATTTAACTCCAGGGGCCATCCTTGACTGGGTGGCAAACCATGATGTTGCAGAGCTTTCTATGATTTGGGTAGAAGGGTTATTTGTTTCTAGTTTGTTCTGGTCAGGTTGGGAAGATGGCTCAGGTTGGCAAAGGATGTCGGTGTGGAGGATTAAACTCAAGTCCTCTTGCTTGTACAACAGGTGCTCTCCACTGAGCCCTTGCCCTGGCCCCTGCTTCCTGAAAACAAAACAAAACAAAACAAAAACCCAGAGAAAGGTCTTTCCAGAGAACAGAAGTCTGTATCCAGGGTCTTCAGAGCACGCTCATGTCCGAGGCTTGCTCAGGACTCTGTGAGCTGGAATGACTTTCAGGTCTCCTGTGCAAGTGCTCTTTCTGCCTGCAGCCTGAATGTCAGATTGCTATCTGAGTTGGTCATTGACCCTACTGAGGCCAGGGGCCGGGGTTCATGAGGCTCCACCCCTTCCTGAGGAAGTATGGATTATCAGTGATGCTTTGAGCCATAGTCCTCAATGGTGTAGTCACCAGGAAGTTGCCCTTGCTCAAGTAAATAACCTCCAACTCATGCTCCTGCAGGCACCCCTAGTTAAATGCCGAGGGCCACAAAAATAAACCAGACACCCCACAAAAGTAGGAAGGGAACTTCCCCAAAAGAAGGAGGTGAGGGCTAGAGAGGATGATGGAGGGTACGATTAAAGTCCATTAGATAGATGTGTGAAATTGTGAATGAATAAAATAAACCCCTGGCAAATTAGAGGATCCATTCCGGAGCCCTGTGACTGGGGAAGCAAGTCCCTGAAATTTGCACCATGAATTTCTTCTGTAAAATGTCATATAGTAAACATTTTAGGCTTTGTGGGGCATACATATATAGTCTCTGTGCTGGCTATTCAGCTCTCCCTTTGAAGTAAGAGGTAATAAGTAATACATGAGTGAATTATCACGGCAGTGTTCTAATAAAACTTTAATGATAAAAGTAAGTAGAGGGCCTGATCTAGACAATGGGCCGGAATTTGCTCTGTATAAACCAGAGGGAAGGGGTAAATGGGTGCCTGAGCTTTCTGTCATTCCTCTAACCCAGCAGTTCTCAAACTGTTGCTCGAGACCCCTTTGGGGAGGTCAAATGACTCTTTCACAGGGGTCGCCTAAGGCCATCAGAAAGCACAGATATTACATTATAATTCATAACAGTAGCAGAATTACAGTTATGAAGCAGCAATGAAAATAATTTTATCGTTGGGGTCGCCACAACATGAGGAACTGTATTAAAGGGTTGTAGTGTTCGGTTGAGAACCACTGACCCAACCCTTCCTCCCATCAGGATCTTGCGTATCCAGAAGGAGACTCCCACCCTACAGCGGAAGGAGCCCCCACCTTCAGTGCTGGAGGCTGACCTCACAGAAGGCGACCTGGCCAATTCCCACCTCCCCTCTGAGGTGCTCTACATGCTCAAGAATGTTCGGTAAGCGTCGGGGTCTGGATGCTTTGAGGTTCCTGCACAGCCTGGGGCTGCTTTGACCCCCTCCATCCCTCTCTCACTGCCCATTCTACAGGGTGCTGGGTCACTTTGAGAAGCCGCTCTTCCTGGAGCTCTGCCGGCACATGGTTTTCCAGCGTCTTGGCCAGGGCGACTACGTCTTTCGGCCCGGTCAACCAGATGCCAGCATCTACGTGGTTCAAGATGGGCTACTGGAGCTCTGCCTGCCAGGGCCTGTGAGTGAACCTCTCGGAGCCACCGTGAGAGGGTGGGCACTGCACATCTCTCCTGGACTTAGGCACTACTTTTGGAGTTGTGTGGTCAGAAGTCAGGTTAATGATGACTTCATGTGGAGCTCAATGGTAGAACCTTTGCCCGGTGAGGGGGCAGTAGGTATGGTAGATCTCCTACCTAGAATTCCCCAGGAAAGTGCTCGCTGGTGAGCGCTTGCCCAGTACATGCAGGGTCTCTGGGTTCTAATTCTAATGCTATAAAAATATCAGAGGATGGAGTGACCGTTTGGGGAGGTCCACACAAATGGGCAAGGAGTGATGGGCAGAAAACAGCAGCTGGTTAGGAGGTTGGTTATTACTGGGATGAGTCAGAGGTGAGGTCCAATGACAGCCTCTAGGAGGAGGCTGGCAATGATCAGTGGTCCCTGTGTCTCAGGACGGGAAGGAGTGTGTGGTGAAGGAAGTGGTCCCTGGAGACAGCGTCAACAGCCTTCTGAGTATCCTTGACGTCATCACCGTGAGTGACAGTTCCATGCTGGGTAGAGAGGTGGGAGGCCCCATTTCATCAGCTCCAATGCTGCTAGTGGTCACCTGCACCAGGAAGGTTGCAAGGAACAGTGAGTGGTCTCATAGATCTTACCTCTTCTTCCACCCATCTCCCAGGGTCACCAGCATCCCCAGCGGACTGTGTCAGCTAGGGCTGCCCGGGACTCTACGGTACTGAGACTCCCAGTGGAAGCCTTCTCGGCTGTCTTCACCAAGTACCCTGAGAGCTTGGTGCGAGTGGTGCAGGTCAGCTGGCCCTTCACCTCCTCCGTGGGCGGCAGAGCACCCCACCCTGGTACCCACCCCACCTATCCCAGGCATCAGTGCGGCGGTGGATAGGCAGACTTGTTGCTTATCACTCCTGAGCAGCAGACCTCCATGGAGGCTGCTGATGATGGCTGCTGATCCTGACCGCTCCCCTCTTCTGGTCCTGCCCCCCACTCCTGCAGATCATCATGGTGAGGCTGCAGAGAGTGACCTTCCTGGCGCTTCACAATTACCTAGGTCTGACAAATGAACTCTTCAGCCACGTGAGTTGGATGCAAGAGGATGTGGGGACACAATGAGGGGGGACACTTAGACATAAATTATTCTCTACTCCCCTACTCCAGGAGATCCAGCCCCTACGCCTGTTCCCCAGCCCTGGCCTCCCAACCCGCACCAGCCCTGTTCGTGGTTCTAAACGGGTAGTCAGCACCTCGGGTGCCGAGGAAGCCTCGAAGGAGACCTCTGGCCGCCCCCCTGACCCCACCGGAGCCCCACTGCCTGGACCTGTAGGTAGGTATCTGAGCGACTCCTTCCTTCTCTTCCCAGCTAGGGACTTGAGCCCCATTCAGCCCTGCCTCCACCTCTGTGCTCTCTGGTCCCTCAGTTTTGTGTGCTTTGTTTTTTACATGTGTTTATTTGGGGGTAGAGGGTTACACACATGCCATAGCAAGCAGTGGAGGTCAGAGGATAGCTTGCCAGAGTTAGTGCTCCCTTTCTACCATGGGAGTCCAGGGCCCTTACTCACTGAGCCTAGTTTTACAGGTTTAACCCTATCCTCCCCAGGCCTCTTCTGCTTCTCACTCTCTAGTCCTAGCTTGAGGCCTATGGGTCTGGGTGCTGGATACTGAGCATTTTTCTCCCCAGGAGACCCGGTGAAGCCCGCATCTCTAGAGGCCCCCTCAGCCCCTCTGCTGAGCCGCTGCATCTCCATGCCAGTAGACATCTCAGGTTTGGGCCCCTTGTAGTGGGGAGCAAGGGGTGGGTGTATGGAAGGGACTGTCAGGGGTCTAGATTTGAGGGAGTAAGGGGTGGGTGTATGGAAGGGACTGTCAGGGGTCTAGATTTGAGGGAGTAAGGGGTGGGTGTATGGAAGGGACTGTCAGGGGTCTAGATCGGAATCCAGGACATGCCGCTTGGCAGTCCTGATTTTGTTTTCTTACCTACAAAATGGCATATAGATCCTGTTTCCTTGTTTATTTTTGGTGGGTATGCTCTGAGATCGTTCTCCTCCCCACTGTGTTAAGAAAGATGCAGAGGTAAAGTGTGGTCATCAATTAGTCATGTCTGCCGTGGTTGCAGAGTTAGTGTGGAATTAAGATTGGTTATAGCTTATAGCTGTGGGCACTAACTTACTTGTTTACTTATTTACTTTGGGCCTGGGGGTGGAACCCAGGACCTTACACATTCTAGGCAGATACTTCATCGTTGAGTTCCTCCCCAGCTCCATCTTTATTGGCTTTCTTGCCTCTCCACCATGTACAGGCTTACAAGGCGGGCCTCGTTCTGACTTTGACATGGCCTATGAGCGTGGCCGGATATCTGTTTCCCTTCAAGAAGAGGCATCTGGAGGACCTCAGACAGCATCTGCTAGGGTGAGGCCCTCTCTTTTCTCTCATCTCACCACACCCCCCCTTTCCGACCTCTGGTCTTGGTGAGTCACTTGAAAAGGTCAATTGGGAGGTCGGCAGGAAGTCACACACCCCTGCCTTCCACAGACCCCCACTCAGGAGCTCCGGGAGCAGCCAGCAGGTGCCTGCGAATACAGCTACTGTGAAGATGAGTCGGCCACAGGCGGCTGCCCCTTTGGGCCCTACCAAGGCCGCCAGACAAGCAGCATCTTTGAGGCTGCAAAGAGAGAGCTAGCCAAGCTGATGCGGATTGAGGTGGGCAGACAGTGCATGGAGGCAGGGGATAAGGGAGGCAGGTTAAAGGCCTGGCTGGGTCCATCTCAACTCCCCTCCCTTCTTAGGACCCCTCTCTACTGAACAGCAGAGTCTTGCTCCATCACGCCAAAGCTGGCACCATCATAGCCCGCCAGGGGGACCAGGTAAGGCTGACTTTTGACCTGTGATACTAGATCTCTTCCTCTGACCTCTGATCCCTGACCTTTAAGTAGTGATTGCTGTTCTTTTCTGGAGTTCAACTTCTTATACCTGAAGTTTTTAGCCTCTTCTGCTGGGAGGCTGTGTTGTGCTGTTTTGCCATACCGTAACCCGACATTTATGTAGGTTCTGGGGATCTGAACTGTCACACTTTAGCAGCAAGTGTTTTAACAGCTGAGCCAGTTCCCAACTCCTGAGTTGAAATACACTTTGTCTCCAATTCCTTGTGTGACTCTAGGCAAAGACCTTAGAAATTCCTCAGCTTCCGCAGTCTGTGGGCATGGAGATAATAAGCAGAGTCCATCAGCTCCTTGTATCTGTCCGAAGGCCATGGCCCAGGAAAAGCTTTGCAGGGGCTCGTAGCTTAGTGTGTCTCTAGTGACGGTTGAAGCCAGCAATGGGATAGAGGCACGGAGAACCTGGAATGGAGGTGGGGGTTCAGGTGGAGTGTTCTGTCACGTGATGGGGGTGTTCTACTGTCCCCTTGGCTGCTCATGGCAGGTGCAGGCACCTTTCAGGAGAGGAAGTCAGATGAGGCTGATGTCAATCTAGTGTGACCCCAGGTGGATGAACTGAGGAAGTTACAGTCACACAGCCCCCACCCCCACCCCAAGGCCTTACTGATCAGGAAGATGCTTGAGTTGAACCCAGTCCTGGCCTGCGGAAAGGCCTGACTGGTCTGTAGCCCCTGCAGGAGGCTTTGCTCTGTTTGTCTTCTTGGCTTTGTTGGGAATGGCTGTGATGTTCTGCCTATTTCTAACATTTCATACCAGTGCTTTTTAAAAAAGGATTTGTTTATTTCTTTTTGTTTTTTTTTTTTTTTTTTTTTTTTGAGATAGGGTTTCTCTGTGTAGCCCTAGCCATCCTAGAACTCACTCTGTAGACCAGGCTGGACTCAAACTCAGATCCAATTGTCTCTGCCTCCCAAGTGCTGGGATTAGAGGTGTGTGCCACCACCTCCTAGTTAGCTCTATTTATTTTTATGTGTTTGAGTGGTTTGCCTGTGTGTATGTATACACACCATGTGTGTGCAGTGCCTGCGAAGGCCAGAAGAGGGCATTAGAGCCCCTGGATCTAGAGTTGTAGATGGTTGTGAGCTTCTTAGTATGGGTGTTGAGAACTGAACCCAGGTCTTCTGCAAGAGCAGCCAGTGCTCTCAACCAACTCATGTATTCTCTAGCTCTCAGTGCTAATCCTAGCACTTGGGAGGCAGAGGCAGGCAGATCTCAGTGAGTTCGAAGCCAGCCTGGTCTACAAAGCAAGTTCTAGGACAGCCAGGACTGTCCACACAGAAACCCTATCTCAAGAAATAATAAAAAATAAAAAAAAAGGAAGAAGAAGAAGAAAAGTGTGTGTGTGTGATGGATATGTAACTCAGGGTCTTTGCACATGCTAAGCAAGTGCTCTTCCACTAAGCCACCCTTCTCCGACTCCAGCATTTTAAAAATAGGTATATTTATTTTAACTGGGTGTTAGTGGTACATACCTTTAGTTCAGCACTCGGGAGGCAAAAGCGGGTGGATTTCTATGAGTGTGAGGCCAGCATGATCTACCTGTCCTACTATATAGGATCTCTATTGCTGTGAAGAGACACCATGACCACAGCAACTCTTCTAAAGGAAAAGATGGCTTACAGCTTCAGAGGTTTAGTCCATTATCATCATGGCAGCATGCAGGCAGACATGGTGCTGGAGAAGGAGCTGAGAGTTCTGCATCTTGATCCACAGGCATCAGGAAGTGAACTGTCTCACTGGGCATAACTTAAGCATAGGAGACCACATAGCCCACCCCTACAGTGACGTACTTCCTCCAACAAGGCCACACCTACTCCAACAAGACCATACCTCCCAATAGTACCACTCCCTTTGGGGTCCATTTACTTTCAAACCACACCACACCTTATGTCAATTTTTTTTTTTTACTTTTTAAAATTATATGTGTTGGTATTTGCATGTAAGTACAGGTGCCTGTGGAGTCCAGAGGCATCAGAGCCCTTGGAGCTAGAGTTATGGGCAGTTGTGGTTGTACTGCAAACATGGGTCCTCTACAATAGCAATATGCATTCTTAGCCACTGGGCCATCTTGCTAGGGCCCCCCACCCACCCAACTGTCACATTGTTGATTGTTATGACTTGGGAAGTGTGTGTATGCCCCCCAGTCCAGGATACTGGAATCCTCAGGCAGTGCAAGGAGTCATCCAGACTAAAGTATCAATAGTGTCAATGCTGAAAAACACTGCTGTACCAAAGCATCTTCCCACGTGAGTTCTCTGCACCATCTCTAAGGCATCAAATCCACAGTGCTCCCAAATCTAAAAGCTTGTGCCAACATGATATAAATATTGAAGTCCACTCCTGACCTGGGACAGATTACAGTCAAATAAGAAGCAGTAAAAATAGTAAGCAGTAAAAATTACCTCTTAGAGGCATGGAAGGGTAGCTTAGCTGGTACAGTGTGTGCTCTGCAAGCACAAGGACATGAGTGTGATCTCCAGACCCCACATTCCCACATTAGAATGCAGGCTGTAGTGTCGTGGTATTTGCCTGTAATCCCAGCACTGGGGAGGCAGAGGTAGGCAGATCTCTGTGAGTTCGAGGCCAGCCTGGTCTACAGAGTGGAGTTTCAGGACAGGCTCCAAAGCTACATAGAAACCCTTTCTCAAAAAACAATTGAAAAAAAAAATGAACCTAAAAAGAATTAGACTTAGGTTGTGCATGTAAAATGTATATGAGACAAAAGTGACACCTGTTTAGATCTGTATCATTTTGTTATTGTGTGTTTTTTTTTTATTTTTAAGATACCTCATTCTACTTCTGCAAATATTCCAAAATCCAGGTGGTAGAATTCCAAAATACCAAACACTTCTAGTCCCAAGCACTATGAATAAGGGATACTCAGCCCATATTATAAGAAGGGATCTGGTGAAACACGTTTTGAGAAATGTTCTTTTATCCTTTCTTGGGAATTCTGAGTGGATTCAATAGCATGCTCACGGCCCTGAGAATTCCTGCACTAACATTTTCCTAGTATTCTCAGTGTTGGTGGCAAGCTTCTTTAATCCCAGAACTTGCAGGCAGAGGCAGGTGGGTCTTGGTGAGACCAGCCTGGTCTACAGAGCAAGTTCTAGGATAGCCAGGGCTACACAGAGACAGAGAAACCCTGTCTGGAAAAACTGGCCAAAAAAGAAGTTCCTAATCTAGAGTTGGCAGTCATGATAGCTCAGTTGGTAGAAGTACTTGCTATGCAAGTCTAAGATCCAGAGGTCAAATCCCCAGCACCCACATGAAAAGAACAGGGTATTGTCGGTTTGTAACCTTTGCAGAAGTAAGGCCAAGACAGGAGGAGACCTGGGGCTTGCTAGCCACCCAGTCTAAGCTGAGCAAGCACTGGGTCCCAAGGGTAAACCTTGTCTTAAAAAACCACTGAGAGCCGGGCAATGGTGGCGCACGCCTTTAATCCCAGCACTCAGGAGGCAGAGGCAGGCGGATCTCTGGGAGTTCGAGACCAGCCTGGTCTACAGAGCTAGTTCCAGGACAGGCTCCAAAGCCACAGAGAAACCCTGTCTCGAAAAACCAAAAAAACAAAAACAAAAACAAAAAAAAAAACACTGAGGTACTGGGTAGTGGTAGCGCACATCTTTAATTCCAGCACTCAAATCACAGCAGAAAGATGGACAGCACCTGAGGAACAATATAGTAAGAGATTGCTTGTTCATTCCTGGACGCCCAGACCTAAATCATTGGGCGCCATTCTGTAGTATGAACCTGCTTGCTCATTCCCGCCTGCCCAGACCCTAAATAATCACAGAGAAACTATATTAATTACAACACTGCTTGGTCAATAGCTTAGGCTTCTTGTTAACTAACTCTTATATCTTAAATTAGTCCCATTCTTATTATTTTATATTTTACCATGAGGCTTATGGTTTACCAGTAAGGTTTTGCGGCATCTGTCTCCTTGGGCAGCTACAATGGTGTCTCCATGACTCCGCCTTATTTTCCCCTCTATCTCTGCTTGGAAATTCCCACCATAGGCCCAAAGCAGATTCTTTATTAACCAGTGGTAACAAAACACATTCACAGCATACAGAGGGGGGAGTCCCACATCAGAACAATACCTGAACCTGCCCCCTCTGGCTTTCATATGCACACATACACCTGTGTGTACACACACACACTCCCAATAGCATGATCTTTAATAATGCCTGTATGTAATCCAAACACTACCTGGAAATTGTCTTAGAAGGTCCTAGCATATATGCATGGCATCAGACAGGTTGGTGTGTTGAACAGAGAAAGATCTTCCCATCTCTAGGTGGTTTCAATTCCTCTTTTCTAAAGGGGTGGGGTGGGATGTGTCTGGCTGGTCAGGCTAACCACAAAAGAGAGAAACATCCATTTACTGAGCCTTTGCCATGTCTGGGACCTGTCCTGCTTGCTAGACAGGTGGCAAAAAAAAAAAAAAATCTGTATGCCATTGGTGAGTCAGCAGTTCTGACGGACGTCACGCAGAGGAGCATATAAATCCTTGTAAACTCAGAGGGTTAGAGCTACAAAGGTCACATTCTTGACACTACAAAGACTGGCTTAAGCAGGGCAGTGCCTCTAAGGAGGTGACCACCAGCAAAGGAGGAAGGGTGGGGCAATGAGTTGGGTAGAGGAAAGGCCAGTCTAGATAGGGAGCAAGTTGTGCAAAAGGCCTAGGGTCACCGCCTCGCTTTTGAACGCCCAGTATCGTCTTTTTCCTTTTTTATTACATTTATTACATTTGTGTGTGTTTGTATGTGTGTGTTAGTGTGTTTGTATGTGTGTATGTGTGTTTGTATGTGTGTATGTGTGTGTTAGTATGTGTGTATGTGTGTTTGTATGTGTGTGCGCACGTGTACATGAAAGGTGCACATGTGACGGTCAGGACAGCTTGGGAGAGCCCGCTGTTTCCTACACCATATGAGACCTGGGACTGAACTCAAGTAGTCAGGCTGGACAACAAGCACATTTACAGCTGAGATATCTTGCCTGCCCGTGTTTTTTTCCTTTTCTGAGGTCTCAAGTAGCCCAGACTAGCCTGTATAGTCACTGTATAGTCCAGGGGCCCCTGAACTGGAGCCCCCTTTGCCTGTGCCTCCTGAGTGCTGACCTCAACACCCCACCTGGATGAAGACCTGTTTGATCCCTAGCACTTGTGTGTGTGTGGGGGGGGGTGAAAAAAGACAAATGCTTTAAAATACCTTGGAAAGGAACATGCTCCGTGGAGGAAACAAAAGCAGTTGGGGAGCAAATGGAGTGGATACACGGGCGCAAAGGGGGCCTATCCTATTGCTTTAAAGTTTTTTAATCCTCTTTTTTTTTGTATGTGGGTATATATGTGGGCATGCATGCCACAACATACATGTATTGGTCAGAGGACAGCCTTTCAAAGTCAGTTCTCTCCTTCCATATGTGGGGCCCATGGATTGAACTTGGATGTCGAGTTTGGGAGCAAGTGTCTTTACTCTGAGCCAGTGCAAATACGCCAAAGAGGATCTTTTCAAGGGGGACCCCATTTTTGAATAGTAGTAGTTCATACTACATATGGTTTGCCTATTTTTTAAAAGGTCTTTTTTTAAAAATAAATCTTTATTTGTTTATTATATATAGTGTTCTGCCTGCATATATCCCTGAAGAGGACACCAGATCTTACTATAGATGGTTGTGAACCACGATGTGGTTGCTGGGAATTAAACTCAGGACCTTTGGGAGAGCAGGCAGTGCTTTTAACCACTGAGCCATCTCTCCAACCCAGTGAATATTTGTGTGTGTGTGTGTGTGTGTGTGTGTGTGTGTGTGTGTGTTTCGAGACAGGGTTTCTCTGAGTAACAGCCCTAGCTAGAATTTTTTTTTTTTTTTTGATTTTTCGAGACAGGGTTTCTCTGTAGCTTTTGGTTCCTGTCCTGGAACTAGCTCTTGTAGACCAGGCTGGCCTCGAACTCACAGAGATCCGCCTGCCTCTGCCTCCCGAGTGCTGGGATTAAAGGCGTGTGCCACCACCACCCGGCCCTAGCTAGAATTGTAGGTGAGACACTACTCTTGGCTTGCTTGCTCCTTTTTCTTTTTTTCTTTTACTTGTGTTGTTGAGACAGGTCTCAGCCCAGGGTGGTCCCAGACTTGCTCTGTAGTCAAGGGTGGTCTTGAACCCTCCTTCCTCCTGACACACTTCTGCCTCTGCTTCCGTAGTGCTGGGATTGTAGGTGTGCACCACCATGTCTGTGTATGTGGCGCTGGGAATGGAAGCCAGGGCTTCCTGTGTGCTAATTTACCACAGGAGCTCTATCCCAGCCTTTTCTTCTTTAAGCTTTCCTGTGAGGCGCACCGCCTGAGTTTAGGGGAGAGGTGCTGTGGCCGGCTCACATCATGGCCCAATCTCTGTCCTAACAGGACGTGAGCCTGCACTTCGTGCTCTGGGGCTGCCTGCACGTGTACCAACGCATGATTGACAAGGCTGAGGAAGTGTGCCTGTTTGTGGCACAGCCAGGAGAGCTGGTGGGGCAGCTGGCTGTGCTCACTGGGGAACCTCTCATCTTCACACTGCGTGCCCAGAGAGATTGTACCTTCCTGCGGATCTCCAAATCAGACTTCTATGAGTAAGACTGGGATTGGGGTGGGCGTGGCACCCGGATGACCACAGTCCATTTATTTTTTTTTCCAAGAGAGGGGGGAGAGACCAGGACAGTACCCCCCTACCCTATTTCTAGAAGGGCGAGAAAGAGCCCCTAGATAGCCCCTCCCAACACCACCTAGGGCAGGTTCGAGTCCTTCCTGTTTCACTTCCAAGCCGACACACATTTTCTTCATTCTTTTTAATGTGTTCTAAGAATGCCTGGTTCCACAATCCCTTTTTTTTTTTTTTGCTTGCAGGATCATGCGTGCACAGCCCAGTGTGGTGCTGAGCGCAGCGCACACAGTGGCTGCGAGGATGTCCCCCTTTGTGCGCCAGATGGACTTTGCCATCGACTGGACTGCTGTAGAGGCCGGTCGTGCACTCTACAGGTACCATCCTGATCCCATCTCACTGTTCAGACCCTACCTACAATTTTCCCTGACTCTCCACTCTTCATCCACCCTAGGCAGGGCGACCGCTCAGATTGCACGTACATTGTACTCAATGGGCGTCTCCGCAGCGTCATCCAGCGAGGCAGCGGCAAGAAGGAGCTAGTGGGGGAGTATGGCCGCGGGGATCTCATTGGTGTGGTAAGGGCAGCTCCCATCTCTCTCCTAGCATAGCTTCCTTCACCTCCATGCTCATCATCCGGGTAATCTGATGGAAGTGGAGACTGCACGCCCAACTTCAGTCCCGACCCAGGCCGCTTCCCTGGCTCTTGCGAGTCAAAAGCAATCAGTCCTGGTGGGGGAGGAGTCTGGACTCCACCCTCAGTATGTCTCTTCAGGTCCCATTGTCACCTGTGGTGAATTCTTATTTTGTATCCCAGGTGGAGGCTCTGACCCGGCAGCCACGAGCCACCACTGTGCACGCTGTGCGAGACACGGAGCTGGCCAAGCTCCCAGAGGGCACCTTGGGCCACATCAAACGTCGGTACCCACAGGTACATCTAGTTGGGGAGGTGGAGGACAGGGAGCAGAGCCTCCCTGTGCCAGACTGCCCTAATCAGAGTGCAGACCGAGTAACAGGATTTCTAGCCTCCCAGGCGAAGGAAGCAAGGTGGGGGACTTCCGTCTTACAGAACACAATTCTCACCGTCTCCCAACCCCCTGCGACAGGTTGTGACCCGCCTTATTCATCTGCTGAGCCAGAAAATTCTAGGCAATCTGCAGCAGTTGCAAGGACCCTTTCCAGGTGAGTTTGCCAGCCTCTGGGCATAGTGGAGGATTTAGACTGCTGTGCCCTGAGCGTTCTATCAAACAGCGTGATAGGAAACCATATTTGACTGTAAATCTTGCTGGAGGCAGGATTGAGACCGGTAGTTGTCCCAGTGGGGGCTGCCCTTATCACACGTGCATCTCTATATAGCCTTTGTTTCCAGGCAGCTTGTTGAATGGTCTAAAGTGTGCTAGTGGGTAGGTTCTTTTTTGAATAAGGGCAACACTGTTATTACACTTATTTATCGTGTGTGTGTGTGTGTGTGTGTGTGTGTGTGTCCCCGAACATGTGTGAGGATGAGGAATCAGCTTTCTACCTTCCACCGTATGGGTCCAGGGATCACCTCAGGCAGTCAGACTTTGAGGCAACCTGTTAGCCATCTCTTAGGTCTGAGGGGTGGAGTCTTCAGCAGGGAGGTTGGTTCCTCGTCCCAACAGAATGCAGTGTGAGCATCTTGGGAAAGAATCCGAATATACTAACAAGAGAGCTTGTGGCACATGGCACTAGGGCACGTTGGTAAGTAGCTTTTGAAGTTAAACTGACCTGCTAGGAAGTGTGGTTCTATATACTGGAGTGTGGTTTCTGTGAGCTAGAATAGATCACAGAGCAATCTGTTTAAGCCATGCCACTGAATGGGCCTGAGGGTCTACGTTTTTGCTAACCTTTCCCCCACATGAACATTGACATTCAGGAAATAAAGGTCAAGGTCGTGTAGGTACAAAAGGCATAATTTAAAAAAACACACATAAAGATCCCAGTGATAGGAGGTGGTAAGTACAGAGAAGGAAACTAGGCAAGGCAATTAACAGGGCTGCAGGCAGAAAGCAAGAGAGAAAGAGGGGTGGACAGAGGATTTCTGAGGCCTATGGGCTGAACCTTGACAGTTGACCTAGAGCTAGATGTGAGAAAGAGGTAGGTCCACACAAGGTTCGGTGGTTTGGGGTTCTTGTTTGTTTTGTTTGTTCTGTTTTGAGACAGGGTCTCATGTTGCCCAGACTGGGCTTGAACTCACTATATAGCCAAGGATGACCTTGAATTTATGATGTTCTTGCCTCCACCTCCTGGGTGCTTAGATGACAGACATAGGCTCCCACATCTGGTTTATGTGATATGGCTGGAACTCGAGTGTTGCTCATGCTAAGCCAAACACTCCAACTGACCAGTAGCCCCAAGCCAGGGTTGGTGCTTTTGAACCACTGCAAGGAGTAACTTGAGAGGGAAAGATAGGGTCAGGAGTAAAGGGCCTTGGAAAGTATTTGAGCTCATTACAGTGTGTCCTATGGGGGAGAAGGACCAACCAGGAGGTGCGTATGAAGCGGGGCCTGGGTGAGAGCTGAGAGTGACATCTGCATCTAGGCTGTTAGCTGAGAAGCTGGGAAGTGACTGATGAGTCAGAAGTAGATTCTTGTCGAGCTTGATGTTGGGACACAGTAGCCCAAGTCAGAGTGGAATGAGTCTGAATGGTTCTAACATTGCATAATGGGTAACTGGGTATAGTAGCACATGTCTGTTATCCCAGCTCTTGGGGGTTGGATGCAGGAGGCCAGATTTCTGGGTCATTCTCAGCTGTATAAGACCATGTCTCAGAAAAAAAAAAAATAACAGCAACAACAGAACTGCATAACGGGTCTCACTGAGATTAAGGTCAAAAGTGAAGGGTGCTGGCCGCGTCTTAACAAGAAACACCCAAGGATAGAATCGTATGTTGGGTAACACAGTCATGGCCTCAGTGTGACAGTTATCATAGCTGAGAACAGTGAGGGCCATAGGCAGGGGACAACAGCAGATATAGAGGAGGAAGTAGAGGAGGTGGAGGGGAGGTAGGGAAGGAGATGGAGAAGGGAGATAAGGTAGGAGGGGTAGAAGGGAGGGTGGAGGATGAAGAGGAAGTAGAGGAGCTGGGGAGTGGAAAAGGAGCCGGAGAAGGCAGATAAGGGAGTAGGGATAGAATGGGGGAAGAAGACATCTACTGCTTCAAACAGAGTTGCTCAGCCAGTCTGCTATTGGTGTTTCAACAGGCTCTGGGCTCAGTGTTCCACAACACTCAGAACTGACCAACCCAGCCAGCAATCTGTCCACTGTAGCCATCCTCCCCGTGTGTGCTGAGGTGCCCATGATGGCCTTTACTCTGGAACTGCAGCATGCTTTGCAGGCTATTGGTGAGTGGGAAGTCTGTCCAGTATATGCACCCGTCAGTGATGTACCCTGGTTGGTGAGTGGGTGGTAAGAGGGATGGAAGAAGATCCTGAGCCACAGCAATGGGTGACAAGTATCTGTTCTAGGAGAGGCCTCCCAAATGTTGAACTGGGTTCCTGATTTCCATTCCTCAACTACCACTAGGTCCCACGCTCCTCCTTAACAGCGACATCATTCGGGCACGCCTGGGGGCTTCAGCACTGGATAGGTGTGTCGGGTCTGGGGAGTGAGGCTGGAAGGGTGGAAGGCATATATTGGAGATCCTTCCTGATTGGGTTGGAATGCTGGGCTTATGAACGAGGTGTCCCATCTGTGGCATCAGTAGGGAGACAATGTGGGCAAATCCTCTTTGTAGCAGGGGTGTCCAACTAGAAACCCCGGGGCCATATGCAGCCCTCATAGCTATAGTGGGGCTCAAAGCATACTTAATTATGAGTGGTTTATTATTATTATTATTTGTAACTTGATTACATGGTTCTTAGCATTTTTGTAGATGATGTCACATAGCAAAGTAATGCAAAACAAATATGTAAAAATAAACATACGGATGCCCTTGCAACATCTGAGTCCTGATTTTGACACCCCCACCCCCATTTTGACATGAATCTTAATTGCCGGGACGTTGGATTGTCTAACTCTTCCCAGCAGTAGGATTACACTATCTGTTTATTGGGAGAGGCTGTGGGTCCCCAGACCAGGTCCAAGATGACACTCACACTCATCTCATCCCAGCATTCAGGAATTCCGGCTGTCAGGGTGGCTGGCCCAGCAGGAAGATGCCCACCGCATTGTGCTCTACCAAACTGACACATCACTGACTCCCTGGACTGTGCGTTGTCTGCGCCAGGCCGACTGCATCCTCATTGTGGGCCTGGGGGACCAGGAACCCACCGTTGGTCAGGTCTGGCATCTATGTATAGTAATACGCACCCCCCATCCTTCCCTCCGGATCCGTCCCTTTAAGTCCATGTACACTCTCACAGTGTTGTTCCACGACCTCCTCTTGTCTCTGTCTTCCACAGCTGGAGCAGATGCTGGAGAACACTGCCGTGCGTGCCTTGAAGCAGTTGGTTTTGTTGCACCGCGAGGAAGGCCCGGGTCCCACGCGCACAGTGGAGTGGCTCAACATGCGCAGCTGGTGCTCGGGGCACCTGCACCTGCGCTGCCCTCGCCGCCTTTTCTCGCGCCGAAGCCCAGCTAAACTGGTGAGGGCTGGAACCTGAAAAGGGGGTGGGGCTTGGGAGTGGTGTGAATAAGAGCCTTAGGAAGTACACCTTCTTCTTGCAGGTATAGTTTGGGGGCTACTTTCCTTTCCAGCGGGGCTAGAACTTGAGGGTAACTGCTCTCTATCTGGGGTTGGGGTTTGGGCATGGCTTGGAAAAGGGCCCTCAATGGTATGCCCTCTGCTGCTTCGGGTTGAGGTTTGGGGACACAGCCCTTCACCTGTGGGCTAGCTTGATGTCATGCCCTCTTCTGCTTATGGGTGAAGTTTGGGGCCAGGTCTCATCTGACTAAGGTTGAAGGGGTACAGCGTGCTTCATAACTGACCAGGGCTCTGGCAGGGTAAGGGCGTGGGCAGGGCCTTGAGAGGGCTCTAGGAGGCACACCCTCCTCTGTCTAGAAGCAGGACTTAGGGAGCTAAGACAGAGTCTGGACCAAGCGGGGATAGATAGCAAAGATCAGCATGTGCCTGAGTGATCCCCTAGACCTGGTCACTGTTACCCAAGTCTAATGCATCTTTATTCTCTCTTGGATCCCAGCATGAGCTGTATGAGAAGGTTTTCTCCAGGCGTGCAGACCGCCACAGCGACTTCTCCCGCTTAGCACGGGTGCTAACAGGAAACACTATTGCCCTGGTGCTGGGTGGGGGCGGAGCCAGGTAAGGACAGGGTCATGTTCAAAAGCACAGCTTCCTTACTGAGGAATCCTAAGGGGCGGGGCCAGGATTCCCAGTGGGTGGAGCTTATTACCTGGGAGAGACCCCATAGCCTGGTAGCTGGTCATAGTTTTCTTTGCCAGGACGGGAAGTGGGAGCAGAATTCCTCGGGACAGGTCCTAGCAGATCCCCAGTCTGTCACTGGGTTCCCTCCATTCTGCAGAGGCTGCTCACATATTGGGGTGCTGAAGGCATTAGAGGAGGCAGGGGTACCAGTCGACCTTGTGGGTGGCACATCTATCGGCTCATTCATCGGAGCCCTGTATGCGGAGGAGCGCAGTGCCAGCCGTACTAAACAACGAGCCCGGGAGTGGGCCAAGGTGTGTTTTATGGGTATAAGGAGATGGGGTTTCGGTACCCCAAGGGCAGGGAGACCTGTGATGATGGATGCCATAGCCTGATCTGGTAGTGTGGGCAGGTTTCCGTGCTCTGGAGATTCTGGCTAGATCCTTTCAGAAACATCACTGGGACCTCGGATGACCCTTCCGTGACTTCTTAGCCAATGACTCTAATCCCATACTCTACCTAGAGCCATCATGGTACCAAGTAACACTCATAATCCCTGTGTGTACCTGACTGTTCCTGGAGCAGTAATGTCTCTGTGATTCTAAGCAAATCGTTCTGACCATTTGATCCATAGAGCATGACATCTGTGCTGGAGCCCGTATTGGACCTCACATATCCTGTGACTTCCATGTTTACTGGCTCGGCCTTTAATCGAAGTATCCACCGTGTTTTCCAGGATAAGCAGATTGAGGTATGTCCATTCCCCACACCTGGCCCTGCGTGTCTCTTCCCATGGGTTTTCTACCCACTTCTACCTCAGTTTTTGCCCCTTCCTAGGACCTGTGGCTGCCTTACTTCAATGTGACCACAGACATCACTGCCTCAGCCATGCGTGTCCACAAAGATGGTGGGTGCCATCCTGCCTGGCCCTGCTACAACCATGCTGGCCAGCTGTGTGTGGGTGGGCTGTAGGGGAGGGGCAGCTGAGCATCTGAGACGTTGTTAACACAAGTGACCGTCCACCTGGGTCTGTCCACGACCACTAACCATCACCCACTAATGTCCCGAAGGCCCCAGGTATGTCCATTTCCAGGGGTGGGGAGCTGGGAGATTTGTCGGGCACCTCACCCCTTCCCGCCATCCCCCACAGGCTGCGTGTGGCGTTACGTCCGGGCCAGTGCCTCCTACTGTCCCTACCTGCCCCCGCTGTGCGACCCCAAGGACGGTCACCTGCTGGTGGACGGGTGTTACGTTAACAACGTTCCAGGTCAGCGAGCCCACGGGCTGGCCGGGCCTCCAAGTGTGTCTGAGCGTGTCTGTGCGTGTCTGTGTCTGTGTATCCCACCGGGCAGGCTCCCTGTGGCGATATGTGCGTGCCAGCATGACGCTCTCAGGCTACCTGCCCCCGCTGTGCGACCCGAAGGATGGGCACCTGCTCATGGACGGTGGCTACATCAACAACCTGCCAGGCAAGTGGCTGCCCACTCACTCTGCATGGGTGTTTGTCACCAGGCACATGCCCACGCTGACTCCTGCACATGCAGGCTTGAAGGGGCTGAAACCTGTGGATGGACAAGCTCAGGAGGACACACAGCCTGCACAGAGATGCAGACTGACACACATGCATGCGTATACTCATACAAACAGATAGGTGAGTGTATGTGGGCAGGAACATGAACATTTAAAAAGTACACACATCAGGCATGTTAGAACACACCTGTGATCCCAGCACCTGGAAGGCTGAGGCAGGATGATAGAAGTTCAAGCCCAGGGCTGGAGAGATGGCTCAGCAGTTAAGAACACTGCCTGCTGTTCCAGAGGTCCTGAGTTCAATTCCCAGCAACCACATGGTGGCTCACAACCATCTGTAGTAAGATCTGGTGCCCTCTTCTGACCTGCAGAACACTGTATACATAATGAATAAATAAATCTTTAAAAAAAAAAGAAGAAGAAGAAGTTCAAGCCCACCTAGCAACAAAGACACACTAAGAAGGCAGAGGCAGGTGAATCTCTGAGTTTGAGGCCAGCCTAATCTACAAAGCAGGTTCCAGGAAAACCAGGGCTACACAGAAAAACCCTGTCTGGAAAAACAAACAAACAAACAAAATAAAACAAAAAAAGAAAGAAAAAAGAAATTCAAGGCTATCCTTAGCTATATAGTGAATTTGAGGCCAACCTGGGCTACATGAGACCCTCTCTCAGCATATGCACACATTGTTAAAGGTGGGCTATAGCTCGGTTGGTAGAGAACTTGCCCAGTGTGAGGAGAGCTCTACATTCTACCCCCTGCTTACACAAACCAGGCGTGATGCTGCACACCCGTCTTTCCAGGACTCAGGAGCATCAGGAATCAGAGGCCATTTTCACCTACAAAGCAAGTTCCAGACAAGCCTGTGTGTAAACAGATAGACAAATGAAGTGCCTCTCCATCCTCAGGTATTACAGTGGACACAGAAAGGTGTGCCCATGAGGAACAAGGACTGGTGCACAGTTCCACGTGCAAATATGTATAGGATGCATTTCTACATATGCACACCAGCTCCCCCCACACGCCTGTTCTCTCAGGTGCTTACATAGGTAGAACACATGCACATATATGAATAAACATATGCCTGAGATGTAATTTATCCACCCTGACCCGTATATTCATTCACACCTGTCTTGCACACTCTATGGAATATGTGTGTATAGACATGCAGATAGAGTAAGGTGTCTATGTGACCAAACAAGAATTTTTCATATCCACCAACTTAATTTTTTTCTTCTTTTAGACAGGCCTCAAACTTGATAGGTAGTCAAGGATGATCTTGAACTTCTGATCTTCCTGCCTCCACCTCTGGGCTGCTGGAATGCAAAATGTGCTCTACCATGCCCAAGTTACATGGTGCTAGGGATGGAACCCAGGGCTTCCTTTGTGCTGTGCAGACACGGTACTAGGCAGGCTACATCCCAGCATGCCCACTGACTTTACAAGGGCAGATGGGAAGTGAATGAGTGTGCTGCTGTGAAAAAACAGCCCACTCTCTGGTCGGGTGGTGGTTGTACACCCCTTCAATCCCAGCACTCGGAAGGCTGAGTAGATCTCTGAGTTCGAGGGCAGCCTGGTCTACAGAGTGAGTTCCCAGGACAGCCATGGCTATACAGAGAAATCCTGTCTCGAAAAACATAAACAAAAAAGAATGAATGAATGAAATAAAAAAAAATCACTCTCAAAATGTACACTCCAGTCTCATAGACCAGGAGCTGGCCAGCTACAGCACACAAATTGCTTCTGGGCCCACACTTGGCTTTATAAATAAAGGATTTTTTTATAACTACATATTATTTATTTGTGTGTGAGCATGCACACACATACCACAGTACATGTGGTGGTCAGAGGACAAACTTATAGAAGTTAGTTTTCTCATTCCATCAGGTGGGTCCTGGGAGTTGGACTCTGCTCATCATGGTTTAATAAATGTCCCTACCTGCTGAGCCAGTTTATTAGGCCTGCTTGTTGTTGTTGTTAAACCTAAACTGGCCTTCAACTTACCGCATAACTGAGGATGATCTTGAACTTATAGTCTTCCTACATCCACTTTCTAAGTGCTAGGGTTATAGGTAGGAGCCTGGCTTAAAATAAGCTTTTATTGGAAGAGCCATGCCCCTTGATCTACCTCTTCTCTGCAGTTTCTGTCGTAGTACAAGGGTAAAACTCAGGGCAGGACTGAAATCATTTTCTCATGGTCCTGTGCTGTAATTGTGCTAGACACATAAACACTGGCACAACCCTCACGTGGAGCACGTGTTAACAATGGCCAGTGCTGTAAGTGTGCTAGACGCATAAACACTGGTACAACCCTCATGTGGAGCACGTGTTAACAGACCTACAGGAGACCAGCACACTTGGATGTGCAGACACATATGGGCTGGAAAAATGATTGTTGATAATACAAACATAATTACGTGAGCTTCGTCCCAGTATCGATACAAAAAAGATGGGTGCAGTGGTGGGCATCCATAACCCCAGCACTGAGGGGTGTAAGCAGACAGGAGGCTTTGCTAGGGCTTGCTCACTGGCCAATCTAGTGAAATGAGTGAGTTCCAGGTTCAATGGGAGACCTTGACTCAAGAAGGTACAGGTCTGGATAGATGGCTTGGCAGTTAGTGTGCACTGCTCCTGCAGAGGACCTGAATTCTGTTCCCAGCACCCACATCCTCACAACTGTAAGTCCATCTCCAGGGACTTCCATACCTCCCTGGCCTCTGGGGGCACTGTACACAAATACACATAAACACACACAGGTGCACACATACACACATAAATCTTTTTTAACTTTTTGTTTGTTTGGTTTTTTTTGAGACAGGGTTTCTCTGTGTAACAGCCCTGGCTGACCTGGAACTCGCTCTGTAGTCCAGCCTGGCCTTAAACTCAGAGATCCACCTGTCTCTGCCTTCCAAGTGCTGGGATTAAAGACATGTGCCCCCACTAATGTGCCCGGCCTAATCCTTTTTATTTTTAAGGTGCCAAGAGGAAGACACTCAGTGTTGACCTCCAGCCTGCACACAGCACACACACAGATGGACATTTGCTGACATGTATTCAGATAGTCCTAGCCAGAGATGCAGGCAGTAGACAGACATACTGCTTCCAACAAGTACTCAGGCTAGAGGGGCAGGTGACATGCATACCCAGAAACAAACTTTGAATAGATAGCTAGTCAGGAATTTCCTTGGGCTGAGATTGCCTACTAGACAGTCTCTGGAGTACACAGACATGCAGATAGACAGCCACAGACATAACTGCCATCCTCACCGAACCATCTTCTCCCCCTGGCTTCATTTGCATAAATGTCCATGTCATTTGCATGACACCATGCCATTTGCATGCACCCTCCCACGCCCCACCCTAGTATTATATTGTGGTATCTGTGGGACTGGGTTGGACATCCCTGCCCTGGGCTGCTGACCTCTTGGCTCCACAGCGGACATCGCCCGCAGCATGGGGGCCAAAACAGTCATTGCCATCGACGTGGGAAGCCAGGATGAGACAGATCTCAGCACCTATGGGGACAGCCTGTCTGGCTGGTGGTTGCTGTGGAAACGGCTAAACCCCTGGGCAGACAAGGTGAAGGTTCCAGACATGGCTGAGATCCAGTCCCGCCTGGCATATGTCTCGTGTGTGCGGCAGCTGGAAGTTGTCAAGTCCAGCTCCTATTGCGAGTACCTGCGCCCGTCCATCGACTGCTTCAAGACCATGGACTTTGGAAAGTTTGACCAGATCTATGTGAGTAGGTGGGCTGTGGGAAGCTGATCGGCGATTGAACGGGAATGTCTGCAGTAGATGCAATGTGGATATGGCTGTGTGTATTCTATGTTAGCTACATTCCCTGAAGCACTGTGGAGTGGTTTCTAATGCCAGAGTGGAGAATGAAAGCAATGATCGGTTAGTAATGTCTGCCATGGGTCTGGAGAGAGATGTAGCAGTATGTTGTGTACCACTGACCCTGCAAAACCTGTCTTAGCTCACGTCACTTGAAATTGATCAGTAGTTGCTCCCAAAGGCCCCATGTTAAAATGTCTGATACCCTTCTGTGATCGCTGGAAGGGTGTACCGTAATGGACTAATGTCTACCGTGGACATGGGACACGACACTATTCACAAATAGACTCCATATTTGCAGACCTTGAAAATAATTTTGCACGTTGCCGTCTGGTGTGAGTTGATACTTGAAATGCCGCATGGGGCTGAGTGGGAAAGACTGTGAAGAGGTTGACTGGTAATGTCTGATAGGGATACCAACTGGAAATCTCTGGGCAGGCATGCTACCTGTCTCTCCGTGATAGAATTAATCCACATGTCTGCTCTCCCAGAACTCAAGCACTTAAGGCATGTAGAAGGAAGCTGTGTGTAGATGCAGGGGCAGGGAATGGTATCAGATATAGTCCCAGCCTCCTTGTGTCTTACAGGATGTGGGTTACCAATATGGGAAGGCTGTGTTTGGAGGCTGGACCCGAGGTGAAGTCATTGAGAAAATGCTCACAGACCGGCGGTCTACAGACCTTAATGAAAGTCGCCGTGCAGATGTAAGCTTTCGATGCTTTTGCTGAGGCCAATCTTATTCAGAGATTCCAGAACCCCTAGCCCCTCTATTCTGGAAACCTCAGATGATCCAGTACATCCGAGTCTCAGGGACTACCTCCGGGTTCCCCTCTGAGTTCTTAAAACTCAGCAGATCACCCCTACTTCCAAAGCCTCACCCACCCTACCCCACAGATACTCGCCTTCCCAAGCTCTGGCTTCACTGACTTGGCCGAAATCGTGTCCCGGATTGAGCCTCCAACAAGCTACGTCTCTGATGGCTGTGCTGATGGTGAGGGCTGAAGGAGCTCTTGAGAGTTGAGGGTGCTGGGCCTGGAGATGGGAATCATGCGTGACTGGAAATACCAGCCCAGAGTCCGTGTCTCCTTACTTGTACCCTGCGTTTCCCACCCCAGGGGAGGAATCAGATTGCTTGACCGAGTATGAGGAAGATGCGGGACCTGACTGCTCAAGGGATGAAGGGGGCTCCCCAGAGGGTGCCAGCCCTAGCACCGCCTCAGAGGTGGTAAGAATGGACAGTCCCCAGCAGGTCTCATGTGCCACTGCTTGGAGAGTACTGATGGAAGTCTTGGAGGGTTGTAGTAAGGAGGTCGCTTGTTGGTCCCTGGCCCCTTAGCCCCAAAATAATCACACAGAAACTATATTAATTAAATCACTGCTTGGCTTATTAGCTCTAGCTTCTTATTGGCTAACTCTTACATATTAATTTAACCCTTTTCCATTCATCTGTGTATCACCACGTGGCTGTGGCTTATCGGGTAAAGTTTCAGCATGTCTGTCTCCGTAGGAGGCTACATGGCTTCTCTCTGACTCCACCCTTCTTCCTCCCAGCATTCTGTTTAGTTTTCCCCACCTAGCTCTGTTCCCTTATAGCTCTGCTATAGGCCCAAAGCAGTTCCTTTATTAACCAATGGCATTCACAGCATACAGAGGGGAGTCCCACATCAGAGGGTGGTGTTGGGTGGCTTGAGAGCACAAGTTTGAAGACTCGTGCCTTGGAACTGATAGACTAAACCCACATTGGCTTCAGGTCTGTTGCTATGACAGAATACTCTCCAAAGTGTTTACTTATCGCACAATTCAAGGTTACATTCAGTCTTTGCAGGGGAGACAAGGAGGCAGGAGCTTGGCAGAGCTGATGAAGTTATGATGACATCAGGTCCGCAGTCAGAAGACAGCAATAGGCGTATGCATGCTTGCACTCGGCTCACTCTCCCACTGTGTAGCCCTGACTAGGGAATGGTGCCACCTACAGTAGACACCTCTTCCCACGACAACTTGGTTTAGATACTTCCTTATTGAGACTCTCCATTCCCAGGGTATTCCAGATTGTGTCAACTCGACAAATAAAATTAACCATCAGAGTGTTAGTGTCCCTGGGACAGGCAGTGTGTCATGATGCACAAACCAGTTGTCTCCGAGGTGACATTTATCAAGCAAGACCCAGGATGAAACTGGTTTTGAGTGGTGAGGGTTGGGCAGTTTTATTTGTGACTGTCATGTAGATGCCACAAAGTAGGTGGCATTCACCCTGTCTGGATATCACGTGTTGCCTGTCTCTACAGGAGGAGGAGAAGTCCATGCTCCGGCAGCGACGCTTCCTGCCTCAGGAGACCCCCAGCTCGGTAGCAGATGCCTGAGGACCTTGACAGGGGATCCCTGTTTCTGGACCAGGATGAGGGTGGGCCTGAGGGGGAGCTCACACCCCTATTCCTGCTGCTATACTGTGACACTCCCTGGGCCCTTCCCCCTTGGCTCCAAGGCCCACACACTGGACTGACTTGCCATCCCGGAAGGGAGGGCAGAACTGCACTGATGACCTTTGACCAACTATTGTACCTAACCCCTAATAAACTATTACCCCTTTGGAAGCAGCCGGGGCCTTTATTTGGGTTTCAGGGGCTCTTCACCACATTGTTCAGCATGCAGGGTGGAATCTGAAAGTGCCTGTAACTTCTCCCACTGCAGTGGCAACTCGCATGTGGGTCCACCGCATGCTGGCACCAGACAAGACAGTCCCTTCTTGCCTGGCTTGTAGATGCTCCCAGAATGACTCAGGTATCCCTTAGTTTCCCTATTGAATTCCCACAGCCACTAAAGAAGGGGCACAAAATGGCCAGCTCTTGCGGAGGAGCTGAGTTGGACTCCTAGCACCCATCCCAAGTGGCTCACAGCTGGCTCTAGCTCCAGCTCCTGGGGATCTGGTGGCCTTTTCTGACCTACTGTTTCTGCATTCTTGCGTACATACAGCCTCTCATACACACACTTATACAAAGTAAAAAAAAATAAAAAGTTCCTATGGCCTATTCACCTCGGTTAGTCCTACTGTGTGCAGGAGCTCTGTGTGACAGTATACACTACAAACTGAGCCCTACAGGATAGATCACCACCTCTGCTCAAGACGTGGGCATAGACAGGGCTTTCTGGAAATCTCAGCCCAGCTTGGTGGTGGAAGACTGTCATCCCAAGATACTCAGTAGGCCGATTCAGGAGGTCACAAGTTCAAGAGCAGCCTGGACTTCAGAGGGAGTTCAAGGTCAGACTAGGCAACTTACTGAAACCTTATATTGCCATAAAAAGTAAAAAGGGTAGGTCCACAGAACAGTACAGAGCCTGCCTAGAACCACCTTGCCCCCAGTGAGGGTCCGAGGGCATTGCCCTTTGATGAGCATATGCAAGGCCCTGAGTTCTATCCCCAGCAGTAAAAAAAAATTATTTTTTTAATGTGACTTCTAAGCATTGTTCCTACTGTGTGCTCAGAAATGATTTCCCAAAATGAACCTGTCCCCCTGGACCTTGAGATTTGTCTCAGATTCTTGCTTACTGTTCCAGCTTAGGCCATTGAACCAGACTGACTTGGGGGCAAGAAGAGTCCGCAACCTAACCTCTAACAGGTAACGGAAAGTGACTGTAGATCTTAGAGGTCTTAGTTGTTGTTCCGGTTGCTGTTGTAATGAGATACCTGAGGGAGGGAGGGAGGGAGGGAGGGAGGGAGAATGGGGGGGGCGATTTACATTTCAGAGAGTATAGTCCATCATGGTATAGGAAGCACGGTGGCTGACCGGTCACATTGTATCTACAGACAAGAAGCAGAAAAGGGGCAGGCAGGAAATAGGATTGAGATACAAAATCTCAAGGTCCACTCCTGGGGCTCGCATCCTCCTAAAGCTTCCACAGTCTTGCTAAACAGCTCCACCCACTGGAGATCAAGTAATTCAAATGGGCATGGGGGACATTTCACACTGAAATCACAATAGTGACTTGGCTATGGCACCTGCATCATTGGATATTACTTGTATGGGGCCACAGCCTGGGCCTAGATCCCAGGACCTTAGCATAGGCTGGACCAGGTGGGAGAGTGGAAACTCTGAGAAGCTTCTTTAGGGCCTGGTGAAAGAGACCTTGGAAAATAAACAGTGTATCAAATGAACCAGTGTGCATGTGTGTGTGTGTGTGTCTGTCTGTCTATGTGCGCATGGCACTTGTGCACATGCAGAGGCCAGAGGAGGGCATTCGGTGTCCTACTTTATTCCTCTCTACCTCATTCCCTTGAGACAGAGTCTGTCCTGGAACCTGGAGCTAGGCTGGTGACCGTTCTCTGGTCCCCGCCTTCCATAGCACTAGGGTTACAAGTGTTCTATTGCCCATTCCCCACTTCCATGATTTCTGGGGATTTGGATTCAAGTCATAGGCTAACGCAGCAATGCTCCTAACCTGCTGAGCCATCATCTCTCCAGCCCGAAAATGAACCATCTTAATCATTTCTTTAAAAAATTTATTACATTTTTTTGTGGTACACTTGCATAATGGAGTACTATACAGTGGTAAAAAAAATGGTATCTTGAAATTTGTGGGCAAATGATGGATCTAGAAAACATCATATTGAGTGAGGTAACCCAGACCCAGAAAGATAAATATAATATTTACTCACTCATAAGTGGCGTTTAGTCATAAAGCAAAGAAAACCCAGCCTACAATTCACAATTCCAGAGAACCTAGACAACACAGAGGATCCTAAGAGAGACATACATTGATCTACACAGGAAGGAAAAAGAGACAAGATCTCCTAAATAAATTAGGAGCGTGAAGGTCACAAGGATAGAAGGGGAGAGGGAGGGAAAGAGGAGAGTGGAGAAAAACATATAGCTAAATAAAATCAGTAAAAAAAAATTTTAATTTATTACATTTTTATTTATTATGGTGAGGGTGCATGATTTGTGCTTTAGGAGTTAGTTCTTCCTTTCACCTGTGGGACCTGGGGATCGAACTCAGGCTATCAGGCTTGGTTGCAGGCGCCTTCACTTGCTGAGTCGTTCTGCTGGCCCCTATCCTAATCTTTTCCAAAGAGATGTATTTGTATTCTTACTTATGTGCCTAAGTCTGTGTGGGAGTGTGTGCACAAGAATTCAGGTGCCCACGGAGACCAACAAAGGGCGTCAAATCCTCCCACTGAACTGCAGTTACAGACAGTTGTAAACGGAACCACGCGGGTGCTGGGAACTGAACTCGGGTCTTTTGCGGAACAGTGTGCTTGCTGGGTTTCTGTGGCTGTGATAAACACCATGGCTGTGCAGCTTGGGAAAGAAAGGCTTTCTTTCACACATCACATCTGTCACTAGGGAGGCAAGGGCAGGAGATCGAGGTGGGAACTGAAACAGAGGCCTTGGAGGAACACTGCTATACAGGCCTGCTCTTCATGGCTTGCTCAGTTTGTTTTTATACCACCCAGGCCCACCTGCCTAAGAGTGGCGTGGCTGGACTAGGCCTTCCCACATCAATTCCAGCCAAGAGAATGCCCTATAGACTTTCCCACAAGCCCGTGACAGAGGCAGTTCCTCAGTTGAGAGTCCCTTTTTCCAGGTGTGCCTAGGTTGATGAAAACAAGCCAGCCCAAGCAGCAAGTGTTTTTAAACTGCTGAGCCATTCCTCCAGCCTCTTAACCATTTTTGAAATGTAAAGTTTAGCGACGTTTATTACACTTGAATTGTGCAACCATCTCCACTGTCCATCTCCAAGCTGAATCTCTGTTCCCATTAATCCCTAACTTCCCATGTCCTTCTCAGACCCCTGGTACCCAGCACTGTATTATTTCCTGTCTGTAGGTCTGACAGCTCCGAGCGGAGGATCCTCCTGGGTGGTCCCTTCATGTCTGGCTTATTCACCAGTCCTCATGTTTTGAGTCTGTTTGGAATGGAAGGTGTTTCACTTTTCCTTCATTTTTAGAGCCGAGTGATATTCCATCATAGTACTGGGCCACATCTTATTCATCTGTCACCCACTGTTGGACGTTTGGATGACTTCCCCTTTTTGTCTGCTGTAAATAATGCTGCTGAGCGGATGCTCTGTTCCATCCCTGCCTACAATCCTCTCAGGATATAGTTAGGGTAGGATCTCTGAGTCGTGTGTGTTGAACCACCCCTCACCCGCAAAACAACAACCTGGCTTATTAGCACCATGGACAGCAAGAGTACTGTCTGAAGTGCTACTAACCGCCCCCCCCCCCCCCCCCCGCTGCTGAACCCCCAATGTGTCTGCACCCTCCAAATCCCTTTGTTTCAAGGATAAGGAAGCAGATTAAAATGAAAATTCAGAGACTGGGGAGCTGGCTCAGTGGTTAAGAGTCTTGTTCTTGTAGAGAATCTGGGTTCAATTCCCAGCACACACTAGCCAATAATTGTCTCTAACTTCAGTTTCAGGGGATCAGATATGCTCTTCTGGCCTCTGCTGGCTTCTGCATGCACACGGTGCACAAACTTACATGCAGGCATACAAATTATTATTTCTAAAAAATGAATATTCGAAGCTATGCCACATGGTAATGCCTCCATCCTAATCATTTTTGGCTCCTCTCTCTTGCTATTCCGATACCATTGACATCCTTTCTTTGTACTTTATGTATTTTAAATTTTATTTTATGTTGATGGGTGTTTTGTCTGCCTTTATCTCTATGCACAACAGGCATGCCTGGTGCTTTCGGGGACCAGGAGAGGGCATCAGATTCCCTGGAACCGGAGTTCCAGATGGTTATGAGCTGCCATGTGGGTGCTCAGAATCACATTCAGTTCCTCTGGAAAATTAACCAATGCTCTTAACACGGAATCATCTCTCCAGTCCTGGTCTTGAACTCTTAATCTTCCAGCCTTCACCACCTGAGTTCTGGGAGTTTCGCCAGCAGGGCTTTAATTCCCTAATCTCTCTTTGTTGTTAATGTATTTGAATAACTCTGTCACCAACTGTCACCTCTTCAGTCCCCAAGGCCACTGTCTAAAATTAACTTATCTGTCCTTGCCAGCCATTTCCTTGTCTTCAAGCATGTTCATAGTTCACAGTTGGCTGATGTGTGGGTCATTTATATTTAGTGTTTATTTAGTGTGTGTGTGCTCACATACATACACCCAAGAACACAAGTGTGGAGGTCAAAGCAAGACTTTTGGCCAAGCAGTGGTGATCCAGTCCTTTAATCCCAGCACTCAGGAAGCAGAGGCAGGAGGATCTCCATGAGTTTGAGACCCAAAAAAAGAGGGAAGATTTTTTGGGGGAGTTTGTTCTCACTTTCCACTATTTGTAATAAACTCAGGGTGTCAGGTGCTGGGAAAGTGCATTTACCCACTGGGTCATGCCACCAGCCACTTCATTATCTCATTGTGATAAGACAAGTCTCAGAGGAACAATTTAAAGAATATCCCCCCCCCCAATTCTTATTTTGTTTTGTTTTTATGAGACAGGGTTTTTCCATGTAGCTTTGGCTGTCCTGGAACTCTCTCTGTAGATCATGCTGACGTCGAACTCAGAGATCTGCCTGCCTCTGCTTCCCGAGAGCTGGGATTAAAGACATGTGCCACCACTACCTGGCTCTCATACTTATTTTTAAAGACAAGACCTCGTGTAGCTCAGGCTGGCTTTGAACTTGTTATGAGTTGAAGGATGACCTTGAATTGTTGGTCCTTCTGCCTCTACCTCCTAGTGCTGGAGTGACAGGTATACACCACCACACCTGGGTTATATGTTGGGGATGGAACCCAAGACTTTGTGGTTAATAACTCTTCTTCTTTTTCTTTTTCTTTTTCTTTTTTTTGTTTGTTTTTCAAGACAGGGTTTCTCTGTAGCTTTGGAGCCTGTCCTGGAACTAGCTCTTGTAGACCAGGCTGGCCTCAAACTCACAGAGATCCACCTGCCTCTGCCTCCCGAGTGCTGGGATTAAAGGCGTGCGCCACCACCGCCCGGCCTTCTTCTTCTTATTATTGTTATTATTATTATCCTATTCTAATATGACTATATTATAGTTGACCCGTCCAGCAGGTCCAGTTATTCAGGGTCTGAAGAAGTTCTACCTGTATGAACCATGGGTGAGACAAAAGGAGACCAAGCAAGATTCAGTTGTCAAGGTCTCCCTTTATTAGGGTAATGGTTGCAGCTTATATAGCCCTTGAACGAAGAACTTGGCTTGGGGTGGGGAGTAGGGGTAAGAAGGAACTTTGCTGGGGTAGCAAAGGTCACCAGTCAGCACACCTAGTGTAAGCAGAAACATTCTTTTTGTGATTCCGTTAACAAACAGTTCTCAAGATAGTTGGAATGTGGGGCTCTCTGCAAACATCCTTAGGACAATGGTCCCTGCTATCATCTTTAGGACAACGGTCCCTGACATATAGTCAGGGTCTCATATAGTTCAGATTGGCCTTGAACTTCCTATGCAGCTGAGGCTGGCCTTGAATTCCTGATCCTCCCGCCTCGGACTCTTAAGTGATGGGATAATCAACTGAGCCACAGCTCCAGCCAGGAAATATTCCCGAGATTGATCATCACACTGTAACAGCTCTATAAATACACTAAAACCCACCAGACTGCACACGTTTTGTATGTCTAAGTTAAGCTTTTTATTTTTTTTATTTTTTATTTTATTTATTTATTTATTTATTATGTATACAATATTCTGTCTGTATGCCTGAAGGCCAGAAGAGGGCGCCAGACCTCTTTACAGATGGTTGTGAGCCACCATGTGGTTGCTGGGAATTGAACTCAAGACCTTTGGAAGAGCAGGCAATGCTCTTAACCACTGAGCCATCTCTCCAGCCCCATAAGTTAAGCTTTTTAATGATGTGTAGATGGGTGTATTTATGTGTGCCCTTGTGAGTACATGTGCCCTCTGTGTTCAGAGTGCACATCAGAGCCCCTGCAGCTGGAGTAACAGGCCATTGTGAGCTGCCATGTGGGTAGGTACCAACTCTGCAAGAGCAACAAACGCTCCTAACTGCTAAGTCATCTCTCCAGCCCACACACTGGGTTTTGATTCCCCAGTACTGCAAGAAACAAGAAAGTGCTTTTTAGACTCGAGCAAGGGAAAAAGTACAGACATTTAAATACACCAACATGGCTTTCTCAGTCATAGGACTTGAGGATTGATCACTTAGTACTGGACAATCAACTGGGCGTTTGTCCCTTGGAAAAACGAATTCTCCTGCTCTCAGTGTTCCTTAGTTGCCCGCAGTTCTTTGTCGAGGGGTGGACCCTGTGAGATTTCCTCCCTCCATGTTACATGTCTGCTTGTGTTATCACTGTCCATGTCTCGTTTCAACAGTCATCTTGTGGAGCTATCATGGGTAAAGCTGCTTGTCCTTTCTAGGAGACACCGCTTCACAGCACATGTCCCTGAGGACTAGAAGCTATGTTGTAGATATATCTGAAAGACCCTCTGGACACCCCCCTCCCCCCAGAACCCGCAGCTGGCCTGCTCTCATGAGAACATCCTGTTCGCTTGAGACCCTCAGGACCCTCTCAGGACCTGCAGCTAGCCGGCTCTCATGAGAACATCCCGTTTGGTCTCGGAGTGTCCTGGTTCTGGGGTCTTCATCGGAGAAAAAGTCCTCTCTGAGGGTCTTTCATATCCACTGGGGGCGGTACCTGCGATCAGCTGTTCTCTGCATTTTGTCTGTGATTTTCTCTGATAGTCTCCATCTGCTGGGAAGAGAAGCACTTGTCTGTGGGTGTTTTTAGAATGCAATTAGGAATTATGCAGCTTCAGGAAAGTGGCAGTCGTAGATTCTCCTTTACCTCACCAGCCTCGGGAAGTTGGCTACGACACCAGTACCAGGCAGGCTTTGCCTCCTGTTGAGCAGCTCTTGAGTTCAATTAGGTAGCCATTGTTTATCCGCCAGAGTGTACGTCACTGTTGCCACGCTGCTCTTTGTTGCAGATCACAGGCTTCACAGTGGGAGGGGATGCGGGTTATTTTATTTTCTGCCACTAGGGGGCTCCCATTGTGCTATTCAGGAACCTGGCGGGAAGAGTGCAGATCTCTGGGAGTTCTGGAAAGGGAAATTGTAAGAATTAGTATTGAACTTTCGGCTGTCTCCTTGTTGTTTTTGTTTGTTTGTTTGTTTGTTTGTTTGTTTTTTGTTTTTTATTGGAGGCAGGAGACGGGAGAACTGTTATTACGAAACTACTCTGTAACTAAAGTAAGCTTACAAAATAAGTGAAAAAAAAGTAGCAGCCATGGGTGCTCACTGGGAGACGCGAGACCAGGTGGGGCACCGAAGCGACTGAGGAAGAGTGGAGAAAGATTTGAGGCCCTTCCTGCTCTCAGGAGGCAGAGACAGTTGGATCTCTGTGACTCGGAGGCCATCCAGGGCTACACAGTGAGACTGTCTCAAAGAACAAACAAACAAAAGAGAAACAAGAAAAGAAGGGGAGAGTTTGAGGCCATCCTGGGTTATTGCATAAGACCTTGTCTCAAGAGAGATGGCTCAGTGGTTAAGAGCACTGACTGCTCTTTCAGAGGACCTGGGTTCAATTCCCAGCACCCACATGGCAGCTCACAACTGTCTAAAGATCCAGTTGCAGGGCATCTGACACCTTCACACCAATGTATATAAAGTTAAAAAAAAAAAGAATAAAAAAGAGAAAGAAAAAAAAAGAACAAGAACTGAGGATGAGGCCCTGCTGGTAGAGAGTTCACCTAGTCCTGGGATCCACCATCCCTAGCCCTGCAGAAGTCAAGAAGAGTGGTACACAAATGTCACTTCAGCACCTGGAGGCAGAGACAGGAAGATCATAAGTTCAGGTCATCCTCAGCTACATAGGGAGTTCAAGGCTAGCCTGGGCTATGTAAACCCCTCCCCTTTCTTTTGTTCTTTCAAGACAGGGTTTCTCTGTGTAGTCCCGGCCATTATAGAACTCTCTCTGTGTAGACCAAGTTGGCCTCAAACTCAGAGATCCCCCTGCCTCTACCTTCCCAGTTCTAGGATTAAAAGCATGGGCCACACTGCCCAGCTTAAGACTCTTTCCTAAAACAAAATGAAAACTTCTGCTAACAGTTTCTTTTCTTTTTTCATATTCATCGTCTTGCTCTCCCCTCAACTTAAACATTCTTTTATTCTTTAAAAAACTTATTTATTAGCCGGGCGGTGGTGGCGCACGCCTTTAATCCCAGCACTCGGGAGGCAGAGGCAGGCGGATCTCTGTGAGTTCGAGACCAGCCTGGTCTACAAGAGCTAGTTCCAGGATAGGCTTCAAAACCACAGAGAAACCCTGTCTCGAAAAACCAAAAAAAAAAAAAAAAAAAAAAAAAAAACACAAAAAAACAAAAAAACTTATTTATTGGTAATAGTGCCTTTAATCCCAGCACTTGGAAGGCAGAGGCAGGTAGATCTCTGTGAGTTTGAGGTTAGCCTGGTCTACAGAGAGAGTTTCAGGATTGCCAGGGATACATAGAGAGACTCCCTGTTTAAAAAAAAAAAGTTATTTCTTCCCTATCTCAAAAAAAAGTTATGTATTATATGTGTGGATATGCTCATACCACATGACTTACATTCTAAGGTCAAAGGACAATTGACAATTTACTAGGATCGAGTCTCTCCTTTTACATATAGATACCACGGGTTGAACTCAGGTTGTCAAAATTGGTAGCAAGCCCCTTTTCTAGCTGACCCACCTGGCCAGCCCCTTGATTTAAACATTCTGATTTTGCTTTTACTGAAACTCAACCCTGTGAGAAGAAAGACTGTAGGATTCTGAAACATGCCAGAGAAAGAAGACAGACATGCCTGTTAGAAGATATTTGTATCATTTTAGTTTTGCCGTCCTGTTTGGAAACATTTTAATTTACTTAGGTATGGAGATAGAAGCCAGCACCTTACACACAGCAGGCAGGCACTATACCATCAAGCCCATCAAGCTGTGCCTTGGGCTGTGCCATTAGGTTTTGAGTCCAATGGATTGTACGCCTCCGCATTCACCCCACGTGATGGGTGTTGTTCTTACTCAGACTGAGAGACAGAAACAGGTCCAGAGGCCTGAGTGACTCAACTAGAGGCATACCTCAAAGCTGAAAACATTACAGCTTTTAAAGTATTTAATTTTTTAAAATTAATATACAATTTCATGATTTCCTTCTTCCTTCTCTGCCCCCTCCAACTCCTCTCTTGTTTTCAGACAGAGATTAATTTCAGGTACCACTTCTCCACCTTGATTTTTTTGTTGTTGTTATTCTTTTGGTTTGTTTTTTGTTTTTGTTTTGTTTTGTTTGTTTGCTTTTGATACAGAGTTTCTCTGTGGAGCTTTGAAATCTGTCCTAATAAATGAGCTGGCCTCGAACTCATGGAGATTCACCTGCCCTTACCTCCCAAGTGCTGGAATTAAAGGCATGCTCTGTCACTTACTGCCCCCCCCCCCCCCCCCCCCCCGCCCCAGCCCCGGCTGTCTATACTAGTCCTGACTGTCCCGGAACTCATTGTGTAAGCCTTGAACTCACAGAGATCCTCTCTCTGCCTCGAGGATGCTGGGACTAAAGGTGCCTGCCAACAGGTCCGTTTCACAAGCATTTTTTTAAAGACAGGGTCTCACATTGGGGTTCCATTAATCTAGGCTGGTTGGTCAGTGAGTCCCAGGGAATACCCCTTACCACTGCCTCTCCGACACTGCGATTACAAGCACAACCCAGCTTTTCATCTGGGTGCTAGGTACCCAACTCAGGTCCTCCTATCTCCACATGGCCTGGGCCACCATACCTAGTGTATACATCGTAGAGGACTGAAACCAGCTCTTCGTGGATGCTAGTCAAACGCTGCCCTCTGAGCCACATATCCAACTCTCCTTTTTTCTTTTCTTTCTTTCCTTTTTCTTTTTGGTTTTTTTTAAAATATTTATTTATTTATTATGTATACAATATTCTTTCTACATGTATGCCTGCAGGCCAGAAGAGGGCACCAGACCTCATTACAGATGGTTGTGAGCCACCATGTGGTTGCCGGGAATTGAACTCAGGACCTTTGGAAGAGCAGGCAATGCTCTTAACCGCTGAGCCATCTCTCCAGCCCCCTCTTTTTGGTTTTTTGAGACAGGGATTCTCTTAGCTTTGGAGACTGTCCTGGAACTTGCTCTGTAGACCAGGTTGACCTCGAACTCACAGATATCTGCCTGTCTCTGCCTCCTGAGTGCCAGGATTAAAGGTGAATGCCATCACCACCAGGCTCCAACTCCCCTTTTATAAGACAGGGATTCACATAGTCAGGCTGAACTCCAACTGGATTAGTAGCCGAGACTGACCTTGAATTCACATCCCCCTTCCTCTGCCCCTGAGTGCCGGGATGTCAGGAGTGCTCCCCAGCACCTGATGCTCCCCATCACTGACTTTAGCACTGAATAATATTGCTTGGATGAGCCCAGCTTCTAGAATCTTGAAAGCAACTCACAGATAACTGAGTGTTTTACCTCAGTAACACTCTCACACATTTTATTCTTATTCCTTAATTTGGGAAAAGGCTAAAATTGGTAACAAACTCAGCCTTATTGAGAACTGGGTTAGAAAAGCTATTGAGCCAGAAAATGACAATCATTTTTAAAACTGGCCTGTGTGTATGTGTGTGTGTGCATGTAGGTATGTGTGGGTGTGAATATATGGGAATACATGTAGAGGCAGGCACATGTGTGTATGGAGACCAGAGGTCAGCCTTGGGTGTCCTCACTGACATGTGTGTGCAGGTGTCTGTGTGTGTGTGCAGATGTGCATGCGTGCATGTGGAGGCCAGAGGTCAGTGTCAGGTGTCTTTTTCCTCCATGTTTTGTATTATTGCTACATTATTATAACATATTGTATAAATATAATAGTATATAGTTTTAATATTTTGTATATGAGTGTTTGTATGTATGTATATGCATGACATGTGACAGCGCATCAGAGCCCCTGGAACTGGAATTACAGTTAGTTGTGAGACTCCAAGGCAGATGCCTTCCTGAAGTCGATGTAACAGACATATAAGTCTTTTGAAAATTCTTCGTGTTTTTCTGTCAGTTGCATCAAAGTGAAGATCTGATCTATTGTGCTCCGGTTAGCTCTGAATCTGTACTGGGCCTCTGCTAGGATTTCTTCTGTCCTGCCCTTGATCCTTTGCAGGACAATGGAGGAGTAGATCTTGCTGCTAAGGGACAACAAACTAATGGCTCTGTAATTTGAGCAGTCCAGCTTGTCCTTCTTCTTGTGTATGGGAATTATGACAGAATGCTTCCATTCCTCGATTTCAGGAAGGCATTCGATAGCATTTGGAGGAAACGACTTTGGGAAACAATGGACTTCTACAGGTTCCCAGAGAAGATCATAAGAATACTAAATAATGCCTATAAAGACACCTTTGCATCCGTCACAGTCTGCAGAGAACTAAGTGATGAGTTTAAGACAATCGTAGGAGTGGTGCAGGAATGCGCCCTCTCACCGCTACTCTTTAATATATTCCTGGAATTAATACTAGCAACAGCCCTGGAGGATGAAGAGATAGGCATGCAGATAAGTGGTGTGCGAATCAATAACTCGCGTTTCACTGACGTTACAACACTACTTGCTGAGAGTCCAAATGAGCTGCAGGCCATGGTAAATAGAGTGGTGGAAGTCAGTGAAAACCTTGGTGTGAGAGCAAGCACGGAGAAGACTGAGATGCAACACATGGGCAGGGCGCACAAGGATTTTAACATTGTAACGAAGAATTAGAACATCAAGCAAACAGGCAACTTTGTCTATCTGGGAGGAAACCTCACTTCAAAGGAGGGAACTATTTCAGACATCAAGAGGCTGATAGAGCCAGCTAGGGCTGCATTCCAGGCACTAGGAAAGGTTTGGCCAGCAAGAGACATAACAACAACAACAACAGAACTACAAGTATGTGAGATACTTGTCTTGAGCTGCCTTCTTTACAACTCTGAAACCTGGACAATAAAACACTCCTCAGAACAGCAGCGGAAGGTGTTTGGGATGGCATATCTCAGGAGAATGCTAGGTGTCACACGAAGAGATAGACTGTGCAAAGATGACATTAAAAAATTTCTCCATCTACAGAAGGAGTAAATTACAGGATATGGTGTTTGAGATATTTCAGCCATGTTATAAGAATGAATGATGACAGATACCCAAAGATAGCACTGCTTGGAGGAGTGCATGGAGTAAGACGAAGAGGAAGGTCCAAAAAACGCTGGATAGAACATCATAAAGGAAGACTGTGGAACCTTGGGTATGACAAATAGCACAAGCATCTAGGACTGCCGGGATAGGAACAACTGGAGAACCAACATAAACAGGCTGCCCATGGATGCTTAAGCACTGCCAGGGCATAAATGGTGACAATGACAATGACATCAGCCTCCAAATGGGTTCTAGGAATCAAAGCCTGGTTTGTTCAGTAAATGTTCTTGACCAATGAGCCATCTCTCCAGCTTCTCCCACCTTATTTCCTTGAGATGAGCTCTCTCAATGAGCCTAGGGAGCACCTTTCTGCTAAACTGGTTGGCCAGGGAACCTTAGGATCCTCACCTCTCTGTCCCCAGTGACCACCATGTATCTGAGGAGGTGTGCTCATCGCTGCCCTTTTGGGCAGTGACACCATCGCTGGTAAAAGGAGAAATGGAAAATAATTCCAGTGGCTGTCCACGTAGAAGTGTGCGGACAGTGTAGGAGTGTGGGGAGAACCAGGCAGACCTGTATTTACTGACGTGGAAATATTCCTCAGTATTGCTCTGTGGGAAAGGCAGCCAGGACACCGGGTACAGGTGGATTGAAGCGTAGGCGAGCACAGTGAGCTAGGGGCAAGCAGAGCAGCTGCGCTGAACAGCCTGAGCCCCGGTGTGCTAACTGAAGGAGGGGCATCTAAGGGAGCAAGGTCTACATTTTGTTGTCACACTCTTGGCCTCTTTCAGAACAAGGTTGTCCTATTTAGGAGAATTCATAGAGCTCCAGAAGGAGGTGTCTTGTTATTGAAGGTGAAATAGTCCTTGAACTTGTGACTTCTTCCTCCACCAGGTTTTTGTTTGTTTGTTTGTTTTAGTTTGGGTTTTTTTTTTTAACTTTTCATTGTCATAAATGAAATTGGGATGAAGATTTCTCCTCCTCCTTCCTCTCCTCCTCTTCTCTCTTTTCCAGGTAGGATCTTGTGTGTTTGTTTGATTTTTTTTTTCCCCCTGAGATAGGATTTCTCTGTGTAGCTCTGGCAGTCATGGAACTCATTCTGTAAACCAGGCTGGCCTCAAACTCAGAGAACCTCCTGCCCCTGCTCCCGAGTGCTGGGATTAAAGACAAATGTGCCACCACTTCCAGGCGCTGGTGAGTTTTTAATATGTAGCCCAGGATGACCTTGAATTTGAGATCCTCCTGCCTCAACCTCTGGTATTCTGGATTCTCAGTTGTACACCACACCCACAAACTTGTTTTCCTTCTTTCCTCCCTCCCTCCTTCCCTCCCTCTCTTCCTCCCTCCCTCTCTTTCTTCCTTCCTCTCTCTCTCTCCTCCTCCCTCCCTGTCTTCCTCCCTACTTCCTTTTAAAAACTGTCTTTACATTGATTTACTTGGAGGTTACATGTGTAGTAGCAAGTGTGTGGAGGTCAGAGAACAATTCATAGGTGTTTGCCTTCCTATTAACTATGGTTTGCGGGGGGGGGGGGTCAGTTCTGAGCACCAGACTTGTGTGCAGTGATCACTCTTCGAGAGTCTCATTCAGCTCAGGATGATCTTAAACTTCTGAACCTGCAGCTTCCATCTCCCTAGTGCTGGGATCACAGCACCGCTATACCTGGTGTATCCAATACCAGGATGGAACCCTAGTCTCCTTGGGTAAGCGCTCTGCCAACTTAGCCACAGTTCCAAGTCCTCAGTAATTGCTTCCCATTATCTCCAAGATGTTATTGCAGTACCTGAGTAAGGACATTCCTAGGAAAAACAAACACTGGGCTTGACAACAGCATCTCACAGGTGAGTAGTTTCATTGTAGTGTTGGGAAACTTGGCTGAGTTGCTCTGGAAAAAGATGGAAAATGTTTGCCATCACCAGCAGTGGGGGAAGGTCGTCCCACAGCGTGGTTGGAAACCATTAGACAGGAGCTGGAAGTGCTACTGGGGGCATGGGTGTTTAGGATGTGCGAGGTGCTGGCTTCCACCACAAGCACCTTGCCCCTCACCGATAGGACAACCACATGCTACAAGCCTGGTGACAAGGCACAGCACTCAAGAGGTGGAAGCAGGAAGGTGAGAAATTGAAGGTCACTCTTGGTGAGTTTGAGGCCAGCCTAGGCTACGTGAGTACCTGCCCACCCCCCCCCCAAAAAAAATTAGGGCTGAAGAGATGGTTCAGTGAGTAAAGCACTTGTCACCTAAGCGTGAGGACCTGAGTTCAGATCCCTAGAACCGCGGTAGGAGAGAATGGACTCCACAAATTATCATTTGACCTTCACACACACACACACACACACACACACACACACACACACACACACGGTGGGGGGTGGGGGGAGAGAGATCATAGCATTCACACATGAAAACACTAAAATAAAAACTATTCCCTTGCCAAACATGGTGGCATTCTCTTTAATCCCAGAATTTATGAGATAGAAGCAGGTAGATCTCTGTGAGTTCCAGGACAGCCGGGGATGCACAGAGAAACCCTGTATTGAAACCCCCACCCCACTCCCAAAAAATCTTTCTTTAACTTTAAAAAAATAGTGGTTCGGTGTGGGTGTGGTTCGACCACCATTTAATCCTAGAGAAAGACTAGGATTTAGATAGATTCCCTGTCAGACAGAGAGAGGGGCCAGGGCTAGGTAATAAAGGTGGCAAGCTTCTTTCTCACTCTACTGACCAAAGACAAAAGCCTGAGGCTTAAAACAAAGGCCTTTCAGGCTTTTGTCTCCTGCCAGCAGGACCCTGCTGCTGCTGCTGCTGCTGCTGGGCTGGGTCAAAACATTCAAGGCCTGCTCAGGAAATGGTGCACAGCAGTTGTGGGCCAATCGGCCATCCTGTCTTTCTTCAAACTGACCAACCCTAAAGGAGGAAGGAAGACCCTTCAGAGAGTTTTAATCCCAGTCGTCCCGGAAGAGACTGGCTTTCTGGGCCTCTCTGCTTTTCTCTCCTTGTGTCCTCACTGCTGATTCTTGTCTGCTGCTGTTTGCTGTGCTGGGGACTTCCCCACTGCCACCGGTGGTGCGAAGGATTGTTCTGTCTTTTAATTCTTTAACTGGCAGGGAAAGGAACCCGATAAAGACCTTACATTGTTTTATTATCACTTGACGAGGCCAAAGCAGGTAGATCTCTATGAATTGGAGGCCATCCTGGTTTATATAGCAAGGTCCAAGACAGCCAGGGCTACAAAGTGAGACCCTGTCACAGAAAAGAAAAAGTTAATGAGTGCAATTCATGTTTTTGTATTATTTCACACCATTTATTTAGTCCGTGTTGGTGTGCGTGTGTCTGTATGTGCACGCAGAGTTCAGAGGACAACTCGCAGGAGCCAGTTCTCTCCTTCTACCACGTGGATCCCAGGGGTCAAGCTATCAGATGATCAGGCTTGGTTGCCAGCCTTTTTTTGTTTGGTTTTGTTGTTTTCTCTGAGTCATCCTGCAGCCTCCAACCCCCACCTCACTTTACTTCAGTATGCAAATGCTTTCCAAGCCTCTGCTTCTGTAAATTTTTTTCCATTGATCCAAACAAGTTATGTAATTGGCCCTGAGTTGGGGGGGTGCACATCCTCCCCAAAGGTGTGGACACTCAGAGATGCAGCCATACTGGGCCTCATTACTACAGTAATCTACCATGTGATACTCTGTGCAATAAGTTTATGTTTGTTCATATTTGTAAGTACTGATTTTGCGTGACTGGCTTCTTTACCTGTGTACAATGAGAGTATCGAGTGTGCGTGTGTGTGCATGCGTGTGTGCATGTGTGTGTGTGTGTGTGTGTGTGTGTGTAGAGACCCAAGATCAATCTTAGATATAGTTCCTCAGAAGCCAATCCCTTGTTGTTGCTTAAATTTTCTTTTTTCTTTTTATTAGTTTTTTAAGACAGGATTTCTCTGTGTAGCTTTGGCTGTTGTGGAACTCATTCTGTAGATCAGACTGCCCTCGAACTCACAGAGACCTGCCTGCCTCCTGAGTGCTGAGATTAAAGGACATGCACCACCACCATCCACCCCCAAATTTTTTAAAATAATTTATTTTATGTGTATCTTTGTGGGTCTTATTGTGTATATGAGCAGCACACACACAGAGAGACTTGGGCAGACCAAGAAAGGGTGTTGGATTCTCTGGAACTGGAGTTACAGATGGTTACGAGCAGCCCAATGTGTTCAGGGAACTGAACCTGTTTGTTATCATTTATAAACACATGGGGGACTGAGGTTGGTCCCATAAGGGGCGGCAGTGGGCCATGAGTGAGTGTTTATCTACTTTAGCATATCTCCGGCCTTTATTTTTTTATTATATTTATTTACTTATTTTATGTGCACATGGCACATACCACTGCACATCAGTGGAAGTCCAAAGAGAACTTGTAAGAATCAGTTCTTTCCTTCTACCATGTGAATCCCAGGATTGAACTCGGGTCGCCAGCCTTAGCAGCAAATATCTCCTTTACCCACTCAGCCATTTGACTCTCTTTTTCTAGGCAGGGTCTCACTATGTACCTCTCTCTGTCTGTCCTGGAACTCACTCTGTAGACCAGGCTGGCCTTGAACTTCCTGTCTCTGCCTCCCAAGTGCTGGGGTCAAAGCACACCCCACCATCCCAGCTAGCAGTGGGTTTCTGTATGGGTGCTGAGGATCCAATTTGTTTATTATTCTTCTTTAACAGGCACTTAACTGATTGGGCCACTTTCGCAGCTTAAGATGCCTTTTCTTATTTGTTCCTTAGAGACAGGCTCTCTCACTATGCAGTTCAGGCTGGCCCCAAATTCACCATCCTCTTGCTTCAGCTGTGCAAGCATCTAGGATTACAGCTGCGCACTACCATACCCAGCTCAAGATCTCTGTGTTTTATGGACTGCCTGGCTATTCTTAAGTCCACTTCTCTTCCTAACACTGTAATGATTGTGACTGTGTCCCCAGAATCCAGGTCCTATGATGATGGGATCTGCCTTCTTGTCTGACTTTACCTACGGTCTAGCCTTGCCTCCAGGCACATTGTACCTGCTCTCCGACTCCACACAGTGGGGTTGGTGAGCTGGATCAGCAGGTAGAGTCTACAGCCTGAGCGCAACGCCTCACAACGCGCTCTGTATCATACCCGTGCTTCTCCACAGAAGTAAACAATAACGACCGTTCCTTTCGGTTACTGTGACAAAATACTGGGCAGAAACAACTGAAGGGAGTGTGATGGTGAACACTGTCAATTTGACAGGGTCGAGAAGCAGCTAGGAGATAAAGATCCCTGGGCATGTCAGTAAGGGTGTTTCTAGACTGAGTTAGCTGGGGTGTGAAGATCCTCTCTGAATATAGACGGCACTGTTCCATGGGCTGAGGTCCCTGGTTGAAGAAAAAGGAGAAAAGGAGCTAAACACCAACATGGGATGGAATATGACCAGCTGCCTCACACTCCTGTCTTCCCCTTCTCTGCAACAATTGACTGTGCGCCTGAACTGTGAATCCAAATAAGTCTTCCCTACCTTTAGTTGCTTTTTGCCAGGTACTGTATTATTATTCATTATGCTTTAGTGTGTGTGTGTGTCTGTGTATCTATATGTATGTATCTGTTTGTGTGTGCATGTGTCTGTGTCTGTATGTGTGTATGTGTCTGTGTGTGTATGTCGGTGTTTATATATGTGTGTCAGTGTGTATGTGTCTCTCTGTGTATATGTGTGTCTGTCTGTATGTATCTGTTTGTATGTGTTTATGTCTATGTATGTGTTCTGTATCTGAGCATAACTTAAAGACAAGAGGAAACTTCCTATTCAATCCTGGAGGAAAAAATAGAAACATTCCCCTTCCTTTCTCCAAATGTAGAAATTGTTACTATAGGATATATACATTATAAGTGGACTGAGTGAAGGAATTTATTTATTAAATCTGTTTAAAAAAAAAGCTAGCAATGTGCCAGGCAGTGTACTAAGCATGTACTAAGCCATTTAGTTAGCTCACTAACATACATATTGCCTTCTTTAGTCAGGAACACTGCAGTGAAGTGTCCCAGTCACATCTAAGGATGTGTCTGTGTGTATATGTCTTTGTATGTCTGTGTTTGTATATGTGTGTTTGTGCCTGTGTGTGTATACGTGTGTATGTGCCTGTGTGTGTCTATGTTGTGTATGTGCCTATGTGTGTATATGTGTCTGTGTGTGTGACAACACACCTGTGCATGACAGAGAACAATTCACAGGAGTTGTTTCTCTCTTTCTTCCATGTGGGTCCAGGGAATTGAACTCAAACCCTTAGACTGTGGCAAGTGCTTTTACCCACCGAACCACCTCACTGGTATCTTGATGTCACATATTTTTTTAATAGTGAAGGGAAAATTAAGTAATACAGAGAATTTGGTCATGGTTTCAAAGGGTATTGGCTTGTTATGCTGGGGGAGGTATGGTAAAGTGGTCAAATTTCACCGTGGTAAGTATAAACTTTTCACATGTTAGTAGTGTAGACCAAAGGGTGAGTATCACCTTCAAAAACCCTCATAGTGGTGTGGTGGTGCCTTTAATTTCAGCTCTTGGGAAGCAGAGTCGCAGAATCAGACTCATCTCTGTGAGTTTGAAGGCAGCCTGATTACACAGTGAGTTCCAAACCAGCTAAGGATACACTGTAAGACTCTATCTCAAAAACAAAACAAACAACAACAAAATACTCCTGGTGACCTACTTCTGCCAGCCATGTTCCATCTCTTAAAGGTTCCCCAACCTCTCACAATATAGCTAATCACCTGGGAAGCAAGTATTCAAAACCTGAATATGTAAGTATGTGTCAGATTCAAACTATTACACACACTCAAAATGAAATGACTTTTTTGCATGTTGAATGAAACCAAGAACCTCATAGATGTTAAGTAAATGTTTTACCATTAGTCTACATCTCCAGCCCTAAAATCTATAACTCTTGTGTGCGTGTATGTGTGTGATACGCATGTGTGTGTGATACGCATGTGTGCAAGTAAGAGGTAGAAGCTGAGCCTGGCATAGTGGTGCATGCCTTTAATTCCAACATTTGGGAGGCAGAGAAAGGAGGATCTCTGTGAATTCAAGGCCAGTCTGGTTTATAACGAGAGTTCTAGGACAGCCAGGTCTACATAGAGAGACCACTGCCCAGCTTGTGTTTAATTTTTAATGATTATTAATTTTTATTCTTAGTTGTATGTTAGTATGTGGGTATGTGTGCTTGTGTGCAGTATGCAAGAAGGCCAGAAGAGGGTATCTGAATCCTTCAGAGCTGTAGTTAGAGGGTTGTGAGACACCTTATATGTGTGCTGGAAATTGAACTTGTGATTTCTGCAAGAGTAGTGTGTGCTCTTAAATACTGAGCATTTCTCTAATCCTTCCATTTTATTTTTAAAGTATAATTTTAGCTGGGCAATGGTGGTGCACACCTTTAATCCCAGCACTCGGGAGGCAGAGGTAGAAGGATCTCTATGAGTTCGAGGCCAGTCTGGTCTACAAGAGCTAGTTCCAGGACAGGAACCAAAAGCTACAGAGAAACCCTGTCTTGGAAAAAAATAAAAATAAAGTATAATTTTATCTATTATTATTGTGCGTATGTGATATGTGTATGAATGTGGCACACACTTGTCATGGTACACTTGTGGAAATGAGGGAACAACTTGTAAAAGTTGGTTCTCTCTCCGTGGGATCTGGGAACTGAACTCAGGTCTTCAGCCTCACTCACAAGCATTTTTACATGCTAAGCCATTTCACCAGCCCAACTCTACCTTTTTCTTTGAGGCAGGGTTCTTGACTGAACTTTGACTAGACTTGCTGACCAATGAGCTCCCAAGATTCATCTGTCTTCTTACTTTGTATTGTTGAGATTCCAGATGCCCATGATAGAGCCCAGTTTTTATGTGGGTGCTAGGAATCTATGCTGTCTAGTTTTATGTCAACTTGACACAAGCAAGAGTCATAGGAGAGGAGGGAACCTCAACTGAGAAATTATCTCCATAAGATCTGGCTGGAGGAAAGCCTGTAGGGCATTTTCATAATTGGTTATTGATGGGGGAGGGCCCAATCCTTGAATGTGGAGCCATCCCTGGGCTGGTAGTCCTGAATTCTATAAAGAAGCAGTCTGAAGGTGAGCACTGGTATATACACCTTTAATCCCAGAACTGAGGAGGCAGAGCCTGAAGGATCTCTGAGTTTGAGGTCAGTCTGATCTACAGAGTGGGTTCCAGGACAGCCAGGGGTACACAGTGAAACCCTGTCTCAAAAACAAAACAACAGTAAGCAGAAACAAAAAAGGAAGAAAGGAAGGAAAGAAGGAAGAAAGGAAGGAAGGAAGGAAGGAAAGAAAGAAAGAAAGAAAGAAAAAAGAAAGAAAGAAAGAAAAAAAGAAAGAAAGAAAGAGCAACAGAGGGAAAGAGTGATGTGGGATATCCTTCTGTATATGTGCTGCTTTTATTGGTTGATGAATAAAGCTGTTTTGGCCAGTGGCTAACCAGAGTAAAGCCAGGTGGGAAGTCTGAACAGAGACATATAGAGAGTAGGCAGAGTCAAGCAAATGCCAGTCAGCCACCAAGGAAACAAAAACATGGAGAAAGTGAGGTAAGGCCACAGCCATGTGACAATACACAGACTAATAGAAATGGATAAATTGAAGATGTAGGAGCTAGCTAGGAATACACCTCAGTTATTGGCCAAACAGTGTTGTAATTAATATAGTTTCCGTATGATTATTCGGATCTGGATGGCTGGGAAACAAAAGTGTACTCTCTGCCTACAAATGGCGCCCAATGTGGGACTTGAACCCACAACCTAGGATTAAAAGTACCATGTTCTACCGACTGAGCTAGTTGAGAGAGAGAGAGAGAGAGAGAGAGAGAAAGTCTGAGCAAACCAGGAGGAACAAGTAGCCAGAAGGAGCAAGTCAGTAATGAACATTCCTCCATGGTCCCTTTTTCATCAGTTCCTGCCTTCAGGTTCCTGTCCTACATGAGTTCCTATAATAACTTTTTTCAATGACAAACAGAGATGTGGAAATGTAAGCCAAATAAACCCTTTCCTCCCCAAGTTGCTTCGGTCATGGTGTTTTATCACAGGAATATTAAGACAAGATACAAAACTCAGGTTATAATGTGTATGCACGGGACACTTTACCTATTGAACCATCTCTACAGATCAAGCCTATGATTTTCAGTTTATTCCATGCTGTGTTCATCGTATTCATGCTTCGGTCAACAGCACTTAATCAAGACACTGGGAAGTGAGGGTAGGGCAATGGAGCTGGGATAATGGGAGACCAGAAATCCCAGGGAAAGTTGGTGGTCTTGTTTTTATTTCTGTTTCTATGATCAAATGCTGACGGGACTAGAGAGTCATTAGGAGCGTTTGCTACTCTTCAGAGGACCCAGATTCCCTTCCCAGCCCCCACACTGCAGCCCACAACTGCCTGTAACTTATTTCCTGGGGATCTGGTACCCTCTTCTGTCCTCCATGAGCACCAGCACATCTGTGAACACATAATTACACACACACAATAGACATAAAAATAGATTCAATAAACAAATATTAAAGAAAAAACTGACAAAAAAAGCAACCTGGGGGGAGAAAGGACTTTTCTAGAACCCCACGCAATGGTGTCACCTACAAAGGACAGGTCCTCTACATGAATTAATGAAGTCAAAAAAGTCCCTCGTTGACGTGATGGCAGGCCAACCTAATCTAGATAACCTCTTTCTGAGACTATGCCCAGGTGTCTTAGTTAGGGTTTCTATTGCTGTGATAAAACATCATGACCTAAAGCAATGTCATAGGGAGCAAAGAATGTATTTCATCTTCAGCGTCTACATCACAGTCCACCACCGAAGGAAGTCAGGGCGGCAGCTCAAGGTAGGAACCTAGAGTCAGGAACTGAAGCAGAAGCCATGGAGGATTGCAGCTTATAGGCTTGGTCCTCATGACTTGCTCAACCTATGTTCTTATACAACTCAGGACCACATCACACACACACACACACACACACACACACACACACACACACACACACTCACGTATGTCTGTGTGCTAGGTCCACTCACATAAATCATTATGAAAATGTGCCCACAGGCTTGCCTACAGGCCAATCTTACGCAAGAATTTTCTCAATTATGAGAAAACTCCTCTGAGATAACTCTAGCTTTTCACATTGATGGAGGAGGGGTTGGGGAGACGTCACAACCAGTACATCAGGTGATCCTAGATTGTGCCAAATTGACAGATAAAGCCATCCACCACAGTTAGGAGACAGACTCCACAAACGTCAGTCATTCCACTCAGAATTCTGCTAAAGATAGAACTTTGTAGCTGACAGACTCCAAACAGACTGTGTCTCTAAGTAGTGAGCTTCCTGTTCATGGAAGAAACCAAAGACAGATCAGGCTCTGAGCTCCGGGTAAGGCTTTAGACTCTCTGGTGTTGAAGTTTCCTTTTTCCTTAAGGATATTTGATTCCAGCAGAGGGCTGGAGAGGCAGTTCGGTAGTTAGGGGCACTGGCTGCTCCTCCAGAGCACCTACATGGCCGCTTACAACTGTCTGCATTTCCAGTTTCAGGGGATTTGTGACTCTTCTCACACCCATAGGTTCCCACACACATGTAACATGCACACATATAGACTTAGGCCTACACATACATGTAAATAAATATATTTTTAAAAATGACCCAGAGGAGATTTGGTTTGGGGCAAGATGGGGGGATTTAAATGTCAAAAGACGAAGCTGCTGGAGAAAACAGATGCGTGAAGAAAAGTAGTGAGCTAATTAATGCACTGGGGAGAAGACGGGGTGGGGGGGCTGGGGGACAGACTTCAGGGGAACTTTACGCTCTCCCCAGCAAGGGCTCGTGAACCCCAGGCTGACCTCGAACTTGCTAGGCACTAGAGGGTGACCTTGAATTTCTCATGTTCCTGTCTCCACCTCCACCTCTGAGTGCCAGGGTGATGGGTGTGCACCACCACAGCTGGTGATGGAACTCTGTATATAGCTCTGGTGGTGGAACCCAGGGCTTCGTGTGGGGCTAGACAGTGCTCCTCTAACTGAGCCGCATCCACGGCCCTTGACCTTGCTTTTCATAGTTGCTAAATCACTGCTTGCTTCGGTGTGCCCAGGCACCTCCTCCCACCAGAGGAATGGAGAAAGCGATGGAGTGGACAAAATGTTTCTTCTCATCAAGGACATACAAAGGACCAAGGACACACCAGGGGAGTGCTGTACCCTGAGCTGCTCCAATGCTGACAGTGTATACGAGCATGACACATGACGTACAGTATACATGTGTGTGAGTGTGATTGTGTGCAAGCATATGTGTGTGCCCGGGGGCACATAGGTATATATACCCATGAAAGAAACCAAGTGAAATTATTGGGCATATTGATAAATAAGGATGTGTTGATAGACAGTATTTCAATAGTATGCCCACAGCATGCATGCTTATTTTGTGTATTTGTGTATGTAAGTGTGTGTGTGTGCATACACACGTGGATGAAGGCAACTTTGTCAGCACTCCATCTTCCTTGTTTTTAATCTTTGTATTACAATTTATTGATTTATATGTGTACATGTCTGGAGGTTGGACTACAAGTTGCAAAGGTCGGTTTTCTCCTTCTACCATGTGAGTCCCAGGATCAAACTCAGATTGGCAGTCTTGGTGGCAAGCACCTTTACCCCCCGAGCCACGTTGCCCACCCTGTCTTGTGTTTTGAGATGCTCTCCTACTGGCCTGGAACTTGCCAGTTAGGTTACACAGGCTGACCAACAAGCCCTACCCATCTGCTTGTTTCTGTCTCTGAATACTGAGGTTAGAAGCATATATCATCACACCTGCCTTCTTCATGTGGGCTCTGGGACTCAAACTGAGGTCCTCATGCTTCTATAGCAAGCACTTTTCCCACAAGGCCATCTCTCCAGGTCTTATTATGTCGAGATAGAGTCTTGCATAGCCCCGACTGTTCTAGAATTTCCTGTGTATCTGAGAATGACGTTGAACTCCTAATTCTTCTGCCTCCACTTACTGAGTTTTAGGATGACACACATGCAGCCACCATGCCCTTGTTATATGGTGTTGGACACAGAATCTGGTTCTTTGGGCATGCAGGACAAGGAGTCTGCCAGCTGGGCTCATCCCAACCAGAGAAAGCAGCCCTTTCTACTGCCTTCTTCCCCTTTATGGATGACCCCTGTGTCCATGGATTCCACTGATGCTGTCCTGAGCATGTGCAGATTTTTCTCCTTGTTACCTCTCCTTTCCAAACACAGCTGAACATCCCATTAAAAAATCATCTACAGGGCTGGAGAGATGGCTCAGTGGTTAAGAGCATTGCCTGCTCTTCCAAAGGTCCTGAGTTCAATTCCCAGCAACCACATGGTGGCTCACAACCATCTGTAATGAGGTCTGGTGCCCTCTTCTGGCCTGCAGGCATATACACAGACAGAATATTGTATACATAATAAATAAATAAATATTTTTAAAAAATCATCTACAGCCAGGCAGTAGTGGCACACGCCTTTAATCCTAGCACTTGGAAGGCAGAGCAGGTGGATCTCTGTGAGTTCAAGGCCAGCCTGGTCTACAGAGTTTCAGGACAGACAGGGCTACACAGAGAAACCCTGTCCAAAGAAAGAAATCACCTAGAGTAAGCAGCATCCTTCCGTGGCCTCTGCATCAGCTCAGGCCTCCAGGTCCCTGCCCTGTTTGTGTTCCTGTCCTGGCTTCCTCCAATGATGGACAATGATGTGGAAGTGTAAGGCAGATAAACCCTTTCCTTCCCAACTTGCTTTTTGGTTGGGGTGTTTCATTGCCCAATAGAAACCCTAAGACAAACAGCAAGAGGGAAGAGGGGGCTGGAGAGATGGTTCAACAATTAAGAGCACTGACTGGGAAGCTTACAATCATGCATGTGTAACTCTAGATTCAGGGGATTCAACATCGTCTTCTCACCTCCATAGGCACTGCATGCAAGTGGTGTACAGACATACAGACAAAGCACTCATACACCTAAAAAATTATAATAAATTTTGCTGGGCATGGTGGCACATCCCAGCACCTGGGCAGCAGAAGCAGATGTATCTCTATACATCTGAGGCCAGCCTGCTCTACACAGTGAGTTCTAGGCCAGCAAGAGCTACATTGTAAAACCCTGTCTCAAAAATATATAAATGAGGGGGCTGGAGAGATGGCTCAGAGGTTAAGAGCACTGATTGCTCTTCCAGAGGTCCTGAGTTCAATTCCCAGCAACCACATGGTGGCTCACAACCATCTATAATGAGATCTGGTGCCCTCTTCTGACATACAAACATACATTGCAGGAATGTTGTATACATAATAAATAAATCTTTAAAAAAAAATATAAATGAGCTGAGTGGTAGTGGTACATGCCTTTAATCTCAGCACTCTGGAGGCAGAAGCAGGCAGATCTCTGAGTTCAAGGCCTGTCTGATCTACAGAGAGTGCCAGGATGGCAGGGCTATGTAGAGGGACCCTGTCTTTAAAACACAAACAAACAAATAACAGCAACAAAACAATCCGAACAGGACCCAGCCTCTGGTGGTTTACCAGTCACTGTATCTGTACGTTACAAAATTCTGGCCTCCTTGATATCCCTTGGGGACCTGAAACTGAATCCACGCAAAGCAACACTAGCCATTCTCACCCAGCCCCTCATCAAATGTCCCCATCTTTGTACCTGGGAGCATCAGCTTCCAGGCTGAGAAAGACAGAGAGATCTGAGCATTTTCAAGGCCCCACCCCTACCTTTCCACTCCTGCCCTCCTGTGTAGGATTCCTTGGCAAGTTCTGTCAATTCTATCTCCAAAACATGTTCTGCGTCCCTACATTCTTCCCGGCCCTGAAACCACACCCAAAGGTTGGCCTCCTTAACGGAGCTTGTGTGGTCCACTGGGTACCAGTAGGAATGTCTTAGAGATGGTGGGTCCCTCAGGGCCAATTTGAAGCTCACGTATGTATATGAGCACTCCTGGACTAGATGTTCAGTTAGGCTCTGTTACTTGCATACATACTTCGTCAATCCCCCTCCTGTTCCCTGTCCTCCTCCCTTGTACTAAAGGATTGAACCAAGGGCCTCCTACGTGCTAGGCCAGCTTTCCACCACTGAGGCCCACCTCCGGTATCTCACTGGTGGATTCTGAACTCCTCCCCAGTTCCTCACTGACAGTTTCGAGTATCTCCCAACAAAGCACACCCCTTGCACTATAGACTACCTTTTTTAAGATTTTTATTTCTTGTTAGAGTACTTGTATTCATGAGTGCAGGTGGGTGTGTAAGCTGCCACATAGGTGTGTAGGTCAGAGGAGGTAAGAGGACAGCTTGCAGGACTTGTCCCCAATCCTGATGACTTCTGTTTGATCCCCAGAAAACACATATTGGAAGGAGAGAAGTGACTTCTCCAAGTTGTCCTTTGAGACAGACACATGCTAAACAAATAAAAACAAACATCTTAAAAATTAAGGAAGCAGGGTGCTGGAGAGATGGCTCAGAGGTTAAGAGCATTGCCTGCTCTTCCAAAGGTCCTGAGTTCAATTCCCAGCAACCACATGGTGGCTCACAACCATCTGTAAAGGGGTCTGGTGCCCTCTTCTGGCCTGCAGGCATACACACAAGCAGAATATTGTATACATAATAAATAAATAAATGTTTTAAAAAAACAAAAAAACACAAAAAATAAAAATTAAGGAAGCATTTTAATTTTTAACTCAAGTCCCCTCATTGCTTTGATCTCCTCAATTTTCCCAAAATGGCCCCTTTCTACTTCAGTGCCCACCTTGGATGACACTGGTTTTTGTGTTGTTTGGGTGAAACCCAGGGCCACAACAGGCTAGGCCAGTTCTCTGAGCCACACTCACAGGCCCACACGTCACGTAGTTACCCAGTTTCCTCCATTCCTTTCGACTGGGACAGTTTCTCAGACACTTCTTGTGTCTAGTGCTCTCAGTGGTGGATTGGAGGAAGGCTAGGGTGTGTTGCAGAACCCTTCTGTCGTCTTTCTCTCTCTCTCTCTTGCCTCTTTTTCCTCTTCCTCCTTCCTCTTGACAGGATATTATTTCTCAAAAGTTGCCCTCCAGTCTACTATGTAACCAAGGATGCCCTTGAACTCCAGACCTTCTTGCCTCTATTCCACCACCACACCCCAGGTTTGGTGGTGGCTGGGATGGGATCCAGGGATTCCCTAATGGCAGGCAAATTCTCTCTCCTCTTCCTCTTTCTTCCATATATATCATCCTTTACATCTCTCTCTTTCTCCCCACCTCTCTCTTTTTCTTGAGACAGAATATCAGTATGCTCCTCAGACTAGTTTCCAATTCTTAGCAATCCTCCTGCCTCAACTACCCTAGGTTGGAATTACTGGTGTATACCACACCTAGTCACCTAGATTTTTTTTTTTACTTTTTTTTTTTTCAGACAGGTGTCATTCTGTTGCCCAAGCTTGTCTGGAACTCTTGCCTCAAATGATCCCCTACCGTCCCTGGCAGACATTTTATGGGTTGGAGAGAGACTGAGTCAGGCACCAAGACAGTGAGATTATCACAGAGAGAGAGCGCGAGCAAATGCAGGATCCCCTGTTTGGGGAAGGGGGAGTTTGAATCAGGCTTACTCTGCGTAGCCCCTGGCTGTCCTGGAACTCACTCTGTAGACCAGGTTGGTCTCAGTCTCAGAGATCCACCTACCTCTCCCTCCCAAGTTCTGGGATTAGAGGCAAGCACCTGGTGTTGGAGCGCCTTTCAAATTCCTTATTCCACAGGGCGCTTGCCTCTCTGCTCATTCCTGCCCCGGGGCTCGGCCCTTATAGGTCCCTCTGTTTGGAATGTCTTTGTGAAGAGATCTCCTACCATCCTACATTCCAACATCGACTCTACCCCCATTCCTCCAGGAAGCCTTCCCCTGACAGTGTCCCAGCAGAGGTAGCCTTCTCCAGTCAGTATATACCCTTTCTTCCAGAGGACCTGTGTTCTAGTCCTGTAGGCACCTGCATGCGTGCACATATACATAATTAAAAATAAAGAAAACAAGAAGTGTTTTAAACTACATTTTGTTTACTGGTTGTGTTACACACTTGTGCCATTTCGTGTATAGAGATGGGAAGACAGCTTTACTATGTGGGTTCTGGGTACCAAGCCCAAGCTGTCAGACTTGGTGACAACCTCATTCTAGGCACTGGGTCACCTTAGCAGCTCCACGTTTAGTTTAGTTTAGTTTTGATTTGGAGATAGGGTCTTGTTATTGACTGGTCTGGAACTCTCTGTTTTGTTGACCAGGCTAGCCTGGAACTCACAGAAATCTATCTGCCTTTGCCTGCAGAGCCTGAGTACTGGGATTAAAGGTATGCACCACCACCTGGCGTGGTTTTGTTTGTGAGGCAGGGTTTCACAGGGTTTCACAGAGTCCAAGCTGGCTATATTTATTAATTTTTTTTAATGTACTTTCGTGTTCTGCCCGCATGTATGGCTGTGTAAGGGTGTCAGATCCCCTGGAACTGGAATTACAGACAATTGTGAACTGCCTCAAGGGTACTGGGAATCGAATCAGGTCCTTTTGTAAGACCGGCCAATGCTCTCAACTGCTGAGCCATCTCTCTAGCTCCCCACAAATTTATATAGCCAAAGATGACCTTGAACTTGTGACCCTCCTGTCTCTACCTCCCAAGATCTGGGATGACAGGTGTGCCCCACCAGGCCCAGTTTATGGGGTACTGAGGAGAGAATGCAGGGCTTCCTGCATGCTAGGCAAGTCCTCCACCCACTGAGCTATATTCCTCGGCCAGAGACCCTGCATCTCAAGGGGGGAAATCTTCCCAGTAGCTTGATTCAAGGGTTAAATTATTTTTTTTAAATACTTATTTATTTATTATGTATACAATATCCTGTCTGTGTGTATGTCTGCAAGCCAGAAGAAGGCACCAGACCTCATTACAGATGGTTGTGAGTCACCATGTGGTTGCCGGGAATTGAACTCAGGACCTTTGGAAGTGCAGGCAATGCTCTTAACCACTGAGCCATCTCTCCAGCCCCAAGGGTTAAATTATTATGCTAAGATTTTGAGGGAGGATTAAATGAGAAAAAAATACACACTCTAGCAAAAACCTTGCAGATGACTTTTATGGGAATTTTCTGGCACCCCCAAACTTAATCCTGAACACCCCTGACCTATAAACCTTCTAAGTCATCTCCACCCCCAAGCTTAATAACCAGGGCCTTTCTGTCTCATGAGACAGGAGGCGTGAGAGAGAATAAGGATGCAGGTGAGGGAGGAGGAAGGAGGCAGGAATTTGCTGGGAGCGGGAGGGAGGCTGCGAGTTGGGGGCTGCCTGCTTACACAGAAGAACCAGTGTGTCTGAGGCTGCCCTGGCTGCAGGAACAGGCCCCCAGGGGCAGGTGGGCCCTCCATTCCAGCCTGCCTGGCCAGTGTGTGGGTGGGGCAGTCTAGCCCAGCCAGGCTTACAGGTCTGCCAGGTGTGGGGGCTGGGCCCCATGAGGGCCCCCAAGGCCCTGGGGTTAGGGCATTTAGCCTGGCTTCTGTTAGGACATTTTTAGATGCCCCCTGCCCTTCCAGACCAGTGTGAATGAGAGCCTGCAGCTTTCTCCTGGGATGGAAAACAAGTGCCTCCACGTTCACCCGGTGTCTCTCGAGTATTTGCAGCAGGCTGTAGGTTCTCTGGCTCACCTGAGCTTGTCCTTAGAGGTCCACAGAGGTCATGAGAACCGTCTCAGGGAAAGCAAACAAGTGGGTGGCATGTTCTACCCGGCTCATAGTAGTGTAGGGTAGTAAAGGGAACACCCTTCCTTGCCGGGGAGTCTCTTCCAGTGTTCCCAACCCCGCGAATACAGCAGATAAGGAAACCGAGGCTCAGTGCAGAAGTCACCTGGTATGCATGCTTTAAGAGCCTGGGCCGGGAGCCAAGGCGGGAGACGTAGTGACGCAAAGGTGCACGTGCGTGCCAACACACTACGCACACTGGCCGCTTTGTGTACCCACACCCACTCCTGCTTAGGCACATCCAGACAGGAGGACACATGCCCCAGCTCCCCTCCCTCGGGCACACCCATCCCCCTGCCCAGTCACATGCTCTGCTCTCCACCGTGAGACCTATGCCTAAGTAGGTGTGTGTGATGTGCATTAGGACACTGAACTTTTAACAAAGAGTCAGCCCTGGGGTTGGGGAGCTTGAGGACCTGCATATAATAATAATAAGAAGAAGAACAAGAATATTCCAGATCCAGGTGATTCAATGCCCCTTTTCAGTTTCTACTGGCTCCAGGCAAGAATGTGGTGCACACACATACATGCAGTTAAAACACTCATACACATGCAAATAAAAATAAATAAATCTAACTGGGCAGTAGTAGCATATGCCTTTAATTCCAGCACTTGGGAGGCAGAGTTCGGAGTTTGAGGCCAGCTTAGTCTACAGAGTCAGTTCCAAGACAGCCAGAGCTGTTACACAGAGAAACCCTGTCTCAAAAAACCAACCAACCAACCAAACAAACAAACAAAACAAACAAACAGACAAATAAATTGTCTTAAAATAAAAAAATAGCAGAATATTTGTATTAAACTTACACAATATTTTCACAAACTCTATTGTATGCATGTGTGCACACGAGTGTGTGGTGCATGCACATGGATATGTGTGTGTTCCAGCATTTGGAAGATGTTGGATGTCTTTCCCCACCAAGGATGTCTTTTCTTTGTCTTGTTCCCTTAAGACATGATCGCTTGTCTAAATGGAAAGTTCACCATTTCAGCTAGGCTGGACAGCTAAGGGGCTCCCTGGATCTGCCTGGCTCTGACTCTTGATGCTGGGATTATAGGTACACAAAGTCATACCTGTCTTTTCAGGAGGGCTCTGGGGATTTGAACTCAGATCTTACTGCATGCACAGCAAAATTTTTATTTATTTATTTATTGTGGCTAGAGAGATAGCCATGGGTGCTGGGAACCGAACTCTTATATTTTTGGTTGTGAGCCTAGCCTTTAATGGCTGAGCCATCTCTCCAGCCCACAGCAAATGTTTTTATCCTACTGAACCATCTCTCCAGAGACAGAGAGAGACACAGAGACATAGAGAGGGTTCCATCATGAAGTCCAAATAGGCTTTGCCTTAAACTCGAAGCAATTCTCCTGTTTCAGATTTCTGAGTATGAGGATTTCAAGTCTACATGTACTGTCTCTTTTTTTTTAATGAAGCAGAGTTGGTGTTTAATAAGGATATTTTAGTATAGGCTTAAGCAAAGAGTTAAGAGAAAGAAAGGAGTTCAGAAGAAGACACACATGAGGGCATGGGTGTGGACTTCTTGAAGAGTTGTAGAAAGTAAGGCATGCCCAAGTGCCAAGTGTGGGCACAGACTCTTCAGATGAGTTCCATGTAGCTCAGGCTGGCTCTAAACTACTGATCCTCCTATCACCGCCTCCTAAGTACTGGGATTAGAAGTGTGTACCAGCATGTATGATGCTAAGGATTAAACTCACGTCTCTGTACATGATAGGAAAGAGCTCAGTCAACAGAGCTACAACCCTAGCCCTCATATACTTCCAATTATCTCTACATGACATGATTCATACTCATTATATATATGCTATGTATATTGTCATGTTATTGTTTGTTTTGCTTATTTATTTGTTAGCTTATTTATTTTGAGATAGGATCTCACTGTGTCACCCAGGCTGGCCTGGAACTTGATATGTAGATCAGGCTAGACCTTGAACTTACAGAGATCTGCCTGACTCTTCCTTTTTGAGTGATGGCATTAAATGCTCCACTGCCAAGCCCAGTTCTGTCAGCATATTGTATTACTTGGAGAATAATTTTTTTAAAGTTTATATTTATTGTTTAGTTATGACTCTAATCTGAGAGCTTGAGAGATGACTCAGAAGAGTTTGTGTTGCTCTTGTAGAGGACTGAAATTCAATTCCCATCGTTCATATTGAAAAGCTCACAAACACCAAAGATTCAAGATCCAGAGGATTTGATGCCGTCTTCTGGCTTCCCTGTGCACACGCACACATGTGTGCACACACAATTCAAACTCAAACACACAAACTCAAACTCACATGCAAACACACACACACACACACACACACACACAAAATAAATTGTTAAAAAACACTTTTGTATGCCGGGCAGTGGTGGCACATGCCTTTAATCCTAGCACTCAGAGGAAAGAGGCAGGTGGATCTCTGTGAGTTCGAGGTCAGCCTGGTCTACAGAGCAAGTCCAGGACAGACTCCAAAGCTACACAGAGAAACCCTGTCTCAAAAAACAAAAAAAGGAAAAGAAAAAAAAGGAAAGAAAAAAACAAACAGGGGCTGGAGAGATGGCTCAGAGGGTAAGAGCATTGCCTGCTCTTCCAAAGGTCCTGAGTTCAATTCCCAGCAACCACATGATGGCTCACAACCGTCTGTAATGAGGTCTGGTGCCCTCTTCTAGCCTGAAGGCATACACAGAGACAGAATATTGTATATATAATAAATAAATATAAAAAAGAAAAAACAAACAAAAAACAAAAACCCAAAACCAAAAAGCCTTTTGTAACCTTAAATTCCTGGTCCTCCGGACTCCACTCCTGAGTGGTGACAGGGTGTGATGCAACACCTGGGTTTTAGACATCACCTGTTTTGTTTTTTGTTGGTTGGTTGGTCTTTTGATGTTATTTTGAGACAGTTTCACAGTATAGCACTGGCTGGCTTAGAACTCACCTGCCTCTACCTCCAGAGCACTGGGATTCAAGGCATACACGACCACACCCATCTGTTGCTTTATTTTTGAGACAGAGACTTATTCTATAATCAAGGCTGGTCTTGAACTCATGGGCTATACTTCTGCCTCAGCTTCCTGAATGCTGAAACGATAGAAGGAAGCCACCATACACAGCTGGACTCCATGACTTTTCTAAATACTTTATCTTTTATTCTTTCTTTTGAATCATTTATTCTTTGACAAGTTCATACATATATGAAATGTGTTTGATCATGTCCCCTCCAGTGCCTCCACCATTCACCTGGAACGCCCCCAAAAACATGTCCCCCTTTCATTCCACTTTTTTTTTTTTCAGCCCACTGAGTTTAATTAGTCCTGCCTGCTGGAATACTGACTGACCGTGATGCCTTGGTCTTGCGCAGGTCTAATGTGAGTAACCACAGCTGCCGTGAGTTCCTGAGTCCATCAGCCATGTCCTGTCCAGAGACTGTTTTCATGGTGCTCCTTCCCACCCTCCAGCTCTTACTGTCTTTCCGTCTCTTATTCCATGATGGTCCCCAAATTTTGGTGCATGTGTGTGAGACACAGACAGATGGATGGTCTATTATTTAGGGCTGAGCACTTAACAGTCACCGATCCTCAGCGTGCTGACCAGTTATTTCCAATCTGCAATTAATTGCAACCACAGCTGCTGAAACTGAAAGCACAAAAGACAGACTGTGTGTGCAAAAATTATACACCGAGGAATCATTACTCATATGTACAAAGCCCCATGTATACAACCACACCCACAGACTCACATACGAACCCATTCAGACCCAGCCTATCCTTACCTACGTCCAGTAGAGCCCTCTCTCAACAAATACTGCAGATATCAAAAGTATACATTAGGACATTGCAAAAACACCCAGTAACAAACACAGAACCACTCTTACACACGCAGCCTTTCTCCTGCCTAAATACACCCACTCACTATCTCCACCATCTTCCTGCCTTGACAGAATCAATAATCACACCCTTTTATGATAGATAAACATGTTTGGAATCTCTCTCTCTCTCTCTCTCTCTCTCTCTCTCCACACACACACACACACACCAGTTTCAATCTTTGAAAACAGAAATGTGAATCTTTGATATTACTCATTTACTGATCTCACGCAGCCCAGGCTGACCTTGAACTCACAAAAATTCTCTTCTCTTCACCTCCCAAGTGCGTTGACTACCATGCCTAGTTTATGTGGTGCTGGGGAAGAATCCAGGGCTTTGTGCATGCTAGGCAAGCACTGGAGTATAGACGCAGCCCTGTATTACATATCTTGAATATACAACATGTGTGCAACAGGCACCTTTACACACAGATGACATCACATAGCTAGATACCTATGAACGGAGACTGTCGCTTGAATCCATTCACAGGTGCTCTCAGGCACATGGAGACAAAGACATTCTTTTTCTTTTTAAACGGAGACAGGGTCTTGCTCTGTAGCCCTGGTTGGCCTAGAGCTCACTATATAGACCAGGGAAGGCTCAGACTCATGGAGACCCACCTGCTTATGTGAGGGATCAACAACACGTGGCACCATTATTTTTCTTATACGGTCTTTAATATCAAATTTTATTCAGTTTAAAAATCATTATTAACGGAAGAGGTGGTGTGGAGGTCATAGGACAACTTACTGGAGCCGGTTTTTGCGTCCCACCACGAGGGCACCAGGGATTGAATTCAAGTCTTCAGACTTGTTAGCAAGTTTATTTACCTACTGAACCATGCCTTCATCACTCCCAATCACCATTCCTATACCCACACAATGAGAAACAGAACAGGTGCATACACACACTGGGTTCCTGACTGGGTCAAGAAGAATAAATCCACATAGGTGCTCACTCAGCGACCTGAATGTGGACACAAGCCTGCATGGACATCCACAATAAAGGCTACCTAAGCCCTCCAGGGTCCAGGCGTGAGCAAAACACACACACACACACACGCACATGCGTTCTTCTGCAGCCCTTCCCTCCTCCGCCATCACCGCAGCCCTTTGCAGCAGGACGATACACAGTAGTGTTGGTGGTGTCCGTGGGCACCCTTGGGGACCTAGGGTACCCGAGAGGACTGAGTCCAACCCAGGAGGCGGGGTGCACCTGGGCTCCGCCCCGGGGCGGGGTCGACGCAGCGTCGCCAGCGCGATCGGCCGCACCTGGTTCAGCGGCGCCTCAGCAGCGTTAGCAGCAACAGCACCAGCAGCCGCCGCGGCAGCGGGGACCGTAGCGGCGGCGGCCCCGCAGCAGCGCAGCCCAGCCCATCGGAGCGCGCCGACCCGGGCGGCTGTAGCCCCGGCCTCGCCATGGTGGAAGCGGCGCCCGCGGGGTCCGGGCCACTGCGGAGGACTTTCCTCGTCCCCGAGATCAAGTCATTGGACCAGTACGATTTCTCTCGGGCCAAGGCGGCGGCGAGTCTGGCGTGGGTGCTGCGGGCCGCATTCGGGGGAGCAGGTAACCCGAAGGCCTTTGGGGAAGGGACAGGGGCGCCAGGCTGGGGCGCGGCAGGTGCGGGGGGCGGGGCGCCAAGCCGGGGCCGTGGGAACAATAGCATCGGGGCTGCTCAGGGTCCCCCGAGCTCTCGGTCTCTGCTAAGCTGGGCCTCCAAGCTTCCTGCTCGGCCCGGGCCCTTGGACTTTGCCCGCCCGGGTCGCTGGAACGCAGTGGGGGGTGGGGCCCGCCAAGCAGCTGTGCGCAGGGGGAGCCTGGGATTAGAGCCCCCAGGTGAGCAGGGGCGGGGTCTGCAGACAAATTTTGGGTGTGTGGGGGAAGGGGCTCCTGCTACAGTCCTCTGCTTCCCGCCTCCACCCCACTTCTCAGACCCCAGGGCCTGACTGCATGGCCAACTCCCCTTTTACACACATCAGAAACATATAAGGATTTCCCCTACCCCACCCTAATACCCACCCCACAACACACACCGTGGCTTGGACTCCCCAAGGAGCGTTTTAAGAGCTCAGATCTACAGATCTACAGCTCTGTGACTGGGACACACACCCTGCATTAGCTCTGTCTGCGTTGCGGGTGGCCAGTGTTGGGGGACTCTGGGAAATCCCCCCCTTTCGTCTCGATGACTCTTGCCACAGGATGGCAGCTGTGACTTATGGCCCCATTTTCCTGAGGATTCAGGCGGGCATAAATGGCTTATCCACCAGGTGTCCTGGGGTGGCAGCCCCAGCTGGCAGTCCTTCTCTTATTGAAGCTGACCCTTCTCTGCCCTCTTCTTCATGCTCACAGACCTGAGGGACTAGGGCATCCTACTGGGGAGAATGAGGGTGGATTGTTAGACCTGGGAAGGCTCTCCAAGTCCTGGCTTTGGGCACCTTCAGCCACCGCAGGCCAGAGCTGGGAGGCCAAGCCTGCTCTTAGGAAAAACAGGGGTTAATTAAGGTCTAGGCCTTCCTGGGAGCAGCAACAACTCTGTGTGTGTGTGTGGTGGGTGATGCCCTGCCCTCCTACTGATTTTGGCACCAACTGGGTGCAGCCCCTCCCCCGACTCTGTTGCCTTCCCAGATCAACCTGTTCTGGGTGTGGGTCTCCTGTGACAGTTGTCAGTCAGTTGCTTCTGCCCAGTCCTGTCTTTCCCACTTTCTCTTAGTCTCTCTTTCTGCACCCTTCCCTGTGTGGCCAGCTAGCTCCGACACCTGCCCACCGCCAGGGATTTGCTAGATAAAGAAAAGATTTGGGAGTTGGGACCTGTGTCCCAGTCAGTCCCTCACATGCTGAAATAATTAGATTAGAAAGACTCGCTTTGTAGGCTTTTCATTTTGATTTTTTACTATGTGTGTCTAGAAGTGTGGGTGTGCACCCCAGTGTGTAGTTCTGGACACCTGACTGAGGTCAGCTGGCTTTGGCACTAGGCATCTCTCCCCACTGAGCAGTTCTGCCAGCCCAAGAGCACAGCTTGGCTAAGTTGTAATTGAGTTTGAGTCCCAGCCCTTCTACAATGTGGAGAAATAATTCAGATTCTTTGAACTTTGGTTTTTCTTTTTTCTTTTCTTTTTTTTTTTTAAAGGTGTTTGTCCACTTATGTATCCATGCCTGAGAACACATAGAAGCTCCTTCCGTGTAAGGCATGCCATGGTTTTCCACCCCAGTACTTTTTTTTTCTTCTCAAGACAGGGTTTCTTTGTGTATTCCTGGCTGTCTTGGAGCTCACTCTATAGACCAAACTGGCCTTGAGCTCACAGTGATCCTCCTGCCTCTGCCTCCCTAGTGCTGGGATTAAAAGCACGCACCACCACAGCCCATTGACCCCAGTCCTTTTTTTTTTTAAATTACATTTATTATTTGTGTGTGGGGGGCACATATGTTGTCAGAGAATAACATGGGTCCTGGGGATCAAACCCAGATCGTCAGACTTGGTGGCAAGAACCTTTATGTGCTGAGCTGTCTTGCTAGCTTAAGACTCCCAATACTTTTGGGGCCAATTTGCTGAGAGGTGAATTCCTTGTCTTATGTGACACCCAGCTTGATGGGTGCTCCCAGTGGCTACTGCTGTGACTGGTGAGAATACTGTCCCTTAGCCAGAGGATAGTGCAAAAATTACTGTATCATTTTACACAAGGGAAGAAAAGCCCCTTGAGGGAAACCCTCAAGCTCAGATTAACCATCTCTTCCTGTTGATCCAGCCCCTTCCATGGCTGCAGCTGCCCTGGGGATCAAATTCAAGTTGTCATCTACCTGTCTCCCAAACAAGAAGGGGGTGTGGGACTGGAGGAAATGATGAGGAACAGAACTATATCAATTTTTAAAAATACTTCATTTATTTATTTGTTTGTTTATTGGGTGCCACAGGATGTATATGAAGGTCAGAAGACGATTTGGGGGTGTAGATGTCTGGGATTGAACTCAGACTGTCAGGCAAGCGTCTTTACCAGCCGAACCATCTCTCTCTTCCTGTTTTTTTTTTTTTTTTTTTTTTTACCAGCACTTGGGTTGAAACCTACGGCCAGCATGCTAGCAAGGGCTCTCTAGCTGAACTATGACCCCAGCCCCTCATTGGGGGATTCTGCGGAGGCCCTGTACCTCTGAGCCACACTTTCAGCTCCCCCCTGGTGACCTCTAGGCTTGTGTTTTTTGCTAAGCCACAGTCTCAGGCTTCTTTTTACTTCTTTTGAGATAGAGTCTCACTAAGTTGTCCAGGTTGACCTATACTTTCTCACTCTGTAGCCCAGGTAGGCTTTGGACTTTTCTTTTCCGATAAAAGAAATGATTTATTCTTGTGTATGTATACAAGTACACTACAGAAGGACAGCTCTCAGAAGTTGATTCTCTCCTTCCTTTGTGTGGCTTCTGGGCATAGAACTAGAGTCACCAGGCAGGCTTGCAATGTTAGCACCTTTGCCTACTGAGCCATCTCACTGGACCCCAGCTTTGATCCTCCTGCCTCAGCATCCTGGTTTGCTAGAATAGTAGGCTTATGCCACCAGGCTCTACAGACTTGGGATTCTCTACAAATGCCTTTCAAGAGGCAGGCCATTGTTGGGTGCTTGGGGTGTGGAGGAGATGCTGGGAGAGATTAAGGACACTGGGGATAGGCACCGAATTAGATCCTGGATATCAATGGTGGTAAGACCTGGTGTGGGCCAAGCAACTGGGCCTGCAGGAGAAAATTGCCAAGATCTTTCAGAGAGACAGGTGAAGGGATGCTCCCCTGAGAAGCAGTCTTGAAGGCCACCAAGGGCAGGAGCCTGTGTATGCAAAGAACTTCTTAGAGGAGAACTTGGAGCTCTTTGTGGTGGCTGGAGGTCAAGGCAGAAAGATAGTGTGTGTGCTCCAGAAGGAAGGCCTCTCAGACTAAGATCTGAGGGCACTGGGGAGTCAGAGAAGGTGTCTGAAGACCAACAAGATCAGACAGGCAGTGAACTAAGGCTTGGGGAGGGGTAGTTCTGGTGACTTCCAAGGTGTGCTTGTGAGGTATGCAGGCTGTTGGGCTCAGAGGAGACAAACTTGGAGGTAAAAGGTTCCGTGTAAGTCTGAGAAACACTGAATGCCATTCCTGAGGCCTTGAGCGTATGAGAGAGGTCTGTGAGGGAAACTGCTTTCGTCTGAGCTCCCCTGTTTACTGACTGTGTGATCTTGGGCAAGTTAGCTTAGTTCTCTGAACCCCGGTTTTCTTATCTGTATATGGTATTGGAATAAATGCCTCAGGGGCTAGGGATGGAGCTCAGTCATACACAAAACAAGACCTTATTCTCCAAGACAGCAACAAAAGTGTGTTTTAGGATTAAACACACAAAAGGTCATGGAATGGATAATACTTGTTACGTTATGGGAATGTTCTGCCCAGTAGGGGTGGGACTAGCCCCCATGTAGTTTCTGAGCACCTGAAATGTGGCTAGCGTAATCTAGATGTGGTGGCGCATGCCTTTAATCTCAGCAGAGAGGCAGTCCAATCTCTGTGAGTTCGAGGCCAGTCTGGTCTACAGAGGGAGTTCCAGGACAGCTAGTGCTATACAGTGAATCCCTTTCTTGAAAAAACAAAACAAAACAAAAAGCCAACAACAACACCAAAAACAAAACCCAGAATGTAAGGATGTGGCTTAGCTGATAGAATGCTTCACTTAGCGCGCAGGAAACCCTGAGCCCCACGCTCAAATCTGCACAGACTGGGTGTGGTGGAGCAGGCCTGTCCTCCCGGCTTTTGGGAGGTAGAGGCAGAAGGATCACAAGTCCAAGGTCATCTTCAGCTGAGTTTGAGGCCAACCTGGGCTACAAAGACCCTATTTCAAAACCCAAAATCAAATATCCTGTTAGTGTTTTGATACTCAGTATGTATTGAAGTGGTGTTTGAATGTGTATTGGGCTGGCACGAGATTAATGGTCTTTGTTTCGACTTTTTAACTTTCTATTTTTAGTATTTTCTCATTTTCTCTAGTTTTTTAACTAGAATTTTTGGCCATGTTTATTTAGTGTGGGGGGATGTGTGTGTGTGTGTGTGTGTGTGTGTGTGAGTGTGAGTGATGCATGCATGCCATGTGTGTGCCATGGTGTGTGTTGAAGGGTCGGGACAGCTACTTTGGGAGTAGTTGTCAGTTCTCTGCTTCCACCATGTGGAAACCAGAGATTAAACTCAAGTTGTTATGTTTAGCGACAAGTGCCTTTTACCCTCTGAGCCATTTTGCTGGTCCTTTTTGTTTTGTTTTGTTCAGATAGTGTTATACTGTGTAGTTCAGGCACCTCAGCTCACTGTGCTGCCCAACTCGGCCTTGAACTCATCCTCCTGCCTCAACCTTCCAAGTGTTGGGATTGCAGGCTTGAGTGGTAACAAAACATCTGGCGGTTTTGTCTTTTTGAAACAGTTTTGCTATGTAGTCCAGGATGGCCTTGAACTCATGACCCTCTTGTCTCTGTTTCCCAAGTGTAGTACCATGTCCTGCTGGCTATCTCTACATTGGAGGACAAGGGTACAGTCGTGAATATTGACCAGGGATTTTGCTAAACCTTATACAATACTACCATGCATTCCCTCACCCCAAATGGCAGTCAAGTCGAGTGGAAGGACACTAGTGTAGAATAAGTGCTTGATAATACGTCCGAGACGAAGGCTGTAGGTGTAGCCTAGTAGATAGAGTGCTTACCTAGCATGCTCAGGGTCCTGAGTTCAGTCCCCAGCAAGGCATAAAGTAGGCGTGGTGGCACTTGGATAGTTGCATTCCTGGCACTGGTGAGGTGGAAGCAGGAAGATTGGAAGTGGAGTTCCTCCTTGGCTACATAGCAAATTTGTGACTCTGTCTCAAAACAAAATGAAGCAAGAGTCAGTGATAGGCCACTTTTCTTCCTCCGGGAAAGTCTTTACACTTTGCTCTTGGGAACAGGAAGTGCTCAGCGGGGCGGGGGGGGGGGGGTGAAGGGGGCTGGGGAGATGGGGGGTCAGGATTTGTGTGATGTCAGGAGGTACATGTAGCATGGGCAGGTAAAGGCAGGGTGGTGATTTATCACTGGGTAGCCTGGGGGGTGGGGTGGGAGATGCCAGGGTAGAGACACATCCTGGTCTGCAGCAGGTGGCAATCAGATGGCCACACAAGCCTACACAAGATGGGGTGGGGCTTGTCCCTCTGGAATAAGATAGCAGGAGGAAGGGTTCCGGAAGGAGGTACTGGGCACAGAGCCTGGGTGCATTATGGGCCTGTGGGTGTGTGTTTGGCTGGCTGCTGTTGGCCTTGGGGAGACCAGGAACAGGAGAACAGAAGCTGGGTCTAGGATGGAAGCCAGGACAGGGAGGTTGAGGCAAGGCCAGTGATAGAGCAGTAGGGGCAGGGCAGGCGTTGAGCCTTCAAATTCTTCATCTTTCTTTAAAAGTTTAAAAATTATATAAAAAAAATGTGTATGGACGTGCCCTTCCTGTGGCACACGTGAAGGTTAGAGGACAACTTTTGGAAGTTGGTTCTCCCCTTCCATTACGTGCTCCTGGGCATTAGACTCAGGTTTTGAGTCTGGACAAGTACCCCTACCTGCTGGGCCATCTAGCCAATGTGAAGGAGCAAAGCTAAGGACAGGGAGGTGCGCTTGACTCTCCATAGGAGTACAGCCCTCCCTGGGAAGGTCAAGTGTGGTTTTAGGGGGTGTGGAAGGAGATGTGGCAAGACGGGGTTTCTGTCAATGATGCCAGGTCCTTATATCAAGTGGTCTCGTGGGAGCCTGGCTTTGGAGAATGAATGGTCTGGTCTGCTGTATCTCGTTCACATTGTTGATGTATCTTGTTCACTTGTTGTGAAGTACAAAAGGCTTTCAATTTCTTTAAAAAGCTTTCCCCCCCCTTCTGGATGTTGAGCCATGCCCCCAGCCCTTCACTGGGGGATTTCTAGGCAGGAGCTCTACCTTTGAGCCACGCCCCCAGCCCTTCACTGGGGGGTTCTAGGCAGGGCTCTACCCCTGAGCCACCTTTCCAGCCCTTCACTGGGGTTTCTAGGTAGCATATCCCTCACCTATTTTTCTTTTCTTTTCTTTTCTTTCTTTCTTTTTTCTTTTCTTTTCTTCTTCTTCTGTTTTTTGCTATTGTTGGTTTTTGGAGACAGTATTTCTCTGTGTATCCCTGGCTGTCCTGGACCTCACTCTGTAGACCAGGCTGACTTCGAACTCACAGAGATCCACCTACCTCTGCCTCCCCAGTACTGGGATTAAAGCCTGTGCCACCACTGCCCTGCTCTCCTCTTCTTAAAATATACTTTGTTCTTTGATAGTTTCAAAGACATACATATGTATACAGTGTATTTTTATCCTATCCCCTGTCAACTCCCCTTCGTGACTCTCACTGTTTGATATTTATTGTTGTTGTTAAGATAGGGTCTCTCCTTGTAGTCCAGGTTGGCCTGGAAGTTAATGTACCCCATGTTGGCCTAGAGCTTGTAGCAGTTTTCCTGCCTCAGCCTCTTGAGTGCTGAGATTAGAGGTTTGACTTTCCACACCTCACTGGTTTTCCTGCCTTCATTTTATCACAGTGTGTGTGTGTGTTGGGGGGAGGGGAGTGTTGAAGGCTGTGGCTCGTGCATGGAGGTCAGAAGATAACACTGAGGAGTTAGTTCTCTCCACCTTCTCGTGGGATCTGGAGCGTGACCTTATCAGTAAGCACCTTTGCCCGCTTAGCCATCCCTTTGCCCTCCCTTTTGGTTTTTTATTTATGTGGTTATGTTTAGGGGTAGGTATCCATGCTGTGGAGTATACATGAAGGTCAGAGGGCAACTTGTGGGAGTTGGTTCTCTCCTTCCACCATATGGGTCTTATGGATGGAACTTAGGTGACCAGGCTTTGTGGCAATGTTGAGCCATATTACTGACTTTTTTTTTTTTTTTTTTAAAGACAGGGTCTCACTTTGGCTCCAACTGGCCTTGATCTCAATCTGCTTGCCTCTCAAGTGCTGCAGTTACAGACATGGGCCACAATACTCGGTGGGCTCTTTGAGGCAGGGTGTCATAGCACAAACTGGCTTGTTACTGTTTCATAGCCTTTCTCAGTTTCCCAAGGCTCAGGGTACAGCTGTGCACACTGGGCCCTAGACTTCCACTCTTTATACCCTCTGCTTTTCAGTGTCCCCAAGGCCAGGCGTACCCAGCTTTTACCCTTGCCTGTTGTCTTACCCGTTTCTGTTCCCTGTCTGGTCATCTTCCCCTCTCTCCTCTTTTTCTTTAGTTACCCAATTTAATGCCTGCTGTTTCCTCAAGGAACCTGCTCTCTGCCTGCCTTTGGCATGTATATTCTGTAGGCAGCCTCACAACCATCCCAGCCACCAAGATGGCATAGGGTATAAGGTTTGCTTAATTTTAAGGCTTGAGTTTGAGTCTCAGTCCTGGCACTGGAGACCCATGTAACCTGAGGCCAGTCACTTTCCTTCCCTGAGCCTTCTGTAAAGCTGTTGCCGTCTATGAAGTTCCCAGGGCTGTGGATGGAAGTTTGCAGGGCTACCCGCTGGGTAGAGTGCTTGAGGGGTATGTGGGAAACCCTTCGTTCCGTCCCCAGCAGGGCATAGACTGGGCGTGGTGGTGCATGCCTGTAATCATAGGACTTTGGGGAGAAGATGGGAAGATCAGAAGTTCCAGTCATTCTTAGCCACATGGCAGGTTTGAAGCCAGCGTGGGGCACATGAGATTCAACCTCTAAAATCTAGACAAATAAGGACTGAGGAGATGGCTTAGTGGGGAAAGTGTCTTGCTGAGAACTTGAGTGCAGATCCCCAGCAGCCAGAGGAAAAAGAGCTGGGCAGACTGTAACTTCAGCTCTGGAGAGATGGAGACAGTGGGTCGTGGAGTGCCCACTGGCCAGCTAGTTCAGCTGGAATGGCCAGGCCCGGGTTCAGTGAGACTCCAGGTTCAAGGAGAGACTCTGTTGAGGATGGAGATACGCTCAGCTGTCAAGAGTTCTCGCTGCTGTCCTAGAGGACACTAACCCTAGTTCATTCTCCAGCTTCCACGTCAGGTGGCTCACGACTACCTGTATCTAGCTTCTGAGGGTCTGACTGACATCACCCTCTTCTGGCTTCTGAGAGCACTTTTGTATAGGGCATGCGTACACACACACACACACACACACACACACACACACACAAAGAGGGAAAAAAGGAGTGTCATGGTGCCTTGACTCCTTCCTAGATTTGAAGCCTTAAAATGAATTCAACACTTGGAATTCTTCCCAGCTCAGGTGGCCTGGAACCCCCTGTGGTTGCCCAGGCAAATGACTTGTACCTGTGGATCTGGCCCCATAGATAATCCCTCCCTTCCTGGGGATCATGTCTTTGAAAGGGGGTGAGTAGGTGGGTTATGTGTTGATCTGACCCGCCATGCCCCTCCCCACTGCAGAGCACGTGCCCCCGGAGCTGTGGGAACCGTTCTACACGGACCAGTACGCACAGGAGCACGTGAAGCCCCCGGTGACACGCCTGCTGCTCTCTGCCGAGCTCTACTGCCGGGCCTGGCACCAGGCACTACCGCAGCTCGAGCCACCCCCCAGCCCCTCTGCGCTGCTGGCCTTGCTGGCGAGGAGGGGCACTGTGCCGTCCCTGCCCGAGCACCCGGTGCGCGAGGCTGACCTCAGACACCAGCCGATTCTCATGGTAGGCTCTGCTCCTGGCCTGTGAGGCCCCGCCTACCAGGCTTGGCTCCTCCCCTTAGCCACCCTAACAGTCCTGAGTTCACCTTCCTTCAAAGTTTCCAGTGTCTTTCCTGAACCTCCTTTCAAGTTCTGCCCACTAATCCTGGTTTCTAGATGCCAAACTTTTTCTTCTCTAGCCACACCCCCACGCTCAACCCATTAGATAGGGCTTCTCCCACAAACTTAGCTCCTGTCAAACCTATCTCCCTTTTCCAAGCCTAGTTCTCTGACCAAGCTAAGGGCATCACACTCAGTTCTGCCTTTCATGCATGGCTCCTCCCTCAAGTTTCTATAGCCTTCCACTCCTCAATCTCCTCCAACCCAGGCTGGTTCTGCCCTTGCTTTCCCTACATGGGCCACTCTATTGTAAATGTCTAGCTTCAAAGCCTAGCCCCCGCCCTGTGTGCCTCTTCTGTAACTAGCCCTCAAGGTCCCACCTGCCTACCCATACCCCCATCACCAATCCTACTTTTAGGTTTTTCCTCTTCTTTGGAACTAGAAGTGGAAAGGTAGCCCCCTGCCCTGCCTTCCGGCCTCATCTTTCAGACTTTGCCCCTACAGGGAGCCCACCTAGCTGTCATCGACGCCCTCATGGTTGCCTTCTCCTTTGAGTGGACAAAGACACTGCCTGGTCCCTTGGCTCTGAGCAGCTTGGAGCACAAACTCCTTTTCTGGGTAGACACAGTAAGTAGGGTCAGGCCAGGCCAGGAATGGAGATAGTGGCATTGGCCAAGTGGTCAGGCACTGACTTCTTTCTGACCCCTAGACCGTTCGGCGACTACAGGAAAAGACAGAACAAGAAGCATCCCAGCGTGCATCTCCTGCAGCTCCTTTGGATGGGGCTGCTCCTACCCAGCCCTCGGTGAGGCTAGGGCGATGGATGCATGCATGGACGGATGGATGGATGAGTGGATGAATGGATGGGTGATTCTGAGGCTGGGTGGGAAGGGATGGGCTGCACCTCCTGGCCGTTGCTGAGGTTGGGGGTGGGCCTGAAGGTGACTCCCTTTTCCTCTTTCTCTCTGCACCTCTTGCACCGGCCCCTGCTGTCCCCTTCTCTGTCCCTCTGGCAATAGTGCCCCACACGCTGGTACTGGAAGCTGGTTCCTGTAAGTGGGGCTATCTGTCGGCCTTGTCTGCCTGTCCTGCTTGTTTCTGTCTTGTCTGTGTTTGTTTCTGCCTGATGGCCTGCATCCTCCTCCACCCCCAGCTGTGAGCAATGGAGGTAGCACCCTGGCCCTGGGGACTGGGAGAACTCTTTGGAACCCAAGACTGGGGGGAATCCCTGTCATTAGCAAAGGTGAAGGTAGGCATGCTTTTGTATGTTTATAATCCCAGCCTCTGGGAAACTGAGGCAGGAGTATTACAAATTTTAGGCCAGCCTAGGATATATCTGGAGACCATGTCTTTAGAAAACCCACAAACAGCCCTGTTTGTGGTGGTGCACACCTTTAATCCCAGCTCTAGGCAGAGGCAGGTGGGTCTCTGTGAGTTCAAGGCCAGCCTGGTCTACAAAGCTAGTTCCAGGACAGCTAGGGCTGCCACACAGAGAAAACCTGTCTTGAAAAACAAAAAACAAAAAGAAAAATTACAGACAGACAGAGGTTGAAACTGGAGAGATGCATGTAACTCCAACTCCCAGGAATCCAACACCCTCTTCTGGCTTCCATGTTCACTACATACACATGTACATACCAATATACAGACACATATATACACACATAAATAAAAATAAATCTAAAACAAAATAAAAAACCCAAAGTGGATGAACTAAGAATGCAAGACTCCCTGCACCTGTCCTCCGCTTGAGGAGCAGGGCCCCTTCGCCTACCAGATACATACACTGACCACAAATTGCAGATGGATACGCAGGGAATCTTCTAGCCAAGGGGAAGATCTTCAGCTTTCCTGGGGGGGGGGGAGCTGAGGTTTAGAAGATTTTAAGTTCTTTCTCTCTTCCACTACTTAGCTGTGTGATCTCGCATGATGGTCTAAACCTTTCCTTGCTTCATATAATTTATTGCAGTATATAAATAACAGGAAAGTGGAGTCTGGATAGGGGTCCCCACCTTTGCTCACTGCTTCTCCCTACCCCGGGGTCTGGGTTGGGGGGTTGATTATTTCTTCTGCCTACCTGCTTCCTCTGCATCTTCTTCCTAAGCCGGGGCCTGGGCTTGTCTTGGGAGGCTGCTTTTGTGGGGTTCCTCAGGGCTGGGAGGAGCTGGGGTCCCCGAAGCTGGCCAGAGTATGATTAGGGAGTTAGATGGCCAAGGCTCAGGACAGGGGTCAGCACTCCTCCTTTCCCCAGAGGAGGCTTTGGGGGCCCAGCAGGCCTTGCTGACGGCCGCTCCTTCCCCCCCCAGCACGCAATTGCCTTCTGTTTGAAGGAGTCGGGGAACAAACCCCCTATGGTAATGTATCCCCCTTCCCCGGGGTCTCAGGAGGCCCTGTCCCTAGCCCCTGCTGCTGGCCTGGCTGCTCGCAGACAAGTCTTCTGCCTCTCGCTGCTGTCCTTCCCTTGCTCCAGGCTGGCCCTCCCTCCCCTCCCATTCTGGCTCTGGGGATCCCGAGCTTCCCACCCCTTCATGGCAGAAATCCCCGTCTTCCCTGTTCCAGCCTGCATGACTGCCAACCTGGGGAGGACCAGACTGACTGCTAACCTCACTCTGCTCCTGTCCACAGATTCGATACCGCAAGGACCGTGCCATTGCCCGACGGGCCCCCTGCTTTCCAAATGTGACCACCCTTCAAGACCTGGCTAGTGGGGCAGCGCTGGCAGCCACCATCCACTGCTATTGTCCCCAGCTATTGCGGCTTGAGGGTGAGTAGTAGATAATGCAGCCCTGATCCTGGGAAGGCTTCTCCAGTCTGCAAGACCAGTATGGTGATTCAGTACTGAGCCTAGGCTAGCCTTGACCTCGCTTTGAACTTCTCATCTTCCTGCCTTCACCTCCTGAGTGCTGGGATGGCAGTGTGCACCACCATGCCCGGTTCATGCAGTGCTGGGGGTGGAATCCAGTGCTTCATGCACACTAGGCAAACACTCTACCAGCTCAGCCACATCCCCAGACCCTAAAGTCTGCTTCTAGAATCAGAACGTTCAGGTTGGCATCTCTCTCTTCCCTTAGCTCTAAACTTCTCAGGCTTTAAGGAGTCCATGCTTGCTGAAGGCCATGTTCCAGACCCCACTTTAGGTACCCCGAAACAGAGGCACACTCTTGACTTCCTGGACGTTCTGATTGGGGAAATGAGATAATAAAGTCATCTAGAAGTATCTTTTGGGTCAAATGTGGTACCTAAAGGGCAATGGTTGGCTAAGAAAAAGAAACTTGTTACTGTTTGGAGACAGAGGTCTCTCTGTAACCCAGGCTGGCCTCAAGCTTCCTCTCTTCCTGCCTGAGGCCTCCCATGTGCTGGGATTACAGGTATGTGCTACTGCATCTCCCTGGGAAAAAGTGATTTGTTTTGTTTTTATTGAAACAAGAGTCCCATATAGCCCATATAGCCCAGACTGGCCTCAAGCTCACTAAATAGTCAAGGATAGCCCTGAACTCCTGATACCCCTGCCTCTACCTCCCAAGTATTAGGATTACAGACATGTATCCCCCAGGTAAAATTTATGGGATGCTGGGGGTGGAAGCCAGGCTTTGTATATTCAAAGCAAGCACTTTTCTAACTGTCCTGTATTCCCAGCCCTTAGGAAGCTGGGTTTTTGTCTTTTAAGATTTATTTTGGTTTTAAATTATATGTATATGTGTGTGGGTCTGTGCACATGTGAATACAGGTGGTTCTGGAGTCTAGAAAAGGGTGTTGGATCTCCTGTAGCTACACCCTTCTGATGGGGTGTTGAGAACTAAAGTCAGGTCCTCTGCAAGAGCAGTACATACTCCTACCTGCAAGCTATCTCTCCAGAAAACATATTTTGAGGAGGGATGGGAGATGGCTCAGTTGGTCAGCTGCAAAAACACGAAGACCTGGGTTTGGGTTCTCAGCACCCACACAAACATCTCTGTATGGTGGTGAGTTCCTATAGTCCAGTGCCAGAGAGGTGGAGATAGGAGGATTCTGGGACTCATTGGCCAACTAGTCTAAGCAGCAAGTTCCTGTTTTAGAATCTTCAAGTAGAGCGTATGTGAAGGGAAGACGCCTGCTGTTAACTTCTAGCCTGCAGACTTGTACACAAGGGTGCAAACACATACAGAGGACAAGAAAAAAAGAGCCCTTGAGTTAATTTTAGGGGGTCAACACTTTATAGTGTGCACTTGCAGAAGGTCTAAGACCTGGCTCATAGGAGGGCTTCCCTGGGGCTCCAGTCTTCCTTCCCCTTGAGTTGGAGACCCAGACATACTGTCCCCACAGAGGTGTGCCTCAAGGACCCCATGTCTGTGGCAGACAGCCTGTACAACCTCCAACTGGTGCAAGACTTCTGTGCCTCCCATCTTCCTCGTGGCTGCCCCCTGTCTCTTGAGGACTTGTTGTATGTCCCACCACCCCTCAAGGTAAGGTCATCTTGGGAGTGTGGGGGTGAGGCTCAGGGCCTGAGGTCCACATCCAGGCCTCTTCCACCAGTCAGCTGACCTCCCTTTGGCCTGCAGGTCAATCTGGTGGTGCTGTTGGCTGAGATGTATATGTGCTTTGAGGTTCAGAAGCCTGATTTTGTGCAGGCAAAAGACTTTCCTGATGGACACGGTGAGCCCTGGGGTATTGGGTTTGCCTTGGGGTCTGGAAGAGGGTAAAGGAGCCCTGCCCTGACTGACCTCTTTCTTTGTGCATCCAATAGCTGTCTCCCCCCGGGGTACTGAGACTTTACCATCTCAGAACAACAGCGGGAGCAGGTATGGGTCCTCATTGGGGTGGACTTTCTCTTCCATGGGGGTTCTTCCTGCCCACCTGGATGCTGGGGCAAGACTGGGGACACCTGTGAGAGGTGACTGAAGGTTGATGTGTATCTGTTTGGCAGTTCTCCTGTGTTCAACTTCCGTCACCCGCTACTGTCACCTGGTGGCCCCCAGTCCCCACTCCGAGGATCCACAGGTGAAGAGAGAATATGGCTTCTATTACTAGGAAACTTCAACCACAAGAATCCCCCAGCTGTCTTCATGTTGAGTCCTCCAATGGCCCTCATTGGGTCTTTCTGGCTTCCTTTGTGGCTAGTTTCAAGACCCTTTGCATCAGCCGGGTGTGGTGACTCATATCTTGAATCCTAGCACTGAGGAGGTAGAGATAGGTGAATCTCTGTGAGTTGGCAGCCAGTCTGGTCTACATAGAGTGTTCCAGTCCAGCCAGGATTACACAGTGAGATCCCATCTCAACAAAACAGAGAAGACTCCTTGCATGACACCAGATAGCCCCAACTGTCAATATTTGGTTGTTTCATTTTAATTTTTAAATTATATTTGTATATGTGTGGGGGTGAACAGGGGCCTCAATACATGTGTCGAGGTTCAGAGAGGACAATTTGCCAAAGTTGATTCTCTCTGGCCACCATGTAGGTCCCCAATATTGAACTCAGTTCATCAGGCTTGGAGGCAAGTGCTCTTAGCTGCTGAGCCATCTCCTCAGCCCCCAAAAAGCTGCTATCTGGACTTTGCAGTACTAGAGATTGTATCCAAGGCCTTATACATGCTAGGCAACTATTGTATCATTGAGCCATGCCAGATGTTTCAGCTGGCCACTAATGGAAACGCAGCACAACCAGACACATAATGACCCATCAGTGACCCACCTGGTGATTCTGCAGAGGTTACCTCATACGCTAGCCAACCCCATATGAGTGACCTCCCTCTCCACAGTGACCGTTCACTCTCCCTCCCCAGGCTCCCTGAAGTCATCTCCGTCCATGTCTCACATGGAGGCTCTTGGCAAGGCCTGGAACCGCCAGCTTAGGTGAGTGCATCTTAAGGGGCCCCGTAGCCTTGGAGGAGGGATTGCGCTAATCAGGGCAGGGAAGAGGCCTGTCCCAAGGGCTGACCCCACCCTCTGGCCACCCAGCCGTCCCCTCTCCCAGGCTGTATCGTTCAGCACTCCCTTTGGCCTGGACAGCGATGTAGACGTGGTCATGGGAGATCCTGTCCTGCTCCGCTCCGTCAGCTCAGACAGTCTGGGTCCCCCACGTCCTGTGTCGTCATCATCCCGGAATCCTGCTCAGCCAACCCCAGAATCTGGAGACCTACCCACAATTGAAGAGGCCCTGCAGATCATCCACAGTGCTGAGCCCCGGCTGCTCCCTGATGGGGCCGCCGACGGCAGCTTCTACCTCCATTCTCCTGAGGGCCTCTCCAAACCACCGCTGGCCTCTCCTTACCCTCCTGAAGGAGCCTCAAAGCCACTGTCCGATGGGCTCAACAAAGCGCCCATCTATATAACCCACCCTGAGACCCCTTCAAAACCATCTCCCTGCCCAACAGGGGAGGTATTGAAACCACCGCCCCCATCTGAGGGGTCCCCAAAAGCTGTGGCTTCATCCCCCGCAGCCAACAACTCAGAAGTGAAGATGACCAGTTTTGCTGAACGCAAGAAACAGCTGGTGAAGGCTGAGGCCGAATCAGGAACGGGGTCTCCAACATCCACTCCCGCAGCACCTGAGGCCTTGAGTTCAGAGATGAGCGAGCTGGGAGCCCGACTGGAGGAAAAGCGCCGAGCCATAGAGGCTCAGAAGCGACGCATTGAGGCCATCTTTGCCAAGCACAGGCAGAGATTGGGCAAGAGTGCTTTCCTGCAGGTGCAGCCTCGGGAGGCTGCAGGGGAGGCTGAGGAGGAGGCTGAGCTGGGCTCAGTTCCTGGTGGGGAACGACCAGCAGGTGAGGGCCAGGGTGAGCCATCCTCACGGCCTAAGTCAGTTACCTTCTCTCCAGATCTGGGCCCAGTGCCCCCAGAGGGACTGGGGGATTACAATCGAGCAGTCAGTAAGCTGAGTGCCGCTCTGAGCTCTCTGCAACGGGACATGCAGAGGCTCACAGACCAGCAACAGCGGCTTCTGGCCCCTCCAGAGGCCCCTGGACCTGCCCCACCACCTGCAGCCTGGGTCATCCCCGGACCCACCACTGGGCCTAAAGCGGCATCCCCTAGTCCTGCCCGTCGAGCCCCAGCTGCCAGGCGCAGCCCAGGGCCAGGCCCCAACCCGACACCCCGTAGTCCAAAACATGCAAGGCCGGCAGAGCTGAAGCTTGCACCCCTAACAAGGGTGCTCACACCACCCCATGATGTAGACAGCCTCCCTCACCTACGCAAGTTCTCACCCAGCCAGGTGCCTGTACAGACTCGCTCTTCTATCCTCCTGTCGGAGGGGACACCTCCTGAGGAGTCCGCCACCAAGCCTGCCCTCATTGAGATCCCCCTAGCCAGCCTGGGAGAGCCTACTGCTGATGAGGAGGGAGATGGGAGCCCCCCTGGGGCTGAGGATTCCTTAGAGGAAGAGGCATCTTCTGAGGGAGAGCCCCGGTCTGGCCTTGGATTCTTTTATAAGGTGAGTCACCTGGGCAGGTGAGAAAGGGAAAAGGTGAGCTAATTGGTGAATGATGGAAGTGGGGATGTGGGGGTGGGGGGGCTACTAAGGAGGATGGGAGGTAGTGGATAGATGTTGGGTGGGAAGTGGAGGTGTCCTAGGGGACTGGTAAGGGGCATGGGAAGTAGTGGATGGGTTAGAGGGAGAATAGATAGGTAGGGGGATAGGTTAGAGGGAGGGTGGGTGGTTAAGTAGGTGGATAGGTTAGAGGGAGGGCGGATGGATAGGTGGGGGAAGGGTGGGTAGGTAGGGGATAGGTTAGAGGGAGGGTGGATGGATAGATAGGTAGCGGATGGGTTAGAGGGAGGGTGGATAGTTAGGTAGATGGATAGAAGGTGAACTGATATGTGGGTAAGCAGACAGAGGGAAGGTTGATTGGTAGACAAATAGTTGCTGGGCAGATGGACTGGGTGAGTGTGAGACAGATGGACAAACAGGGCTAGGGTGATTCTAGAGTTCCTCTTTCCTGCCCTGCCCTGTATAGTTATCCTCTATCTTCATGCCTCCTGAAGCCTGGGCCACCATAGTGTACTAACTGTACGTAACTGTAGAAGGCATACTTAGTTCCTGCTGGTCTAAACCCCCTGCTCCCCTGAGGACAAAAATCCTGTCCACTCTTTGGGCTCTGCTCCCTTCTGACTATAACTTATATCATTCTCCCCAGCTCATGTTCAAACAAACTGGTTTGTTCTGGCCTCAAGGCCTCTCTTTGAACTTTCTATTCCATCTGTCTGGAAAGTTCCCCTTACTTCTCCCCTGTTAAGTAAGTCCCTTTCATTATGCCCCAGGGGTACTTCTGGGAAGGCTCGCTTGGTGCCCCCAGAATAATATAGACTTTAGTCCAGTCTGGCAGCACTCCATAGTTAGAGCATTGTAGGTCTGTGTTATCACTTAATTATCTTCCCCTTTGGGTCAAATGCTTTATGTATGCAGCTCCCTGGTCTGTAAGTCCGTGCATAAAGTAGGCACCAACTAAATATTCTGAAGACTTTTAGAAAGGTCAGATGAGCCACAGATTGGGTCAGTGTAAAAAAAATCAGACTCCAGCTATAGCAGGGAGGAACAGTCACCTGGATTCTGATGTCATCCTACAGGACGAAGACAAACCTGAGGATGAGATGGCTCAAAAGCGAGCCAGCCTGCTTGAGAGACAGCAGAGGCGGGCAGAGGAGGCCCGGCGGCGTAAACAGTGGCAGGAGGCTGAGAAGGAACAGAAACGGGAAGAGGCAGCAAGGTGAGGCTAGAGCTGGAATGAGGGGACCCTCCCTGGCTTTTGATATTGCTGCCTCAGTGCCCCCATATTCTATTCTTTTTGTTCCCCTTCTGTTTAATATGCAGGCTGGCTCAGGAGGAGGTCCTAGGCTTGGCCCCTGCAGCCACTGCAGCCCCTGCAGCCCCTGCTACCAGAGCTGCGGTCGCAGCTGAGGAGGAGGTGGGCCCCCGGAGAGGGGACTTCACCAGGCTTGAGTATGAACGCCGGGCACAACTGAAGCTGATGGATGACCTTGATAAGGTGCTACGGCCCCGGGCCTCAGGGACCGGGGGACCAGGGCGGGGCGGGCGCAGGGCCACCCGGCCACGCTCTGGTTGCTGTGATGACTCAGCCCTGGCAAGAAGCCCAGCCCGCGGCCTGCTGGGTGAGGACCCTGTGGGAAGGGCCTTCCTTGTGTCTGGGAGAGGCTCCACGGTTGTGGAATAAAGGGAGCATCTGCAGTGGTGCCGTATGGGGCAGGTACTCAAGATGAACAGAATTTCCATTGTGGGGAGGGAATGTCTGAAGATGTTACTAAGCAATAATCCCTTCTCTGTAGGTATGTGGATGGGAGTGTGAAGTGCAGGGCTGGAGTGTTCAGACTGTCTGATGCCCTGGGTTCATTCCCTAGCACTAGAAAAAGATTTCCTTGCCATATTAAGCCAGGCATGGTGGCACGTGCCTGTCATTATAAAACTCAGGAGGCTGAAGCAGGAGGATTTTGATTTTGATCCCAGTCTGGGCTAGTGAGCAGGTTCCCGGCCAATTTAGGCTACACATACGCACGTATGTGTGAGGGAAAAGTTCAGAGTAATGGTAGTGGCCCACTTGGTAGAGTGCTTGCCTAGCATACAGGAAGCTCTTGTTTCTTCTCTCCTCAGCATAAACCAGGTATGGGGGTATAGGCCTAACTCAGCACTCAGGAAGTAGACAGGAGAATCGGGAATTCAAGGTCATCCTTACCAAATAGGGAGTTTGAGGCCAACCTGGGCTACAGAAGACCGTTTTTAAAAAAGAAAAAAAGCCAATGAAGCAAACACAAAAATGGAGTTGGGCTGCAGAAGGCTGAAAGGGTTTTGGGAAGGTCAGACCCTGGACCCTTGGGCATTTAATGGAGGTAAAGGGGCCTTAGGTGGGGCTGACTGGTCCTGTCTCATCCTAGGCTCACGACTCAGCAAGATCTATTCCCAGTCCACATTGTCCCTGTCTACTGTGGCCAATGAGGCTACCAATAATCTTGGTGTGAAGAGACCCACATCTCGGTGAGTCCGGGTAGGCAGGACTCTCTCAGAACCCATCGTCATCTATAGACATCTCTGGAATCAAGAGTGGGATCTAGATGGGTTGTATAGATGGAAGGAAACGCATGTATATGCAGATAGGATTTGGACCTGATGGAGGGGTCTGGAAAACACGCCCCCATGCAATGTAGGTGTATCAGAGGGGCTGAGCATATGGAAAGGTATCGCATGGACTTGTAGGAGTATGCACCATATGTGTACCTCTCCTCTGCAGCGTACTGATCTCACTGTACACTGGGGGGCTTCACACACTACTGACCCCACTTCCATCCTTGCCCTCCTCTATAGGGCCCCTTCTCCATCAGGCCTCATGTCTCCAAGCCGCCTGCCTGGCAGTCGAGAGCGTGACTGGGAGAACGGAAGCAATGCTTCTTCGCCAGCATCAGTGCCTGAGTACACAGGTAAGTGAGGCTTTGGATAATGTGAGCAGCCGCAGGTTGTCTACCTGTCCCAACCCTGCTGACTGACTGCTGTCTAGGTCCCCGGCTGTATAAAGAACCCAGCGCCAAGTCTAACAAGTTTATCATCCACAATGCCTTGTCACACTGCTGCCTGGCAGGCAAGGTGAACGAGCCCCAGAAGAACCGAATTCTCGAGGTGAGCCCTGCACCTGCGTGGAAACGTGGGGCTGGCGGGTGGGTCAGTGGTCCAGCCAGACCAGCTGACTGGCTTCTTAACACCATCCCTCAGGAAATCGAGAAGAGCAAGGCCAACCACTTCCTGATTCTCTTCCGGGACTCAAGCTGCCAGTTTCGGGCGCTCTACACTCTTTCTGGGGAGACGGAGGAGCTGTCGAGGCTGGCAGGCTATGGGCCTCGTACTGTCACCCCAGCCATGGTCGAGGGCATCTATAAGTACAACTCAGACCGCAAACGCTTTACCCAGATCCCTGCCAAGACCATGTCTATGAGTGTGGATGCCTTCACTATCCAGGGACACCTTTGGCAAAGCAAGAAGCCTACCACGCCCAAGAAGGGTGGCGGCACCCCCAAATAGCGCCCACCTTGGCCAATGCACAGGCTGGGTCTGTTGTGTTTGGGCCACTGCGCTCTTGGAGGACAGTGTATTGGATATTCCTGGATCCTGTCTGGTCATGCTGTGGGGGGCTGAGCTGGGAGCTTCAGGGACTCAGGGCTCAGTTCAGTCCCCTTGTCTGTCCTCCACTTTCTTGAATAAAATAATTGAAAAGAGAAGCTGAGACATGGTGTCTCCTCCCTGAGCTGGACTGAGTTCACGTCTCGAGTTCTCTCTCACCAGCTTCAGCCTGTCTCATTGCCTCTTGCTGGGCCTGAGGTAACTTCTGCCAAGGTCTGTGGCGACCTTCCTGTTGACACTCCTTCCCCTGAGATGTTCTCAGCCACCTCTGAACTGACCTGGCAGGAGGTTCCAGACCAGCTATCCTCTCCTGGGCCTTCCCCACCCCCACCTGCTAATTTTCCTCCTCCATGTGGCTGTTATTCATCTTTCCTGGCATTTGGTGTGCAGCCAACTTCTAACTCGATCTCCATTTCTTCGTGCCAGCCTGCCTTCATTTCAGGGCTCAGTTACAGTCTCTGAGCTTAGGATTCTGTGTTCCTCTTCAGAGTCCCATATCTAAGGATCCAGTTGCCGCTGTAGGTGCAGGGCTCAGGTGTAAGGCTCACTACAGCCTGGCTTCCCAGACACTGCCGAAATCACATACAGCTCACCTCCTAAAGCCACCCCTGTGACTATCCCATGATCCAAACCAACAGCTGTCTCCACTGCCCCCTGCTCACATGGCAGCCTGCGTGACCTGCTCAGAACTCAAATCTGATTATGTCCCCTGATGCCAAAAGCCCCTTAATGGTCTAGAGGCAACTAATGGCTTCCTTCCCAGAGCTTAAGCAATAAGGCCTCCACCCAGAATGTGGCCTGTGCACAGGGCCTGGTTCCTGGCCTCTAGCCAGTGATTCAAGTGCCTTACTGGTAGGGTCACAGGGCCTGCTGACTACATGGGGCTCGTGGGTTTGTCAAGTCCTGGAGCTATGACACCCACACAAGTGGGGCCAGGTGCCCCTCAGCTTGAGCCCCAAGGAGCCATCTTACTGGGCAAGCCTGACAAGAGGCCTGGGGTGGGGCAGGGGAACTGGCCCTGCAGCGTCCAGAACTGGCTCTACAGGGTGAGGGCAGACTGTCCACCTGCCAGGGCTCCTGACTACCCCACCTCCCATCCCAGCCAATCAGGGCTCAGAGCCAGGCAGCTCTGAGGTAGCATGCCCTGAGGCACCTGGGCAGCAGGAAGGAGGCTGAGACAGTGATGTACAAAGAGGGGCTGTATTACAGAGGTGGGTATGGGGGAGGGACGATGGAGAGAAAAAATAGTGTAGAGGGTGTCAGTCTTCCTTCAGGCTCCCAAATACAGCAGCTGGCACGCTCTGCTGTTCCAGTCGGACTTCTGTGAGGGAGGTAGGGTTGAGGTGGTTACTCCTCTGGGGGTAGGATGGAGAGTAGCCCACCTCTACCCTTGACCCCTGGGCAGGCCGGCCACTGACCATTGGGCTCCAGGTCCATCTCATCCTCGTCCTCTTCCTCGCCCAGCTGGATCTCCTCGGGATTGGCCTGCTGAGCCAGCTCTGCCAGCTCGTCCCTGGATGCATCACTCCTAGAGTTGGGGAGGGAAGGTGGTCTCAGTGGTACTCCCTCCCCCCCAGCCTCCCTAAGAAGGACTGGACCATGCACCCTCCTGTCCTCACCTTACAAAGAAGATCTTGCTCTGGGCCCTAGGGGGCTGGTCCCGCTCTGCCTCAGCTGCTAGCTGCTCTGCCCGCTGTTCTAGCAACTTCATGTCATCCATGCCGCTCTGCCCAGGAGCCAGGTCAGACACTGTGGGGTACAGCAGACCAGTTCAGGCTGACTCCAGGGGCTGCCAGTCCTAGGCAGCCTAGGCTCTGAGATGGGGAAGACACTGCCCCTTGTGGCCTGGTCATGATTAGGAAAGGGAGGTTAAGCAGCTCACCTGTGCCTGTGGCACTGCCGGACACCTTGAGCATCTGTGAGGCCATGAAGTTGACTTGAGTATTATATGTGGCCTGCACACTCCGACGTATCCTCAGCATCTCCCTGATGGTGTCCTCATTGCCATGCCGAACCTCAAAGTCCTTCCATGTTTGCCAGAATGCCCCAGTTGTCTGTGGAGGGGTGCAGGCATGTGGGTGATCCAGGTGCTTGGTGTAGATCCCCATTGCCCACCCGTACCTCCCCGAACCCAGACCCAGCCCTACCCTGGGGTCACAGATCTGGGAGCAGAAACTGTAGATGGCCCGGGCGCGGTCAATTTCACCAAGCTTGCACTCCATGTCTGCAAACCGCAGGCACATCTCCCGGGCATGCTCATCAGACAGCACCTGACACCATGCAGTTAGAGAGAGTGGGGTGGTGGTGGTCAGTACCTGGCTTCAGGAAGGCCTTTTGCCACCCTCTACACAGGCAGGTTTTTGCGATCCTTCTGTCTGCCTGAACCCCAACCCCATACACTAGTGGTAGGTACCTCAATGGCCTTCTGGTAGATGCCACGAGTGTGGGTGACACCATAGATCTCAGCAGCCCGCTTGATGTAGATATTGAACATATCATACTGCTGGGCTGGCTCCACTGCCCTGGTAGCGCGATCATACACGGCCATGGCATGACGGGCAAGGCCCCACTCCTCCTCCAGCTGTGCATACAGCAGGTATAGTGCTGCACAGGACAAGAGGGTCCAGTTAGCAGTTCAAAGCTCAGCACACACCACCCACCCCAATGTCCCGTGACAGCCCAGATTTCTCACTCTTGGCATATTTGGGCGGGCAGCCATCTAGTGCCTGCTCGAAGAGGTCCCGTGCACGTTCCAGCTTGCGGCCCCCGTAGCGGGCAATGAATTTGGTCAGGTAGGTGCTCCAGATGTCTGACACGTTGGGCCATTTGAACAGTGATATGCCACGCTCGTATGCCTGTTTCCAAGGGAGATATAGAGGTGTCAGCACCCAGATGCCCTTGGTTCATGTCTTCCATAAGCCTGCACTGGACCCCTTCTCCCTCACCAACTACAAGGGCCTAAGGTATAGGTACAACAGGGATTTTCTAAACTTCATGGATGAGGTAGCTCCTAACCTCTACAGACACGGGCACCCAATATTCTAAGAAAGGGTTCACATTCCTAGGCAGGATCGGGGACATGTGAATAAATGCAGTCTCCTACCTGTGTATCTGCCTATGGCCCTCACAAACACAAACACACCCACCACTGTATCCACCTACACCCTATCACTTGAATAAAAACCAATGGGAGCTGCACACATGGCGCCCACATTTATTCTATTTCACACAAGAACCTGGAGAAAGACTCAGAACCAGGCTGTGGGGGAAGTGTCCATACCCCACAGCATCCATGCACTGAGGCCCCGATGCCCAGTGTTTTACCATGCAAGTATTTTATTTGAAAAAGGGGAAACAGACTTAAATGATATTAGGGTAGGCCTAACCAGTAATGACTGGTGGCTTTACAAGAGATCAAGGACCAAGATGTTGCTCAGTGGTAAGAGCCCCTGCTTCAAATTCCCAAAGTCCTACTAAAAGGAATAAAAACAGCCCCATGATAGTTACTGTTGTCAGCTTACCAGCATTCTAGAGTCAGATTAACAGGATTCTAGAATGACCTAAGGACAGGTTTAAAAGTCTTACTTATGTTAACTGAGGTAGGAAGATCCATCTTAAATGTGTGTGGGGGGCGGGGGGGAGGTACCATCCCATGGGCTGCGATCCTAGACTACATAAAAGGAGAAACTGAGCCAATCGCCAGCATTCGCCCCTCTCTGCTTCCTGACTGCAGGTGCATCGGGAATAGCCATAGGATGTTTCCATTGCCATGCCTGCCATGATGCAATAAATCCTCTAAATGGGAGCCAGAATAAACTCTTCCTGCCTTATCTTGCCTTTGTCAGACGTTCTGTCCCGACAAAAGCGAGAATAACTAAGCCAAGCCCCTATCCCGTGGTCCTGATGTGTCTAAACACAGACGCACAGACAGTGCTAGAGAGAGGACATCTGCAGACCACGAGGAACCCCTTACTGTGCCTTGGCCTTGACTTGCAGCCTTAGTGCACGCCTCACCTTAAAGCTCTCCTCAAAGTACTTGTGCTCCTCTAGGAACATGGCATAGTTGATGACGATCTGCGGTGTGGCTATGCGCAGGTCCAGGATTCGGTCATACACGGCTTTGGTTGACTGTGGGGACAGAAATAGGTCAGGGAATGCTCCACTCTAGGGCTGGCAACCAGCTCTGCCTCACCCCTCTCCATGGCAGCTGACCTGGAAGGTGCCCAGACTTTCCTCCAAGTCGGCAAGCATGGACCACACCTTCAGCGACTTGTATACACGGTTCTGCACTGGCTCTGAACCATCAAAGTACTCAGCCCTGCGGGCAGGCAATGCTGTAGCTTTCTGTGGAGAGACAGTGGCAGAGGCAATGAGACGCTGAGAGGTTGTCCTGGGCCCCAGTACCCACCTCTGGTTGGTCTTCACAGCCTTACCCGCAGCAGCTTCAAGGCCTCATCATAATTCTCATGCCGGAGCTCCAGCTCCCCACACTGGCACCACACGCTTGCCAAGTCATCCACTTGCTTGAAGTTTACCTTGGTGGCCTTCTCTAGGATGACACGGGCCTGTGGTGATGGGCAGAGACTGAGTGAGACCCTGCCACTTGGCCACCCCTAAGTCCCATGGTGAAAAGACCTGTACACAGATGCATGCATAAATGTAACTCACTTACATCATCCAGCTGTCCATTATCTTCATAAAACTTGGCAAATGCAACCCACAGCGTGTGGGGCTTGCCTGTGGCCTTGAAAGGGTCCACTGTCTGCACAGCCTCTGTGTATGTGTTGATAATCTGGAAGAGGAGGATCAGATAGGTGAGGACAGAGTTTGGCAATGGCAGATCTAAGAGGCAGGGCAACATGGGCTGGGGGACCATCACGTACCTCACGGGGGTGGCCCTGATGCAGGGCCACACGCTTGTGCCACTCATGGACATGGTGTGGGTTCTGGCGCAGCAGGACACTGTTGAGGAGTAGGGGCCGCCGGCTAATGAGCTGCTCGAAGCGGGCCAGGCGCAACTCCAGGTCCACGTCATCTGGGAGCCAAACACGTTCATGAAGCTAGGAAGGTTGGAGGTAACAGCACAGGCCCTTGGCTACCTCTGTCTTTATGCTTCCTTTCCTCTAAGCCCAGTGTATATACCCTAAAGAGCCAGGCTGACCACCCTGTACCTAGCCCCAGCCCTCCTGCCATGCCTGTACACAATTATGGCTACTCCAGGATACCCTGACCTCGATGTCCACCATCGCACACCGTACCCTGCTCCTCACGCCCCAGTTCAGAGGAAGTCTCCATCTTTGCTGCAATCATGCTCTCCTCGAACTGGGCGTAGCTGTCGAACACCTGGCTGAAGTCCCGCACAGTCATCACAGTGCGCACAGCCTCCTCGTACACGTCCCGAGCCTGTGGGGCTCAGACACAGGGTGAGGAAAAGTACAGAGGGGAGGCATGAGAGTCCACCCACAAGGACCAGCAACCGAGGGCTACCAAGTGCTGAGCACAGAGTGGAGCCCTGCTGGCCCGTGCCTGCCCTGCACTACGTGACAGCCTGGAACTGCAGGGCCTCCTCTGTAAGCTAGGTAGCCCCCTGTGCAGCACCATCTCAAGACTTACGTGAGACACCTCAATAAAGCACTGGCCCTGAAAGAACAGATGAGTGCCAGGCAGTGGTGGCACACACCTTTAATCCTAGTACTCATGAGGCAGGGGCAGGTGGATCTCTATGAGTTTGAGGCCAGCCTGGTCTACAAAGCGAGTTCTAGGATAGCCAGAGCTACACAGAGAAACCCTGTCCTGAAAACCAACCAACCAACCAACCAACCAACCAACCAACCAATTGATCAGCGACGCTTTAGCTCCCACAGAACTCTGAGCTCAGCTTGCTGAAGCTATCTTTTCCTAAGTGCAACACTCCCTTCTGGAGGAAGGAGGAGGCTCCTAAGGCTCAGAAAATAAATGAAACTTGCAAGATTCACAAGACCCCTCCAAACAAGACTCACAAGACCCCTCCAAACAAGCTCTCAAACAGGACACTCACACTTACGAGGTCCCAGACCACATGGCGAGGAGGTAAGAGAAGCAGACCCCAAGTCAGCCCGTCCTGAAGTTAGCCTCTCTCCAGGGCTCTGCACCCATCCTTACTGCTGGGGTGGAAACGTGGGCTATGTGATGTGTCACACACAGTATGTGCTTGTTGCCTGGCCGTGCACTCTGAGTGTCCTCCAGAGACCCACCTCACAGCGGAGGCCTAGGTACCCACATACCTTCTCGAAGTGGCCACTGCGGATGTAGTAGTCAGCCAGCGAGCACCATAGCTTGCCCAGCTGGTCGGTGAAGCGGGTGAGTCCACCACGGATTATGGCATCTACATTGAGGGACTGTACCTTGTCCGGGTTCTGGGAGATAAGGTCGCAGAGCTCATGCCACAGCTGCAGGACACAGGGAGTTGGGGACATCTCAGTCTTGGTCCAGGATGGAGGACACCTCTCACCCAGCCTCCATATTCCACCAGACCCACCTGGTAGTTGGACTTGCCCGCCTTGGACACAAAGCGCTCGTCGTTCACCACGGTGGCCAGGCGTTGTGCAGCCTCATCCAGCCGGTCACTGGATTTCAGGTACTCGATGTATTCCTCAGCACTCTCAGGACTGAGCTGGAGAAGACCCACCCCACTGGTGAACGGGGCTGCAGGAGATGACGTTTCTCAAGGCCTCCCAACCCCATTTACATGTCTTTTAGCAAACAGCCAGCTCAACTCAGCCAGCCTCAGCTCTCTGGTGGTGCAGCCTGGGCTCAACGGTTCAGTCTCGGACCTTGGTCTTGATACCATGGGTCTAGCTTGGCTACAGCACTTCTGCTGGTCAATGTTAACTATGAACCCGGCAGACTCTAGAATCACCTCAGAGATGGGTCTGTAGTTACATGTGTGAAAGATTATCTGGACTATGTTCATTTATATGAGAACGCTCACGTTCCTTATGGATAGGATCACTTCCCGGGCAGGGATGCTGTATAACACAGACACATTGGGCAGCACACAAGCGTGCATGCATGGCTGTTTTCTGATCTTGGATGTGATGTGACTACGAGCTTCTTCTCGTCTATGCACCCCTGAACTGTGAGCCAAAGCAAACCCTTCTCCCTTACATTGATTTAGGGTGTTTTGTCACTGCCACAGGAAGAGGAATTGAGACAGTAATCTAGCCTGGGCCTTCAGCCTCAGCCCTGAGTGGTCCAGCCTTGACACCTCCCCCAGCCACCACCCTGTCCAATTACTTCTAAGCAGTCCAACTTAGACTCAGATGGTCAGGAAAGGACCTGCTTCTGTCACAAGCTGCTGCCCAAGCTGTAGCGTGCTAGGGAACTGACGACAACAGTTATCACAAGCCCGAGCACACATGCTCCGCCTGCCATGCTGCCCACTGCCCTCTCCCCTCTTCCCAAGGCCGGGTTTCCTTCTGTTTCACATAACTGGTTCATGTATGTGTCTACCAGTTAGTCTGAAAGTCCGGTGCAGGTGCTGGTGACTGCTTTATGCACGCTCTCCCTAGCTCTCATCTCTACGCCTGCTGTGGAGCAGGTACAAGCTAAAAGCTAACTACTTAAGAACCAAACATAGTAAACCACAGGGGCTGGCAAGAAGGCTCAGTGTATAAAGCATTTGCCTTGCAAACATGAGGAATCCTTAGAACCCACATAAACATTGGGTAGCCATGGCAACACTGGAGCGGATCCCTGGGGCTAGAGGTTCTAGCTGGTACGCTCTCGGCTCAGTAAGAGATCCTTCCTCAATATGCAGAGTAATTGAAGATATCCAAGGTCAACTTTGAGCCTCTACATGCCACACACCCATGCACGCGCGCGCGCGCGCGCGCACACACACACACACACACACACACACACACACACACAAAATCACAAATAAACTGTTTCTATCCATAGGAGCCTCTTCCTGCAGCCTCTCTGTTGCATGAGGGCCCTTATCCCAGTGAGCCAAGGTTTGGAAGCCGACCCGGCAAATGGACTGTTCAGTGGTCTTACCTTGAGGAAGCGACGGTAGCCTCTCACAGCAGTCTCAGGCAGTGGGTGGGAGCGTAGGAAGCGGAGGTACAGGGGCCAGATGCGAGAGTGCTGTGTGATGGGTAAGGCCCGGAGGGCACGATCAAAGGTGCGGCGGGTGTGTGTTACTCGTCCCTGGTCCATGAGGAACTGGCAGTAGTCTAGCCACAGACGTGGCATCTGGAAATAATGGAGAGCAATGGGCCAGGTCTGAGCTACAGGCTCCATGGCCTGCTTGCTATCCATATCTAGGGCATAAGGGCAGCAGGGAGACAAGAGGCCTCATTACCCCTCACTGAGCTCTGTAAATGGGCCCAGTAAACTTGTTAGTTCCTCGAGTCAGTGGAACATTTGGGTGGACCTATACTGTTTTGTTGGAGCACTGTAAGGAAGGGGTAGACATCTGTTTACATATCCCTGGAGAAACAGCTCCCACTCACAGCCCCTCTCCAGCTCCTACCTTGTGCATGAACACAAAGGCCCTCTCATGGCAGTTGTTGACATCTTCATAGGCAGGATCAGTCACGCAGCGATGCTTCACCTGTGCCCGGCGTGCCTTCAGATAGCGGTACCAGAGTTTGTAGCTATAGAGTGGGAAAGACAGACACAATGGCTCATGAAACCCCGAATCCTTCCTTTGCTCTGAGGAGGGGTAAGAGAGCTCACGAGGAAGGGAAAGACTGGGACACGAGAGGTGTGACCCACGGGGGCTGTGCTTCAGGAAGGGAGGCCACAGCAGTCACCTGGGACACAGTGCCGTTTGGGCTGTGCCGCATGCGGAGGGGTGGGGCTGGTGAGGAGGGTAGCACAGGAAGGGCCATTTTCACCTGCAGGGAAGCAGTTTGAGTGCCCGCTCGTACAACTGATTGAGCCGGGGCTTGGGGGCCCCCTGTTTGAACTCGATGTAGCGGAGCCAGCATTTGACGGAGAACTGATTCCTCATGATTTCTTCCTCATAGGGAAGGTCCTCCTCCTCCTGCCAGGGGAAGGGAGAAGAGGCCTGTCCTTAGTCTCGGTGGACTCACATCCTATAATGGGTCTTAGCATCAAACTCTAGGCTTCGACTAAAATTCCATGCCCCAACAAAAGGCGGTGGCGCAAGCCTGCACTCCCACCACTTCAGAACAGAAAGGCCTCAAAGAATAAAACAAATGCGAGGTTGGTGAGAAGCCCAGTGGGAAGAGGCACCTGCCACCGAGCCTGAGATCTGAGTTTGATCCACATCGTAGGAGAGACTCAGTTCCTTAAGATGTCCTCTACTTTCCACATGCACACACGACTTACCTCTTGCACATGCTAAGATAAAAAAAAAAAAAGAATAAGAGAAACCAAAATGTAATAGAAAAATGGCCCAGTCAGTATGTACACGCATGACTCCCTGAGTTCAGATCCCCAACGCTCATATAAATGCCAGGCATGGCAGTGTCTACCTATAATCCCAATGCGGGGCAACCAGACAGGGGTAGATCCCTGGAGCTCATTAGCCAGGCATTTAGTTAGCCAGCGAGCTTCAGGTTCAGAGAGAAGACTTTGTCTCAAAAAGATGGAGAGCAACTGAGGAATACATCTAACATCTATTCCTGGCCAATACACATTCACACACACTCAAGCACTACATACACACCATACTTAAAAACAAACAGGGCTAGAGACACGGCTCAGCAAGCAGTTAAAAGCATGTACTGCTCTTGCAGAGGACTCGAACTCAGCTCCCTGCACTCACCTCAGGCAGCTCATAACCACCTATAACTCCCGTCTCTGGCCTCTATGGACACCTGATTGACAGGCATATACCCATACAAAGATACATACACAAACATGATTTTAAAAATACATCTTTAAGCCAGGCGGTGGTGGCGCACGCCTTTAATCCCAGCACTCGGAAGGCAGAGGCAGGCGGATCTCTGTGAGTTCGAGACCAGCCTGGTCTACAAGAGCTAGTTCCAGGACAGGCTCCAAAACCACAGAGAAACCCTGTCTCACAAAACCAAAAAAAAAATAAAAAAAATAAAATACATCTTTAACAAGCAAACAAACACAACACAACAAGGTCCCAGGCACGGTTTCTTCCTCTGTTGAAACAGGATTACGAGTCACTCGGATGCTACAGCAGTAGTTCTCAGCCTGTAGGTCACATCTCCTTTGGGGGATGAAAAACCTTTTCACAGGTGTCAACTAAGACCACCGGAAGACACAGATATTTACACTGTGGTTCATTACAGTAGCAAAACTACAGTTATGTAAGTATGGCCAGCCGGTGGTGGCGCACGCCTTTTTTAAAAAATATTTATTTATTTATTTATTTATTTATTATGTATACAATATTCTGTCTGCATGTATGCCTGCAGGCCAGAAGAGAGCACCAGACCTCATTACAGATGGTTGTGAGCCACCATGTGGTTGCTGGGAATTGAACTCAGGACCTCTGGAAGAGCAGGCAATGCTCCTAACCGCTGAACCATCTTTCCAGCCCAAAACTACAGTTATGAAGTAGCAATGAAAATAATCTTATGGTTGGGGACACTACAACATGCGGAAGTGTATTAAAGAGGCACAGCGTTGGGAAGGTTGAGAACCGCTGGGCTAGAGTGTCAGTGCAGATCTCTGACCCTCGGAGCTCAACTGCCCAAGGACACTTCTCAGCTGCTAGTGGTTAAGGAGACCCCTGCCCAAGTATCAGCTTTGGCCAGTAAATCCCACTGCCCACTCCCTGGTCCCAATTCCCCCACTCTAAAAATTTTTTGGCAATTCCATACATATATACAGTGATTTTTGGACATTTTCACCATCCATTTTCCACTCCCATGTCTTCCCTATAATCTCTAGACTTTTGTGACACAGGCGCACAGGTCCGGGCGCCAGACCTCCACCACTGTCAACAGGAGGCATCTACTCACAACACTTCTCCCCAGACATAAGGCTTTGCTCCCCCATGCTCATACTGTCAGCACCAGGCCTATCTTCATGCCAGGCCCAGACAATGAAAGTTTAAAGATTTCCCCACCTAAGACAGGGTCTCACTATTTGCTCTGGCTGTCCTGGAACTCACTATGTAGACCGCATTGACTTCAAACTCACAGAGATCTACCTGCTTCTGCTTCCCAAGTACTGGACTCAAAGGTATGTGCTACCAAACCTGCCTCAAAATTTTAAAGTTTTTCATTTATTTATTTTTTCTTCCAGCCTCTTCTACGGAGGCAGATACAGATGGATTTCTATGAGTTCAAGGGCAGGCTGGTCTACAGTAAGTTCCAGGCCAGTCAGAGTTACATAGTGAGATCTTATCTCCAACAAAACAAAAATACTTTTTTGTAGGTGTATACATTCATATATGCACATGTGAAAGCCGATGCTGGAAGAAGCCAGAGGTCCTCCTCAATTGCTCTCTGCCTTTTGAGACAGGGTCTCTCACTAGCATTTTATGGGTGCTAGGGTTCTGAACTGAGGGCCTATGCTTCTACAGCAAGCACTTTATCAACTGAGCCACCTCCGCAGCCCCAGGTCCATCAAATTTCTGGCCCTTCAGGATCTCATTACCTTGTACTTTAGCTCAACGCTACCCCAGAAATTGCAAGCTAAAGGGTTTTTATCTCCGGAGCTGGGGTACACACACATATTTGTGGGGGGATATAGATCAATTGTAGAGTGCTTGCTTAGCACGCTCAAGACCCTTGGTTAAACCCCAGAAACCCACATACCAGTTATGGCCCTTAACCCAAAACACTATAAACGCAATTTAAATATGGAGCCTCTGTTTCAGCCACCAAAATTTCACCTTTTTAGGATCCCAGGGGCCATCCACATCACTAGTCTTTTCTTCATCCTTCAAGGTTCTTGTAGCCCCAGAAGTCAGAACTCTAACCCGGTCACTATGTCTATCAAGATCCATACCTTTTCCCTACTATCCCCTTCCGCTCTTGACATCAAGACCTTAACTTCAAAAGCAGCTCCTCGCTTCACTCAGGCATTGAAAGACCCGGTTCTTCATTCCCGGCCTGGTCAGTGTTTTGACATGTCGCCTTTGGCTCGTTAGGATCCCCATGGACTGCTGGGCTTACACAATCTGGATCTAACCCCCCCCCCCCCCCCGCCATAGCCAGATTCCGAGCCGGGGAGGAATCTAGCTTCGGATCTTCCCTCACGGATCACTCTTGGGCTCGTCGCAGACTTACAAAAACAAGATCCGGCCGCTCGGGACGCGGAACCCGCGCCATCACCACCATCTTCCTGGATCCCAGGTACAGACGAGAGTCGTGCTCTGGTGGCGTCACTCACAGAAGGCCCGCCCTCTCGGGCCAGAGTTTCTCTATTGGCTGCACGTCACTTTCTCTGCAGGGCCTGCTCTGTCGAATTTTGTATCGTCAAGGCTGTGACCGGAAGCAGAAAATCGGCGCCGGAAGATGACGCCACCATGCGCGTTATTGGCCACTTAGCTTTAATATCGCGTCTCAGATACCCCAATGAGATTTTGTATTGCTGGAGAGTCGCCTTTGGGCGGAAGTGGCTTCATAGAACACGAGAAGCGAGATGGGGGTGAAGCTGGAGGTGTTTCGGGTCAGTGAGCTCAGGAGTGGGTTGGCCGTTTGAAAATCTTTCAGAATTTGAGAATAGTTATTGGAAGCGAGAGAAGGGCAGAGCGGGGAGTTCCACGGAGAAAGTATCTGAGATTTGTATTGAAACTCAGCGGAATGAGCTCTAGCTGTGGGGGCTTAAAATGGAGAGGCTGGGTTTGGTCTGAGGAAGCGTCTCAGAGAAGAATGAAAAGGAGGCTTCAGATCCAGAAGGGGAGCCCCGGGCTCCTAATAGGTCTGTCTCAGTAGGTCGACTTCTATATGTAGAAGAGGATAATTGAAAAAATGAGGCCTCTATTTAAAATGCTACGGGGATCAGATTGGGAGGTAATAACATCTCAAGAATATATCTTTGTAGTAAGAGCTGTTGGACTGCCCCCCCCCCACCGCCGTGCGCCTTGGTGTGTATGTGTGTGTGTGTGTTTGAGAGTGAGGCTTGGACAGGACTGTTACGTATAAAGCCTACTGGATCAGGAAGACCAGGCTTTAAGGTGCCGAATTTCTATTCTCCTGGTAGGATTTCTGGAGTTCCTTGGGGAGGCCTCGAGGCCAGGCTCCTGGCCTGTGTAGAAGGATAGATCTGTCTTCTGGACTTTCCTACAATCTCCCTGTACTAGGGTGGTGATAGTTCTGGGCTCTGTCTATCCACCCCTTGCTTTTGCAGATGTCACTCTACCTCACTTTCCCCGTGGTTATGTTTTGGATCTCCAATCAGGCAGAGTGGTTTGAGGACTATGTTGTCCAGCGCAAGGTGGGTACCAGGAGAGTTTGCTGGGTCATTCCTGGAGATGGGGAAGGCAGGATATGAGGCACTGACTTGTTGCTGGGGACCATTACCTGCCTCTCATGTGCAACTCTGCTTTGAATGAGGGACTCTGGCTTCTCCTGGCTGTGTTCTCACCTGTGACCTTGTTCCACAGAGGGAGCTGTGGCCACCAGAGAAGGAGGCTCAGGTAAGGAGCCCATTCTTCCAAGGGGCTGGGTCACCTTACCCTGGGTGGACTTGGAATAAATTCCATCATCAGCCATAGATAGGAAATTGGAAACAAAAAATCGAATAGGAGTTCCAGGCTATCCTGGGCTAGAGACCTTGTTTCCATACAAGTTTCTTACTGTTAGAGATGGGTTATATCCGTGATTACTTGGAAGTAGCGGTAGGAGGATTATCAGATTGAGTCAGCCTGGACTGCAAAAGGTTAGAGAGAGGGAGCAGGGAGAGAGGGCTGTAATTGCAGCATTCTAGTGCTTAGGAGTGGATGCAGGAGGATCGAGAATTCTGGGTATTCTCTCCTGCATAATGAGCTCAAGACTAGCCTGTCTTAAAAAGTGGGAAGGGCACAAATGGTCTCATATATTACCATCTCCCTGAAGGCTCAGGCTGAACTCACTGATATGGTGGTTGTGATTTGCATGGGGTCCCAGGATGAATACTGAACTGTCAAGCCAAAGGAAGGGTAGTGGGAGTAAGTCCAGGCCCTGCAGTGTGTGCCCCTCCTTCCTTTCCATCACACCCTTTTCTTCATTCCAGCGCCAGGAGCTAGAAGAATTCAAACAGAAGGTCCGGAAGCAGAGGGAAGAAAGACTTCTTCAGGCTGCTCAGCAGAGCTCCTGAGACCTTCAAGTATTCAAGTCCCGGCGCCTCTACCCAGGAAATAACACACACTCAATGCTTTGTTACTAGTGCCAAGCGTTTTATTGTTGTTTTCAGGGGCCAGTGGGGGGCCCAGGATGGCTAGAACTCTCAAGGAGCTTGTGTCTGGGGTTGGGGGCTGCTGTTCCTGCGGAAGCTGAGTGCAGCAGGGTCCTGAGGGGTGAGCAGGGGTTGAGGGCTGAGGGTCCCGGGTCGTTTCTGCATTCCATCCTGCGGATGAAGAAGGGTCAGACAGAGGGAGGAGACCAAGGAAAGTGCAAGCCAGAGGAGCCTTTAGACAACACTTCTTTTTGTCTGCCTTCATCTGCCAATCAGTGTGGTATTTGGTATGAGACAGTCAACTCTCAGTGGGATCTTGGTTAGGACCTGAGCTGTTGGTTTACATCTTTAATCCTAGCACTCAAGAAGCAGAGGCAGGAGAATTATCTCAAGTTCAAAACCAACCTGGTCTATGTAAAAAGTTCCAGGCTCACAACCCTGTCTCAAAACCAAACAAACAAATGGGCTGAGAAGATAACGTAGTCATTAAAATCCTTGCTGTGTGCACTTGAAGACCTGAGTTTAATCCCCAACTTCAAAATGAAAAGCCAGATGTGGTCTTATTCACTTGTAATTTCAGGGCTTGAGTAGAGTCAGGAGGAGCCCTAAGGCTTCCTGGCCAGCGAGCCTGGTCTACTTGGTGAGTTCCAGGGCAGTGAAAGATCCTGTTTCAAATGGTGATGGCGATTGGGGAACAATATCCGAAGTTAACTTCTGGCTCCGGCCTGCATGTGTGCACATGGTGTACTCAGACACAGAGCTGGGGGTGTAGCCCAGTTGACAGAGTGCACCAAAGCTCCGGATTCCATCCCTAACCACACAGACCACTCCTGGTGGGTCACCTGTAATCCCAGCACTAAGGAGGTACATGTAGGAAAATTAGAAGTCTAAAGTCATCATTGGCTGGTGGGTTTGAGGCCAACTGGAGCTACATAAAACACTATCTCAAAAACAAAAATACCCTCAAACAGAACCCATGCTCTTTGTTAATACATGCGTGTGTGAGCTCATCTGCCCTTCTCCCAGGAGCATCACCATAGGAAAACTGTTTTCTCCCTGAGGCCCCTCCCAGGTACACAGATGTTGTGGCAGGAGTTGTAACATCTAGCCATCATTCTGATACCAGCACGAGTCTTGCATGATCTTAAGCCCCCTGACATCCACATCCATCTGCACTTTCCTCTTCTAGAGTTAGAGACAGGGTCCCGTCCTATCTTGGCTAGAGATGGGCATAATCTAGAGAGCTGTACTGCTTCACTCCACAGGCTATCTAGACATCACCTACCTTGGGACCGATAGGTTGGAAGCCAGGCAGGGAATTGACTGTTACACGCTGGTCATCCATGCGGCGGCCCTGGGTGTCGGCCAGCATATCCATGAGATTGTCCATCTCGGGAGCAGGGCCACCCTCTGGATCAGAGACAGGTGGTCATGAATACAAATCCAAAGGAGGTCACATGGTGCTTTCCAGCCTGAGTCCAAAGAGCCACAAGACCCCAGGACCCCTGCACCTCTGCCGCATTTGCTTCTTAGGCAGTACCCACCCCAGCCCTGACCCCAGCCCAGCATCATGCCCAACTCACGGCTTTCTGGGGTCTGGCCTGGACCAGCCTGCAAGGAACAGCGCTGCTCCTCCATCCGATCGCCCTGCACGTGGCTCAGCAAGTTGAAGAAGCCTTCTTGGTCTGGTGAACCTGCCTTGGGAACAGACATGCTTGGTTTAGCTGGGTACTGTACCGTCCCTGCCTTCCATCCAGCGCCCACCCGAGCCAGCGCCTGCTTTCCCATCTCTGCTCTCACCATAGTCCTCACAGCTCTGTAGAGTTTCTCAAAATGAAACGTAAGTCTCCTTCCCTGAACTGCCCCCCCCCCAACCCCCACCTCCCACCTCCCAGCCTGGGGCCCCAGCCTGCAGCACAATTTCACAAGGTACCGCCTCTAGGGACAGTATTCCACCACTGTCCTAGATCAAGACCATACTGGGATTGGTTTGGGGGCTGGGACACTTACCAGAGAAATGGGGCTCAGAAGTGCCCCTAAATCATAGCACCTATCATCTCTTGAGGGGAACAGTACTAGGAATCCAACCATTTGCCCTGGGCAGGGGGAGGGGCACTTATACCCTCCTAATATACCCCCCATGTGTTATGGTAACTGGGTCAGGGGACCCCAGAGACTTGCTTGCTAATTAGATGCCCTACAAATGAGTTAATCCTGTCAGTCATGGGTACTGAGACCTCAAGAAGCTGGTGGTGGAGTCAGGCAGAGCCCTCTTACCTTGTTCAGACGGCCTGAGCCCCCCTCGCCCCTTTCTTCTTCCTGATCCATCATTTGTCTTTCCCACACTTTCCTCCTGGCCTGTGACAGGGTCCCCACACCTGAGAGGGCCTTTTAAAGGTCCAGGATGTGGGGGAAGGGGAACAGATACCTTTCCCCATCCCCAAATCCCCAGCTCATATCCCATCTGCTCCCACCCACGCTTAAGCTCCAGAAAGATGATCTCTAGGTAATTGTTCATCCAGACTGATGCTGAGGTGGGTGTGGGTGGAGGGGGCAGGGAAGTCCAGGTTTGGACCTCACTGGACCGAGTCATACTCACGGGGCCCTGAGGACTCTCAGTTGGGGACAAGAAAAAGCCAGTGCAAAACAGGAGGGTGGAGGATGTCCCCAGGCATGCCATCCAGTTCCTGTCTACAGGTTTATCCCTCTGCAGGGCAGATGACATCTGCAGGGGGATAGCCAAGGAGGGAGCTGGGGTCCGGTACTCTTCAAATCCCTGCACCCTCCACAGACACACAAGCCAACCTGGTGCCCGCTACTCACCACTCCTGAGGTTCTGTAGTCCCTACCCTGGGGCTACCCTGAAAGAAACATCAGATCTCCTGTCTATCTGCCCCTCAAAGGCCAAGCTGAGTGTCTTCAGTCTGTCATTCCCACATGGAACAGGAGAGGAAGTTCCTGTCCACCCCAGCAAACAGGGGCTCTGAGAGCCTGGTCCTGTCTTTAAGATGCCTTTCAGGAAACCAGATAAGCTTCTTTTCCAGGGCTGGAGAGACGGTTCCTGGGTAGGAGCACTGGCTGCTTTGCCAGAGTACTAGGTTCAATTCCTAGCACCCACATGGCAGCTAACAAACATCTGTAACTCCAGTTCTAGGGGAATCTAATGTTCTCTTCTGGCCTTCTGGGCACCAGGCACACTCACAGTGTACAGAGATACATACAGGCAAAACATCCATACACATAAAATAAACATTTTTAAAAGTTCAAATAAATAAAGTTAAAAGTTTACATTTTTTTTCTTTGGGGGTGTGTGGGGTGGGGGTTGTGTATAGTGTATATGTGCACGTGTGGTACCTGCATGCTCGTGTGAAGACCAGAGGTCAGCATCAGGTATCTATCTCCCTCTACTGCTCTTTACCTTCCTTTGAGACACAGTCTGAAAAATTAAACCTCAAGCTGCTGGGTTTGGCTGGGCTGGCTGGGCATTGAGCATCCTGGCTTTAAATTTATTTTTATATTTATTTTATGTGTATGGGTGTTTTGCCTGAATGTATGTTGTTGCACCACATATATGATGTGCCCATGGAGGTCAGAAGAGGACACTGGATCCCTTGGAACTTGAACTATGAATGGTTACGAGACACCATGTGGGTGCTGGCAATTGAACCTGGTTCTGTAGAAGAGGAACAAGTACTCTTAACCACTGAGCCATCTCTCCAGCCCTCAGCTATCTTTCATTCTCTCCCTCCCTCCCTTCCTCCCTCCTTCCCTCTCTCTCCCTCCACCCCCCTCCTTTTTGAAATGTTAAAACATGGTCCTGGCTGTCCTGGAACTCGTTGTGTAGACCAGGCTGCCGTAAATTCACAACTGTCTTCCTTCTGATGCTACCAAAGCCTGGCTTCTTTTACAGTCCAGGTCCACCTGCTCAAGGATAGCACCTCCCAGAGTGAGCAGAACACTCCACATCCATCAGTAATCAAGAAAATGGCCCCATAGACATGCCCACAGCCAATCTGATGGAAGGCAATTCTCAACCAAAGTTTCCTTTCCCCACGTGTGTCAACGACCAAGACTAGTCCTCACACCCTCCTGAAGTTATTGAACCAGCACTCTTACCACCTGCCCCAGCTCTCATGTGGCCATCAGGGCCCCAATACTCAGAACACAGTATGGTGTCCTATTCTCTGTAGGATGTATGCATTTCCTAAGGGCTGCTGGGTCAGTGTCTCTCATAAGGTGGTTTAAAGCTGCAGGAATTTAGCGTATCAATAAAGGTGTCAGGGAGGCCATATTTCTTTTGAAACCCAGGAGTCTGGGCATTCTGCCTTGCCTCTCTGTACCTTCAGTCTTGGGATTCCTTAGCTGGCAGCTTCTATACTGGGTCCCTGCCTGTGGAGACACACAGCACTCTTTCTGTTTCTATAAACTACCAGCTTGGGTTTTTGTTTGTTTGAGATAGGATAGGATAGGTAGATAGATAGATGATAGATAGATAGATAGCCTAGAACTTGTTGATCAGGCTGACCTTGAGCCTCCACTGACACTCCAGTCTCTGCTTCCTGAATGTGCCACCATGTCCAGTGGCTATAAGGCCATCTAAAGTTTTATTTATTTATTGCTTTGTGGGGGTGAATGTGTACGCCAGAGGACAACTTCCTAGTATCAGTTCTCTTCTTCCACCTTCATGGGGATTTTTTTTTTTTTTTATTTTCGAGACAGGGTTTCTCCGTAGCTTTTTGATTCCTGTCCTGGAACTAGCTCTTGTAGACCAGGCTGGCCTCGAACTCACAGAGATCCGCCTGCCTCTGCCTCCCGAGTGCTGGGATTAAAGGCGTGCGCCACCATCGCCCGACCCTTCATGGGGATTTTAAGGAGCTCACACAGGTTTTTAGAATTAGTCCTGGCTGTCCTGGAACTCACTCTGTAGACTAGGCTGTCCCCAAACTCAGAGACCAGTGTGGTGATATTTTGTTTGTGCTTTAACAACTAAAACTTGCCTAAAGATCAGAGTGTGGAGCTAGCCACACTATTTAGCCATAGAGGTCAGGCAGTGGTGGCACACACCTTTAATCCTAGCACTCAGGAGGCAGAGACAGGCAGATCTGTAGCACAAAGTCTAATTGGTCTTAATAATAAAAACCTGGAGTCTGATATCGGGGAAATGCTGTAAGATCAGAAAATTAAAGGAGTCAGCCACTAGAGAGATTTTTTTTCCTCTACCTAATCCTCTGACTGAAGGGGGTCTGACTAAGGTCATTTTAAAACACCGTGTGTGTACATATTCATATGTCTGCAGGTGCAGGCCAGAGGACAACCCCTGGTCATTCTCACAAACACTGTCCACTTCCTTTGAGACACACATTTGTAAAACCAGCACTTAGGAAGCCAAGTCAGGAAGATCTCAATTTCAAGGCCAATTTGGACTACATAGGAAGCTCCAGGTCAGCTGGAGTTACAGGAGGACACCCAGTCTCAACTGCAAGACCGGAACAGGAATATACCTCCAAAGTTAATGTGAAACCAAAACAGGGAACATATATCCTGCAGGTGAAGGGTTCTGTTTGCAGTTAAGACAATTAAGAATGAGTTTGTCCTGTGCAGGTTAAGGTTTCTGTTCGTAGTTAAAGGATAAGTGCTTGTTTGTCCTGTGTTTAAGTCCTTGAAAGTTAGTTCCCATTTATAATTAAGAATAAGTTCCTGTTTCTGCAGAACATGTTTTCTACACCTACACTCAACTTGTGACCCCATTCACATGATGTACATCCTTGCCAAATTCCTTCCCTTTCATAGTATCTTTCTAACAATGTGGAACAGCTAACTCTCTCGCCCTTGTGAATACCTTATCTCTCCTGTAAAAGGGATTTGCTTTCTCAAATCCCAATTTAGGGAGAAGCAGCCAGATGGGCCAGTCCCTGGTGCACCCCAAAATATAGCTTGCTTTAATCAGACTGAATAAAAAAAGAAATAAAAAGGAAAAGAAGGGAAACATGACTGCTCCTATGTATGATGGAGGTTTATTGGAGATATGGGGGACAGCATAGCCAGGGACAGGGACATCTAGGAGAGTCCAGAGTGGACATGACCAGACTGAGCTCTGCCATTTGAGGAGATGGTGGAGAGGAAGGGGAGAGGAGAGAAGAGAACCAGTTGCAGTAGTCAGGAGGCCCAAAGGTCCAAAGAGGGCAGGTAACTGAAATGGTTGATTATATAGGCAAGGGCAGTCTGGCTGGAGAGTTCAGGGTAGGGGGTGGGGTACGCCATCCGGAAGGGCCCAGTAACAGGTAGGGGCTGAAGGATGCAGGGAGAACCTGATGGCCAGGTCCACTTTGATTTGCGAAATAGGCACCTCAGTCATTTGTCACAGGGTTGAAACCTAACACAGGCAACTGTGGACTTGTTTTTTCTCCTCTTAATTCTCAGGTTTAACACAATAACAAACAAATGGATTGTGGCAGTAGATGTATACCCTTTAATATGCCAAAAGCCATTCATTTGTATACATGGCACATATGCGGAGGTCAGAGGACAACTTTCAGATCTCTCCTTCCAGCATGTGGGGCCCTGGGCTAAACTGAGGTTGTCAGCCTTGGTAGAAAGAGGTTTCCTTGACAAACCATCTCACTGGTCCAGTGAATGACTTCGGCAAAGCTGTTAAAAAGGAGACAGGAGGAAGAAAAAGAAAGAAGGAATGGCCCCAAGTCCCACAAAGGTGGCTGACCGTCCTTGTTCATCTGTACATGTCAGATCTTGTGGGTTGGTCCTGGGCATGCAGGTTTGTAATCCCAGTCACTCAGAAGGCTACAGCAGGATTTCAAATTCAAGGTCAGCCTGGTGATTAAATAAGACCCTGTTTTAAATGAAAAAGAGGACTGGAGATATTGCTGAGTCCTTTAGGGGAGGGAGAGAGAGAGAGAGAGAGAGAGAGAGAGAGAGAGAGAGACGAGAGAGAGAGAGAGAGAGAGAGAGAGAGAGAGATAGAGAGAGAGAGAGAGAGATATTTTTCTCACTGTAAATCTTGGCTTGTGACCTGAGAAATCCACTAAAGAGGGATGGCTTAGTTTGTTTGGTCTCAAAGAAACTCAATGTTTGGTCCCAAACCGGTTAATTGAGAGGTGCCTGGTAGCACACCAAAGCACACTCTGGCTGCCAAACTTACTCAGTATCCTTGAATCCTCTCTGCGATTCTCACTTCACCCCCTACCCTAAACCTCTACAGCCCAGGGGCTTCACTTCCCTCCCCCAGCTTTGGAGTCCTAAGCTCTCTCTCTTGGTCTGATTGCTTCTGTCTCTCTCTTCTCTTCCTCTTTTGCTCTTCCTGTCTCTCATCTCATGGCCTGGTTCAGTCTACTGGTCAGGTCTACTCTACTACTTTCTCTTTCTGCCCTGGGCTCTTCTAGAGGCTTCTGGCTATACTCTCACTCATATCTACAATAAAATCCTTCTCAGCCATACCTTGGAGCGATCATGTCCTCATTTTCACTCAAGTTTGACCCAAGAAGTCTGGCCACTGCCCTTTGCTGCTTCTATAAGCACTTCTGGCCTCTATTGGTCATCTCCCACTCCTGCTACCCACTATCCACTCCTGCCAGCCACTTCCGGCTCCTGTCACTTCCCATTCCTGTCAGTCATTCTCACACTTACTTACAGCTCACACCCTTACCCTCCTTCGTTCCCTATAGGATTATTTATTTATTTTGATACAGGATGTCATGTTTCCCAGCCTGTTCACTAACCAGCTATGTAGCCAAGTATGGACTTGAATTCCTGATCCTCCTGCCTCTAGACGTTGCTGGGATTACATGTGTGGGCCACCATGCTTGGTTTAGGTGGTGCTGGGGTCGGAAACCTGAACTTTGTGCATGATAGGCAAGTGCTCGACCAACCGAGCTCCATTTGCAGCCCCACCTGGAAGATTTATTTTCAGACTGGCAAGTCCGCATCCACAGCTATCACTTGTTACATTTGCAACCTCATGCCTATGGGTGACGCACCCTCCGTCACAGGGTGTCAGCTCCTCTCTAGAGAAACGACGGAAGCAGGCTCGGCTCTGACATTCTGAGATTAATTTGATCCCCACCCCCGTGTGTGTGTGTGTATATGTGTGTAGCGTTGAATCTGCACATGGACATATCAGCACAGAGATACAATTGTCACCCTGTGTGTGTGGTTCTTGAGATAACACTGTGACAAACATCTGGAGCTGTTGCTCAGTGGTAAAGTGCTTGCTGAGTACATATGAGATCCGGGGTTTGATCCTCTGTCACCGTGACCCCCAACCCCCTCCCCCATTTTTTTAAGAACTAGGAACCTCCTCAAAGCTCAGGAAGTATTGTGGAAGAGGGGGTGCTGAGAAATGATGCTTCCAGACTTCTTTCCCCCAAAGAGATGACCAGGGAACCGGGACGTGGATGCAAAAGCAAGGTTTCTAAAACTGTTACGATCCATCCTTGCAACTGTTCTTTCTTTGGGACTCTGGTTTCAGCTCTTCCCTGTGATCCCTTTAGTCTTTTATCTGGGTGACTCTTGAATTACAAGGTTTAACTGACAGAGCAAGATAGATGTGAAAGGAAGAGTTCGTGTGTAGGCTTGTTTGGAATAAACTTCGCTTTTGCATCCAAGTTCCGGTTCCCTGGTGGTCTCTTTGGGGGGGGGGGGCAAGAAGTCTGGGCACAACACAGACACGACATGGTTGTTACCTTCGTGCACTCTCTGCGCTTACGGTGTTCCCTGCACACGATCACGCCAACACGATCAGTCAAAATTCCAGTAAGCAGCACTAACTAGACACAGTGGGTTACAAAACAAACAAGCAAGAGAAGACATCAAGTGGGGAGGGTTACATATTGGGAGGTATCTGGGGGAGTAGAAGGAGGAATTTGGGGTGGATATGATTGTTACAGGCTCAGAAAGCCTCATTCTTTTCTGACCTATTGGAACTGAAGGGGAGTGAGACTTTTTTTTCAGTGATGTAGCCACTGGTAAGTTGCTGATGCTGCTGTAAGCAACCCCAGTTAAAACCCATCAGGACACACAAACACAGCAGGTAGAGGTGACTGAAGGGACGCTAGCCCACTTGAGCATGTAACTCTGTCTGGCCTTTCCCTTCTCCCTCTTTCCCCCTGCCTTGCTAAAAATCATTAGATTGTGTCCCTAAAGCTAGCCACCAAGGTCTATCTCCTTATTTGGACACTTTCCTGTGCCAGACTCTTTGCTGAGGACAAGTACCAAAGTCCAACAATCAAAAGCCCCCCTTGGTTCACCTAATTAACACGTCCAATCAAAATATGCCACTGCATTCTAGCAGATCCTAACAGACCTCCCTCTTTTCTCCTCTGAAAAGTTACACCCGCAAGGTCATTTGCTGCCGTTTTTTCTGCCTGAGTCTGAAAGTAGCCACTCTAACTTTTTCTTCCCTGCTTAATAAAGGATCTCTCTGTGAAAGCAGGTGTTTGGACCTGGCTTGTGCCTAATCCAGGGCCTGGGAGGGAGCCCCTACTGTGCAGCGGGGGCGGGGTGTGTGTCTCCTTCAGGGACTAGTTAGGAAGAGGAAGGGATCATCCAGAATGGGGCATAAGAAGGAATGAAGGTAACTATGACCAACAGAGATTATATGCATGTATGAAAATATCGTAGTGAAACTCACTATCATGTGCAATTAATATATGCCAATAAAAAGACTGGGAGGCATTTCTTCATGAGCAGGCACAGATATAAGGTCACAGACCCTACGTCTATGTTCCTGTTTCAACACGGGTCTCCCACAGAATGTTAAGGCTGTGAGAAAACTGGAGAAAAAGTATCTAGTACGCGGTGGGGTCTCCAGGCCTCCGGAGTCTACCGACTGTTATCCGATCTTTGCTACTAGTCTTTGGATTACAGCGGCAGTTGTTCTAATGGTTCCAGATCTAGAAGGCCGCATTGTCCTTTCAGTGGGCACACTATATCACAGACGGAGGAGCTTCTGGACCGGGTGGTAGTGGTACCCAGGTGAGATGGGTATTTGTACTGCTCTGCCATCACGCTGAGCAAACGGATCTCAATGTGTGTGAACAAGAGAGCACTTAAAGAGTCCCATGAAGGACTCCTCGAGGGAGCACACAAACTGGGGATTGTCCGTCTGAGCCCCAGTCAGTGCACCCGCCCTCAAACTGTTGCTGCGGGGACCCAACTTCCTGGAGGCAAGGAGAGACCAGATGACCACGGGGCGGGACCAGGTGCGCAGGGGGCGTGACCCGAACCCGCGGGGTGGGGCCCACATGGATGACGGGCGGGGCCACGCCCCCACCTTGGGACCGACCCGGAAGCGGCCGTACTCCTTGGGGGAAGATGGCGCCCTTGGGGCTGAAGGCGGTGGTGGGGGAAAGTGAGTGTCACCCCAGGGCGGGGCTCTGGTGTTCCCTCGGCTGTCCCTGGGGGGGAGGGGGGGCTGGAGGCCTCGGGAGAGGGGCGGTGCACGGATTCTGGGATCCCAGGACCCTGACGGTGGGGAGAGCACCTGACTCTTGAGGGACGGGCGGGGGACTTGGGCCCAGCTGGGCTGCCCACCCCTCAAATGCAGCCGGAGGAGCAAAGTTGGGACGCGAAGGACTCAAAGGATCAAGGAAAGAGAGACACAGGCTCGAGTCTAGACCTCTGGGTCTGCCCCAGCTATAGGCTGTAGAGTGTCTTAACCCGGAAAGTTCAGGGACTGGACTCCGGAGGTCCTACAGTGCCTTGGTCAGCGACCCCAAGTAGTGTATGAGTTCACAGGTGGTGTGCACATTCCCCATGGGGGTGGAGAAGGGGACGCTCCCCCTTTTGCATCGTGCCTAGGAGCTCCTTGCAATTTGAGGATAGGCTTCTTCGCCTTTCAGGCTCAGGTTCTTGGTGGGGAGAAAGAGGGTTTGAGGATCCCCTCCCCCACCTCCAGTAGTTCCGGCCTCAGCTGCTTCTTCCGTCCTGATAAGAGTGGACTGACACTCTGGTGCACTGGCCAGGCTCTGGGCAAGGCTACCTTTCTTTCCCCTTTCCCTTACTTCTGCCTCTGGGCAGAACAGGTTTCGTGGAAAGGCCCAGTAGTACCTCAGTGCTAGAGAGGAACCTCCCCTACAGAAGCGTTAGTGGGAGATGGGGAAAAGAGGCTTGGAGGTCGATAAGAACCCGCAGAGCTGGGAACCAAGCGTTCTAGTCTAAGGGAACCAGGAGACCCTCACTTCCATTCGCTCAGTTCTCTAAGATGGACCTGTGTTCCGAGCATTATACCGCCTAGACGTGAGGGTGCTTGGGTAAGTTACCCGACCTCACAGAACCTCAATGTGCCTATCTGTAAATTGGGGGTGATGCTAGGAGCTGCTGCTCAGGATCTGGGTTGGGGTCCAGCCCAGAAGATGAGTGTCGCAAACCCTCTTCTCCCCTTCCTCCTTCCCTGTAGAGATTCTAAGTGGAGTCATCCGGAGCGTTAAGAAGGATGGCGAGTGGAAGGTAGGGGCCAAGGCAGAACGTCCCCTCAAGAATTCCTCGAAAAAGATGTTGATCCCCAGGGGTTGGGCTGGGTGGATGGGTGCTCCATTGCCTCTGATATTGCCTCTGATCCTCGTAGGACCAGCTACAGGCTTTTTTTTTTTTGCCTGCCTTACCCTTCTGTGTCTTTCTATGTCTGTGTGTCCATCCATCTGGACAGGTGCTCATCATGGACCATCCAAGCATGAGGATCTTGTCATCCTGTTGTAAAATGTCAGACATCCTGGCGGAGGGCATCACCAGTGAGTGGATGCCTGCCCTTGTGTTCCCCAGATAGAACCTGAGCCCTTGAATGTGGGACCTCTGGGTGTAGCCCTTGAGTATGGGATCCTTTTAGATTGGTTCAGCTCATAGTTCTCCCTACATAACCCAGAGTATATGACCAAGTGCCTCCTCCAAGCACAGAAGTCCACGTTGGACTTCCTGATTGCAACCCTTACGGGTCAGCCTCATTGACTGTAACCAGCTCAATCCCCTAGGTGAGAATGTAGCTCCACTGGCAGAGTGCTTGCCTAGAATGAACAAAACCCTGAGTTCGGTCTCCAGCACCATATAAAATGGGCATGGTATCAAATGTCTATAATCCCAGCACTCAGGAGGTGGAAGCAGGAGGATCAGAAGTTAAGTTAGCTAGTGAATTCAAGACCACCCTGGGCTACGTGAGACCCTGCCGCAAATAAACAAACAATGATTGTGCACCTCCTATAGATGTTCTTGTAAGAAGTGTGGGTGGACTCTGGGCTCTCACTCTCTCTCTCTCTCTCTTTATTTATTTATTTATTTATTTCTATTTTGTTTTGAGACATGGTTTCCTTATGTAGCCCTGGCTTTCCCAGAACTCACAGAGATCCACCTGCCTCTGCCTCCTGATTGCTGAGATTAAAGGTGTGCACCAGCACTGCTCAGCAACTCTGGGTTCTCAAGTGTATATAGACTCCAAGAGTATGGCTATGTTATTCCAGATATGCAGAAAGAGCCCCGACTCTTAGCTCTTTAAGTGGGGGAACCTTAGGTCTTTATTTCTGTTTAGGGATCCAAGGGAGTAGTATAACCCTTTAAAGCACCCCACCATGGGTCCAGTTCCCCAAACCTGAGACTCCCTCTGTCTCTTTCCCCATACCACCCGTGTGTGTCTTTTCCTCTGTTGCTTTTAGTTGTGGAAGACATCAACAAACGGCGAGAACCCATTCCCAGCTTGGAGGCCATTTATTTACTGAGCCCCACGGAGAAGGTGCCTATAGGAGATAGCCTCCATGTGCATGGGTTTGTGTGTGCTTGCAAGGTGCACATGTCAATGCATGTATCTGAGTGTGATACCCATGCCATTATGCATGTGTGTGCATATATGATGCATGCATACACACATGTCACAATGCATGTGTATTCAATTCATATGCCAATGTATGTGTTTATATGTGTGTATACCTGTGCCCAGTGCGCACACACACACACACACACACACACACACATATATATATATATATATATATGGTGCATATGGATATGTACATGTCAGAATGCATATGTGCATGTATGCACATGTCAGTGTGTACACATAATAATGTATGTATTTGTGCATATATGTGTCTGCACATGCCAGAATTTATGTGTTTATATGTATATACATATCAGATTGTAGGCGTTTGTGTATTCACATGTCAGAATGTATATGTGTGTATGTGTGCATGAGTGTACATGTCAGAAGGCATGCATGTGTCAATGTATGTGTGTATGTGAGCCCCCCTCTCCACAATTGTACATAGTGGGAGATGAGCATCAGTTGAGGACTCCCTGCAGAAGATAGGTCTGGGGTGCAGGGTCTGATTCCAACAGAAATCTGCATTCCTCAGTCGGTTCAGGCCCTGATTGCAGACTTCCGGGGGACACCGACCTTCACCTATAAAGCAGCCCATGTCTTCTTCACTGACAGTGAGTGAGGAGAACCAGGGGTGTTGGGTACTGTGATGAGGTGGGGGTTATGGTGACGGAACATTGGTCTGATGGTCCCTCTCTCAATCCCAGCATGCCCTGAGCCCTTGTTCAGTGAACTGGGCCGCTCTCGCCTGGCAAAGGTGGTGAAGACACTGAAAGAGATCCACCTGGCCTTCCTCCCCTATGAGGCCCAGGTACAGCCCCAGCTTGTGGTGGGGAAGGGATGGACTGTCCTCGACCAAATGGCCCAGCTCCCTCCAGAACAGACAGCACCAACAAGGAGTGAACAATTAGCAGGCCCTTGCCTGGAGTGTTAACCCTCTGGTCATTCCAAACAGGCGGCCTGGAGTACAGGGCAGAATTGTCTCATTCCCCAAAGTGGGAGGGAACAAAGAGCTGTCTTTGTTCCCTTTCAACATAGCTGCTACCCTAGCCTGCTTCAAAGCTGATGAAACAGGTTCCATAAGATAGCGAAGGCCCCTGGCAGGTGCAGGGACGGCAGCTGGAAGTTGGGTTGGGGGTATCCATGACACTTCTGTCCTCCCCAGGTGTTCTCTCTGGATGCCCCACACAGCACCTACAACCTTTACTGCCCATTCCGGGCAGGGGAGCGGGCACGGCAGCTTGATGCATTGGCCCAGCAGATAGCCACACTCTGTGCCACCCTTCAGGAATACCCATCCATTCGCTACCGCAAGTGGGGACCCATCCCCTCCCCAACCCCAGTGCTACCTTTTTACCTTCACTCTCATTCTGTGTCCATTTTTCTCTGTGTGTATGCATGTTTTCATGTGTGTGCACATGTGTGTATGTATGGAGGTCAGAATCAACCTCAGGTGTCTTCCTCAGTCACCATCCACCTTTATTTTTTTAAAAGATTTAAAAAAAAAACTGAGTGGTGGTAGCACACGCCTTTAATCCCAGCACTCAGGAGGCAGAGGCAGTTCAAGGATAGCCTGGTCTACAGAGCTAGTTCCAGGACAGCTAGGGCTGTTATACAGAGAAACCCTGTCTCACAACAAACAACAAACAAACAAAATTTTGTATGGTTATGTATGTGAGGTGTTGTTACATAGTCCAGAAGAGGGTGCCCGACCTCTTGGGCTATCGTTATAGGTGGCTGTAAGTCTCTGGGTGTGGGTGCTGAGAGCAGAGCTCAGGTTCTCTGGAAGAGCAGTTTGAGCCTTTAACCACTTAACCATGTTTTTGAGACAAGGTTCCTCCCTGGGCCCAGGGCTTCTGCATTTGCCTGGACTAGCAGGAGAGACCCAAGGACCCCCTGTCTCCACCTCCCCAGAGCTGCAAATTCAAGCACAATTTTAAAACGTGGGTCCTGGGGGATTGAAATTGACCCTCATGCTAGCATGACAGTCATTTTTACCAACTTAGCTATCTCCCTGACTCCTGTGTCCAGTCTTTAACTTGATCCTCACCCAGTCCCCTACCTTCCGTCCTCATTCCTACCCTTGATGTCTCCTATCTGTGCCCAGTCGTCCCAGCCCCCATATCCTGATGCCCCTATCTATGTCTGACCTCCAGGGGTCCAGAAGACACAGCCCAGCTGGCCCATGCTGTCCTGGCCAAGCTGAATGCCTTCAAGGCAGACACTCCCAGTCTGGGCGAGGTAAGAGGGATGCTGAGGGGGGTGCCAGGGAGGCTTTGTAGGGTCACAGCGAGTGCCTTCATCCTCTCTCCTTGCCCAGGGTCCAGAGAAAACCCGCTCACAACTACTCATAATGGACCGGGCAGCAGACCCCGTGTCTCCGCTCTTACATGAACTCACATTCCAGGCCATGGCCTATGATCTTCTGGACATTGAACAGGACACATACAGGTAGACAAATCCAGGAAGATGCCTTCCACCTCTTCCTCTGTCAGCTTAGGCCCTCCCGTCCTCCAGCATGTCCTATCCCTCCAGGTATGAGACCACAGGACTGAGTGAGTCCCGGGAGAAGGCGGTGCTCCTGGATGAAGATGATGACCTGTGGGTGGAGCTTCGACACATGCACATAGCGGATGTTTCCAAGTGAGAGTATAGCACGGGTACTAGAGGGAGGGCTCCAGGCGTCCAGCCCTCCTTTGTCATGATTATCCGCCTATGAGTTACATTCTTCAGGGGGATCCCTGCCCTGCTTCTAACTGCACTTCACCCTAGTGCACACCCACGGCTGGAACTGGTACAGGCATCTAGGTGTCCTCCATCAGAAAGAGGCCCTCCTCCACTATCTCAGCACCCTTTTTCTTCCCCTGCCCTTGCTCATGGCTAGGAAGGTCACGGAGCTCCTGAAGACATTCTGCGAGAGCAAGCGTCTGACCACAGACAAGGTAGCGGTCCATGGTGGGACAGAGCCTCAGCCTGTGTCCTCAGACCAGAGTGGAACCTCCCCAGATGTAGGGCAGGGGTTTGGCATCACCCCTACCCTCTCTACCTTCTCCTACCCCTACTTCAGGCCAATATCAAAGACCTGTCTCACATCCTGAAAAAGATGCCTCAGTATCAGAAGGAACTGAACAAGGTAAGGTTGGACGGTTGAGCCCCGGGCTCAGTCTGGATGTCTGACTCGATTGTGTCTCTTAACCCAGTCTCTACCCTGCAGTATTCTACACACCTGCACTTAGCAGACGACTGCATGAAGCGTTTCAAAGGCTCCGTGGAGAAGCTGTGCAGTGTGGAACAGGTGGGGCCTCAGAGGAGTGCCCTCCAGCAGGCAGAACCAAGGGAGGAGTGGGGCTCCCCACAAGGTAGAGCTTGGGGAGGAGTGAAGCCTGAAAGGGGTGGCCAGGGCCCTCCATGGGGCAAATCTGGGGTAGCAAGGGGGTGCTCACACAAGGCCTGGGGCCCCTGGGAGGGAGAACTTAGGGAAGGGCAGGGCCTCAGATAGAGGGTTTACAGTCAGCTTGCGGAGGGGCGGGGGTTGGGAAGGAGGCAACTTGGTGAGGTGTGGGCCTTGGCGAAGGTCTTGGACAGGTGAGTAGAGTTGTGCTTAGAGATAAGACATGGGTGAGAGTTGGAGATGATGAGGAGGGCATGGCCTGTGCTCAGTTAGATGAGCTTTAGGAGACCCGCTTCTAGGAGGAGACGGGGTGGGAACATCTTATCAAAGTCCCTGATTTGCCCCTGCTCTGCCGCCCTCCCACCGCCTCCCCTAGAAGCTGGCTAGACAGTTGACTCTCATGCCATGCAGGACCTGGCCATGGGCTCTGATGCCGAGGGTGAGAAGATCAAGGATGCCATGAAGCTGATTGTCCCGGTGCTGCTGGACGCCTCGGTGCCACCCTACGACAAGATCCGGGTGCTGTTGCTCTACATCCTTCTTCGGAACGGTGGGTAAGGGGACGGCCAAGGACAGTCGCAAGTCCTAGAAACATTGCAGTCCCAAGGTCCTCATTCCTTAGCACGCTGTCTTAGTTTCTGGTGCTGTTGCTGTGATAACATACCCTGACCAGCTTAAGAGAGACATCGCCATCGAGAGGAGGTCTGGGTGGTGGGAGCTCAAAGCAGTTGTTCATATCCACAGTTGAACTGAGAGTAATGGATGCATGCATGCTTGTGCTCGGCCCTATTTCTCTACCCCTGCATAGTTCAGGATCCCCTCCGCAGGGAATAGTGCCACTAATAGTGGGCAGGGCTTCCCACTTCAGCTGTGACATTAGGAAAATCCCCCACAGTCATGTCCCTAGCCAACCTGTTCCAATTAATCATTTTTTAAAAGATTTGTTTATTTATATGAGTGAGTGCTTCACCTACATGTATGTTTGTGTACCATGTGTGTACCTAGTACATACGGAGACCAGAAGATGGCATCAGATCCCCTGGAACTGGAGTTGTGATCCAGGTTGTGAGTCACTACATGGCTACTGGGAACTGAACCCTTTTGAAAGGACAACCAGTGTTTTTAACTGCTGAGCCATGTCTCTAGTCCATGCGATGCCCACTTGTAATCCAGGGTCTAGGGAGGCGGAGACAGGTGGACCCCTGGAGCTTGCTGGTTAGCTAGTCTAGTTAAATGAGCAGGCTCCAAGCTAATGAGAGAGTAAAACAAGGTGAAGAGCCATGGTCTTCAGTGTTCAGCTTCCATGTTTACATAAATCCACATGCACACGCACACGCACGGATAAACACCCACATGCACACACATACGTGTACAAATACAAAAAGAAGGAAAGTCAGCCAAGAAAAGACTCCCCATCTGTGGCCTCCATGGAGCTCGTGTCCCTGTACTCATTCTGTGTAGGGGCGTGCGTGTCCATTGTATGTGCTGTGTGCTCGTGGGGGAGACCAGAGCAGGACCTTGCTCTATCAGCCTCTCTCGTACTCCTCTGTGACAGGGTCTCTCCCTGAATATTGTGTTGGGCTGGAGTCAAGTAGGTCTGTGACCACCTGGTCCCCATCCCTGAAGCACTGGGTTACAGGTGCATATGACTACTGGGTGTTGAATTCATGTCTTTTTGCACGCATGTGGGAAGACCAGAGTATGACACTGGGAGTCCTGCTGAATACCAGTATCATTCTCTGCCTTATTCCCTTGAGACAGGGTGTGAGGAAGCTGTGAGTGGATGTGTAATGTTGATATGGGCACAGCCATGTCAAGGACCCAATGCTTCAGATCCACGGGGTGGCAAAACCTTCCTTGGGTCAGGTTTGGAATGGCAAAGCCTTCCTCTGATCCAAGTATAACGTTTTCAAACGATTGACCAATGTGGACAAAAACTTGCAGCTGTGCCACTCCATATGGGTGTCCACAGTCCATCTGACCTGTACATGTGCCCGATTTCTTTAGTGTTTCGGTTTCTTCATTCCCTCACCGCCCCTCGTCAGGTCAGGCCTCAAGTCTCAAGTCTCGGCAACAGGGTCTCTCCCTGAACCTGACCTAGGCCTGGGTCTAGAAGTACCCAGTGATCTTCCTGCTTCTGTGGCCACACCCAGCTTTTTACGTGGGCATTATGGATTTGAACTCAGGATCTCATGCTTGTGCTGCGGACACTCTAACCCACTCAACCATTTCTCCAGCTTTCTTCAACTAATTCTGGAAGATTCGCCCATTCTACCTTTTCAGAGATAGCTATCTACAACTCTTCGTTTCTATGAACACTAGAAGCTTCTGGATTCTGGAGATGTCCTACCTGTGAGATCTCTTTACAGATCTCTTCACACAGGATGCCACCAGTCACTTACTATTTATTACCCTGTTGCTCTCCCCAGGTGTGACTGAGGAAAACCTGGCCAAGCTGATTCAGCATGCCAACGTGCAGGACCACAGCAACCTCATCCGGAATCTGGAGCAGCTGGGGGGCACCGTCACCAACTCTGCGGTATGTAGGGAGCTTGCTGATGAGCCGTGGAGCTTGGCCCTTGTAGGATAGGGATAATGCATGTCCAGCCTGGCTGTATAGCATGGTGTGGCTTTTTGGGGACCAAGAGTACCAAGGCCCTCCCCAGTTCCCTAACATGATGGGCAGCAGAGCTGAAATGAACCCCCTAGGTGCTGGTACAGTAGGGGTGTGTGATCTGAGCCTTCCAGGGCAAGTGGGAGAGTGAGTCAACATTAATGGGAGTCAGGGTCAAACTGGGCTTTTGGAGGCCACAGTAAGCCTCTTCCCCCACTCAACACACATGATGGTTTCCTGTGTTCTACTCTGAGGTCTGTCTTTCCCTGACCTACATGTCCAACTTTGCTTGATTCTGCTGTGCCACAGGCCTGTGACATTGTCCCTTGTCCTTCCCCCTGTCTCTTGTCTGTCTGTCTCTCACGCATTCTTTTTATTCTGAGGCAGCTTTTACTATGTAGCTCAGGTTGGCCTTGAATTCACTCTGCAACTAAACTAAGGCTGATTTTTTTCCCTCCCAAGACAGGGTTTCTCTGTGTACACAGGTTGTCCTAGAACTCATGTTGTAGTCCAGGCTGGCCTCGAACTCATAGACATCCACCTGCCTCTGCCTCCTTAGTGCTGGGATTAAAGGCGTGAGTTACCACCACTTGGATGCTAAGGCTGATCTTAAACTCACTCCATAACTCAGACTGGCCTCAGATTCATGGCCATCCCCTGCATTAACCTCCGAAGTTCCTGGGATTGTAGATGTGACCTGCCATGCCTGGCTCGTCCTTTGCCTCTTGCTGTTTCTGTATCCTTCACCTGACTTCCATCTTCCTTATTTTTCTTTGTTCTGTTTCTCCCTTCCCATTTCTGTTTTTTTTTCTCTCCCTTTGCATTCCTACTCTGTCTCTCTCCCTCTGTGTCCATCTCTATATCTCCATGTCTGCATGCCTCTTTCTTTATCTGTCTCTTTCTTTCTTTGTCTTTTTTATCTGTCTCTTGTATTTGTGTCTTTCTGTATCCATCTCCCATCTCTCTCTATCTTCCCATCTTTCTCTCTGTATCTTGTCTCTGTCTACCTCTGTTTCTGCCTCTGCCTGTTTATATCTCTCAAATTCTCTCTTCTCTCTGCTTTTTTGTGTCTCTGTCTCTCTGTCTCTGTTTTTTTTTTTTTTTTTTTTTTTTTTTTGTCTTTTTGCTACTGCTTCTCTGTCTTTCTGATTCATGCCTCCATCTTTCTGTGCACCTGTAGTCCCTTCCCATCTGTGATGGGCTCCTTCCCTTCCCAACCCCATTCCATCCCCACCTGGCCCCATCTGTAGGGTTCGGGGACCTCCAGCCGGCTGGAGAGAAGGGAGCGCATGGAGCCCACCTACCAGCTGTCCCGTTGGTCCCCGGTCATCAAAGATGTGATGGAGGTACACATGCTGGGGGCCCCTGTTCCTCTCTACTGATCCCATTACCCACTAAGCCTTCCACTCCGCCCACCCAGGCTCTCAGTGCTAAGCCTTGGGGCTTAGTGGAAAATCCTTCACTATTTAGCATACCTCTGGCACCCTATCTGCTCTGTGGGCATGTAAAACTGCACCCCAGCAATTGGGACCTCAATGGAATGCCTTACTAGAAAAGCCTTTCTTATGCTGGCCTCTGGCCACCCTGGTACCCCTAAGCATCAACATCAAATAGTAGTATATTGGGGCCTCTGTTCCCAGTCTTTGGAAGGTCCTGGTACCTCCTGCTTGGGGGCCTAGCATCCTTGAACCTTGGCTTCCTGGACTCCTGGGTCGCCGAGAGACAAGGAAGTATAGACAGTGGTGCTGTGGCCCAGGCCATTTCAGTTCCTGGGCTCCACTGGCTGGGATTCTTTAACCCTTCCTGTCTGGCCTCCCAGGATGTGGTGGAGGACCGGCTGGACCGAAAGCTGTGGCCCTTCGTGTCTGACCCTACCCCTGTGCCTAGCTCCCAGGCAGCTGTCAGGTGAGGATCCTGGAGAGGCCTGGGGTGGGGACTGGGAATACCAGCCTGGACTGACCTCTGCCCATCACCCCAGCAGTGCCCGCTTTGGCCACTGGCATAAAAAGGCTGGCATCGAGGCTCGGGCTGGGCCCAGGCTCATCGTGTACATTGTGGGTGGTGTGGCCATGTCTGAAATGAGGGCTGCCTATGAAGTGACCAGGGCTACTGAAGGCAAGTGGGAAGTTCTTATAGGTGAGTAGCCAGAACTGGGGTCCTTGGGAGCTTGACTCTGGGGACTCTTAGTGTCCAGGGCTGTACTTGGGGGTCCCTTGGAGTCTTCAGTTAGATTTGGTATCCCAAAAGGCCTAAGACTCTTAAGACTTGGGGATGGATTTGAGCTTTCTTGGACCCTGGGGCTCGATTCTGGGTCCCTAAAAGCCCGGGGCTGGATTCTGGAGTCTTTTGGAATCTAGGACTGGACTCTGAGGCCCCTTGGGCTCTGGGGCTGAACTCAAGAGTCCCTAAAGGCCTAGGATTAGACTCTGACGTTTTTGGGTTTGGGACAGGAAGCTGGGGTCTCTAAGGAGCTGGGGCTTGGGTCCCCAGGGGAGTAAGCACCTGGGACCGGGACACCCATGTTCCTAAGCTTCAGGACTCCTAAATCATTGAGAAGACAGGGCATTGCTCTCACCAGCCAGGACACTAGCCAGGAGTAACAGACTCCCAGGCGGGACTTGTACCTCCCCATCCTTGCCCTCCTGCCCAGGCTCTTCTCACATCCTTACTCCAACCCGCTTCCTTGATGACCTCAAGACCCTGGATCAGAAGCTGGAGGACATGGCCCTGCCTTGACTCAGCCCCTGCCTCTGTGCTCTCCGGTTCCAGAGAAATAAACTCCTCCCTTGGTCTTTCCCTCAGGGCTTACCTCATTTGCTTCCCAGAGGGGGCTATACTGAGCCAGTCCTGCGCTGCAAACCTCCCATTCTTTACTGCCCTGCTCAGAACATTTCCCTGGCCCCCAGCCACATTGTCAGCTGTTGTGAAATTTGAGAACCTGGGCTGTAGGTTCTGTATTGGCTGCAAGTTTATAAGGCCCTGGCTATCTTGCTGGGAACCATCCAATACCCAAGGTCCTATTTTAGCAGACAGATTGCAGAGGAGAGAGCAGAAAGCTGCAGATCAGGGGGTGGCAGGGCTGGGACCCCATTGTAACTAGAGTGCTTTAGACTTATATAACAGTTTCTAACGTTTCTATTTATTTTATGTGTATGAATGTTTTTGCTTGCGTGTATGTTTGTGCATATGCATGCAATGCCTGCAGAGGTCAGAGTAGGGTGTTGGATCCCAGGGACCAGAGTTATAGACGGTTGTAGTTGCCATGTGGGCTCTTAAGAATCAAACCTGGTTCTTCTACATGAGTAGCAGTGCTCTTGACCACAGGCCTCTCTCCAGCCCCAGAAATAGAAGGTAGAGTAAGCCTGAATCCTGACTTCCCTGCAACCTTCCAGAAGCTATTGCAAGTTTAACTTGCAGCCACAATTCCAGGAATTGGACCAAGCATTTAAAACACACAGCAAACATATCCCCACTGGCCCAACCCCAAGGTATGCCTGTAGACTTGAATTGCAGGTCTTCTCAGAGCTTTTAGTAGAGATATATTTGTTTCTTAGGGTCAACTTAAAAAGTATCCCCAGGGTCTGGACAGCTCAGAAGTTAAGAGTGCTTGCTGCTTACAGAGGACTAGAATTTGGTTCCCAACACCTGCACTGGGTGGCTCACAACTGTCTGTAGCTCCAGCTCCAAGGATTCAGTGCTCTCTCATGGCTTCAGTGTGAACCCAGACACGTGCACACGAGCGCGCGCACACATGCACAATACAAATAAATAAAAGCACGTCACTCTGCATGACTTAACAGGAATTTATTGTCCCATGGCTCTGGGAGCTTGGTCTTTACCCAGGGTGTTGGCTTGTTTGGTTTCTAGATGACCATCTTTTGTTTCAAGGAAGGGTATCCTGTAGCCCCAGGCTGGCCTTGTTAAATAGCCAAGGATGTCTTTGAATTCCTGGTTCTTCTGCCTTACTGTTGGGGTTACAGCTGAGCACCACCATGTAGTTTATGCAGTGCTGGGGATGAACACAGTTCTTCAAGCGTGCTAGGCAAGCTCTCTTCCAGCTGAGCCACATCTCCAGCTCTGAGGTCGGCTATTTCCCTGTGTCCTCGCGTAGCTCCTTACAGGTGTCCTAGTTTCCTCTTACGACATCGCATATTGGATTAGAGCCCACCCTCTGGCCTCATTTTGTTTTTTGTAATTATCTTTTAAAAGACCTTGTTTCTAAATATAGATAAAATAATCAGTCATCTTGAGATACTAAGGGTTGGGACATGAGCATCTAACTCTGGGGAACAGATACAATTTAGCCCACAACATTTGGGTGACAGAAGACGTGTTTCACTGTGAATAATTCAGAGAAGGGTCCATCCCTCTGGGGACACAACCAGACAGGTGTGGACAGGATGGAAGGCACCCCAACGTGTTTCATCTGGAGGGGATGATGTGAGTAGAAGGGCATGGGGAGCTCAAGGCTGCAAAGCTGAAAACGTGGAAGTAGAGTGTTGACCATTGATGCTGGGACTCTAGAGCTTGCCGGAAGTCCCGGGTTCCATCCCTGACCTTAGAATAAGGTGAGAAGTACAGGGCCCGTCAAGATTTTTGGTTACTGATAAATGGACACCATGGTTGTGGGCTGGGCTGGAGCCAAACGTAGCGCCCCTTGGCGGTGCGATGTTTACTTCTCTTGGGTCCCCTTCTGGGCTTGTGAACTATGCTTTATGAAGAGTTGCAGCCAGCAAGAAGGCTCCTTTTGATTGCGAGTTCATTTAAGTCGAGGGAATCTAAAGACAATTCCCAGAACGGTTGAGAACACGAGCCCCTGGTATTCTAACCGGATTGTTCTGAGCGCCCCAACTCGGGACAGAAAGATCATGAAATCTGTGGGATGAATAATAATTGTGTGGGAGGAAGTGGGTCGTCGCAGACTTATCCCGCCCCCACCCCGGAGACCAGCTGTCCTAGATTCAGTGCGGAAGGGGTCGGTGTTAAGTGGAGGGAGATGAAGGGTGTTTTTCCTGCTCTGTAGCTCAGGCTGCCCGGGAACTCGCTATCCCCTTGCCTCAGGCTCGGAAGTGCTGGGGTGTTCTGGCATGGGAGGTAATTCTAAAGGTAAAAATGTAAGCTCTACGATCCCTGGTGGAAAACTGCGGTTTCTTTCCCAGAATCTGTGTAGTTAAGCAAGACGAGCGCCAGGGGATGCTGCAGCTCAACTTTCCAGTTTCTTTGCTCATTCCAGATTGTAATCAGGGTTTAAGCGACTTTACGTGGACTAAGGATTAGTCCTTGGTGCTCAACAGAAGCAAAACTCTGTTGCTCAAGCTACTCTCACTTTTTTATTAAAAAAAAAAATCTCATCACACTATGTTGTCTTGACTGTGAGACGATGTGGACCAGGGTGGGGGTGGGGGCAGTGCTGGGATTAAAAGGCAGGGGTAGATCCACTGTCCCTGCCTACTTTTCTTTCTTTTTTTTTTTTTTTTTTGCCCCAAGACAGGGTTTCTCTGTGTAGCTTTGGAGCCTTTCCTGGAACGTGCTCTTTACACCAGTCTGGCTTCATATTCACAGAGACCTACCTTCCTCTGCCTCTCGAGTGCTCAGATTAAAGTCATGTGCCACCACCACCACCAGGCAGCCACCTTAACTTCTAATGATACTCGAAGCGATGTGTGTGTCTTAGGGTTACTACTGCTGTGATGAAATATGACCAAAAGCAATTTGGGGAGGAAAGGGTTTATTTCACTCACAGTTCCATATATCAGTTCATCATCAAAAGCAGTGAGGGCAGGGACTCACACAGGGCAGGAACCCGGAGGCAGCAGCTGATGGAGAGGCCATGGAGGGGTGCTGCTTACTGGCTTGCTCAGCCTGCTTTCTTATAGAACCCAATACGACCAACCCAGGGGTGACACCACCCACAATGAATGGGATGGGCCCTTCCATATTAATCTCTGATTAATACAGCCCAAAGGAAGTATTTCCTCTCATGATTCTAGCTTGTATCAATGTGACATAAAACTAGCCAGTACAGTGTCTGTACCAGACACAAATCTTGATTGGCAAGTATTAATTGTCCCCCATAGTAAATGTCATCATCTGATATCTTGGCACACCTTCCACAATACAAAGAATCTCTATGAGAATAAAATGTCCGCTCTTGCTTCCTGTGTTACGTGGGTAAACCCCTCGGGGGAACTCGCTGACCTTCCTCTAACCAGTGACACTTTGTTCCTGTCCCAGGGGCTTTTGCGCCTGCAGCTCTCCTGCTACCTCCCCTTAGCTCAAGTGTCACCGCATTAGCATTACTTGCTACATGTTGTTTTCCCGGACTGTGGAGTGTCCCACACTCCGGGTTTGATTGCTGGCTTCCTTGGCACCTTCCATAATGGGTCTCCCAGCATCTATGGGCTCCCACCCCTGCCTTCCTGTCTTCCGTAAACAAACAGCATCCATTTTAATTTGATTCAGTGATCAGTAGCCAGGAAAATGCTGCGCTTGCTGGATCCTTCCTGTTGCCTCATAACAAGGGGCCTATGCTGTCCTCTCAGGGCATGTCCCTAGCCCTCAGTAACTCTCCAGGTAAGGTGTTAGGTGGGGCTCTAGGCATGACTTAGCAGTGGAGTGCTTGCCTGAAGTTTCCCGGAAAGGAACTGGGGACATGGCTCAGAGGTACAGCCCCTGCTTGGAACCCAATAGTGAGGGTGGAGCGTGCCTCAGCAGTATGGCACTGGTTCAGCGTGGTTAAGGCCCTAGATTCAGTCCTCACTGCTGCACAAATTAAAAAAAGAAAAAAGAAAGAAACAATAGCCATCAAATTCTCCGTCCAGAACATTTTTGTGTTGTTGAAGTTGCTCAAATCTGGCAACACAAGTTGACTGACGACTCCTTGCTGCCAAGAACATTGTGAAAATGTGTCTGGGGTGAGGGAATGGCCTGGTAGGGGAAAGGATGTCCTTTCTGAGGCAAGGGTGATGTCCTCTGGGTCTAAGGTTAGCAGCACATGGTAATTGGCTGTACACAGTTCTATCTTGTGTTTGTGCACGGTGCGTGGGATAGAACCTGAGGTCTTGGCATACCCTTGAGCCAAGCTCCAGCCCTTCATTGAGGGATTCTAGGTCGGAGCTCTTCCCCTGAGCCACACCCCAGCCCCTCCCTGGGGAATTCTAGGCAGGGGCTCTTCCCCTGAGCCATACCCCAATCCCTTACAGAAGGATTCTAGGCAGGGACTCTTCCCATGAGCCATGCCCTAGCCCCTAATGGGGTATTCTAGGTAGCTGCTTTTCCCCTGAGTTACACACCAGCCCCTCAATGGGGAATTCTAGGCAGGGGCTCTTTCCCTGAACCACAACCTAACTCTCCACCTTTATTTTTTGAGGCAGGGTGATATTTTAAAAATTGAACTTGAAGTTTGCTGATTCAAGCTAGACTCTGGCTGTCCAGCCCTAGGGATCCTCCTGTTTCTGCCTCCCCATCACTGGGATTATAAGTATAGTTTTGTTTTTATTGTGGATGCTGAGGAGTTAAGTTTAGATCCTTATGCTTACAGAACAAGCACTTTCCTGACTGAGCCACCTCCCCAGCTGTCCCAGTAGCCTTTTGAATGTGCGTCCACCTCACGTGACATCAGTTGTGCCATCTGTAAAATTGCACACAACTCTTGCAAGAGTTGAGAGGGAGCGTTGCGGTACATGTGTAGTCATCGGGGTTAATGGCAGAGGCTGAAGAGATGGGAGGAGGGAGTTGGAAGGAGGATGGCTCAACTTCATTTCAGGAAACGGTAACCAGATGGTCCTGGCCCCACTCCTTCCCTCCCTCAAGACTTCTTCTTTTGGAGGAAGTTTTAAGTTGCTCCATAAATCCACGACCCATTACTTTAGTTACTCCTGGCAGTAGAAACGCAAGGACTGTAGCTGGGGAGATGGCCCAGTGGGTGAGAGCTCTGGCTGCTCAAGGATGAGGACCTGAGTGTGCATCTCTCACACCCATGGGAAAAGCTACAGTTAGTTGTGTGCTTGCCTCTAGCCCCAGCCATAAGTGTGGCTGAGACAGAAGGACTGCAAGGCTCTCTGACTATTGGTCTAGGCCCAGGTTCAGTAAGAGATCACGCGTCATGGGAATCAGGCCAGGAGTGATGGATCTGGGCACCTGGCATGCTTCTCTGTCTTCTGCATCTTTGTGCCTGCATATGCACACAGGCACATACATCACACACAGTCCTGCACATACAACACACACACAAGATCAATTTAAGGAAGTTTTTTTTTGTAAAGTTGTGTGTTTAGGGGTTCCTTTTAACATGGGGACACTTTGTTAAGTCAAGGAGAAGAGGAAGTGGAGATGTAGCTTGGAGAAAACAAGGTGTCAGGCTTAACACAGTCCAACATAGATGGAGCTTGGCAAAAGGAGACTGGAATCCTAGCATTGGAGAGGTTAAAGCAGCAAGATCACAAGTTCAAGGTTGGGGCTGGAGAGATGGCTCAGTGGTTAAGAATGCTTGCGGTTCTCAAAGATCTATGTTTGGGTCCCAGTACCCATGTCTGACACCCACTTCTGGCTCTTTGAGGGTCACAACCCCCTATACACATAAATAAAATATAAATACACGTAACAAAAATATAAAGAAAATTAGTTCAAGGCAAGGTTACTCTTTTCGTACCCTTGGCCACATGAGGAGTTCAAGGACAGATTTGGATACTTGAGACCTGTGAAAACAAACAAGCAAACACAAACAATCCAAAAACCAACACGGACACTGGCTGCTCTTGCAGAAGACCCAAGTTTGGTTCCCAATACCTACATGGTGGCTCACAACCACCTGTAACTCCAGTTCGAAGGAACCCAGTGCTCTCTTCTGGCTCCCATGGGCATGGCGCTCATGTAGCAGATACATACACACAACTAGAAGTTTAGAAGTACAAACAAAAGTAGAAACGACACTGGTCACATTGGGGAAATCTTTCTTTTTGCCTTTCATTATTAAAGATGATTCTTTAAAACCAACAGCAACCTGAGGCTATAGGTAATAATACAGATGCGAGGGGAGCACAAGCTTTTTTGTTTTATTTTGTTTTTTTGAGACAATTTCTGTGTGTAGCTTTGAAGCCTGTCCTGGCACTCACTCTGTGGAGTGGCCTCGAACTCACAGAGATCTGCCTGCCTCTGCCTCCCAAGTGCTGGGATTAAAAGGGCGTGCGTCACCACTGCCTGGCAAGTACAAGCTGTTTATTTCAAGTATAACAAATGAAACTTGTCAAATACTTAAAAGAGGGAAAAAGAAGGTACCCTCCCTCCAGGCCAGAGGACTGTCTGGGTGTATTGAGAATGATGTGTCCATCTTTCTGCCCTTTTATGAGCTCAATGGTATTACTGGGCTCCCCCTCCAGAGTGATGGGCTTTACAAGAATATGCACCCCGCCTCTGAGATGAAGCAGGCACAGGGCAGATTCCCCTGGGCGTGGCCATCTTGGCCATCTTCTAGCTTCTTGCTGACAAAGATCAACTTGTGCTGATTTGGGCTGGGGAGATGCTGTTCTTGCCTTGGATCTTTGCCTTTGACACGATGGTGTCACTGGGCTCAGCCTCTAGGCTTACCAGTTGAGGATTTTTCTTTTCCATCTATGTCTATGTGTGCATATATGTGCATGTGAGTGTAGGTGCCCACAGAGGCCAGAAGGGGGCGTTAGATCTCCTGGTACTGGAGTTTATAGGTGTTTGTGATCTACCTGATGTGGATGCTGGAACTAAATTCCACCAGAGCAGCAGTAGACACTCTTAATGGCTGAGCCAGCTCTCTGACTCCAGTTAAAGGTTTTTTCTTTCCCCCCTGAGCTGCATCGTAGTGATGGTGGTAGCACTCCTCACCAAAACCCAGCTATGGTCATAATATCAGGCCTTTGAGACAGGGTCTCATGTAGTTCAGGCAGGCCAGGGACGCACTATGTTGCCAAGGATGATCTTAAACTCCCAAACCTCGGACCTCTAACTCTCTCTCAAGTGTTATGGTTATAAGCACTGCTGCCTTGCCCTTCTTGATAATACTGCACTGGGACTGATGAGATGGCTGATGAAGGAACCTGCATCTAGGCCTGAGGATCTGAGTTTAATCCCTGGGACCCACATGGTAGGAGATAACCAACTCCTGAATATTGCTCATCACAGCCAGCATATTAAAGTCTTTTCATTCGTCTGATTTATAATTTCCTCTGCCGATCTCAATTTCGCATCAGTCGCCGTCTCATTAAAGATGGAGAGCTGGGTGGTGGTGGCGCACTCCTTTAATTCCAGCACTTGGGAGGCAGAGGTGGGTGGATCTCTGTGAGTTCAAGTCCAATTTGATCTACCAGTCAAGTTCCAGGACAGTAGGGCTGTACACAGAGAAACCCTGTGTGTGTGTGTGGGGGGGGGAGGATGGAGAGAGGTCAGTGCAACAAGTCCAAGTCCAACAGTTTGCAAACCTGACAACCTGAGTTCAGTCGTCCTCTGACCTCCACCAAGGCATGGTGCGCGCGCGTGTGCACACACATACACACAATCACACAATACAATAACAACTAAATATTTTTTTCTAAATAATATTTTTAAAGTGAGAAAATAAACCAGTCCCACTGAGTCATTTATATACATGAATATTCTGTATTCGGACCAGAACTATGACCACCCAGTGGTTATCATTTAAGTTACGTGTGAGAAAGAGGGATTTCCAAAGGACCCAGAGGGTTGGCCCCTTGCTCCCTGAACCAGAACGTAGAGCTCTTGCCTAGAATCCCCCAGTGACGAGCTTCAGGTGATGGCTGACAGCTAGAGTGACTTTTGGAACCTTCCAAGAAGGGCTGGGGGCTTAAATTCATGGTAAAGCTCCTGCTTACACTCCTATGGTGTGGGGCTGGAAGCTCCATGGTAGACTATCTGCATAGAGTACAGCCCTGAGGGGTTGGAGGTGTAGCCCAGGCAGAAAGCACCTGCGGAGACTCTTCAGCTAAGTGGCTGGGGACATAGTTCAGAGTTAGGGGCCTGCCTAGAATCCCCTAGTGAGGAGCTGGGGATGTGACTCAGCAACTGAGCACTTGTCTAGATTTTAGGTGGTAGGACTCGATTACAGAGTATGTCTACAACCAAACAAAGAAACATACACGACAGCTGTGGTCACACAGGGACATTGTCTCAGTTTGAATGTCCAGCCCCTCCCTGAAGGTAAAGCCTTGACTCCTACCCCTGCCTCTCCCACTCTGGTCCCTGGAGTTATCCGCAGATATCACCTCCTGAGCAGTACCTGATGCAGGAGGGGCTGTGCAGGAGGGAAGTACCTCCTCTGGGGTCTCTAGAGTCTGCTTCTCTTGGCCCAGATGTGGCAATGGAGGGCAAGGGCCAAGGGGCCAAGGGACTTATTACCCAAGGCAGGATGGGCTCCGTCCAGAGGTCTACAAAAAGGAGCTGTGGGACAGGAGCTCATGGCCAGACCTGATTTGTGTCCCGCTGAGTCCACTGCCACAGTAAGTGACAGCCCTTCCCTAGTCGGAGCTCTGATGTGGGGTACCTAGGGTCACTGAATGTCCATTCCTGTGTTCCACAGGTACCAAAGGCCATTGTGGTCTGGCTCTCTCCAGCGTGGGAAGGGTCTGATCTAAGGTGGGGCTCTTGGTTGTCTCTTGCAGTACTTACAGGATGAAAAACCTCTCGCTTCTCCTCCTCTTCCTCCTCTTCCCTGTCCCGGGGTTGCTGGACTCCAGCAGGTCACTCTGTTCCATGGATAAAGCCATTGACAAGAAGATCAAGCAAAGCTTCAGCTCCCTATGTGAGGAGCCCCCCACCCAACCTTGCTGAGGGCCTCACAGGCTTATCTCATCCCCGTGGAGTCTCATCACAGACCCACCCAGCTGCAAGGCTAAACTCACCCAGTCTGCAGCTTCCAACCCAACCCCACCCTGCCCTACCTTGAATCACAGCTCCAACCCACAACCTAACTCCTTCCCATCATCACCCCCAAACCTCCCCTCACCCCCAAAAGGCTTCAATTTGCAGTTCAAGAAGTCTTCCAGCCCCTGTTCCTTTTGCCTCAGTCTCCTGAGTGTTTGGAGTACAGGTGTGAGCCACCATTCTATCCTCTCGGGGGACAAATTATTTTACTATACACAAGTGTGCTGCACATGTGTGTGTGTATGTGTATATATGTGGTACACATGTGTGAAGGTGCATGTGTGTGCATCGGCATGGGGATGCCTGAAGCTGACGTAGAGCCATCATCCCTGATTTCTCTCTACTTTGTTGAGGCGGAGTCCCTCAGTTGAACCCAGGGCTTGTGGGCTTGGGAGAGTCTAGGCAGCTTGTTCTGGGGACCCCATGTCTGTCTGTCTCCTGGACGCCGGGTTTATAGGTGGCCCTACGCATGCCTGCCTGGCTTTTAGGTGGGTTCAGGGAATCTGAGCTCTGGTCCTCGCACTTGTGAGTCAAACTCTTTACCCACTGAGCCATCTCCCCACTCTAATGGGAAGGGTTTGACTCCTTTGCTAGTGTCAAACCCGGAGGTCTCCCCGCGCAAGGATGCAGTTGGGACAGCCTCGTTTTACCACCCCTTCCGCCCTCCTTTCTGCAGGGTCAGAAGCAGTAATCAGCGGTGGCATCCGATGCCGGACAGTCTCTTCCAGAGGGGACTTGGCCTCTTGCCCAGAAGGTGAGTGCAAACTGTTGCTCAGACTTTCTGGACGTCCCCTGAGACTCCTCTGCTTCCTCAACTCGGTCCCCAATATCTACTTCCTTAGGACTCTGTCCCACCCTCCAGTCTTCTTGCTCCCAGCCCAGCTCCAGGTCTCCATCAGCCCTCCACCCCGTCATTTTACCCTCTACTTCCCAGGCAACAGCCTCCAGCCTCCTCAGCCCATCTCCCCCGCCCACTCCTGCAGTTTCTCAGCTTCTCAGGGGCTTCTCTCTTTGCAGGCTTAGCAGTCACCAGCTGCTCCTGTGGCTCTGCCTGTGGCTCGTGGGATGTTCGAGAGGGAACAACGTGTCACTGCCAGTGTGCAGGCATAGATTGGACAGCAGCCCGTTGCTGTACCCTGGGGGTTGGTGCCTGAGGTCTTGAGAGTTGAGCTGGTCTGCCATGTGCTGGGGCAGAGGGATGGGGCTGGCGAGAGGGCAGGGGGCAAGTCCAAGATGAGGGGCTGGAAACAGGGAATGAGGTGATAGTGATGTTGCTGCTGATGGTGATGATAAAAGTGAATGGTGAAGTGGACACGAGCCTCGTGTGGTTTCTTTAGTGGAGAAGGAGGTGTGTGGGAAGTGTACCACATGGAAGTTTTTTTCTCTCTATCCCCTTTTCTGTTTCTTTTTTTCTTTTCCTTCCTCCTATCCCACCTTTTCAACAGGGTCTCATGTAATCCAGGCTAGCCTTAAGCAATACTCGCCATCACAGATGAGACTGGACCTTGGCAGGACGGGGGATCCATAGTTCTCAAGTCCGTTTTTCACTTCTGTGGATGCACTGTCAAATACATACTTACAATCAGAGGCATCCAGGGCACCTACTCTGTCCATCCCCGCCCCAGGAATCCTAGAATAGAAAAGCCCAGGGCAGAGGATAATTTTTTCCTTGTATCTTGAGCTCAGAATAAAGCACAGCGTGCGGGTGCTAGTGAGTGTCTATTGAATGAGGGGCAGTGAGACAACTCAGTGGGGAGTGTGTTTGCTGCTGAGGCTGGTGATCTGAGATAGATTCCTGGAACCTGCGTGGTGGAGGGAGAGCGCTGACTCCTGCAAGTTGTCCTCTCACTTCCACGTGCACTGAGGTACCTGTGCACCATGTGCACACACGCAGTAGACAAATAATAAATAAATGCAATAAAATGTTTGTCGAATTCATAACTCTGTGATGGTTAATCTTGATTGTCAGCTTGACAGGATGGAGGGTTACCTAGAAGACACACATCTGGGCATGCCTGTGAGGGGGTTGGTAGATTGGGTTAATCGATGGGGAAAACCCTGAATGAAGGTGGTAACATTTCACTGTTGGACATCCTGATTACGTAGAGAGGAGAAAGTGGGAGCTGGAGAGAGTTCAGAGGTTAAGAGCACTTGCTGCTCCCTCAGAGGACCCCAGTCAGTTTCCCAGCACCTGTGATGGGCAGCTAACAACCACCTCTAATTCCTGTGCCCAGACACATGCATTCACCACACACATGCACGAGCGCGCGCGCACACACACACACACACGCCGAAACAAAAACAAAAACAAAGAACAAAAAAATCATAAACCCCAAATCCATGAAAACACAAAATTGAAAAGAATAATGTACAAGCAAAAGGCCCATAAGATAAGAAATATAAAACAAAAAGCCTGCAAAAACACCATTGAGTTCTTCCTGTGCCTGGTGTCTTCCCCTAAGTATGGTTCATAAGCCTGTGAGACTCCATTTGAGAGAAATTTTCCTTTGCAAGCAGTTGTCAGGTGAAGATGGCTTCTTGGTCAGGAGTGGGAGGCCATGTCCACTTCCCCCTCTCTGTTTTGGGACGCCATCTGACTTGACCTGCATACAGGTTCATATGTACATTAGTCCTATTGGTCTGGAAGACACTGTTCCTTTGTTGTCGTCCATTCCCTCTGGTTCTTACAGTCTTTTCTCTCCTCTCCTGCAGAGCTCCCTGAGTCCTGAGGGGGAAGGATTTGATGAACACAATGTAGTGTTATTTCATGTGTATTTTAATAAATAAAGCTTGCCTGAAGATCAGAAAGTAAAACAGCCACCCTGGTCAGATTTACAGACCACACAGTGGTGACACACATCTTTATTCCCAGTGGTCACAGTAGTTTGCCATAGAAACCAGGCAGTAGTGGTGCACGCCTTTAATCCCAGCACCAGAGAAGAATATAAGACTGGAGTTTTATGGCTGTTTTGCTTTTCTGACCTTCAGATTGAACCCCAATATCTGTCTCTGGGTTTTTATTAATCATGCTACAATTTAGGACCGAGTGTTCCCAATTTTCTCACTCTGCACACTGTCCAGTTTGGGGTCTCTTTGTTAGCTCCTATCTACTACAAGAAGAAGCTTCTCTGATAACGGCTGAGCGAGATACTGATCTCTGGGTATTGCAGAATGTTGTTTGGAGACATTTTTTTTGCTATGTTCCTTTAGCATAACAATAGTATTTGGTTTTCCCCTAGACCCATGGCCAATCCAATCTCAGGTTCTTGGCCACTGTGGCATTGTCAGACAAGGCTACCATCTCATGGAGTGGCCCTCAAATCCAGCCAGAGAGTGCTTGGTTACTCACACAATGCTTGTGACACTATTGCATCAGCATTTCTTTCAGGAAAGTCACTGTTGTGGGCCACAGGGCTTGTAGCTACCTTAGAGATTACCCCTCTCCTTTGGTAGCAGGCAGAGTACCTTTCAGTACCATGAACACTAGTCAGTAGGGGTGAGGATTCTAGGTAGACACCAATTCTACTTCTTCATGTTCTATGAGTTATGTAGGTGCTGTCTTCAACAAATAGGGCCTTACTATCAGTTTATACTAATAGTTGGGACTCCATCTGCCTTGGAGGCACACAGGTTCATATGTACACGAGTAGCTGGAGTTGTTTGGGGGTTTGCACGGGGGCCCTTTTGGCCAATTCAAGTAAATATAACCTATTCCTGGCACTGGAGGGTTCACTTGGTGGGGAAAGATGTCTAGTCTAGTTGGGGCATTGTTGCCCTGTTATTTTGTGACTTCATTTACATTTCTTTCATTCACACACATACATATATATGCACATATATACACACACATATGGAAACATCAACAGGAATAGGTTTGCATATGGCCCTCAAACGGCACTTATTGTTAGCTGCTCCTCCCTGTCTTCCCTCTCTTACCCCCTCTTCCCTCTGCCTTCCCATTTAATCCTCCCACTCCAATATCCCCATAACTATTTATTCTATTTCTCCTTTCTTGAAGATTGTCTCCACACCCAGTCTCTTACCCTATACCTAACCTCTGTGGTTTTGCAGATTGTAGTATATATACTGAAGGCTAAAAAGCTAACATCTACACATAGGAGAATACATATTGTATCTGTCTTTTGTGGGCTGGGTTATACCTCCTTCAGGAGGATGTTTTTCTAGCTCCCTCCATTTACTTGAAAATTTCATGATTTCACTTTTTTTTAAAAAAAATGATTTTTCAAGACATTGTTTCTCTGTGTAGCCCTTGCTGTCCTGGGATTCTCTCTGTACACCAGGCTGGCCTCAAACTCACAGAGATCTGCCTGCCTCTGCCTCCGAAGTGCTGGGATTAAAGGCTTTTGCCACCACGACCTGGCATAATTTTTTTTCTTTTCTCCACCCTTAGTACCTGCCATCCACCTATTCAGTAGGCACAAAGGGGGCATCTTTTGTTTTGTTTTGGTTTGGTTTTTAAAGACAGGGTTTCTCTGTAGCTTTGGAGCCTGTCCTGGAACTACCTCTTGTAGACCAGGCTGGCCTTGAACTCACAGAAATGTGCCTGCCTCTGCCCCCACCCCAGTGCTGGGATTAAAGGCGTGTGCACCACCATCACCTGACTATCTAATTTTTTAAATAATATTCCATGGTGTGAATGTACCAGATATTGGTTATTCATTGGTTGATGGACATCTAGGCTCTAGTGGTCCTTTGGTTACATGATCAAGTGTGGTATAGCTGGTCCTTTGGTAGATCTAGTCCTAGTTTCCCAAGGAACTGCCACACTGATTCCCATAGTGGTTTCATGAGCTTGCAGTCCCACCAGCAATGAATGAGTGTTCCCCTTTCCCAGCAAGAGCTGTCATTTGTTTCATTGATCTTGATTGTTCTGATAGGTGTAAAATGAAATATCAAAGTGGTTTTAATTTACATTTCCCTGATGGCTAAGGGTGTTGAACATTTCTTTAAATGTTGTGTTTTTTGTCAAGAGAATTCTTTTTTTAGTATTTTTTTAATTTTATGAACATTGATGTTTTTCCTGATTTTATGTCTGTATGAGAGTGTCAAATCACTTGCAGCTGGATTGCAGACATTTATGAGTTGCTATATGGGTGCTGGGAATTGAACTCAGGACCTCTGGAAGAGCAGCCAGTGCTCTTAATCACTGAGCTTTCTCTCCAGCCCACTCTTTTGAGAATTCTATGTCAGTTCCATATCCCATTTTAAATTGGGTCATTTGTTTTCTTGATGTCCAGCTTTTTCAAGTTTTTTAAAAATATATTTTAGATATTAGCCCCTCTGTTGGATGTGTAGTTGGTAAAAATCTTTCCCCACTCTGTAGGCTGCTGCTTTGTCTGAATGATAGTGACATTTGCCTTACGGAAGCTTTTCAGTTTCATGAGGTCCCATTTATTAATTATTGATCTTAGTGCCTGTGTTATCAATGTTCTGTTCAGAAAGCCTTTTCCTGGCCCATGAGTTCAAGGCTATTCCCACTTTCATTTTCTATCAGATTCAGTATATCCAACCTTATGTTGAGGTTCTCGTTCCATTTGTAGTTCACTTTTATTCTGGGTGATGAATATGGATCTATTTGCATTCTACTTCATGCAACCATCCAGTCTGACCAGCACTCCTTGTTGAAGGTGTTATTTTTTTCCCCAGTGTGTATTTTTCACTTCTCTGTCAAAGATCAGGTATCCATAGACATGAGGATTTATGTCTGGGTCTTCAATTAATTTCTATTGAGCAACACACTGGTTTTTGTGTCAATATCATCCTGTCTTTATTACTATAGCTCTGTAGAGCAATTTGAGGCCAATGATGGTGATATCTCCAGCAGTTCTTTAAATAAATAAAGTCTTAAAAATTTTAAGACATCACTTAGACGATAGACACTCAAAATATGCAAATACACATGCATATTCATGTGGATATGTCATAGTTACAAAGGTATGCAAATAAGCGTGTGGCGTACATACATGAGCTGTGACTGAAGGCATTTGGAGGTTTGAATGTGCATGTATGTGAATGTATGTGTGTGAACCAGGAAGGGGAACAGATAGATGGAGTGAGTGCCTTTTTTCCTTCTGGTGTGTCCATGTTGGGGGAGAGAATACCTTGAGGACGCCACCAGGGCAATTGTTACGGACTTGGGTCTGCCCTCAGTTTAGATGTAGGTGTGGTGTCAAAGTGGTTTTCTCTTCTTGCCTCACATCCGTTTTGCTCCCATGGTGCAATCGGTTAACATGTGATACTCATATGAAAAGTAGAACTTGGATGGGGCGGGGTTGAGCTATGGAGTGGGGCTGGAGGAGGAAGGTGTTTTGGGGAGAGGGAACTCAGTCAGATTCTGAGTTGATACAGCCTTTCTTGTGGAAACAGAGAGCATAGAAGAAAAGCTGGTCATGCGGGGCACAACTGTAATCCCAGCTGGGGAGGTGGAAAGAGGGAGCTTTAGGACTTGTTGCCCAGCTAGCCTTGCGTACTTGGTGAGCTCCAGGCTACTGAGAGAGGCTGCCTTAAACACAAGGTGCCATTGCCTGAGGATCAAAAGCTGGGGTTGTCCTCTGCCCTCCCCCAAAAAAGTCAGGGAGATGCAGTCAGGCCCATTCCATCTGTCTGTTCCATGTGTGTGTCTTCCGGGTGGTGGTGGCGCACACCTTTAATCCCAGCACTTGGGAGGCAGAGGCAGGCGGATCTCTGTGAGTTCAAGACCAGCCTGGTCTACAAGAGCTAGTTCTGGGACAGCCTCCAAAGCCACAGAGAGATCCTGTCTTGGGGAAAAAAACAAAACAAAACAACAGCAACAACAAACCATGTGTGTGTTTTCCACCCAGACCCTCTGGCTTCCTCAAAATCTCTCTTCGGTCCTAATATCTAGGATCCCCTCTTGGCCACCCATGAGACTTCTGTCACTCTAAAGGAGTCATTTAGAGTGTTGCGGAAACTGGAGATGCCTCTGAGCAGGAGATCTGGTGTGGATCCCTGAAAGCAGGAGATGAAGCCTTCTTCCCTCCTGTCCACCCTCAGATTTCCTCATCTGTCTTGAGGCCTTCCGGTAGGTGGGGATATGAGAACACTTGGGAGGTCCAGGGCCCAAGGCTGTGGTAATCTCTTTCAACCAACCAAGCAGAATGCAGGCATCAGCCTCCCAGGACAAGACCCGGAGGAAACCAGGCCATAATGAAGGTCAGGACACTTGGGATGGGAAGGGAAAATGAGGAAGCCTGAGGTAAGAGCAGTCAGGACAGAGGAGCTCCTTTCTTCGAGGGGCTCATGACATCTGCACTGCTTAATCACAAGGCTGATTTTGGTCCTTCATGCCTGCTTTAGTATAATCCCCTAGATTGAACTCCCCCACCAACGCCCCAAATATCTGGATGAGTCTCAGCATCTCCTCTCATCAAACCATACACAGGTACTCAACATCCTGACTATGAGAATATAACCTTGGCCTTCAGAAACAAGGAAGAGCTCAAACTCAAACAATCAGCACCCAAGAAACAAGGTGAGCAGACACCTGCTTGCCCACCCCCACGCTAACCTTAAGGAGTACGTGGAAGGGTGAGTGCTGGAGAGTGTGGAGTTGGTGGCATTAAAGATGGCGATGCAGTTGTGGTTGTGGCTCAGCTGGAGACAACTTGCCCAGCATGCACAATGCCCTGGTTCAATCCCCAGTTCTGTATAAACTGGGTGTGGGTGTTAGAACCCAGTTTCTAACATTTGGGGGCTTTGTTAGAAAGGTCATTGTAGGCTACACAGAGAGTTGGAGGCTTGCTTGGGATATAAGAAACCTTAACTAACTAACTAGTTAGCTAACTAACTAGATCATGGGACTGGGGATGTGGATAACTCAGTGGTTAAAAGTGATGCTGCTCAAGGATGAGGGCCAGAGTTCAGATTCCAGCACCCACAGAATAAACCAAGTGTCCTGTGTATGCCTGTAACCCCAGCACCAAGGGTGGAGACAAGAGGGTCACGCTAATTCCCAGCTTTGCTGAATAAACAAGAGAGTCTCTGCCTCAGAGAAACAGGCAGAGAGTGACAGAGGAGGATACCCAGTGCCCCCCCCCCAAACACTATTGTTACGTACTCTGGTGGGGGTAGCTTTGTAGCTGAGTCGATGGAAGCGGGGTTTCTGAAAATGCTTCAGGCAGTGCTGTTGGCTGTGCCTTTAGTCTTTGAGTGACAGAATTTGTTGAGAGGAATGTGAGGGTCACAGTGTAAGGAATACAAGGTAGTAGTACTGATGCTCACTGAGTGGGGATGTCCTCGGTGGTCCTCGGTGTTGAAGATAGATGCTACAGATAGTAATGGTGGCCTGGTTGGTGGGGCTGGGCTCTGCAAGTCACGTGCCCTGTGTTTTCGTCCCAGCCCAGGTCAAGCCATCACCGGACACACCCCAGATCCCCCCCTGGTTTCACAGAACCATCATGATCTTATACGTTCTCCTCGCTCTCATCTTTTCATTTTGCATCATCTTGTCGGCCTTGGTCCTGGTCAAAAGCAAGTGATCTTGGGAGCTGGGAGAGGGGCGGGATTGTGGAATTTCCTCTGCTACCTCTCCCTTCCCCCAACTCCATTTCCAAGAAGGCTAAAAGGAGGGTGGGGGGGTCTTAAAAGCTTTTCTATCCTCTCCTAAACAGATTCTGAAATGTCCAGGGAGCTGTGGAGCTTGAGAGTGGAGCTTCTGAATGGTGAGTGGGAGGAGCAGAGGAGGCCCACAGTGGTGCTGGTGGGACAGGAGAGGGGTGGCCATCTGAACATCTCAAACGCTGTGCCCTTAGTTTCAAGCCTGGTGCAGCAGTGCCAGGATCAGCAAGACAATCATTGGAAAGCTGTCCAGACGGGCATCCGGGAGGCCAAGAGTAACATTGCTACAGTCTCGAGCAAAGTGCAGAGCGGAAATGACAAGCTGAAGACGGTGCCAGCAGGTATTCCTTCACAGGCCTGCTCTCTTTGGGTGGATTTGTTTGGGTGCTTGGAACACTGGTGGGGCTGTGAAGGTGACACAGTCAGTAAGGTACAACATGAGGACCTGAGTTTATATCCCCAGGGCTCACGTAAGAACTGGGCATGGTGGCACAGCTCTGTAACCCCAGCAGTTGGGCAAGGGTGGTGGTGGTAGAGATAGGCAGATACATGTGGCTTACTGGTCGACCAGTCTAGCCAAATCCCCATGATCAATGAGAGACCATGTTTCCAAAAATAAGGTCATAAAGGAAAACAGCTAGTTGGTGACAGCTTCTGACTTCTTTACACATTTGCACACACAAGTGCAAATACTGTGAACATATACACATGCACAAATCACACACACACACACACACACACACACACACACACACACACACCATTTCACTACTGCGAACCACCAACATCTGAATTTCCTTCACTCAAACTGAAAACTGCTAATGATATTGGGGCTTTATTTGAGGCCCTACTCCAGATTTGCCTGTCTCTTCTCCTCCCACCAGATATAACTGACATCAAGAAAACCCTTCAGGAGCTAGAGAAGAAAGTCCTCACTCGTAAGCCGGGGCTAGGGAGGTGCGTTGGGGTAGAGTTCCAGACCTAGTGCCGGTCTGCCTGACCTCAGCTTTCTCCTCTCTGACAGCGCCCACTTCTAAGTAAATAAGAGGACATCACAGCCATAACTGGAAGGACTTGGGGTTGCACCTGCTAGTGAAGATGGCAAATGGGGGTACCCGGCTTGAGTGTGAGTCTGCCATTCATCCTCGTAGAGAAAATTATCCGTCTGGGGGAATGACTGTTGAAGAGTGTGCCCGTAAGGGGACATTTTTGTGGCATATGGAGTTTCCATGCATCCAAGGAGAGGGTGTTACGGTGGAAAGAGAACATGGAAGTCACAGCATGTGTTACTCTTTATGGGCCACACAAAGAGGCCATGTATGGCCTGACGTATAGGAGAATAGGCATGTCCTGCTGGATAGCTGTTTCTGTGAAGCCCTCAAAGTGTGTCATTGCGAGTGTGGGTGTAGGTGATATGTGGGATATGCCTCCCCATTAGCTTGAGCGTGTATGTGTGCATGTGGCTATTTTGTGTGTGTCACCGCAGTGGTGAGCAATGTACACTCTGGGGATGTACTGTGTTGTGTGTCATTCCTAGTGTGCTTGGCTGTGTCATCTTGTGGGTTCAGAGCGTGTACACAAATGCACCCATTAATATCTGTGCTTGTATTTTCTGACTCATGACCATAAATGCCAAGAGGAATGATAACGGCTCTTGAGCTGTTATTGGGTTGTCTGTGGGACAGGAGTTCAGGGCTGGTGGGGAGACTAGATGTAGGGCTTGGATTTGGGGATGGGACAGATCACTCATTGCTGTAATCTAGGCACGATGCAGCTGAACTGTAAGTCCATCACTTGGGGGGCTGATGTAGGAGGATCATGAGTCCAAGGCCAGCTCTGGCTATAAAAGACGAGTTTGGGTGGGTAGTGAGCTGGCTCAGAATGTAAAAGGTACTTGGCATCGTCTTACCTGAGTTCCATCCCTGGGATCCACACAGTGGGGCAAGAAAGCCACTTCTGACCATTCATGCATACCGTAGCACATGCACACACAAATACTAAAATAAAAATAAAATTTAAAAATACCCACAGGAATCTACACCCTACCACAGAGACACTTGCTCATCCATGCAATGGATGATGTAATAGAGCTTATTGCTGCTCTGTTCATAATAGCCAGGAAATGGAAACAGCATAGACGTCCATCAACTGATGGCCATGAAGATGTGGTGCACATATACACGATGGAATTTATTCAGCACAAAAGAAAAATTAAATCTGCAGGAAGATGGATGGAACTAGAAATCACTCTGTTAAGTGAAATCAGCCAGACTGAGAAAGGCAAAATGTTGCCTCTTATACGTGGAGTCCAACTTCATACACACATATGCATATATGTATATATATATGTATACACACAACATATATATATATATATACACACACATACATATATGTTGAAAGAAAGTGGAAAGGATACTGGGGAGGTAGGGTCCTAGTGGGATTGGGGGCCAGGAAGATGGAAGAGCGGAGATTTAAGGGAAGAGTCAACCCAAACTAGATACGTATGAAAATGTCGTTAAGTAGCTAATTCAAAATAGAAAAATGCTCAGGGTAGGCTGCTGAGTCAGGTAGACATGCGCGCCCCCTTGCGGCTGCTCTCTCGCACAACCTGGGTGTGCATTTGTCCTCCCCTCCCCGTACTTGAGCCCGCATGGTACCCTTTTAATGACTCAAAGCGCTTGCAAACAGCCCGGTGCAGTTTCGGTGAGACCCCAGCTCTTCCTGCATCGGCCTCGTCCTTTCTTTGTGGATCTCAGCTGCGTCTCCCACTCCATCTGCTTTGGATTGTTCTTGGGGCGGAGTGTGGTGGGGGAGTTGACTGGGAGGTCTTGAGACACCAGTCTGGAGCAGCTCAGCTCAGCCTCTCAGAGCATACAGGTAGAGGGGTCTCCCACGTATTCTGCACAATCCCCTTCCCGGCTGGCGTGCAGTACCGCCCAACCCCATCCCTACAAACCCGGGTCCTGGTGCATGCATAGTGGGGTAGGGCTCTTGACTTCTACCCCATTCCACAAGAGTGTCTGTCGTTGCTTTATCGGGAGAAGCACTCGAGGCTCCACTTCGCCTCCGAGATCCTTTTCTGGAACCTTGCGCTACCCAACGCCGGCTTCTTGATCTGCTGTGGCGACAATATTCTCCAGGGCCCTTGTCTCCTCTCCAAAGGGTTAATGCAATGGGGTGGGTCAGGGTCCTGATAAGGACCACCCGTTGGGAGGCGGCTTCAGTTTCAGATGATGTAATTCTCCTTCCTCAGTACAGATTGGACTAATTAGGTTTAGCTGAGTCTATAAGCACCGCCCCTCGCCCTTTTTCTTTTCTTTTAGGACGATGGCCTCTGTCTGAGTACGGTTTTAAGCTCCGTAACGATTTGGCTTGGGCTTCCTTAGTCTTTTTTTCTAAAGCTCCAGTCCCCATCACGTGTGATTAACTAACCTCCATGACTGTTTATTGTCTTCGTTCTCCTTTGGGCACCTTGCTTGCCTTGCCCTCACCTACAGTTTGCTTGCCCTGGGCTTTTCATTTTAAAGTCGGATAATTTTTTTTTTAATTTTTTTATTTTTCGAGACAGGGTTTCTCCGTAGCTTTTGGTAAAGTCGGATAAATTGTCCTAACGATTCCATTTGGGTCAGCTCTTCCCGCCCGAGTGTGCTGATTTCTTTTTGTTCTGGCGCTAGGAAGACTTCATAGACTTTTATCACAGCATAGCATAGAATTTGGGAGTGATATAAATCTGTGTTCCCTGGGCCACAGCCATTGATAATTTACCTCCAGAATAAACTTATCTCTTATTACTATTGAAGTGAGAGTTGTGTGTTTGCATTGATAGGGCAGAGGCAGGAGGATCGCTGCAAGTTCAGAACCATCCTGGGAGATATATATCCAGACTTAAAAAATGTAATTATGGTTATTTTGGGGGGTTATTAGATAGTGGTGATTATATATGGTTATAGATAGTGGCGGATGCAAAATGCTTGTCAAATACATTGGCAGAAACATCAACTAGGCAGGCAACAAAGTGGAGAAATCTCTGCTACTGGTCTTAGATATTATCTCCTGGACTTTAGTGTTCAGCTAGTAGATACATTCCAATAGGTCAGACAATGAGAACCAAGCAGACATTGTAATTAGGTTCCGGACCTGCAACATCCCAGCCTCTCCACCACCACCGAATCTCTAAGCGGTGGTTCAGTCTTGCAGAAGGGTCCATATAAGGAACAATTCCTTCGTTCACAGCCTCCAGTGTGCAGCGGCTATAGGCACGCAGCACCTTGAAAAGAAAGTGAAACTCGTCCCTTGCAATGCTGAAGCATGGGCAGCCCGTTTACATTGGGTTTCATGGTCTCAGTTGATGAGGACGACTGACCAGGTCTCTTCCTCAAGGAACAGGTTCCACCAAGATACGAACTCAGATCGCTGGATACAGAGTCCAGAGCGTTAACCATTACACCACAGGAGCTGGTGCGTTCAGCACCATACTCAGTTGTATTTACTGTTTTTGTTGTTTTGTTTTTTATTTGTCTTTTTAGACCAATAGAAACGTTCGCTGATAGAAATTGGGCAAATGAAAAACATATTAATATTCATTTACTTCCAAGATTGACCTGTGAGGCCAAGGATGATCTTGAACTCCTGATGCTCCTGCCTCTACCTCCCAGATGCTGGAGGCATTTTCTCAAATTGACAAAAGCCCACCAGGACAATATGGGAGGTATTATACTAATTAAAAGCAGTATTGGGGCTGTCAGCCCCAAGGACTCAAATGGTGGAAGAAGAGAATTGGCTCACAAAATTGGTCCTCTGATCTCTACTCATGCTATGGGACACACACAAGCAAGCATACACACATGCACACAAAATTAATAAAAATGTAATAAATCTATTAAAAATTAAAAATTAGACTTGTCCATTTTATGGTATGGGTGCTTTGACTGCATATACGACTACATGAATCTGCACCACATGCTGCCTCACGCTTGTGGGGGTCAGAAGAGAGCATCGAATCCCTGGAATGGTTCTGAACCACCATATGTGACTACATGAATCTGTACCACATGCTGCCTCACGCTTGTGGAGGTCAGAAGAGAGCATCGAATCCGTGGAATGGTTCTGAATCACCATATGTGACTACATGAATCTGTACCACATGCTGCCTCACGCTTGTGGAGGTCAGAAGAGAGCATCGAATCCCTGGAATGGTTCTGAACCACCAGGTGGGTGCTGGTGTTTTGAACCGTGGTCCTCTGCAAGGGCAACTAGTACTCTCTGAAGGGACACTAGCCCACTTGAGCATGTGGCTCAGGCAGGCCTTGTCCCCTCTGCCTTGCTAAAAACCATTAGATTACATTCCTAAGCTATCCACCAAGGTCTACTCCCTTATTTGGCCACTTCCTCCTTCTGAGGAAATCAGAAATCAGAAGCCCCCTTTGGTTCACCAAATTAAAACTGAACACCTCATCCTAACAGGGAATTTTCCCCCATATATATATATATATATATATATATATATATATATATATATGTATATATATATTCAATTTGCCTGTTGTCCTGTGTCTGTCTCCCTTCTATGCAGAGGCAGTCAGTCCATTGTCCCTCTGAGACAAATTCCCTTCCCCCTTTCCCTCGTCCCCTTCCCCTTCTCCCTCATCCTCTCTTTTATCACTGCATCCTAGCCCATTCTAACACAGACTCCCCTTTCTTAAGAATCACACCCACAAGGCCATTGGCTGCTGCTTTCCTGCCTGTCAGAAAGCAGCCACTTTAACTTTTCTTCCCCGCTTGAAGGATCTCTGTGGTGTGGTTTGTGCCTAATTGGGGTCTGGAAAAGAGCCCCCTTCACTCTTAGCAACTGAGCCATTTCCCTAGTTCTCAAAACAAAGCAAAACATTTAAAAAATAGTGTTTTGGGCCAGGGGATTGAAGGGCTTTAGCAGGCCCGAGCACGGCCGACACAGGCCCGAGCACAGCAAACAGAGGCTTGAGCATGGCAAACATGGCACCGGCAGATTTTGCTCTTTCCCCTTTCCTCACCCTTGCTAAACCATTAGATTATACCCCTGAAGCCAGCCCTCAATGTCTATTCTCTTATTGGCCACTGACTCATTCCCGAGGCTGATCACCAAGGTCCAGCTATCAGAACATCAAGGTCCAGCAATCAAAATTATTATTTTGACTAACCAAATTAAGTACCCAATCAGAATTCACCAACACACCCTGCCTCATTCAAACACAAACCTCCCTTCTTCTCTCTTGAAACTAACGCTTGCAAAGCCGTTTGCTGCTGTTTCTGCTTGGTTAAGATTCAGTCACCTGGTCTTTTCGCCTTACTTAATAAAGGATCTCTTTGTGTTTGATTTGTGCTTGGAAATTGGTGTTTGGGTGTGGTCTGTACCTAATCCGGGGTCCTAGGGGAGCACCCAGCAGTACAAGGGTCCCTCCAGGAATAATCTACTCTTTAGAGCCCTCGCTACATTGCCAGAACCCACGTGAACGGTCACATATGTTGGTGCACAGCTGTAATCCCGGTGCCGAGGAGACAGAGCTGGGGGATCCATGGGGCTCATGGTCAGCCACCCCAGCTGACTGGGGAACTCTAAGTCCCAGCCAGAGACCCTGTTTCAAAAAGGAAACCAAAGCCAGGTGTGATGCTGTGTGCCCTTAATCCCAGCATTCAAGAGGCAGAGGCAAACAGAGCTCTGTGTTTGATGCCAGCCTGGTCTACACACCCAAGGTTGACCTCTGGCCTCCACAGGCACAGGGCCTCCTCTTCTTCCCTCTCCTCCTCTTCCCATTTGGGACAGGATCTCATTAAGTAGCTAGCCCTGACTGGTCTGGAACTCCCTGTGTAGATCAGGCTGCCCTCAACTCATAGAGATCTACCTGCCTCTGCCTATAGAGCTGGTATTTATTAAGGGTGTGTGCTCCCCTGTGCCTGGTGACACGCACATTTCTGCACGCATGAGCACGCACACACACAAGCACACCACACACACAATATTAAAATGAGCTTAGAGTTGAGGATGCCGCTTATCAGCAGAACACCTGCTCAGCACATGTGTGGCCCCCAGTTCCACACTTAGCACAGAAAAACCAAACAATTCAGGTTACTGTTTCATACCATTTCAAATGTGGCTGCTAGGATGTTTTAACTAAAGATGTGGTGTCAGGGCATGGCTTGGCTGGAAAGCACTTGCTAGGTTTCACTTCCAGCGCTGTGAAATAAATCAATTCATCATGCAGCTGCCATATGCCTGTTGGAAATATGAATGGACCTCAGGAAAAAATGACCACGTTCTCTGCCTTTTGCATTTCCTCTTATCAAGGTCAGCTAAATACAGGAAGAGCTGGGCACATATGTCATCCCAGTGTCCAGGAAGCCAAGGCATCTTGATTTTGTGACCAGCGTGGGCTACATAGCAAGCCTCTTTCAAACAACCAACAACCAACCAATGAACAGCACAAAAATGATTAAGGGGCTGGGGAGGCGTCTCCATGGGTAAAGTACAAGCATGAAGACTTGAGTTTGATTCCCAGTTCCAGAGAGAGAGAGAGAGAGAGAGAGAGAGAGAGAGAGAGAGAGGAAGATGTGTGTTGGTGCACACCTATGGCCCCAGAACAGCTGGCAGCAATGTGTTTGTAGGGCAGATAGGATTTCCTGAGATGCCGCCAGCTAGCAGAAATGGTTACCCAGGTTCAGTAAGATAGACCCTGTCTTAAAAATAAGTCCCAGAGCAATAGAAATATCCACGCAGTGTCAATCTCTGGCCCCTCCTCACAGGAATATGGGCACACTGGACACAGACACACAGAGGAAATATTAGTGGTCAGAGGGCTCCGCAGGTAAAACCACCTGCTGCTCAGGATGATGGCCTGGGTTTGATCCTGATGGAAGGGGAGAACTCATTTCTGCAAGTTGTCCTATCACTTTCTCTCCTGACCCATAGAAATACACAACAAATAAATACAGGTAATCCTACGACTGTTACTAAAGCATTGGAGCCACACCTTTTGTGGAAGAGGGAAAAACACCCCCGGATTAAGTGTCCTTCATCCATAGTGTCCTTCATCAGACGTCTGGGTAAACCGTGAGAAAATGCAGCACACCTACACCTCACAGGTATTCATAAGAAAACATGTGCCCCAGGGCATGTCTGTGCTCCTGCTCAAAGGCCAAGCCGGCTCTCCTAGTCCCCAGCAGGCTGGAGTTCTGGGCCGCTGACCTGGGAAGGACGCGCGCGCCCCCTAGCGCCCTTCTTGGTCACCGCCTCACCCCGCCCCTGCGTGAGCTCAGTTTAGCCCATACGCGCCTGCGCACTCGGGCTTTTTTTTTTTTTTACGACGCCGTCAAGAAGTTCCGCTGAACTTACGGCAGCCCAGTTCCGGTTCAGACCTTTCCCGGTCCAACACTCCACTCCTGCACGCACACAAGGGGCTCGTCTTTTCTCTGTGCGTCCCGAGCAGCGTTCCCGGGTCAGTCTGTTTTGGGTTTTGGGAGGTAATGCGGGTTTTGGGGTCCCGGCCCTTGAACAGCTCAGCGGAACAGCCTTGTGGCGCGCTCTGCACTGTCTGCTCCCCAGATGGGTGGCAGGATGGTCCGTACTGGTCTCCCAGGACCGGGTCCCTAGGACGTGCTTTGTAGGGGCGGGCCGTCGGCTCCGATGCATCCCCCCAGAAGTGACGAGGGTTTTCTGGAGACGCGTCGAGGTCCAGCTCCGGGGGAGAGTCTCCATTCACTGCTGGGGCCCCTGCTGAAGGCACGGGAGGCCCCGAGGCTCCCAGTGCCTCCTCCTGGCTCCTCCACTAGTTTCCCCACCATCCGTGCAACCTTCTAGAGAGTTTGTGCGATGCGACCTCCCAATGGGAAATCTATAGTTAAGGGTCACCGTGGAGACGCCTAGACACCTTCGGTGCCGCCCCCCCGCCCCGGATATAGGGTTGGGGATTTTCTACACACTCTCCTGGCTTGGCCCTGACTCACCCTCTTTCTGTCAGTCACTTGCTTTCCTGGAGGGGTTGAGCAGGAAGGTCTCCAGGGTAGTCTGGGCTGGAGCACCCGCCAGCTAGGGAAAACATATTTGACCGTCCTCTGTCTCCTCACCGTTCCTCAACCGTCCGCTTTAAAGGCAGGGTGTATTAGAGCCTTTCTCGTTGTTGCTGTGGTCAGATCTCTGACAGAGCGACTAAAAGAAGGACAGGTCTCTTTCTGTGACCATCCACAAGACATGGCAGGGGCCTGAGGCAGCTGGTCGCCTTGCACCCATGGGCAGAAAGCAGAGAGATGAATGATGCGCTCAGGTGACTTCATCCTTTTTATTCAGCCCTAGGGGGCGATGTCCACATTCAGAGCAGATCTTCCCTGAGTTAAAACTTACCTGGAAATCCAGAGGTGTGTTTTCATGGTGATTCTAAATCCAGGTAGTGAAGGAGAACCATCATGCAGGGTCTCACTGTGGAACTGACTCGGGCTGACCTCTTTCAGCCGTCATACTGCCTCAGGCCCTGAGTGCTGGGGTTACAGGTGTGCGCCTCTGCACCCAGTGTCCTGTCCTGTCTATGTTACTTTCAGTTTCAGCCATTCTCTTGCCATGTGCTAACTTCTTGAGAGTTACGCTTTTATTCAGTGCGTCTTTGTGAGCGTGCATGGGCGTAAGAGGACAGCTTTTGAGAGTGAGTTCTCACCTACTATGTGAGTTCTGGGGGCTAAACCTGGGTTATCAGGCAAGTGTCTTTACTCCTGAGCCATCTTGTCGGTCCCGGTGATAGTTCTTTAGGAAGGCTATCTGTTTGAAGTTTGTTTTGTGTATTTGGGTGTTCTATCTGCACACACACACGCATGCACGTCTGGTGCCTTCAGCAGCAGAATAGCTCCTGGAACTAGTTACGGAAGGTCCACATGATTCACCATGTGGGTGCTGGAATTCAAACCCAGCCCTTCTACAAAGCAACAAATATTCTTAACTGCTCAGCCCCCCCCCCCCCCTTTTGAGACAAGGTCTCATATAGCCCAGGTTGGTCTCAAACTCCATATGTAGCAGATGATGACCTCTGACACCTGATCCTCCTGCCTCTGCCTCCACCTCCCGAGTCCTGGGATTGCAGAAGTGTGTCACTGTACCTGGCTTGATACAGTGCTGGGTATTGGACCTAGGATTTCATGCATACTAGGCGAGCTCTGAACCAGCTGAGCTGGGTCCCCAGCTGCAAGTGCTTTTCATGAATAAGAAACCTCTTGGGTCTCCAGCTTTCGGGTCGTTTCCGTTGCTCCCGTTAATCCTCTTTAAAGATTTCTTTTTAATTATTTTTCATTATGTATATGCGTGTGTGTCTGAGTGTGGGTTTGTGCATGTGAGCGCAGTGCCAGCAGAGGCCAGAGGCACCGATTCTCCCTGGAGCTAGGGTTACAGGTGGGTGTGAGCCACCTGAAGTGGGTGCTGGGGGAACTGAACTCTGAACTCAAGTGCTTACAAGAGCAAGATGTGCTCGGAAGTGCTGAGTCATCTCTGCATCTTCTCTACTTCTCATCTGTCTTCTTTTCCCCACTGGCTGGCAGGATTATAGAGCTCTCCTCCACTGTGTATGCTTTGCTTGCTAAAGCTTATGGGGTGCGGTTTACCAGGAGTTTGAATGTCGGGTTTCCTTCTTATCTGTTTGGCACCGTAGTGCCCAACGCTGGTGCAGCTGGGTTGTGTGGCTATCCTAGAGCCTCTCCAGGCTCTCCCTCTGGCGCTTGGTGCCAGGCCTCATCCATCCATCACCCTGACTTTTGGTCTCCCTGCAGGGCGGCGGCATGGAAGCGCGTTTCACGCGCGGGAAATCGGCGCTGCTGGAGCGTGCACTGGTGCGGCCACGCACCGAGGTGAGCCTGAGCGCCTTTGCCCTTCTCTTCTCCGAGCTGGTGCAGCACTGTCAGAGCCGCGTCTTTTCTGTGGCCGAGCTTCAGGCACGCCTGGCTGCCCTAGGCCGCCAGGTGGGCGCCCGAGTCCTGGATGCCCTGGTAGCCCGGGAAAAGGGTGCCCGGCGTGAGACCAAAGTGCTGGGTGCGCTGTTGTTCGTCAAGGGTGCAGTGTGGAAGGCACTCTTCGGCAAGGAGGCCGACAAGCTGGAGCAGGCCAATGACGACGCTCGCACTTTCTACATCATTGAGAGGGAGCCGCTCATTAACACCTACATCTCGGTCCCGAAGGAGAACAGCACACTCAACTGTGCCAGCTTCACGGCGGGCATCGTGGAGGCTGTGCTCACACACAGTGGCTTCCCTGCCAAGGTTACAGCGCACTGGCACAAGGGGACCACACTCATGATCAAGTTTGAAGAGGCGGTTATTGCCCGAGATCGGGCCCTGGAGGGACGCTGACCCCACAGGAGATAAAGGATGAGCAGATCCCGTTCCTAAGCTTGTGTTGTGTCTTGTGTAGGGGCGCCAGATCTGCCCACACCCTGATCCGGGTCCTGAGTCTCAGGCTGAGGGAGTCCAGAGGCAAGTGTGTCAGGCATAGGTAGTGATAAGTTGACAGTGGACTGACCTAGCTTCTGACTTTAAGATGAGGTTGGAGGGTTGGGTGTACTGGGGAGATGGGGCACCTGTGGAATTATCTTTGGGGCCTGTAGGCTGGAGAGATGGGGACAGGGATATGAGGTTAAGAGGGACCAGGTCCTGGCAAACTGCCAGTGCTATCACCCAGTTGGTCCAGTGCCTTGGGTTTGATTCCTTATGCCACATAAACTGGGCATAGTGGTGCAGATTGTCTCATCCCAGCACTAGGAAGGTAGAGGGAGAAGGATCAGAAGTTCAAGACCATCCTCCGCTACTTAGCAAGTTTGAGACCAGCTTTTGGCAGCACAGGACTCTTTCTTAAACAAGTTTCAGGCAGGGGGATTTTCCCCTTGAAACTCACGTTTCCTTAATCTACGTTTGCTCTTTTAAAAAAGTAGATAAAGGAGAGGGCATGGCCGTATGACTAAAATATATATGGAGAGTGACTGTTCTCCCTTTAGACCTTTGCTGCTTCAGAGTGGCCTGTGGACCATCAGCATCAGCACCAATAGCATCAGTGTCTTTGTCCCACATGCAGAATCCCTGGTCCATCCTAGACTTACTGGACCAACATTTGTATTCTAGCCCCATTGCCACAGGTATCCCTGGGTTGCTTATTTTGAGAAGCAGAGCTTCAGAGCATCAGAGTCACATAGAGGAGTTTCTAAAACTCAGGTGGTCGGACCCTGCCCTTTCAGTCAGATTCTGCAGTTTTGGGGTGTGCCTAAGAACTTGTTTCTGGTACATTCTGGAGAGCTGCTGGGTGCCCCAGGGATCCCACTGAGAACAATGGCACACTGACCTCTTGAAAGGGGAAGAGCCAGAATCGTCTGAGAATTTAAAGGCTTTAAAGGTAATATATATAATTGAGTTTTTCAAGATAGGGTTTCTCTGTGTAATAGTCCTGGCTGTCTTGGAACTCTTTGTAGATCAGGCTGGCCTTGAACTCAGAGATCCACCTACCTCTGCCGCCCAAGTACTGGGATTAAAGGCGTGCACCACCACTACCTGGTTTAAGGTTAAATATTTTTAATTTTTTTTCTGAGACAGGTTGCTGTCAGCCTAGGCTGGCTTTGAGTTTGCTACGTACCAGGATGACCATGAGTTCCCCACCCTTTTGACTCTATCTAAGGTTGGGTGTTTATCTTAGTGCCTCCTTAGATTATTACTGTTTTAGGTAGTCTCAACTATGTTGTCCTGGCTGGCCTGGAACTCACTATGTAGACCAGGCTGGCCTCAAACTCAGAGATCTGCCTACCTCCCTAGTGCTGAGATTAAAAGTTGTGCGCCACCACCCCTGGCTATTTTTTTTTTTTTAAGACTTTTTATTTGTGTGTGTTTGTATGTAGGTTTGTGAGCATGAATGCAGGTGACTGGAGGCCAGAAGGGGGCATCGGGTCCCCTAGAGCTGTTGTAGGTGGTTGTGAGTCATCTGATGTGAGTGTCCCAGTCTGAACTCCCGTCCTTAGGAAGAGCGATGTGTCTGGATCCGCTGAGGCATGTCTCTAGCCCTCCACCTTGTTTTTAAAATTACATTTATTTTGTGTGTGCCTGTAGAGTCAGAGATGTGAGATGCCTTCCTCTGTTGCTCCACCTTAAACATCTTAAAATACGTGTGTGTATGTGTGTGGGGCTGCACACGCCACGGGGTACTGTGGAGGGCAGCTTTCAGGACGTGTTTCTTTCCTTCCGCTACACGAGACTCAGGAGACTCAGGCTCTGAACTTAAGTTATTGCTGACCCTCGTCTCAGCTTTATTTGGGGCTCACTGATTTGGCCAGGCTAGCCCAAAGCCAGAGTTTCAAGCTTACTTGGATTATAAGAAAGTAACCAGTGCACCTGGCTAAGGATCGTGTGCTTCTGAGCCACACTCCCACCTCTCCCTACCCTGTCACTTTAGTCACGTAAGAAAAGAAATAACCAAGATACACAAGGTGTAAATTCCATGTCAGTTGCACTACATTCTCAAAGAGGCTCGTGGGCACCAAGTCTCTGAAACTGTCAGCTTCTACCTGCCACACCTGGACACACTGGACACAGCCTCCAAGGAGGGGAGGAATGCTGGGGACCAGCCATGATCTTTTTCACTGATGATTCAAGCTTGGTGGGAGCATTCACTCCCAGACCCTGGGGAGAGGGACCTCCGGTCTGTGTCGCAGAGAGTGGGAAGAAGGGGAAAACGTGATAGGAGGGGTAGGAAGCCTCCTGAGAAATCTGTCCTCAGCTCCCTGGATAGTTCAGCCACCCACATACATGCTGCATGGCTGGGCTGTGGTCGAGGAAGGCAGAGGGAATGGGATGGTCAGCTTAGGTCAGCAGTAGAAGCTTTGTGGGGAGCTGGCATCTACCAGTTGCTTCAGTATGGATGGGAGCATAATCATGAAGGCCTCCAGTCACATAGAGGGGTCCAGGCCTTGACAGGGGGTCCCCAGGGCCTGGCGCTTTCCATGATGGGAGAGACATCCAGAAGAGTGGGCAGAGGTTTGTCAGGGTTCGGTTTTTGGAGTAGTGGGTCCTGTTGGACGCTCAGAGGCTAAAGGGGCAGAATCCTCGCATGTGGCCAGCTGCTCACACACCCAGCCTTCCAGGAAGCTGTGACAGAAGGCATCGTTCCACTGGCCGGATCCCCGCATCATTACGCAGTCCTCACCCTGCCCTGCGTTGTTGGGCTCCCCGGGACTCCAGTTGCTGGAACAAGAGACACCTCCAGTCACAGGATGTGATGAGGGAGGTGTCCCCTTCTCTGCAGGTCCTCTGAGGTTGAGCCCTCTCCCATTACACCCCCTTCATAGGAAAGGTTCTCCTGTTTGGGGCATCTGTACGTGGACCTCCCTTATTTCTGTATTCCCTCTATGCATGCAGCTCAACACCCACCTTTCCAATCTACGCCTGCTCCTCACTTCCTCAAGCCCTACATCCTTTACTTGTGGCTAAGAAAGCTAAGAAGTCCAGACCCCAGGGCTCGCTCTCCTTCACCTGTAGCCTGTGGGACCCTGAGCCCTGGACTCCTGCATGAGGTCCCATCCAGGGGCCGCTCCCTCCTTGGTGTTTCTCCCATCTTACTTCCCACAGGCCCCCTTACCTGTAGCCCACTGGGCTTCCATCCATCCATATGAACTCTCCCTCCACATTGAGATCCCGGAGGCCAATCCAGGAATCCTTGTTGGTGTGTTTCATCAGGAAGTCCTAGGGGGAGATGGATATGGTCCTTCTCATCCGTTCCAGAAGGCCATGGTGGGATCCTACCCCGACCCCGGCTGCCATCCAGCTGCCCATAGTCTCCACAGAGCCCAAGCCACCTGCTCCTCTTGGCTGTGAATGCTGACTAGCCGCCCTTTTAGGTCACTGCAGGTGAATCGGGCCTGGATCCATCGCTTGGAGTCATTGCCAAAATAGTAGCACTTCTGTTGGAAATGGAGCCAGTTTTTGGGACACGTGCTGCATGTAACTCCTGGGGTCACACAGAAGAGAAGAGGCTCAGGAGCATTGTGGGGGGCCACCCCTGACCCCCACGGGCAGAGTGTGCGTGTGCATAGTTTCTCTTCTGCAGTCACCCAGGGGTCTTTTTTTTCCATTCCTAGATTTTTTTTAATAAATTTATTTATTAAAAATTTCCGCCTCCCATTTCCCTCCCCCTCTCCCCACTCCCTTCCCCCTCCCTCTCCAGTCCAAAGAGCAGTCAGGGTTCCCTGCCCTGTGGGAAGTTCAAGGTCCTCCCCCCTCCATCCAGGTATAGGAAGGTGAGCATCCAAACAGACTAGGCTCCCACAAAGCCAGTACATGCAGTAGGATCAAAACCCTGTGCCATTGTCCTTGGCTTCTCAGCAGCCCTTATTGTCCGCCATGTTCAGAGAATCCGGTTTTATCCCATGCTTTTTCAGTCCCAGTCCAGCTGGCTTTGGTGAGCTCCCATTAGATCAGCCCCACCGTCTGTCTCAGTGGGTGAGTGCACCCCTTGCGGTCCTGACTTCCTTGCTCATGTTCTCCACCCAGGGGTCTTGACTGGAAGAACTGTCCTGTCCCTCCAAGCTTAGAACCTAACAGCCTGTCTGCAGATTGCTTTCTTCATGGGATCCCCGAAACTGGCTAGTTCTTTGATGAGGCAATCTCAGCCACCAACACTATTACTGAAGACACCTCAGTGGTTAGCAGAATGGCAATTGTCACTAACCTCATAAATACCTCAACCACTGGGACCAGCAACAAGCAGCCAAAGCTAACCACAACTCAGCTACCAGCATTATGAAACATTTCCAGTTCCAAAGTTACTAACGCCTCCATGGTTAGTAATACTTTAATTACCAGAACCATAACCACAGACACCTCAGCCACCCACACGTCAGCCACAGCATCACCCTTATAGACACCTCAGTCGAAACAGAGATGGCTGAGTGATTAAGAACGTGTATAGCTCTTGCAGAGGACCTAAGTTCTGTTCCTAGCACCCACATTAGATAGCAGCTCACAACTACCTGTAACTCCAGCTCTCTGGGTCTGGCCTCTGCGGGCACCTTAAACTTACGTGCATGTTACCTCTCCTGTAACTAAGAATAAAATATTAAAAGAATATTTAAAAGGAAATAAAAAGTAAGGGAAGTAAAGATTGAGAGAGAGATTAAAACTGGAAAAAGTTTCATGACTGTCACACCTAGGGACAGACAGTACCAGAGCTGAGCTCAGGCCCCAGGAAGTAGAACCATTTGCACGTGGGAGCTCTCAGTTGGCAAAGCACTGAACAAATTTGAGGTCTGAGTGTGGGGCTTATGGATGGGTGCACCTGTAATTCTAGTGTTCCTGTGGTGAGGTGGGAAGCTGTGTGTGTGTGTGTGTGTGTGTGTGTGTGAGAGAGAGAGAGAGAGAGAGAGATCGAGATCTGTGTATGTGGTTTGTGTGTGGTGTGTGTGTATGAGACCTGTGTATGTGCAATGCATATTTGTTGTGTGTGTATGTGGTCAGTATTTGTGTGTGTGTGTAAGGTTTGTGTGTGGTGTGTATAGGTTGTGTATGAGGTATGTGTGTATGTGACCTGTGTATGTGATATGTATATGTGGTGTGTATCTGTGTAGGTGTGTGTATGTGGTGAGTGTATATGGTATGTGTGTATGTGAGGTACGTATGTGTAGTGTGATGAGTGTTTGTGTATGTGTGAAGTGTGCTTTGTGTTTGTGTGTTGTGTATGTGTGTTGTGCATGTGGTATATATGTGTGAGGTGTGTGGTGTGTATGATGTGTGTACTCAGAGAAAGGGTAAGAGGTAAGAAATCTGTGAACAGTGAACATAATCTTCTACCACAGAAAACCACAGGGGTTTTCTGCCGGGATCCCCAGAGTCACTGTCCCAAGGGATGGGAACTCCTTCCAACCAAGCAAAGTTCCTTCCTCTTGTCTTGTTCTTTGGGGCAGCTGGGACTTTCCAGAAGGAAAAGGGAAAAAGTCAAGGGCAATGAAGTGAAGGGGCCAGGAGTGCAGCACCGCGACCTCATTCTTAGCCCGTGTTGCAGGCTCTTCAATGGCTCTTGGGCAAGCTTGGTGGCCTCCAGGGGCCAGTGTTTTCCCGATCTGAGGCATCCCTGGTGGAGGTGTCAAGTCCCTTAGCGCTGAGTGGGTCAGTTTATGGCGGCTGCTATGGTGAGGGTGAGGTGGGACAGGGGGAGGGAACATTATAGGGACATGAAAAAGGAAAGCAGCTCCTCATGCTGAAGTCTCGCAGGAGCCTCTGAACAGCGGGAATTTCAGCACAGTTAGCATTTGCTTTGAAGGCTGACCGAGTAGCAGCAAGGACTTGTATATCTCTATATTCTTTCCATATAGGGATATTTTATATTAAAACGAGGAACTAAGCTCAAGGTCTGATCATGGTATATAATCTCAGGTTGGACTTCATTCCTCCACCAGCTAAATTCTAGGACTCTCAAACGAGACTATTGATTCTGTTTACAATAAGAATGTCCCATCCTCCTGCACCCCTGTGGCCTTTCACCTCATCAATAGTAACCATGTTGGGAACTGCCCTGGAATCTCATTTAAATTCTCTGGGCTGAGCAAGCATGAGGACCGCAGTTTTGATCCCCAGAACTGATTAAAGCTGGACCTGGCAGCATGCACCCGTAATCCCAGCGCCCCTATTTAGAGCTGGGAGGGGGCAGAGACAAGAAAAGCCCTGGATGCCTCTGAGCCAGCTAGCCTGGCTTATGCAGTGGCTAACAAGAGATCCTGTCTCAGATGAGATGGAAGGTGAGGACTGACACCTGAGGTTGTCCTCTGACTCCCACAGTACACCACGGCACATGCGCACACCCCCTGTGCCTCACACACACATACCACACACACACACACACACACACACACACACACACACACACACACAGAGTCTTCAGCAGGCCTTTGAGGATAACCTCAAAACCTACTCCCATCTGAGATTATTGGAGAGACCAAGATGCAGCTGCCTGAGAAGCCCACACCCAGCTCCTCCCCCACAAGGACACATCCTTTCTCTTTCATGCTTAAATCCCTATTAGGGCTAATGAGATGGCTCTGTGGGCAAAGGGGCTTGCTGCCAGGTCTGAAGACCTCAGTCAGTTCTCAGAACCCTTGTGGTAGGAGAGAACCATCTCCTGAAAGTTGTCCCCTGACCTCCAAATGTGTGCCCTAGCATGCATTTCCTCCACCTTTACGTACACACACATAAAATAAATAAAATGTAGAAATAATTAAAAAAATAATCCATGTTGAAATCTCTCTGGATAAACTCCAGTCCTACTTCACACTGGCTTGTCCTGCATTCTCTGAATCAAAGACAAAGAGCCCTGTTTTACCTGAGTTGAGGTCCCGAGAGGGTTAAGGAAACTCCGCAGGCTATGGAACTGTCCTTCTGTCCCTGCCACCTGGGTAGGGCTGCTGCTGATCACATCCCCCTCTAAGCCTGGCTGGGCAGACTCCAGGAATGGAAGAAAGCTAGTGGTGGTTAGCCTTACCCAGGAAGAGGAAAACAGCGTGGACTCCGCCCCAGCAGCAGAAGGTGTTCTTCTACGTCCCCATCTGTCCTGGTCCGTGCCCATCACACAGACCCCTCAGTCACATCATGCCACACAATCGCATCTGCACAGTCTCCTTGTATGACACACATGCACGCACACACACGCACACGCACACGCACGCACGCACGCACACGCAGGATGTCCCAGGGTGTGGTTACAGGCCACCACTGTGGTGGTAAGTCAGACTCACCCTTTGATAGTAGCATCTCTATCCTCAGCTTTGCCACCTCTTCCTGGAGTTTCTCCAGAGAATCTGAGGCTGTACGCTTCTCATTCAAGCCTTGGGGGACCAGGGATGAGGGCAGCGTTCAGAGACTGACCGGCAGCTCCCAGCACCACCCGCTTCCCACTCAGTTTGCTCCTTTCCCCTGGCCGTTCCAAGACTCACTCTGGGATTTGATGTTGATTAGATCCTCTAGGAGTCTGTTCAGGTTCTGGGAGAGCTCAGAGTCTGAAAGGCATAGGGATGGGTGCAGGTTTCAGAGATTGACTGGCAGCTCCCAGCACCACCCGCTTCCCACTGCCCCTTTCCCCTGGCCGTCCCAAGTCTCACTCTGGGATTTGATATTGGTTAGATCCTCCTGGAGTCTGTTCAGGTTCTGGGAGAGTTCAGAATCTGAAAGGAGTAAGGCTGGCCTCAGAGATGCTGCGTATGGATCATCTGCCCTTTCCTCCGCCCTCTTTTCCTTCCTTTCGTCCACCATTCCCCACCCTGAGCCTGGCCTCCAGTCTCCTGTGCCCCTGTGGTTCTCAGGGTAGTGGTGGTGGTGGTGGGGCTTCCTCTCATCCTGTCTTACCCTGAGTTTTCATTTGCTTCTGTTCTGTTTGGAGCTCTTGCATGCTTTGTGACATCCGAGCAGCTGCCCACAGAGAAGAAGAACTCAGTGATGAAAAGGTTCCCTTATCCCAACCCTGCCTTTTCCTCCATGGGCCATAGGGCTGCCTGTTCCTTGTGTGGTTTGGAGCAGCATTTGGCTGATCACACTGATTCCAAGGCCATCCCAGCCTTCCCCCTTTCCCATCTCAGTCTGACAGGAAGAGGCTGGCTCACCCTGGGATTTCTGGGCCAACTGATTACTCTGGTATCTTTGTAAGTCCTGGGAAACATGAGAGACTGGGACAAAGGGAAGAAGAAGAGAGGTGTTGTTAAGAACCACAAAGACCCACCTTCCATCCATCCATCCATCCATCCATCCCTTCCCATCCCTCTTTTCTTTCCTCCCTCCCTTTCTCCTTTCTCCCTGTGCAGCTCATATTGCTCTCTCACTTGCGGTCCTCCTGCCTCAACCTTCTGACGTCACAGGCAAACATGCCTCCACACCCAGTTAAGGCGGAACACTGCACTTCAGCCCAGTCCTCCGTGCAGGGGCCTCTTTCACATCCTCACAATGACCACAGCTTTTTTTGTAGTTTAGATGGAGCAAGTAGAACATACAAGGGACAGACAGGCTAGAACTAGAACACAGCTAGTAGTCAGCTGTGCCCTCCTTTCGCTCTAGTATTAAATATGAAGTCAGCAGCCACATTTTCTGAGGGCTTTCCTCCCCCTCCCTTTCTCTTTATTTATTTTTATTTATATATATTTATTTTATTTGAGACAGGGTCTCGTCGCTCAGGATGCTCTGGAACTCAGTATGTAGCCAAGGATGAGCTTGAACTTCTGATTCTCCTGCCTCCATTTGTCAAGTGCTAGGATGGCGGGCAGCCCCGTGGTGCTCAGCTAATGCAGCAGGGCAAACACTCCATCAGCTGAACTACATCCTCAGCCCTGGAGGCCTTGATCTTTCTGCACTTGTTATTTCGCTATTTCACACCTGTGTTCCAGAAGGGCACTGGGAGGCACAAGTGTTTTTGTGGATATCAGGTAACAAGACAACCGGGCTTCTCCAGAGACTGGAGAAGTTTCCTCCTGGGATAGAAAAGGTATTCTAGGGAAAAGGTGACAATGACGCAGCCCCCGCAGTGATCACTGGCAGGGAAATGGTAATCCCTGGTTATCCCAACCGTCACTTCTGCTAGCCCACCTTGACCCCCTCATACCATTCTGTACGGCGGCAGCTCCCAGCTGTTTCAGATTCTTCTCCGTTTCCCAGTCTAAGGGGGTCAGTGGAAAGAGGAGCAGGTAAGAAGGATAGTCGTCTCCCCACACCTGGCAGCTGTGGTTGGGGGTACAAGCAGAACCAGGGGTGCTGGGCGACTGGGAGGGGGACATGGAGCTGGAGCAGAAGATGGGGGGATCAGGTTCCAAAGAGGGTGTTGGGCTCCCCAGGCATTGGGATGGGAGTAGAATGTCTCAGTTATTGGGGATGTCCTTACGCCACAGAAGAAGCAGGGTCAGCACGGCAGCCCACATTGCTGTACTCAGCAACCCCACCAGCACGAGCTGTGTCCCCCTTCTTGCACAGCAGGAACGCTTATGAGAAGGCTCCCAATATCCTGTTGGTTCTGCAGAGAGTGTCGAAGGGTGCAGGGAAGTGTGGGCTCCACCTCTGTCTCCCAGAGTCTCAATAGCCAAAGTTTTTATCTAGAGCCTCACCTGAAGCAGAGGGTCTCAATTTTCTCCACGTGCAAACTGCCCACCACTGTGTCTATCTGTATGGCTCATGTCCATCAGTCCTCCTGAACTTGGTCTGTCTATCTCTCCTCTGTGTGTCTCTGAGTCTGCCCGTCTGGGTTTTGGCTTGCCTAGTCAGAGTCTGTCCACACTCCAGCAGGCAACAAGTCTGACTTCAGTCCAGGTCATTTCCAGGGAGGCAGAAAGACCCAGGAGCTTCTAAGCCTCCCCACTTGCAATGCTGGGGTCCCCAGTCTCACTTCTAAAGGACAGAGCATTCTTTTTCTAGTTTGTTCTGACCCCCGACTCTCCAAGCTTATACCTTGATCCTCAAGTCCTAAATACTTTTGTGTTTGTCCCAAATCTTGAGCCCCTTGCTAGTTACAAGACACCACATCCCAATTCTTGCCCCATATGGAAGTCCAATCCCCAGATAGCACACTCTGCAGGCTTCACCTTGATACTTGAGTTCCCCTACTCTGTCTTGATGTCCCCCACACAGGCCCCCGGCTCTTACCCTGGTTTTGAGAACTCATTCTGAATTCCAAGTTCCTGTTGAAATTGGCCTTCAACTCTATGCAACCCTGAGCTGCCCAGCTGGGACTGAGTTTTGTTGGGAAGGGGTTGAGTCATAGGAGGAGGGGCCCCAAGTTTCCCAGTACTCATCTTCCCACTTTACCCTGCCTCCTGGCCTTTCTTGGAAATGCACCCTCTTGGGTGAAGAGGGACTGAAGAGGCCCCCACCTCGCCCGGGCAGAATGAATGCCAGCTTTGGCCCCTGGGAACTGCCTTACCTGAATATTCATTGTCCTCCATGGTAGTCCTGCTGAGATCCTTTCAGTGATGGTGCGGGCACTGCCTGCCGAGGTGGCTCTCACTGAGCAGTTCGTCAGAGCTCTGGAAGCAACTTGGTTTCAGTGGACATTAGGATAAGTGTCATACTCTCTATGAGTGTAGGACAGCACCTGGGACGTGGAGATCTCAGGGGCGTTGGCTGATTTTGTTTAGTCCAGAAGTTGAATGTTGTGGTGAGCTTGGGAGATATGGCTAATGTAGTCTCAGAAGTCTCACAAGTCGAGCACCCAGAATGTATCACACAAGAGACGCGCGTGCGCACGCGCGCGCGCACACACACACACACACACACACACACACACACAGAGCAGGTGCTCGAGACATGTGGCATGTCTTTTTTATCTGTAAAAGGGGATGTTTAGCATATGTGTATATGTCTGTATGCATTCAGGTATGTGTGTGTGCAGGTGGGCTTGCATGCATGTACATGTGTCTCGTGTGTGCTGTAAGCTTGTGCATGTGTGTTAGTGTACACACCTGTGCACACGTGTGCAGAGGCCAGAGGAAGACATCATGGGCCAGCTCTATCACATTCTACTTTATTCCCTTGCTACAGCCTTGCTACAGGTCTCTTACTGAGCCTGGAGCAGCCAGTAAGCTCCATTGATCCTCTTGTCTCCACTCCCTGACTCCAGTGCTGAAATTACAGGCATGCTTTCATGCTTGTATATGACTGTGCCTGGGTCGGACGGTTGGTCAGTCTGTCTGTCTATCTAATGTATTATCTATCTATCTATCTATCTATCTCCTATCTATCTATCTCCTATCTATCTATCTATCTATCTATCTATCTATCTATCTATCTACCTATCACTTATCTATCATCTATCTATCTATCTATCTATCTATCTATCTCTATCATCTCTCTCTCTCTTTCTTTCTTTCCTTCTCTCTCTCTCTCTCTCTCTCTCTCTCTCTCTCTTTCTTTCTTGATGCTGCTTGCCCAGCAAGAGAGCTTATGCGCTGAACCTTGTCTCCTGAGTTTTTTTTGAGACAGGATCTCTCTGTGGCCTGGAGTTTGTGGATTGGGTGAGGCGGGAAAGCCAATGAGTCCCACGGTCCCTTTTGTGTTCATCTTCCTGGCCTTGGGACGCCAGGCCTGGACTGATGTGGGAGCCAGGGGTCTGAACTCGGGTTCTCATGCTGGCAGGGCAAGCTCTTTACCCACGGAGCCATCCTCCTGGCCCTGCCTCGCACACTTAGCAATGCTGTGGGGTTGTGGCAGGCCCATTTGGATGTGTACAACTTTCATCGTGATCACTCTGAATGCTGCTGGATCTGATTATAGTCTTGGTTAAGGGCTCCATTTGTGTCAGGCTCAGAGATAGCATTTTCAGCTCTTCTCCCTATTTTTTTTTTGGCTCTTACATTTAAAACGTACTTCTATGCAAGCCTGCCTGTCAACAACTGTTCTCTTGTTGCTGTGTGATTATGTGCAGATTGCACGCCCTCTCTGAGCCTTAGGAGCATGATGGTGTGGGTCAGCTATCCTCTGCCTAACAGCACTGTAAACTGATTCTGCCATCAGGGGAAGAGGCCAGAGGTATCCCTACTCCCGGCAGCTGGATCAGGGGCAGGACCTGGGCCTGAACCAGGCTTCTCCCTGGGAGAGTGGCTTGGTTTATTCATTTACCAAAAAAGTGAGCAGCAATTTGACTCTATTTATATGCAAAACACAAATGAGGTGTTTAGTACCCCACTGATTGATACTTGGGGAGTTTAACGTCATTCACGGAATGAAGTGCCAAATGGGGAATCATCTGTCCACTCCACACAGTGATGAGACAGGAACATTGTAGCCCAGCTGCTCCCCTAGCTGGCAACTTGGCCTTATTAGGGAGCTGGCTTCTAACAGAGTAGCAGACTCTCACTTTCTGATCTGAGAAGTCTTGCCCCCTCCAATACCACTTTCTCTGGCTTCCCATAGCTTTTCCTGATCAGCCTCTAGTTGAGCCACCAACCAGTATTCTCAACCCAACTGTGTTAGATTTCAGTATCTAACCCCTGCCCCCCTGCATCAGTCAGTGGTGTGCTGAGCACCTGATACGTTTCTTCCCCCTCATACGAATAGAGTCAAATTGCTGCTCACTCCTTTTGTAAATGAATAAACCCAGTCTCCCAGGGAGAAGCCAGCATCTCCTAAGCTGAGGCCTCTTTATTCTGTCTACGCTGTTGCCCCTGATTGCCAATTGGGTCTCTTGTGGTTTACTCTTGACTTAGTTCAAGGTAGTCTCTTTCAACGAGACTTTGCTGTCCAGTACCCATAGCTAGTTCCTGATACAAAGAGACAGACCTCCCCACCACAGACATACACACACACACACACACACTCGTAACCCACACATAGACACAAACTCACTTGAACTTGGAGTCCGTTGTCCTCTTGGTGTGTGTGGGCCACTTGGAGAAGGCTGCAGATCCAGTGTGCTGGGGACACTTCTCTTTTGTCAGCAGCTCACTAATGGCTTCTATTTTCACAGACTTAATTATGGGCTTGCCACTTGGGCAACCACAGCACGCACAATGCCTTTTTTGGTACTCTGCAGAACCTGGGGAAGTCCGGGCTATTATTACCTTTATTTCTCAGGTAAGTGAACTGTAGGAGACTCAGTGGTGCCAACCAGCACTCTTGAAATTCAGAAGAAAGTGGCATAGCCTAGATCTGAACCAAAGCTATGGTGGACTGAGTCACTGTGTGAGGAAGAGGAGAGAGACGGAGAGAGGGGGAAGAGGGAAGAGGGAAAGAGACAGAGGAAGAGGGATAAGAGAGGGAGGGGAGAGGAGTAGGTGAGAGAGAGAAAGGGAGGAGATGGAGAGAGGGAGAGAGAGAGAAAGAGAGAGAGGAGTGTGTGTGTGTGATGCAGGAGTGACAAAGCAAGAAAGAGGAGAAAGAGAGGAAGAGAGGAGCATGAGAGGCGGAAAGCTACGAAGGAGACATAAAGAGAAAGCAGACAGGGAGGAGAGGGAGAGGACGCAGGTGAGAAATATACAGGACAGAGAGAGGAGTGAGACAGAAGAAAGGGAGAAGAGAAGGGACAAGGACAGAGGAGGGGCATGCGATAGAAAGACAGCCAGAGAAAGGATAGGAGTGCGTGGGGCAGGGATGGGGTGGGGTGGACATTGAGACAAGAGGAGGAGACGTGATTCTCTCTCTCTCTCTCTCTCTCTCACTCACACACACACACACACACACACACACACAGGTGTGTTTATGCAGGTCTGTAATCCAAGCACTTGGAGGTTGAGGCAGAAACACTGAATTCATGGCTAGCCTGGGCTACACAGTGAGTCTGAGGCCAGCTTGAGCTACATAGAAAGAAGTTATCATAGAGCAAATGAAAACTCCAAGTTAAAAGAATAAAACACTCAAATATTGACAGCCATTCACCACCTCTTAATTTAGAAGCATTCTAAATTCTGAAAAATTCTTCGTGTCATATATATATGTATATACATACACATACACACACACACACATATATATATTAATTTTCACGACTACCCCAGAAGCTCAATGCTTTGGAAATCAGGGCTGTCTTATGGAAGTCCAGAGATAAGTAACTTGCCTGAGATTCACAGCTCCTAGATGGTAGTGCTGGCATTTAAATTTAGGCAGTGTGGGCGGAATACCTATGTCCCTAACCTTGGCAGTTTCTACTGAGTCTCCCACTAACATACACTTCTCATACTCCATCCGGTCTGTTGTTCTTGCTGTGATTGTTTGTTTGCTTGTTTGTTTTTTCCACAATCTAGAATCAACTGGGAAGAGAGTCTTAATGAAGAATAATTTAGATCAGATTGGCCCGTGGGAATTTCTCTGGGGGACTGTCTTGATTATTACTTGGTGTGGGAAGAATCAGCTCTAGGTAGAGTCTTGAGCAGTGGAACAGTGGAGAGAGGTGGCTGACAGTGAGCAAACCTGAATGCATTTTAATTTCTCTCTGCTCGTGGCTGTGTCATGTGACCAGAAGCTCCTGCCTTGATGGACTTTTCCTGCAGTGATGAATTTATGATTCCTTTCGTTCCTAATTTGATCCCTTTCTTTTCTTTTTGAGAAAGGGTCTTTCTTTGTAGCCCTGGCTATCCTGGAATTTGCTACATAGACCAGCACAACTTTAAACACACAGAGATCTGCCTGCCGTTGCCTAAGAGCTGGGATTAAAGGTGTGTGTCACAGTGCTCAGCCCTATTTTATTTTTGTCAACATACTTTTTAAATTGAAAATGTTGCAATCATGGTTTTCACATCCTCTAGCTTTTCCCAGATCCTCCTCACCCACCTAACTCCACGCCTTTTCTTTCTTTCTCCTGAAACACACCACCCCTCACACACTTGCAAGCCATATCCCACAAAACCACAAAAATGGGAAACATGCAAGCAAACCTAATAAGACAGAAAGTGTCCCACCAAGGCAATATGAGATGAAAGTATACAGGAATACCATTGGATTTGTTGTGTGTTGGTCAGTTGGGTATGGGGCCTGCCCTGAAGTGTGGGTTATATACTCAGTGAGACTCCATTGGAGAAAACAAAGTTTTTCTTTGCCAGTAAGTATCAAAGTAGTTTCTTTGTTAGGGGTGGGTGCCCATGTAGATTTCCCACTCTCAGTTCTGAGACCCCCATCTGCTTGAACCTGCACAGGCCCTGTGTGTGCTGCCACAGTCTCCGCGAATTCTTATGTGCATCTGTCCTGTTGTGTATTACAATTTTAGGTTGTTTGGGGGTTTCCATGGGGCCCCTTTGGCTAATAACTCAACTGGATGTAACCTCTTCCCAATCCGGGAAGCTTCATTTGTTGATGAGAGATGTTCATTTGGGGCTCTGTCTGCCCCATTACCTGGTGTCTCCATTTTAGATCTCTTTTGTATACATAACCTTCTATTGTAGGCTTCGAAATGATCCTTAGTGTCAGTCGTCTCTTTCCATAATCCCTCTCTCACCTCCTTTCCCATCCTCCTCCCGATTCAATCCTTCCACCGAGGTCTCCTCTGCTGTCTCTCCATAACAATATATTCGATTTTCCTTTCTTTGGGAAACCCTCCCTGCCTTTCTATTCCCTTTCTCTATGTCTAACTTCTGTGATTACCCAAAGCGTGACGTGCTAATCCAAGACTTAGCAGCTAGCATCCACATATAAGAGAATACACACAGTATTTGTCTTCTGGGACCTGGGTTACCTCACTCAGGATGATTTCTCTTTCTAGCTTCATCCATTTATCTGTGAATTTCACGTAAAAAAAAAGAGATTTATTTATTTATTTGTTTGTTTGTTATGTGTTCTGTATGTATGCCCACATGCCAGAAGAAGCCACCAGATCTCTTATAGATGGTTGTGAGCTACCATGGGGTTGCTGGGAATTGAACTTAGAACCTCTGGAAGAGCATCCAGCTAGTGTTCTTAACCTCTGAACCATCTCTCTGACTCATGAATTTCACTATTTTTTTTTAAATTGTATTTTATTTTTATTTTATATGCATTGGTGTTTGTCCTCCATGTCTGTCTGTGTCAGAACTTGGAGTTACAGACAGTTGTGAGCTGCAGTGTGGGTGCTGGGAATTGAACCTGGGTCCTCTGGAAGAACAGACAGTGCTCTTAACCACTGAGTCATCTCTCCAGCCCCGTAAATTTCACTTTTTAACAGCTGAATAATATTCTATTGTGTAAATGTAGCACATTTTCATTATTCATACATTTGTTGATGGGCATTTAGGTTGTTTCCAATTTCTGCAGTTTTTAAAAATTATTCAGAATTGTTTTAGTGATACTGTGGGGTTTTTTGGTGCATGTGTGTGTTATTAAGCTGAAAATGGTACTTTCAAGATCTGTAAAGAATTGTGTTGGGATTTTGATGGGCATTACTTTAAATCTGTAGACTGCTTTTGGTAAAAATGGCCATTTTCACATTACTAATCTTACTGATCCATGAGCATGGGAGATCTTTCCATTTTCTGATATCTTCTTCAGTCTATTTATTAATTTCTTAAAGTTTTTACCATACAAGTCTATACTTGCTTGGTTAGAGTTACCCCATTATAGTTTATATTGCTTTAGGCTACTATGAAAGATATTATTTTCATTATTTCTTTCTCAGTCCATTTGCCATTATAAGAGGGCTACTGATTTTTATGTTTTAATTTTGCCTTCTGCTACTTTGCTAAAAGTGCCTCTCAATTGCATAGGTTCCCTTCCCTGATGGAGTTTTTTGAGTCTTTTATGAGTAAAAATATATCATCTGCTAATAAAAATACTTCAACCTCTTCCCTTCCTCTATGTATCACCTTGATCTTTTTCAGTTGTCTTATTGCTATAGTTAAGACTTGAAGTACTATATTGAATATTGAATAGGTATGGAGCAAGTGGACAACATTGTCTTACCCTTATTTTAGTGGAATTGCTTTGAATTTCTCTCTATTTAAGTTGATGTTGGCTATGGGCTTGCTTTATATTGCTGTTATTAAGTTGAAGCATGTCCCTTGTATCCCAACTATCTCCAGGACTTTTATCATGAAGGGGTATTGGATTTTGCCAAAGGCGTTTTGTGCATGCAGCGAGATGATCATGTGTTCAGTCTGTTTATTCAATGGATTATGTTTACTGTTCTATATATGTTGCATCATCCTGCTTTTTAAAAAATATTTATTTATTATGTACACAGTGTTCTGCCTGCTTGTATGCCTGCATAACAGAAGTGGGTACCAGATTTCATTACAGATGGTTGTGAGCCACCATTTGGTTGCTGGAAATTGAACTCAGGACCTCTGGAAGAGCAGCCAGTGCTCTTAATCTCTGAGTCGTCTCTGCATCCCATCCCTGCATTTTTCATTCAGTAGTGCATTGTTCAGTTTCCATGAGTTCATAAACTTTCTGTTGTCTCTGTTGTTGATATCCAGCTTTACTCCATGGTAGTCCGAAAAGATTCAGGGTATTATCTCAGTTTTCTTGTGTCTGTTGAGACTTGTTCTGTGTCCAAATATGTAGTTAACTTTGGAGAAAGTCCATGCATGCATAGCTGAGAAGAAGGTATATTGGGTTATTGTTGTTGTTTTGAGACAAGGTTTCTCTGTAGCTTTGGAGCCTGTCCTGGAACTAGCTCTTGTAGACCAGGTTGGCCTTGAACTCACAGAGATCTGCCTGCCTCTGCCTCCCAAGTGCTGGGATTAAAGGTGTGCACCACCACTGCCTTGCTAAATAAGATATATTGTAAGTGGAGGCTGCTCTTTTGTTCCCAGGCCCAGACCCAAATAATCACACAGAAACTATATTAGTTACAACACCGTTTGGACTATCAGCTCAGTTTCTTTATTAAGTAACTCTTACACCTCAAATTAACCCATTTCTATTAATCTATGTATCACCATGAGGCTGTGACATACTGGTAAGTTTCCAGTGTCTTTCTCCTTTGGCAGCTGTATGTTGTCTCTCTGACTCCACCTATTCTCTCTTTCTGTATCTCTGATTGGATTTCCTGCCTGACTTTACTCTGTTAAGCCATTGGCCAAAGCAGCTTCTTTATTAACCAATGGTAATAAAACATATTTACAGCATACAGAGGGGAATCCCACATCAATATATCATTTGTGTTTGGGTGACATTTTCTGTAGTTATTTGCTAGGTCCCTTTGATTTATGGCATAATTTAATTCCAGTATTTCTTTGCTTAGATCTTGTCTGGATGACCTGTACATTAGCGAGGGTGGGATACTGAAGTCACACACTGTTACAGTGTGAGGGTCAATATATGATTTTAGCTGAAGTAGTGTTTCTTTTATGAACTTAGGTGTCCTTGTGTTGGGGGCATAAATGTTTAGAATTTCAATATCCTCTTGATGGATTTTTCATTTGATGAGTATCCTTCCCTATCGTGATTAGTTTTGTTTCGAATCTATTTTGTCAGATATTAAAATGGCTACTCTGGTTTGTTTACTTGGTGTCTTTGCTTGGGATATATTTTCCATTCTTTTACCCTGAGATGATGTCTATCCTTAATTTTAAGGTATATTTACTGGGTGTAAAAGAAGGATGGATCCTGTTTTCATATCCAATCTATTAGTCTGTATTTTTTGGCTTGTTTTTTGAGATAGGGTTTCTCTGTGTAACCCTGGCTGTCCTTGAAATCCCTCAGTAGGTCAGGCTAGCCTTGAATTCAGAGATTGGCTTGCCTTTGCCTTCCAAGTGCTGGGACATGTACCACCATTGCCTGACTTAGTCTTTTGTAGGTGGAGACTGCTTGTTCATTTCCTCTCTGCCTAGACCTGAATAATCACATAGGAACTATATTTATTACAATACTGCTTAGCCTATTATCTCAGGCTTCTTATTAACTAACTCTTATGTAGTAATAAGGGCGGCGGGGCTGCTTCCCCGGCACCCGGCCGCCCCCATGGCTAGCTTATGCCCGAAATAACAACACACAAACTGTATTCATTTAAACACTGCTTGGCCCATTCTCTTCTAGGCTAATTATCACATATTAATTTAGCCCATTTCTAATCATCTATGTATGGCACCCCAAGATGCGCTTACCAGGAAGATTCTAGCCTATGTCCATCCTGGGTTGGAGCTTCATTCCGGGAGTGGGGCATGGCGTCTCTCTCAGGCGTCTGCTCCCGAGAGGAGAGCTGTCGAGTCTGAGCTCACTTCCTCTTCCTCCCAGCGTCCTGTTCTGCCTACTCCTCCCACCTATCTTCCAACCAATAAAATGGGCCAAGGCAGTTCCTTTATTAGCCAATGACCTTCCTCCATCACTCTTACATCTTAAATTAACCCCATTTCTATTAATAAGTGTATCAGCACAAGGCTGTGGCTTGCTGGCAAGGATCAGGTGTCTGTCTCCTTTGGCAGCTACGTGGCATCTCCTTGACTCTGCCCACTTTCTCTCTGTATCTCCTCCAGCCTGGCTGTAGTCTGCCCTGCCATAGGCTAAAGCAGGTTTATTCATCAACAAATAAAAGCAACACATATACAGAAGGACCTCCCACATCAATCTCTGTCTTTTCATTGGGAAATTAAAACCAATAATGTTGACATATTGACAGTTATTAATGAGCAGTACTTATTGATTCCTGTTGTTTTGTTATGATGTGGCCTCCCCTTTTGATTTACTGTTTGGTGACTATTTATTCCTTGTGTCTTCTTGGGTGTGGTTAACTTCTTCAAGCTAAAGGTTCCTTTTAATGCCTTCTGTAAAGCTTAATTGGTAGGTAGAACTTCCTTCCTTCCTTCCTTCCTTCCTCTTTCCTTTCTCCCTCCCTTTCTCCCTTTCTCCCTCCCTCCATCCCTTCTTTCTTCCTCTAATTATATAATTTGTAGATTTAATATTTTCATAGTGTCCCAGATTTCCTGGATGCTTTATGCATGGATTTTCTTTTGTTTTAGATGTAACATTTTCTTTGACTGAGGTAGCTTTTCTTCTATCTTGTCTTCAGAGCCTGATATTCTCTCTTGCATGTCTTGTACTCCATTGAGGTTTTTTTTTTGTTTGAATTCCTAAATTTTCCACTTTTCTCTCAGCTTGAGTTTATTTTTGTGATTTTATTCTTACTTTCATGTGTTTAACTGTTTTTTTTTGTTACTTCATTCAACTGTTATTGTGTTTTCATTAAGGGACGTATTAATATCTGCTCTAAGAGCCTTGAACACATTTATTATTGCTGTTTTGGAGTTCTTATCTTGTTTTTCATCTGGATTGCATTATTCAAGAGCTCCTGGAATAGGGCTATTGGCTTCTGGTAGAGGCTTGTTATTTAGCCTGTTAATGTTGGTCTTTTTACATTGGTGTCTAGGCATTTGAAATTATGATGATTGAGGTGTTTCTGGTGTTGATATCTGGATTTTTGACTTTGTCAGGGGCATGTTCCTTTCTTTGCTATTACTATCTCTGAATCTTAAGCAAGTATGGAGGCTATGAGGACCCTGGTGGAGAGTGTATCTTCAGGTTGGTGGGTGGCAGAAAAGAATGGAGGATTGGCTGGGAGAAAAGACTTTGAGGGGTAATGGATGACTGGGGCCTATATCAGGTGGCAGAGTTCCCAGAGAGTGGGGGTGTGGCAGGGCAGTGGCGAGGAAGAGGCTCTTGCAAGTAGGTTGCAGTGGAACAATAAGTCTGGAGAGAGAGGGATGAAAGGGGGACCCTGGGTCACACCAAGAGTTAGAGTGTCAAGTGAATGGAGCTGGGTGGGTGGAGAGCTCCTGTAAGCAGGCTGCGTCAGGACTAAGAGTGAGTGTTGACACAGTGTAATGGGGGACAGGAAGCATCATGAGAGTCTCTTACCCGAGTCCCACTGGGAATCCTAAGTAGAAAATATTTCTGGGACCAGCAGCTGGCACAAAGGAGTGGTGATGGGCAGGATCCTCACACAGAGAAGTTCTCAGGGCTTGTCAAGGTGTTTTGTTACAGCAGCAGAAATGAAGCCAGAGGACTTGTCCAGAACATGTCCCCTAGGGCTGGAGAGACAGCTCAGCACTGAAGAAGGCTTGCTATTCTTGAGAACCCAGGTTTGGTTTCCAGCACCCCTATGGTAGCCCACAACCACCTGTAAGTCCAATTCTAGGGACTCATGTGCAGGCGGGACACTACTGTTGGCGATCCAGGAAAGAAAAAGAAGCTTATGAATAAGTTCATGGGTCTTTGTGGGGAGGTGACACAAAATGAAATCCTGACCAAGGATGGACCAAGAGGGAGTTTAGTATCTTAGCTTCTCCAAACTCTTTGGGACCAGGTATCCTAACCCAAGGCCACTCTTGTGTTCATTGACTCCCTAGTGTCCTTTATCAGATAATCAGGTGTGTTCCTACCAAGACTTATATCAGAGAAGAGAAAACCTTGGAAGGGGACCCAGTCGCATGATAGTCCTCACCTCTTCCTTTCTGATTTTACTCAATCTCTCAAATAGTATTGGAAAATAACAGGAAGTTGTACAGACATCCGCTCCAGATCAGGGAGTTTTGGTTCTCCTTTTCTGTTTGGAATTACAGAAGGGAGGCCTCACTCATCATGTCCTGGATCCTGACTTGTCCTAAATGTTTTGTGTCACCATAGGTCCCCCTCAGGGGTTCATTAACATTGTCCCTCCCACCTCCATGAACATGGGATCACCCACTTCCGTGAACAGGACATCCACCTCTATAAACATGGAACCTCTCAGTGCCATGGATATGAAGTTTCCATTCCCAACAAACATGGTATCTCCCATTCCATGACCAAGGTATGCTGGCTGGCTTTATGCCACTTGACATAACCTAGAGTCATTGTGGAGGAGGGATTCTCAACTGCGGAAATGCCTTCATAAGACTAGCCTGTAGGCAAGTTTGTCAGGGATTTTCTTGATTAATGATAGATGTGGGAAGGCACTGTGGGTGGAACCATCCCTAAGCAGGGGGGTCCTGACTTATATTCTTATATAAGTCTGAACATGCCATGAGGAGCAAGCCAATAAGCAGCCTCCTTCACAGCTTCTGTTCCAGCTTCCTCCTCAGTGAAGAAGTGTGACCCAAGAGTTGTAAACTGAAATAAGTCCTTTTGGTTGCTTTTGATTATGGTGTTTATCACAGTAATAGAAACCCCAACAAAGACACGTGGTATGGTCAATCTCCACAAGCAAGGTATCTTCCACCTCCACCGACACCATATATTCTACATCAAAAGCTACTTGCTGTGTAGTCTGTTCCAAACTTACAGGTGTGGTTCAAGCATTATCTGTGCCCCTAAGACTGTGTCTCCACACAGAGGAGAGCACTGGAGTTCTTCCTGTAGATATACAAGAATGGCACCCAATGTGGGACGTAGATCCACAGAAGACCTAAAAAAAAGTTTAAATAAAAACAAAAAAGAGGGCTTTTAGATCCACAGAATGGGAGCCAAGCACAGCTTTTTGGTAGCTGCAAATTTTTTTTGGATGGGCTCCATTTGCTGGCAACAAGCAGGAGCACTGTGGCTACTTTAAGAGAAGTCTTCCTGACTCAGTATTAGTGACAAAAATTGCACAGCTTTTTTAAGATCTGGCTTCTTGGTTCATGCTGGCAGAATGAATTCTGGCTCTTTCGGGAGGTCCTGTACTTAAATAGGGTTTGTGAGCAGAGTGCTACAGCTTGCTTAATGGCAACACAGACCTACTGTGTGCCTGAAAATGGGGCCGTGAGCATGGCTCACAGAGCTGGAACTGAACAGACCTCTGCCATGTTGGACTGGGCAGAACCAAAGGCAAAGCAGCCTTAGTCCTAGCCATGCCATGTAGCATTTTAAGAAGTGATCATGGTCAGATAAAGGTTACAGATATGCAATAAAGACAGATTCAGATGAAAAAGACCTCTAAATGGGTCACAGTGATGGATGGATAATGTATATAGTCTTGAGAGAGAGAGAGGAAAAAGAGTATAGACATTTATAATATAAAAGAGTACAAATAGTTATAGATTAAAGGAGTAAATATAATAAAATAAATATTAAACTTGTAAAAAAGGTAATAGAGTAAAAAATCTAAGCCGTGTAAAGATGGAATATATGCAGAGAGTCTGGATTATGTATATTATTGTGTTTTCTTTGAATTTTTGTCTATGAATGAGCTAAGTACACAGAGACATTTTATTGTATGGGCTGCTAAGATAAACCAACATATATATTTTAAAGATATCTTGACTTCAAAATTTTGGTCTAAGGATATGTTTCTTTGGGAAAGAGGTTCTGCTTTTGTTTCCACAGAGGATGAGATCCTGTGGATTCTTTCCAGACTAATGTGGTTTGATAGACAAAACCCCCCTGAAAGGTCACTGTGAACACCCCCCCAAAATTACTTTGCCCAACAAAAAGCAGGAAGCAGTTTGGAGAGAACTATGCTCCAAATCCCAAATATTGCCTATAAATGTTTGTTTACATTTAAAGGGGGGATATGCTATAGAGATGAATACTTTGCATTGGTATGAATCTTGGTTTATTGATACAAATTTGAGGTCAATTTTGTTTTTTTAATATTTTATTTATTTATCATGCATACAATATTCTGTCTGTGTGTATGTCTGCAGGCCAGAAGAGGGCACCAGACCTCATTACAGATGGTTGTGAGCCACCATGTGGTTGCCAGGAATTGAACTCAGGACCTTTGGAAGAGCAGGCAATGCTCTTAACCACTGAGCCATCTCTCTAGCCCCAATTTTGTTTTATGTATATTTCTGCTCTTGATTAAGGTATTGTGTTTGCCCAGCTCATTTAAAGATGTATGTATAATTAAGAAATACAGGTTAATAGAAGCCATCTATAATAATCAAGCTTGAAGTAATGTTAGTTAGGTTTTCTAGATGTACTATGGAAGGGCAGAATAGAGCTAGTTGGGAGAACTAAACTGAATGCTGGGAGAAAGTAGGCAGAGTCAGAGAGATGCCATGTAGCCGCTGAAGGTGAAAGACATGAGCTGCCAGCCAGAACCTTACTGGTAAACCACAAGCCTTGCGGTAAATTACAAAATAATAGAAATGGGTTAATTTAAGATGTAAGAGCTAGCTAGCAATATGTCTAAATGATTGGCCAAGCAGTGTTGTAATTAATACAATTTCTGTGTGATTATTTTGGGTCTGGGCAGCCAGGAATGAATGAGCTCCTCCATTTACACAAGTGTGCTAGTTGGCTTATGACCTCTTAGAGAAGTCAGTTCCCAGGGGAAAATACAAAATCTGAAGAGTTAGTGTGGGGTCCACATGAGAGATGCTATGATCCAGCAGGGCAAGAAACATGGGACGTGAAGTGTAGAGTCTCCAAAACACACACACACACACACACACACACACACACACACACTTGCAGAAACCACAACATATTACCAAACCACAGACATATTTGACAATCACAGCCATCACACAATAAAAGCACGAAGGGACCATAGACACATTACATGTATACAAGGATACAGACGAATAATCTAATTCAACCATACATTTGAAACAACGCAATAAGACCTCAAAGAGAGGCACATGCCCTGTTTATGCGACATATACATGAAGACAGAGGCCACACAACACAAATCACAGACATCACACAATAAAAAATCTACACACAGGAGCCTGGAGATAAAGAACTCGTACATACAGACACAGAGAAAGGCAAATCCACAGAAACAACCCAACCAAGCCAAGCACGTCACACATTAAAAAAGGTGTGTGTGTGTGTGTGTGTGTGTTTTTTTTGAGACAGGGTTTCCCTAGCTATCTTAACAGTCCTAGCTGTCCTGAAACTAGCTCCTGTAGACCAGGCTTGCCTCGAACTCACAGGGATTAACCTGCCTCTGTCTCCTGAGTGCTGGGATTAAAGGCATGTGCCACTACCGCCCGGCCAAAAGAGGTATTTTTTTTTCTCACAGGGAAAATAAATGCACATTAACAGATTTTGATACTTGTTTTATTATCAGCTTGAATCATCATGGAAACAAAGCTCTGGGCATGTCTGTGAGAAATTTTCTAGATTAAGAGCTGAGGTGGGAAGGCCTGTCCTAAGTGTGGGTGCCACCATTCAGAAGCTGGGAACTCTGAAACTGAAGAAAAAGGAGAGAGTGATTGGCACACCAGGGTCCATCTCTCTACTTTCTGACAGTGGATACAGTGTGACAGCCAGCTCGTCCTGCTGTGGGAACTTTCACACCTTGAGGACAGTACTCCAAACTGTGAGCCACTTTGAACCCTCCCCTCCTCAGGTTGCTCTTGTCAGGATCTTGTTGTAGCAATAACTAAGGAAGACACAGACACAATTCACAGATGTCTCCACAACATTCATTCAACACAACAGACCCACAGTGCACTTCCACACGTACACACGTAGCATGTTCACATAGACACAGCACACACACATAACACGGAAGAAGCACACAATCGTGCACAACCATGGGCAATTATAGCACTATGGTAGTTTGTTGCAGCCAAACCGATGCAGTGTACTGGCAGACACACACACATAATGCATACACAGATAAACACACATGCTTTATGTGTGCACACACAAACATATGCACGAAACTCAGAGGTATGCAGACAGAACACATTCTATCACCTCCACAGATGCACAAGCAAGGACAAGCACTCACTCAAATGTGTGTGCTCTCGGCTGGCTGCAGCACTATTTTGGAGGAGAAAGTTTTGATGGGTTTTTGGCTCCATTCCACTCTTACCCCTGCTTGTAGGCTTCATTTTCCCCCTCTTCCTCATCCCCCCTCGTTTCCAATCACCCTAAAGCTCCTCTGACTTCCTGCATTCCTGTCTTCAGCCCAACCTACCTCTTGAGACATACTCTGTGTGTGTGTGTGTGTGTGTGTGTGTGTGTGTGTGTGCATGCTAGTGACTCTGGAGGTCAGAGAAGGACATCGTGTCCTCTGGAACTGGAGGTACGGTAGTTGTGAGCACACACACAGAAACACACTAACACATGAGTTACAGGCACTTGTGAGCACACACACACACATGTGAGTGTGTGGTGGGGAAATCCCGGCAGCAGGAACCTGGGGCAACTGCCACATTGTATCCACTGTCAGGGCAGAGAGGGAGTATGGCTGACTGGTGCTCAGTTCACTTTCTCCTTTTTATTCCATTCAGACAGATGCACAGAAGTTATATTATTCAAAGCATTTTACATGCACACAGATGTGTACTTTATGAATTTGTTCTATGGATTTTTCCCTTAAGAGTGTTTTTTAAAAGATAGTCTCTCACCCAGCCTGGCAGTGGTGGTGCAAGCCTTTAATCCTAGTACCCTGGAGTCAGAGGATCTCCAGAGCAAGTTTCAGGACTGGCTCCATACATAGCTACTGAGAAACCCTGTCATGACCCCCCCCACCACACACACACACAACAAGGAGAGATTTCACCCAGCCCAGGCTGGCCTTCAAAATTCTAATCCTTCTGCTTCCATCTCCTTAGTGTGAGGTGTGGGCTGTCATGTTTGGTTTCTGTGGTGCTGGGGATAGAATCCAGGGCTTTGCGAACTCTGGGACAGCACTTTACCAACTGAGCCACATCCCCAGGCTTTTAAAAGGCTTTGATGAGTGTATATTAATTCTATGTGATAATGTGGCATTTCCATACATGTATGTATGTATTTTGATCATAGTCATCCCGAGGACCTCTCGTCTCCCCTGCTCCCTTTCACCTTCTTCTTCCAGACAAACCCCCTTCTGTCTACTTTCACTCCTTTTCTGGTGACCCAGTAACTTTCACTGGGGTTCCCACAGGAGCATTAATGAGGGTTATTTCCAGGACTGTGGGCATCTTACCAATGGCTATATCACTACAGAAAGTGGTTCCCCTCCGTGGAGCAACCTCACTGCCCATGGAGCAGGGCCTCATCAGCTCTTCTCCTAGCAAGTCATCGGCCTACTAATCCTTAGAGAATGTGGACAGGTCTTCTTGCAGGTAAGCTAGCACTCACAGGCTCCAGGGAGGAGGAAGGAGGGTACTTTTTGGGTTTTGGGGGAGGTAAATGCTATTGTTATACTCATTGGGTGAATATGAGAAAAGAACCCCAAAGAGGCAAAGCCATGAGTCCAAGCTCACAGTCAGCAGCCAGCACAGGTTCCCAATGCCCAACTTTCTCCAGCTTCTGTGAATCCATTCATCAAAGACGTCAGTGCCAGGGCTCCCGAGTGTCAAGAGTCTGGGCCTTGTGGGGGACAGAGGGATGAGTTTGATGAGGGAAGGGGCTCCCAAAAGCTTGAGGAGAGTAGTCAGTCCCCCACTTGGAAACCCCCTGGGAGCTTCCCCAGGTGCTTCAGCCTTCCCGGGAAGAAGAAACTGGGCTGCAGGGGGATTTCCTGGAATGGGGACGATGGAGCTAAGACTAGAAAGGTCGTACTGCCCTATCCCAAGGCCTTGTTCTGGGAGAGTGGTGTGATGGCCCATGCAGGAAGCTCCATCGGGCTTCCAAGGGCGCCAGGATGCACTAACTCAGCCCCAGAGAAGGTGGTCATGTGGTCCTCGGGGGACTGCTGTGGGGTCGCTGTCTGCACAGGGATGGGGTAACTGACCCGGCTCTCCCTCCCGACCTTCCAGAGCCTCTCTACCCTCAATCAGAAATGCTGGCAAACAGAGTCAACGTTTCTAGAAGTTTCCGTTTGCAACCTTAGCCCATAAGCACATCATTTCTAGTAATCTTCACCCCCTGCTTGTAATACAAATTTTATGTGTTAAATACAGTTTTAAAAAAATTACCAAGAATGAAACCCACAAACAAAATTTCTTCCAGTTGTGAATCACGTAACCCAAACTTATTAATACACAAAACAACACCCTAGGAAATCTCCCCGACACTGCAAGTCTCAGCAGCCTGCTTGTTGTAGGGCTCCCGACTCCCTTCCCAGCTGGAACTACAGCTGGCTCCCGTGCCCACCAGGTGCTTACGAGATTCTGGGGATCCAAACTCAGATTCTCTGACTTGAACAGCTGGGCCATCTCCCCTCCTTCGCACCCCCCCACCCCGGGGCCATCCTTTTTTAAAAATGGGCACCCGAAGTTTCTGTTTTCATCATGCTGTTTTCACCTTCTGCTCCCCGAAAACCATTCTTTCTACCCCCACTAGAGCTGGTTCTGTTGCTTCTCCTCCCTTCTCTTGTCTCCTGTCTCACTGCCCACTTCGTACCCTACTGCTCGCTCTTTTTCTAGTTTATGAATCGTGTGTCCTATTACGCTCTCCCATTCCTGGAGACCTCCTCCCCTCTCCTGTGGTTTCCATTCTTGTTTCAGGCCCTGTACCCACACTCAGCCTGGCTTATACGTGTACGTATAAACATGGTAGGCTGGGACCTTAGACAGACACATTGGACAGAACACGCAGTATTTGTCTAAGTCTGGTTCACCTTATTGACACTTTCCGGGTCCATCCATTTTTCTGCGAACTTCAGGATTTTATATTTCCTTACAGCTGAGCACATTCCCGTTGTGTATATGTATCACATTTTCAGTTTCCGTTCATCTGTTGAATGACATCTCAGCCAAGTGAGAAAAGACTACCAACGACATTGCGGGCAAAAGCGTCAGCTGCTGAATCTGACGATCTGAATTACGTGGTAGGAGAAAAGTGATTTGTGCGAGTTCTCCTCTGACTTCCACAAGCACACTATGGCATGTGCTTCCCTGTTACTAAATAAATAAACAAATAAATGTAATTAAGAAACTTAAAGAGTTCTGACAACAAACACTTGCTAGGATGGGGGAAAATGTGATCTAGTTCAGCCATTGTGAAAAGCAATGTGGAGGTGTCTCAAAAACTTCAAATTAGATCTGTGTGCTCTTTAGATTTTTGTCAGTGCTTCACAAGCCAGAGTCACTTGGGAGGAGGGAACCTCAGTTGACGAATTACCTCTAGATTGGCTTGTGGGCATGTCTGTGTGGCATTTTTCTTGATTTCTGATTGATGTAGGAGGGTCCAGCCTTAGAGGGAAGTGGGCCTGGAAGGTTTAAGGAAGGCACCTGAACCTGGGCCTGAGAGCAAGCCAGGGAGCAGCATTCTTTCGTGGTTCCTGCCTCGGCTCCTACTTGAGTAGAGCCCCTCATGGGTCAACTGTGATCAGAATGTGTAAGTCAAACAAATACTCCTGTCCCCAACTTGCTTTTGGTAAGCATTTTAAAAACCACAACAATAGATATCAAAAGAGGACAGAGACTGACATCAGAACGTGGGATCTTGCTGCAATTGGCTCTGACCATGGTGTTCTTCTGAGAGAATTGTGGAAGTACTCTGAACTTTGGGCTGGAAATGCCATCGCGTGCTGAGAATTTAAAGGGTTTGCTGTTGGAGATGGGAAGATGAGAATGCTGAGAAAAATGCAGACGAGGGAGGTCTGGTAGTGACGTTTTAGAAGAACATTTGCCAATCTTCAAAGACTTTATCTGGGTTGTCTGTGTGATACTTTGAATTAAGAACCTATGGTTTCTGGTTAGCTGGGGTGGAGTCAGTGGTGACAAGAGACCAGAGACACTGAAATGAAACCTTTGCTTTACTTTGATGCTGGTTAGCGAGGGCTGAAAAAATCATCTGTAACTAATAAGAGATCAGCATCATTGAGGTGAAGTCTTTGGGGAGTATTTCTTCAGGGTCAGCACACAGAAGCTGTGGTCCAGACAGGGCCAGGGCTGTCTCTCAGACAGCTGAACTTGGTAATGTGTAAGCATCACGTATGTATGTTGGCTTTGGTGGTAGAAAAGCAGTCATGAAGAGTCATGGAGGTGGCTGGAGCTTGGCACTGCGAGGAGCCAGAAAGGCCACTGGGTCAGGCGCCACCCCAGCATATTGGAACTGTCGGAACTGTGGGATAGATCAGCAGGACAGTGGCAGGTGGGGAGTAGAGTTTGCCTGAGCCTACAAGACAAGCTGTGGAGATTGCAGACGGTAGAACTGGAAAGGTGGGGCAATCAAAGTCCTGTGGAGCCCAGATGATCACGATTACCAAACACTCTGGTCACTGACCCTCTTTGTTTTGTTTTGTTTTTTTTTAATTTATCATGTATACAACATTCTGCCTCCATGCCATGCCAGAAGAGGGCACCAGATCTCATTACAGATGGTTGTGGGCCACCATGTGGTTGCTGGGAATTGAACTCAGGACCTCTGGAAGAGCAGCCAATGCTCTTAAACCACTGAGCCATCTCTCCAGCCCCACTGACCCTCTTTGATCATAGTGTAACTGTTACCTGGTTCTTCCTTCTTGGGCTAAGACAGTAATTAATCTAGTTTGGACTTTACACGGTCTCACAGTTAAGAATCCTTGGGTTTTAAAGGAGACTGTGGACTTTTTTTTTTTGTTTTTGTTTTTGTTTTTCGAGACAGGGTTTCTCTGTGGTTTTGGAGCCTGTCCTGGAACTAGCTCTCGTAGACCAGGCTGGTCTCGAACTCACAGAGATCCGCCTGCCTCTGCCTCCCAAGTGCTAGGATTAAAGGCGTGCGCCACCACCACCCGGCTGAGACTGTGGACTTTTAAAGTGTTGGAAAAAATGTAAATACAGTGGGACTTTTAAAGTTATATTAATTTTTATGTTGTGATAGTAACATGAAATCTTGGGAACAATCAAGAAAGAAAAGGTTATGGTTTAACAGTGTTATGTCTGTGTGTCAGGTTGACAAGAGGTCAGTTGTGCTGGTTAGCTTCTGTCCACTTGACAATCTAGAGTCACCTGGGAAGAGGGGACCTCAGTTGATGAATTGCCTCTATCAGGTCGGCCTTGGGCACATTTGTGTGGCATTTTCTTGTTTTTTTTATTAATACGAGAGGGCACAACATATTGTGGGTGGTGCCACCACTGGGCATCTGGCCTTGGGAGGTATAAATAGGTAGCTGAGCATGAACCTGAGAGCAAACTAGTAAGCACGTTCCTTCATAGTGCCGGCCTTTGCTCATGCTGGGGCTCATGCCTTACTTACTTTAATGGTCAACAGATTCTGCAAGCCAAATGAACTCCTTCTTTCTCAAGTTGCTTTTGCTAATCACAACACTAGAAAACAAACTTGAACAAGCTATCATAGGGTCCAGTGAAACCACTCCTGGACATGTACCCAGAAGACGTTGTGTCCTACTAGAGGGATGATGTTTATTCAAGTTAATGGCTGCTCTATTCACACAAGCAGGGAGGTAACCTACTACGTGCCCTTAACACCTTTTTCTCTCTCTCTAGGGGGCTGTGGTTGCAGCATGGTGGTACACACTCATAACCCCTGCACTGCACGGGCAGAGGCAGGCAGGACATTTGTGGCTTTGAAGGCAGTCTGAACTACGTAGTATGAGGCCATCCTGGGGCTTAGATAAGACCCTGTCTTGTAGAAATAAAAAGGCAAAAAGAAGAAAACCAGAACCGCAGAAGGAATTGCATTCTACAAAAACACATACAATCAAACACATGTTACCACCACTTCCTGTCTCTCTCCATTATCTGCCCCAACTTCGGGTTTCACTTCCTGCCTTTCTTCTGGGCTTCAAACTAAACAACTCCCCCTGGGCTGCAGAATCACCGAAACTCTGAGGAAAAGAAAACCCCTCCTGGAACACCCAGGGTGCCGTGCTCTGCTGGAGGGAGGGCCTGTTTGCCCTCCTTCATTTCTTCTTTTACTCCCATAGCATTGTTCTTCCGGCTGACCTGGTAGCTCAGCAGATGAAGGGGCTTGCCACGAAGCCTGATCAATGACCTGAGCTTGGTCCTTGGATCCTATACAGTGGAAGGGGAGAATGGACCCCAGAGAGTTGTCCTATGACCTCCCAAGGTGTGCCCCCCCCCAGGATAAATAAATAATAAAAGGACCATCTGTGTGATCACAGGTTTGGAACTGTTGATCTCTGGGGCCTGATGACCTCAGAGGTGCGTGTGTCACTGAAGATGTCTTCCTCTCCCCTGGAATTTGACAATTGTTGGGGAATATTATTTTAAGGTGTATTACTTTTATTTATGCTGCCTTTGATTAACTGTGAAGCTGTGATTCTTTGCCAAGCTAAGGCCTGTCAATAGTCAATCATGGATCAGAGGGTCCCTCATAGAGCCCTATAACTCCCTGCTGAATTATCGACTATTGTCTGCTGTGTGAATTTTACCCTTTTGGCTATTTTGAGGGGCCCACCACTTAACTCCCAAATCAATCACATACAGAGGCTTATTCTTAGTTATGAATGCCTGGCCTTAGCTTGGCTTGTTTCTTGCCAGCTTTTCTTATCTTAAATTATCCCATCTATCTTTTGCCGTTTGGCTTTTATCTTTCTTACTTTTGTCTATCTAACTTTATTTCTTTCTCTGTGGTTTTCTGGGTAGCTGGGTGACTGGCCCTGATGTCCTCATCTTCTTGTTCTCTCATTGCTCCCCTTTCTTTCTTTTTCCAGATTTCTCCTATTTATACTCTCTGCCTGCCAGCCCCGCCTATCCTTGCTCCTATTGGCCATTCAACTCTTTATTAGGTTCATCAGGTGTTTTAGACAGATGGTCCTGGATAAACTCAGCAGATCACACAAAATAAAACAAAAGCTATGCATGGGGGAAAGGGACTTGTGAGGAGGAGAGGAGGTTAAAGAAGCTTAAGGAATTCAGAGAGGTGACAGTAACCAAAACACACAGTGTACATGTTTGAAACTGTCAAAGAACAAAATCAATCTTTTATTATTTATTTATCCTGGGGGGGCACACCTTGGGAGGTCAGAGGACAACTCTCTGGAGTCCGTTCTCCCCTTCCACTGTATAGGATCCAAGGACCAAGCTCAGGTCATTAATCAGGCTTGGTGGCAATCCCCTTCATCTGCTGAGCTACCAGGTCAGCCAGAAGAACAATGCTATGGGAGTAAAAGAAGAAATGAAGGAGGGCAAACAGGCCCTCCCTCCAACAGGGTGTGGGCACCCTGGGTGTTCCAGGAGGGGTTTTCTTTACCTCAGAGTTTCAGTGATTCTGCAGCCCAGGGGGAGTTGTTTAGTTTGAAGCCCAGAAGAAAGGCAGGAAGTGAAACCCGAAGTTGAGGCAGATAATGGAGAGAGACAGGAAGCGGTGGTAACATGTGTTTGATTGTATTTTTTTTTTTGAGACAGGGTTTCTCTGTGGTTTTGGAGCCTGTCCTGGAACTAGATCTTGTAGACCAGGCTGGTCTCAAACTCACAGAGATCCGCCTGCCTCTGCCTCCCAAGTGTTGGGATTAAAGGCGTGCGCCACCACTGCCTGGCTTGTATGTGTTTTTGTAGGATGCAATTCCTTCTGTGGTTTTGGTTTTCTTCTTTTTGCCTTTTTATTTCTACAAGACAGGGTCTTATCTAAGCCCCAGGATGGCCTCATACTACGTAGTTCAGACTGCCTTCAAAGCCACAAATGTCCTGCCTGCCTCTGCCCGTGCAGTGCAGGGGTTATGAGTGTGTACCACCATGCTGCAACCACAGCCCCCTAGAAAGAGAGCAAAAGATGTTAAGGACACTTAGTAGGTAACCTATACACAAGCAAGTCATGGTCGTGTGTACCTCTAACACCGGTAATGGGGAGCAGAGACAGGTGGATCCTAGGGGTTGTCTGGCCAGTCAATTTGAATTGGTGATCTCTAGGTTTAATGAGAGACGGTCTCAGAAAACAAGGTTGAGTGTAATTTAGGGAGACAACCTATATGGAGCTCGGATCTCCACACACCTTCACAGGTAGGTGCATCCCCTCATTGAGTCTTGCTACCTATTGAATTTGGGTATCACAGAGTATCTACAGGGGTCAGGAATCACTTGAATGGGTCACAACAAAGGCTCTGGAATAGAACTTTGAACAGATTGTGAGAAACATGTATTTTTTGTTTGTTTGTTTGGTTTTTCTATCAAAGGTAATTAGATAGGCAAAGGCCCATATTTTCTGAACCTCTCCCTTCTTCTTTGCTTTGATTAGCCAGTCATGTCAGATGGTAAAGTCAGCTTCCCACTAATAGAGTCAGATAGTCTTACTATCTATATTAGTGAGAAAAGACAGAGACCACTTGGCCAAGTATGTTGCTGGATAGCTTGCTCCTTTTTTAAAAAGAGAAATCGCTTTGGCAAATTACTTCCTCTTTGTGTGTTTCTTTATGAGATGTTGGGATTATTCTTTTCTAGCAACTTTGGTCTTGCTCATGATTTCAGATCCATCCACAACAGGGTTCTGATCCCTTCCACTGGGGAAGGTGCCACCCCTGTTGTGGTCTCCAGGATCTTGGGTGAACGACATTCAGAGTAAGAGGGGGTGAATGAGAAGCGTCGCTGACACAAAGCGAATGTGGGGTTCTGACCCACAGCTCTTTGGGTGTCCCTGGTGACTTCTGATTGCTAAGAAACATCTAACGTAGGCCACCCCCATGTGGGGATTTACTGGAGATAGATGAAGCACTTGAAATCAGAGTACAGAAAACCTTCTGTTGTGGGAAGCTGAAACTCGGATGGTTATCAGAGCCCAAGAAACCTCGCTTTAGGGAAGCTGAATCTCTGATAGCTCAATTCTCACAAAGCCAGATGCGAAATAACCTAGGTAAAAAGTTCTCTTAAGGAGACAGATTTCTGTAGACAGAGGGGAAGCCAAATCCTCCAGCCTGGCAAGAGGCTCCCCTATGTCTGGCGTCTCCCTATCTCAGCCGTGCCGTGCTCAGGTAGGGTAAAATGGTGCCGAGGTCACTGTGTTCTTCCTCTATTTCTTTGCTTTACTTTTTTTTTTGGGTCCACATTCCTAGGCCACATGTGCTGTTTTATCCTAAGTCAGTGAACTATGGAATGATCTTTCTGTACCATGTGAATATGTATTCCTCTCATTAATTAATAATAAAAGCCGTTTGACCAATAGCCAGGCAGGATAAGGCTAGGTGGAACAAACAAACTGAGAACTCAGATGAGAAAGGGCGGAATCAAGGGAGATGCCAGCCAGTTACCTAACAAGCAGGATGTGTAGAAAATGAGGTAACAAGCCTTGAGCCATGTGGCAAAACATAGATAGAAATAAGGTCTAATTTAAATGTAAGAGTTTGCTAGTAGGGGCTGGAGAGATGGCTTGGAGGTTAAGAGCGCTGACTGCTCTTCCAGAGGTCCTGAGTTCAATTCCCAGCAACCACATGGTGGTTTATAGTCATCTATAATGAGATCTGGTGCCCTCTTCTGGCATGCAGGCATACATGGAAAAATGTTGTATACATAATTAATAAATAAATTAATTAATTAAAAAAGAGTTAGCTAGTAATAAGCCTGAGGTGTTGGTCAAGCATTAATAATAAGTATAAGCCTCTGGGTGATTATTTAGAAGTGGCTGTGGGATGGGGTGGGACAGAGAAACCTCTGTTTACATGGTGCTTCTTTTACCTTTTAAATTTTTAAAAAAGATTTATTGATTTATTATGTATACAGTGTTCTGCCTGCATGCATACCTGCCAGAAGAGGGCACCAGATCTCATCACAGATGGGTGTGAGCCATCATATGGTTGCTGGGAATTGAACCCAGGACCTCTGGAAGAGCAGTCATCACTCTTAACCTCCGAGCCATCTCTTTAGCCTGCTTCTATTATTTTTTATATTTATTTATTTAATTATTTATTTTTTAAGAAAAGAGGTAGCTGTCTGCCTTGAATCTGTGAGATGTGTGGATCTCACAGGGAGGCGGACCCTAGAGGATGGGCTCATTTTTTTTTATTTATTAGATTAAAAAAAATACCAATCCAAGTTCCCATTCCCTTCCCTCCTCCCATTCCCTCCACATGCCCTCCTACCCCACCCCCATCTAATCCTCAGAGAGGGTAAGGCACATTGCCTTGTGGAAGATCTAAGGCTCTCTCTACTATATCTAGGCTGAACAAGGTATACATCCAAAGAGAATAGGATCCCCAAAAGCCAGTACATGCAGTAGAGATAAATCCTGGTGCCACTACCAGTGGCCCCTCAGTCTGCCCCAGTCATGCAACTGTCAAACACATTCAGAGGAACTAGTTGGTCCTATGCTTGTTACTTCCTAGTCCAGCTGGAGTTGGTGAGCTCCCATTAGCTCAGGCAAACTGTTTCAGTGGGCGAAAACCCATCATGATCTTTACCTTCTTGCTCATATTCTCATTCCTTTGACTTTTCAATTGGACTTTGGGAGCTCAGTCCAGTGCACTGATATGGGTCTCTGCCTCTGCCTCCATCAGTTGCTGGATGAAGGCTCTATGGTGATATTTAAGATAGTCATCAGTCTGACTACAGGGCAAGTAAAGATCGGGCCCCCCTCTCCTCTATTGCCCAGGGTCCTAGATGGGGGTCATCCTTTCGGATTTCTGGGAATTTCTTGAGAGCCAGGTTTCTGCTAACTCTATAATGGCTCCCTCAATTAAGATATCTCTCTCCTTGTTCTCATCTCTGTCCTTCTATCTCAATCATCCCATTCCCTCAAGTTCTCCTCTTCCTCCTCCTCTCCCTTCCTCTTCTCTTCCTACCCTCCCCAGTCCCCCCATGCTCCCAACCCTGCCAGTCAATCCTGTCCATTTCCAATTTCCAGGTGGGTCTATAGATACATTTTTCTTTGGGTTTACTTTATTACTTAGTTTCTCTAGGATCGTGAGCTATAGGCTCAATGTCCTTTGTTTATAGCTAGTATCCACTAATGAGTGAGTACATACCATGTTCATCTTTTTGGGTCTGGGTTACTTCACTCAGGATGGTGTCTTCTAATTGGGATGGGCTCATTTTATCAGTGAGCAGAACTCATTGTAAGCAAAAAGTAACTGTGCTGTTTTGTCATCACCTTGGCTAGTGGCCTCACTAAGATGGAGACAGTCATACTGCTGGGCCTCCATTGTGGTTAGTGCCATCATCAAGCTGTGAAAACCGTGTGACTTCACCACCACCTTGGTTAATGTATCACATGTTATAAATCAAAATCACGTCATTCATGAAGCTTCCCCTTCCCATTGAGCTCTCAGGGAACCAATGCACCCTTCAAATTTCTGGTATCATGGGGATCCACTCATGTGCTCTAATATTTTCCCATTTTTTTCTATTTTGTTTATTATATTTCTGGTTCATAGTTGTACCTTAGAAATGAGAGACTCAGAGGAGACACCAGCATGAGCTGTATTTCCAAGGGATATGGTCAATGTATTTTTATATCAGATTACGGAGGCAACGCCAGACTTCACGGTGGGTTTTACAGATTGTTTTGCATGGTGTATTTACTGGTTTCTTGGTGGGGGTGGGATGGGGCGTATGAGCTTTCTTAGCCCTGTACCTCCACCACTAGCCAGCTACTAAAGGGAACTGACATTTGAGATAGCTACAGTCGGGATGCTCATGGGAATTCGCAACAGCCCAGAGAGAAGTTGGGAAGGCACCAAGGTCTAACCAGGAGCCAGATGATAGACTGCCAAGTGCAAGCCAAGCTGCTGCCAGTGGGTGACTACAACAGCTGGAGGCGAAGAAGTATCAGCCAGCTTGGGCTAGAGGCTAGAGATGCTGGCTGTGCTGGGTCTCTAGGCCTGGTTTATCTCATTGAGATATAATATTCCTTTCTCCTTTTTTTTTTTTTGAGATAAGACTTCCCTGTGTAACATCCCTGGCTGTTCTGAAACTTTCTTTGTAGCCCACATCCCTGGCTGTTCTGAAACTTTCTTTGTAGCCCAGGCTAGCCTCAAACTCACGAAGATCCGCCTGCCTCTGCCTCCCGAGTGCTGGGATTAAAGGCGTGCGCCACCACCGCTCAGCACAGTTTTCCCTTCTTGAGACTCCTTTTCCCCATGCATGTTGTCTGCTTCTGTTTCTGCCCCATTGAGCCCTGGTTCTCTGGCTTCTGTTTTTACTTTCCAGTTATACTTATATGGACAAGCTAAGGAAAGAACAAGCTAATGCCTACCCTTTTGTAAGTTCTTTTTTAAAGTTTTTATTTATTTGTATTTTATGTATGAGTGTTCTGCATGTTTTCATAAATGGTTGTGAGCCACCATATGGTTGTTGGGAATTGAACTCAGGACCTCTGGAAAGCAGTCAATGCTCTTAACTGCTGAGCCATCACTTCAGCCCTTCTAAGTTCTTTTAGCTCCTACCGGAAATTTTTTTTAAACATTTAAAAAATTAATTTATTTTTATCTTATGTGCATTGGTGTTTGCCCACATGTATGTCTGTATGAGGCTGTCAGATCCCTTGGAACAGGAGTTACAGACAAGTGTGAGCTGCCATGTGGGTGCTAGGGAATTGAACCTGGGTCCTCTAGAAGAGCAGCCAGTGATCTTAATTGCTGAACCACCTCTTCAGTCCCTCCTGCCATAGTTTTAACAGGGCTTTCTTACTGAAGTCTTCTGGATGCTGCAAACATCAGTTTGATGATGTTTTGCTGTGTATCTGATGTTTCTGTCTTATGTTCATTCAAAACCAAAGACTGTAAAGTAGGTCGCTTTATACTGTGTAAAGACTGTCTGTGTTTTCTATAATGTTTACCTGAAAGCACACAAATCCCCTAGTTTAACAGTATGTATAAGGTAATGCTATTACATTATATCATAAGTATGTAGTTCAGGTTCAACTTGGTTTTATTAAGCTGGCATTGTATAGCACTGCCTTCTGAGCTGAACAACTACCATTTTCTTTTCTTTTTTTATTGATATTTATTGAGCTCTATATCTTTCTCTCTCCCGTCCCTGCTTCTCCTCTCCCCCTTCAACCCTTCCCCAAGTTCCCCATGCTCCCAATTTACTCAGGAGATCTTGTCTTTTTTCTACTTTCTACTTCCCATGTACATTAGATCTATGTAAGTTTCTCTTAGTGTCCTCGTTGTTCTCTGGAATTGTGGTTTGTAGGCTGGCTTTCTTTGCTTTATGTTTAAAAACCACCTATGAGTGAGTACATGTGATAATTGTCTTTCTGTGTCTGGGTTACCTCACTCAAAATAATGTTTTCTACCTCCATTCATTTTCCCGCAAAGTTCAAGATGTCGTTATTTTTTTCTGCTGTGTAGTACTCCATTGTGTAAATGTACCACAGTTTTTCTTATCCATTTTTTGGTCGAGGGGCATTTAGGTTGTTTCCAGGTTCTGGCTATGACAAACAAAGCTCCTGTGAACACAGTTAAGCACATGTCCTTGTGGCACGATTGAGCATCCTTTGGATATATACCCAAAAGTGGTATTACTGGGTCTTGAGGAAGGTTGTTTCCTAATTTTCTGAGAAATTGCCACACTGACATCCAAAGGGGCTGTACCAGCTTGCATTCCCACCTGCAATGCACAAGTGTTCCCTTTCCCCCACAACCTCTCCAGCATAAGTTGTCATCAGTGTTTTTGATCTTGGCCATTCTTACAGGTGTAAGATGGAATCTCAGAACAAATGCCATTTTCATCATGTCTACTGTACTTGCTTACAAAAGATCATCACAGCTTCTTGACTATTGCTGTTCCTTCATGGATGTGAGGGGGCAGGCGGGGTCACTGGACTCCCATCTGGGTATCCAGTCACTCCTACTAGCCAGTTGTCTGTAACTGTGCCCTAACTGCACTTGTCCCATTGTTCTTGGGGAGCACTAGAGGACATAAGCTGGGGAGGGATAGGGAGAGAGGGCTCCACCTATGTAGCTGTGGGAAAGCCAGCATCCATGCTGGGTTACTTTCCAGAGAGGCTACTTTTGGGTTACCTCTTAATCTGTCAGTATCCCCTCACCCATGCTGATGAATAAGCCCAGTAAACTCATTGGTTCCCAAAAGTAAGTTCAGTAAACTTATTGGTTCTCCATGGTGGACTTTGGTGACTAAAACTTTGTCATTGGGATGTTATAAGGAAGGGGTGGACATTGTTTAGTTATGCCCCTCCCAAGTTCTCACAACAGATGGTAAATTTGTTGCTGTTACTATGACTTATGTTATTAAAAAACTAGAAAATTTATCTGAGTTACGAAGGTCTGAGTAAGTTATTTAAGGTTTGTTAAAGATGAGACATAGACACGATATGCGTGATATTAAAATTTCTAAGGTTAAAGTTCATATGTACTAAATTTTTTGGTATCAAAGTTCAATATATTGAACCATGCTCAAAGCAATGGAGATAAAAGTGCTTGGTTTTTGCGTAAGCTTTACCTCAATGTTACACAGTGATGAAAAGTACCTGCTGGCTGTTAAAGACCCATACTAGAAGGCCACATTGATGTGACTAGAAGGATGAAAAGGGAGAGTATTGCTCTCCTTACCCTCCAAAGTCAGCTAGGTCCAAGGGGACTGTAGGGTATCCCTTAAAATGTTCTGTAGATCTTGTTCATGGAGGCCATGGAGATCCAACTCAGTGGCTCCAAACAGTTTATAAAGAGGTTCAGCACAGAGAAAATCATGCTTCCAAGGCAGCTCTGACTTAGCCTCCCATAGATGGAACAGATGGTAAAATGGAGTCTAAATGACTCTGGAGGACAAGATCCTTCACTGCTTGACAGAACCCCCCCCCCAAAAAAAAAACAGTTAATTTTGGCCAACTACATAGTCTTAAACACCTGCCAGGAAAGAACAGAGACCGAAATGACTTGTGTTTCTGTTACGGTCCAAGAGGTGCTACTCCCCAGACATTAGACTTAAATTCATGTGAAGTGTTACTTAGACAGCTGTATATTACTAATGGCTTCCTTCTTAATAAGGAAAATGCTGCCCAGATATAAGAGACTTCAGACCTTGGCTCAATTTAACACTGCAGGGTCTATCCAGAACCCAGACAGTCAGGTCCACTTATTGGTTTAATCTAAAAACCAAATAACACTCAAATTTCTCCGCTCTCCCTCTCTGGAAGCCATCTGAGAGGGAGCTCACACCGTGAAGCTAGTCTCTGCAACAGCTATCACGGCGTCTGAAAGCAGACCTGAGGTTCAGCACTCTGGAGACCAGTCTTCGAGGCCTAAGGAACATAATAGTGGCCAAACAGATGGAGGGAGAAACTTGTGAGCCTATCAAACTATTTCAATGGACTTTGATTTGAACATTGAAAAAGTTATCTCTGTTGTGGTTTCTTCTGGATCCTTGTCTCAGACTATTTTTCAGGGTTTCTCGGTGTAGCCGTGGCTGTCCTGGAACTCAGAGATCTGCTTGTGTCTGCCTCCTGAGTACTGGGATTAAAGGCGTGTGCCACCCCTACCTGGCCCTGTCTCAGACTCTCAAGGCTAGGAATTTTTGTCTTCACTTCTCCTTCATATTTCTGTCCAGGCACCAGACAGGGACCTCCTTTGCTCCCTATACCTGAATGTTATACAAAGAAACCACCAATACACTTTGGAGTCTTTTAGACAGGCCCATGGGAGGGGCCTTCTGACTACTATGCCCAATGACCCCTTCCAGCTGGAAAAAAGAACAGACCAGCCATCGCCCCGATTCCATAATGATAGTTAAGGTTACCTCTTCAAAAATGGGGGGGGGGATGATTAAAAATTGTATAATGCAGAGATGAGAATTGTGAGAACCCCTTTTAATATCGAAGGTAGTCAGTTTGATAAAGGCCCATATTTTCTGAAGCTCCCCCTTCCTTTTGTGCTAATTCGTCAACCACGCCAGTGTGTAAAGCTGAGATTCCACCAATGGGGATGAGATGAGGTCATCACTTACATCAGGGATGAAAGACACAGACCATCGCGGCCAAGTGTGCTGCTTGCAACCCCAGTTTGGGTTCTGGCACGCCTTTCCTGGGAAAATAAATTACTTAACTTTGCATGTTCCTTGTGGGATACTGAGATCACTCTTTTCCAACACAGACCCAGGGCCTTGATTCATCCCTCAAACATTTGTTGGTGCTCCTTTTCTCTGTGGAGATAGCTCCAAGTCAGAGGGAAGGGACAGAACAGCTCTGACACTGTGTCTAGGAAGGCAGGTTGGGGGGGGGGGGTGTCAGATGACCAGGGCTTTAGAGCAGTGATTTCAAAACTGACAAAAGTCAGATTAGCTGGGAGGTTTAGGGTATTTTGTGAGTCAGAGCTGGGGTCTCCAAAACATGTACTGGTCAGGCTGAGTGGCTCTTAGTAATGGTGCAATAGAAAAAAAAATCTTGGTAGTGGGCTCAAGAAACATGCGCCATGCTTCTGATTTACCCTGAGGCAATGGACATGGCACTGGGACACTGGGCTGGATCAGCAGCTGCTCCTCTTCTCGCAGATCCAGCCGTCCTTCTCATTGCTACATGGTGCGTCATTCCACAGCCCCGAGTGTAGCATCATGACACAGTCCTCACGTCCTCTGGAATCGTTGGGCTCTCCAGAGTTCCAGTGACTGCGGTGGTTCAGTGGGGAGTGTTACTGGGAATCTGGGCTGGCGATAGACCTAGGGTCCAGCCTCCCTCCCTGCCTTGTTGCTTGACTCTGGCATAGACACCCTGAATGTCTAATTTGAGTTTATATTACAGTGAGCATTTGTAAGGGCTCAGAATTGAACTCTTAGCCAATTCCAGGGTTTAGCTTTTCCACTCTTAAAAGGTTAGTTCAGGGACTGTGGAGATCGCTCAGTGGAAAAGAATCCTTGTTGTATAAACATAAGGACTTGAGCTCAAACCCCAAACAGTTACATAAAAATCCAGCTATGGCTGTGCATGTGTTTGTAACCTTGGCAGGGCGGGGTTTTCTGGCTGTCAGTCAACCTAGATCCAGGTTCACTGAGAGACCCTGTCTCAGTGGGATAAAGCAAGGAATGGTAGAACAGACTATCTAGAGTTCTCCCCTAGCTTTTCATGAGCATGCGTGGGTTTGCAAGCTCCCCATGCACCATATACACACTCGCCAAAGCACCAGCAACAATGCTCTCCTAGGAATTAGTCTTTAGACATATCCCAAAGCATTTTTCCTAGGGTCTAACTTTACCCTTCTGAATCTCTCTTGGAGCCGTCTCCTTACCTGAAGGTGAGTGAGACTCCATCTACCCACTGGTAGCCTTGAATCTTGCCGAGGTGGCGAACTGTCCTCAGACCCAACCAGTAGCCTCGGCCCCGCGTGCGCTGACTCAGGAAGCTCTGGAAGGGAGTAGAGATGTCATCTGGCCAAGTCTGCTTGACATCCCGGGCCGCACCAGCTCAGGTGAACTCTGATTCTCCTCTGCCAAGTGCTAGCAGCATACCTGCTCATCCAGGTCTTTGACAATCACCAAGTGGGCACCGTGGACTGAACAGAAGCTCTGTGCTGTGTTCCATATAGCCTGAGTCTCAGAGAAATAGTAGCAGGATCCTTGGAAGTGTAGCCATGATGTGGGGCACTTCTCACAGGATTCTGTTGGGTGGTGAGGGTCAGAGAGACGGATTGTTATCGAATGAGGCCATTGGAATGCCATGGAGGGTGTTGTATACCAGAGACACAAGGTTTAGGTCAAAAGGCACATCTGGTAGAAAGAGAAGCCTTGAGAACCCCAGGCAGGGCCCACTCCTTCCCATCCTTAGTCTTCTCTCTGGCTCACTGTTTTGTTGCTTGACAGCCTCCAATGCCTGGAAGAGCTCACTGCGGATGTCTTCACGATCTCTGGCTGCTTTAGCCAAACTCTGGGTCACTACAGGGCCAGAACGGTGGACAATTAGAGCGGGAGTTGGATTGGGACTTATGTACAGGTCAAGATCTATGTCCAGTGCCAGTTCATGGTTACTATCAGGGTCAAGAATAACTTCAGTCTGGGCGTGGTGGTTTCAGCTACTTCTGAAGGCTGAGACAGAGGAGATTGCAAGTTCAAGGCTAAATTGGGCTACAGAGTTTAAGTTCATCCCGGGCAACTTAGTGAGACCCTGTCTCAAAATAAAATATAAAATATGTGTTGGTGATAATTTTGGTATTAGAACACCTGCCTAGAATCGCCCAGTGAGGGGCTGGGGGAATGGTTCAAAGGCAGAAGAACACTTGCTTAGGGTCACACAGTGAAGAAAGCCTGCCTATTATGTGAAGCCCTAGGTTGCGTCACCAGGGATCTGAGGGTCTAGGACTGTACTGCCAAGAAGGGGCGTGGCTATGGTTAGAGGCGAAGGTCAGGGGTCAGGGGGTCGTGTTCAGCTTCAGCTCTCACCACGCTCTTGCAGTTCTTTAAGGGCGCTCTCCTGCTCCATCAGCTTTGTCTGTGTGTTCTTAAACTCAGCGAGTGTGGTTTGCAACTGCGCTTTCATCCCGGAGCCTATGTGGGGATGGAGCGACCTTTTGGGACCTGCCAGTGTCACCCACCTGTCCCATTTCCCAGCCCCACAGCTCTCAAGCCTCCACCAGGCCCGTTTCTTACAGCAGTTCCCGCAGGCACCGACATCTTCTTTCAGGGCACTCAGCATCATCTTTTGCTCTGAGGCTGGAATGAATTCCCCCCCAACACACTAGGTCAGGGGACACCCTTCTCCAATCCAGGTTCCCCCCATTTCCAGGGGTCTCTGCTAATTCACTACCCAATTTCGGAATTCCTGGCAGTCCCACCTCCTACCGCCAGGGGACGCAGACGCCCTGCTCTGCAATTCGCACGCACCGTTTGTCTTTAGCTGGTCCTGGTGGCTGAGCAGCGCCCTGCGCTCGCTGGAGGCTGCAGAGAGAAGCAAGCAGAAGTTGGGAACCTTCCGCTTTCCTAGAGTGTGTGAGTACCTGTGTTTGGTATCCACGGAGGCACAATCCAGGAATACAGCACTCGGGCACGGATAGGAGACATGCATAGTGCATACATACAGCGCCAAACAGACACATGTTTGGTTTACTCTAAAGGTTCTTAACCTTCCTAATGTTTCGACCCTTTAATATTTAATAACCACCTCATGTTGTGGTGACCCTCCAACCATAACATTATTTTCTTTGCTACTTCATCATTATAATTTCGCTACTGTTCTGAACCATAATGTAAGCATATGATTTTTGATGATCTTTGGGAACACCAAAGGGTTGTGACTCACAGGTTGAGAACCTCTGGTTTATACTTACTGACGTCCAGGATGCCATCTGGTGCGCCACAGAGGGAACAAGTTTGTGCCTTCCCTGCCAGGTGGCATACAACTTGTTCCGCGTTAAAGGATCATTGTCGTGGGCTGGAGAGATCGTTCAGAGGGTTAGAGCGAGCTGCTCTTCCTGAGAACCCCTCAGCACCCACATGCGACAGCTCACGACTGCCTGTAACTCCAGCTCTAGGGAAGTTGATGTCGTCTGGCATCTGTGGGCACTTGCACACGCGTGTCACACCCTCACGCAGGCACATACAGGTACACATCAAGAGAATCACTCACCCTTGGACAACAGGGTGCTCAGGATGAGAGTCCATAGCACTGTGGCCACCAGGGAAGCCAAGACCAGAAAGGAAAGCCTTTGTTTGTAGTACTCCCAGCGTCCCAACTGCCCTAGGAGAACACCGATGGATTCTTGATTCTTCCAGGTTGGGTTAGAATTCTATGCCAATGTAGCTGGGTCTATGACTGGAATAACACCTGTCCCCTAACTGGGCTTCCTGGGGAAGACTCAAGGGTTGCCCTACCCAGCCCTTTGGGTCCCGGGGAATCCTCCACACCCAGGCTCTACTCTTCCCCACACCCAGGGTGCAGGCACTGCCATTCTGCAGTCCTGTCCGTACATTGGTGGCCCCTCCCCTTGACATTAGGACCCACGGAGGAAGATGAGGTGATCCCTTCACTCATACCTCTGGGGACCTCCTCGATGGCGCTACCCAGCTTGCTGTATCCACCAGCGTCCATGATGGTGGTAGGATCCAGCCCGGGACAGAGATATAAATTTAGGTCCCCACCCTAGTCCCATCCTATCTCTTTTCCTTCCTTCCTTTTCATTTCCATGGCCTCAATTCCTTAGGAACCCAGCCAACGGCCGGTCACAGTGCTGGGCAAGGCTGGGGCTGGGAGGGGCAGCTCCAATCTGTGCGGCTTGGTCATTGCAGCTGTATTTCCTCGGTGCCAGGAGCTTCTCTTCAGAGTTGTTCTCTCTCTCTCTCTCTCTCTCTCTCTCTCTCTCTCTCTCTCTCTCACACACACACACACACACACACACACACACACACACACACACAGAAAAACTTGGGGTGTTGTTATCCAGGTGCCACCTATCTTTTTAAAAAACGCTTTGCATTTTATTTATTGTGTGTGTCTGTGGTGCCGGCATACGAGTAGGGGTCCCTCTGAGCTCCACTCACAGGACAACCTGCGAGAGAATTGTTTTTCTCTACCATGTGGGCTTTGGAACCCAAACTTGGCAGCAAGTTCCTTTATCTACTGCTTTTGTCCTGTTGGCCTCCATCCACCCTTTTTCTGAAACAGGGTCTCTCAATGGCCAGGAACTTGCTAAGTACTATAGGCTGACCACCAAGCCCCAGAGCCCCACCTGTGTCTGTCACCTCAGCACTGGGGTTGCCCCACACCAACTGTCTCTGTTAGGTTAGGGTAGCTACTGGGGATCAAATTTAGATCCTCATGCTTGCAAAACAGACAGTTACTGCCTGAGCTGCCTCTCTCCCCCAGCTCTGGTCTCTGTCTCTTATGGGCTCAGGGCTGAGATTTCTCCTGAGGTGGAAAACATTGAATTCAGCCAAGTGTCTCAGGACCCTGCTGGATCCTGAAAAGTCTCTCTAGGTGTGATCTTGACCTGAAGGTGTTGTTTAGACACTGCTTGACCTTGATGTGAATTCAGCTGACTTTGGTTGGAAGGGAGAGAATACTTCCGTGGGAGGGAGCTCTTAACTAAGCTGGCTGGGTCTTCTGCTGGGGAGAGTAGGGTGGGCCTGGAGGTGGTGTACAGTTTAGAAGTTTTCTTCTTTGTGATGAAGGGGGAACAATGACAGGGCCTGATCCTGCGATGAGCAATTGATGTCACGGCGAAGGACCCAGTCTGTAAAGTGCTGCTGTGGAAACGGGGGCCTGAATCTGACCCCTAGTGCTCAGGAAATACCTGAGTGGGGTGGAACACGCTTGTAATCCCAGCACTGGCAAAGTGGACACAGGCAAGTCCCTGGAGCATCTGCGAGTTCCAGGTCACCATGAGAGTCTGTGTCTCAGAAGCAAGGTGGGGCCAGGGAGATGGCTTAGCTGCCAAGGGGACTTGACACCATGCTCGATGACTGTGTTTGATGCTAGGACTTACATGGGAGGAGAACCAACTCCTGAAAGTTGCCCTTTGACCTTCACACATGTGTCATGACCTGTGTGGGCACACATGTGTGTGGAAACTGCACACAAAGTAAGTAAATAAATGTAACTGAAAATTAACACACATACACAAACACACACATGAAAAAAGTGTACAACTCCCAAGGAAGAACTTTAAGGGTTAACCCGGATTATAATGTAATGAGCCTGTGTCTCAAAACCAAACCAAACCAAAGCAAACCAAAACAAAACTTAATAAAATCTCCCAGCAAACAAACAAACAAAAAACCAAAACCTAAACAGATGAACCTGGGGCTGCAGCAAAGTCAATGGAATGCTTGTCTGTCATGCCCCAAACCCTGGACAGGATCCCCAGTAGGGAACAGACTGGATATGGCGGTGCACCTGTAATTCCAGCTTTTGGGAGGGACAGGCAAAAGACTTGGCTACCCAGATGAGTCTGAGGCCAGCCTGGGCTACGCAAGACCCTGTCACAAAGAAACAACAAACTCAAACCCAAGCCCAAATCAATACTGAACATCTCCCCAGCCTCCAAATGTAATGTATTCTTTAAACAAATATTGGATATCTGATGCTTGACAGAAATTTCTCTGAGAATTGGGCTATAACAGGGAACAAATTATTTCCTTCTGGGTGTTAATACTTCTCAGGGATGGTCAGGGAGACAGACACTATGTTAAATTTACCATGGATGAGAAAGGGGCCAATAGGGCCACCTACCTCCAGGAACAGTTGTTTGTACTGATATTTCATTTGTATTTTAATAAATAAAGCCTGCCTGAAGTTCAGAGAGTAAAACAGCCACCCTGGCCAACCTTACAGACCAGGCAGTGGTGACACACAACTTTAATCCCAGTAGCCACACTAGTTTGCCATAGAAGCCAGGTGGTAGTGGTGCATACCTTTAATCCCAGCACTACACAGGAATATAAGATGGGAGGAGATAGCTCTCACACATAGTCTCATTCAGGATCGCCATTTGGGACTGAGATAGAGGTAAGAGCCAGTGGCTGGCTGTTTTGCTTTTCTGACCTTCAGGTTGAACTCAAGTTTCTGTCTCTGGGTTTTTAATTAATCATGCCACGGTTGCTGGGAGAGAGAGTGCCATTTTCTTTAGTGCTGGTGCCACTGGCTACTTGTCTTGCTCTTATTAATAAATAATCTTGCACCTGTGCTCAGGGACGCAGCCCTTGCTAAACTTGGTGGGCCACACTCAAAAAGAAGACAAGACCACAGTTAGGGGAGTCACTGAGACGAAGACTCCCAGTGGGAGAGGAAGGGTGATGGCGTGATGGTGCTTACTAAATGGTATTGGGAAAATTTCAAACAATAAAAACAATTTTAAAAAGCACATGGCGGGCTTAAGAGATGGCTCAGTGGTTAAGGGGGCCTCTTTTTTGCAGAGGACCCCAGTTCAGTCCCAGCACCCGTTACATGGCTCACAACCACCTATAACTCCAGCTCCAGGGGTCTGATGCCTCCATTCTCTTTGGTTCCTGCACTCCAGTGTGCACACACACCCTTACACATAATTGAAAATAAGAAGAATGAGCATGAAAAAAAAATAAAAGCGAGTTAAAAGGAAGACCTTTACCACAGTAGCTAAGTTATAAAACCATGTTTGGTGTCCAGCCCCAGAGGAATAGATGGAGAAAATGGGGCTTATAAAGTCATAAAGGACGCGTGTATGTTGTTTTCAGGAAAATGGATACAACTGGAGACAATCGTATTAACTGGATTAAGTCAGTTCCAGAAAGACAACTATTGAATGTTTTCTCTCCTTTGTGGTTCCTAGATTTTATATAGTTACATAAAAATCGCGAATGTATACATGACAAGAATGTAGAAGTGAAACCGCCTAGGGAAAGAAAGGGGCCAAGGGGAGGGGGAGATGTAGGAAACGGGAAGGCGAAGGGATGTATTCAATGTACAGTGTGTCCTTGCACGAAAATGTGCTCATGTGACCCATTCCTGCGCAGTGCAAATCTAAAACTCAAAACAAAAACAACCCCCTGCAAGCTGGGAGTAGTGGTGAACTTCTGGAATCCCAGTGTTGAGAGTCTGTGAGTTCAAGACCAGCCTGGCCTGCATTGTAGCTTTCTAGGACAGTCTAAACTACACACAGCGAGACCCTTTTTTTTACAAGCAAGCATAAATCAAAGAAAAATGGACATGAAACGTTGCTAGGGTTGGGAAAGTGGAAGAGGAGATGAGGGAAGAAGATGGAGAACTAGGGCCTGAGGGGATGGCTCAGCTGGTATAAACACTTGCTTACTTGATTCCCTGAGTTTGATACCCGCAACCCATTGACCCCCGAAAGTCCTCTGAACTGCATGTTCATTCTGTGGCACCCACCTACTTGCACAGACAGTAACATTCACACAAATACACAAAAATAAATAAATTTGAAAAAGAAGGCAAGTGCTGTGGTCCATTTGTCATCCTTGTGCCGAGCGATGGTGGACCCCAGGGGCTTGTTCCAAGCCAGCGAAAGACTCTGAGGCAGAAAAACCAAAGATGCTTACCTAGTACTCCAAACCCACTTAAAAAACCCAAACAAACAAGCAAACAATGACAACAACAGCAACAAACCATAACCGAGGAGACCTTAGGCTCTGTGCGGCCAGTCTACCACCGCTGCTTACATAGACTGACACACCATCAGGGCACCTTTAACCAGAGAAGCCCCTCTTTTCAGTGAACAGAAGTCAATGCAGACTCCTGTGGAAGCTTTGTGGTAGAGGGGCAAGGGGAGTGTAAGAGCAGGGTTGTCACATGTCAAACTCTTGAGGACTGTCTAGAGATTCTAGCACAGAGCCCGGTTACACGTATACCCTTGACATAAGATCAGTCTGTGTCTATAGGAAAGGTTGTCCTCTTCAGCTGAGCACACTTGGGTTGTGCGTGCTCCTGTAGGTGACCCCTCACACACATTCCCGTGAGCAGCCTCAGTGCGATCCTTGGCTCATCTCATTGGACTTCGGTGGTGGTATCTTTACTTCGGTCTGTCATTGGTTTCCTATCCAGGTGAGCATATACTTTTTGACATATCTTCAGGAATAGCATCACAGAAACACACACACACACACACACACACACACACGGAGAGACAGGGAGCTTTATGTATCGAGATATAGTCTAGGATCTGCAAATGAGAGAAAATGTGATCCTTGTCTCTCTGTTTTCTAAGTTATTTTGCTTTAAGGTGACAATCTTCAGTGCAGCTGCTTACAGCAGGTAACACAATTTTACTCTTCTTTGTGGATGAACAAGATTTCATTGTAAATATGCCACATTATCTGTAAGTTAATAAAAACATACTCATTCATCTGTTGATGGACACATAGATTGTAAAGCAGTAAACATGGATGGCCTTTGGTGTCTTGGGTCTGTAACCGGGGTGACACAGCTGGGACACAAAGCAGTCTCAGTTGCATTGGTTTTGTGAGGATGGGAGCTGATCAGTGCACAGTTACATTGGTTTTGTGAGGATGGGAGTCGAGCGATGAGTTCACAGAAATGATTCCTCTTTGCTCTTTGCTGTGACGGGATGTGTCCATCCCGCCATCTTGACTTCCTTGCTGAAAAGAACTTTGTAATCTGGAGTTGTGAGCGTAATAATTTTTTCTCCTCAGACTTGATTTCACCAGGTATTTTTACACAGCAACAGGAAACAAAACCAGGGCACCTGCTGAAAGCAGGGCTAGGGTATAACTGATTCGTCGGCTATGCCACCCCTGGGTGTCTATTTGAAGGAATCTGTGTCAGTTAGTACACCACAGCATGCCTTCCATACTCGTTACAGCACTATTCACGACAGCCAAGCTATGGAACAGCTGAGGTGTCCATCAGCAGATGGATGGATAAAGGAAATATGGTCCAAGCACACAGTGGAGTTTTAGTCTCTCATCAAAGAGAGAAACAATGCTATTTGCAAGGAAATGGATGGAACCGAAGAGTGTCATGTTAAGCGAAATAAGCTGGAACAACAACTATCACATGGTTTTTCCCTTTTGCAGAAACTAGTTGTAGAAAAAAAGCTGCCCTGAAAGTAGAAGTGGACGACACGAAAGGAGGAAGGGATCTACATGGTGTCTTTGTGGGGTGCGGAGACTTCATTGCCACAGCTAAAGCTAACAATTACTTGCTTTCTGGAATCTGCGAAAATACTTCTGCAAATTAAAAAACCCACAGGCATTAGCAGAAAAAAACAGGTCAAAGGTAGGAAGTAGCAAGACCTAGAAGGAGAAATCCACATGAACGTGTGTGGCTTCATGGTGGTTCATGCTTGTGATCACAATTCTCAGGGCTCATACAGGAGAATCGCTAGCTCAGGGCCCATCTGGACCACACAAGACCCTGTTTACAAAAACAAACAAAGCCAAAACAGAGTGTTGAACATGCATTTAAGGAGAGTTTGAGTTCATTAGGAATTGAAGCACAAGTAACACCATGTCGGTTATACTAAATAAAATAGCAAACAATAAAAGAGGTGGGCAGAGGGAGGAGAGGTGGCTCAGGGGTAAAGAGAGTGTACAGCTTTTGTCAAATGAGCTCATTCCTGAGTCTCCACGTCGGTTGACTCATGGTCTCTTGTGACGACAGCTGATGGAACCCCATGCTCTCTTCTGACTCCCTCAGGTACGTGCATTCATATACACATGGATATACATAAACATACATCTTTAAAATATTAAAGACAAGTGGATAGTTTTTCATCTGATTGTAACCCAGGCTGGCTTTGTATTCACAATCCTTCTATTTCAGCCTCCCAATTTCTAGGATTACAGGTGTGTACCACTACAGCTGGATGAAAAGGTGCGTAGTTTTTAGAGTTGGTAAGGATGTGGAGGGATGTGGAGAGAAGGGAATCTTTGTTCACTGCTGATTGATGTACAAATTCAGTCACTTGGGAAAGCAATTTGGAAGGTGAAAGTACATAGTAAAATTGCAACAGCATATGTCCTCTGAGAAGTTTATGTGTGTATATGTATGATGTGTGAATATGTATGTGTATGGTGTTTGTGTATAATGTATGTGTGTGCATTTGTATGTGTATGGTGTGTGTATAATGTATGTGTGTGCATTTGTATGTGTATGGTGTGTGTATAATGTATGTGTTTGCATTTGTATGTGTATGATGTGTGTGCATTTGTATGTGTATGGTGTGTGTATAATGTATGTGTGTGCATTTGTATGTGTATGGTGTGTGTATAATGTATGTGTGTGCATGTGTTCATGCATGCATGTGTATGGTGTGTGTGTATGTGTATGATATTTGTGAGTACACTTGTGTGCATGTATGCATGTGTATGTGTATGGTTTGTGTGTGTGTAGGCCAGAGGTTGAGTCATATGTTCTCCTCTATCACCCTTCACATTGTTTTTTCAAATCCTGTGTGTCTGTACATACATGTGGAGGTCAGAAAACAACTTGGTGTGTTGGCTGTCTCCTTTTATGTTTATGAGGGCTACAAGGTTCAAGTAAATTCAGGCCACCAGGCATGCAGGGTAAGAACCTTTGCCCACTGAGCCACTCCGCCAGACTGACACCTTATTTTCTGAAAAAGGATCTCCTGTTGAACCTAGAACTACTGGTTCCAATAGACGGACTATTCAATGAATCTAGGGATCCTCCTGTCTCCATGCGGGGCTGGGGTTATAAGTGCTTGCTGCTGAACCAAGCCTTTTGAAGTGCATGCTAGGGATCTGAATTAGGCCCTCATGCTGTCAAACCACATTCTTTATTAGTGAAATGTAGAAATAGGAGCGGTGGGGCTGCTTCCCGCCACCCGGCTAGCATTACCCGAAATAATTACACGGAAACTGTATTCTTTTGAACATTGTCTGGCCCATTAGTTCCAGCCTCTTATTGGCTAGCTCTTACATATTGATCTAATCCATCTTTAATAATCTGTGTAACCCACGAGGTGGCTTACTAGGGAAGATCTTAACCTGCGGCTCTGTCGGGTGGGAGAATCATGGCGACTGCCTTGAATCTGCTTCTTTCTCCCAGCATTCTGTTCTGTTTACTTTGCCTATCTAAATTCTACCCTATCAGAGGGCCAAGCAGTTTCTTTATTACTTAACCAATAAAACAACAGATAGAAAGATGACCCTCCTCCATCAGTGAAATCATCTTCCTAGCTTCTGATATTTAGAAAACATATATACGTAAAAAGGAGGTCTCTCCAAGGGGACATCTACTTCCTAGGAGGCTCATCCTGAGTTGTTTATGGCACCAGAGTTGGGGGCAATCCCTTTGTCCCCAAGCAGTGGATAAGTCCGTAAGATCTGATGAGGACATACAACAGATCAGTCATAACTTAGTCATTCAGGTGTAAGATTTCCAGATCTCAAAAAGCAAGGGTTGGGAGAAATGGAAATTGCTACAGTTAAAAAAAAACTGTCAGGGTAGCCTGGGGTAGTGGCACACACCTCTAATCCCAGTGCTTGGGAGGCTGAGGCTGGCGGGTCTCTGAGAGTTCCAGGTCAGCTGGTCTACAGATCCAGGAGAGGTAGACTGTTATACAGAGAAACCCTGTCTTTAACAACAAACAAAACCAACCCCCAATGGAAACAACAAAAACAAAACCCAAACAACCAAACAAAAACCAACCAACCAACCAAACCAAATTAAACCAAACAAAAAATCCAAAACCAAAATTCAAAACAACCTGTCAGGGTTAAAAAGCAATGTAAGGGTTAAAATGGTAAGGTTGGGGGTACAAGGGGAGATAAATAAGAGGGCTTGCAGCTCAGAGGAGATAACCAACCCTGTGGAAAACAGAAAGGCCCATTTGGGCCCCAGCAGGCCACTAAAAGTCCTCCCTTGAGGTGCAAGACACCATTGCCCTTTCCTCTAGTTAATGTCTAGATCTTACTTATAGGTATAGCTTTATATGCACTTTTGGGTCAAATGCATTTACTTGCGCCAGACTGAATTGTGGCTTAGGAATGCGCTGAGAATGCCTCCAGCTTCCCTGTGACCAAGAAGGGGAGGGAAAATGGAAGAGTAAGACTTTTCAGTTCAGAGGCTGGCAGCTCTCACGGGGGCTGACTGAGTCAGCCACTCTGGAGGGCAGACTTTGCTTCCCTTTCTGATGACTAGAATCTTCAGTGTGATGATAGTTCCATCAGAACCGCATGTCCTGAGATGCAAGTCATGACTATGAGCGGGCCTTCATCAGTTCCCTAGACAGCAAAAGGTGGAGAAAATATCCTCAGATACTTGTTGACAATTTAATACTGTTACCTCTTTTAAGAGAAAACTTTCACACTCATTTTTGTTCTCTCTATGCAATGTGCTATCTTTTACAAATAAAAATGTATATTTGTATTCTAAAAAAAAAAAAAAAAACTTGACTTTTTGGATACTCTACAAGTGTCCCAGCGTGAATTCTTCCCCTTCAGGAGCTGAAGACACAATATCAGTGCTCCAATTAGAATAGGGTGACCACAGGAGGCATCGCCCACTTGTAACAGAAATGACTGGAGGTATAATCACACACACACACACACACACACACACACTCACACACACATGCGCACACACACCCACGCACACACACACGCACGTATAAACATGCACGCACGCACGCACACGTGTACACACCATGTGTGATTATGTGTAAACTTTAAGCCCTTGCATCAAACACATCAGCACAGACCTCAAGGATAAAGAGTTAAAGCACACGTGGTCAGTGCTTGGAGGAGTTATGTAGGGCCAGGAGTTGCTTTTCCAAGAAAACAGAAGGCCCTACTCTTCTCAGAAGGCCTCTTGTTGAACGTGGCACTTCTCTTTCCTTTATCGCCAGGAAATGAGAGGCAGGCCATGACTGCCTCAGAGCTTCCAGGCAGGGCACACCCCAAGTAGTTCTTAATAAGAGGGAGAGAGGGGTGAGAGATAGAGATAGAGATGATAGAAATAGAGGGAGAGAGAAAGAGAGGGAGAGAGGAGAACGGCATAACGTCTTTTTGACACATTTATGAAAGGGTTTGAATGGATTTGATTCATCAGCCCTGATGAAGGAGAACATGTTACTATGCTTGGCAAAGTCAGAGGAAGTTCTGAAAGAGATACTGTTGGAATGCTACCCTCAAGGACACACGCACAGGGCCTTGACTGTCCTAGTCCTCGCAGAGACCCAACTGCCTCTCTATCTCAAATACTGGGGTTAAAGGCTGTCTTTTGCTTTAAAATTTTATTAAGTTGACAGATTCAATGAAATGCCCACCAAAATCCCAGCAAAATTCTTCAAGACCTTGAAAGAATGGTACTCAACTTCATATGGAAAAGCAAAAAACCCAGGAGAGTCAAAACAATCCTGTACAATAAAAGAACTTCTGGAGGTATCATAATCCTGACTTCAAACTCTACTACATAACTACATACAGTACTGAAAACAGCCTGGTATTGGCATAAGAACAGACAGAAGGACCAATGGAACCAAATAGAAGACCCGGATATCAATCCACACATCTTCAAACACCTGAATTTTGACAAAGAAGCAAAAAATATCAAATGGAAAAAAGAAAGTATATTTAACAAGTGGTGCTGGCATAACTGGATATCAACATGTAGAAGAATGAAAATAGACCCATATCTATCACCATGCACAAAACTCAAGTCCAAATGGATCAAAGACCTCAACATAAAGCCAGCCACACTGAACCTTATAGAGAGAAAGTGGGAAATACTCTTGAACGCATTGGCACAGGGAACTACCTCCTAAATATAACCCCGGTAGCACAGACACTGAGAGAAACAATTAATAAATGGGACCTCCTGAAACTGAAAAGCTTCTGTAAAGCAAAGGACACGGTCAACAAGACAAAACGAGAGCCTACAGAGTGGGAAAAGACCTTCACTAACCCCACATCAGACAGAGGTCTGATCTCCAAAATATACAAAGAACCCAAGAAAATTGGACACCAAAAGGACACATAATCCAATAAAAAAATGGAGTACAGACCTAAACAGAGAACTCTCAACAGAGGAATCTAAAATGACTGAAAGACACTTAAGGAAATGTTCAACTTCCTTAGTCATCAGAGAAATGCAAATCAAAACAACTCTGAGATTCCAAGATCAAAAACACTGGTGACAATTTATGCTGGAGAGGTTGTGGGGAAGAGGGAACACTTCTGTATTGCTGGTGGGAATGCAAGCTGGTACAACCCCTTTGGATGTCAGTGTGGCGATTTCTCAGAAAGTTAGGAAACAACCTTCTTCAAGACCCAGTAATATCACTTTGGGGTATATATCCAAAGGATGCTCAATCGTGCCACAAGGGCATATGCTCAACTATGTTCATAGCAGCATCCTTTGTCATAGCCAGAACCTGGAAACAACCTAAATGCCCCTCAATCAAAGAATGGATAAGGAAAATGTGGTACATTTACACAATGGAGTACTAAACAGCAGAAAAATATAGTGATATCTTGAATTTTGCAGGAAAATGGATGACGCTAGAAAACATTATTTTGAGTGAGGTAACCCAGAACCAGAAAGACAATTATTGCATGTACTCACTCATAGGTGGTTTTTAAACATAAAGCAAAGAAAACCAGCCTACAAACCACAATCCCAGAGAACTTAGACAACAGTGAGGACACTAAGGGAGACTTACATAGATCTAATTTACATGAAAAGTAGAAAGTAGAAAAAGACAAGATCTCCTGAGTAAATTGGGAGCATGGGGACCTTGGGAGAGAGTTGAAAGGGGAGGGGAGAGGCAGGGAGGGGAGCAGAGAAAAATGTAGAGCTCAATAAATCAATAAAAAAGAAAAAATTTTATTAAGTTGTTGGCTGTTTTGTGTGTGTGTGTGTGTGTGTGTGTGTGTGTGTGTGTGTGTGTGTCATGCTGCATATGTGGAGGTCAAGTACAGCTTCTGGAAGTCAGTTTTCTACTATTATATGGATCTCAGAGATTGAACTCAGGCCATCGGGCTTGGCAGCAGGTGTACTTAACCACTGAGACATCTTGCTGACCACCAGCTTTCTCCTTTTCATGTAGTCCAGGACCCCACCGCACAGGATGATGACACACACTTTTAGAGTGAGTAAGAAAACCCCACAGGCATGCTCAGAGCCTTGCCCACTAGGTGATTCTGGATCCTGTCAGGTTGACAATCAGTGCCACCTTCTGCAGCTGTGGAGAATGAAAAGAACAGCTCTCTCTCTGGAGATGCCAAAGTGAGGTGTGGGAAATTCATCTGAGGTCAGGTGTCAGCTGTGGCCAGACTATATAAAGCAAACACAGAGATTTTGGACTAATGGAGGAGGAAGTGAACCCTACTACTGAACCCCAAGGCAAAGATGTAGCTTGTATTTTCTTTAGATCTTTGTAGCCAGAACACCACTGACCCTTTCTGGAAAATCTCCTTGGGCTACCTAAATGAATGAATGGCTTCCCCACCCCTTCCTGTTTTCACGTGTCACTCTCTTTGTGTATTTCACATGTGTATGTATGTGCTGTGCATGTGGAAACCCCAGGTTGTGCTGGGAATCACCCTGAGTCACTCTTCCACATGATTCACTCGAGTCCAGGGCTCAGCCGTCGGCTTGCTTTGGGGACCTCCCATTTCTACCTTCTGAGGCTGGAGTTACATTCAGATCTCCTGGTCCATATGGTACTTTGGTGAGTCCTGGGAATCTGAACTCTAGCCTACACGATTGTGCGGCAAACTCTTTAGCCATGGAGCCTCTCCCAGTGCAGTCCCTTTCTTTACAGCTGATGAATCAATTCTAATCTGATCCTTTCCTAAGAATGCAGTCTCCCCGGGAGTAGTGGTGCGCACCTTTAATCCCTGCATGCAGGAGGCAGAGGCGGGTGGATCTCTATGAATCTGGTCTATAAAACAAGTTCCAGGACAGCCAGGGCTGTTACACAGAGAAACCCTGCCTCAAAAAACCAAAAGAAAAAATAAAGAATATGTACTGATGGTTGATGGTTACCTTGGACAGAGATTGTAGTGCTAACTCATTGAAAAGGGAATGTCACAATCTAGTTGTTTCTCTTAATTCCCGTCTCTGTGTCTCTATCTCTTTGTCCCCCAATCTCTGTGTATGCATATGGTGGACAGAATCATTCTCCACCTTAGTTTTTGCAACATGGTCTCTCATTGAACTGGAACTTACCGATTCAGCCCAACTGGCTGGCCAGTAACCTCCAAGGGGTCTCCCTTCTCTACTTCCTCATTGTTGGAAATGACAGCATATGCTACAATGCCCTTTTTTTTTTTTAAAAAAAAAAGTGACTACTTTGTAGCTGAACTTAGGTTCTCATGCTTGCATAGCAAGCACTCTACCAAATGAGTCACCTCTCCAGCTCCTTGTCTTTGCTTTTTATTACGAAAAGGCTAAGTATGTAAGAGTTATATACAAAAAGATCATGCCTGGTGTGAGCTGGCCCCGCCCCTTCCTTGGGCGATGTGGAACAACTGGCCCTGGTGGAATGGGTGCGGGAGAGCCCGCTCCACTTCTCATCAGCTGCAGCGCTCGGGAGGGCCAGCCCTGGAACCTAGAAGTACAGCTGGACCTGGTGGCATCGGTGCAGGACAGCCAGCTCCAAGGACACGAGAGCAGGAGAGCTGGCCCTGGTGGTGTCGGTTGTGCTATGGGTGCAGGAAAGTGGGTGGGCTGAACAACTCAGCTGCCACCCAGGACCAGATCCAGGGTGTTGAATTGGCCCACCCCAGCATTTACCCCATCTGTGAACTGCTGGAGCTCGTGGTGGGGGCCAGTTCTGCAGAACTGAAGCTACAGGATCACCATAACCCAGGACAACAACAGGACATCTGATAGGAGATGTAGTCAGGATCCAGTATTGACTGTAGCAGAGGCCAGAGTCTTGAACCAGGGCAATGACTCATTGCAATGAGCATTTGCAAGTAAAGCTGTTTGAGCAGAAGGGTGTGCTGTGGGACACACAGTGACACGCTGTGACACACTGTGACACACTGTGACACTGCAGCCTCCACAGCAAGATTTGTTTTTCTTTTTTAATTTTTGATTTTTTCGTTTTTAATTTATTTTTTTCTTTGGTGGGGGTTGTAAGAATGGGGATGGCTATGGAGGGACCAGGAGATGGGTGGGATTGAGGTGCATGATGTGTAATTCACAAAAAAAAATCAATAAAGTTTTATAAAGGGATCTTACCTGCCATTTCAGGTTCATAGAGTCTTGATATCATGTAGTTCAGAAAATTTTATTTTTAAAAATATGTTAAAATATGTTTATTTATTGTGTGTGTGTGATTGTGTCTGCCATGAGAGTACAGGTGTCCCTGGATTACAGAAGAGGGTGTTGGATCCCCTGCAGCTGGAGTTACAGGCACTTATGAGCTGCCAGACACTGGTGCTAGGAACCGAACACAGGTACCCTGAGTGTTGAATGTACTCTTAGCTGCTGAGCATCTCTGTAGTCCCTAGACATCTGTAAAGACAAACAAAACAAAACAAACACAGGGGATATCTTAGATGATGTCCCGTCCCTGTCTGGTCTTGTTTCTGTCTCCAAGGGGTTTCCTTTGCAAAGCTGGCGCATGACCTTAGAACAACTCTTGTGCTGACCTGTTGGCATGCTGTTGAGTTGTTTTGTATATTTGGAGGGCTCATAAACAGGTGACCACGTGGTTCACATCCTTCCCGATCTTGTTTTTGTCTCTTCCTCATTACAGTTATGAGAAGCATCTTTGCAACACCCGTAAACATGCAAAAATAAATTCTTAGCAAACAATAGATAAGAGAAAGCTTCCTTAGCTAGATAAAGGGTCAGTTATAGGAATGTTTTACTTAATCATGGGATATGAAAACAGTGTTTTTGATATATTTAAGAAGAAAATAAAGATACCTCTAGTACAGGAAGTTTAAGCTTCCCTAAAAAAGAAACATTGAAGCCTTAAGTTGGGACCTGTGAGTGGCACCTTACTTACCCTGAGTGTTGAATGTACTCTTAGCTGCTGAGCATCTCTGTAGTCCCTAGACATCTGTAAAGACAAACAAAACAAAACAAACACAGGGGATATCTTAGATGATGTCCCGTCCCTGTCTGGTCTTGTTTCTGTCTCCAAGGGGTTTCCTTTGCACCCTCATCATCCACTTCCTTACTGTGGACGCTGGGTTACTTCCATGCCTTAGCTGCCGTGAACGCTACAGTGCTAGGGGCATCTGGTGCTTTTCTTTTGATTTTTGTTCTTTTGGGGAAGTGATATTAATTTTTTACTTTGTTAGCTCATTTTACTTGTACATATTCATATCGAGTGTGCTATTTTCACATATGCATATAGCGTGCAAGCATATCTGCTCTTTTTCCATACTTGCTCCTCCCCACCTCCCTTCTCTGTCACTAACCATTAGGTCATTCTTAGGTCCTCTTCTTCTTCTTCCTCTTCTTCTTCTTCTTCTTCTTCTTCTTCTTCTTCTTCTTCTTCTTCTTCTTCTTCTCAGAGCTGGTGAAGCTGAGGTTGGAGTTTGTTATAAGAAGCCTGGGCTACATAGTAAGTGTCCGGCCAGTTCGTGTTATAGTGTGAGGGAGGCCCCATTTGAAAATCAAAACAGGGCCAGTGAGATGGCTCAACACTTCAGTATACTTGCCTGTCAAGCCTGATGACTTGAATCCAATCCCTGGAGTCCACGTAAATATCAAAGAAGAGAACAGACTCCACAAAGTTATCCTTTGGTCTCTACAATTTATGGTGGCTCATGTGTGTGTGAGTGAGTAAACACACACACACACACACACACACACACCACACCACACCATAAGGCCCTGAATTTGACTTTTCAGGTTGGTGGGCATCTGTAGCCTCAGTGCTGGGGATGGACAGAGAACAGTAGATTCCAGGGTGTTGCTAGACATACAAGCTCCAGGTTCAGTGAGATTCTATCTCTCAAAACAAGGTGGAGGAGTTGGAGAGAGATGGCACTTGTTATTCTTGTAGAGGATCCAGTTCCCATACTGTGGCTCACAACCATTTGTAATTCCAGTCCTTGTGGCTTTCATGTGTGCTCCAGCAACACACACACATACACATACTCACACACACTCAGTGAATGCTGTCTGATGAATGATACCTATATAAGTTCACTCCTGGCCTCTACAAATGTGTGCACATAAATGCAAGCTCCATGTATGCACCACACACATGCACACACGTGCACGCACACACACAAACACTACTACTAATATTTTATAAATTAAAACATAAGGCGGAGAGTGATAGAAGACATCTGATCTTGACCTCTGGCCTCCATGTGCACACATACATGATGTACCTGCACTTACATTTGAACATGGACACATACAGAAAAAAAAATGTCTCTCTTGCTCTTTCCCTCATGAAATAAAATGCAAAAAGAGAAAATCCTGTAGATATTGGAAAGATCAAAGCTACCATCATCCAGCTAGGATAGTCCTAATTTATGGAGCTAATGTTTGAGTTTATTAATGGCCTTGCAGGACTGAGATAAAAAAGGACAGCTTAGAAACTGGAGAGATGGCTCAGAGGTTAAGAACACTGACTGCTCTTCCAGAGGTTCTGAGTTCAGTTCTAGCAACCGCATGGTAGCTCACAACCATCTGTTCCCTCTTCTGGCCTACAGACATATATGCAGGCAGAATACTGTATACATAATAAATAAATAAATAAATCTTTTTAAAACAGGATAGCTTTTTTCACTTCCCTTTTCACACATATTTTTGCAAAACAACCTCTTCAATTATTTTCCTCATTTTTTTTCTTTGGTGTATACATTTTTTTCTGGTTTTTCGAGACAGGGTTTCTCTGTAACTTTGGAGTCTGTCCTGGAACTCTCTCTGTTGAACAGGCTGGCCTTGAACTCACAGAGATCCATCTGCTTCTGCCTCCTAAATTCTGGGATTAAAGGTGTATGCCACCACCATCTGCCATGTATAAATTCTTTAAAAACCATACAGCATGATTTCTGTCTTACATTTGTCAGTGAGCAAGACAAATCTGCTAACCATACAATAAAACATTCCCCTCTTTTTTTCTTGTCTCTCCAGCTCCGAGATGCCCAACATATGTCATGATAACCAGCGTGTGTTGTGGTTCTGGGCGTTGAACTCAGATCCTTATGTTTGTGAGGCAAATTCTTGACCAGTTAAGCTGTCACTCTGGTGCAGCTACAGTGAGGTTTTGCAAAGACCCTACTTGCCATTTGTAGTAAGGAGGCTGCTTGTTTGTTTCCCAACCGCCTGGCTGCCCAAACTCCCAAAATAACCACATAGAAACTGTATTAATTAAATCACTGCTTAGCCCGTTAGCTCTAGCTTCTTATCAGCTAAATCTTACATCTTAATTTAACCCATTTCTATTAATATATGCATCACCACGAGGTCATGGCCTACCAGCAAAGTTTCAGTGTGTCTGTCTCCAGTGGCTCCATAGCTTCTCTTTGACTCTGCCTCCTTTCTTCCAGCATTCGGTTTAGTTTTTCCCACCTGGCTCTATTCTGCCCTGATCTGCTATAGGCTCAAAGCAGTTTTTTTTTTTATTCACCAATGGTCACAGCATTCAGAGGGGAATCCCACATCACCCATTGGTGAGAACATTCGTCTTTGACTCTTGCCTGCAGTAATTACAGATGAGGTATCAGAATGGTGATTTCTTACTCCTTTATGCATTTATCAACTGGAATCCATCTAGAATGAAAACCAACTGGACTTTCTGATGGATGTGAAGGCTGTCTTCGATTATCAACTTTACACAGCCTAGAATCACCTTGATAGATAGTTTCCGTAAGGGACTATCTGAATCAGGTTGACCGTGGGGCATGTCTACGGGGGACTATCTTGATTGCTTCAATTTTCTTTTATCTGTAAGTGGGTGGCCCGGTTCGCTGGATGTGGGCTCTGGATTGAACAAGACAAAGTGAGCTGATCACCAGGAACTTATGTTCACTTTCCGCTGCTCTTGACTTTGTGTGCTATAGCTTAATGCTTCAGGTTCTGCCTCTGCAACTTCCCAGCAAGGATAGAGTATACCTGGGGTTGTGAACTGTAAAACCCCTTTCTTCTCAACCACTTTTTTGTCAGGAGATTTTATCATGGCAAAGGAAATGAAACTGAGATAGGATATTCTATTTTAGAGTCTCTCCAAATCTTCAGGTCTGTAGAGTTAAATATTGGGGGGTGGAAGTCACAGAGCTCCTGCACAATGCTGTCCTGTCCAAAACATCTCCTATTGAAGTGTGAATATTTTTAGTTTTTTTTTTTTAAAGATTTATTTCCTTTTATTTTGGGTTTGGAGACATGGCTCAGTGGTTAAGAGGATGCACAGCTCTTCCAGAGTGCTCATGTCAAGTGGTTCACAACTGCCTGTAACTGTAGCTCTGGGGGAATCTGACTCCACCTCCGGCTTCTGCAGGCACCTGCACTCAGGTGCACACACCCACGCACAGACGCATACACTCATACATTCACATAATTCAAAAGACATCAATTTAAAAGATTTATTTTTAAGAGTGTGCATGTTTTTGTGTGCATGGGAATGCAGGTTCCAATGGAAGCCAGGGCTACAGCTGGCTCCCCAAGAGTTGGAGTTACAGGTGGCTGTGAGCTGCCTGATGTGGATGCTGGGAACCAAACATGGATCCTCCACAAAGCAGCAAGTGCTTTTACCTATGAGCCATCTCTCCAGCCCCATTAGATTCTTCTAAATAGTGGGCCATATGGACATAGAGCTATCACCCAAAGTCACGGTTTTCTCTTGGTGTTGCACATTCTATAGGACTGAGTAGGTATGTATTTGCACCTATCCGCCATTACACCACACAGAATGGTTTAGCAACCCTGGCAACTCTCTATGCCTCACTTATTCACATGGAGATTTAAAAAATTCTTTGGCAGGATTATAAAACCAACTTGACAAGGAGATTGTTGGGATGTAATAAAGATGCCCTAGGGACTCCCCAGTGCTGGGCTTATTCCAGCAACCCAGCACCACCTGGTTCTCACTGGGTGCTGAGCATCCCAACTCAAGTCTTCATGCTTGCTCAGCAAGTGCTTTAGCAACTGAACCTTCTCCCCAGCCTTAGATGTTTCTGTTTGGTTTGTTTATGATTATTTATTTTATTTTTTGATATGTATACTATATATGTATACTATATATATAGTATATATAGTATACTATAACTACATCATCTCCCCCTTCCCTTTTAACTCTCCTATATACCCCTCCTTGCTCTCTTTCAATTCATGGCCTCTATTTAGCTTTAAAGGGAGAATGTACTTTTTTGTCAAATATTCTGGTATGTGGAACCAAAACAGACCAATCAATCGCTTTAGGAAGACTACAGCTCCACCCACCCGGGGAGTTAGGGAGTTGATTCCGTGGAGATGAGCACTTGCCACACTTGCAGAGGTCCAGAGTTTGGTTCCCATCATCCATGTCCATCAGCTCACAATCACCAATAACTCCAGCCCCGGGGGATCCTATGCCCTCTTGTGAACTCTGAGGACACCTCTACTTACACATACAAATAATTTAAAAATGAAAATAATCCTTTTTTAAAAAATTAAACAAAGAACTTCTTTCCATATTTTCTGTTTTAATTATGTCATAAAAAAGAAGCAAAAACAGCAAGGGGACAGGTCTGGAAAAGGAGATCTGACACAGCCACAGGTGACCTTCTGGGGTGCTATGGGACCTAAATGATCCTGCAGAGTTGTCCCATGCTGAGCCAAACATGGCTACATCTTCATTACCCTGCAGCCGTCAGGAAGTCTGAGCTTGGAGAACGCAGTATGCTATAGTGATCTAGGAGAGAAAGGGACTGACAAGTGATCACAGAGCTGCCAGCAGCTGGAGCAGCACGTTCTTCTTTGAATAAAGAGCTAGAAGATTCCAGGTGATGGTGTGCAAGAAGGGTAGAAATAGGTAGGAGCTGAAGATGGAGAAGGCCTGCGAAATTCTCTTCTTCTTCTTCTTTTTTTTTTTTTAAAGATTTATTTATTGTGTATACAGTATTCTGCCTACCTTCATGCTTGCAGGCCAGAAGAGGGCACCAGATCTCATTACAGATGGTTGTGAGCCACCGCGTGGTTGCTGGGAATTGAACTCAGGACCTTTGGATGAGCAGGCAGTACTCTTAACCACTGAGCCATCTCTCCAGAACCCTGTTTTTTTTTTTTTAGTATAAATATGATTTCACAGTGGCCGAGCCTCCACAAAATCGGGCCTCTTGACGTTCAGTTATAGATCAGGTAAGAGCTCACGGGGCCCCATCTCTCCCTGCTAAGTTGTTGGCTACTGACGGACTATGGGAGGGGGGCAGTCACATTGTCTTCAGTTGTTGATGAGCCTACTAGACTCCACTGGACAGTTTCAAACTCATGGCCCTTGTTAACTTCAGTGGGTCACCAAAACAAGCAAAAAGTCATGAATGGGGGAAAGGAGAGGCAAAAAAGAGAGGGATTCAGGATGGGTAGAGGGTGACAATAACCAGAATGTACGATAAGCAGATTAAATAAAAATTATAAATCCTCCAAATATTTGGGAGCTCAATCTTAGGTTCTAAAACACTGAGGTTCACTAAGGGGTGAAGAGAGAGGGCATTAACACAATAATTCCTGATCGTGACTAATGAATGAGGAATTGGTTCTCTTGTGCTTCTAGCCCACAGACTGAGTTCCTGAAATCAGGAAAGGCATCCGTAGAAAGGCATACAGGGTAGATGGATAAAAACCTAGCAGGTGGGAGGAAAGAACTCAGTGATGTTCTGAAGCCACGCGTCATCCATTGTCCATGGCAGCACACGCTCTGAACTCAGAAAGGAAGGGAGAGGAGATAAAAGGAACCCATCTGAGGACCTGGATCCATATTATACCTTGTCACCCTGTTAGAAGGCAAAGGTGAACCAGAGCCACAGCTGCCAACCCCAAGAGAACCTGCAGACACCTGAGGATTATACAGAAGTGGTCGAGCAGGAGACAAGCTACCCACCAGGGAAAAGTCCCAGAGATCTTGTCTAGGCATCAGTGGCCACAGATAGGTATCACGAACTGGCATGGCTTTGGGTGTTTGGACTTTGGGGGTGGTGGAGAGAGGTTGGCTATCACTTGCTAGGGCAGGAAGCTTTGGGTTTTTTGCAGATCCAGAATTTCTTGTTGTAACATTTGGTGTCGTTCCAGCCATCGTCTCTGAACTCCGCACAGTCTTCCTCCCCTAGGTTGTTGGGCTCTCCTTTATTCCAATACTTCATGAAACTGCAAAGACCACGAAGACATGAGATTCCACCCCAGTCATGTGCCGTAAGTGCCTTTCTAGAGAGTGAATGGCAGATTTGCTTTGTATATGACACGATCCCACAACATGACATGTCTGAACCACTCTGATCTTTGCACCTTATCCATGTCTCCCATGATTGAGAGGACTTGTTCCAAGGAGGGAACGGTTATCAGATGCAACAAAATAACAACAGAGACTCTACATACACAACTACCTCCTTCACTGAGTCAGTACACAACTTGTTTACAACTAAGACAGCTAAGAACACCAGACAGCTAAGGACACCAGACAGCTAAGGACACCACACAGCTAAGGACACCACACAGCTAAGAACACCAGACAGCTAAGGACACCAGACAGCTAAGGACACCACACAGCTAAGGACACCACACAGCTAAGGACACCACACAGCTAAGGACACCACACAGCTAAGGACACCACACAGCTAAGAACACCACACAGCTAAGGACACCAGACAGCTAAGGACACCACACAGCTAAGGACACCACACAGCTAAGGACACCAGACAGCTAAGGACACCACACAGCTAAGGACACCACACAGCTAAGGACACCAGACAGCTAAGGACACCAGACAGACAGGTAAGGACACCACACAGCTAAGAACACCAGACAGCTAAGGACACCAGACAGACAGGTAAGGACACCACACAGCTAAGAACACCAGACAGCTAAGGACACCAGACAGCTAAGGACACCAGACAGACAGGTAAGGACACCACACAACTAAGAACATTTGCCAGCTGACAAAGCTAGTTTCGTCTGGGAAGTTAGAATATGCCTTCATCAGATTGACCCGTAGGGCAGCCTGTGGGGACATTTTCATCATTAATGATTGACATGATATGTCCTCGCCCACAAAGAGAGGTGTCACCCCTGAGCAGGTGGCCCTGGGTAGCATAAGAAAGCCATGGAAGGCAGGTCAATGGGCAGTGTTCTTTCACGGCCTGTGCTTTGGTTCCTCCCTGACTTCCCTCAGAGACAGAGTGTGAGCTGGGAGCTATTAGATGAAATAAACTCTCCCCCCCACCCACACTGCTTTTAGCCACGGTGTTCACATCAACAGAAGGTTATCTAGGAAAGACAGCACCTAGAAACCACTAACACACTTGAAAACACCCCCACCTAAGCCTGCTTGACCCACGTCATCCACTTTCCTCGACACCACAACCAAGGTCATTGCCTGAATCTTCTGCTCCCTCTACATCCTGACTCACTCAGGTCCTTGTTCTCCTATCACATCATTCAGTGGTGATGCGAACTCTCTCTTTTCAGAGTACAACATGCTGTATACATATTCTTTTCTTTTGTGTGTGATGTGTGTATATATGTTACTGAGTGTGTGGGTGCTGGTGCACATATGTGCATGTGAGTATAGATGTATGCAGAGATTATCAGACTCCCTGGAGCTGGAGTTACAGGTGGTTGTGAGTCGACACACAGATGTGAGTGTTGGGAACCAAACTTGGGTCCTCTGGAAGGTTTGGGATTTTTATAGATCCAGAATTAAGAATTCGTAGCTTAACCACTGAGCCGTTTCTCCCGTTTCACCTACAAGTATTGTTGATGACAAGTCCTTGTCAGTCTCTGTGTGTTTATGTATGTGTGGTTATGTGCATATGTGTGTGTGTGTGTGTGTGCACATGTGTACATATGCATGTGGTACCCAGATAACAACTTCAGTTGTTCCTCAGGACATTTTCCACCTTCATTTTTGAGACTGGATTTCTCCCTAGCTTAGAACTTGCTATTTGGCGAGGCTGGCTGGCCAGCAAGCCCTAGGAATCCTGCTTCTTCTTTTCTGGTTCAGAGATTCCAAGTGCATGCCACCACGCCATCGGTTCTTTTCACGCAGGCTCTGGGCATGCACTTTACCTATGGAGCCATTCATTCCATTGGATTGCCTAGGAAGTGATTCCTATTTAATGCCCCCCTCCCCCCGCCCTGGCTGCAAGTCTTTCCTGAAGTTCTGATGATGGAACCCCAGGCACCTGCCATCCTATCTGAACCGCCTCTCCTGCCATTCAGCAAATGTTCCAAGCTCTAATGCCAAGGTGACCAGCGGGGAGGAGATGAACCCCAAGGATGCCTCTAGACAAAGCCTCAAAACCTCACCCCACTGTGTAAGGTGTTCCCTTCGTCGGGTATTTACCTGAGTGTCAGAGGTGAGCCATCCACCCAGTGCCATGTAGCTTCATTATTTATGTCAATGAGCCCCATCCAAGTGTAACCTCTTTTCTTAGAAGCCTGTTGTAGAAAGTTCTAGAAAGGCAGAAGAGGACGAGTCAGAAAGGAGCTCTGCCTCTTTCTTCTTTCCAACCAGTGTTTCCCCAAACTCCTGGTGGGAAGTTCTGCCTGCAATCTGACGTCCAGTTTTATACCTTACCAGGCTGTGAACACCATGCGTTCTGAACTCTCCACATCTGTGTGCTGTGGGCAGATGTGCTCTCATTCACAGAATGTGCCTACCTAGCGTTGTCCTGTACCTATCTGTCTGGAGGTTATGCACACGTCTGCATGAATTTATTCGTGACTGGGTTTAACTGGGCTGTGCGAGATCAAACAAGTTCACGGTTACTGAATGTCTCAGTGACCTCTGCTCAGCTCTGAATTGAGCTGTGTCTTGCTGGTGCTTCAAATCAGTAAGGCTGGTGATATTTATATCAGGGAAATAGGGGTCTTACCCACTCTGAAGAATAGATGGGAAGTGGGGGGAGGAAGGTGTGAGGACCAGGAGGAGGGGAGGGAAGAGGGAACTAGGATTGGTATGTAAAATAAAAAAGATTATTTTAAAAAATGAAGAAAAAAGGGCACACATCAGGAGGTTTTTTTTTTTTTTTTTTTTTTTTTTTTTTTTTTTTTTTTTTTTTTTTTTTTTTGCCCAGCAGAGGAAGTTGTAAAGTGCTGGTCGCAAATCTTAGGTGTTCCCCCAAAGCATAAATCACAGTAAAAACTACGGTAGTGGGGCTGAGGAAATGGCTTAGTCAGACAAGTGTGTGCCACACACTCGTGAGTTTGACCCCCGGGCAAGCATGTGAAAAGCCTGCTGTGATGGTGCACACTTGTAATCCCAGCATTTTGGAGGCAGAGATAGGAGGATCCCCGGGACTTGCTGGCCAGCCAGCTCAGCCTAAATAGAGAGTTTCAGGTCCCTGAGAGATCCTGCCTTAAAAAAGGTGGACAGCACCTGGGGCCTGATACTCAAGGCTGACCTCTGGCCTTCACATGCACACAGGTGCGAGAGTATGTGTACATCTGATGACAGCGTCAGGTGTGGATCCTCACCTTCTTTGAGACAGGGTCTCTTGTTTACCACTGTGTACACCAGGAGAGCTGCTTTCTGGCTTCCACGGGACCTCTTATCACTCCCTCCTGTTTTTATCACAGGACACTGGGATTACAGATGTGTGTTCTCAAGCTGGGCTTTGTGTGGGTTTGAGGGGTCCAAACTCAGGTTCCCACGCTTGCCTGGCAAATGCGCTTCCCACTGAGCCTTCTCTCCAGCCCTGGAGTGCGCCTTTTTGCAGGTGCTCTGACATCATTTGTAACCTGTCATCCCCCCTCTTTAGACAAGCAGCTTCTATTCTAGAACATTGTATCCAGCCAAATACTTACTCCCCCCAGCCAGTGGCCGGAGGCAGCTCCAGATGAGGACTGAGCCCCACCAGGCATACCTGCTCTTCATCACTCTTGATGACCACAAGTTGCGCCCCCATATTCTGGCAGGCAGTGGCAGAATCATTCCAGGTCCTCTGGCTCACAGAAAAAAAGTAGCAGCTTCCTTGGAAGGGTGTCCAGTCCCAGGGACAGGGGCGGCACAGGCGATCTGTTGGAGGAGGCAGGTCAGGATGGACGCATGCTCCCGTGACTGCTTAACCTCCAAGGCCTCCAGAATCAGGCCCCTCCTTTGACACAGCACCATAGGGAGCCATTCCCTATCCCACTTCTTGAGTCCCTTATCTACCCAGGAGAATCCAGGAGTCCTAGCCTGATCTTCAGACCGGAAGAGGTTGCAGCTTAGAGCTAGGAATAGAGGTCGGGAGACAGGTTTAACCAAATATCACCCACGTGAGTGCCCCTGTGAACATTGGGTGTCTTATGCGTGCACAAGCCTGTGGACACTGAGTGCCTAATGTGTGCACAACTCTATGAACATTGAGTGCCTCGTTTACACAACCTCTGTGACATTGTCTAATGTGCGCACAACCATGTGAATATTGAGTACTTACCTTGTGCACACTCTTTTGAACATTAAGTGCCTAACCCGCCCAGGCTCCTGTGAATCTTGAGTGCCTATTTTGTGCACAATCCCTGTGAACACTTGACTGCCTATTGTGTGCACAGACTCTAATCAACACCAATGAGATGCCTTCTTTAGTAATTGCACTACACGCCCATTCTACAGGAGAAGAAACTGAGGCGCAGCAAAGAGCAGTTACTTAAGCAAAGTGACTCTGTCGAAACCTTCTCTGGCTGTGATAGCCCTCATTTCCAGTTACTCACCTACCCCAGCCTTCAGCTGGATCAGTTCCTGGTAGACCTCCTGGCTGGACTGCTCCTGTCCCTGAGAACTGGGGATCTTGTAGACTGGCCCGAGAGAAACAAGTCACTGCAGTTAGTAAATGTTTCTATTTTTCTTGACCTATACTGAACTCGTAGGACCAAGACATCCTTTTTCCTTTCCCTGCTTTCCTTCTTCCTTCCTCCTTCCTCCTTGTCTTCCTCCCTCCCTCCTTCCTTCATTCCTGAGACAGAGTCTCATGGAATTCAGACTGCACCAAAAGTTCTATGAAGCTGAGGTTGACCTTGAACTCCTGATTTTCCTGCTTTTGCCTCCTTAGTATTGGGGTAATAGGAATGCACCGTCAAACCCAGTTTTATGTGGTGCTGGGGGTGGAACACAGGATTTTGAGCTTTCTAGGTAGGGGCTCTACCACTGGAGTGATGTCTCCAGTCTAGGAACCATCATTTCCAAGAATCAAGGTCTTAGTCCTGTTTGATAATGAAGAGATCTAACACCAAAAGAAGGTTGGGTGTCTAAAGCCAGTGTCCCCCTGCAGAATGCCTATTCAGAGGACCATGAGGACACAACCCCAGTCAGTTGCTCCTCCTTTCTGGCACTGGTTGAAGAGCCGGACCTGGGGGCCCAAACCTCAGTCCTGCCTGACCTTTCACAAGGATGACGAGCAGCAGCACAGAGAAGGCAATGAAGAAGAAAGCCTGCAGTGCCAAGGGGACATGGTTGAGGCCCAGGTGCCCTGTGGGAGGGAAGGATGGAATGTTAGCACCTTGGTGTCCCTGACTCAATGTGGCACGAGACAGGCAGCGCACCAGTCTCATTCTGAAGGTACAGGATTACAGATGCTAGCCTCTACAGTCCTGGAGAGTCCAGGACCATGTACACAGGATCTGAGCTTCTAACTCTCTGGACTCCCGTGGCCAGAGCCCCAACCTCCACCCCCACAGGAACCCAAGTATCTGCCAGGAGCAGTCCACAGTCCCTCAACCTCTTTTACCTGTGAAGCTACTGAATCCAGAATTTGGTTGGAAGCCAAAGCCTTTGATGGAGTACCTTGTGGGGCCGGTTACCAGCTGTTCCTCATCTGAGTGGAAAGAGTGTCAGTCACATACAGGGTAGCCTGAGACACGCACTGCCCCAATGATGCCCCATCCCCAAGTTCCCGGAGTACCAGCCCAGTCTCACCGAGAGGGCCGAGCTGCTTCTTCCCCATTTCCTTGGAATCACTCATCTCAGCGGAGAAGTTGGTGGGGACAGCAGCTTTTATTCACCACCTCCCTGAATGTAGTCTTACTTAGGAAGAGAAATTGGGAAGTGGGTACTGGCCCCAGAAGAGTCAGAGGGAGGGGCCTGAGCATCTGACACAACAGGCAGGAGATACATCTTCCAGGAATTTCAGAGAGTGGCGAGAGGGTCTGGGCTTCACAGAGAAAAGAGCCAATTCATTTCCAGTATGGTCAGTTCAGAGAACATCTTCCATAGAAACCAGTAACTTGTAAAACAAAGTGACACCATTGTGTCTTTTTCACTTATCATGGGGTGTGGGCTGGGAACACCATATCTTCCCAGAAACAGCACCCCGCAGACACTAGGCATTGCAGTCTTGGTTTACTGGGTGGCCTTACTCATGTGATTGTCTTTCTTTTTTTTTTTCTTTCTGTTTTTTGAGATAGAGTTTTATGTAGTCCAGGCAGGCCTTAAACTCCACATGCATCAGGGGATGACTTGAACTGCCTCATCTGTTCACCTCCTGAGTGTTGGAACTAACGGAGCCACATCACCACCCCACTGTTGATTTCTGTGCATTCATTAAATCTTATAAAGTATTTAGATTTCATTATGTTCTACCTAATGTCTATTAAAATGCTTGGGCCATTCGTTAATTGTACAAATACATTGTGATCGTACAGTCTTCTGCCACGTCCTTTTGTCATATCCCTCCCATGTTGCTGACCACCCCTTCTCCCCAACCAGTCTCCCTCCTATTTTAAGTCTTCTTTTCTCAGTTATTATTTAGTTATTATTGAATTTATTTTTTAAACAATATTTTCTCATTTTCCATACCTATACCAGTTCCCACTGCCTCCCCTCTTCCTGCTTCCCCCACTTTTCCCCTACCCCAATGTTGTTTGAGGTTTCTGTTCTGCCCAGTTCTCACAGTTGTCAAGTCCCAAGGAAATCACACAGAGGTCTACATTAACTATAAACTGATTGGCCCATTAGCTCAGGCATCTTATTAACTCTCTTAACTTATATTAGCCCATTATTCTTGTCTAGGCTAGCCACATGGCTCAGTACCTTTTTCAGCAGGGCAATCACATCTTGCTTCTTCTGTGGCTGGGCAGGACTGCAGAGGAATGGACTTCCTCTTTCCCAGAATTCTCCTGTTCTCATTGACTTGCCTCTACTCCCTATCTGGTTGTCCCACCTATACTTCCTGCCTGGCTACTGGCCAATCAGTATTTAAAATATAATTGACAGAATACAGACCATTCTCCCACACACTTCCTGTGCCCATGTATTGCAGTCTACTTCCCACTTTCTCTTCTATCAGGTTCAATGTGGTCAGATTTATATTGAGGACTTTAATCCATTTGGACTTGAGTTTTGTGCATGGTGATAGATATGGATCTATTTTCATTCGTCTACAGGTTGACATCCAGTTATGCCAGCACCATTTGTTAAAGATGCTTTCTTTCTTCCATTCTATAATTTTGGCTCCTTTGTCGAAAATTAGGTGTTCATAGGTTTGTGGATTAATACCCAGGTCTTCGATTCAATTTCATTGGTCAACATCTCTGTTTTTATGCCAATACCAAGCTGTTTTCATTACTGTAGCTCTGTAATAGAGTTTGAAGTCAAGGATGATAATGCCTCCAGAAGTACTTATATTGTATAGGGTTGCTTGAGATATCCTGGTTTTTTTTCCCATATAAAGTTAATTATTGTTCTCTCAAGGTCTGTGATGAATTTTATTGGGATTTTGATTGGGAGTGTATTGAATCTATAGATTGCCTTTGGTAGGATTGCCATTTTTACTATGTTGATCCTACCAATCCAAGAGATGGGAGATCCTTCCATTTTTCTGGTATCCTCTTCAATTTCTTTCTTCAAAGACTTAAAGTTCTTGTCAGATAGATCTTTCACTTCCTTGGTTAGTGTTACCTCAAGATACTTCATGCTATTTGTGGCTATCATGAAAGGTGATGTTTCTCTGATTTCCCTCTCAGCTCCTTTATCCTTTGTGTATAGGAGGGCTACTGATTTTTTTGAGTTGATCTTGCATCCTGCCACATCACTGATGGTACTTATTAGCTGTAGGAGTTTTCTGGTAGAGTTTTTGGGGTCACTCAAGTACACTATCATATCATCTGCAAATAACAAAAGTTTGACTTCTTCCTTTCCAATTCGAATCCCCTTGATCTCCTTATATTGTCTTATTGCTATTGCTAGAACTTCAAACACATGTTGAAGAGATATGGTGAGAGCGGACAGCATTGTCTTGTTCCTGATTTTAGTGGAATCGCTTTTAATTTCTCTCCATTTAATTTGATCTGTCGGCTTGCTGTATATTGCTTTTATTATATTTAGATATGATCCTTGTATCACTAATCTTTCCAAGACCTTTATCATAAAGGGGTGTTGAATTTTGTCAAATGCTTTCTCAGCATCTAATGAAATGATCATATTTTTTTTTCTTTCAGTTTATTTATATGATGGATTACACTGATGGATTTTCGTATGCTGTACCAGCCCTGCATCTCTGGGATGAAGCCTACTTGATCACAATGGATGATGTTTTTTTGATGTGTTCTTGGATTTTATTGAGCCAGTATTTTATTGAGATTTTTTACATCAATGTTCATGAGTTAGATTGGTCTGTCATTCTCTTTCTTGGTTGAGTCTTTGTGTGGTTTTGGTATCAGGGTAACTGTAGCTTCATAAAAAGAGTTTGGCAATGACTCTTCTGTTTCTATTATGTGGAACACATTAAGGAGTATAGGTATTAGCTCTTCTAGGAAGTTCTGGTAGAATTCTGCACTAAAACTAAAATTCTGGTCCTGGGCTTTTATTTGGTTGGGAGGTTTTTGATGACAGCTTCTATTTCCTCATGATCCATTTAAATTGTTCACCTGGTCTTGATTTAATTTTGGTATATAGTATTTATCTAGAAATGTCCATTTCTTTTACATTTTCCAATTTTGTGTTGTACAGGCTTTTGTAGTAAGGCCTAATGATTCTCTGAATGTTCTCAGTGTCTGTTTGTAACATGGGGGCCTGATTTTTGCTCCAGCTGCCCAGTTAGCTTAGCCCCAAAATAAACACACAGAAACTGTATTCGTTAAAACACTGCTTTGCCCATTAGCTCAGGCTTCTTATTAACTCTTATAACTTATATTATTAACCCTTTATTCTTATCTATGTTAGCCACATGGTTCAGTACCTTTTTCAGCTGGGCAGATCACATCCTGCTTCTTTGGTGTCTTGACAGGACTGCAGAGGAATGGGCTTTCTCCTTTCCAGAATTCTCCTGTTCTTATTGTCCCACCTCTGCTTCCTGTCTGGTTGTCCTGACTATATTTCCTGCCTGGCTACTTGCCAATCAGCGTTTATTTAAAACATAATTGACAGAATACAATTGTCCCACACCATCTGTTGTTATGTCCCCCTTTCCATCTCTGATCTTGTTAATTTAAGTGTTCTCTCTCTGTCTTTTGATTAGTTCAGATAGGGTTTGTCAATCTTGTGGATTTTCTCAAAGAACCAGCTTTTTGTTTCATTGATTCTTTGGTTTGTTTTCTGCTTCTAGTGAGTGATGTTAGACCTAATAACAATATTTCATGTATACAGCCAGGGATAGAAACAAGTCACAGAGGAAAAATAGGGACATGATACAATCAAAGCTATGCATACAGCTGGGTGGTGGTGGTGCATGCCTTTAGTCCCTGCACTCAGGAGGCAGAGGCAGGAGAAACTCTGTGAGTTCAAGGTCAGCCTGGTCTACAAGAGCTAGTTCCACGATGGGCTCCAAAGCTATAGTGAAACCCTGTCTTGAAAAACAAAAAACAAAAACAAACAAACAAAAATGCTATGCATGCAGCTGAACTTGTTTAGGTAATTACACTAGTAATTACAAAACATGAAGTATTAATCTAATATTATCAATAAAAGCCAGGAGTCAGATATCAGGATAAAAACCTGGAAGATCAGAGAATCAGGAGCAGCAGCCAGTTGCTTTCTTCCTCTCTCGCTCCTCAGTCTGAAAGTGGACTGAAATCCTCTCTCCATCTCACCTTACTGCTTTCTGTCTCTACCTCCTGAGTGCTAGGATTAAATGTGTGAGCCACTACCATCCAGCTGGTTAACTAGTGACTAGATCTGCCATCTGATCACCAGGCAAGCTTTATTTGTTAGAGCACAAACAAAATATCACACAAGAACACAGTAAGATTGTTTTTCCTTTTTTTCATTTTTCTTTTCTTATTGAAATTATAATATAATTACATCATTTCTCTCTTCCTTTTCTTCCTTCCAAACCCTCCCATACGTCCCTACTTGCTTGCACTTTTTCATTAACTTCTGTTACACACACACACACACACCACCTGTTACACACACACATATATCACCTGTTACACACACACACACACACACACACACACACACGCATCTGTATTCCTAAATACTACCTGCTCAATCTGAATAATGTGACTTAATATGTATGTTTTCAGGGCTGATCACTTGGCTATTGGATAACTAATTGCTGTGCTCTTCCCTGGACAAGTCTATTTCTCTATTTCTCCCCCTTTCAGCATTCCTTAGTTGAAAACCTTCCTTCCTTCCTTCCTTCCTTCCTTCCTTCCTTCCTTCCTTCCTTCCTTTTTCTGAGACAGGGTTTCTCTTCGTAACCCTTGTTGTCTTGGAACTCACTCTGTAGATCTGGCTGCCTTCAGACTCACAGAGGTTCTCCTGCCCCTGCCTCTCAAATGCTGAGCTTAACAGCCTGTGCCACAATCCTGACTGCTTTTGGCTTTTTGCATAGAGTTGAGGCCTTTACGTCTTACCCCAGTCCACTCTGGCTGTTTTCCTTGTTCAATTCTTGATGTCTTCCTTGCTCATCACCCCAGGAAAATCTGTTGTCATCTTTGTTCATTTCAGGTTTAGGCAGTCATGTTGGTGAGACTTTATGGGTGTAGTTTCTGGCATTCTTAGGAGACACAATTTTACCTTAAATTACCTGATCCTTTGGCTCTAAAATCTTCCGGCCTCATCTTCTACAATGTTCCCTGAGCATTAGGTGCATGGGTCATGTAGATGTATCCCTTGGGAGTTGGCTCCACAACTCTGCATTTTGATTGGTTGTGGCTTGCTGTAATGGTCTCCATCTGTTGCAAAGAGAAGTTTCCTTCACGGAGGGCGAGAACTACACTTCTCTGTGGGCATAAGGACAAATGTTTAGGATGTAGTTAGGGATCATGCTGATATAGTGAAGCACTGGTTGTGTGTTCTCTAAGATTCATGACTTCATTAGCCCTAAGTAACTGACTAGTTTTCCAGTACCAGGCATGGTTTCTTTCTTGGTGAAGTGGCTTTAAATCTAATTAGGAAGCTGTAGTTTACTGGTAAAGTGTATATGTTGTTACGGCACCCTTAGGGCTATTGTGATATCCTGGTGGTTGTTGTGGTTTACAGGTATCATAACTGGGTAGGACTGTTGGTTTCTTCTGTGCTTTGGAAGCTTATGTGGTACTTTGTGGAACCATGAAAATTAGTCCTCAGAGGCATTCAGATCAGTGCCAGCTCAGGAGCCTCTGGACCGTGTTTCTGAAGTACATGGTGTCTTTAGAAATAGGGACTTCCATTTTACCTCTGGGGAGCAACCAAGGGCAACAGCAATAGGCTGTATGTTTGGAGAATTTTTCAGACAACCCTGACCAATAGCTTAAAATAGGGCTTCTCGTTCATGCCTGGTATTGGGGTTTTTCTTAGGTGGTCTTTGGTGTAGCATTGTTATTCGGATGATTTATACTATATATGTATATTTATATACACAATTAGGTGTAGTGTAGATTTTTTTATATTTAATTGTATGATTCCTTATGACTTTTCAGACATCCTTACTATTCTTTCACCCTCCTCCTTTTATTTATCTCCCTTCCACCTCCCTAAGAGCCCACCTTCTCCATTTCTCTAATCAGATTGCTTGCACCCTGCTATTTCCCTTCTTATTACTCCCCACCCCCTATCCTTGTAATGATCCCTTTCTACTTTGATGATTTTTGCAGATACACCAGGATATGTACTCACATCTGAAGACTTATAGCTACGAGTCTCAGATGAGTGAGTACATGTGACGTTTGTCTTTCTGGGTCTAGGTTATTTCACTTACTGTGATCTTCTTTATTTCCATCTATTTACCTGTTTTCATTTTTCTTTCCAGCTGAATAGTATTCCATAATATATATGCACTACATATTCAATATTATTTTTGCCAGTGGAGGACACTTAGACTGTTTTCATTTCCTAGATCTTGTGAATAGAGTAGCAATGAAAATGGCTGAGCAAGTATCTCTGGAGTGGAATACTGAGTTCTTTGGGCATATGCCAAGGGGTGGTACAACTGGGCCATATGGTAGATTTATTTTTAACTTTTTGAGAATTCTCTGCACTGATTTCCAGTATGCAATCCCAACAACAGTGAATGGGCCTTCCTTTTTCTACACATCTCCTCCAGCATTTGTTGTTCATTGTTCTGTTGATCTTTGCTATTTTGACTGGGGTAGGATGAAATCTTAAAGTCGTTTTGATACGCAGTTCCCTAATTGTTAGGTATAATGAGCAGTTTTTTTTTAGCCATTTTTTTCTTATCTTGAGGACTCTCTGTTCTCAAAAACAGTGAATGGGTTCCAAGGCTAATTTTTTGAACAAGTCATATTGTGTGTGTGTGTTTCACTTTGTTTTCTGAGTTCTTTATATATTCATATTATATATAGTTATATATTATATTATATATTATTACTATATTATATAAATATAATCTATCTATTAATTCCCTGTCAGATGTATAGCTGGTGAAGATTTTCTTTCTTTCTCTTCACTCAGTTGGTTACTTCTTTAGCTGTGCGGAAGCATTTTAGTTTTATGAACCCCACTTGGGTAATGGGACTCCTATCCAGAAAGTCTTTTTCTACAATTGTATCCTGAAGAGTATTGCCTATGTTTTCTTCTAGACGTTTCAGGTTTCATTCATTTCACTGAATCTTTAAATAGCTTTTGATAAAAGATCATTTCCATAACACTAGTTCTATCAATCCACAAGCAGGGGTGTTTGAAATTCTGGTGGAATTTTGCTGTGACTCCATCTGGGTCGGACTGTTTTTAGTTGGAGGCTTTTTATCACTACTCCATTCCTCATTTGTTGGAGATCTGTTTGGGTTGTTGACTTTTTCTTGGTTTAATTTTGATGATTTGCCTGAACCTAAAAATTCATACATTTCTTTAAAGTTTTCTAGCTTAATGTAGTATATAAAAATAATATTTACTTGTTATAATTCTAAATTGCTTTGGTATTTGTTATAAAGTTTTCTGTTCATTACTGATTCTGTTAATTTGGGTCTTTTCTTTTGGCTAGTTGGGCCAAGGGTCTTTCTACCTTTTGATCAGACAATTGACAGCATAGATATTTAAAGTTCTTATCAAAATGCTTGTGTTTCCCCATCTCCCCTTACAAGGAGGTCGGGCCTTGGGAAAACAGGAGGATTGGGATAAAGGAAGGTTGGACAGGGGAGCACGGAACCACAATTCTTAGTTAAGGGAGCCACTTTAGGGTTGGCAAGAGACCTGACCCTAGAGGGGCTCCCAGGTGCCCAAGCTGAGGTCCCCAGTTAGTTCCTTGGGCAGTTGAGGATAGGGAACCTGAAATGACCCTAGCCTATAGCAATACTGACGAATATCTTGCATATCATCATAGAACCTTCATCTGGTGATGGATGGAGATAGAGACAGAGACCCACACAGGAGCACTGGATTGAGCTCCCAAGGTCCCAATGAGGAGCAGAAGGAGGGAGAACATGAGCAAAGAAGTCGGGACCACGAGGGATGCACCCACCCACTGAGACAGTGGAGCTGATCTATTGAGAGCTCACCAAGACCAGCTGGACTGTGACTGAAAAAGCATGGGATAAAACTGGACTCTCTGAACATGGCGAACAATGAGGGCTGATGAGACGCAAAGGACAATGGCACGGGGGTTTGATCCTACGTAATGTGATGGCTTTGTGGGAGCCTAGCCAGTTTGGATGTTCACCTTCCTAGATATGGACGGAGGTGGGAGGTCCTAGGTCTTACCACAGAGCAGAAAACCCTGACTGCTCTTTGGACTGGAGAGGGAGGGGGAAAGGAGTGGGGGGAGGGGGAGAAGGGTGGGAGGAGGGGGAGGGAAATGGGAGGCTGGGAGGAGGTGGAAACTTGTTTTTTTTTTCTCTCCTTTTCTCAATAAAAAAAGAAAAAAAATGCTTGTGTTAATTGTGGTCATAGTATTGTTTATCTTTTTTTTTTTTTTTGCTCATGTTCTCTGTGGCATGTTGTGTTTTAATAATCAGGGCTTCATATTTCCTTCCAGTCTCTGTACTACGCTCATTACTATTTTTGCCTGAAGTAATGTTGCCGTCTTTTCTCTTTTGTTTTTCTTTTTTCCCTTTTATTGAAAATAGATTATTTTCTCATACAATATATCCTGATTATAATTTACCCTCTCTCTAATCTTCCTCCTTCCTCCCACTTCCCTTCCCCACCCCTCCTGGTCTTCCTTTCTGTCTCTCATTAGAAAAGAACAGGCTTCTAAGAGATCACAACCAAACTTGAAAAAATAAAATATAATAAGATGAAGCAAAACCATCATATCAAAGTTGGACATGACAACCCAATAGGAGGAAGTTTAAGAAATCCTGCAGAAGAGGAGGTAGAAAGATTGTAAGAGCCAGAGGGGATGAAGGCCACCAGGAGAACAAGGCTCTCTGAACCAACAAAGCAAGGTGCATATGAACTCACAGATACTGGGACAGCAAGACCTACATGGGTCTGCACCAGACCCTCTATGTATATAATATAGCTATTAACTTAGTGTTTTTGTGGGACTCCTGACTGTGAGAACTAGTGGGTCCCTGACTTTGTGCCTGTTCTTAGGACCCTTTCCTCCTATTATTGTGTTGATTGTGTTGTCTTTTGTGTTCTGGACTGGAGAAAGACATTTGATTCTGGGAATTGCTAAGAAAGGTATTTTGACTTTAAAATACAGGCCTAAGGATTTGATGCTTTGGAAAAGAGGTTCTGCTTTTGTCTCCACAGAGGATGAGAACGTGTGGATTCATTGCAAATTTATGTGGTTTGAATCACTGAGACTCCCTGAAATGTTGATACTCCCAAGAATGTAGCACCCCCGCTCAGCAGGAAGTAGCCAGACAGGTTGATGATGCCCAAACTCCCTAAAAGATTGTTAAAGTGGGGCCCCTTCAATGGTTCCGGAGCAGGAGCAGCAAGCCTGCTTCCCTGAGCTCTGCTCCACTCCAAGCTGCAGTTTGGATCCAGAGTGAGTGCAGCTGGGGCCAGAAGGCAGCTGGAGTAGAGCTTTGCCACCACAGCTACTGCTGCCAGAGTTGCTCTCTCCCAGACTGTGCAGACGGCTGAGACTGTCAACCAGCTTGCTGAAAGAGTCAGCAATGCTTTGGACATATTCAATTGGGTGTATTGACCTTGAACCAACAAGTAGCTCTGGTTCAGGAGCAAGCGGATTATCTTTGGACTTTTCAACAGTTAATCATGTTATGTGTGTCACTCATGACACTGTATTGCATGCTTCTGCTACTGTTATGGAGCTCAACCGTCATATGAGAGGGCTTTGGAATATACTTTTGTTAATTTTACCACCCAGTTAGTGCATGCTAGATGTTTGCAGCGCTGGTCTGGCTCCTTGGCACTGTCAGTCCTGGGAATACTTGGTTTAGAGCTATGTGTCTGGGTAGCCACGGACGGGCAATACTTTGGGGGCAGGATGCTACCTAAGACAGGGAATATTAGAGGACTATTCCCTATGACAGGCAAGGTATTATAAAATAAAATAGAGGGAGTTGTTGTGATCCAGCTGCTCTCACTTCCCCTGACTGACAGAGGAACTTCCTTGTGGTCTGTAATTTACAAAATGTTTGTGTTCTTTCTGGCTGGTTGGTCTCCACAGAAGGAGTAGAGGTCTAAAAGGTTGCTGGGCAAAATAAAGGTTGCTGTTCTTCCACCTGAAAAGAAGCCTCTGTGTCTCAACCCCAGCATCCCCGGCCAGTCTTGGCTATCCAGGCTGCACTGGCCTGCTTCTCTCTCCCTCTCTTACCCCTCTTCAGGTTTTCGAGACAGGGGTTCTCTTTGTAGTCCTAGATCTCCTGGAATTCACTCTGTAGATCAAGATGGTCTAGAATTTAGAGATCTGCCTGCCTAAGCTGGGATTAAAGACATGCAGCACCATACCCAACTGAGGTCCCTTTTATTAATTGTTGATTGTAGTGCTTAAGCTATAGGTGTTCTGTTAAGAAAGTTGTCATCTGTATCAGTGCATTCAAGGCTATTTCCCCACTTTCTGTTTTTTTTTTTTTTTTTTTTTTTTTTGGTTTTTCGAGACAGGGTTTCTCTGTGGCTTTGGAGCCTGTCCTGGAACTAGCTCTGTAGACCAGGCTGGTCTCGAACTCACAGAGATCCGCCTGCCTCTGCCTCCCGAGTGCTGGGATTAAAGGCGTGCGCCACCATCGCCCGGCTTCCACTTTCTGTTTTATCAAGTTCAGTGTATCTACTTTCATGTTGATCCACTTGGACAGGTTTTTGATCTACTTGGACTTGAGTTTTGTGCAGAATAGTAAATCTGAATCTATTTGCATTCTTTTACAAGTAGACATCCAATTTGATCAGCACCATTTGTTGAAGATATCTTTTTCCAGTGTATATTTCTGGCTTCTTTATACAAATTAGTTGTCCATAGATATGTAGGTGTATGTCTAAGTCATCAATTCAATTTCATTGATTCACCTGTTTTTGTGTCAATATCATGTAGTTTTTATTACTATAGCTCCGTAGTACAACTTGAAATTGTGAGTGGTGGGACCATTCCGGCAGTTCTTTTATTGTTCAGGATTGTTTTAGCTATCCTGGATTTTTTGTTTTTTTTTTTTTCTGTGTGAAGATGAGAATTATCCTTTCAAGGTCTGTAAAGAATTGTGTTGGAATTCTGATGGAGATTGCATTGAATTTGTAGATTTTTTTTGATAGGATGGTCATTTTTACTGTGTTACTTCTACTAATACACGAAAAGGGGGTCTTTATATGTTCTTCAATTTATTTCTTCAAAGATTTGAAGTTTATTGGGACATTTCAAATATATTTTAATAAATAAAACTGAATATCTGAAAGCAAAGCAGTCCCACTGGTCAGCCTTACAGGCCAGATTATGGTAACACACAGCTTTAATTCCAGTAGCCACCCTAGTGGCCATAGAAATTGGGTAGTGCTTGCCTTTAATCTAAGTGGTGCATGCCTTTAATCTCAGTGGTGCATGCCTTTAATCTCAGTGGTGCATGCCTTTGATCTCAGTGGTGCATGCCTTTAATCTCAGTGGTGCATGCCTTTGATCTCAGTGGTGCATGCCTTTAATCTCAGTGGTGCATGCCTTTGATCTCAGTGGTGCATGCCTTTAATCTCAGTGGTGCATGCCTTTGATCTCAGTGGTGCATGCCTTTGATCTCAGTGGTGCATGCCTTTGATCTCAGTGGTGCATGCCTTTGATCTCAGTGGTGCATGCCTTTAATCTCAGTGGTGCATGCCTTTGATCCCAGCCCTAAAGAGGAATATAAGATGGAGTGAGACAACTCTCAGATGTCTCCTTCTGAGATTCCAGGAGGCAGGATCACCATTTCAGACTGAGGCTGAAATAAGAGCCAGTGGCTGGCTGTTTTGCTTCTAGGATCTTCAGCTTGAACCCCAATATCTGACTATCATGTGGATCTTGATTCCATGCCTGCTGGGACTCGCTCAAAAGGTTTGTGGCTGAAGGTCTTTCACCCCTATCCACTTGGCTTGATTTCACCTACTAAGGTTTTTTTTTTTAATTAATTTATTTATTAAGGATTTCTGCCTCCTCCCCGCCACTGCCTCCTATTTCCCTCCCCCTCCCCTGATCAAGTCCCTCTCCCTCATCAGCTCGAAGAGCAATCAGGGTTCCCTGACCTGTGGGAAGTCCAAGGAACCCCCACCTCCATCCAGGTTTAGTAAGGTGAGCATCCAAACTGCCTAGGCTCCCACAAAGCCAGTATGTGCAGTAGGATCAAAAACCCATTGTCATTGTTCTTGAGTTCTCAGTAGTCCTCATTGTCCGCTATGTTCAGCAAGTCCAGTTTTATCCCAGGCTTTTTCAGACCCAGGCCAGCTGGCCTTGGTGAATTCCCGATAGAACATCCCCATTGTCTCAGTGTGTGGGTGTACCCCTCACGGTCCTGAGTTCCTTGCACGTGCTCCCTCTCCTTCTGCTCCTGATTTGGACCTTGAGATTTCTGTCCAGTGCTCCAATGTGGGTCTCTGTCTCTGTCTCCTTTCATCGCCTCATATAAAGAGCTCAAGAAACTAGACCGTAAAAGGCTAATCAACCCAATTATAAAATGGGGCACTGAGCTGAACAGAGAATTCTCAACAGAAGAACTTCAAATGGCCAAAAGACACTTAAGGTCATGCTCAACTTCCATAGCGATCAGGGAAATGCAAATCAAGACAACTTTAAGATACCATCTTACACCTGTCAGAATGGCTAAAATAAAAACCACCAATGATAGCCTTTGCTGGAGAGGTTGTGGAGAAAGGGTTTTTTTTTTTTTTTTTTTTTTTTTTTTTTTTTTTGCCAAAACCCCACCATGTGAAGCTACCCCTCTGGTGGGCCCACCACATGGCAACTTGGCAATTTCTCCAGCTCATGCTCACATTTTCTCTGCTGCATGGTAACTTGCTCAGCTTCTGGTTTGTGTTCCTAGATAACAATTTACTGAATCTCCTAACAGAGGTAAGTTCATTTTAATTAATAAATAAATCAATAAATTTGAAAATTATGTAATGGCAGACCATATCACCATCCAGGAATTTAATAACCTTTGCTTATATTATGAACAATATTCTGCAAGGCTTAAATGGTTTTTCCTGATGCATCCATTTATTTGATATTGGGACTTAGCTTTGTTTTTCACATTATATCTTTTAAAAAATGGTTTGATAACAGAGCCAAAAATGAGGCACTTTTAGAAATAAGGCAGTCTTTACAGACTAATAATGAAAAGCTATCTGACAGGATTTATAGCATCAAAAATCAAAAGTTGGCTGAAAAAACACCATTGAAAAGGATAACATTAATTTGACAGAAAAAAATCAATCCATGTCAAAGGGTGCTGAAAACTTATCTGAAAGGATCTGTTAAAAAGTTATGATAAATGAGCATATAGAATATCTCTCCAGGAAGGCACTCTGCATGTCATTCAAATAATATCTAAGGATGAGAAGTTATCATTAATGAAAAAATTTTATACCTTGGAATCATATTGAAGAATGAGGACCAGAGATTATGTGATTCAATGAAATTATTAGAAATATTTACAAGTCAAGAGATTCAGGCTTTACAAAAGACAGTGGTAAAAATATTGAAATGATTGAGGAAACTATCAGAACTGACGAGCAGGGAGATGGAGGTAAAAAGACAGGATTTAGCCTTAAAATTATATGTCAGAGTCAGAGATGATTTACCAAAGGTTCTAGCTACCTACCCTGTAATCTCCTGACAAAGCATCCAGAACTAAATACCCAAAATGATTCAAAGAATATAAATGGAAACCAATAGGTATGAATGATTTAAAGAAAGTTAAGCAAGCAGTGGTATCTTATGGCTTGCATTTCCCATTTGTTAGGGGGATGGTGGAAATGTAGACTTCAAGCAATAAGGCTACCCCACACCACTGGCTAGATCTGATGGGCTACAGAGAAGGCCTGGGTTGGGGTGGCAGGGAGAGTCACTGACCTAGACTGTAGGAAAAGATGTGGAAAGTCTCTGTATTACATTTTCCATAATCAGTCAATTCTCAACAGGTTGAACAGATTATGCAAGCAGAATGAGTACGTATTTGTGAATGAGCTCAAAGCTTATTATTAACTTGGTTACAGAGTACTTGAAAGTTTGATATGTCAGGCAAATTTCAAACAGCTTTTCTGAGAAAATGTGTCTACCCACATCAAGTGAGTTCCCATTTGATTTATTTATGCCATGCTATGAAAGTGTTAACTGGGGGAAATTAGAGCTCCATCGGATTCTCCTTAATAAAAGAGTTCTATTTTAAATTTTTTATTGAGAAAAAGAAAACAAAGTTTCCGCCTCTTCCCAGCCTCCCATTTCCCTCCCCCTCCTCCCACCCTTCTCCCCCTCCCCCCACTCCTCTCCCCCTCCCTCTCCAGTCCAAAGAGCAGTCAGGGTTCCCTACCCTGTGGAAAGTCCAAGGTCCTCCCCCCTCCGTCCATGTCTAGGAAGGTGAACATCCAACTGGCTAGGCTCCCACAAAGCCAGAACATGAAGTAGGATCAAAACCCCGTGCCATTGTCCTTGGCTTCTCATCCGCCCTCATTGTTTGCCATGTTCAGAGAGTCCAGTTTTATCCCATGCTTTTTCAGTCACAGTCCAGCTGGCCTTGGTGAGCTCCCAATAGATCAGCCCCACTGTCTCAGTGGGTGGGTGCACCCCTTGTGGTCCTGACTTCCTTGCTCATGTTCTCCCTCCTTCTGCTCCTCATTAGGACCTTGGGAGCTCAGTCCAGTGCTCCAGTGTGGGTCTCTGTCTCTATCTCCATCCATCACCAGATGAAGGTTCTATGGTGATATGCAAGATATTTGTCAGTATTGCTATAGGATAGGGATAGGGTCATTTCAGGTTCCCTATCCTCAGCTGCCCAAGGAACTAACTGGGGACATCGCCTTGGGCTCCTGGGAGCCACTCTAGGTACAAGTCTCTTGCCAGCCCTAAGGTGGCTCCCTTAACTAAGATTTGTGCTTCCCTGCTCCGCTATCCAACCTTCCTTTATCCCAATCATCCTGTTTCCCCAAGTTCCCCCCATCCTCCCCTTCTCACTTTTCTCTCCCCATCTCCCCTTACCCCCATCCCACCCCACCCCCAAGATCCCAATTTTCTCCCCGGCAATTTTGTCTACTTCCCGTAGCCAGGAGGATAACTATATGTTTTTCTTTGGGTTCACCTTCTTATTTAGCTTCTTTAGGATCACCAATTATAGACTCAATGACCTTTATTTATGGCTAGAAACCAATTATGAGTGAGTACATCCCATGTTCATCTTTTTGGGTCTGGGTTACCTCACTCAGGATAGTGTTTTCTATTTCCATCCATTTGCATGCAAAATTCGAGGAGTCATTGTTTTTTACCGCAGCGTAATACTCTAATGTGTATATATTCCACACTTTCTTCATCCATTCTTCCATTGAAGGACATCTAGGTTGTTTCCAGGTTCTGGCTATTACAAATAATACTGCTATGAACATAGTTGAACAAATGCTTTTGTCATATGATAGATTCAATGCAATCCCCATTAAGGTCCCATCAAAATTCTTCACAGATCTCAAGAGGACAATAATCAACTTTATATGGAAAAACAAAAACCCCGGATAGCCAAAACAATCTTATACAATAAAGGATCTTCTGGAGGCATTACCATCCCTGACTTCAAACTCTATTACAGAGCTACAGTATTGAAAACAGCTTGGTATTGGCATAAAAACAGAGAAGTCGACCAATGGAATCGTATAGAAGACCCGGATTTTAACCCACAAACCTATGAACACCTCATTTTCGATAAAGGAGCTAAAAGTATACAATGGAAGAAAGAAAGCATCTTCAACAAATGGTGCTGGCACAACTGGATGTCAACCTGTAGAAGAATGAAAATAGACCCATATCTATCACCATGCACAAAACTCAAGTCCAAATGGATCAAAGACCTCAATATCAGTCCAAACACACTGAACCTGACAGAAGAGAGAGTGGGAAGTACCATACAACAGATGGGCACAGGAGATCACTTCCTATGTATAACCCCAGCAGCAGACATTAAGGGCAACATTGAATAAATGGGACCTACTAAAACTGAGAAGCTCTGTAAAGCAAAGGACACTGTCACTAAGACACAAAGGCAACCTACTGACTTGGAGAAGATCTTCACCAACCCTGCTACAGACAAAGGTCTGATCTCCAAAATATATAGAGAACTCAAGAAACTAGACTTTAAAATGCTAATTAACCCAATTAAAAAATGGGGCACTGAATTGAACAGAGAATTCTTGACAGAAGAAGTTCAAATGGCCAAAAAACACTTAAGGTCATGCTCAACCTCCTTAGCAATCAGGGAAATGCAAATCCAAACAACTTTGAGATATCTTACACCTGTCAGAATGGCTAAAATAAAAAACACCAATGATAGCCTTTGCTGGAGAGGTTGTGGAGGAAGGGGTACCCTCATCCATTGCTGGTGGGAATGCAAACTTGTGCAACCACTTTGGAAATCAGTGTGGCGGTTTCTCAGGAAATTCAGGATCAACCTACCCCTGGATCCAGCAATACCACTCTTGGAATATACCCAAGAGATGACCTATCATAAAAGAGGTTTTTAAAATTGAAAATAGGTTCTTCTCTCCTACAATACACTCCAACCACATTTTCCCCTCTCTTCACTCTCCAGCTCTCCCCTACCTCCCTTCTCCTGCAGATAATCCTCCATTTCCTCTTCAGAAAAGAGAAGGTCTCCAAGAGATGACAACCAAATGGGACAAAACAAGATACTGTAAAAAAAAGGCAGACTTCATATTTAGGCTCAACAATGTAACACAATATAAGGAAAAGACCACCAAAAGCAGGCAAAAGAGTCAAAGATACACCTGCTCTTACTGTAAGGAGTTCCCCCAAACACCAAGCTAATAACCATAACACACAGAGGGCTTGGTGCAGCTCAATGTGGCCCCCATGCTTCCAGTTTCAGTCTCTGTGAGACAGTATGAAACCCTGCCCAGTTGGTTTTCTTGGGCTGTGTTCTCCTGGTGTCTTTCCCTCCCTATGACTCTTACAATCTTTCTTCCCTCTATAGGGGGCCCTGATCTCCAAGGGGAAAGCTTTAATGGAGATGAAGACCTCAACTTTAGATTCTCTCTCCACATAATGTCTGTTTGTGGGTTTCTGAACTTGCGTGCCCATCTGTTGCCACAGAAAGCCGCTTTGATGATGACTGGATATGGCAAAAATCTTAGTATAGCAGAGTATCTTTGGGAATAATTTCATTGATTTGTTTTTTATCAGTTGTATTTGACTCTACCCTAGGTACCTGGGCTATACAGTCTTCAGTTCCTGGCCATACAGGCAGAGTAGAGCGCTGGTTCCTTCTCATGATGTGGGCTTCAAGTTAAATCAAACATTGGTTGGCTACTCTCAAATTCTGGTCCACCCTTGCTCCAGCACGTTTTGGAGACAGAAGAGATTGTAGATCGAAGGTTTTGTGGCTGCATTGGTACACAGGTTTCTCTTTCCAAAGCCTGCAGAGTACCCTCATGCCAAAAGAGTCTAAAACATAGGGGTGAAGGCCCCATGCAGGCATCAGCTCAACCTCTGTACATTCAATGAGCTGTGTGGATGTTGTCCTTGTTCCCTTGGTAGTGGGGTCCCTCTCTCAGTTTTCAGAGAGTGACCTTCTGTCTTAGCATCAGTCTGGGTTGTTTAGGGATATCCGGGACCTCATCGGCCAACAACTCAACTGAATTCATTCCAGTCCTGGCCTTGGCAGCCTTGCTTGGCTACAAAAATGGCTGGTTCCGATTCTGTATCCTCCACTGCTATGAGTCTTCAGTGATGTCACTTTCATAGTGACAGGAAGTTTTCATTGCACTAGGTTTCCACACACTTCAGTGCCCCTCAAATCCAGCTGGCTCTTCCTGAACTCTCTCCCCACACTCCCACCCGATTCCTCCCACTCCCAGTCAGCCTGCAGAATCTGTTCTATTTCCCCCTCTCAGGGAGGTCCATTGGTACCTCCTAGAGCCCCTCTCTTTACCTAACCTCGTGGATCTACAGATTGTAGCTTAACAGTCATTAACTTATCAGACAATATCTGCTTAAAGTTAATAGATGCCATATTTATCTTTCTGGGTCTGGGTTATTACACTCAGGATGATTTTTCTAGTTCCATCCATTTGCCTGCCAGGTTCATGACTTGGTGTTTCTCTCTGGCTACTTTCAAGATACTGTCTTTGTTCTGCACCTTTGTGTTTCCGTTATAATATGCCCAGGAGGTTCTTCTGCTCCTGTTTGTGTAGTGTCTGCAAGTCCCTGGATCTGGATTGGCATCCCTTTTCCCAACTCAGGGAAACTTTCTGTTATGATTATTTAAAAAATCATTTCTATGCCTTTAGAATAGTGTTTTCCTGTGCCCAGAGTTCACAGGTCCAGTCTCTTAGTAATGACATAAGAATTCTGGAATTATACCTTTTTAGTATTTTAACTTTGTCCTTGTTATGCTGTTCCAATTACTTCGTTTTTGTCTTCAGGCACAGATACTCTGTCTTCTCCTTGATCCCTTCGATTGGTGAGACTTTCTACAGAACATTTTATTTGACTTCAATTTTTTTTTTGCATTTCAAGTGAGCTCTTCTCTAGTATTTCCATCATTTATTAAATTCCTCTTTCACATCCTGCACAGCTTCCTTATTTCACTCAGTGGTTTGTATTTCTTGATGAGTTTTTTTTCTTCTTTGGTGGCTTTGGATATTTATTTTTTCTTTTGTACAGACAGGGTTGGTTTGTCTTACACTTACAGATCACAGTCCATCCCTGAGGCAGGCCAGGCAGTGACCTGAGCACACAAAGGAAGCAGAGGTGACAGAGGAATGCTGTGTAGAGATTTGTACTCCCTGGCTTACATCTTTGAACATTCTTATAATTATTCTTTTGAGTTCTCTGTCTGGGATTTCATCTCATTTGCAGATTTTTTTGATGAGTTATGTTGCCTTGGTTTTCTGTGTCTTCTATTTTACAGCTTTGGGCTTTACACACTTGTGTTGTTTGGTTGCTTGTGGATTTTAAAAAGAATCTATATTCTTTTATTTGAAAGATTTATAATATTTATGTGGGGCATAGACAGTAAAGTTGAGGTGTGCAATTCACAGAATAAGTCCTTAGTCCAGGAGTTCAAGGTGCCTGGTATAAACTCTACCTTTTCCCCTGAGAAGAGCATTAGTTATAGTTGCTGGATATTCTTGCTATGCAGGTTTTGTAGCAGTCAATTAATAGCAGTAGCCCCTTTGACTTCAATTACTGTTTGAGGAAACAACCAAGGACAGTATGAGATTTACTCAGATTTTAGTTAATAAGATAAAAATTTAAATTAAGTGAGAATAAGGATAGAGTAACTTTGAAAAGTTAAAGAAATAAGATAGTTTTGGGGGGGAGTTGAGATTTTAGAAATGGTTAAAGCTATGGAAAGTTATAATTAGGAAATGAAAAGAGGATGGGACAGGATGTCAGAAAGAAGGAAAATGTAGGAACCCTAGGAGAGGTATGTGGCTGAAAGGCACGGTAAAAATGCATTAGACTAGAGTGGGTGGAAAAACACTCACCGCCAACACTCAAAGCTAATTGAGCAATATACAAACAAAGCTCACGTGGAGATTAAATAAAGGAAAACGTCCCACGAAAACTCTCAAACTTCTCAGCCTATTTCCGAGGTTGTTGTCTCCCCACAGCCGTATAGTAAAGCATCCTTGATGGATACAACGCATGCATTGAACATAGAGAAGTTGAGCTGGTGCCCACCTAGAGCCTTCACCTCTACTGACCAGTGTTCATGGTCCTGGAAGGCACTCTGTATTCTACTGGAGGAAAAAGATAAATATGAACCCAGTTACAAACCCTGAGATCTACAACAGTGACCTGCCTGCATGACACACTGCCGTAATAGTGGCACAAATGCTACGGGAGTAACTAACCAGTCTCGGACTGGATTTAAGGCTCCATCCATGAAATGGAACCCAAATCTGACATTGCTTGGATGGCTAAGGACCCACAGAGAAACTTCCTATTACAGTAGATGGGAACTAAATCAGACACACAACTGGAAGTGTGCAGAGAGCAAGAGATTTTGGAAAACCCAGTCATAAAGGGGAAGTTGTCATCCAACCCTTCTTCTCAGGGCTCAGGGAGCTATGCGGAAGAGGAGGCAGAAAGATGGTCAGAATCAGAGGGAATGGACGACTCTTCTAGACACAACAGGATGGATGCACATATACACTCACCAATACTGGCAGCGTGCACAGGGCCTGTGGATGCTTAAGTCAGATGGAGTCCTGGCACCTAGCAGGTGGAAGTGTCTCCTAACCAAGAAACTATCTGCAACTGACATTTGCAAAGGAAAAATTAATTCTCTCCAATGGAGTCTCACTGGGTATATTAGCCCACTTAAGGGTAGGCCCTAAGCTCTCCAGTAGATGGCCAACACACAGCAAACTCAATTGTATTTTTGCAGACCTTTGGTCTCATTGCTTTGTTTGTACATATTTTGGTTTTTTCGGTCTTAATGGCCGTTTGCTTGTAACTATAATTTTCAATTGTGTGTTTTTGTTGATTTTGAAGGCTATGTATGTATGTGTGTTTGTTGTGTTTTTTTCTTTTGATTATGGTTTGTTTGTTTTGTTATTGCTTGCCTGCTTAGGAGAGAAAGAGAGGTAGAGGGGAGGGGAGGGGAGAGAGAGAGAGAGAGAGAGAGAGAGAGAGAGATATTTGTGAGGAGTTGGGGGAGAGGAAACTGTGATCAGAATATGTTGTATAAAAATGTTTTCAATATACTGGGAGAGCCTGCATGGGATCAAACTAGGCCCTCTGAATGTGGGTGACAGTTGTGTGGCTTAGGCAATCTGTGAGGCCACTGGCAGTGGGACCAGAATTTGAACTGTTTTTTTGGAGTCCATTCTTTTTTGGAAGGGTACTTTGCTCAACCTAAATATAGGGGGGAGGGTCTTGGTCCTGCCTCAAAGTGATGCTTTAGACTTTGTTGGCTCCACATGGGAGGCCTTACCCTTTCTGAGAAGTGGATGGGGGGTGGGGTGAGGGGAAGGTAGGGGGAGCAGGAGGAGGGGAGGGAGCTGAGATTGGTATGTAAAATGAGAAAAGATTGTTTTAAAAAATAAACAAGTGAAATAAAATAATTGAAAAGATGAAGCTTAAAAATGTTTTCAATAAAAAAATAAATAAGAAAACTTGAAGTAAACTATTAACACAGATGTGCTAAGTTGAAAGATAAAGATCTGAGATTCCTCTAGCTTTAGGAGCCTTCCTCTGGTGCCCTGTGCAGTAGGCACGATCAGGAACCAGTGGTCTCTGCAGCTGTCCAGTGGGGTTCTGGTATACCAGGGAGAGAAACTTTCAAGTCCTTTCCTGGTATTTCCTTTAGACCTCTACACTCCACTTTCACCATCTCTGGTCCTGTGGATGAGATTCACATAACCAGCAACACTTCCCTTGTTGCTTCTACTTCTCTGCTCCAGGCAGCCTGATTTGGGTTGGGGTGGCTTAGCTTCAATGGGACTTCACAGTGGGCTCTAATTCTCAGCCCCGTCTCTTTTCTGCAGAGACCTACCCTGGCTTAATAAGTTCATCTATACACCCTGTCTCTTGCAGTCTTAGGCACTTACTGCATACTGTTTTGACTATTTTCTTCCACTGAGTTCCAATGATGAGGTTTCTTGTCTGCCATCTTATCCAGAAGTCTGCATATTACATTTTGAGACAGGGACTTTTCCTGAACCTGGGTTGACTGACCAGTTATCCTCAAGGACCCTCTCTGTGCTTACCTCTCCAGCTCTGGGATTAACAGGCCAGAATCTCTGTGCACAGTTTTTCATGCAGATGCTGAAGGTCCAAACCCAACAAGCAACTCCTTGGACCCATTCCTCCTTTCTCCATGAAGGAGCATCAGTAGGCAAGAGCCTGAGGGCTCTCCCAGCTGCTCTGAGGGAAAAGGCTAATGGCCGTTGTGCTAGAGGGGGGACACAATTTCCATAACAGGCACAGATAACCAGGATATCCATGTCACTGAGGAGTACAGAAAAAGACTCTATCTATCTATCTATCTATCTATCTATCTATCTATCTATCATCTATAACCTGGTTATCTATCTATCTATCTATCTATCTATCTATCTATCATCATCTATAACCACAAGGAGGGAAACAGACATGTGATAGGGTCACAAGTCCAGAAGTGGTGGGCTAAGAGAATCTAGAGATGCCTGCTGGGGAGTTTTAGAATAGAGTTTCATAGTTGCCTCACATTGGTCCAACCCTGCTGGATCGTCATTGTCACACACTCCTATGAAGTGAAGCAATAAGGGACCCAGAATTGATGAAGGAGGCTTTCTGTAGCACAGTCAAGTTGGTAAGAGGGTTGACAGACGACCACTGCCACCACTGCAACTCTCAGGAACCAGAGAAACATGTCCTACCTTGGTTAGAGACATAGATGGGTCGATCATGCCATCAACAAGGGAGGGTAGAAGCAGGGAATTCACATGCTAACTGCTGCCCATCATCGCATGACTGAGGAGGTTCCTTGGTGCTTTGGCTTATAGGATGTGCTACAACAACCAGAGAAAGACTTCTAAGGAAAGTATGCAGGGGAGGTGCATGGGAGAAAACATGCAAGGACTGCCAGCAATTCCTTGGGATGTATTAGCAATCACACATGTGTACCATGTGGTTTGAAGAATGATCTACTATAGCCACACCCCTTTATGTGTATGGGTTGTTGTGCTTTCACGTATGTCCTTACAGCATTTGCATGCCTGGAACCCTCAGAGGTCATCAAATCTCTAGGAACTGGAGTTACAGACAGTTGTGAGAGGTCATGTGGGTACTGGGAGTTGAACCCAGGTCCTCTGCAAAGCAGTCAGTACTCTTAACTACTGAACCATCCATCCATCCCCATGCTTTCAGTTTTGAATAGGTTTATTAAGTATAAAGCAAACCAAAGTAAAAGAATAAATAGCAAGCGATGTGTAGATAGATACCAGAACATCATCAAATTAACTGTTCAAATAATCAAACAGAAACCAATGAGAGATCCCTTTAAGGCAGTCAGCTGGAGTTCCCAACACAGGGAGCCCTGGGAAGAGCAGTGCTCCCAAGTGAGGCTTCCTAGTAGAAGAACAAATAACAGTGAAAAGATAACACCACTGAGTCAGGATCTCACAAACACCCAGCAGAAACTGAGTGAGGAAGTTCCATCAAGGTAGCCTGCTGGAGCTCCCCACCCAGCCACCAGAAGGGTAAGGTGTCCCTCTGGCAAGGCTTTCAAGAAAACAAACAAAAAACCCCAAATAACAACAGCTATCAAATTTGGTTGCTTACAAAAGCCATTAGGAACTGACTGGGGAAATTGAGGCAGACAGCTAGAACTTTTAATTGAGTTGTCTCTCCAATGCTGTGAAGGGTCTAGAAATAGGAATATAGAAATAAAAAGTTGTAAGCCCAAACACATACTGGAAAAAAAAATAAATCTGGCAGCCACCGTTAATCTTTAACAACCACTTTCTTCCTCAAGAGCAGACATCCTGGCAGCCACTGCATACAGAGGCAAACTTTTAACAATTGTCTCTGCCTTCCAGCTTCTCAGATAGGCAGGTACAGCGGACAAAGGTTAGCGTCTAACTATTGCGTCTCAGGGTCCTTCTGTTTGTATTTCCTTCATTTTCAGCTGTCCTCCTACATGACTCTACCCTCTGCCTTGCATTCTTTCAGGGACAGTGAAGTGGCTGCATCAGTTTGAGGCTTTTGCAAACATCCTAAGTTAATATCCTATAACCAAAAGTTGTAAAACTTTTTTTTTAACTTTTTTTTTATTGAGAAAAGAGGAAAAAAAAAACAAATTTCCTCCTCCTCCCAGCCTCCCATTTCCCTCCCCCTCCTCCCACCCTTCTCCCCCTCCCCCCACTCCTCTCCCCCTCCCTCTCCAGCCCAAAGAGCAGTCAGATTTCCCTGCTCTGTGGTAAGTCCTAGGTCCTCCCCCCTCCGTGCATTTCTAGGAAGGTGAACATCCAAACTGGCTAGGCTCCCACAAAGCCAGCACATTACGTAGGTTCAAAACCCCGTGCCATTGTCCTTGGGTTCTCATCAGCCCTCATTGTTCGCCATGCTCAGAGAGTCCAGTTTTATCCCATCCCATGCTTTTTCAGAAGTTGTAAAACTTAAAGTGTAATGTGACTTTAAGCCTGACCTCAAGGTTGTAAAAGTTTTTGGATCCACACTTGGTGTTTGATTTACTAAGAAGAGGCCTCAAACCAGTCCCCATTGCCACAATTTCATGAGCCTGACCTCTGGCTGTGGTCTCAGCTATAACTGATAAGTTTTTTTTTTTGTGCCCCATGGTGATTTTTTTCTCTTTTTCTGGAATAAAGCTTGCTTCTGGTTTAACAGACTTTGGTGGTCTGTTCCCCATCTTCCCCATCATTCTGTGACCCTGGGCCCAACAACTGAACTTCCCATGGGTGAACTTCTTGCTTCTCCGTTCCACTTTCACACCATGGGATAAACAGAGTAACACCTCTGATAACGGTCACCCTCTAGCTGATCTCAAGGAAGCAATGTGTTTACTCTTCAATTGTCTTATTTTTCTCTTTCCTTTCTGACACAAACTTGGGTGGAGGCTGCCACAGCCTAAAAAAGGGTCTTTTAAGGATGCTTTGAGGCAAATATGCTGTGGTCTGAAGTGGTATTACAGGGAATAGGAATGGCCCCACAGACTCATGTGTTTGAATACTAGTCCATAGTGAGCGGCACGATTAGGAGGTGTGACTTCGTTGGAGGAAGTATAGTACTAGGGGTGTGCTTCAAGCCAGTTCTCTTCTGTCTACCTGAGGATCCAGACGTAGAGCTTTCAGCTCCTTCTCCAGCACCATGTCTGCCTGCACACAGCCATGCTTCCCACCATGACAATAATGGACTAACCCTCTGAAACTGTAAGCCAGCCCCAATTAAATGTTTTCCTTTACAAGAGTTGCCAGGGGCATGGTGTCTCTTCACAGCAGTAGAAACCCTAACTAAGACAGCGGGAAACCTTAATTCCAGAACCAGCATCTCTGTGAACTCAGACAACACGTGACCATTTATTAATATAATGTATATTATAATGATATGGTTATATAAACCCTCTGAGCTCAACAAAGAAGATGAGGGAGATGAATGGAACATACCTAGCCTGTCAGTGTATCCCATACAACTTTAATGTGGTCAAACACAATGGCAGGACAACAACTATGCCAGTAGGAGTTTGGAGACATCAAAGGAAGGCCATCAGTGGTCCAGCACCATAGTAACTCACAAAGGAGACTGATATGTTTCGGAAATAATACTAAGATTTCCACACCCACAGACAGGGAAAAGGAACTGGGAAAAGCACAAGAAAAAACCCACTGTCCAACAGGGATGTTTAGGCTGTGGAAGCTGCAGAGAGGGGCTGTGGCCATCACTTGCTGGGACAGGTAGTTGAGGATTTTTTGCAGATCCATAATTTCATGTCATCACATTTGGCATCATTCCAGCCGTCATCTCTGAATTCCACACAGTCTTGTCCCCCAAAGTTGTTGGGCTGTCCTTTATTCCAGTACCTCGCAAATCTGAAAAGAGCATTCACGGTTACACAAGACAGACACATGAAAACCCAACAACATTCCTATACATGAGCAACAACATATAACCAGGTGGTGCTGGAGCACGCCTTTGATCCCAGTGCTCAGGAATCACAGGCAGGCGGATTTCTGTGAGTTTGAGGCCAGCCTGGTCTACAGAGTGAGTTCCAGGACTGGCTCCCTAGCTACTGAAAAACCCTGTCTCAAAAAAACAGAAGAAGAAGAAGAAGAAGAAGAAGAAGAAGAAGAAGAAGAGGAGGAGGAGGAGGAGGAGGAGGAGGAGGAGGAGAAGAAGAAAGAAGAAGAGGAGGAGGAGAAGGAGGAGGGGGGGAGGAGGAGGAAGAGGAGGGGGGAGAGGAGGAGGAGGAGGAGGAAGAAGAAGAAGAATAAGAAGAAGAAGAAGAAGAGAAAAAGTATGACAACATATATAGGAAGATATATGTTTCCCTGAAAAAGACATCAGGGAAACAATCCCATTTACAGTAGTCTAAAAATACCTTGAAATAAGCCTAACCAAGGAAATTAAATACTTTCTACAATGAAAACCTTAAAAATCCAGAAGAAATCGAAGAAGACCTCAAATGCTGAAGAGACCACCCACGATTAGGAGATCATTATGAAAAATACCAAAAGCAACCTGAAGATTTAGTGTAAACCCCACCAAAATAATGCGGGCCAGAGGATGTGGTGGCGGAGTGTGGGGGACCTGGAAAGGCAGTACAGTCACAGCCCCTCCCCTCCTACTGTTCAGGGTATTCCCTTCCCTGGGACTACCTGTCTGACAGAGGTGAACCATCCAGCCAATACCATGCACCTTCCTTGTTCAGGTCTGACAACCCCATCCAGGTGTAGCCATTTTTCTTGGAAGCTTGCTGCAGGAAGTACTGGAGGGGGAGAGAAAGAGTCAGGCAGCAGCATCCCCCTATTTTCCAGCTTGTCTCTCTTCCCACAAAGCCTCATGTTCATCAATGGATTACAAAACATTTGTATTTTTGGTAAATTGATTAGTTTAGTTAGGGTTTCTTACAGACGTATTGGCACCTTCCCAGTGGCTACACCACTGAAGAAAGTATATCTCCATCTCTCAGGCACTGTTACCTGCCTATAGATCCTTAGGGAGGGGTGGGGCCTTGGCATCCTCCCACCATTACCCCTAGTAACTGCCTATCAACCCCCAGGGAGAGGTGGGCTGGATTCAGTATTTGAAAAACTTATTTGTGGGCTATGGGAGCTGGAAAGTGTGGCTTGGATGGAGGAGTAAGGCCACAGTGGTAGCGTCCTTGGAGGAGAGTCTTGTCCCTGGTCCCCCTTCTCTGTCTTTCTGCTCCTGTCTGCCACGAGGCAGGAGACTTTCTTCTGCTGTGCCTTCATACTGCCTTTCTGCCTTGCCACAGCGAGGGATGCAGCTGACCATGGACCGAAGCCTCTGAACTATGAGACATAATTCTCCCTTCTGAAGCTGTTCTCAGATACTTTGTCACGGCAATGGAAAAGCTAATGCGCTACCCCAATCTCTGGCAGCAGCAGGATCTGCTTGGAATCTTTTAACTTTTTCATATTTCTAGTACATCAGGTCAGGAGCCCCCAAAAGTTCTCAGCAGTTTATTCATTTTTCTCTGACACAGGTCTCATGCTCTAAAACTCATGTCGCTGAGGATGGCATTAAACTCCTGACCCTCCTGCCTTCCCCTCCCAAGGGCTGGAATGACAAGTGTGCATTACCACCTGGCTTATGTGACGTTGAGGATTGAGTCCAGGGCTTCCTCTATATTAGGCAAGCTCTCTCCTACCACTTGAACTTCTGAATCATTTGCATATCTGTGTCGTATGGGCAGATTTGCTTAGACTTATGTGGGTAGTGTGTACAGCTGGCTTGGTAACACTACATGGTTTTCCACCTTATGTGTTCTAAGTATGTCCGTGTACGTTATTCTGGATCCAGATTGCATCAGTTTGTGACCATGAGTCATGCAAGTGGTGAGATCTTTTCAGGTCTTCAGTGAGTGGCACCTCATTGGTCACTTAAAACCAACCCTCGTAAGAATATGCACACCAAGGAAACTGTAAGCATAACTAATAAGGATTTAAAGAAGCGTGGCAAGCTGTTGTGCTTTGGCCAGCACACTCGCAGAAACCACTTTCATTTTAAATGCCCTGCCCCAGCATTCATCACTGTTGAGAACTGGTGTATGCCTATGGGAAAGGTGCCGGGGAACACCTGTTCATACGCTTCTTTTCACTCTTTCCAAGTGGAGCAAGCAGCCCATTTTCTAGAAACCACCATATAAACAAGCGTCTCTGTCCTCGTTTCCCGGTATGCAGAAGATGCCTCAGAACACTTAGCCAGTCACACCTGCTCCTCAAGACTTTTGATGATGACCAGCTGGGCTCCCACTTCCTGGCAGGCAGTGATGGAGTCATGCCAGTCCCGTTGTGACTTGGAGAAGAAGTAACAGTTTCCCTTGAAGAATGTCCAATCCCAAGGACAGCGGCGACAGAGGCTATCTGTTGGCGAAGGTAGATCAGGTTGGACCCATATTTGAATCTTTTTGTCCCTATGTTTGCCCGGCTTTAAGACCTCCAGAACGAGGATCCTCCCTTACCATAGTACAGGGTCAAGCCATTCCCCTCTCTCCGTTTCCTAAGCCTGTTCTCTACTCCAAGAGAATCCAGGAGCTCTGGACCCATCTTCTTCACAGATGCCAGAAGATTGGTTTAATTGAGTGCCTACAGTGTACATGGCTCCCATTGACCTCTGCATGCCTTCCTCATTTTTTATAATTATTCCCAATTCACAGATCAGGAAGGGGAAGCTCAGAGATGCCCAGAGGCTAAAATCAAGAGACCCCACACGAAGGCCTTCTCAGCCCCAGGACATTTTGTTTTTTGCTCACTCACCAACTTCAGACTTCATCTGGCTCAGGTCCTGGAACATTTTCTCCTGCTTTTTCTGTTCCCACTGTATTTCCTCTGAGCTGGGGATCTTGGAAACTTGACAGAAAAAAGATATTGTAATTATTGAACACTCACTGTGTGTCATGGGTCACACAGACACCATATTTGATATCCAGGGTGCTATTTTATCTCATTTAAAAATAAGAAATTCTAATACCCACGAACCTCTACTGCTTCTATTCCCTTCCTAAACTGAACTAGAAGTGGAGGGGCCCCAAGAAGCCCTAGCATCTTCTGAAGGACCCATTGCTCTTTTTAGTTCCTCCTGTTGTTAGTCCTGGATGCCTGAGCTGAAAACTACCCAGGGAACCCCCAAACTCCAAGATGATCCTGACCTTGGGTGATGATGGCAGCCAGGAGTCCGGCAAAGAAAATGAGTGACAGCAGCTGCAGCGCCAGGGAGATGTGGCCTCGGTCCAGAAATCCTGCAGGGGAAAGGATGGATGGATGGAGGGTCTACTGGAGCCCCAAAGTCAGTTTCCAACCCGAGGTCCACATCCATGACCTGCACCTTCCCAGGACCCGAGTGTCCAGGTCTGCAGCTCCAGCTCCCCGGGGATTCAGGTGTTTAGTCTCAGCCCTCCAGCTGCTCAGGTCTCAGGAGTCCAGAGACTCAACCTCTGCCTTCCCAGGTCTTAGGGTCTCAGATTCACAACCTCCACTTCCCTGGGGTTCCAGAAGTTAGCTTTCAGTCAGGGATGCAGCTAGAAACTCCACCTCTCAGGGACCCAGGGACCCAGAACCTCAGTCTTCATTTCTGCTGGGAGAAGTCTACTCATCCTCATCCCATGACCCTACCCCGCTCTACCTAGGAAACTTTTGAATCCTAGAGTTGGTAGGAATCCAAAGCTGTTGCTCAAGTATCTGTTAGCACCAGTTCTCAGTGGTTACTAGCTGGTTCTCCTCTGAGTGGGCAGAGCATTGACCAGAGCCTAGGTATGCAGACACCAGAGCTGACCCTCCCCGAGCTCCCAGGCTTCTAGTGTAGTCTTACCCAGACAGCCCATCTGCTGCACCCCTGCTTCTTTGGAGTCACCCACAGTCATCGCTGTTCCTTGGTGCCTGGTACTGCTCGGAACAGCAGCTTTTATCTGCCTCCCGCTTTGCCTTGCTCTCCACAGCTATTCTTTCTTAGGAAGAGAAACGAGGAACTGGGTTCCAGCACCGGAAGACGGTAGACGAGGAGGAAGACTTTGACACAATACAGCAGGAGCCTCAAATTCCAAGAATTTTGGAGTGGGGCTGGGTGTCTTCTGGCCTCTGTAGCAAAAAAGGTCTGGATCACTTATGGTATGGCAATGCTATAGGATGATTTCTATGGAAATAATAACTAACATAAAATTACTTTATTTTAAATTTGTGTGTGTATACATGCTCGTGTGTGGATGAGTGTTCATGAATGCAATGTGTGTGCACACCATGTGAGGCCAGATGATAATTTTGAATATAATTCTTCAAGTATTTTTTAGTGGGGGAGGGGCTAAAGAGATGACTCAGCAATCAGCAGTGCTGCTGCTGCTGCTGCTGCTGCTGCCTCTTCCAGAAGAGCTGATTTCAGTTCCCAGCACCAATGTCAGGCAGTCACAATCGCCTATAACTGCAGGTCCAGGGGAATTGATGTCTTCTTCTGACCTCTTAAGATGTGTATAGATCATTTGTTTCTGCTACCCACCATAGTTCCAAATTCTTCAGCTGCTTTCTTCCTTTACCTGCTCTAACCACCCATCTCTCCTCGCCTAAATGGTAAAGGTCCGCTGGCTCCTAGAGCCTGTTACACCCTCCGGAGCCTCATCACGCAGGCAACTCTCTATTTATCAAGATACTTGCTCCTCTTCCTCTATTGGAACCCTCCCTGCTTTGTGCCCTCCTCCCCTAGGAGCTGCCAGATAAGCCCCGAGGTTTCTGTAAGCCCATCTGGGTCACTTCGACCTTGACCCTCCTGTCTCTCAGCTCCCACTTGGAGCTTATAGAAACTCCTCCCCGCAGAGTTCATTTTGTGACCCTTCCCCTCTTCCTCCATGGACTCTGATTTTATTGAAGACTCAACCAGACCACTGGCATGGTGGGGCCTGGAGACGGCTCATCAGCAGGCTGCCAAGAAGAGATATTTTTCTCTGTAACACCTAAATCAACATCTAAAACACCCGTCCCTTATTCTTTCTTTCTCTGTGATCAAACTACAGATTACTGTTGATGCTGGCCAGATATAGGCTGCCCTTAGTGGTCCTCTATGATGCAAATTCAGAAAGGCATGCTACCTTTTATGTAGAATGGGTGATCTTTCATTCCAATTAACCCATAGAATCCCAAATAGGAGACAGGAGTCATTGGTAAGCTTTTCTATAGCATTGATCAGAGCTACCCATCAGGCACACTTAACATACATGGGAGAAGTGGTTCTTACCTCTCTAATATCACCCCTTTTGATGATATTTATCCCACTTCCCTGTCATCACATCTCTTGTTTCAGACCTTAACCTCTGTGTATCAGCTACTGAATAATGCCTTGCCTGACTGCTTTGGAGGACGGTGGTTGTGAGTCCCTCCTGGGCCAAACCTACCACCACTATTTGTATCCTTACCTGTTGTCTTAGTGGATTCTTTCACCTTGCCGCTTGTTAATTGCTCTGAGCTGAATATCACTACCACCCTTTATATCCCCCATCTCTCTCACACAGACTGCTTTAACTCCTCAGGAACACACTTTGTGAACACCCTGACTTCTGCAGATTGTAATAGTACCATAACCCTTAGTACAACGCCCCCCCCCAACTCCTATGCCCAAACATTCACATTGTGTCTATTCTCTATGGCACATAAGTATGCCACTCGGTGGTGTGCCCTGGTGTTCCTTTTTCCAATGCTAGGGGGTTAACCTGGTGTAGAAGCCTTGCCAGTTCCCATTACTGGGTTTATAGCAGCATGGCATGAGAAATGAGCAATTCAGGTCACACCCTTCCTAGCAGCCCTAGGCATAACCACCAGTTTCACCACCGGAGCAGCAGGACTGACTACGTAGCTGCCACAGACTGGCTCAGGGGAGCCACTCAGAATGTGGGAGAGGCAGGGTCTTGGTAACAGGAAGGCACAAGTTTGGCGAATGACAGACAGACCCAACACACCAGAGAGTGGTTGGAATCTGCTGCAATTTTACTGAATTTATGTTTTCATTATATAGTATTCAAACAAAGAACAAATCCCAAGGTCATGTATCATTGGTTGGCACAGTATGAAAGCTTCTTTTAGTCACATCAGCGATATTTAAGAAAAGTATATTATCAGGAACAGGTGTTAGACATAAAGCATCCTTAGAAGAGGAAATCTTGTCCTTGGGACTGTAAACCTCAAACAAGTGGTTTCATTTTATGAATAGAAAGTTTCTGTCTCATTATCGCTATCATGGCCCTTCCTCTTCCTAACCCTTTATTTCATCTAGTGACCAAATATACCTAATCAGTTCTCTGCACCTGTTGAAATATACTTTTTAGTACCTTCTTATGCAGCAGACACTATGGGAATTGGGATCTAGCAAGCCTATCCATAAAGTTCAGAGTATAATATAACACTCTTTGTCTATCAACATTAACCCATCTATTTCCTTGTTCATCATATACCCTGTGTATGACAAAGGTTCTGCTGTAGTCTTATACATTCCCATACTGTGATTTCCTATCCCAGAGCTGTTCCTGAAGAGATAATCCTTGTCTTGTAGATATATAGAATATAATTATTATGAAAGAAATTGTGCAAAGCTCATATCCTGTATAGCCAGCTACTCGAAAAACCCATCTATGCCTCAGCGGTGGCTAATACCGGGCCGTCTGCCATTGACCTCCAGGAAGCCTAGTTCCATAAGACACATAGCTCCCGTCCAGCATAATGACATATGTCATGTCACACAGACGACACTAGAGTTGGTGTGGCACCTAGCTATTTGCCATCAGCTTTCCTTGCAGTTCATCCAGGATCTATAACAGGTGGCTCACACAATCCTAACCCTCCAGTGCTAAATAGACTTGCTGACTGCTTAGTACTACAAAATCGGCAAGGATTAGATTTCCTAACAGCTGAGAGGTAGCTTTTGTCCTCAGGGAGGACTGTTGCTTCTGTGTTAACCCATCAGGTACAGTAAAAGATAAGATCTGACACCTCCAGATGAACTTTCAGAAACATAAGAAACAGCTTGATACCTCTGGACAGTGGATCACTGATAGTCCAATATGGATGCTACCTTTCTTAACCCTGCTTCTCCTTTTCTTAATCTTACTAATTGCACCCATCCTTATAAACTTCTTGTCTAGATTTCTTTAACAATAGATACAGAAGATTTCTAGCCAGACTTTTAACCAGTTACTGTTACAAGATTACCGGCCCCTAGCTACAGAGTCAAAGGCCTGGGGTACCCAGTTACACCCTGACTATGAAGATCAGGATTGCCCCAAGGACCTCAGCACCCCCAATCAATACAAAGTAGTCTAACGAATATGTCACTCCCTTTCCAACCCCATTGGTTTATTAATAAACCAAAAGGGGGAGATGTAGGTGAACAGGGCCAAGGAAAACACCCTGACCCTAACTTAGGAACAGGGATTGAAATCCCACCAATCCATGAGGTCCATGAGCACAGAATCCCACCAATCCTTTTATTTATTTATTTATTAAAGGTTTCTGCCTCCTCCCCGCCACCGCCTCCCATTTCCATCCCCCTCCCCCGATCAAGTCCCCCTTCCTCGTCAGCCCAAAGAGCAATCAGGGTTCCCTGACCTGTGGGAAGTCCAAGGACCGCCCACCTCCATCCAGGTTTAGTAAGGTGAGCATCCAAACTGCCTAGGCTCCCACAAAGCCAGTATGTGCAGTAGGATCAAAAACCCATTGCCATTGTTCTTGAGTTCTCAGCAGTCCTCATTGTCTACTATGTTCAACGAGTCCGGTTTTATCCCATGATTTTTCAGACCCGGGCCAGCTGGCCTTGGTGAGTTCCTGATAGAACATCCCCATTGTCTCAGTGTGTGGGTGCACCCCTCGCGGTCCTGAGTTCCCTGCTCATGCTCTCTCTCCTTCTGCTCCTGATTTGGACCTTGAGATTTCAGTCCGGTGCTCCAATGTGGGTCTCTGTCTCAGTCTCCTTTCATCGCCTGATGAAGGTTAATATTCAGGAGGATGCCTATATGTTTTTCTTTGGGTTCACCTTCTTATTTAGCTTCTCTAGGATCACTAACTATAGGCTCAATGTCCTTTATTTATGGTTAGAAACCAAATATGAGTGAGTACATCCCATGTTCCTCTTTTTGGGTCTGGCTTGATCACAAAAATACACCAATCTCAAGCCACCCAGAAAAGCTCTGCCCATCCCTGTTCTGTAGTATTAAGAGCAGCGGGGCTGCATCCCCAGCACCCCGGCCACCTGCTAGCTTATGCCCCGAAATAACAACACACAAATTGTATTCATTTAAACACTGCTTGGCCCTTTAGCTCTAGCCCTTACTGGCTAATTCTGATATCCCGATCAACCCATCTCTAATAATCTGTGAGCACCGGTCTTACTGGGAAGATTCTAGCCTACATCCATCCTGGGTCGGAGCTTCATCGCATGTGTCTCAGAGAGCAGAGCTATCATGTCTACCCGGGAGAGAGGAGCATGGTGTCTCTCTGAGGAGTCTGTCCCCGAGAGGAGAGCGGAGCATGGCGTCTCTGTCTGAGGCGTCTTACCTCACTTCCTCTTCCTCCCAGCATTCTGTTCTGTTTACTCCACCCACCTATGTTCTAAGCTATGAGCCCAAGCAGTTTGTTTATTACATAACCAATGAAATCAACAGATTGATAAATGACACTCCCACATCACTGTTCAGTTTGCTGCCACCTCACCCGAGAGACAGTCACCCTCCTAGATTCTTCCCTCCCAATAAAATTCTTGAATGAGGTTTGGGTGATGATCTTTTGCTGGAGCAGAGCAGAACTGTAATACTTTCACTGGGGAAACCTTTCCCCAGTGGGGACAGAGTTGATACATTGGGGAAACCTTTCCCTGGAGCAGGGCGGCAAGTTGTTCTGCTTACAGTGGCTCCGTGGTATTTCTTGGCTCCTGACTGCCAGGATCTCTTTCCATCTCAGTTGCAATGCTTACATGATCTGTAACGTATTTTTATAATATTCCCCTGTTACTTTCTCTTTTCCTCTTCCTGCCCATCTCCTCCCTCTTTACAACTACAACCTTATACTTTCATGGTAATTTTTGTGTGTGTATGCAAGCACATTCATGTTTGTGTGTCCCAAAGAGTTTCATGGGGGTTTGCTTACAGAAGAAGCAACGGTGAGGGTTTATTTACAAGAGCATGGGAAATCTTACCAGTGGCTACACCAGTGAAGAAAACGTCTCTCCCTCACTAATATTTAACTGTATGCTCATGGACACACACACACACACACACAGAAATACAACGATGACTTAGTCCTAGCTCCTCAAGTCCGTCATGTTCTCTCACTGGCCTAGAACCCACTGAGTGATGTGGGATTCCCCTCTGTATGCTGTGAATGTGTTTTATTACCATTGATTAATAAAGAAGCTACTTTGGCCTATGGCAGGGCCAAATATAGCTAGGTGGGAAAACTAAACTGAATGCAGAAGAAAGAAGGCAAATCAGGCAGATGCCAGCAACCACCAAGAAAGCAAGATGTGAGGTAACAAACCATGAGCCTCATGGTAAAATATAAAATAATAAAAATGGGTTAATTTAAGATGTAAGAGTTAGTTAATAAGAAGCCTGAGCTAACAGGCTGAAGAGTATGTAATTAAATATTAAGCCTTATTTTATAAGCTGCTTCAGAAACAGTCAAGCAAAGAAAACCCTTTCCAGAGGGGACCAGTGGAACAGAGACTACTTGTAGCTACAAGCCAGTGAGTCCTAGGAATTTACTGATCTCTTCCTTCTCAGCACTGGGATTACAAACCAAATGCCATAACACCTGACTTTTTTTTCAAATGCGGTTTTGGGAACTGAATTTAGGATTTCATGATTCTGAGGTAAGCATTTTATTTTTTTTTTTTTTACCTAGCCTTTTCTCTAGCTCTAAAGTTCCATTTAATTTCTTCTTCATCAGTGACAAAGATGGGGGTTTGCAATGTCTCCAGTGTTCCCAGAAAACTGTGCTCTCTGACATCAAGTTATGCTGGTGCCATAAATCATGGTGATTTCTGCTGACTGGGAAGCTGAGAGGAGTCATCACTGTATTCATTAACATATTATTAATGGGTAGGCGAGATGGCTAAGTGGGTAAAGGTGCTTGCCGCTAAGCCTGATGACTTGTGTTCAATTGCGGAGACCCCTATGCTAGAAGGAGAGAACCAGCTTCTATAAGTTGTCCTCTGACCTCCCAAAACTAAATAAATGTAGTAACAATTAAAACAGTGCAATAGCATGCGAATATATTTTAAAACCCAATTAGCTTTTATTGATTCTCCTATCTCTTTTCCCCCACTCCCTTCCCCTCCCACCTCTTCTTCCCCGCTCCCGTCTCTGATTTCAGGTCACATGCTCTAGTTCTCATACTCCCTCGGTACTTCTCTCTCTCCTTTCCTGATCTCAGTTCTAGTTTCGCAGTCTAGACCACACTCATAGTCACGTATGCACATTAAATGTTGGGATTCACATGTCCAGGAGAACATGCAGGGTTTTCGTTTCTCAGTCCGAGTAACCTCAATCTTTTCCAGACCCATGCATTAGCCTGCAAATTTCATTTCTTACAGCTGAATAAGATTCCACTGTGTATATAAAGTACATTCTTGTTCATATTTACTGCTACACTTCTCACAATAGCAAGGAGCTGGAATCGGTTTAAATGCCATCAACAGAGGAAAGAGGACCAGTGGGTGGGTTGATTCGGAAAGGAGCTGGCACAAAGTTGCCTTCCAGGAATGAGCTTTATTATAGAAGGGTGCCATGTGATGGGAGCCATGAATCACACTCTAGGGAGGGGCCATTAAGAAAGTAACAGCTCATTGTATCTGAGTGGAGTCTTCAAAGGAGGAGTGACAGCCTGTCAAACCTGGAGAGGAACTGCATTAAGAAAGATAGCATAAAGTAAGAGATGGACAGCCATCATGGACAGGATGGTGGGGAGGCCCAGAGCACCAGAGCCGCCTTTGAGTCTGCCATTCCCATCATCTTAGTGGACATCTGGGAAGATGGAAGGAAGTTTGGGGGTGCTTGAATGAATGCCAGCAGCACGGGGAAAGTCTGAAGGTATAGTGGTCCTCTGGGGACCTAGTAGCATTGGGGGCTCCCAAGGAACCATGTGGTCATCTTGGCTTGGTCAGTGATCCAAGCAAGCATGGGTCAGTTCATTGTGTGGATGAAAGCTTCCAGAAGGAAAAGGATGGGTGCCTCAGTCTGGGCTACACCTACCAGGGAAAGTTCCCTGCTGTGGCGGGTTACTCTTCAACACGCTAACATCTAAAAGTCCCTGAGGAGATGACCTTCTGGAAGGGAGCTTCCAGATTTTGTTATCTAGGGTGGGAAGATACATCCCAAATCTAGACAGCACCCTTTCATGATCTGTAGTCCTTGGCTGAGGAGAAAGGAGAGAGGGAGCTGAGTACCTACATTCATCTCTGCTCTCTGAGTGCAGTTGCAATGTGAGCCGCCTTGCTCTCCTTCGCCATTGCCTTCACCTCTACTATGGAGCTGCACGTTCAGACTGGGAGCCCAAGCATAACCCTCCCTCCTGAAGCTGTTTCTGACAGGTGTTTTGTCAGAGCAAGAAAAGTAAGATACCAGTCAAAGGGCTCAGCGGAGGTTGGGAGGAACTGAGCAGATGCACAGGAAGTGTGCAGGGATGGGACCGAGGTTTAGGGAATACAGCAGCTGTGATACCACAATGAAAAGGAAGCTGTGACATCACAATGAAAATGCTATGATTTTTTTTCTTTGCAAGGAGGGCAGAGTTGATTAAGGGGAAGCTCCAAGGTCCGGAATGTATCCTATATCTGGTAACAATATTAAGTTACCCAGATAGAGGGCAACCATGAAACCTGAGCAACAGGAAACCTGAACTGCTCCCCATCCTGGAAGCAGAACTGGAAGGAAGCAGTGGCCCAAATCCATAGAGGGTGAGGAATCTAACCAAGAAGCATGGGTGCTTTTATTAACACCTCAAGGCCAACAAACAAGGAGAAAGGACATGGACACAAGTCAAGTTCATCCTCCTGATACTGGAATTTGGGATGCAGAGGCTGAGATGAACTGGCTTTTGTGTGGTGGTGCATGATGAAGTTAAAGCTTTCTTATAGATCCAGAAATTTAGGGCATCACATTTGAGATCATTCCAGCCATCCCTAGAGAACTCTGTGCCATCTTCATCCTCGACATTGTTGTGCTCCTCTTTATTCCAACACTATGCAGGGAGTAAGTGTCTGTGGGGTGTGAACCTCCAAATGGGACATCTGTATGGTACCTACTGTCAAGGCTCTGGGAGCATCATGGAAGAGGGGGCAGAAAGACTGTATGAGCCAGAGACTGGAGGAGGACATCTGGGCACAGCTGAACTCAAAGCAGTCATGGTTGCTTGCACAAGATTGAGCTTGTTAACATTGCAGCATGGAGGGGGCACTGTTCATGAGGTACTAGGATGGTTGATGGCTTCGGGGGAGGAGGGAAAGTCAGTTTTCTTTAAAACCGATATGCTGAGCAAGCTCTGGCAGATGGCCTCATGCCCATGAGTAGCAACATAATTGTACTCAGTGGGATACAGAAAAAGGGAGGGGGCGTGACATTGGGAGGGGATGAGAGATGAATTCAGTGGGAGTTAAAGAGAGAAGTGGGTGTGTGTGAATAGGTTCAAAATGCATTGTGTGCATGCATAAAAATCAAATAATAAAACAGTATATAATTTTTAAATGTGGGCATGATACCTGGCTCTCTCTCTGAGTGTGTGGTGTGTGTGCATATGTGTGTGCAGGTGTTTGCAACTGTGAGAGCACATGCAGAGCTGCAGGAAGAGATTAGGCATCCTGCTGGACTAGTTTCCACTTAGTCCTCTTGAATGAGGATTTCTTACTGGCCTTGGAGCTAGGCTAACAGTCAGCAAGCCCCAGGGACTCTCCTGTCTGCAGGCCTCATGCCCAATATTGGGGTTCTAGGCACATGTGATCATGCTTGTATTCTTTACTCATGGATGCTGAGGCACCTAAGTCAGGTCTTCATGCCTAAGCAGCAAGCACTCTTATTCCATGAGATGTTGCCGCAAACCCCATGACCAACTTTCAAAATGTGCTTTCAAACTCAAGGCAATCACGTCCCTGACAGGCATTTCCCTAGTCTCTACTCTAGCAGGTCACCTATCCCTTGGTGAGGAAGGTATTTAATACTGCCCAGCACATAGGATAGCAATTGTGTTTCAGGCGATCTATAAATCATTCAGAAATGTTCAAGTCTCAGAGAGTATGTGCGACCCCTCATTCCTACCCTTCTCTATTCAAGTAGAAAAAACAGCATCTTACTCATAGTTTTGTCAGGGAAATGGTCTCTCAATCTCAGGTGACCACAGCCAGATGTGCGTTCCAGACAAGGGTGGTGTGCCCCACCAGTGGACCTGCTCCCCCTCAGTCTCTATGATGACCATTTGGGCCCCCTCTTCCTGGCAGGCAGTGATGGAGTTGTACCAGTTTCATTGGGACTTGGAGAAGACACAACAGTTTCCACGAAAGAACACACAGTCCCTTTGACAGGGTTGACACAAGTTATCTGTCAGGAGAAACACATCAGAAGGACATACTTAGAAGCCTGTGTTCCCATTTCTCTTCAGCCTTTGAGGTCTCCAGAGCCAGGACCCTTCCTCACCACAGTACTCTAGGGAGCCTGTCCCCTCTGTGTTCCTTATCCTCTTCTCCACCCAGAAGAACCTAGAAGTCCTGAGCCCATCTTCTTCGGACATGGAGAAGTAGAGGCCTGGAGTTCAGAACAGAGGCCAGGACCAGCTTGACTGCATGCACTGTGTGCACAATATCTGTGAACTTACAGAGCCTACGGTGTGTATGGATGGCCCTTGTTAACACTAATGGCCCGGTGTAAGACTCCTGTGCAGATAGTGCTTGCTGTATGGATAACCCCTGTGAACATTGTATGCCTACTGTGTACACAACCCCTGAACACTGAATGCCTGTTGCATGAATGGCTCCTGGGAACATGGTCCTACTCTGCACAGAATTCCTTTGAACATTGAGTGCCTACTGTGCGCATGGCTCTGTAAATACCAAGCTCCATTCTCCGTGTTATATTATGATCTCAATTCACAGAGAAGGAAGTTGAGACTCAAAGAGGCCTGAGGACGAAAGGAGATTGGCTCCTCTCCCGTGGAGACCTGAAGCAGTGGATCCCTTGTTTCTGGTCACTCACCGTGTACTTCAGTCTTCAGCTGCGTGAGCTCCTGATAGATTTTGTCTTGACTCTGGGAGCTGGGGGGACCTTTGAGACTTAGCCAAGAAAGGAAGAAAAAAAATCTATGCAGTTATTAAATCCTGCTTTTTGCCATGGCCTGCTCTTGGACCCTTGGGGTGTTGTGTCACTTTTAAAAGAAGGGGTCCCATGTTGTCAGTGATTTCTCCTGGGTCCACATCTTTATCCTATCTCAGTTTCACAAGCAGGCACAAAGTTTCTACCTGTGTCTAGAACACTTTCTGCCCGATGTCTTTAGACAATTTTTGATTTATTTTTATTCTATGTGTATGAGTGTTTCACCTGCATGTGTGTATGTATATACGCCAGGTGCTTGTCTGGTGCCTGAGGTAGTCAGAACAGGGTGCTGAATACCCTGGAACTGGAGTTATAGATAATTGTGAGCCACTGTGTGGATGCTATGGATGCTGTGAATCAAACCCAGGTCCTCTGGAAGAACAAGACGTGTTCTTAACTGCTGAGCCAACTCTCCAGTCTTTGGTCAATAACATTCAAAGGCCAGGAAATAGACACCCAGAGAAGGGTGAACCCCTAGGAAAATGGAACTGCAGCTCTTCTCTCTGTCTCTCATCTCCCCTCTCTTATAACAGAGATGAGGGAGGTGTCTCTGAGAAGTTCCTGGAAGCCACTGAAGGTTATGTTACCAACATACATTCCCCACTTTTCTCATACAGATCCTAGGGCCGGATCAGAGAGCTGAGGGGCCCACTGTGACTGACCTAGGGCAAGAATAATCAGCAGAAGAAGCTAAGAACAGGAAGTTGGAGAGCAACTGCAGGACCAAGGGGTTGCAGCTGTGCTTCCGATACTCTGTAGGAGACACAGTAGTGTTATTAGAGTCAGAGTGGCCCCTGCCTCAGCCTGACCCCAGGCCAGACTTACTGCCACCATCCTCCTACAGAGCACACGAGTCTGGACTCTCAGCCTCCACCTCCTTATGGCCCAGGATTCCACTTCCAGCATCTACCTCCCCAGGACTGAGAAGTTTAGGGTCCCAACTCCAATTATCCAGGACCCATTTCTGGGAAGGGCTGTCTACTTTTTTTCAGCCCTTCACCATTATTATAGCTGCCAAGCTTTTGATTGCAAAGTTTGGTCGTCATCCAGAGGTGACAGCAGACTCCCTGGTGCCACCGATCAAGCACTCTTCATCCTCTGGGGGAACAGAGAGCCAGTCAGAGCCTTGGGCAGCCTCAACTCCGAGCTGCCCCTCAGGACTCCCTTGCTGAGATCCCGCAGTCCCAGCCCATCCTCACCTGGGCTGCCTGCCCACTTGCTGTACCCTTGGTTCCATAGTGTCATTTACTGTCACTGCTCTTGCTTTCATGTCTGGAACAGCCGAAGAGCACATCTTGTATTTGTTGTCCCCTGATGCCTGCTTCCTAGACATTCTGATGGGAAGAGGAAAAGGAACCAGATGTGAGTGTGGAAGAGCTAGAGGGAGCGTCTGCACCCCTGACTCAGCATATCTGGTGCTGGATAATCCAGGAAATTTTAGGGAGAGGTCTGGGGAGTTTGGGGTGGGGAGCAGAAAGATCACGCTGTGACAGATTGTGAGGTGCCTTTATCAATGCTAATAGCCTGTGGAGACCATCTTTGCTACGCCCTTTCCTCTTGTGCTGAGAACCTTAACCCACATTCCTGGTAGCTCTGCCCCCATGGACTTACACTTTCATGCTTTCCTGGCATCTGACTCACTGTGGTTCCTGCTGACTTGGCTGTTCTGGTGGAATCACCATACTCCTGTTCCTGTAATGCCTTCTGCAGATGTGCCCACTTTGCCCTCTGGGCTGTAGCACATGATCCGCTCTCCAGTGTTGCACAGCCAGATTACATGACAGGCCCACAGTCGCACAGCTATTTGATGGCGATCTGCATTTGAACATAGGTGATCTGACTCTACAACCCTCGGTGTAAACCAAGGAAAACAAAATGGTCCCAAAGGGAGGAAATTTCCCAATGGCCAACACTTATTGAGTGGAAAAGGCTACATATTTTTGTTGTTCTCACAAACCGGAATAGTCTTCATAGGTAGCAAAGAAATCCATGGAACCTGGGAGTTCATTTTCTCCTTTCACTATGTGGGATCTGGGGGTCAGATTCGGGCCAGTAGGATTAGAGGCAAGTGCCTTTATCCAGTGACCGTTCAGCTGACCCATTTCACTTTGTTTTTGAGACAGGTTGTTACTGAGCCTTGAACTCACTGATTCAGCTAGATTGGCTGTCCAGTGAACCCCAAGCATCCTCCTGTTTCTGTCTCCCCACTATTGGGATTATAGATGTAATCCCGCCATGCCTGGATTTTTCTCTTGGGGTCCAAACTCTGTTCATCATGCTGTGTGCCAAGCACAGTGACTGAGCCATCTTCCCAGTCCCCGATCTTTGCTATTAATTTGAAATGGAGATGACTTTAAAGGGTAGGACAGAGATTGACCCAGTGGTTGAGATTTAAAAAGACTTCAATGTTATGGGACTATTTGACATTTTGATTGGAGGGGCGTAGTGTATGTGTCTAGGTGGGCATGAAAGCCTCTACACTGTACTACCTGTGTGAGATAATCTCATCATCAGATTAACCATGATCAGTGAGTATAGCTTCTGGTCTTTATTTATTTTATGAACTTAGAATTTTATGCTAACTTTTATTGGCTCAAAAACATAGTTCTCACCTTGAAGGGAATGAAATCTAGAATAAACTATCTGGAGTCAAATATGAGTGACCAGGTCCCAGGAGCACACATTCAGGTTGCCCTAAATACTACTGTAGAAATGTCACAAGAGAGTTTATCAGTTGTAGAACAAAGACGAGGTAGAGAACCACAGGTAGGTAAGCTCCAACTGAAACAGGGAAACCTCTGCTGCAAATTTAAGAAGTTAGCCAGTGGTGCTCTTAGCCCTTGGACTGAAGGAAGCTAGAGGTCTTCTAAGAATGCATTTTAAAACCTTGATAGCTGGGCGGTGGTGGCACACGCCTTTAATCCCAGCACTTGGGAGGCAGAGGCAGGCGGATCTCTGTGAGTTCGAGACCAGCCTGGTCTACAAGAGCTAGTTCCAGGACAGACTCCAAAATCACAGAGAAACCCTGTCTCGAAAAACCAAAAATAAATAAATAAATAAAAAATAAAAAAATAAAACCTTGGTAGCCATAAGGCTGGTAGATCAGATACAGAGGTGAGAAGCGATGGTTTTCAGAGGAACTAAACATGGTTCAATTTTTTTTGGCTCTAGTCTGTAACATCTTAACTCTTCACAATTTTGAAGCTCAGTTATTTATTATTTGTTCTAGATTTGATTCTGTCATTTTGATAGAAAAGACCTGGACAAAAAGCAGTTCAGGGGAGAAAGGGTTAATTTCATCTTACACTTCCATATTATAGTTCATCATTGCAAGGAACTCACTGGGCAGGGGCTTGAGACAACTATCACATCACATCATGGTCAAGAGGGGAGGTGAATAAATTATGCTGGATTGACTGTCTGTACTCAGCTCAGTTTTCACAGTCTTATAGAGGGTAGGATTCCTGACTAGGGAATGTGCCACCCACAGCAAACTGGGTTTTTCCAAATCAATTACTTAAATAAGACAATCTCCCACAGACAAACCCACAGACCAATGCCATGTAGACAATCTCTTGTTGAGATTCTCTTCTTATGTGCTTCTGGGTTAGTCAAGTTATGGTTAAATCTAAACATTATAGCGTTGTATGCAGTTTTCTCCCTCCTGAGAACTGTAGTTCCCATTTGTACCAGTTGTTATGCCAAGGCAAAATGCAGATTTCTTTGACTCAGAATCCTCTAATGTTGATCTTCTACATGGTAAAATGTGATAACAGTGTCAAATGTGTCAATGCTGACTTTTTAAGAGGTAGCTATGTCTTGGGGCTAGGGAGATGCTCAGTGGTTAAGAATGTATATTGTTTATTTTTTTTCAGAGGATTCATAGGAGAATTCAACTCCTATGCCAGGCAGCTCATGATTGCCTGGAAGTTCAGCTCTATGGGACATGACACTTCTGACCATCATAGCACCTGAACTCACATGTACGTATCCCAACACAAACAAAATTAAAAATAAAATAAATATCCTTTTTAAAAAGATATGCCCGCTGGTGTAAGAGCCTCATAACTGTTATGGGAGTAACCAACTATTTCTTACTGTATTGAAGCCTCCTCTTCAGGAAGGTACTTTAAATCTTGCTAAAAATCCAGAGCTAGGGAGGTCATAGACTCTGGGGAAAATCTACTACTGCTGTTTTGTTAAGTGGTCATATAGTCAAACTATCTTCTAAATATGATTTTCAGCAGGTTTAAGGGACTGGCCACAGACACTACAACTTATGAAGCCACAACAACAGTCATAGCTGGGAATAATTACAGAGCTTGTCAATAAGGACCTTCGAGATGGGGTCTCAGTAACTGCTGCCCCAGCCATAGTAATAAAAACCCTGGGGTACTGGCACACACACACAAACAGATCAATGCAGTAGAATAGAGGACCGAGCTATAATTCCACACTCCTACAGCCATTTGAGTTCTTGTCAAAAGGCCAACAACAGCTTCTTCATCAAATGGTACCAGTCAAACTTTGTCTGCACATGCAGAAGAAGGAAACTAAGTCCTTCTTTCTCATTCTACACAAAATCAAATTTAAATGGACCATGAGCCTCAGCATAAGACATGAAACTCTAAAACTGCCCAAAAGTAGAAAAGTAGAGAGTGATCTTAAGAACACGGGTATATGGAGAGATATCCTTATATCTATATACCAGGACCCAGGTCACAGGAATAGGGAGGGTACACCTATACCTATATACCAGGACCCAGGTCACAGGAATAGGGAGGGTACACCTATACCTATATACCAGGACTCAGGTAGGTCATGGGTATAGGGAGGGGTACATCTATATCTATATACTAGGACTCACATAGGTCAGGAAATTAGGCCAACAACTGCAAAATGAGACTTCATGAAATTCAAAAGCTTCTATATATCATAGGAAGCTGTTACAGAATGAACTAGCAGATTACAGGAGACAAAATCTTCACCAGCTATACACATCCTACAGATTAATATATCCAGAATATACAAAAATTAAAAGAATAAACCTTAAGAAAACAAACCAATAAAAATGAACTATAGAACTAAACTGTCTTAAGAAACAAACAGAACTCCCAAAACAAGCAAACAAAAGCAAAGACAAATGAACAATTTAGAAAGTGTCTCATTTCTTTGCCCACGAGGGAAATAAACTCTGAGATCCCATCTTACCTCAGTCAGAACTGCAAAGATCAAGAAAACAAACGACAAGAGAAGTACTGATGGGGATGGGGGGAAGGAAGACTTAGTCACTGCCGGTGGCAATGTAAACTGGTGCAACCACTGTGACTTCCAGTAGGGAGGGTCCTCAAACAGCTGACCACAGAGCTACTGTAGAGCCCAGGCACACCATTGCTGTGCCCAAAGGGCTCTGTCTCTCCTAACACAGAGATACTGTGTATCCATGTTCATTGCTGCTCTGCTCACAAAAGTCACGAAGCAGAATCAGCTTAGATGTTCATCGACTGATGGATAGGTAAGTCAAATACGATGAAAATACACAGTGGAGTTTGTGTCATTTGTATAGAACACCGTAATTAGGAAATTCACAGGTAAATGGATGGAACTGGAAGATAGTGTACTGAATAAGGTGATCCAGCTCCAAAAAGACAGACAGCACATTTTGCTTCTCATATGCAGATCTTAGCTTCAGTTTTTAGATGTCTGTGTTTAACTTGTGCCTGTAAAAGACCAGGAAGCTAGGAAGGAGCCATTGGGTGGGGAAAGGGCACTAAAGGATGGGAATTAATAGAACTCCCCATTGAAGTGTGTGGAGAGGGTATTGGTGGTAGGAAGGTTCACATAAGGGTAAGAGTGGAGGAGTAGGAGGTTAGTAGGGGTGGTAAAGTTTAGCCTAAGCAAAGGAAGGATGGAAATGCCATATGGAATTGTAAAGGTTTGTAAGCTGATTAAAAATACAATGCAGAATGAGTTTGAAGGGGGATATCCAGCATGGGGATGTAATGGTGTTCCCAGAAGTCATCGGTTGCTAAACAAAATTCAGTCCCAGGTATGGGACATGGAAATGGGAGTGGTGGGCCAGAAAGGTGGCTCAGGCACACACTACCAAGCCTGACAACCTGAGTTCAATCCTTGGAAGAAGAGAACATATTGAAGTCTTTTTAAACTTCAACCACCGGGTCAGTCTCTGTCCTACTCATTAAAGTCATCTCCATTTCAAATTAATAGCAAAGATCGGGGAATGGAAAGATGGCTCAGTCACTGTGCTTGGCACACAGCATGATGAACAGAGTTTGGACCCCAGAGTAAAAATCCAGGCATGGCGGGATTACATCTATAATCCCAATAGTGGGGAGACAGAAACAGGAGGATGCTTGGGGTTCACTGGACAGCCAATCTAGCTGAATCAGTGAGTTCAAGGCTCAGTAACAACCTGTCTCAAAAACAAAGTGAAATGGGTCAGCTGAACGGTCACTGGATAAAGGCACTTGCCTCTAATCCTACTGGCCCGAATCTGACCCCCAGATCCCACATAGTGAAAGGAGAAAATGAACTCCCAGGTTCCATGGATTTCTTTGCTACCTATGAAGACTATTCCGGTTTGTGAGAACAACAAAAATATGTAGCCTTTTCCACTCAATAAGTGTTGGCCATTGGGAAATTTCCTCCCTTTGGGACCATTTTGTTTTCCTTGGTTTACACCGAGGGTTGTAGAGTCAGATCACCTATGTTCAAATGCAGATCGCCATCAAATAGCTGTGCGACTGTGGGCCTGTCATGTAATCTGGCTGTGCAACACTGGAGAGCGGATCATGTGCTACAGCCCAGAGGGCAAAGTGGGCACATCTGCAGAAGGCATTACAGGAACAGGAGTATGGTGATTCCACCAGAACAGCCAAGTCAGCAGGAACCACAGTGAGTCAGATGCCAGGAAAGCATGAAAGTGTAAGTCCATGGGGCCAGAGCTACCAAGAATGTCGGTTAAGGCTCTCAGCAAGGAGAGAATGAGAGAATATAAAGTTGGGTGGGTAGGAAAGTGGAGAGATTCTGGAAGGAGTTGTGGGGAGGGGAAACACGATTAAAATACAGTGTATGAAAAAATTTGGATTTTTTTCAGGGAATGGCGAATACGTGGCTTGTCAGTATCAGAAGTCTGGCCATTACTCAAGCTCAGGGCTGCAGAGGTAGGGAGGGACTTTGTTTATAGGCTCTGCCAGTTCCAAAGACCTTAGGGATACCACAGAGCACCCACCCTGCTTCAGATAAGGCATGACTAGGTCTCCTTTGTTTTGGGATCGCTTCTTCGTGCAGTTTATCTTCCCAGCAGAGCTGGGTAGGTTTAGGAGGGTTAATGGCCTGCTTTCCTCAGGCTGTTAGACTTTAATACATCGTAAAGATGAAGGTCCATTGTCTCACACAAGCCAGCCCCATGCATGATACCAGAAGGACTACTTGGAACAGACAAGAAAGCAAAGTAGATCTAAGATAACACATGGAAAAAGTGATGCTAACACATTTGTTAAAAATAAAAAAGAGGAACTATGATGCCAAAAAGACTACAGCACTGTCTCACACACCTGAGCTGTCTCAGGTGAGGAGTCTCATGTTGAAGAAGGCAGCTAGGCATTAACAGACAGACAGGTAAAGTTGCTTCCGACAGAATGTCTAGCAGCAAGAGAAACACATTCTCTGAGGAGAATTCTAGGAAATTCTCCCAGTAACCACCATGGTATCTCTAAAGAGTGGGGAGAGCTGGTGTTTTTAATACTCTATTTAATTGTTTGTGTGTGTGTGTGTGTGTGTGTGTGTGTGCGTGTGTATGTATGTGTGTGCACATGCACACACGCTCTCATGCCCGTGCACATCCATATACAGTGGCATGGGCACCCCGTGTAAGTGCAAATGCCCAAAGAGGCCATATAAGGGTGATAGATTCCCCTGGAGCTGGAGTGCCATCATATTCGGGTGCTGGGAGCTGGACCGCACTGGAGAGACGGAGTGCTCTTAACTGCTGAGCTGTTTCTCCAGCTTGTTAGTGGATGTATTTGTATGCTAGTGCCTGGAAGTTAGGGATGAATCGGGAGCATTATCTGCTTCATGCTTCCATGTGCATGATGAGCTTCAGAGACCAGGGAGGGCTCCCAGCCAAAGGGTTTCAGGCAGGTTGATGGAAATTGAGCAAATGGAAAGAAAGTATACAGGGATAGGATCAAGCCTCAGGGGACAAGGCAGAGATGACACGTTGTAACTGTAACAGTTAGCTTTAATTGTCAATTTGACACATTGTAGAAGAAGAGCCTTAACAAGGGACGGTCTGTTTTGGCATGAAGGAACATATGGGGGGTAATGCCTTAAGCCAATCGAGGAGAAACCCATCCTAACATGGGCAGCATCATTCTCTAGGTTTGGGCGACCGTAGAGGAGTAGAAAAAGCTAGGCACCTGTGCATTTATTCTCTCCGCTTTAGGATGTTATGTAACTAGCTGCCTCAAGTTCCTGCCATGATTTCCCTGTAGTGATGAACTATAACCCAGAAATGTAAGCCAACAAATCTGCTTTCCCCCCACCTTGCATTCTATCAGGATGTTTCCTTACAGCAAGAGGAAACAAGAGTACCTGGTAAGGGACCAAGGCCTGGGGAGATGCTCAGTGGATAAGAGTGCAGCCGTGCAAGCAAGAGGGCCTGAGCTTGCACCCCTAGAACTTAAGAAAAGCGCGGTATGGCTACCTATGCCTGTAGCCCCATTTTAGGAGATGACAGGAGACAGGAGGATGTGGAATTTTCAGGTTGCCAGCCTTGCTGAAAAACCGTGAACTCTAAGTTCTGTTTCAAAGGAATAAAGTGGAGAGCTATGGGGATACCAGTGTCTTTCTCTGGCCTCCAAGTGTATGTATCGGCACATATATGTGTATACATAACACACACACACACACACACACACACACACACACACACACACACTCCTCTGATCTCGGCAAGGAAGACAGAGCAAATTAGTGGAAAATGCCCAGGTTCTGAATGCATCCCACATCTGGTTAACTATACTGAAGTGTTAAGGTGGAGGACAACCATGAGCCTTAAGCCCGGTGACTCCTGAAAGCCAGAGGGCCAGTCCCATTGTGACAGGTAGCTGTAGTTGTTAACCTGACGTAACCTAGAGTCACCTGGGAAGAGAGTCTGAATGAGGTATTTCCTACATGGGGTTGGCCTGTGAGCATGTGTGTGTGTGTGTAGGGGTGGAGGGGTTGTCTTAACTCACTAGCAGATGTGGGAATATCCAGCCCATTGTGGATGCTGCCATTCCCTAGGCATGAGTCCTAAATCGAGTGAATGGGAAAACTGAGCTGAGCACAAGCGTGTGAGCGAGCATACACGCACACATTTCCTTCTGTTCCCGACTGTTGATGTGACGTGATCAGTTGTCTCAAGTTCCCGTCATCCTGACAGCCGGGATATAAGGTGCTTTTTGTCAGAGCATTTTATCACAGCAACAGAAATGAAGCCAGGATATACATAGAGGATGAAAAATTTTATAAAAAAAGAAGCCCAGTGCTTTGGTCAACATACTGAGGCCAACGGGCAGGGAGAGGAACATGAGACATGTCTATCCACCTGGCAGACCAGCATAGAAGCAGAAGCTGAGAAGAGCTGGCTCTCAGCTGGCAGTGCACGGGGTTGCAGACTTTTTGCAGATCCAGAACTTTTGGAGGTCACATTTGGAGTCGTTCCAGCCATCCCCAGCAAATTCCACACAGTCTTCTTCCCCAATATTGTTGGGCTCCCCTCTATTCCAGTACTTCTGGAATCTGGAGAGTCAGTCAACAAAACATTAGTCTGCTCCAGGGGCATGCTGTGAACCATGTTCTTAGCTTCCTGAAACTCAATGTCTCACACCCCCCTAGAATGCATATGGTGGATGGGCCTTGTTCTGAATCCAGAGACGTGCCTGAGTTAGATGGCTTTGGATTCTGACTCTGGTTATGTCCTATACTGAGAGAGTGTGATTTTTCAGATCTGGACTCCACCTCTCTTACTTGGTTCTTGCATTCCGGAATACAACTCACCTGCCCCCATGCCAAGCCCTGGACAGCTAGGAGTCAGGACCCTGAAATGACAAACTAATAGATGCTAAGCTTCCCTCTCCTCTGCATGGAAACAAAGTAAAGGCTCTTTCCACTGTTTGTCCTTCCCTTATATTCTCACTGATTGTGGTTCCTTCCCATGATCTCTGTGCCGTGCTGTGGGATCTGGGAGCATCTTTATAAACTATATTTAAGATATCTTTGTCCTTTTCCTCCCCTTCCATTTCCTCCCATATCCTCTTTCCCCTTTTCCCCCTTCCTTTCTTTTTACTTTTCCTTTTCAAAAACTTTTTGAGACAGGGTCTCATGTAGTCCAGGCTGGCCCAGAACTCAGTATGTAACAGAAGATAACGTTGAACTTCCAATCCTTCTCCCATTTCCTCCCAAGTACTAGGATTACAGGCATGGGCTATCCCACTAGATTATGTAGTGTTGGGGGAATCAAATCCATGGGTCCATCATGCTATTATATAAGCATATTTATATATCTAACCCAACATGACATCTTCCTATGGTAATAGTCCCCTCAATGGTGGCCTTATTTTATTTTGCATTTTCTATTAATACCCTACATTAACATCCACACCCCTTGGGGGAAATGTCTCTTGCTTTGATGGTGGGATTTGCTGCTATTCTGTCTGTTCATGGGTAGGCAGACCTCCTTCTATCAGCAAATGTGAGCAGCTCTTATTCCTAAGGGGTCAGGAAGAGGGAGGCGAACCCCACAGACAGCTCAAGTCAGAGCATCAAAGACCTGTTTACATTCCACTCTACACGTTGTTCCCTTTTTCTGGCTGTACCTGGATGACAGAGGTGAGTCATCCACCCAGAGCCACGAGCCTTCCTTCTTCAGGTCCGACAGCCCCATCCAGGTTGCTCCTTTAGCTTTGGAAGTCTGCTGCAGGAAGCTCTAGAGGAGGAGAGGAGAGTAGGGAGTATCTCCCTCTCTCCTGCCACTTTCATCTTGTGCCTCCCCACACTCTTGTTGGAAGTTCTACTTGCAATCTGATCTTTCCCCTTCCTCTCTGTCAGGCCATGAGCACTCATGTGTGCTTAGATGATATCAGCTATTCTCATATCTGGAGATTACGGGCACATGCACTCCGGCACAGCGTGCTACCCAGCTGGCTGGACATGGATGCACACACTAATCTCAGAACTCCACAGGATCTCGGTGAGTTCCAGGAAGTACACAGATGGCCTCTCCACACACACGATCTCTCTTAAGAATATTGTGTCAGTCTACAGAATTTCCTTATGACTGCCTTTAATGAGCTGGGAGCAGGTCATACTAATTCATGGTTGCTTAAGATGTATACCCCTTATTTTCTGTTCTTCAGTGACCTTCCATTATAAATTTGATATTTCACACGATGAGAATATTTACACCTGGGGAATTGGCAAGCACATTGTGAGTGAGAGTTGTGTGCCTATGTATATGTGTGTGTGCCCATATGTGTGTGTGTGTGCCTATGTATATGCAGGTATACAAGCCATAGCATGTATATAGAGGTCAAGGGGCAACTTGTGGGGGTTAGTTCTCTCCTGAGCTATCTTCTCAGGCTGCACACCAAGACTTTTGTCTCTCAGAGAGCAGGTGGCTAAATACTGACCAGCACAGAGGTGTTATCCCCTGCATTTCAGGAAACCTTCAAACACAAACGTTCAGCACCGGATTCTATGCCGAGGACTTGGGAATCTCCTCATTTCTACTCCTCTCTTTTTTCCCCCTCACATAATTGTGGCAAATTGTCCTAATCCCAGGTGATCAAGAGCCAGGTGCTCCGACCAAATCAGGCTGGTGCCCCACCAGATATACCTGCTCTTCATCACTTTGGATGATGACCAGCTGAGCCTCCACTTCTTGGCAAGCCTTGACAGCACTGCTCCAGTTCTGCTGGTACTTGGAGACGAAGTAACAGTTTCCTCGGAGGAAAGTCCAGTCCCAGGGGCAGGGGCGACATAGGCGGACTGTTGGGGAAGTGGGTTAGGATGGACTCACGCCTGGATGCCTGTGTTCCTGTGCTTGCTTAGCCTCAGGCTCTTCAGAGTCAGGGCCCTCCCTTGACACAGCATGTTGGCCAACCATTCCCTTTCCACTTTCTTTGCTCCTTTGCAACTCTAGGGGAACTCAGGAGTCCTAGTTCCACTTCCTCCAAACTGGAAGAAGTAGGAGCTTAGAGCTCAGAACTAAGGCCAGGAGATGGGCTCACGGCCTTTGTGAGTACTGGGTGCCTGCTGTGTGCACAATTGCTATGCACACTCAGTGTCCACTGTGTGCACACCCCCGTGAACACTGAGAGCCTGCTTTGTAAATGATTCCTGTGAACATTTAGTGCTCGTTGTTTGCGTGACCCCTGTAAATACCAAGTGCTAATCCAGAGGATGGGACTGAGGCTCAAAGATGTCTGAGGACTCAAGCAAATTAACCCACAGTAAAGATCACCGGAGGCCCCGAGACCTCTGGTCTCTGTTCACTCACAGAGTTCAGCCTTCATCTGTACCAGCTGCTGGTAGATCTTTTCCTGCTTAGAATGGTTCTGTACCTGGACGTTAAGGATACTGGAAACTGGGCCAGGAAAAAAGAGCGAGAGCTGAAGTTACTAAACAACTATGGTGTGCATCGACTTGAGCTGGGTCCCCAGGGCCATTATGCCATTTCTCTCTTGAGATGGATCTCCCTCTGCGACCAAAACCTCTCAAAGTCCTGGGCATAAGGACACCTCATCTCTCAGCTTCCCCATGAAGCTTGGACTTCAGGCATGTGCCACAACCCAGTGTCAGGGAGCTCCTCTCCTGTGAAGCTTAGGACACCTAATACTCAGGAGTCTTGGTCTTTTTCTTCTAGATGGTGAGAAGTAGGGGCTTAGAGCTCGGAACAGAGGCCAGTAGACTGGTTTAATTGAGTGCCTACTGTGTGTGTGTAACTTCATCAATATTGTGTGACGACTCTTCACAGTCTGCCTCCTGTGTGCACAAATTCAGTGAAGATAGTGATCCTACTGTGTTCATGGCACAGCTGATGTGAATGTGATTGGACATGGAATGAGCCAAGAGACACAGCTTGGGATGGAGAGGTGAGGGTATTTCCAGGAAAGAGGAACAGGACAAGGAAGACCTGTGCCTAGTGAGCAGCACCTCCCAATGCTGGCCCAGACATAGAGAAGCCAAGGGAAAAACAGGGCTGCTGCTGTCTGTCCATCTTCCCATCTATCTGTTGTTGTCTCTGGAGTTTTGCTGATGTTAATCCCTGCTCCTTTCAGTCTTTCATTGTGACCTGAAGGACGGTGGCCCTCTAGGAATCCTTCAGGGTCCCAGACTGGGACTCTGAGGCATCCAGCCTTGTGGACTGAGTGGTTACCGGATTCTCAGACTTTTGATAAACATTCTTTCTATAGAGTTTGTTCTTCCAAAGAACCTGACCGATGCAGGCTTTGTAAATGTTGAATGCCTACTGTGTATTATGAACACTAAGTGTCTACTGTGAACAATGAGTATTTATTGTGTGTGTGGTCCCTAAAAATATTGACTGCCTAGTGGGTGCCCAAAGTTTCCATGAACATAGAATACCTAGTGTGTGCGTGGTCCCTAAAACACTTAGTACTTACTGTGTGCATGCGCCTTATGAACAGAACATTGAGTACCTCCTGTATGAACAGTTCATGTGTCCTTAGGAACACCGAGTACCTGGTGTATGTATGTTCCCTACTGACATTGAATACCTATTGGATGCTTGCCTATGTAAACATTATGTGACATCCTTGTTGTCACCTGTGGCCCTGAGTCACAAATGAGGAAACTGAGGCATAAAGAGCTCTGAGGATTCAAGAAAATTGACTCCTTCGAACCTCGGGTTTCTGTTCACTTACGGAGTTCAGCTTTCATCCGCATCAGTTGCTCAGAGATATGCGAGGACTCATTCCGCCCCTGGGAGACTGTGCCAAGAAAATAAAGAACTGCCATTATTAAATACCTACTGTTTGTCATGATCTGCACAGGGTCCCTGGGGATCTTCTGTTTTATGGACCCCACTGTGTAACAGATTGTCACAAATCCTCTGGCACAAATGAGCATTCCTTTTCCAGTTCCCCAATGGCTAGGATGCAGGCATAGGCCACTGTCTTGGCTTCTGGGATGGTTTCTGATTGATGTCTTCTTTCATCTCCTTTGGAGACTGAGAAACTGAATACTTGGAAGAGTGTCTAGTCCCAGCGAGGGTGTGGATCACGATGAACCCACACTTGGATACCCATGTTCTTTGTCTGCTCAACCTTCAGGCCCTTCAGAGTGACAGAGCATCCTAGGGAACCATCCCCCTCTCCACACCCCTTCCACACTGTAACCCTGGGAGTCCCAAGTATTATCTTGCAGACTGGGAGAAATTGAGGCTTAGCAATCAGAACAGAGACCAAGAGAATAGTTTGAGTACTTACTATGTGCATGGCCCCTGTGTGCATTAAATGTGTACATAGCCCCAGAGACCAGGGAGTGCCTGCTGTGTGTGCACCTTCTGTATGTATTATAAGCCAAGCACGGGCATGTCCTCTGGGCACACGGAATGCCTACTATGCACACGACCCTTATGAACATTGCATATTGACTGTGTACACATCCCCAGTGGACACTGAGTTTCTATTGTGTGCACAACCCCTGTAAATATCAAGAATCATTTTATTATTGTTATCCCGTGGTCTCAATTCACAGAGGAGAAAAGTGAGGTTCAAAGGGATCTGATAATTTAAGAAAATGGACTCCATTCCCACGGAGCCCTCCCGAGGCTCCGGCACTTCTGTTTTGAGGTCACTCACAGAGTTGGTCTTTTAGCTGGGTCAGTTCCTGGACGATCTTTTCATGCTTAGATTCCTCTTGCCCCTGGGTATTTGGGGTCTTGGAAACTGAGGAGGGAAAAAAAGTTTTCATTAGTAAATACCTCCTGTGTACCAAGTCCTGCACTGAGTTCTCTGAGACATTGTGCCATTTTTAAATTTCTTATTCTGTTGCCGAGGCTTCTCTCATATTCTTTGGCCCAAATGATCACTGTGCCTCAGTTTCCCCAGCAGCTAAGACTATAGGCACACATCAGCACCCCAGAGTCTAGGGCAGTTTCTCACTAATGTCTTCCTTAATCCTGATCAAAGGCCAGAAAATCTACCACTCAGAGAAAGCCGAATCATAAGGAGAAATGGATGGAGGATCTAGGACCGACCCGTGTCTCTTTTCTCATTCTGTCCTACACTAGAGATGGGGGCATCCTTAGAGGACATGCCATCCGCCTGCATTCCCCACTTCCCTTCTAGACCCCAGGAAGGCCCTAGCTGAAGAGCAGGGTCAGAGAGGTGAGGCCTCCATTGTGCCTGACCTTTGACAAGAATGATCAGCAGGAGCCCAGCCACGAACAGGAAGGAGAGCAAGTGCAGGACCAGGAGGATTTGGCCACGTCCCAGGCATCCTGCCAGAGAAAAAGTGGACTTTTAAGTATGATGAAGTTCCTTTCTTATGCTGACTCCAGGACAGGTGACCTGCATCCTCCCCCCACCAGCCCATGAATCCAAACTCTCAGATTCTACCTCCACATGGCCCATGATCTCATTCCCTGCCCCCAATCTCCTCATAGCCTGTGATTTTCTGCTCCCTACGCCACCTCTCCAAAGCCCGGATTCCCTACCTCAGGTTCCACTTTCCTAAGACCCTTAATTTCTTGGTGTACCATCCATCTTCCCAGGACCCTCAGTTCCCAACTTCTACCTTACCATGGCCCAAGTTTCCTTGTCCTAGCCTCTACTGCCCCATGGCCCATGACTACCTTCCCTGACCTTCTCTTCCCATAGTCTGTTACCTTTCCCCTAGCTGCCTACCCTAGCCTTCCCGGTGGCCCATGATTCCCTGCTCCAGCCTCTCTCTCCCCAGGAAACAGAAGTTTAGAGCCCTAGCCTTCCTCTCTTTAAGACCCACTCTGGGGAAGACTGTCCACTCTTCCTCAGCCCCTCTCCCGGCCGTACCTGCTAAACTCTTGGTTCCAGAATGTGGTCGTAGTCTGGAGCTTTTATTAGAACACCTGGTGTCACTGACCATCCACTCTTCATCCTCTGAGGGAACACAGCGCCAGTCAGAGCCTGGGCAGGCTCAACTCCGAGCTGCCCCCACTGGTTTCCCTCACCGTGCTCCCACAACCCCAGCCCGGCCTCACCCACGGAACCCAGCTGCTGCATCCTGGCTTCTGTGGAGTCACTCATGGTCACTACTGTGTCCTGGTGCCTGGGACTGCCGGAGACCACAGCATTTATCCCCTGGTGTTCTTTAAATGCCCTTTCACTCAGGAAGGGGAAAAAGGAAGCCCATGAATTGCGGAAGAACCAGAGGGAGGGACTGCACCTTTCACATGGCCTATCTTGTGCCAGATAACTAAAGGCCTAGATTTTTTTTTTTAAAGGAGGAGTTAGAAAGCTTGGGGTTCTGTAGTTGAAAAATCTGGTATGTGGATGGTGTGGCCAAGTTATGGGTATCTTTTTAAAGGCAATAGGTTATCTGATGAGTCCACTTTGCTATGCCCTTTCCACCTATGCTGAGTGTAGGAAAGCAACGCCCCATCTTCCAAGTTCCTCTCTCCTCTCTGACTCCCAACTGTATTGCTTTGCTGGCTCCTGATTCATGGACATTTCTGCTGATTTTGTTTTTTTCATGCTCCTGTCAATTGAGTGCCTGCTGCCATCATGACATCTGACTACTGGATGGACTTTCTCCAACCTTCCCACACTGCTGTAGCTGAGAAACTGCATAACCAGATTAGGTAACTGTCTAATAATAGCTGCACAGCTGGTCCTTGGTGAAGCTGGGGACTCTATGTTGGAACCAAGGAGAATCAAATAGTCCCAAGGAGGAAATATAAAGTTCCCTAGGTATGCCAGAATCATAGAATTTTGAAAAACCAAGCTGGTGAGGTGGTTTAGGTAGAGCGCTTGCAGCACAAGTACCAAGATCTGAGTTCAAATCTCAGCACTCAAGTAAAAAACCAGAAGTTGCAGCACACACCTAACTCTAATGCTGTGGGGGAGTGGAGACGGGACGATCATGGAGCTCATTGTTCCACAAACCAAGTCAAATTTTTGAGTTCCAGGTTCAGAGAGACCCTATTTCCAAACATAAGAAGGCTGAGGGGTTGAGGATGACACTGATGGAAGCCTTATGTGTACAAATTATAGCAACATATATATGCAACACACACAATAACCATAGCTAAAAGGACATATGGAATATTAAAGAAGAAAAGAGACTGAGAGGTTAGCATGGAGGATAAGGGTTATCAAAGAAACTGGAGAGGTAAGGGTGATATAGAAGAAAAAGTAACAGAATTGATTATTAAGGCTTTACAAATAGATTTACTTAGAAGATATTAAATCATGTAACCCAAAATTTGGCTAAGGGATGCCACCTCAAAAATACCTCAGAGTTGATAACATCTTAACCATGCCTGTTAGAGATAAGTTAAATTTGTGAATCTAAAAATGTTTGTTCCCCAGGATTATCAGCTATTGTACTCCATCCGGGAACAAAGGCGGCAACCCTGAGCTACAGCAGCCGTTAGGCCCATCCTTATATCAATGCCTCTATGGTAGTAAAGCCATATTATGTCTAATGATTCCTGAGTGGTTTATATAGAAATAGCCATTTTCTATTAACGCTGTAAAATTACCTCTCTGTTTTACATAGAGCGGGTTGAGTGCCCTGTGTATAGCATTATTTCAGCCAATGAATCTTCCTATTGATAGATCTGGGTGTATTTGGGTCTAACAGGTACCTTTTCTGGTATGCCAATAGGCACTATAGGTAGCTATTTTATCCCCTGTGACAGGGAGTTTTCTTTTGATCTAACATTCCAGCCTGATAGCAAGACAAACCTGCTTACCTTTTCTCTACTGGAGACCTAGTAGCTCTAGAAAAGGCAAGGCTTGATTTTTACGTATGAAATAAACTAACAAGGTGGCTATAACCTTGGGGAAGACTCTGATTTCTTGCTGTTGCCAAGCTGACAGAGTTATGGTTAGTCTAGTCATCAATGCCATTAGAGATCTGAGAAGGATAAATTACAGCAGAAAATATAACAAATGGCCTGTGTATCAACTAAAATGACAAAGACTAGCCCATTACCTAGATAGCCATTCCATGCTCCTGTGGTCTCTGTAGCATTGGGGGCAGAGGTACCAGGACAGCATCCATCTTTGGTTGCCAGGCCCAGAAGGTGAGAGTTTTTCCTGTGAAGGAGGAACATAGGGAAGACTGACCTTACTTTGTCTAGGCAAAATGGAGCAACCAATTCTCCCGTGTCCTGCTTGTCCACAGTTTGGGCTGGGTCCTGGTAGCAGGTGCTGTATTGGGTCATTGTTGCCCAGTAGTTAGCATTACCACAATCCTGGTGGAGTCATTGCAGTGCCCTGCCGTCTTTCTTGGAAATCTTGGGATTACTGCTAGGAGCTGGGACTCTTTCTCTGTCCTAGTAAGTTTTTTCCATTAAACATTTTAAAAGCCATATTCATCAGACCTCTGACAAGTTTGAGGACCATTATCTGTAAATTATATCTGAGGCAAACAAATCTAGGCTTAACCTTGAAAGCATATCTAACATAACTACAAGTTTGATGATTCTAGATGAGTATTAATCTGTATTTCTTAATTATATATTATCTTTTTAAAGGAGTCACATAGGTACAATACCTTAAACAAGAGTAGAAACACATATATGTATATATATATTAGCAAAAATAACTAAATTTGTATCATTATAGAAAAATTCATACCTATGTGAAATATTTGAGACTAGTAGTTGTTTTTTAAAATAAATTTAACAATCTACCTTTTTATCATATCATTTTATTTTAAAAGTAGATTCAATAATTTTTTTAAAATTATTCCCCTTTTCGGAAAAAGATTCCTGAATCTGACCTCCTTTGTTTAGTTTCCTCCCTGACCATAACCAATAACAACTTGAAACTAACCCCACTAAACAATGACAAACACCCCCGGAATGACCAGAAATCATCTACCTCATCTCTTGGGAATGTGGGCATCATGTTTTTTAGACTGTTCCCTGTTGTCCGGGAAGATGGCATCTCCAGGGAATCCTGAGAAAATTGAGACTTTGGTCAAGTCCTGGGAAAACTATTTGTTGTCCAGTCTTAGAACTGTTATCATGCAGAGGGGTCTGTACATATGTCACCTGTCTTGTAGGTTTTTTTTGTTTGTTTCTTTATGTCTGTAGCCAACATTTTCAAGTCTCCCCTGACCAAACCTGATTTTTATTAACCTTGAAGGAATCCATAGCCTTTCATTTACGGTGGAAACAAAAAGCATAACCTCTTCCCCAATGCAATACATTTTCTGACTTCCTTTCTGAAGTCAAGACATCCCTAAAGTACATGGGCTGGTTTAATTTACCAGTTCCTGTTATAATTCAATGTCTCTTAGCAGCTGTCATGCACTCACCCAACATTAAAAAATTTAAGTCAACAAAGCAACATGTAGGATCCATGTGTCCTCTGTATTGTCCATCTTTACCTGGCTTTTTTTTAAATATTACTCTTTTCTTTCTTTAAAGACTTTAGTCAAATTTTTCTTAATTATCTTTAACAGTTTAGAATAATTTATTAGCTTTCATAAGACTAGGACTTGCTTTTGTAGGACTGTGAGCAGGGATTGAGGGAGCCTAGAGGCTAGTTTACACTTGACAAGTTACTAGGCACCACAGCCACATGTTAATGGTAGGACTACAAGTTCCTTTTATCAGAGATAAGGTGAATGACTCCCTTTTTAGGAAGTAGGAAATTTCTTTAAGCCACAAAGGGAATGGGGAGTTTATTTAAATGACTGATCTTGGGAAAAGGACTTTATAACTTTTGTTTGTGTTGGAAGCATCACCCTAGCCCCTGACATTCATCCTTGGGGTGCCAATGGAGCACCAATGGAGCAGAAAGCTCCATCTCAAGCCCCCTCCCCCTAGGAGTTGCCTTGGTCTGGACTCCACCTCTGGAAAAGCCCGCCAAGTGCTGACCTCTCCCAAGGGAGGGTCAGGACGACTCCCACAGGCTATTTAGGCTGATGCTGAGAAAAAGAACATGTTGTCTTTGGGTTTTGTGTGGGACCCCCCCTTTCCCTGCCATGTTTTCCCAGCCACCCAGGAGTGCTGCAGTAAATAAACATGGGCATTGACTTGGTCTGTTGTTGCAGGAGGTCCTCCCACTCCTCCAGCCTATAGCTGCTGAGATACCAGCCCATTGGGGCATGGTCTCTCTCCCTTTAAAAAAGCAGCCACTTCCCTCTCCTCTCTCTTTTCACTTCCTGCTCCGCCGGCGACTAGACTCCCTTCCTGGTTGTGTAGAGGGCTGGCGATCTGTAAGTTTTTTCCCCTTTAAATAAATACCACCCTATTAATCATAATTCCAAATTGGTGTGGCATTGTTTGTGACTTACGCCTTCAGGTCTGTAACATGAAGGGCTTGCTTGTTGGGGTTTCTGTCTTGCCCAGTTCCCACAGCCAGTGACCCCCCAAAGAAATTACACAGAGGTCTACATAACTTATAAACTGATTGGCCCATTAGCTCAGGCTTCATATTAGCTCTTTTTTTATTTTTTAAATATTTATTTAAGATTTCTGTCTCTTCCCTGCCACCGCCTCCCATTTCCCTCTCCCTCTCCCAATCAAGTCCCCCTCCCTTGTCAGCTCAAAGAGCAATCAGGGTTCCCTACCCTGTAGGAAGTCCAAGGACCACCCACCTCCATCCAGGTCTAGTAACGTGAGCATCCAAACTGCCTAGGCTCCCACAAAGCCAGTATGTGCAGTAGGATCAAAACCCCATTGCCATTGTTCTTGAGTTCTCAGTAGTCCTCATTGTCCACTACGTTCAGTGAGTCCAGTTTTATCCCAGGCTTTTTTAGACCCGGGCCAGCTGGCCTTGGTGAGTTCCTGATAGAACATCCCCATGGATAATTTTTCTAATGGGTTCTTGGATTCGGTTTCCAGTATTTTATTGAGAATTTTTGTGTTGATATTCATGAGTGAGATAGGCCTGTAGTTCTCTTTCTTGGTTGGGTCTTTGTGTGGCTTTGGTGTCAGGGTAACTGTAGCTTCATAAAAGGAATTTGGCAATGACTCTTCTGTTTCTATATTGTGAAATACATTAAGGAGTATAGGTATTAGCTCTTGGAAGTTCTGGTAGAATTCTGCATTGAAACCATCTGGTCCTGGGCTTTTTTGCGAAGGGAGATTTTTGATAACCGTTTCTAATTCTTCACGACTAACAGGTCTATTTAGATCATTCACCTGGTCTTTCTTTAGCTTTGGTATATGGTACTTATTTAAAAAAATGTCCATTTCTTTTGTATTTTCCAGTTTTGTGGCACACAGGCTTTTGTAGTAAGATCTAATGATTCTCTGAATTTTCTCTGTGTCTGTGGTTATGTCCCCCTTTTCATTTCTGATCTTATTTATTTGTGTGTTCTCTCTCTGTCGTTTAATTAGTTTGGATAGGGGTTTGTCGATCTTGTTGATTTTCTCCAAGAATCAACTTTTTGTTTCATTGATTCTTTGGACTGTTTTCTGTGTTTCTATTTTGTTGATTTCAGCCCTCAGTTTTATTATTTCCAGTCTTCTACTTCTCCTGGGTGCATCTGTTTCTTTTTTTTTCTAGAGCTTCCAGGTGTGTTGTTAAGTCCCCAATGTATGCATTCTCCGTTTTCTTTAAGTGGGCACTTAGTGCTATAAACTTTCCTCTTAGCACTGCTTTCATCGTGTCCCATAGGTTTGAGTATGTTGTCTCTTTATTTTCATTAAATTCAAGGAAGACTTTAATTTCTTTCTTTATTTCTTCCTTGACCCAGGGGTGGTTCAGTAATTGGCTGTTTATTTTCCATGAGTTTGTATGCTTTTGGGGGTAAAATTGTTGTTAAATTCTAACTTTATTTCATGGTGATCTGATAAGACACAGGTGGTTACTAAATTTTTTTTGTATCTGTGGATATTTGCTTTGTTTTGAGTATATGATCAATTTTTGAGAAGGTTCCATGAGATGCTTAGAAGAATGTATATCCTTTTCTATTTGGGTGGAATGTTCTATAGATGTCTGTTAAGTCCATTTGATTCATTACATCTGTTAGTTCTCTTATTTCTCTGTTAAGATCTGTCTGGTTGACCAGTCCATTGGTGAGAAAGGATTGTTAAAATCTACTATTAGTGTGTGGGGTTTGATGTGTGATGTGAGTTCTAGTAATGTTTCTTTTACATAAGTGGGTGCTTTTATATAAGGGGCCTAGATATTCATGATTAAGAGTTCATCCTGATTAATTGTTCCTGTTATGAGTATAAAGTGTCCTTCTCCATGTCTTCTGATTGATTTTAGTTTGAAATCAATTTTGTTAGATATTAGTATAGCCACACCCACTTGTTTCTTAGGTTCGTTTGATTGGAAAACCTTTTCCCAACCCTTTACTCTGAGGTAGTGTCTTTCTTTGAGGTTGAGGTGTGTTTCTTGTAAATAGCAAAATGTCGGATCCTGTTTTCATATCCATTCTCTTAACTTGTGCCTTTTGTATAGGTGAATTGTGTCCATTGACAGTAAGTGATATTAATGACCAGTGGTTGTTGACTCCGGTTGTTATTTTTGGTGGTAGTGTATGTTTCTCTTCTTTTAGTTGTGCTCGTGGTGGGATGTGAAGATGTCTGTGTTATTATGGGTGTTGTTGGCTTCCTTGGGTTGTGGTTTTCCTTCTTGTGCTTCTGTAAGCCTGGGTTTGTGGCCACATGTTGTTTAAATCTGTTTTTGTCCTGGAATATCTTGTTTTCTCCATCGATGGTGAAGGAAAGCTTTGCTGGGCTTGCATCTATGGTCTCTTAGTGATTGCAGCACATCTATCCAAGACCTTCTGGTTATCATGGTTTCCATAGAGAAGTCAGGTGTAATTCTGTTTGGTTTCCCTTTATATGTTGCTTGACCTTTTTCCTTTGCAGCTCTTAATAATCTTTCTTTATTCTGTATGTTTTGTGTTTTGATTATTATATGGTGAGGGTATTTTTTTTATCCAGTCTATTTGGTGTTCTTTATCCTTCTTGTACCTTCATAGGAATATCCTTCTTTATGTTTGGGATGTTTTATTCCATAATTTTGTTGAATATATTTTCTGGGCCTTTGAGCTGGAATTCTTCTTCTACCTTTATTACTCTTTGGTTTGGTCTTGTCATGGTGTCCCAGATTTTTTGTTAAAGAATTTGTTGGATTTTAAGTTAAGAATTTGTTGGATTTTATGTTTTCTTTGATCAATGAATTTATTTCCTCTATAGTATCTTCAGCACCTGAGGTTCTTTCTTCCATGTCTTGTATTCTGTTTGTTATACTTGTCTCTGTAGTTCCTGTTCATTTACCCAGATTTCCCATATCCAGCTATCCTTTGGTTTGTGTTTTCCTTATTACCTCCATTTTGGTCTTCAAGTCTTGAACTGCTTCCTTTACCTATTTGATTGCTTTTTCTTAGTTTTCTTAGTTATCTTTGAAGGATTTATTAATTTCTTCTAATTTTTTGTTTGTCTTCTCTTCCATTTCTTTAATGGAGTTTCTCACATCCTGTTTAAGAGTATCTATCTTTTTCATAATGTTATATTTAAAGTCGATTTCTTCTACTTCTTCCGAATTAGGGTGTTCAAGTCTTCCTGCTGCATGTTCACGGGATTATGTTGTTCCTGTGTTGCTTTTCAGGTTGTTGGAGGAATTCTTGCATTGGCACCTGCCCATCTCTTCCTTCAAATGAGGCCAGGAGAGTCTTGGCGTCTTGGTCCAATCTTTGCTGTGACTAACTGTGTACTTGGGGTTTTTTCTTGGTCTGCCCTCTCTTAGGTCCCCTCAGCACTGGAGCTGGCTCTCAGATCCCCTCCACCCTGAAGCAGGCTGTGGTGATATATCTAAGGACCCCGCAGATGGAAAGAAGTGCTTGGGGCAAGATGGAATGGGGTAAATAGATAGCCATTAGCTAGGGAGACACCCCACTGGATGGCCAGAAACGTTTAGGGAATTTGTGGGGGCCTGTACTCTGTTCTCGGGGTATCCGTTTAGGGAATTTGTGGGGGCCTGTACTCTGTTCCCAGGGTGTCCGGCTGGCTGGGAGGGCACACACTTACCCCTCTGAATGGATCTCCTCAGTCCAGGAGCAGGGCCACTTGCTGGGCCAAGTACCTCACAGACAAAAGGGCAGGTTTGGTGGGGGCAGGCTCCTGTTGAACAAAGAAGCCCCTTCTGCAGGAGCACTCACTGGTGACTCCTTAGCCCTAAAGCAGGCTGAGTTGGTGGATCCTAGGGCCCCGCAGATGGAAAGGGATTCTTGGGGGCAAGTTGGGATAGGATAAATAGAGAAAGCCAGTAGCCGGGGAGATGCCCCGCTGAATGGCTAGAAACATATAGGGAATTTGAGGGGGCCTATACTCCATTCCTGGGACATCTGGCTGGCCGGGCAGGCACACACTTACCCCTCCGTATGGATCCCCTCAGTACAGTCCAGTTTCTGGTGTTTAGTATTTGGTGCTCATAGGTGTGATTTTCATTTTTAGCCTTTTGCTTATATTTGTTTAAATATTAATACTACAAATATTTTATAATTTACAACGTCACATAGCCTTATAAATTTAAGTATTTTAAAAGCTTCTCTCTAAAAACTATCCAGTTTTTAAAATTTTCTAATAAAGTTTTAAAAATTCCTCTTAAAAAAGCTTAAAATCTCTCAACTGTGTGTTTCTGCAATATTATAAAATAAAGTATCCCCCTTTTTCACTTCAATAGGGAGAAATCAGGGCATAACCACAGACTACATAAGGCAAAAACCAAGCTCCAACAGTGCAAAAAGCTCACTATCTGGGATTCATTCACAATCCTTTTGGTTTTCTTGAGGGGCTTGAATCACCTTTTTGGCAGACCCTGAGCAGCAAACATAACATAGCCTGCCTTCCAGATCTCAGCCTGCTCCATTTCACTGTGGCTGATGCTTCTGGTGACTCTCACAGGGTGCTGGCATTTCCAAAACTGCTAAGGTCCCCCATTGTAACTGGGCTCTCTTTGGGAACTAAAACCCTACCATACATTTGCATACCTCAGCTATTCCCCATGATCCCTTTACATCTTTAAGACCATTATCACCTGGGTGATTCTTAAATTATAAAGTTTAGCTGCCAGAGCAAGGTACTTTTCTGTTTGTTTGTTTTGTTTTGTTTTGAAGACAGGATTTCTCTGTGCAGCTTTGGAGCCTGTCCTGAAACTCACTCTGTAGACCAGGTTGGCCTCAAGCTCACAGAGATCCATTCACTTGCCTCTGCCTCCCCAGTGTTGGTATTAAAGGTGTGCCTCCACTGCCTAGCAACAAGGTACATTCTTGAATATAAAAACATGGAGGTGCAGCTTTAATATACTAACCTTGTTTTCAGGACAGGGCAGGAATTATTATACAAAAATCAATCCTAATCCAAAGTATCTTGGAGACCTGTTATTGCCTCCTTGGTAGGCCCACTCCATGTGGGCACCTTTAGTCAAGATGGTGGTAAAATCATATGACATCCATCTTCTCCATGCCCAAAGATGAAGTCACATGACATCCACTTTCTCCAACCTTAGCAAAGATGATAACTAGCCTTGTGGCTTTGGTTCTCACACTGTATCTGTTGAAAATGTTCAAAGGGTAAACACTGGGTCCAGGACCTGAAAGACATTTAAGGATGATGGGGTGTGTGGAATGCACGTGTCTTAGGTGTATGTAAGTTAGTAAGAGTCTTCTGTCCTTTGCTCATTAGCCAGGACTGGACAAATGCTACTAAAGAATCCTTCCTTTATTAACTCTAAGTGTGCAGGGTAAGTAATCCTAACTGGGAAGCCTGCTCAGCTGGTGGGGGAGCAGGAGTCTGGGAAGAGAGGATTTCCTCTACAGGGCACTCTGAATTCTCCAAACTGCTGATCAGCAGTACAGACACTGTCGGAGAGAAAAGGAAAAACTGGGCAGAGAACCTGCAGGATAAGGTAAACTACAGAGACCTCCAGGTCTCAAGCAATCCCATCCTATGGGTTGGAAGAGGGCTCCGATCAAGCCCCAAGGCTTCTAGTACAGACAACAGGTTGGGTAGGGCTGGATGCCCACCAGGGAGCCTGCCTAGGAAATCTGACAGGGTTGCCATTAGGAAGACAATAGAAGGGAGGGAATGGGTTGTAAGCTTCAAATGAACGAATATGTGAGTGATTGTGAGGCTTGTTTGTCAAGGGAACTCTGTATGTGCTGGAGACCTCTCTGTGCAGGCTGTTTAGGAAGAATTTGTCATGAGAAGATCAACACCTGTTTTGGTTTGATTGATCCAGATTGAGGCAAATAAACTAGACTGTAAATTCACTTTCACATCAAAGCCTGCTCCTTCTGCCCTCCAAGGCTGAGTTTCTGACACCAAATGTCCAATTAAGACCTGGTACCCCTTCCAAAAGGAGGAAGGAATCCTGGTCGGTATTTAAAAGGAAAAGAATCTCCCTATGCAACAGAGGGAAAGCTGGGTAAAGGTCCCAATGAAAAGACACTGCCTAACACCTGGTGCCCTTTAGGAAAAATTTTTCTCAACGAATGGCAAATTGTATCTTATGGTATTTAAAAATGTTAAATTGTTTGATCAAAGGAATATATATGTAAAGATTAAGAGGGCTGGATGCTTTCAATCTAAGCTATGGTTTTTCATCTTGAAATAATTCATGTGAGAAAGATACAAACCACACACCGATTAAAATAAGTAAGAGTATATGAGTCATACAGGGCACAGTGGCCGACACCTTTAATCCCAGCAATCGGGAGGCAAAGGCAGGGAAGTCTCTGTCAATCTGAGGCCAGCTTGGTCTATATAGTGAGTTCCAGGCTAGCTCGGGCTATGTAGAAAGACCATGTCTCAAAACAAACAAACAAACAAACAAACAAAAACAACCAACCAACCAAACACACAAAAAACCCCAAACAAACAAAAGACATCTAAACAAACAAACAAACAAACAAAAAAACAGAAGAGTATATGAGTTCATTCATTTTGGCTGGAGACCAAGAGAAGATTCAAGTCTCAGAATCTCCAGGTGTCAATGTAATGGATTAAGTAAAAGTGCTGTGGATCCCTGAGTGGCTGCAGCAGGCGTCGGTCTGGAGAGCAGCCAGTCACAGGCAGGGATGGCACAGTTCCCCAAGTGGCTGCAGTGGGCCACAAGGAGAGACAGATGGATGGGCACGCCATGCAGAGTGAGGTTGGATATTTATTTAGTGAGTTATGGTGGGGAAAGAGAGAGAGATAGAGATAGATAGATAGAGAGAGAGAGAGAGAGAGAGAGAGAGGCAGAGAGAAATAGAGAGAAGCAGAGAGGGGGAAGAGGAAAAATGGGGAGAGACAGAAGCTGCCTCTTCAAGAGGGAGACAGAAAAGGACTCGGGCTGGAAGATGAAGATCAGCTTGCCTCTGCAGGCAGTCAGCAGTTGGAAAGGGGGTAGGGAGGGAGTAGGTGTGGCTTGTCTCTTAAAAGGACAGGACAAGCCGGGCAGTGGTGGCGCATGCCTTTAATCCCAGTCCTTGGGAGGCAGAGGCAGGCGGATCTCTGTGAGTTCGAGACCAGCCTGGTCTACAAGAGCTAGTTCCAGGACAGGCTCCAAAACCACAGAGAAACCCTGTCTCGAAAAACCAAAAAAAAAAAAAAAAAAAAAAGGACAGGACAGATCATTACAGTCAAACTTAAGGATAGGACACTTTTAGGGGCAAAACCTACAACTGCATCAGTGGTAGGTAAGGGTCAGGGTAACTTTGCAACATTTGTTTTGACAGAAAATAGTAGTTATTTCAGATACAGTATGACAATTTTGATCTATCCCTTTTTCAGTTATCTTAGTTTATATAAATATGAATTACTCTGGTGAGTGCATCTGGACCATGATCAGGATCAGGAAATTCCAAACGTGTTGCCAAAATGGATATGTCTGTTGGAGTTAGAGGCTGGGAAGTGTCTACGGAGACACAAAATGGAATCAGGACAAGACAGAACCTTATGCGAGAGCCAAAGTTATGTTTTGAATTTTAATTACTGTGTCTAAGAGATCCATAAAACAAAAATGTCTCTAACCTGTAAGGCCCTTGCCCCAGAACAGACACTTCCTGAGATGCTAGAGACTGTTGTTTATGTAAGATAACAAAGCACATGATTTCACTTCCCTAAATAAGTTTCATTGATCCAGTTACACTGGATGTGGTTGACCATGTGTAGATAGGAGGTATGTAGGCAGAATGTAAGTTCAGGTGTATGCTTGTTCCTGATTGGATGAAGGCAGGAAATAGAAAGCCATGTGGGTTTGCCTTTATATGCACCTGGTGATTGTAGCTTGTGGTCATTCTCTGGGAATCTCAGGCATGGGCACACACACACCGGTCCACACACATGTATCAACCCCCCTCACAGAAACCATGGTGAGCTTCATTCATATTTGAAAAAAATTAATCAGTATTCTCCTTGAAATCAGGAAGAAGAATAAAAAGAAACTCACAGATGGGAGAAAATGCTTACACATCATGAATTCTGTAAAGACCCAAATCCTCAGGCTGGGGATACTGCTTAGCTGGTAAAGTGTTTGCCATGTGAGCATAAGGAGTCAAGTTCAATCCTCAGAGCTCATGAAAAAAGCTAGGCATGGTAGTTCATGCTTGTGATTTCAGACCTGGAGATGGAGGGTGGCTGTGGCCTTATGCAGTTTACACGGCCTACGTGACAAACTCCAGAGTCAGTGAGAGATGCTTGGTCTTAATTAAGTTTCCTGTTGCTGTGATAAACTACTCCAACAAAATTGTTTAGAAGAGGAAAGGTTTATTTAGCTTGCAAATCCATGCAGTATTCTACTATTGCTGGAACTTGACCAGAACAGAGAGCATGTCTGTACCTCTCCACTGCCATAACAATCAGACTCCTCTTAGCCAAAACATAGCCTCATGGTGGTCTCAAGGTAAAAACGAGACCCTGTCTCAAAAAAAAAAAAAACCAAGATGGAGGACAAAGGTGACCTTTGATGTGAACACACACACACACACACACAGAGAGAGAGAGAGAGAGAGAGAGAGAGAGAAAGAGAGAGAGGCACACAGGGGAGGGCAAACGAGGAAACAGCTGCAGTTAAGTCCTTCGTGTTCACAGGGGAAGGAACTGGCATACATTGTGGGTTTTGTGGGTTAAGTTCAGTCACCCCGCAGGGTCATTTTGGCAACAGGTGCTACAGACAGATGAGACATCAGTTTTTGGTGCAGGACATAGCAGACTTCTTGCAGATCCAGTATTTCTCCACTGCACATGGAGCATCATTCCAGCCGTCATCTCTGAATTCTGCACAATCTTCTTCTCCATCATTGTTGGGCTCTCCTTTGTTCCAATATTTCATGAAACTGCAAAACCAATTGAGGTTTGGATGAGAATGGCTCCCACGGCTCACATATTTGAATACTTGGTCTCCAGTGGGTGTAACTGTCGGGCAAGGATTAGATGTGGCCATGTTGGAGGAGGGAGTGTCATTGGGGGTGGGCTTTGCGGTTTTAAAAGTTCACAACTTTCCTAGTTAGCTTTCTCTGTCTTGTGCTTATGGATTGAGATGTAGAGTACTGGCTGCTTCTCCAGCACCATGCCTGCTTTCCTGCTGCCATGCTCCCTGACATGATGCTCAGGAACTCTAATCCCCTGAAGTCATGAACCTCAATTAAATGCTATTATTCATAAATTTCCTTGGCCAACACCCATAAAAGTATGAGAATTAGTCCCACCTCCTCTTTATCAACTGTTTCCCCCCTTCTCATCTCTCCTGTGTGTGTGTGTGTGTGTTTATGTGCAGAAACATGTACACATTTATGGTTGTATATGTAGAGGCCATAGGTCAACCTCAGGCATCTTTAATCACTTTCCACCTTGATTTTAGAGGTATGGTCTCTCACTGGCCTAGAATTCACTAATTCAGCTAAACTGTCTATTTAATGAGCATCAGGGATCTACTGTTTCTGGCTTTCCAGTGCTGAGATGACAAGCCCATGACAAAACACTTGGCTTTCTTATGTGGTTTCAGAGGATGGAACTCAGGTCCTCATGCTTGTATCGTATGATGGTCAGTTATCACTGTCAACTTGACACAACTTAGAGTCACCTACAAAGACAGTCTTAGGGATTGTCTATATTGGACTGGTCAGTGGCAGTGTCTGTGGAGGATTTTCTAAATTATGTTAAGAGATGTGTGAAGATCCAGCCCACTGTGAGCAGCACCATTACCTAGGCAGGGGCCCTGAATTGTGTAAGAGTGGAGAAATCCAGCATGCACGTGAGCATGTACGCTTTCATTTCTTTTTCATCTCGACTGTGGATGTGATATAGCTAACTGCCTCAGCTTCCCCCAATGACAGACTGGGACCTCAGATTATAAACGGTGAACTAAACCATTTCTCCCCTAACTTGCTTCTAGTCGGTGTGTTTTCTCAGAGCAACAGAAATGAAACCAGAACACACAGCAAGCAATTTATCAACTCATCCATCTCCCGCCCCTCAACGTGTTTCTGTCATTGGAATGGGATGCTTTTACTTCTGCCCCAAGTGCATTACAGCAGACGTGACTTGTTCTGGGTCAAGGAGGACCCAAGTCCTTTGACCTTGGCCCATGATCCTTGTAATCTTTCATGTTTGAAGGGGGTTGTTTTACTGAAGGTTTTTTCTTCAAATATAACCAACCAACTCAAATTCCACAGACTTAAATATCTCCATCCTCAAGATTCTGTACTTTCAGCCCCTATATAGCCTACTCAGGGTCAAAATCGAGGGACAGCATCTACATCCCTGAACCCATGGACACGTCACACTGGCCAGTCCTAAGCCTGGTATACAGCTTTAGTCATTCATTCCCATGGGTACCAGAGACTTCAATGCCTCCCCACACATGTGCAGGTGCAACAACCCCGCAGATGTGCCCATGCCCCCGCCCCACACATGTGAGTACATACAGTGGAGAAAGTAGTCTGGGGTTGGTTTTGTTTTGCATTTGTTTTTAACTGGCATTCAAATCTCCTCCCCCCTCCCCACGGTTTCTGACAATGGCTGTTATAAAACTAATTTCCTGAAGCTCCTGCAAGCATGCCTTCACCATTATGGTGAACTGTATCCTCAAACTCTGAGCCAAATCAATCATTCCTTACATTCATTTTATTTGGCATTTAGTTACAGCAACAAGAACACACTATCCCATAGATTTTCCGTTAATATATTCATTTCAATGCCTCATGCAGACGACAGACCTCCTCCTCCTCCATATCTGCTGGTGGATAAGATGCTCTTGGCATCTTATCAGCACATGGTTATGAAGAGTTTCTTCCTTCATGAATAATGTCTTATGCCAAGAGGGCTAGGGTATGGAGACATATCCAAAGGAGAACTCTAGCCAGCATTTGCTGGTGCCATTGTGGTTTGAGTGTGAAATGTCTCCCGCAGGCTCAGTGTTTGAGCACCCAGCCTGCAGCTGTCACTGTCTGAGAAGGTTGTAGAACCTTCAGGCACTGGGGGAAGCAGATTACTGGCGTGGGCCTCAAGTTCTTACAGCCTGACCACTTGTTTTCTCTCAGCTGCCTGACTGCCATTGCCATATGACCGGCCACCTCCAACTCCTACTGCCATGCCACACCCACCATGAATATGTCCCCTGGATCTGTGAGCCAGGAAAATCCTTTCCCTCTTAAGCCATCCTTATCACAGGGGCAGAAGTAAGTCACAAACCACCCGATGCTATAAGCTGCTCCTCCTTCCCAGACTTGCCTGAACAGCAGATGTGAACCATCCAGCCAGTGCCACATGCCTTCATGCTTCAGGTCTGACAGACCCATCCAGGCATAGCCTTTCTCTTTAGACATCTGCTGCAGGAAGCTCTGGAGTGCAGAGAGGCCGTCAGGGAGAGGCTACTTACCGTGTGGTCTCCCTATTGTTTTCCTTCCCCAACTCTAAGCAGGAAGTTCTGCTTGCAGTCTGGTATTCATCTTTCCAGGGTCCCACAGGTCTCAGGGCTCCCACCTCTGTATCCTGTTTGTTCTGAGTTGTCTTTCATGGTACATATCGCCTGCTTGCCTGTCTAAAGAGTTCTGAGCATGCTCAGATGGATTAACTCACCACTAGGTACAAGGGCTAAAGCCAGCTTGTACCAGTTCTTCATTTCTGATCATGCATATGATCTCTTTTGAGCTCCGTATTGAGGGATGACCCATTGGTTACATGAATTTGGTCAGTATGGCAACATTTACAACAGGGGAGTTGGCAAATGGTAGACACTGGACTTTCCTTTAAAGTTCAGTAAAGGAAGACATTCAGCGCTTCCCAGTGTACCAACAGAAGCCACTTGCATTTTGTGTTACCCAAAGCACCCACTCATATTTAGACACTGTACGATGGTGGTGGTTGTGGTGGGTTGTGTGTATGAAACATGGTGCTTGGGACATTTTTCTTTCTGCTCTTCCTTTCCCAAGTGGAGTAAGCAGCACTCACCCATAATCCAAACTAGCAAACTTGTATCTCCTCAGATGCCTGTGGTCAGTCAGACACATGCACCAGAGCCATTTGGATCCCACCAGACATACCTGCTCCTCATCACTTTTGATAACCACTAGTTGGGCTCCTACTTCCCTGCAGGCGGTGACAGAGTCATGCCAGTTCTGTTGGAACTTGGAGAAGTAGTAACAGTTTCCTTGGAAGAGGGTCCAGTCCCAGCGGCAGGGGCGGCACAGGTGGTCTGTTGGGGGAGATTGGTCAGGATGGGCATGCACTTTGATGCCCATTTCCGTGCCCACCCAGCCTTCAAGCCCTGCAGGATCTCCTCAGATACAGCATCCTGGGAAGACATTCCTCTCTACTCTCTGAGAATATACCTCACAGTGAGAGAACCTGGAAGTCCTGGCCTCCCCTCAAGCCTGGGAGAAATATGTATGAACTTAGAGCTCAGCACAGACCTTTGGAGATCGGCTAACTGAATTGCAGCCATGTTCACTGTTCTTTTTGAGTACTCACTTCCATTGACCCTAATTTCAACCAACCAGTGAATAAATTAACTGATGTGTGTGTGTGTAGTCATGCCCATGCCATGGCATGGACGTGGAGGGCAGATGACAACTTCAGGGAGTGAGTTCTATCCTTCCACCCTGGGAGTCCCAGGAACCAAACTTGGGTCATTAGGTTTGATGGCAAGTGGTTTTAACTGCTGAGCAATGCTGCCATCCCCTCATCATCTCCTTTTCATAAAGTTATCAAATCAAATGAGAAGACATGGAGGCTCAGAAATGGGTGGTGGCTGAAGCCAAGCCATGTACCATGGAGATCCTCTGAGTCCCCAGGGCCTTTTGCCTTCCAGTCACTCACTTATTTGAGGCTTCAGTTGGCTCATCTCCTTGTAAACCTTCTCCTTCTTTGCCTGTTCTTGTCCCTGGGTGTTGGCAATACTGGAGACTGTGACAAGAAAAGGAGTCTGCAATTATTAAACACTTTATAAGCCATGGCCTGCACTCATTCCCCAGGGAGATTTAAACAAACAAACAACAAAGTATCTTGTTTAATACCTCTCTTTAAAATTGCAGGTGGGTTTGGGTATGCATGCACATTTGTGACTGTGGACATGTTGTCACACACCTGAGGAGCCAGAGGATAGACAACCCTGGGTGTTAGTGTTCACCTTCCACTTTGTTTGATACGGGGTCTCTTGTTTCATCACCATGTAAATCAGGTTAGCTGGTCTACCAGCTTCCAGGGTTACAGAAACATGCCTTACCATGTCCTGCTTCACATGTGTTCTGGGATCCAAACTCTCAGGTCTTCATGTTTCTTTGACAAGTGCTTTTAACCAGGAGGCTATCTAGCTGCTGGTTTAATACCTCTCGAGGATGAGGAAATCTGATATTCAGAGGAGACTGAATGGCCAGGGTAAGTGGAGCCCGGCCGGACCCTCTTCTACTCTAGAGAGGAGAAGAGCTCTGAGAAGTCCCTAACCATTACCCTACCTCCGCCATCCCCCATTCCTGCCTGACCTTTGATGAGGACAGCCAGAAGGAGAACAGCAGAGAGTGTGAGGCAGAACAGCTGCAGCACAACAGGGACGTGGCCATGGCACAGGTGCCCTGCAGGAGAGAAGGTGGGAGTTCCATCACAGCAGTGCCCCTGACTCGCTCTGACACCAGCGTCCTCTTCCCAGGACTATGGCTTCCACCACCCCGGGATCCATTGTACCTGTGTTTCAGCTTTCGCTTCCCTAAGACACAAGATTCTTTTCCAACTCAACCATTCCATAATTGAATAGTCCAGTCCTCGTTTTCCTTCTTTCCAGGACTCAAGATTCTAAAAACCTGTGTCTATCTCTCTAGAATCCCAGAACTTTCATTCCTCTCCACTGTCTCTGAAGAATGCCCAGCATGCCCAGGAGTTCAACGCCCAGACCCACCCTCACCACTCTCGGTTTTCATCTGTCATCATCCCCAGGGCCCCAGAGTCCAGAGTCACATGTTCTACCTTTCAAAGACCCAGGAGGACAAATTTCTTCAGAATATAGTTCAGTCCCTTCAGACTCAACCACACCAGCATTTAAGAACCCAGGTTTGCATCCTTGAACATTTCAGGGTGCATTTGAGCCTCTGTCTTCCTCGGACCCAGGAGTTCAGTCTCCCAGATGGCCACCCAAAGACACGGGACTCTAAAAACTCAGCTTCCACTTGCAGAAGACACAATCTTTGCTTAGTAGAAGGGAGGAGTCTAATTCTGGCCTCTGCTTCTACAAGACCCCAGAAGTCCAGCCCTCAGGCTCCACATCCTCAGGATCCAGTTGTGAGTTTCTCCTCCATTGGACTGAGAAGTAGAGTTTTCAGCCTCCAACTCCACAGCACACACAGTCTTCCTTTCCCTAAAACTTGAGTGCCATCCTCAGCCTCCACCCTATAGAAACCAGGAGTCCAGTCCTTAGCCCCTACCTCCACAGTACCCAGAGGTCCAGTCTCCATCTTCCTCTTTTCTCAGTCTTAGAGATCCAGACTTCCATTCTCCCCCTCCCCAGGACAAAGATGGCTGAAGAAACCTGTCTTTTCCCTTCTCCTTTTACCTGCAGCTCTTTTGAGGACATAGGGTGGTTCAAATCTGAAGCCTTTGATGGAGTATCTGGTGCCGCTGGTTATCAGGTGTTCCTCATCTGAGTGGACAGAGCATCAGTCACATCCTTGGCAAACTGAGACTCAAGGTGGCCCCACCGAGACCCCTCTCTAAGTCCCCAGAATCTAGGACCATTCTTACCGTGGGAGCACAGCTGCTGCACCGTCCCGTCCTCGGAGTCATTCATGTTTCACTGATGTTCTACTGTGCTGGTGATGGATGGGGACAATAACATCTATTTACCACGCACTGTTACTCACTCCTTGAATCTATTCCGAGTCAGGAAGTGAAACAAGGAACTGTGAGACAGGAAGATGCTAGAGGGAGGTGGCCGAACCTCTGACACATCATTCCATGTAACTACCATTTCTGGAATGGAAGGGCATGCAGCAGCTCTACCGTTCTTAGAAAAATGGTCCTCTCTGATCTGGTGATATGCTTTCTTGTTTTGAAGATGCCATCACTTCCAGTCCATTTGTGTTGACTTGGGAGAGGGGGTTTGTATTGATTGACTGTGAACTTAACTCAATCTAGAACACCCTGAGTCTTGGTGACGGGTTGTCTGCACTAAGCTAAGTTAACTGATGTGGGAAGACCCAGCCCATTATTAGCCGCACCATTCCCTAGGCAGGGAGGGGGTCAAGCACTGAAATGCAGCTGAGTGAAAGCAACCACGGAGTCACTTCTTTTTGCTCTCAACTGTGGATGTGACCAGCTGCTCCAGCTCTCGCTGCTGGGACTCCCCGCAATGATAGAATGAGATTTTGGAACTGTGAGCTAAAATAAATGCTTTCTCCAAGTTGTTTTTTTGTCAGAGCCTTTTATCACAGCAACAGAAATGAAACTAGGCCCGGGTTAAATCATAGCTGTCCTTATTTGTTTTGTATAGTCAGGCATTGTATAGTCAGGCACTTTCCTAAATGTTTCATGCACTGTTCTACCTAATGACCCAGGCTGTAGTAGGTGCAATGACTGCCGTTTTACTATTAGATCTGTTCGAAGCACAGAATATTCACATAGCTGGCCCAAGGTTATACAGCTCTTAATTAGTGGAGCTGGAAATAGAATCCAAACAGTGTCTTCTACAGCTCACACTGAGGTCCAAAAATAGTCACAGAGGTTCAAGGAGGAAACAAAATGATTCTTAGCAGCTTGGTGCAAAACCCGTCCCAACCTGGAAAAACTCAGGTGGCCAGTACTAGATAAATAAATAAGAATAGTTTTTGTTTTTGTTTTGTTTTGTTTTGTCAGAGTAAAGACTATGCCACAATAAAAAGAAATTTACATTTTGGGGTGTGGGGGGGTGGTGCTGGTGGTGTTAGGATTCAGGCATTATGCTGGCTTACCCTGTCATTTGACAGGATGCACCCAGGCAGTACCCTGGTCAGCCCAGGGTCCTAGTCTGTGTGCAGGTGCAAAGGTCTCTTTAAGAGACAAGGTCCACCCACTCTTGGTCTCTCTTTCCCTGCTGTTCTTCTGAAGGAGAAGGCAGGACTTTTCTGCTTCTTCTCTTCTCTTCTCTCTCTCTCTCTCTCTCTCTCTCTCTCTCTCTCTCTCTCTCCCTCTGTCTCTCTTATTCCTCTCTCCCTACCTTTCCCCCACTCCCTTCTCTTCCCCCAATAAAACTCCTGACTTAAGCTCTGTCTGCATGGCGTATTTGTCACCTGCCACGGTTTATATCCACCTGCCAGGGGACCCACCACAAAGGTCTCTGTCTCATGGTCCTCACACACCATAGGGCCCTCAAGGCTCCCACTCGCCCTATAAACAACAAGTGGGGGTGAGGAAATGTGTGTGGAAGCAAGGGGTCAACCTGAGCTGCCATTTCTCAGGTGCTTCCATATTGCCTAAAATTATTATCATTATCATTGTTGTTGTTGTTATTAGTGTGTGTATGTATGTATGTATGTATGTGCAAGTGTGTGTGATGTGGTGTGTGTATTGTGAGTGGGGTGTGTGTGTGAGAGAGTGCTAGTTTTTGAGAAAGGGCTTCTTATTGGCTGGGGTTTACCATATGCCACTATGCCCAGCTTTCTTACATGGGTTATGGGGTCAAACTTAGGTCTTTACCAACAAAGAGACCTCATGCATGAATGTTCTGAACCAATGGAAACATTCAGACATAGAGAAAATATACTAAGGGGCTACTGATGACAAGTGTATACTCCAAAACTTGCACACACATGCATGTATACACTTACACATCACACACACACCCCACACCACACACATACGTGTACACCCTACTCCCCAGACATGTGCACGCGCGCGCACACACACACACACACACACACACACACCCCACGCCCATGCACGCACACTTCCCACTCTCCCCTGACAGACATACACATGCATACTCATAAAAGACATATACTGTGGGGAGAGAAAATGGCAGAACAGAGACATCCATTGTTTTTCTGTGTCCTTATGATTCTGAAACAGTGGGTGACTCGGCAGCGCAACAGAAAACAGCAGAAGACGGGAGATCTGGTAAAGCCCAGAGACACTGAATTTTAGACCTGAAAAATAAAATAATAATATGAAATAAAAACAAAGGCTCCCAATATCAAGTACTTTGGTCATAACTTCATTTTTCCTGCTGTGCTTAAGCACAATGGCAAGGCATGACCCTGAAGTAGCTAGTCATGGTCACAGTCAAGAGCAGAGGGAAAAGCAAAGGTGTGTTTCTTATGTTCATCTCCCTCTCCACCCACACAGTTCAAAACCCACATCTGGGAAAAAGCACAGCAGATGGGGCTATTACTTCAGACTCTGTGAGCCCTTTTGAAGCCAGGTTAGTTGATTCTGTGGGTTTTTATTGACATCCTTAGGACCCTCCATAAGTTTACCAAGAGGTGTGGGTCCTAGAACTGAGGAGATAGCATAGGGGTACAGTGCTTGCTTTGCAAGTGTGAGGATCTGAATTTGATCTGCAAAACACTTGTCAAAAGCCAGGCATGGTGGCACATGCTTGTAATTCCAACATGAAGGGCAGAACCAGACCAATGCCTGATCCTCACTGCCCAATAGTCTAGTGACATTATAAGCTGGTGAGACCCCCTGTCTTAAAAAGCCAGGTAATGGTACTTGAAAAACAATAGTGGAAGTTGTCCTCTGGCTCCCACATGCATGTATACACACAAGTGCCCCTATACACACACATGAACATATGTGCATACCACAGTCTTAACTAGGGTTTCTACTTCTATGATTAAAGCCCCATGACCCAAAGCAATTTGAGGAGGCAAGGGTTTGTTTTGCCTTATAGCTTATATTATCCATTACTGAAGGGAGTCTGGGCAGGAACCTGGAGGCAGGAACTGAAGCAGAAGCCATGGAGGAACACTGATCATTGACTTGCTCCTCATGGCTTGCTCAGTCTGCTTTCTTATATACTCCAGGGTCATCTGCCCTGGGGTAGCATCACCCATAGTGAGATGGGTCCTCTCACTTCAGTCACCAATCAAGAAGATGCTCCACAGACTTGCTTACAGGCCAGTCTTGGGGGTATTTTCTCAGTTGAGGTTCCCTCTATCAAAATGACTGCAGCTTGTGTCAAATTGATGTAAAACTAGTCCAGAGAGGGTTGGGGTGTAGGAACTGATTTGGTTGTGACTTAGGTACAGACTCAAGGGTGTATGTCTGCTTGAGGAGAAAATAAGAAACTGGGATTGATACCAGTGTCAACACAACTCTCCCCCCCGACTGGCTCTCACCTTAAAAGGAGCAAGAGTTTATTCTGTGTAGTTGGATGTTTCCTGTCCCAAATGCCCAGTCCCAAATAATCACTCAGAGGTTTGCATTAATTATAAAGGCTCAGCCAATAGCTCAGGCTCATTACCAGCTAGCTCTTACATTTTAAGTTAATCCATATTCCTTATTTATGTTCTACCATGTGGTGGTACCTTTGTTAGAATGGCATGTTCATGCTCTGCTCCCTCTTCGTCTGGATGATGAGTCCTGCCTGACTCTGCCCTGCTCCTTCCTATCATCCTTAGTTTGCCCCTGCCCATACTTTCTGTCTATCTACTGGCCAATTAGCATTTTATTAAACCAATTTGAATAACAAATCTTTATAGTGTACAAGAGAATTATTCCACAGCAATTTTGGAACCAAATATGAGTGACCATGGCCCAGGAACACAGATTCAAATACCACATTCCAGTGCAGTAAGCACTGCATGAAGCTTTTGAGAGTTCCAGAACATGCAATAAGTCACACACTAAGAGGGTTACAGTACAGCTGGGACATCAATGGTCACTAGCATAGGTCTCAGGGACTGGCTGATGAGGTCTTAGCCTTTGGGTTGGTGGAAGGTGGGTATCTTTTATGTACATTCCAAAAGAATTTGTCTACTAGTCATGAGGGTGTTAGGTCACACACAGCTGAGAAATACATGTCAATTAAGAGGACTAAATATAGTTCACAATGATTTGGCTCCTCATTCCAACGCTCCACAATCATTCATATTCTAATCAGTCGATCAGATCTCTAGAATATGCAACTCATGTGTGACGCTTCTTCCTTCCCTTTTTCTTCAGTTCACATCTGGGTGGTCTGGGCACTCAGTATCATGTAGCACCTGCACCTCATCCCTTCCCCCATCACAAGTGGCCTTGCCTGTCACCTGCTGTGCTTTCTTAGCAGCCCAAAGACATTTGGTGGTACCAGGTGTCTATTCGGCAATTTTCTGTGCCTAGGCTGTGCTGGTAGTGCGCCTCTGATATGAGGAGACTTCAAGCAGGCAGTCCCTGTGCTGCACTGACAGGAGCAGCTTAAGCGTCTTTATTTCCTCCTGTCAGAATGGTCAGAGCCCCAGACCCAGCCTGGGAAGGCTGATAATGCAACTAGCCCTTCCTGCATCTTTCTCAAGCTCTCAAGAGTCTCACCCTCTCCAGGTCTGGTCTGCTGATTGCAGGAATTCAACACAAAGTAGTTTGTGGAGGCTGTGAGCCCGACCTCTGAACAGTCCTTTGGTATAGGTCATCTTAATTGGACTTGTGGGCAAAAATGACTCACTACCTCTCCCTGCTGTTCATTAGGAAAATTGCAAAAATGATAAGCCTGGGGAAAAATCCAGCTTTAACCTCACCTCTGCTGGGTCTTCTAGACCAGCCACTTACAGATCCCCACTCACCCTGTTTGTTGATGGAAGTTCCCTTATATGTAAATCAGGAAACCGCCAGGCAGCGTTGCAGTGGTCACTTCTACTAACACAGTTGAAGCTACCTGCCTGTCAATGGGAACCTCCTCACAAAAGGCCAAATTAATTGACTTGACTATTGACTCCAAATAGCCAAGGGCCAATGGGCTAATATCTATACTGACTCTAAATATGCCTTCTTAATAGTCCATACCCATTCTACACTCTGGAAGGAAAGTGGCTTCCTTTCTACCAAGGACACTCCCATAGTTAATGGACCCCTTATAACCAACCTCTTGGAGGCCCTTCAGCTCCCTGCAGAAGTAGCCATTATTCACTGTCAGGGACACCAGTCCTCCAAGGACCCAGTGGCCTTAGGCAATGCCAAGGCTGACTCAGTGGCCTGGAGGCTGGCCTCCAGCTCCTCGGACTCCACAGAACATATTTTGTTCTTAAGTCCCTCCTATAAGCCCTGTTACCAATCAAAAGAGAGGGATGAGCTCATAAAAAAAGAGGGCCACAAAAACAAAGGATGGATGGTTCTATTTAATAACTGCCTCATTCTTACTCAAGACCAGGCATTGTGGGTCATTCAGACATAGGCCCCAAAGCTTTGTTCCACTTCTTGGAGCCCCTCTTTGACTCCACCCATCTCCAAGATCATATTTCACATGTTTACTCCTCCTGCCAGATGTGTGCCCAGGCCAGTGCACAGGGAGCTCTCCATATACGTCAGTCTCTGCATCAGCTTCGTGGACACCAACTGGGCAAAGGTTGGCAGGTTGATTTTACCCACATGCCTATTCATAAACAACTCCATTATCTCTTAACACTTGTGGACACCTTCACAAGATGGATAGAAACGTTTCTGGCCTCCAGGGAAATGGCAGATGTGGTGGCTCAGATACTCTGGGAACACATCATTCCTTGGTTTGATGTCCCACAAACCATCCAGATGGACAATGGGCCAGCCTTCACTTCCAGGGTCATGAGCTGTGTTGGAAACTCTCAACATTCTCCTGGAAATTCTATATCCCCTACCATCCACAATCCTTGGGAAAGGTGGAGAGGGCCAATGAACTCATTAAACAACAGCTAACCAATCTCTCCATTGAACTCAGGTTATCTTGACCCTTCTTTCTCCCCATTGCCCTTACTCTCCTCAGGGCTACCCCATGTTCCCCTATGAGTCTGAGCCCTTTTGAGATGCTTTATGGCAGGCCCTTTCTCCTCGACCAACACCTCCCAGCCCAAACTCCTCCACTGGCTGAGTATCTACCCTACTTCTCCCTTCTGAGGTCCCTTCTCCATTCACACACTGACAGTTGTCTCCCTGCCCCCACACCAGTGGACCCTACTGCCCCTAAACCTGCCCTGCTCTCCCCAGGGGACAGAGTACTCCTCAAACAGCTAGCTCCTAGGTCTCTTGAACCTTGATGAACAGGATCTCCCACTGTAATCCTCACCACCCTTTCGGCTGCTAAGCTCCTGAGACATCCATGCTGGTACCATCTCTCCAGGTTCAAGCGGGCACCTACTCAGGACACTTGGATTTAGTGTGTTTTAAAATTTTAGAAAAAAAAAAAACAAACAAACAAGAGAGCTGAAAGGGAGACATAGCAGGAGGTCGAGAACAGCCTGAAAGGAGTAGCTGTGACCTAAGTACATTACATACAGGTATGAAATTATCGAAGAACTTGGGAAAATGCTCACTAGGAAGATGCCACTGCAAAACAAGAGACTTCCAGGATAAAGTACAGTGGAATCTATGAAGTCCATGAGCCGAGGAGAGGAAATTCAGGGCTTAAAAGCCGAATGTGTATCACACACCCATCCTTTGTGCATAAAGGCAGGATGGCTATCCCACGCAAATCCTTTGAATCTGTTACTTTTCTCTTCTGCTAGCTATGATAATAAACAAATTTCACCTTCTATGTCTACCCTTGTAATAATTCAAACTCAGTATTCCCTTCAAATTAAGCATTATTCCTCTTCTATTTTTATTTTGTGTGTATATGTGCATTTGTGCTTGTTTGTGTGGGGGCCCACGTGGGTCCAGGTGTGCATATGCATGCGGTGATCAGAAGATAACCTGAAGTGTCTGTCCTTAGTTGCCTTCAGCCTTTCATTTGAGACAAGGTCTCTCATTGATTGGCCGGGAGCTTTGCCTTGAAGGTCAGACCAGCTGGCCAGTGAGTTTCCGTGAAACCTCTTGTCTTTGTGTCCCATCTCATTATCACAGGAATTATAGGCACAGGACACTTTACTCTGTTTTTCATATGGGTTTTAGGGAGCCAAACTCAGGTCCTCACACTGGGAAGCACTATAGCAAACAAGCCATCTCCCAAACTTGTGTCATTGCTGTGACATATTAGCCTGACAAAGGCAAATTACAGAAAGGCTTAGCCATTTCCCGTTTTGACAGAACAAGGTTAGTAAGTCTTACATTACTTAAAGACATTCACATAGACTGTCACAAAAAGACAGTCATGTAAATGGGGGATTTTTTTATTCCAACCACAGTTGCTTTTAAAATAATCACTCAGAAACTTAATTATAAACTGCTTGGTCTTACAGTTCAGGCTTACTTTTAACTAACTCTTACATCTAAATTAACCCATTTCTATTAATCTATGTATTGTCATGTGTACTGTGGTGTTACTGTCTGCTGGTATCTTGCTTCTTGGGTGGTTGACTGGCATCTCCCCAAACTCCACCTTCCTTCCTCCTGTATCTCTGCTTGAATTTCCCACCTGGCTCTATCTTATCTTGCCATAGGACAAAGCAGCTTCTTTATTAACCAGTGGTAATAAAACATATTCATATTCTTTCTTTTTTTATATTTTTTGGAAGTTGCTTACTTTCCCTTCCTGCTTACTCAGATAATATTACTTCTCAGGTCTTTGATGGGGTTAAAGTTGAGATAGTTATATTTACAATCCTTTTGATTCTTAGCTAAGTGCATATTAGGTACAAGACTTAGACTCTTCAGGGAAGGACAGCTATTGAAGTAGTCTCTGTAATTTGCCAATTGCCTATGATCTGGTTATCTAGAATGTGTTTTTGTTTGATGTTGTTCTTGTTGGTTGTAGTTAACATTTTTTGTTTATGTTATCAAATTTTTTAACTTCTGTACAATACTTGACAATTGTTCTTACTGCCTATAATTTTATGTTAGGATTAGAACCTTCTTAATTAGGTAAATGGGGGGAAATGTTGTGGGAATCTGGCCATTTGGTCTAATGATCAATGGAATGAAGTAGGTCAGCCCAATGGACATGGTCTTCTCTGAGGAATATGTGACCCCTTAAGAATGAGGGAGGAGGGCCACATAGGTCCTCTCTCTTGGACATGGAAGGCTTCCTGATGCCATGGCTCATTGACCTAATCCAGAGCTTTCCCCATCCTTCTCTGGTGGATGAAGAGGCAGTTGTACCACTTTATTTGTATATGTGAGTGTGCTATTCCATCCCTTAATAAATAAATCCTAATCCAAGACTTCCATAGATTGTCATTTTATGGCCACATATATACTGTCATGTATAGTGCTTTACATATAGATCATCACATACTTTGAGCTCAGACCACATTAGCACCAATGTTGTTATCTGAAGACCACATGTTTTGAGCTCTATAATCTAGTGAAGCTGATAAAACATCACGGGACCAGTCTTATCTATTGCCCTTTTCCTGATATATTAACAACAGTATGTCATCATTCAAAGCGGTTTGCATTCAAATCTACAATGCTGCCAAAGAAAAGAAAACTTTACAAAAGACAATTTTTTTTTAAAAGCAGAACTGTCCTAGAATAGATGGGTGGGTCATGTTGGGAATGCCACACCATTATCCACATTACTGTGAGACAGGCACATGAGATACTACTACTCCAAAATGAAGAAAGGTGGTTGCAGATCTGGCTCTTGATGTAAGAGTACTTGCTGGATCTACACTAGTGTCTCCTGTAACTCCAACTCTTGGAGATTATATGCCATCTTCTGCTTTTCACTGGCATGTACTCATACACACAAACCCCTGCATGCATACATGTAATTTAAAATAATGATGAAAATGTTAAGAATATATTGCATACATGTATGAAGTTTTCAAAGATTATTTTTTTTCAAAATTCACAGCCTGAAAGAATATTTCATTTTCTATCCTATTTATCCTATCTAGGCAGCCAGTCTTAGTTTTTGAAGATGCTTGTTCTGCACTTCCTGTTTGATCAGGCACTATTATAGCCTTCTCAGGCCTTTGATGGAGTTGAAGATTGGATAGTTATAGCTTCAGGTTTTCTTGTTACCAAATTCTAAAAGAAGAGTTATAAAATGTCTAAAATTCTGTACCTAGTCCACTTTCTATCCTAACTTGTATTACCAACTCAAAACTATTTTTAAACCTTAAAACATTTTTAGATAAATAATTTAAGTTTTTGTGTATCTAAGCCTTATACACTTTACACTTCTTTTGTATATCCTAGCCCTTCAAAGATGGTTTCTGTATTATGTTTAAGCAGGTAAAATATACAGCACCTGTCTTGAGGTCTTTCTAGGGTTATTTCTTTATGTCTGTAGCCAGGGTTTTCAGGGGGTCTCCCAAACCCGATCTCTGTCAACCTTCAATGAATCCACAGCCCTTTGTTTTCTGTGGAAACAAAAACAAAACCTCTCCCCCAATGAAATACATTTTCTGACTTCCACTTTAACGTTAAGGCATCCCTAAAGGAACTAGGCTCAGTTCCGCCAAATGTCTTATAGTCATTTTGTAATGCAAAATATATTTAATGTCCACCAAGAGTTCATACTTTTCAAAGGTCAAAATTCAAAGTCTCTTTACACTCAAGGAAATCTTTTAGCATGTGTAAAACAAAACCTAAAAGTTTGCAAACTCTACAGATAAATGCCACAGAATTGGCAATCTCACCCCAAATAGAGGAATCTTTTCATGAGATGACTTATTGGAGAAAGGCACTCATTGCTAAACCCGATGACCTGCTTTTAATCCCTGGGGCTCATATGGTAGAGGGAGAGACCGACTCCAGTAAGTTGTTCTCTGACCTCTGTACAGATGTTGTGATGCACATACCCACATACAAATAAGTAGATTTAATACAAGTTTAAAATTTCTTACCAGTATATATATCATACGTTGAGTGTATCCCACCGACCCTGTTCCTCCCATCCTACCCTCTCCCGCTCTTTCTCCCTTTGTTCCCCTAGAAAACTTTATTTCCACTTTTTATTTAAAATATGCATACATGATGTATGTGACTATATAGGAACTATGAATGGGATAGCATACATGGTATTTATCTTTCTGAGACTGGTTGGAATCATTTAATGTGATTATTTCTAGTTGCATCCATTTTCCTTCAAATTATGTCGACTTTTGATGGAGAAAAATGCTATTCTATTGTTTGGGCCAGTTTTTATGTCAATTTGACACAAGCTAGGGTAATGTGAGAAAAAAAAACCAATCTTAATTGAGAAAATACTTCCATAGGATTGGTCTGCATTCAAGTCTGTAGGGCATTTTCTTTATTGGTGGTGATATGGGAAGGACACTATGGGCGGTGTTATACCTGGGCAGGCAGTCTTGGGATGTATAAGAAATGAGAGTGAGTAAGCCACGGGGAGTGAGTTTTTGCCCTTACTTCCTTTGAAGCTGTAAGATGAAATAAACCCTGACCTCCACAACTTACCTTTGGTCATGGTGTTTATCACAACAACAGAAAACTTTTTTTTATTCCTCCATTATTGGCCATAGTGTGGATTCCATAATTTAATTTTTATGAATAGTAGGGGCAATAAACTTGTGTAAGTATCTCTGTGATGGCAACGTATCTTTCTTTGAAGAGAGATGTGGGAGACACATCTGCCACACCACCATCGATGGAAGCAAAAGTTGATTCCTAAACCATCATTTGATTGGTGGATTAATTCCCTGGTGCTATAAGGCTGCCATCAGAGCTGAAGTAATGGGGAACAATCACCAGTAAATGTTTACAGGGGAGAGAGATGGAAGACAAATGAATGAAAGGAAAAGATGTAGGGAAGGGATAGTGTAGAGCCTCTGGTACTGTGGAGATAAACATAGCAATGCAGATCATCTAATCTCAGCAAGGAAGACGGCATTTTAAAGATAACCACATATCCCACACTTAGTCATTGTATTAAATTGTAAGCAAAGGCCAGAACAGTAACTACTAAGTCAAGAAGGGTCTGGATATAACTGAGGGAAGGCAGCAGTGGACCAGCCCCCCAGGGGATGAGGGACCTGATAAAAGATAACAGAGCTATTGCTAAGAGCTTCTTGCCTGAAAACAAGGAGAAGGAATTGGCCTAAGTGTGGATGAAGTTTGGTCATCTGTCAGGGAGATCGGAGCTGTGAGGGCTGATGGGAGAACCTGGACATCAGTTGTTGGAGCAGGATGCTGGGGACTTCTTGCAGATCCATAATTTCTCATTTTTGCAGTTGTCTTTATTCCAGCCATGATCTGTAAGTTCTGCACAGTCAGTCTCTGAATGGTCTTCATTTTTCCATAAGATCCAATATTTTTTAAAGCTGCAAAACCCATGCACACTGTGAATATGTGTCCCTCCCCTCATCCATAAACCAAATTTGAAGCTCTTGGAAACTAGATGTCTTCATAATTTCCCTGAACTTGAGCATGAATTCCCCCTTTCCACTCAGTAAGTGACAATTTTTTTTATGTCTAGGGGATAAAAACCCCAGGCACGGATATTAGCATTTCAGACACCAGCCCATTCACCCCAATTTTGCCCTTGTTTTTTGATCTACCTTGGTGACAAAGGTGAATTATCCACCCATTGCCATGAGCCTTCATGTTTCATGTCTGACAACCCAATCCAGAAATTGCTTCTAATCTTAAACATCTTCTGTAGAAAGTCCTGGAAAGGGAGAAAAGTAGTTGAGATACAGTTGAGCATTTAATTTTCCATCCAGTGTCCTTGTAAAGTCTAGATGGAAAGTCCTATTTGCAGTTAGTTCTTCTAGGGAACTACACCATGCACTCTAACAAGTGTTCAGGAGACCTGAGTCCTCCCATTCCTGTGCCCTATAAAGAAATGACTTGCACAGAGAAGTGCACAGATTGCCTCTTGTTGTATACACTTCTTTTCACTGCATGTTTCTCTGGCTTGTGAGTTCTGAGTAGTCCTGTAGAAGGAGCGGTGGGCCACTTCCTGCCACCTGGCTCCCCGCTGCCTGGCTAGCGGCTGGGAGCCGGGCGGCAGGAATGCATCCCACTGCTCCCTACTACATGGTCCCACTTGGATTTACTCATGCCTGGTCATGAATGTGTGAGCCATGTTCTAGCAATTGGTCAATGACACACAGACGAGTTTTCCACCTAGAAAGTGAGTTATTATAGACCAGCCAATCTATCACTAGGCATTTTTATATTTCCAAGTCTTCCCCCAAATCTTACACACACGTGGTCAAGACTTGTTTGGGGTGTGTGTGTGTGTGTGTGTGTGTGTGTGTGCGTGTGTGTGTGTGTGTGTAAGGCATTTGTGATGCCCCAATTCATAGCTCTCTTCTCTTTCATTCTGCCTTGAAAATCTATATGGTTATCCTCCTTCAACTGCTTATTAGGTAGTGAGATGCATGCCCCCATCTGTATCACGTCACTTCCCTCAGGTGAAATGGACAGGGCAATTACACACATGAACTCACAGTAGCTGCACAAGATCAAGTAAGCAGAATTTTCAGCCTAGACAGGAAGGGACTCATATAGTTCCAACCTTGACTGAAGTACTATTAACAATTGAAGGTGTTTAAGGAAAGAAAGTCAGTTTTTTTTTAAGACGCGTAGCTCTTGAGAGGCTACCCATGCCCTAGTACATAGCCTTATACCTATGTACATGTAGGCGGCAATAGGGGGACTCTATGAGTTTAGAAAGATAAAGTACATGCATTTGGAAGGGGAAATTATTTGGGACAAGAAAAGAATTAAGGGGAGATGTTAGGGGCAGGTTTAGTCAAGAGGCACGATATGATGAATGAAATCCATAAGAAAAAAAGAGAAAAAAAAAGAAAAAGAAAGAAGAAAAAGAAAAGAATCCATAAGAATAAAAAGATGCATGTCCTACTCCATGATTAAGCATACCTGCTCCTCATAACTTTCAATGATGATTAGTTGGGCCCCCACTTCTTGGCAAGCCCTGAGAGAATCACTCCAGTTACGTTTAGTTATGGAGAAAAAGTAACAATTTCTGTTGAAGAACATCCAGTCCCAGGAGCAGGGACGGCACAGGGAATCTGTTGGAAGAGGCTAGTTAGAAAAAATCACACTCGGTGGTCTGTATTCTCCTGTCTGCTCAGCCCTCCAGCCCTCCAGAGTCAGGAACCCCCAAGCATCATCTTGGGAAGATGTTACCCTCTTGACTTCCCAAGTCCTTCCTCATCCTAAAGGAATCCAGGAATCCTGGCCCCATCTCATTCACAGTGGGAGAAGCAGAAGCTAAGATCTCAGAACAGACTCCAGGAAACTGTCATAATTGAATCCTTATTATATATACTTTCTTGTGAATGCTAAAAAAAAAAAAACCTGTTTTGGTGTTATTCTGTGTTTCCAATTGACAAGGGAGAGCCTTAAGGCTTAAACGTGTCAAACTCAACCAAAGTGTCCTCACATGAATACCCATTAGACCCTTGGACAGCCAGCTTCTGATTACACACCGACTTTAGGCTTCAGCTGCATGAGCTCCTGGTAGATCTCCTGATCCTGGGTGCAGGGAACCTTTGGAACTGTGCCAAGACAAAAAAAAAAAAAGGAACTACAACTATTAAATACCTACATGTACCATGGTCTACACTGCCTATATAGGAACATAGTATCTGAGAGCCAACCATTGCTATACAACACTTGAGGAATGATAGGCTGAAGAGATGGGTTAGTTGGTAACGTCTTGCCCTGTAAACACAAGAACCTGGGATCAATCTTCCAGAACCCACATTCTGAAAACCACGCATGTTGGTATACATTGGTAATTCAGTTCTAGAAGTTCAAGAACAGGTAGATCCCTTGGATTCTCTGACCAGCCAGACTCACTTATTTGCTATCTTAGGGCCAATAAGAAACCATTTTCCAAAAAACAAGGTGGGCAGAATCTGAGGAATGACCACTGAAGCTGTCCCTCGGCAATTACATACATGCACACACAAAGTGTATGCTCACCCCTGGAGGTGAAATGCCTATAAGCACACACACACACACACACACACACACACACACACACACACACACACCACAGAGAGAGGAGTATCTCACCACCCAGAAAAGACTAAATTACAGGGGCAAGTGTAACAAGGACCCTCTCCTGTTCCTCCTCCATTTCCCCTGCTGTATAGGCTGCAGGAGTTCTGAGATATGCTTAGAAGTCGTGGAAGGACCAGGTTCCAATTTTGGTCTTGTCTCCCTTCTAGATCTGGATGCCTCAGCCAAGAGACCAGCATTAAGAGCCAAAGTACTCAGAGCATCTGACCTTGGAGAAGAAATGCCACAAGGACCCCAGAGAAGAGAATGAGGAAAAGCAGCTGCAGCACCAAGGGGACCAGGTCATGTCTCACACACCCTGTGGAAGAGAAGGATGGGGTTTCAGCACACATGTGGCCTGTGTCACCTGGTCCTGGAGTCACACGGGCCACCAGCTAATGCCTGCTCAGACACATGACTTTAGGACTCAAGCTTCTAGGTTCCCATAGCCACAAGTCTAGGTCTTAATCTCCCATGACCCATGAGTACAGAATTCCATCTTCCACTTCACAGGAACAAATATCTAGGAAGCATCCACTCCTCCTCAGCTTCTCTCTCTGTGTAGTGACTATAAAACTGTTTGATCCAGAAGCTATTTGGAACCCAGAGCTTGACACTAGTCACCAGCTTCTTATCTGTTCAAATCAGAGGAGAAAAAAAATAAGAACCTGTCCAGACTGCTAGTAATAGCCCACTAGAAACTGATGATATCAATTGCTGAAGAGATCACACAGTTTAACCACAGGACACAGAAAATTCAAATTGACAGTGCCTTGGAAACCCCCTCCCTGCTTACAAGTTTTCACAGTCCTGGAAGGCGCTGTGCAGACTTCTGGGGGTAGAAAAGCCACCAACAGTCTCACCCAGCTATGAACACTGAGAACTACAGTGATGACCAATGTGGAAAGATATGACCACTGACGCAATTCAGGGAACCAACCACTTTCTGGTTAAATTTAAAGCCTGCGCCACAAAATGGAGCTCATGCCCACAATGGAAATCTAGCCAAGAATATATACACCTCAGTAGTCTGAGGCCCTAGCGGTTACCTAATAATTGTTTGTCCATATGGACATGGTATGAAACTACTTTCTAAATGCTCTATATTCGGTGGATTAGTATATCTCTCAGTCCTCATCAGAGAAACTTCTTTGGTGGTTAATATAGGGACTCATGACCAGTTAAAGTGCAGAAAATAAGTGTCTGTGGAGTGCTCAGCTATAAATGGGGCATCCATGTCACAATCATCCCCACAAAGCAGAGAGAGTGGGAGGACCGAGTGAAATAACATCTTCTGGACATGACAGGACCCCTGCACTCATGAACTCCCAGAAGCCATGGCTTCCTTCACATCTGTCAGTTCAGAGTTTAACAGATCAGGAACAAATCCAAACTCTGTCCCCATATTGTAGAACACAGTCCTCTGAGCAAAACAGCTACCATGCTAGTCCCAGCACTCAGGAGGCAGAGGTAAGTAGATCTCCATGAGTTCAAGGCCAACCTGGTCTGCATAGTAAGTTCCAGAATTACCAGGGCAACATGGAGAGACCTTGCTAAAAAACAAATCAAATAAAACACACACCCACAAACAAACAAAAAAAAACTGTCACCATCTCCATCAGATCAGTTGTACCTACTTAGAAGATTCTATCAAGAAGGGACTTTCTGACTATTGACATTCTCTCATCAGAGATAAGAAAGGTCATTGGACCCTCACCCAAGATTTCAGCAGGTCCTTCCAGACAATCATGGAATTCTAGCCCAATTGCACATAGCCTTTGGGGGTCTCAGTGATGTTAACTGAGTAGGGCTACATCCATGGTACTATGAAAAAGCTGCCAACCAGGCTGCTGAAGACTTTCAGTGTATCTGGCTCAGGTCACCCATGTTTCTGTAAGTAATCACTCACCCATGCTCTGTAAGTAAGCCCAATAAACCCATTAGATCCAAAGTGTAAATTTTTGTGGAACTGTTCTTTGGGTTTTGGTTGTGACCTTATGAGGAAAGAGTTTATGTCTCTCTTGGGAAGGAATTCTCACAACACCCTAGGATCTATCTCATTCTTATCTGGACACATAAATGTGCTATCTGTCTGTCTGTCTGTCTATGTAATCTATCATCTGTCTATATATTATCTATATGTCTGAAAATACAAATGATAGTATGAGTGGAAATCATATATAAAATAAAGGAAGAGAGCCGGGTGATGTGGCATATGCCTAGTATCCCAGCATCTAGGACGTAGAGGCAGTTGGATCTCTGAGTTCAAGGCTATTCTGGTCTCCAGAGCAAGTTTCGGGACAATCAGAGATACACAGAGAAATCCTAGGAGAAGAGGATGATAAGAAGGATGATGGGAACAGCAGCAGCAGCAACAACAACAACAAACTGCAAGAAAGGAAGCTATCATGAAACATTCTTCTACTTGGAATACATACGTGTATATAGCATAAAACAGAAATGAAGTTATTGTGGGGGTATACACTCTGAAATATGTAGGGAAACAGAGAAACAAGAGGGTGAGTATTAGAAAATCCAATACTAAACTTGTAGACAATGTCACAAAGAAGCTCACAATATATCATACCTTTTCTAAAGCAACTTATAAAAAATAAAAAGAACTCCAGAGTTAAAACACTCCCTTGACAGGGAACATATAAAAAGCTCCACTTCCACCAGCTGCTTCCCACTTCAGGAAGAATACAAGGATCTTAGCCCCATCTGTTCCAAAATGAGGAAAGTAAGGACTTTACAACTCTGAAGAAATCCAGAAGATTGTATGGATACCTGTAAACAACATGTGTTACCTCATGTCTCTACTTCACAGTTGAAACAAGTAAAGCACACTGGAGGCCAGAGACGCAAGCCACTACACCACAGAGGTGTCGGTAGTGTTGGAGGCCAGGGACACAAGTGACCACACCACAGAGGCTTCTGTATTAAAGGCCAGGGACACAGTGTCTAACAGAACAGAGACATCTGCAGGCACTTGGGAAGTTGGTTTTTGGTCACTCACCGATTTCGGCTTTTACCTCTGTTATTTCATTATAGTTCAGCTACTCACCCATGGAACAGGACATATCCACAACTGTGACAAGAAACAAAGAAGTTAATGTTCATCTCTGGTGAACTAGTAATGAAAATATGATACATACACAGTGGAATTTTTTTCAGTTGTAAAGAAAGGTGAAGTTTGTAATAAATGAATGAATCTCAAAAATATAATATTTAGTGAGGTAATCCAGACTCAGAAAGACAAAACCTGCATATGTGGATCCTCGCTTGTAATAAGATGGCAATGATAGGAAAGAAGAAAGAAGATAGAAAGGGAAGGTTGCAAGAGGGAGTGTGGGGCAGAGAGAATGGAGCCAGGGAGAGCGGGGCCAGGGAGAGCAGGGCCAGGGAGAGCAGAGTCAGGGAGAGCAGGGTCAGGGAGAGCAGAGTCAGGGAGAGCAGAGTCAGGGAGAGCAGAGTCAGGGAGAGCAGAGTCAGGGAGAGCAGGGTCAGGGAGAGCAGGGTCAGGGAGAGCAGGGCCAGGGAGAGCAGAGTCAGGAAGAATGTGACCAGGGAGAGCAGGGTCAGGGAGAGCAGAGTCAGGGAGAGTGGGACCAGGGAGAGCAGAGTCAGGGAGAGCAGGGTCAGGGAGAGCAGGGCCAGGGAGAGCAGGGCCAGGGAGAGCAGAGTCAGGGAGAGCAGGGTCAGGGAGAGCAGAGTCAGGGAGAGTGGGACCAGGGAGAGCAGAGTCAGGGAGAGCAGGGTCAGGGAGAGCAGGGCCAGGGAGAGCAGAGTCAGGGAGAGCAGGGTCAGGGAGAGCAGAGTCAGGGAGAGCAGAGTCAGGGAGAGTGGGGCCAGGGAGAGTGGGACCAGGGAGAGTGAGGACAGGGAACACAGGGCCAGGGAGACGATGAAAGAGTAGGATATAACTCAGGTAGACTGTTTCAGCGGGTGTACCCATCATGGTCTTGACTTCCTTGCTCATAAGCTCATTCCTCTCATTCTTCAACTCTACTTTGGGAGCTCAGTCCAGTGCTCTGATGTGGGTTTCTGCCTCTGTTCCCATCAGTGGCTGGATAAGGTTCTGTGGTGATGTTTAAGATAATCATCAGTCTGCCTACAGAGCAAGTCAAGATCGGGCCCCCTCTCCTCTATTGCTTAGGGTCTTAGCTGGGGTCATCCTTGTGGGTTCCTAGGAATTTCTCTAGAGCCACGTTTCTGATAACCCTATAATGGCTCCCTCAATCAAGATATCTCTTTCCTTGCTCTCATCTCTGTTCTTCCTTCATCTTGACTATTCCATTCTCTCAAGTTCTCCCCAATCCTCCTCTTCTCCCTTCCTCTTCCCCTTTTCCCCTTCTCCTCCCCAACTCCCATGTTCCCAATTTTGTCAGGTGATTTTAACTTGTTTCCAATTTCCAGGTGAATCTATATATGTTTTTCTTTGGGTTCATAAGTCCAGCTGGACTGGGAAGGAACAAGCATAGGACCAAACTAATCCCTCTGAATGTGGTTTACAGTTGAATTGCTGGGTCAGACTGAGGGGCCACTGGCAGTGGCAACAGGATTTATCTCTACTTCAAGTACTGGCTTTTTGGGATCCTATTCTCTTTGGATGTATACCCTGCTCAGCCTGGATATAGTAGGGAGGGCCTTGGACCTTCCACAAAGCAATGTGCCTTACCCTCTCTGAGGATTGGATGGGGATGGGGTGGGAGGGTATGTGAAGGGAATGGGAGGAGAGGAGGGAGTGGGAACTTGGATTGGTATTTTTAAAAGATCTAATAAGTTAAAAAAAAAAAGAGTGGGATCTATTACATGGTGTGGAGTTGGTCTTTAACTGCCAACCTGAAACAACTAGAATTGCCCGGGAAAAGAGTCTCAGCGAGGAATTATCTAGATTGGGTTGGCCTATGACCAACAGGGATCAATATGATTGTTAAATGAGCAGGGAGGACCCAGCATACAGAGGGAGGAGCAATTCTATGGGCTGGGCTGTGGGCGTGTTAAGAGTGAAGAAAGTTATCTGAGCATTAGCAGGACAGCAGCATGGAAGTATTCATTTCTCTCCATCCTTGACCAGCCATTTCAAGCTCTTGCCTCTATGACCTCTATGCGGCAGTGGACTGTAACCTGGATTAAACCTTTCCTGCCTCAGGTGCTTTCTGTCTGAGTAGTTATCACAGACACAGAAATTATACAAGAGCACAGTTTGTTCAAAAAAATGCTATAATGATATCCAATACCTTGTACATTAATATTAAAGAAGTTATCATTATGAAACAACTAGTGAGTACCATATCTGTATTGAGATCCCAGGAACCTGAGTTCTCAGACAACATCCTGCTTAATACCATTTAAACAGGAGAAACCCTAATTAAAAAAAAAGCTTTAATGTGGGTTAGATCAAGTACTCACTCTGTATTTCTGCTTTTTCCTCTGGTCTTCTACATCAGTGGTGTTAGAGGACATGATTAACCCCTAACATCTACTTTAAGACTAAATTCCAGTTTCAGGTCCACCTTCCCTCTGAACTTGTTGCTCCAGATTAGAAACCAGCTCTGTGGTGGGTCAATGCTGACCTTAAAGAAGGAAATCCAACAACAACACAGCAAACAGAGAAAAGGAGAGCGACTGCAGAACACATAGCTTTTAGGAGAGAATTAGGCATTCTAGTTCACCCGAGTTACTGCCTCTGCATAGCTGAGGGATGACCTAGTCACCAGCTTCTCCTCAAGGGTGCACAAGATGCTGGGTTAGGGGGAAGCTTCAGTAGGTAAAGCATTTGCTGAGAAAGCATTGAGGCTTGGGTTTGGATCTCTAGAACCCATGTCAATATCGAAAGAGTGATGTATATCTGTAATGCAAGTGCTTCTTGAGTGAGGGAGACACTAAAACCAGGAGAATCCTTGAGAGCTGCGTGGCCAGTAGAATGTCATGTGCAGCAGTGAATGAGATCCTGTCTGAAGGTGAAGGGGAGCACTGACAACGTTATCCTGCGACTTCCACAATTGCACTACATCTTGTTTGTGCCTGCACCTGCACAAACACACCACAACATTCATGAGTATGTGTGCATGCACACACACACACACACACACACACACGTACACACACACATACACATTTTTAAGTGGATAAAATTCAAAAGCCAACCCCTTCCATCCATCAATTTTTTTTACCCTGGAGTCAATCTCAGTCCAGTGGTGTAAGCCTTCACCATCCCGGCCATGGAAGCCCAGAGTCCTAAATGCTACCTCCCTAGACCCAGGGATTTAGAGGCGCAACCTCCATAAAAACTCCGACAGAAAACAGGCATGTGGGAGAAACTGCCCACCCCTCAGCCTCTTATCCCTGCTGTACCTGGAAAGCTGTAAAGTCCAGAAGCTGGAGCTCAGAGCCCTTAAAGGAAGATCTGATGCCGCTGGTCTTCAGTCCCAACTCTGATTGAGAAGTGTCAGTAAGAGGCAAGATGAGCCTGAACTGGCCCCAGAGGAGCTCCCATTAGTTCAGTGGGTCCTGCTCTCTCACCCTGACTGCCTTGGAGTTTCTCATGGTCACTGCTGTACCCTGTGTGCAGGACTCCCGGACAACAGCTCTCAATTGTCACACCCTGTTGCTCAGTCCCAAGATCTACCCTCAGGAAGACAAATAAGGAAGTGGCTTCTACACGGAAAGAGATAGAGCTTCTCATGTGGCATGGTACTTACAGAATATTCTAGAAAATTGGTTTGCAAAAATTTGGCATCTCTAACAGAGAGAACTATTCCACTTACGGTGTGACCAAGTTGAGAGTTTCCTTTAATATTTTCAGTGACTTCTGAAATAAGAATCTTTGTTGGAGGGAGTCAAACATTTTTCTGAGTTTTTCATTAATGCCATTTAGTCCAACCCATGCTTTGTTTCATTGTTTTGCTATTGTCCTCATTCTTGGTAGTTTCTGCTTGCTGAGCCACTGTTGCTGATAGTTATTTAGTGGCCGCTGTCTTCAGCCGTGTTAATAGATGATTGTTGCGGGAGGTCCTCCCACTCCTCCAGCCTATCACCACTGAGGTACCAGCCCATTGGGGCGTGGTTTCTCTCCCTTTAAAAAAGCGGCCACTTCCCTCTCCTCTCTCTCTTCACTTCCTGCTCCGCCTGCGACTAGACTCCTTTCCTGGTTGCATAGAGGGCTGTTGCCTGGGACAGTGATCTGTAAGTTTTTTCCCCTTTTAATAAATACCACCCTATTAATCATAACCCCAAATTGGTGTGGCATTGTTTGTGACTTACGCCTTCATTTTGGCGCCCAACGTTTGGTTTCAGAACCTCTCCTTTCCCTGCTCGCAGCCGCGAGTTCGGCTTGGTGGCCACAAGTTCGGCTTGGTGGCCACAAGTTCGGCTTGGCGGCCACGAGTTCGGCTTGGCGGCCGCGAGTTCGGCTAGGTGGGCACTAGTTCGGCTTGGCAGGAGCCCTCTCTTCCTCAGCTGCTGCCTGTGCCTTGCAGCGGCGGCCTTGGACTCCCCACGTGGATTTAAACTCCACAGGCCCGCGTAGTCTCTGCCCACGTGGTTTGCTCTTTTCTGAGTCGCTTTTAAATCTCCCTTGCAAGCACAGCTCTTAAGTGGCGCGAACCAGAGCACGTGGTTGCTGAAAGCTGCAACCCCTCAGGGTGACTCTGTCACGTGGAGGCATAAGCGGCTTCCAGATTGCTCTTCTCTACCCCGGGATTCTGGGTTTCTGGTTCCGTCTTTGGAATTGATTTAATTACATTTACTTTGTTGAGAAACTTGCATTTTCCAGTTTTTAACATCTACCAAGGCACTGAAACAGGACCATGTTTTCACCGCGACTCTGCAACAGCGCCACCTGCTGGATAATATGTAATATGGCAGTTTTCGTTTCTAACGCAAATTTTACTGCTTTGTTTTCACTAATACAATGGATTAGTAAATTTATATTTACTAATACAATGAATTACATCATACAAGATTTATATGATTATGGGGATACCTTAATTTGCTTGTTACTAGGCTTCAGTTTTCTTTTCCATATTCTATCATTAAGGAAGAATATGGCACTCCTAAGAACGATTGAATCTTTATGTACTAATAATGAACAGAAGAATATGGTACTCCTAAGAACGATTGAATCTTTACGTACTAATAATGAACAGAAGAATATGGCACTCCTAAGAACGATAGAATCTTTACGTACTAATAATGAACAGAAGAATATGGCACTCCTAAGAATGATAGAATCTTTACGAACTAATAATGAACAACTAATTGACAGGATTAAAATTATTGAAAATCAGAGGTTATCTGAACAAGTGGATACTATGACAGACAAAATTGATTCCATATCCAAGGGTATTAGAAAGTTACCTGAAAGGGTTCAGGCTGTTGAATTTGACCTTCAGACTTTATCACAAAGTTTTGATAAGGTAATAGACAGAATGTACCTCCAAGATGGGAATCTACATGATATACAAGAAAAGTTTAAGGAGGACATGGTATCTTTGAAGGAAAAAATTAAAGCTTTGGAATCACAGGTGCAGAATGGGGACCAAAAAATTGATACCTCAGTGAAATCACTGGAAATATATACAGGTCAGGAGATTCAGGATTTAAGAGAGACAATGATAAAAAGATTTGAAAAGATTGGAGAAATTATTGCAGCTGGTGAACAGAGTAAGGAGGCACAAGGACAGGATACAATGCCTCCACTAGCTATTAGAACTGGCTTACCCAGGGTTCTAGCAACATACCCTATACTTAATTCTGACAAAGCGTCAACTTCTAAAGGCTCAAAGGGAGTCAGAGAAGCTAGATGGACACCAATAGCAATGAATGATCTGAAAGAAATTAAGCAAGCTGTTGTTAATTTTGGCTTGCACAATGCATATGTAAAGGAAATGATAAGGACTTGGGCTTCTAATGCTAGAGCTACCCCCCATGATTTCCATCAGTTAGTGTCTGCAGTTTTAGATAATGGACCTTCCTTGATGTTTGGAATTTATTTCAGAGAAGAATCCAAACATATGGAACAGCAAGGAAGAGCAAAAGGTATTGAGGTTTCCCAAGATCAAATTCTTGGTACAGGAGAATATGCTGATCCACAGGTCCAAGCTCTTTATGACGATGAAGTACTGTGTCTATGTCACCAAGCAGCTTTAAATGCTTGGAATAGGATACAAGATCCAGCAAAAAGGGTTGAATCATATACCAGAATTAGGCAGGGACAGAGAGAACCCTTTATTGACTTTTTGCAAAGATTAATTAAGGCTCTGGACATAGGGGTAACAGACCCAGAAGCTAGACGAATACTTCTTGAATCTCTAGCTTTTGAGAATGCAAATATAGACTGCAAAAAGATTATTGGGCCTTTAAAGTCTAGATCAGCACCTATGGATGAATGGATTCAGCATACGATGAATGTTGAGACGTTTAGCTATAATGATGAATCTTGGGTAGGAGAAGCGATTTCCAAAGCAATGAGGAGACATTTCAAACTGCCAGGTGTTTTAATTGTGGTAAATTAGGACATTTGCAAAGGAATTGCAGACAAAGAATTTCTAGGAATAATATCTCTTCTGGGAATGACAAAAATAGGAGACCTCGGCCTTCAGGTATATGTAGGAGATGCAGTAAAGGCAGGCATTGGTCCAACGAATGTAGGTCAACAACAGACAGACGGGGCAATCCGATATCATCGGGAAACTCCTTGGGGGGGCCTCTCGCAGGCCCCCAAGCCAACAGTGGCCCAGTCATTCCCAGTCACAGTGGAGAACGTGCCTCACCAAGAAAATTAAAAGCTCCAATTTCTGCTGTAAAAAGTAATACTGGTCTAAATAATGAATTACGTGTGGAGGATGAGTCAAAAAACCCAATAGGACAGAGGAAACGTATATTTTGGCAGACTTCTATTAATGATCAAAGACCAAAGCTAAGAGTCTGTATAAATGGCACTTTTATTGAAGGCTTATTAGACACAGGTGTGGATGTAAGTATCATTACCCCAGAATCTTGGCATCCGAATTGGCCTCTTCAAGAGGTAGATGTTCAGTTCCTGGGAATTGGAACCCTATCTCGTGTAAAACAAAGCACAAGATGGGTTGAATGCATAGGGCCCGAAGGGCAAATAGGAAGACTAAGGCCATATATAGCCAATATTGCCATAAATTTATGGGGCTGTGACCTGCTACAGCAATGGGATACCCAGATTAACATTCCTGTATTTCCAGGAACTCATAATTCTGGGAAGGATATGATGAGGTATTATGGAAAAAGGTCACCAGCCATTCAGGCTGTACAAGAACATACAGCAAATACCAAACCTTTAGAGGTACCAACAGCCCTACCTTTAAAATGGCTAACTGAGAAGCCAATATGGACCAAACAATGGCCTCTAGCTGAAGATAAACTACAGGCATTGGAACAGCTGGTGCAAGAGCAACTAGATGCTCACCATATTGAAGAATCAACCAGCCCTTGGAATTCTCCTGTGTTTGTTGTAAAAAAGAAATCTGGTAAATGGAGAATGGTGACAGATCGAAGAGCTGTCAACAAAGTAATTCAACCTATGGGCCCACTACAATCTGGAATTCCTTTGCCTTCTCTGTTACCAAAAGGATGGCCTCTTATAGTTATTGATTTGAAAGATTGTTTTTTCACTATACCGTTACAAGAAAAGGATAGAGAAAAATTTGCCTTCACAGTGCCTACTTATAATAATTCTCAGCCTAATAGGAGATATCAATGGACTGTCCTCCCACAGGGTATGCTCAATAGTCCTACACTGTGCCAATATTTTGTAAGTAAGCCATTGGAAATAATTCGTAAACAATTCCCCAAGTCCATAATTTATCATTACATGGATGACATCTTGTTATCTGATTCAAATAAAGATACTTTAGAAATGATGTTTGAAGAAGTAAAGAAAGTCTTGCCTAGGTGGGGATTACAAATTGCCCCTGAAAAGATTCAAAGAGGAAATTCTATTAATTACCTAGGTTACAGAATAGGGTTAGAGAAAATTAAAACGCAAAAGGCACAAATTAGGAGAGACCGGTTAAAGACTCTTAATGACTTCCAAAGATTGTTAGGAAACATTTCCAGTCTACGACCAGCTGTTGGGATAACACCTGATCTAATAGTTCATTTAAACAAAACCTTAGATGGTGATAAAGATTTGAATAGTCCAAGAGAACTGACAGCTGAAGCAGAAAAGGAACTGACAATGATTGAGGAAAAATTACAGGAGGCACATGTGGATAGGGTGAACCCAAATCTTATCTGCATCCTAGTCATATTGCCTTCCAGAATTTCTCCTACAGGGATTCTAATGCAGAGGGAAGATATTATTTTAGAGTGGATATTTATACCTAATAAACCAAGTAAAAAATTAAAAACTTATGTGGAAAAAGTCTCTGAATTAATTATAAAAGGTAAGCTGAGACTTCGTCAACTAGCAGGTATAGACCCAGCAGAAATTATAGTGCCTTTTACTACTGAAGAAATAAAAAAGTTATGGGAAGACAATGAACCGTGGCAAAGAGCTTGTGCTAACTTTTTGGGAGAAATTAATAGCAACTATCCCAAAAGTGATAGACTTAATCTCATAAAAAGAACTTCTTGGATTCTTCCTAGAATTGTACGTGATGCTCCAATAACTGGAGCCTGTACGTTCTATACTGATGCAAATAAATCAGGGAAAGCAGGTTACAAGTCAGATGAATTGAGTAAGATGGAACAAAGCCCTTATAATTCTGTCCAGAAGGCAGAATTATATGCCATTCTTATGGTGCTAAGGGATTTTAAAGAACCTCTTAATATAGTTACAGATTCACAAAATGCAGAAAGAGTTATCTTGCATATTGAAACCGCTGAATTTATACCAGATGACACAGAGTTGACTTCATTGTTTATCCAGGTACAAGACATAATCAGGAACAGGCTTTGTCCGATGTACATAACACACATCCGGTCCCATACAGGTCTGCCTGGTCCTCTAGCCCAAGGCAATGCTGAGATTGATCAGTTATTGATTGGAAGTGTGTTGCAGGCCTCAGAATTTCATAAGAAGCATCATGTCAATAGTAAAGGCCTAAAGAAAGAATTTTCCATTACTTGGCAACAAGCTAAGGACATTATAAAGAGATGTCCTACTTGTTCTTTCTATAATCAAACACAGTTGCCTGCAGGGAGTAACCCAAAGGGTACTAAGAGAAATGAAATTTGGCAGATGGATGTGTTCCACTTTATGGAATTTGGTAAATTAAAATATGTACACCACACCATAGACACATATTCAGGTTTTCAATGGGCTACTGCCCTGAGCTCAGAAAAGGCTGATTCAGTAATCACACATTTATTGGAAGTTATGGCCATCATGGGTATACCTGCACAAATAAAGACAGATAATGGTCCAGCATATGTATCTAAGAAAATGAAATGCTTTTTTGATTATTATAATATAAAACACATTACAGGTATACCAAATAATCCTACAGGTCAGGCAGTTATAGAAAGATCAAATCGTACTATAAAGGATATGCTGAACAAACAGAAAGGGACCGAAAATACCCCCAGAAATAGATTACATAATGCTTTATTAACCTTGAATTTTCTTAAAGCTAATGAGAAAGGAACGACAGCAGCAGAAAGACATTGGATAATGGAAAAGTCTGCTGAACTAAATCAACCGATTTATTTCAAAGATGTGCTGACCTCTCAGTGGAAGCCAGGAGATTTGCTACGTTGGGGAAGGGGTTTTGCTCTTGTTTCCACAGGAGAAGAAAAATTGTGGATACCATCAAAATTAATAAAGTTTCGATTTGAAGAGGAGAAACCTCTTGGAAAGGAGAAATGACAACTCATCCACGATGATATTCATACAGGTGGTAAGAAAAACATATAGAATGGGGGCAGGGTTCTGTTCTTATCTCCACAGGAAAACACTCATCTTTGAGAAATTCAAGGGACCCTGGATGTTTGGATACTGACAGATGGAAAAATACCTGCCCAATAGGAAATATCAAGACAACTGAATGGGTTGTATAAGTAATATTAAACCATATTTCTAAATTTATAAAGCTGGTTTTGAAGTTGGACTCTGGCTCAGTCCCTCTCCAATTCCAAGCCTGTTAGTAAGAGAAAAACCCAGAGTTTCTGGAGTTTCTGTCTCATGTCAAGAGCCATGATATGGGACAGAAAGAAATATGAGTTTAGAAAACATCTTTGCTTTTCTTCATATCTATCATACTTTTCATTGAATATATCTATCATGTCTTTCATTGAATATATATATATATATATATATATATATATATGATTAATGTTTAAGTTTTTCATAATGAACAATGAGTCCATAACAACAACTCCACCTGGTTGATATGACGTCATGATACTGATAGCGCTACTACAAGACCTGCTTTTGGTACCAGTTGCACAAGACAGTTCCAACTTGGTTAGCTGAAATGGTGCACATCTTATACAACATTTTGGCCAGACCTGCACAAAATACTCAGAGACTATTGGCAATTTTAAAAGACATTGATCTTGAAATTTAACCATCATTTCACTTTCACAGGATCCCCCAGAAAGAACGTCGCCCCCATGACAGCTGGAAGTAATTCTAGAGGACGACGTCCCCTTTCCCAGTAAAGTTTGCCCTTGGGTATAGGGACATCATTTAGGGGTTGATTATAATTAGTATATGATTGAGGGTTGGGGGAGGAATTTTATACGCTCAGGGATCATTTTGAAAAAAAAAAAGAGGGATGATGGGATAATAGATTTGTGATTGTGAGTTACTGTTTTTAGACAAATACATTGGTATAGATTCTTGTATATTGATACAAAGTTAAATTATATTGACTATTGTACACATGCATGTTTCTACCTCTGTTTAAAACATTTTTTATGTATTGACATATATTGTATTGATATATATATATATTGTATATATTTACCATATTGCAGTGTACATTTCTACCTCTGATTAAGATACTTATATAATGATTGTGTATTGATATATATTTACCTACTGCAGTGTATATTTGTACATTGTTTATATTTGGAGGTCATTGTCCTCATTTGTTTCACAGTCGTTTATTGTCTTAGTCTTTAAGTTAGATAGATATTGAGAATTATATAGATAAATAGTCATCTAAGTTTGTCATTTATAATAGACTAATCAGTTTCTTTAGATATATAGAGATTATACTCAGTATAGATAGATAATCTTCAACTTCTTCAAAGAGCTGTAGAAAATGGCATTTAATCTAACTCAGAGTTTTGTGGTAGTGAGACACAATTGCTCCTGGCAACACCACTCTATTCCCGAGAGAATGTTGAGCACCAAAGACACTCCACCTGGAGCCTTCTTTTTGGCAGAACTGGCCTTGGGGCAAAGAAATGCCCATACCTCAACGACTGACAAAGATACAGAGCGTGCATCAATGGATAAAACAGGGCTGTCATATCCTGCCAAGACAGGGTAAGATAGTTTTGAAAAGTTGCTTGCCTTTGAAAATGGTATGTCAGTTATGTTAGGCCTTAGCCAAAGTTGGTTGCTCAACGCTGCTAACGTGATTTTGGGTGATTGCCCAGGTAGCCAGTTGTCTCTGTGATTTGTTGCATGTTTTGGAAGTTGTTTTACTAAACTTCCTAATTACCCAGGTAACATTATTTCCCTTCTCAGATCTTTGATGGGGTTGAAGACTATATAAATGTAGTTACTTTCTCTCATGACTTGGCCAAGTTATTTATTATACAAGACCTAAGCTAGTTAGAATAGGATATTTGTACTTATTGTATATAATTTCATAGTAGGTTTAGAACTCTCTTATTTAAATAAAAGGGGGAGGTGCTGCAGGAGGTCCTCCCACTCCTCCAGCCTATCACCGCTGAGGTACCAGCCCATTGGGGCGTGGTTTCTCTCCCTTTAAAAAAACGGCCACTTCCCTCTCCTCTCTCTCTTCACTTCCTGCTCCGCCTGCGACTAGACTCCTTTCCTGGTTGCGTAGAGGGCTGTTGCCTGGGACAGTGATCTGTAAGTTTTTTCCCCTTTTAATAAATACCACCCTATTAATCATAATCCCAAATTGGTGTGGCATTGTTTGTGACTTACGCCTTCAGATGATTTCCTCAACTTGTTCATTTAACCGCCCCCCCCATTGATAGTTAATCCACTGTCTACTTAACATGTAAGGAAAACCAAAGCATGACAAGTTAGGGTTCAGGCTCTCAGCTATACAGCTCCTTCATGAGAAATCAAGAATTTGCTTTCTCCCTTTAAAAAAAGGAAAACTTTTGTTCATTCTTTGACTGTTCCATATATGTATATAATGTATCTTTATCATATTTTTCCAATTTTCCCTTTTACTTTTGTAGGATAAGCCCACAATGTGCCTCCCTTCAACTTTCATGTGTTCTTTTCTTTCTTCCTTTTTTGTGACATATAGAGTCCAACTGATGCTGACACCTCCTGAAGTGCCTGGTCCTGCTGGTCTGAGCTTGTCGAAGACTTGGGTGGGTAACTATGGATGCTGTGATGAGCACCATGGCCATGTTGTGTCCAGAAGACAGCACTTCACAGCCCCTCCTTAGACTCTGGCTCTTACATTTGCTCCTCCCCCTCTTCCTTAGATGATGGTCTTCGAGCCTAGGGATAATTGATACAGAAGTCCTGGGGCATGGATGAGTATATTTGGACATATTTGAGTTGAGTCCTTAGTATCCCTAGGATTTTAAAAAATTCTTTACAGAGGAACTTATAATTTGTATTAACAGTGAAGAAATATCTATAATGACTGAAAAAGATCTCCAAAAAGAATAAAGTCTCCTATTCCAAGCTCTGGTCTTTCCCCTACCTTCGAAAACAGAAGTGTATCATCTAGAGAATATTTTATTTGTAGTTTATTATATGAATAATTGAATGCAGGGCATGTTTCTGTGTTTAGTGAGACAATGTTAGCAGGTTTGTATAGGGTTTGTTCCCTCCCCTCCCCCTTGTTCCTGTACTATGTAATCTCAGTGTTTATATGAATATGAACTTGATTTGCTCCTTCAGAATAAAGAAGTTATTAATTGAATAAAATGAGTAAAAAGAACATGAAACTAGATGGTAGATGAGGAAGATCTGGGAAGTCTTGGGGGAAAAGAAAGAATACAATCAATTGTTAAATAATAATAAAATGTAATAAAAATTTTAAAAAATCAAGACTAATAAAAGACAGAGGAATGAAAAAAACATTAAAAGTAATCCACCACATTAATATACTCATTGATAGATACCACACGATCACCTTATTAGATATAGAAAAAGCCTTTGACAAAAGTCAGCATCCTTCCTACTTAAAAAAAAAACTCCAGATAGACTGGGGATGGACGCCATATACCTCAACATAATAAAGGCATTATAAAACAAACCTACAGCCAACATAATCCTAAATGGATAAAAGCTTGAAACATTTCCACTAAAATCAGAAACAGGACAATAATACCACCCTCTCTACTCCTGTTCAAGATAGTAACCAGGCCCCTTCCCTAAGAACCCTAATTGCCAGATTCCACCCACTGTTAAGGCAGTTAGAGTATTCTTTAGAGAATACTTCAAGTTTTTATCCATTTAGGATTATTCTTTAAAGAATATTTTAACTGCCCTAACTATTGGACCCTGCCCTTTACCCTAAAGATAAAAACCCTGTTTCTGGATATGAAATCCACCAATCGCCACCCAGGAAAGCTCCACCCTGAAAAGTTCCACCCCCTTTCCAAGAATAAACCCTGTATCCTGTTCAGTTTGCTGCTGTTTCTCGTCTGAGTGGAAGCAGCCACCTTCTTGGTTTTTTTCCCCTCCCAATAAATCTCTTGTGTGAGGTTTGCTGTTCAGTGTGACTTTTTGGTAATTCTTGGCTCCCAGCTGCCAGGATATCTTTCCATCAGTGCTGTAATGCTTAGAGTTACACATCCCCCAGAACTGGATGATAAGACCCTATTGTTGAAGAGACCACATCTGTGAGACATAGAACTTGGAGAAAGCAAGCTGATACTCACCTGGAAGCTTCACCTCTAGGGACATGTTTGCCGACACTGGAAGATGCTTTGATGTTACCAGGGGAGAAAAGTAGCCTTCAATCTCACCCAGCTGTGAATTCTGAGAGCTTCAGTTATGGCTGGCCTCAAAAGACATATCTAGACGGAACTCAGACGTTCCTCATCCCCCCCATACTTCCTGGTCTTCCTGCAGGGGCTATACCCCCTGGATACTGCCCCTCTCTTCCTATCCCACCCAGATTGCATCCAGAACCCCCACCCCTTCTGCCTCCCTACCTCTTCGGCACGTAACATCACCCAGCTCAGCCTGTTTGGGCGCTGGGGCCAAATCGTGAGGGCAAATGGGTGGGTGGGAGCTCCTTTGTCTCAATAGCCTGCCTGCAGCAAGCAAGGTAGGTGCTTTGTCTATGAGCTACCCATCCAGCACAGAGATCTGATCTCGGCACCAGGAGAGCCAGCACCGGGGTGAGTGAGTTTCGGACCCACGGCAGCAGCCTGGGACACGGAACTCAGACGTTCCTCATCCCCCCTATACTTCCTGGTCTTCCTGCAGAGGCTATACCCCCTGGATACTGCCCCTCTCTTCCTATCCCACCCAGCTTGCACCCAGAACCCCACCCCTTCTGCCTCCCTCCCCTCTTCGGGCACATAACATCACACAGCTCAGCCTGTTTGGGCGCTGGGGCCGAATCTTGAGGACAAATGGGCGGGCAGAAGTTCCTTTGGTTCAATAGCCTGCCTGCAGCAAGCAAGGTAGACCCTTCGGTTACGAGCTACCCAACCACCACAGGAGATTTGACCTAGGTACCAGGAGAGCCATCACTGGGGAGTGCCATCACTGGAAAGGTACATCAGTGGGCAAGGAGACCTGATCCTGTAAAAGAAGATCCATAGGGGAGCATTTGGAGGAAGAGATGGGCAGGCGCCAATGCAAGAATTCACCCAACAATCTGAAACAAACAAACAAACATGAAACCACCAGAACCCAGCGACCTCACAACAGGAGGACATGAACACCTTAATCAAGAAGAAGTAGAAAAAATTGAATTTATGAAAGTGATAGATGCCCTTAAACAGCATGTAAAAAATGCCCTTATAGAAATGGATGAGAAGTATAACAGAAAGTTTGAAGAATTGAATAAATCAGTGAATGATACCCTAGGAAACCAAGGAAAAACAATAAAAAAGATAATGGAAACAGTTCAAGACTTGAAAACTGAAATGGAGGCAAGGAAGAAAACACACACAGAGGGTCAGTTGGACATGGAAAACATAGGTAAACGAATAGAGACTACAGAAACAAGCATAACCAAGAGAATGGGTCTGAAAAAGCATGGAATAAACCGGACTCACTGAACATAGCAGACAATTAAGGACTAATGAGAAGTCAGGATCAATGACACTGGGTTTTGATCCTACTGCACGTACTGGCTTTGTAGGAGCCTAGGGAGTTTGGATGCTCACTTTACTATACCTGGAAGGAGGAGGGAGGTCCTTGGACTTCCCACAAAATAGGGAACCCGGACTGCTCTTCGGGCTGATGAGGGAGGGGGACTTTATTGGGGGAGGGGGAGGGATATGGGAGGAAGTGGAAGGGAGGAGGCAGAAATCTTTAATAAATAAAAAAAACAAGGGATAGAAGAAAGAATCTCAGATTCTGAAGACACCATAGAGAAAATAAATGCACTGATCAAAGAAAACAGCAAATCCAACAAACTCTCATCACAAAACATTCAGGAAATATGGGACACAATAAAAAGACCAAACCTAAGAATAATAGGTATAGATGAAGGCGAAAAATTACAGCTCAAAGGCCCAGAAAATATATTCAATAAAATTATAGAAGAAAACTTTCCCAACCTAAAGAAAGATAAACCTATGAAGGTTCAAGAAGCATACAGAACACCAAATACGCTGGATAAAAAAAAATCCCCTCACCATATAATAATCAAAACACAAAGCATACAGAATAAAGAAAGAATATTAAGAGCTGCAAAGGAAAAAGGCCAAGTTACTTATAAAGGCAAACCTGTCAGACTTACACCTGACTTCTCTATGGAAACCATGAAAGCCAGAAGGTCCTGGATAGATGTACTGTAGGAACTAAGAGACCATGGATGCAAGCCCAGACTACAATACCCAGCCAAGCTTTCGTTCACTATAAATGGAGAAAACAAAACTTTCCAGGATAAAAACACATTTAAACAATACGCAGCCACAAATCCAGCCTTACAGAAAGTAATAGAAGGAAAACGACAAACCAAGGAGTCCAACAATGACCACAATAACTCAGATATCTAGAGACCCTTCACCAGCACAACTCAAAAAAGGAAAACACATAATCTCTACTACTAAAAAAGTGACCGGAATTAACAACCACTGGTCATTAATATCACTTAATATTAATGGACTCAACTCACCTATAAAAAGGCACAGGATGTCACCAGGAGAGCCAACATTGGGGTGAGTTTCTGACCCTGCGGCGCCAGCCCCGGACAGGGAGCTCTGGGGTTCCTCGGCTCCCTATCCTTCTTGGGCTCTCTGGGGGGGCCTCTACTCCCTGCATACTGCCTCTTTCTTCCTGTCCCACCCAGCTTGCATCCAGAACCCTTCCCACTTCGGCCCCACTGTCCTCTTTTGACACATAACAACACCTAGCCCAGCCTGTCTGGGCACTGGGTCGGAATCCTCAGGGCACCCAAGCGGGCGGGAGTTCCTTTGTTTCTATAGCCTGCCTGCACCAAGCAAGGTAGGCGCTTTGTTTACGAGCTACCCAACCAGCACGGAGACCTGATCTCTTGGTGCCAGGAGAGCCAACATTGGGGTGAGTTTCTGACCCCGTGGCGCCAGCCCGGGATGGGGAACTCAGAGGTTCCTCGGCCCCCTGTCCTTCTTGGGCTCTCTGCAAGGCCTCTGCTCCCTGCATACTGCTTCTTTCTTCCTGTACCACCCAGCTTGCATCCAGAGCCCTCCCCACTTCGGCCCCACAGCCCTCTTTTGACAAATAACATAACTCAGCCCAGCCTGTCTGGGCACTGGGTCGGAGTCCTCAAGGCACCCAAGCGGGCGGGAGTTCCTTTGTTTCTACAACCTGCCTGTACCAAGCAAGGTAGGTGCTTTGTTTACAAGCCACCCAACCAGCATGGAGACCTGATCTGGGTGCCAGGAGAGCCAGCATTGGGGAGAGCCATCATTGGGCACGGAGATCTGATCTCGGCACCAGGAGAGCCAGCACTGGGAAGGTATATCAGTAGGCAAGGAGACCTGATCCTGTAATAGAAGATCCATAAGGGAGCATTTGGAAGAAGAGATGGGCAGACGCCAATGCAAGAATTCACCCAACAAGCTGAAAAGCAACATGAAGCCACCAGAAACCAGCGACCTCACAACGGGAGGACATGAACACCTTAATCAAGAAGAAGTAGAAAAGATTGACTTCATGAAAGTGATTGACGCCCTTAAACAGCATGTAAAAAACGCCCTTATAGAAATGGATGAGAAATATACCAGAAAGTTTGAAGAATTGAATAAATCAGTGAATGATACCCTAGAAAACCAAGAAAAAACAATCAAAAAGATAATGGAAAAAGTTCAAGACTTGAAAACTGAAATGGAGGCAAAGAAGAAAACACAAACAGAGGGCCGGCTGGACATGGAAAATTTAAGTAAACAAAGAGAGTCTACAGAAACAAGCATAACCAACAGAATACAAGAGTTAGAAGAAAGAATCTCAGATACTGAAGATACCATAGGGAAAATAAACACACTAATCAAAGAAAACAGCAAGTCCAACAAACTCTCATCACAAAACATTCAGGAAATACGGGACACACTAAAAAGAACAAACCTAAGAATAATTAGAGTAGAAGAAGGAGAAGAAGTACAGCTCAATGGTACAGAAAATATATTTAATAAAATTATAGAAGAAAACTTCCCAACCTAAAGAAAGATATACCTATGAAGGTTCAAGAAGCATACAGAACACCGAATAGGCTGGATAAAAAAAAATCCCCTCGCCATATAATAATCAAAACACAAAGCATGCAGAATAAGGAAAGAATTTTAAGAGCTGCAAAGGAAAAAGGCCAAGTCACTTAAAAAGGAAAACCTATCAGACTTACACCTGACTTCTCTATGGAAACCATGAAAGCCAGAAGGTCCTGGATAGATGTACTGCAGAAACTGAGAGACCATGGATGCAAGCCCAGACTACTACCCAGTCAAGCTTTCGTTCACTATAAATGAGGAAATAAATGTTTCCAGGATAAAAACAAATTTAAACAATACGCAGCCACAAATCCAGCCTTACAGAAAGTAATAGAAGGAAAATCACAAACAAAGGAGTCTAACAATGTCCACAATAACTCAGACATCTAGAGACCCTTCACCAACACAACTCAAAGAAGGGAAACACGCAAACTCTACTACTAAAAAAGTGACCGGAGTTAACAACCACTGGTCATTAATATCACTTAATGTCAATGGATTCAACTCACCTATAAAAAGGCACAGGCTAAGAGATTGGATAAGAAAACAGGATCCAACATTCTGCTGTCTACAAGAAACACACCTCAACCACAAAGACAGGCACCTACTCAGAGTAAAGGGCTGGGAAAAGGCTTATCAAGCAAATGGACCTAAGAAACAAGCATGTGTGGCCATACTAATTTCTAACAAAGTTGACTTCAAACTTAAATCAATCAGAAGAGATGGAGAGGGGCATTTTATACTCATAACATGAACAGTTCATCAGGATGAAGTCTCAATCCTGAACATCTATGCCCCTAATATAAAAGCACCCACGTACATAAAAGAAACATTGCTAAAACTCAAGGGAGCCATCAAACCGCACACACTAATAGTAGGAGACTTCAACACTCCTCTCTCACCAATGGACAGGTCAATCAGACAGAAACCTAACAGAGAAATAAGAGAATTAATGGAGGTAATGAAGCAAATGGACTTAACAGACATTTATAGAACATTCCACCCAAATAGGAAAGAATATACCTTCTTCTCTGCAGCTCATGGAACCTTCTCGAATATTGACCACATACTCGGAAACAAAGCAAACATCCACAGTTACAAAAAAATATTAGTAACCACCTGTGTCTTATCAGATCACCATGGATTAAAGTTAGAATTCAATAACAATGCTACCCCCAGAAAGCCTACAAAGTCATGGAAACTGAACAGTCAACTACTGAACCACACCTGGGTCAAGGAAGAAATTAAGAAAGAAATTAAAGTCTTCCTTGAATTTAATGAAAATAAAGAGACAACATACTCAAACGTATGGGACATGATGAAAGCATTCCTGAGAGGAAAGTTCATGGCACTAAGTGCCCACTTAAAGAAAAAGGAGAATGCATACATTGGGGACTTAACAACACACCTGAAAGCTCTAGAAAAAAAAGAAGCAGACGTGCCCAGGAGAAGTAGAAGACTGGAAATAATCAAACTGAGGGCTGAAATCAACAAAATAGAAACACAGAAAACAGTCCAAAGAATCAATGAAACAAAAAGATGGTTCTTGGAAAAATCAACAAGATTGACAAACCCCTATCCAAACTAATTATACGACAGAGAGAGAACACGCAAATAAATAAGATCAGAAATGAAAAGTGGGACATAAACACAGACACAGAGGAAATTCAGAGAATCATTAGATCTTACTACAAAAGCCTGTGTGCCACAAAACTGGAAAGTACAAAAGAAATGGACATTTTTTCAAATAAGTACCATATACCAAAGCTAAACCAAGACCAGGTGAATGATCTAAATAGACCGGTTTCTCGCGAAGAATTAGAAATGGTTATCAAAAATCTCCCTTCGAAAAAAAGCCCAGGACCAGATGGTTTCAATGCAGAATTCTACCAGAACTTCCAAGAAGAATTAATACCTATACTCCTTAAGGTATTTCACAATATAGAATCAGAAGAGTCATTGCCAAATTCCTTTTATGAAGCTACAGTTACCCTGATACCAAAACCACAAAAAGACCCAACCAAGAAAGAGAATTACAGACCGATCTCACTCATGAACATTGACGCAAAAATCTTCAATAAAATACTGGCAAACCGAATCCAAGAAAACATAAGAAAAATTATCCATTATGATCAAGTAGGCTTCATCCCAGAGATGCAGGGCTGGTTCAACATACGCAAATCTATCAATGTAATCCACCATATAAATAAACTGAAAGAAAAAAACCATATGATCATTTCACTAGATGCGGAAAAAGCATTCGACAAAATTCAACACCCCTTTATGATAAAGGTCTTGGAGAGAATAGGGATACAAGGGTCCTACCTAAATATAATAAAAGCTATTTACAGCAAGCCAACAGCTAACATTAAATTAAACGGAGAAAAACTCAAAGCCATCCCACTAAAATCAGGAACATGACAAGGATGTCCATTCTCGCCATACCTCTTCAATATAGTGCTTGAAATTCTAGCAATAGCAATAAGACAACATAAGGAGATCAAGGGGATTCGTATTGGAAAGGAAGAAGTTAAGCTTTCGTTATTTGCAGATGATATGATAGTGTACATAAGCGACCCCAAAAATTCTACCAAAGAACTCCTACAGCTGATAAACAGCTTTAGTAACGTGGCAGGATACAAGATCAACTCCAAAAAATCAGTTGCCTTCCTATACACCAAGGATAAGGAAGCAGAGAGGGAAATCAGAGAAACATCACCTTTCACGATAGCCACAAATAGCATAAAATACCTTGGGGTAACCCTGACCAAGAAAGTGAAAGATCTACTTGACAAGAAATATAAGTCTTTGAAGAAAGAAATTGAAGAAGACACCAGAAAATGGAAAGACCTCCCTTGCTCTTGGATTGGGAGGATCAACATAGTAAAAATGGCAATTCTACCAAAAGCAATCTATAGATTCAATGCAATCCCCATCAAAATCCCATCAAAATTCTTCACAGATCTGGAGAAGACAATAATCGACTTTATATGGAAAAACAAAAAACCCAGGATAGCCAAAACAATCTTATACAATAAAGGTTTGTCTGGAGGCATTACCATCCCTGACTTCAAACTCTATTACATAGCTACAGTATTGAAAACAGCTTGGTATTGGCATAAAAACAGAGAAGTCGACCAATGGAATCAAATAAAAGACCCTGACATTAACCCACAAACCTATGAACACCTGATCTTCGATAAAGGAGCTAAAAGTATACAATGGAAAAAAGAGAGCATCTTCAACAAATGGTGCTGGCAAAACTGGATGTCAATCTGTAGAAGAATGAAAATAGATCCATATCTATCACCATGCACAAAACTCAAATCCAAATGGATTAAAGACCTCAATATCAGTCCGAACACACTGAACCTGATAGAAGAGAAAGTGGGAAGTACTCTACAGCACATGGGCACAGGAGACCACTTCCTATGTATAACCCCAGCAGCACAGACACTAAGGGCATCATTGAATAAATGGGACTTCCTGAGGCTGAGAAGCTTCTGTAAAGCAAAGGACACTGTCACTAAGACAAAAAGACAACCCACTGACTGGGAGAAGATCTTCACCAACTCTGCAACTGACAAAGGTTTGATCTCCAAAATATATAAAGAACTCAAGAAACTAGACCGTAAAAGGCTAATCAACCCAATTATAAAATGGGGCACTGATCTGAACAGAGAATTCTCAACAGAAGAACTTCAAATGGCCAAAAGACACTTAAGGTCATGCTCAACTTCCTTAGCGATCAGGGAAATGCAAATCAAGACAACTTTAAGATACCACCTTACACCTGTCAGAATGGCTAAAATAAAAAACACCAATGATAGCCTTTGCTGGAGAGGTTGTGGAGAAAGGGGTACACTCACCCATTGCTGGTGGGAATGCAAACTTGTGCAACCACTCTGGAAAGCAGTGTTTCGGTTTCTCAGGAAATTCGGGATCAACCTACCCCTGGATCCAGCAATACCACTCTTGGGAATATACCCAAGAGAGGCCCTATCATACAACAAAAGTATATGCTCAACTATGTTCATGGCAGCATTGTTTGTAATAGCCAGAACCTGGAAACAACCTAGATGCCCTTCAACGGAAGAATGGATGAAGAAAGTATGGAATATATACATATTAGAGTATTACTCAGCAGTAAAAAACAAGGACTTCTTGAATTTTGCATACAAATGGATGGAAATAGAAAACACTATCCTGAGTGAGGTAAGCCAGACCCAAAAAGAGGAACATGGGATGTACTCACTCATATTTGGTTTCTAGCCATAAATAAAGGACATTGAGCCTATAATTCATGTTCCTAGAGAAGCTAAATAAGGTGAATCCAAAGACAAACACATAGGCATCCTCAGGAATATTAACCTTCATCAGGCGATGAAAGGAGACAGAGACAGAGACCCACACGGGAGCACCGGACAGAAATCTCAAGGTCCAAATCAGGAGCAGAAGGAGACGGAGCACGAGCAAGGAACTCAGGACCACGAGGGGTGCACCCACACACTAAGACAATGGGGATGTTCTATTGGGATCTCACCAAGGCCAGCTGGCCTAGGTCTGAAAAAGCATGGGATAAATCCGGACTAGCTGAACATAGCGGACAATGAGAAATACTGAGAATTCAAGAACAATTGCAGTGGGTTTTTGATCCTACTGCACGTACTGGCTTTGTGGGAGCCTAGGCAGTTTGAATGCTCACCTTACGAGACCTGGATAGAGGTGGGCAGTCCTTGGGCTTCCCACAGGTCAGGGAACCCTGATTGCTCTTTGAGCAGATGAGGGAGGGGGACTTGATCGGGGGAGGGGGAGGGAAATGGGAAGCGGTTGTGGGGACGAGGCAGAAATCCTTAATAAATAAATAAATTTAAAAAAAATAAAATAAAAGCTATATGCAACATGCCGACAGCTAACATCAAATTAAACGGAGAGAAACTCAAAGCCATCCCACTAAACTCAGGAACACGACAAGGCTGTCCACTCTCGCCCTACCTCTTCAATATAGTGCTTGAAGTTCTAGCAATAGCAATAAGACAACATAATGGGATCAAGGGGATTCAAATTGGAAAGGAAGAAGTTAAACTTTCGTTATTTGCAGATGATATGATAGTGTACTTAAGCGACCCCCAAACTCCACCAAAGAACTTTTACAGCTGATAAACACCTTTAGTAATGTGGCAGGATACAAGATCAACTCCAAAACATCAGTCACCCTCTTATACACAAAGGATATGGAAGCAGAGAGGGAAATCAGAGAAGCTTCACCTTTCATGATAGCCACAAACAGCATAAAATATCTTGGGGTAAATCTAACCAAGGAAGTGAAAGATCTATTTGACAAGAACTTTAAGGCATTGAAGAAAGAAATTGAAGAGGATACCAAAAAATGGATGGACCTCCCTTGCTCTTGGATTGGGAGGATCAACATAGTAAAAATGGCAATTCTACCAAAGGCTATTTATAGATTCAATGCAATCCCCATCAAGATCCCATCAAAATTCTTCACAGATCTTGAGAGGACAATAATCAACTTTATATGGAAAAACAAAAACCCCAGGATAGCCAAAACAATCTTATACAATAAAGGAAATTCTGGAGGCATTACCATCCTTGACTTCAAACTGTATTACAGAGCTACAGTAATAAAAACAGCATGGTACTGGCATAAAAACAGAGAAGTTGAGAGAAGTCGACCAATGGAATCGTATAGAAGACCCGGATTTTAACCCACAAACCTATGAACACCTCATTTTCGATAAAGGAGCTAAAAGTTTACAATGGAAGAAAGAATGCATCTTCAACAAATGGTGCTGGCACAACTGGATGTCAACCTGTAGAAGAATGAAAATAGACCCATATCTATCACCATACACAAAACTCAAGTCCAAATGGATCAAAGACGTCAATATCAATCTGAACACACTGAACCTGATAGAAGAGAAAGTGGGAAGTACACTACAACAGATGGGCACAGGAGATCGCTTCCTATGTATAACCCCAGCAGCACAGACATTAAGGGCAACATTGAATAAATGGGACCTACTAAAACTGAGAAGTTTCTGTAAAGCAAAGGACACTGTCACTAAGACAAAAAGGCAACCTACTGACTGGGAGAAGATCTTCACCAACCCTGCAACAGACAAAGGTCTGATCTCCAAAATATACAGAGAACTCAAGAAACTAGACTTTAAAATGCTAATTAACCCAATTAAAAAATGGAGCACTGAACTGAACAGAGAATTCTCAACAGAAGAAGTTCAAATGGCCAAAAGACACTTAAGGTCATGCTCAACCTCCTTAGCAATCAGGGAAATGCAAATCAAAACAACTTTGAGATATCATCTTACACCTGTCAGAATGGCTAAAGTCAAAAACACCAATGATAGCCTTTGCTGGAGAGGTTGTGGAGGAAGGGGTACTCTCATCCATTGCTTGTAGGAATGCAAACTTGTGCAACCACTTTGGAAATCAGTGTGGTGCTTTCTCAGGAAATTCGGGATCAACCTACCTCTGGACCCATCAATACCACTCCTGGGAATATACCCAAGAGATGCCCTATTATATGACAAAAGCATTTGTTCAACTATGTTCATAGCAGTATTATTTGTAATAGCCAGATCCTGGAAACAACCTAGATGCCCTTCAATGGAAGATTGGATGAAGAAAGTGTGGAATATATACACATTAGAGTACTACTCAGCGGTAAAAAACAATGACTTCTCGAATTTTGCATGCAAATGGATGGAAATAGAAAACACTATCCTGAGTGAGGTAACCCAGACCCAAAAAGATGAACATGGGATGTACTCACTCATAATTGATTTCTAGCCATAAATAAAGGTCATTGTGTTTATAATTTGTGATCCAAAAGAATCTAAATAAGAAGGTGAACCCAAAGAAAAACATATAGTCATTCTCCTGAATATGGGAAGTAGACAAGATTGCCAAGCAAAAAATTGGGATCTTGGGGGTGTGGTAGGATGGAGGTAAGGGGAGATGGGGAGAGAAAAGTGAGAAGGGGAAGATGGGGGAACTTGGGAAAATGGGATGATTGGGATAAAGGAAGGGTGAATAGGGCAGCAGGAAGCATATATCTTAATTAAGGGAGCCATCTTAGGGTTGGCAAGAGAGTTGAACCTAGAGGGGCTTCCAGGTGCCCCGGGCGATGTCCCCAGTCAGTTCCTTGAGCAGCTGAAGATAGGGAACCTGAAATGACCCTATCCTATAGCCAAACTGATGACTATCTTCCATATCACCATAGAACCTTCATCTGGCGATGGATGGAGATATAGACAGAGACCCACTGTGGAGCACCGGAACAAGCTCCCAAGGTCACAATGAGGAGCAGAAGGAGGGAGAACATGAGCAAGGAGGTCAGGACTGTGAGGGGCGCACCCACCCACTGAGACAGTGGAACTGATCTATTGGGAGCTCACCAAGGCCAGCTGGACTGTGACTGAAAAAGCATTGGACAAAACTGGATTCTCTGAACATGGCAGACAAGGAGGGCTGACTGAGAAGCCAAGGACAATGGCACGGGGTTGAAGTAGTGGGGGCGGCGGGGTTGCGTTCCCAGAACCCCGGCCGCCTGCTCGGCTAGCTTATGCCCCAAAATAATTACACAGACACTGTATTCTTTTAATCACTGCTTGGCCCTTTAGCTCTAGCACTTACAGGCTAATTCTCACATCCCGATCAACCCATCTCTAATAATCTGTGAGAACCGGTCTTACCGGGAAGATTCTAGCCTAGTCCATCCTGGGTCGGAGCTTCATGCCCGGAGCGGGGCATGGCGTCTCCCTGAGGCGTCTGCTCCCGAGAGCAGAGCGGTGGAGTCTCTGACCTCACTTCCTCTTCCTCCCAGCATTTTGTTCTGTTTACTCCACCCACAGGGCCAAGCAGTTTCTTTATTGGCCAATGACCTTCCTCCATCATTTCCCCTTTTTCGGTTTAAACAAAAAAAAAAAGGCTTTAACTTTAACATAGCAAAATTACATATAACAAAACAGTTATCAAGTAAAAGTTACAATAATATTTATCATAACTAAGGAAAACTATAACTAACTATTCTTAACTCCATCAAAAGACTCCAGAAAGATACAATACTACCTAAGCAAACAAGAAAAAAGCAACTTTTAAAACTCTAGAAATGACAGAGACATCTCGCTGCCTGGACAGTCACCCAAAGTTCCTCTGTATCGTTGGGGCATCCATCTTCAGCCTTCAGGCCCATGGTATCCAGCAGACATTTCCATAAAGCAGGAAAATTCAAAGTCAGTTCAGTCACTATCTGTTGTGTCCTGCAGAATGTCTCGCAGACTCTTTCATGAATCAGGAACCCCGAAAGATCATCTCACCTTAGGCAAGTTCAGTAGTCCTCTCTCTGCGGGTTCTCTGTGTCCAGTTTATGCAGTAGTCCAGGCAAGAGCAGTTTCTTGCCCAAATGGCTATCAAACTCCATAATGATCCTCTTCGATGCCCATCTTCCTCTTGAAGTAGATTGGTGCTGCCAGGAGCAGAGTGTCTCATTGTCATGAAAAGTCCTCAGTTATTAAAACATTAAATGTCCTATTCTGTAATCTTTGAAAGACATGAAGAATGTCTATCTAAAATATATCTCTATATATCTAGAAAATCTTACTAACATGACTACAAGTTTTACTATTATCGATGATTATCCATTAACAACCTATATTTCTTAATTATACAGTACATATTTAAATGAACTACACAATCACAATACCTTAATCAAAATCAGAAACACTTATATATAACAAAATTGACCTTAAATCTCTATCAATAAAGCAAAATCTATACTAATGTAAATTATTCATATCTATATCATATCCCCCTTTAAATGTAAAAGGACGTTTATAAACCCTATTTGGGAACATGGGCGCAGTTTTTTCTCTCCAAACTGCTTCCTGCTGAATGGGGGCGTCGTTAATTAGGTCTTTCATGGTATAACCTGTGTGCTAGTTTCATCTCAGTTGACAGTTGAGCGAAGCAATTTTTTGAAGGCGTGCACAGGAACCATTCAGGAGGACATGGTACATCATACCAAATCGGAATAGAAGAAATGAACAGCGTCTCATCCTCTGTGAAAACAAAATAAGAAACTCCTTTCCAAAGTATCATATCCTTAGATCCAAATTCATAATATCTATGTTGGATTAGTTCAGCAGTATTTATAAATAAATATCTTTTAGTAGCTTTTGCTCTTTCCTCAGCATTCAAACAATTTAAAGAGAGCATAATAGCATACAGTATCAAAATTCTCTGTTTATTTTCCATCTTTGTACAGCTTTGTTTTAACCTCTATTTCGTTTATTTTTACTTTTAACTTTTTGCTTTTTGAGACAGGTTCTCTGTATCTTTGACCTGAAGTAACTCTGTAGACCAGGCTGTCTTTGAACTCTCAGAGATCCGCCTGTCTCTGCCTCCCAGGCATTCGGGATTAAAGGTGTACACTACTACACCTTGAACTCACAGAGATCTGTTTGTCTCTGCCTTCTAGGCACTGGGATTAAAGGCGTGTGTTACTACACACAACAACTCTCTTCCTTTTTTTGTTTTTTACTTTAAGAACTTCAACTTTTAGTCTGCATATATTTTTAACACACTTTAAACCATTCAGAAATTTTCTTTGTCTTTGAATCTCTCTTTACTGTATATCTCTCTTTTTCTGACCACACGAGCCTTTAAATTACTGAGCAATATGGGTAGGATTAAAGGCGTGGCTTTGCCAGCTAGATCCAGTCCATTCCTTAGCTTTCCAGCCTCATGGCTGATATACAGGCTGTAGCCATGTTTACTGCAACAACTGTATGGCATTTCAAGGTCCCTGCCAGCAAGTGATCTACAACAGACAACACTCATGTCCTCTCTTGGTAGCCGGCCCTCCTGCCTCAGTCAGAGTTTGCCCTGGCAGGATGGCCCAGAAAGCCAGCATTTTTAAACGGCGCAGCTTTTTTCCTGCTGGCTGAAAACCGAAAAGCATGCGTTCAGCTTTTCGTCAACACCCTTTAAGTATTTCGTGGCAGGACCTCTTAATGAGCTGCAGGCTTTGCAGCTAAAGCTGAGTCAGGAAGCCTCTCTTAGATGAGGTGCTTGCTTGCCTCTGGCAAGCAGAGCAGACCCGAGAACACAGCGAGTCTAGTTGCCATCAAACTAATCGTAGCACTTTACTCCATTATGCTCTATTCAAAAGCTCTGTCTCCCGCAGGAGCCAGACAGAGATCGCAATGGCGGCATAGCCCCAGGAAGTCGCGCTTTAAAATGACACAGCGTTTTTTCTGCTACTGTTGCCGAATCAGGAAATCTCTCTACAGCACGCCACCAACAAACAGCAAAAATCTGTGTTAAACTCTCTTTCCCTTATTTTTAAGCCTTCTCAGGTTTTTTAAGTGGGTTTAGTTGTTCACACGTCTGGGCGCCAAATGTAGTAATAAGGGCGGCGGGACTGCGTTCCCAGCACCCCAGCCGCCTGCTCGGCTTATGCCCAAAATAACAACACACAAACTGTATTCCTACTTCATGTTTTGGCTTTGTGGGAGCCTAGCCAGTTTGGAGGCTCACCTTCCTAGACCTGGATGGCAGGGGGCGGGGGAGGTCCTTGGACTTTCCACAGGGCAGGGAACCCTGACTGCTCTTCGGACTGGAGAGGGAGGGGGAGAGGAGTGGGGGGGAGAGGGAGAAGAGTGGGAGGAGGGGTAGCGAAATGGGAGGCTGGAAGGAGGAGAAAATTTTTTTCCATAAAAAATTTTAAAAAAAAGACACATCTACTGTCATAATAAAAACAGGAATGACATAGGTATATAGCCTCTTTCTGATTAGATTTCAGGCCTACTCCACAAGAGGGTACCATTATTGGGACCATGAACCTGTGACTACTTAGGTCACGGATCTACAAAAGTACCTAATACTATCTTTCTGCTTAATAAACATAGTACTAACCTGCCACCTCAGCCCTTACCTGTATAAATTAGTGCATCTTTCAACTCTTATCAGAGAGGCTTCTCTTATGGGTGTTAGTTAATACAGAGAAACACAACAGTAAACATGCAGAGAGTAAGAGTCTGTTGTTCTTAGGTCTAAATTGAACATCTATTTCATACCGCTACATAAAGCTCAGAGATCATCATCAAGGAAGGGGCAGAAAGATTGTGACAGTCACAGTCTTCAGCAAAACATCATTTGCTCAACATGCCAGAACTGCTACACATATGAACCCAAGCAACTGTGACTGCATGCATGCAAGGATTGAGCCAGCCAAAATCCAGTCTTGGACAGGGGAGGGGATCATGAATTCCCCAAGGCTATCTGAGAATGTGTAGGCTGCTGGGGGAGGAAAAGTCTTTTTTTATTCAGGGACATGGTCTCCTAGAAGCTACCCATGCTCTCTGCAATAGATGGCCCTAAACGCATGCACATACAGCCAAGTTTTAAACAGCAAAGAGAACAAATAAAGCAGGAAGGGGAAAAGGGTGTGAGGGATAGAGGGGAACTGAAGGGAAAGTAATGGGTAGATTTGAGTAAATTGCAGGATAAGTATGTGCTTAATTAAAAGATGAAGAAGAGGATAAAGAGTAGAAATAAAGGAAGATGAAAAGAAGAAAGAGGAAACGACAAGAGGAAACAGTGACAAGAAATAACTTCTATGTATGTGCCCAATGACCCTCCTTCTCTAACTAGGCCCCATCTCCTAACTTCTCATCAGCAATAAATTAATCAACCCACTAATACATTTATTAAATTAAAGTTCTTATTGTTAGATCACCTCTTAAAGAATCACCTCTGATCACTGCTGCTGTTTTGAGTACCAGCCTTAAATATATACTTCTTTGGAGGGATTTTTTAAAATTGATTTTATTGAGCTATACATTTTTCTCTGCTTCCCTCCCTTCCTCTCCCCTTTGATTCAACCCTCTCCCAAGGTCCCCATGCTCCCAATTTACTCAGGAGATCTTGTCTTTTACTACTTCCTTTGTAGATTAGATCCGTGTATATCTCTCTTAGGGTCCTAGTTTCCTTAAATGTCTTTCAGCTATTTTAGATTCCTGTAACGGCGTAAACGAATGCAGACAGATTGTAAATATATATATATATATATACAGCTTTAATAGACTTACAGAACCACCGTTCCCGCAGAGACCAGGAAAGCAGAAGCAGTGGCTGGGAGCATGCTCGCCAAATTTATAGGCAAACATTAGCCCGAGGCGAACATGCCCCCTAAGGGGCGGAACTTATCCCTACATCTCCCCTTTTTGTCTAAATAAGACAGAACTAAACCAAATACAACTATACACAATAATAACAAATAATAAATATAACAAACAATATTGAGAACAAAAGTTTTGCTAAACATTCTATCTCAAGGAGTCTAAATAATGTAGAGAGTAACTACAATTATATAATCTTCAACTCCGTCAAAGATCTGAGAAAGGAATAAATATTACTTAACAAACGAGATATATCCAAAATGTGCAACAATTGAAAGAGACAACTGACTACCTGGGCAATCACCCAAAGTCTCGTTTGCAATGTTGAGTCAACCAACTTTGGCTAAGGCCTAACATAACTGACATACCATTATTAAAGGCAAGGAACTTTTCAAAACTATCTTACCCTGTCTTGGCAGGATATGACAGTCCTGTTTTATCCATTGATGCACGCTCTGTATCTCTGTCAGTGGTTGAGGTATGGGCATTTCTTTGCCCAAAGGCCAGTTCTGCCAAATAGAAAGGCTCCAGGTGGAGTGTCTTTGGTGCTCAACATTCTCTCGGGAATAGAGCGGTGTTGCCAGGAGCAATTGTGTCTCACTATCACAAAACTCTGAGTTAGATTAAATGCCATTTTCTACAGCTCTTTGAAGAGGTCGAAGATTATCTATCTATACTGAGTATAATCTCTATATATCTAGAGAACCTGATTAGTCTAATTATAAATGACAAACTTAGATGACTATTTATCTATATAATTCTCAATATCTATCTAACTTAAAGACTAAGACAATAAACAACTGTGTAACAAATGAGGATAATGACCTCCAAATATAAACACTGTACAAATATACATTGCAATATGGTAAATATATATCAATACACAAACATTATATAAGTATCTTAATCAGAGGTAGAAATGTACACTGCAATATGATAAATATATAATACATATATATCAATACAATATATGTCAATGCATAAAAAATGTTTTAAACAGAGATAGAAAGATGCATGCATACAATAGTCAATATAGTTTAACTTTGTATCAATATACAAGAATCGATACCAATATATTTGTTTAAAAGCAGTAACTCACAATTATAAATCTATTATCCCATCATTCCCTCTTTTTTTTTTCAAAATGATCCCTGAGCTTATAAAATTCCTCCCCCAACCTCCCAACCCCTAAATGATGTCCCTAAACCCAGGGGCAAACTTTACTGGGAGAGGGGACGTTGTCCTCTAGAATTACTTCCAGCTGTCATGGGGGCGACGTTCTTTCTTGGAGATCCTGTGAAAGTAAAATGATGGTTAAATTTCAAGATCAATGTCTTTTAAAATTGCAAATAGTCTCTGAGTATTTTGTGGAGGTCTGGCCAGAATGTTGTACAAGATGTGCACCATTTCAGCTAACCAAGTTGGGATCGTCTTGTGCAGCTAGTACCCAAAACAGGTCTTGTAGTAGCGCTATCAGTATCATGATGTCATATCAACCAGGTAGAGTTGTTGTTGTGGGGCCCTATCTTCTTCCTGGAAACTTCAAATGTCACTTCAGGAAAAACTCATTGTTCATTGTGAAAAAATTAAACTAAACATTAATCATATAGACATATATAGACATACATATATATATTCAATGAAAGGCATGATAGATATATTCAATGAAAAGTATGATAGATATGAAGAAAAGCAAAGATGTTTTCTAAACTCATATTTCTTTCTGTCCCATATCATGGCTCTTGACATGAGACAGAAACTCCAGAAACTCTGGGTTTTTCTCTTACTAACAGGCTTGGAATATGAGAGGGACTGAGCCAGAGTCCAACTTCAAAACCAGCTCTACATATTTATAAAGAAATGTTTAATAAGACATATATATATATATATATATATATATATAAATTAATATTTACAAAATGTGTCCATCCATCAGTAATTAAATATTCAGGGTCCCTTAATTTCTTTGAAGATGAGTATTTTCCTGTGGAGATAAGAAAAGAACCCCGCCTCCAACCTTTCTGTATTTCTTACCTTCAGTATGCTTGCCATCCTTGTGAAAGAATTTTTATTTATCTTTTCCAAGTGGCTTCTCTTCTTCAAACCGAACCTTTATTAATTTTGACGGTCTCCACAATTTTTCCTCACCTGTGGAGATAAGAGCAAAACCCCTTCCCCAATGCAGCACATCTCCTGGCTTCCATTGTGAGGTCAGCACATCCTTGAAATAAACTGGTTGATTTAGTTCAGTAGACTTTTCCATTATCCAATGTCTTTCTGCAGCCGTTGTTCCCTTCTCATTAGCGTTGAGAAAATTCAAGGTTAATAAAGCATTATGTAACCTATTTCTGGGGGTGTTTTCCACGCCTTTCTGTTTGTTCAACATATCCTTTATAGTTCAATTTGATCTTTCTATGACTGCTTGACCTGTAGGATTGTATGGTATACCTGTAACATGCTTGATATTGTAATAATCAAAAAAACGTTTCATTTTCCTAGAGACATAAGCAGGACAATTATCCGTCTTTATTTGTGTAGGTATACCCATGATAGCCATGACTTCTAATAAATGAGCGATTACTGAATCAGCTTTTTCTGAACTTAAAGCAGTTGCCCACTGAAAGCCTGAATAAGTGTCAATGGTGTGATGAACATATTTTAATTTGCCAAATTCTGCAAAGTGGAACACATCCATCTGCCAGATTTCATTCCTTTGGGTGCCCTGATGTGGGAGTGTCATATATCAATGTGTTGATTTCATTGGTTAAGTAATAAACAAACTGCTTGGGCTCATAGCTTAGAACATAGGTGTGTGGAGTAAACAGAACAGAATGCTGGGAGGAAGAGGAAGTGAGGTAAGATGCCTCAGACAGAGACGCCATGCTCCGCTCTCCCGGGCAGATGTGATTCAGCTCCAACCCAGGATGGATGTAGGCTAGAATCTTCCTGGTAAGCACACCTTGGGGTACAACACAGATGATTAGAAATGGGCTAAATTAATATGTGAGAATTAGCCTAAAGAGGCTAGGTAGAAATGGGCCAAGCAGTGTTTAAATGAATACAGTTTGTGTGTTGTTATTTTGGGCATAAGCTAGCAGGCAGCTGGAGTGCTGGGGATGCAGCCCTGCCACTCTTATCACTACAGTGCCCTTTGGATTAGCCTCTGCAGGCAGTGGCGTTTGGTTATAGAAAGAGCAAGTAGGGCATTTCTTTACAATCTCCTTAGCTCTCAGCTTGCCTTTTATCATTAACTCAGAGACTTTTTCCACATAAGTTTTCAGTTTCTTACTTGGTTTATGTGGTAAAAAGATCCATTCCAAAATAATATCATCTCTCTGCATTAAAATTCCTGTAGGAGAAATTTTTGATGGTAGTACGACAAGAATACAATCGAGCTCTGGATTCACCCTGTCCACATGTGCCTGTTGTAATTTTTCCTCAATCATTGTCAGTTCCTTTTCTGCTTCAGCTGTTAATTCTCTGGGACTGTTTAAATCTCTATCACCATCCAAGGTTTTGTTCAAATGAATTATTAGATCAGGTGTTAATCCAATAGCTGGTCGTAGACTGGAAATGTCTCCTAACAGTCTTTGAAAGTCATTAAGAGTCTGTAGGCGATCTCTCCTGATTTGTGCTTTTTGTGTCTTAATTTCTTGCAAACCTATTTTATAACCTAAATAATTAACAGAATCTCCCTTCTGAATCTTTTCAGGAGTGATTTGCAATCCCCATTTAGGTAAAAGTATCTTTATTTCTTCAAACAGTCTGTTCAAGGTATCCATGTTTAAATCAGATAACAAAATGTCGTCCATGTAATGGTATACTATAGATTTGGGAAATTTCTTGCGTATTATTTGCAATGGTTGGTTCACAAAATATTGGCACAGGGAGGGCCTATTTAACATACCCTGGGGGAGGACGGTCCAGTGGTATGTCCTCGAAGGTTGAGAATTGTTGTAAGTAGGCACTGTGAAGGCAAATTTTTCTCTATCTTCTTTTTGCAAAGGTATAGTGAAAAAATAATCCTTTAAATCAATAACTATGAGAGGCCATCCTTTTGATAATAAAGAGGGCAAAGGAATTCCAGATTGCAGAGGGCCCATAGGTTGAATAACCTTGTTGATGGCCCTGAGATCTGTCACCATTCTCCATTTACCTGATTTTTTCTTAACCACAAATATAGGAGAATTCCAAGGGCTGGTAGATTCTTCTATATGTCCAGCATCTAATTGTTCTTGTACCAGCTGTTCTAAAGCCTGTAACTTTTCCTCAGCTAAAGGCCATTGCTTTGTCCATATTGGTTTTTCAGTCAACCATTTTAGAGGCAAGGCTGTTGGTATCTCTGAAGGAACATCAATTGGTTGTTCTTGTACAGCCCGAATGGCCGGTTTTCTCCGTTTGTAATATCTTTTAATATTATTCTCAGAAATATAGGCTCTAGAAGTAGGAGGAATGTTAATTTCGGTATTTCATTGTTGTAATAGGTCACGACCCCATAAATTCATTGTGATATTAGCTACATATGGCTTTAATTTTCCTATTTGTCCCTCTGGCCCTATACATTCAACCAATCTTGTGCTCTGCCTTACTCGAGATAGGGTTCCAATTCCCAGGAGCTGAACATTTACATTCTGAAGAGGCCAATACGGATGCCAAGATTCTGGGGTAATGATACTTACATCAGCACCTGTGTCCAGCAGGCCAGTAATAAAAATGCCATTTACACACATTCTCAGTTTAGGTCTTTGATCGTTTATAGAAGTTTGCCAAAACACACGTAACTTATCTTTCTGATCATTATTGCTTGTAACAGTAGTTATGGGGCTTCCTAATTGTCCTGATGAGGCACGTTTTCTGCAGAAACTGGAAATGACTGAACCATGTTTGCCATGGGGGCCTGTGAGGCCCCCCCTCTCAAGTTTCCCATCTGTATCAGGTTGCCTTGTCTATCTCTTGTAGACCTGCATTCATTCGTCTAATGTCTGCCTTTTCCACCTCTTCTACATAAACCTGAAGGCTGAGTCCTCCTATTTCTGTTATTTCTAGAAGATGCATTATTATTTATTATTATTATTTCTGAAAGATGCATTATTATTATTTTTATTTCTGAAAATCCGTTGTCTACAATTCCTTTTCATATGACCCATTTTTCCACAATTAAAACATTTGGTATTCTGGTGTCTCCTTTTACCATTGGAAATTGCTTTTTCTACCCATGCTTCAGTGCCATAATCAAATGTATCAACATTGAGTGTATGCAAGACCCATTCTTCCAACGGCGCTGATCTGAGCTTTAAAGGACCCAAAATCCTTTTCCATTCCACATTTGCATTTTCATAAGCCAAAGACTCAATCATTATACGTCTTGCTTCTGGGTCAGATATCCCTATTTGTACAGTCTTTGTTAATCTTTGTAAAGAGTCACTAAAGGGTTCTCTCTGACCCTGTTTAACTCTGACAAATGATTCCATTCTCTGTCCTGGGTCTTGTACCCTGTCCCAAGCCCTTAAGGTTGCTGTAGTACACATAGAGAGTGTGTTTTCATCCAAATTAGCTTGTTCCTGAGGGTCGGAAAAGAGCCCTTCACCTAGAATTTTATCTAGGGAAATGTCAATTCCCTTCGCTTTTTCCTGCTGTTCTAAAAGTCTAGCCTCTTGCCTGAATAAGCATTTCCATTTCAATTGCGGTCCACTCTCAAGTACCGCAGAGCTCAGCTGGAGCCAGTCCGAGGGGGTTGCTCTGCTTGTCGTGGCCCAAGATCTTAGCATCTCTTTAACAAAAGAGGCTTGCATCCCAAAAGTCATAACAGCCTGTTTAATTTCCTTGAGGTCATTCATACGGACAGGCTCCCATGTATCCTCCTTGATGACCCTAGGGTTTCTGGAACCATTCACCTTCTCTGTTGTTATTACTGGAAAGGCAGGTAGAGCTGTAGTTAGAGCTTTGTGGAAGTTGTCCCGGAGAGATTTACCCACAGATGTAGTTTAAATTTGCCTTTCTACCCTTTGCTCTTCTTCATCAGAATTTAGAAATTCCTCAATCTTTTCAGTTCTATTCACCATTGCCTTCTGCAATGTCTGAATCTCCTGTCCAGAATTATGTTCCAAAGCCTTCATTGAGGATTCTAAAGTATGAAGTTTGTCTGTTAGAGATAACATCTCATCTTTGGACATAATTTTTATGGCATAAACCATGCCTTCTTGTATTGACAATCTTTCCGTCAATCTGTCATAAGCTTTAGACAAAATCCGATTGTCACATTCAGCAGTTTTGATTCTCTCAGTTAATGTTTCATTTCCTACAGAAAGGGACTGAAGCTTACAATCCAAATCAGCGGTTCCCTCTTCCATAGTAACGAATTTCTCCTTAATATCAGCCACTAATGTTTCAGTTCCTACAGAAAAGGACTGAAGCTTACGATCCAAATCAGCTGTTCCCTCTTGCATAGTAATGAATTTCTCTTTAATATCAGCCACTAATGTTTCAGTTCCTACAGAAAGGGACTGAAGCTTACGATCCAAATCAGCTGTTCTCTCTTCCATAGTAATGAATTTCTCCTTAACATCAGCCTGGAGAACTTCAAACTGATTCTTGAGAAGATTGTTGTCATTCTCAATTGTTTTTAAGCATTCAATCTCTGCCTTAAGAATCCTGGATTCATCTCGTAAAGACTTTATCATATTTCTATTATCAAATCATTTAGTGCCAATGAAAACTATGAATCCCAGAAGGATCCATAGATGTGGGGTGATAGACACCTCTTGTAAAATCTCCCACATGGTACAATTAAAAAAATTGTTAAATTCTTGAATAGTAATGTGTTCAGACATTTTATTTATAAAAGAAAAATTTTTTACCTGCAATGATCGGTTCCTGCCAGTGGTGGTCTCTGTGTTTTTGGAGCCTGTCCTAGAACTAGCTCTTGTAGACCAGGCTGGCCTCGAACTCACAGAGATCTGCCTGTCTCTGCCTCCTGAGTGCTGGGATTAAAGGTGTGCACCACCACTGCCTGGCTGGCCTCGAACTCACAGAGATCCGCCTGCCTCTGCCTCCCAAGTGCTGGTATTAAAGGGGTGTGCTACCACCGCCTGGCTGGCCTCGAACTCACAGAAATCTACCTGCCTCTGCCTCCCAAGTGCTGGGATCAAAGGCGTGCACCACCACCGCCCAGCCAAGTCACTTTGTATCAGACCAAATCTGCCGCTGTGGCAGCTTTTGTTTAAAACCACAGGTAATTGAGCTTCTGCTAATTCAGGCAGTGGGGTTCCGCTGCAAACTTAGCCAAGGCAGGCAGAATGGGCCTGTGTGGCCCAGTGTGTCTCGGACTCAGCACTGGGGCCTGAGTCAAGAACTAAAAAACAGCACCCGGGAGCGTGCTATGTTAGCTAGTGGGCGTGGGGGGCAAAATAGCCCGATGTTGGATGCCAAAATGTAATGGCGTAAACGAACGCAGACAGATTGAAAAAATATATATATACAGCTTTGATAGACTTACAGAACCACTGTTCCCGCAGAGACCAGGAAAGCAGAAGCAGTGGCTGGGAGCACGCTCGCCAAATTTATAGGCAAACATTAGCCCGAGGTGAACACGCCCCCTAAGGGGCGGGACTTATCCCTACAGATTCCTCTGTTGAGAGTTCTCTGTTTAGGTCTGTGCTCCTCTTTTTATTGGGTTATTTGTCCTTTTGATGACCAATTTCTTGAGTTCTTTGTATATTTTGGAGATCAGTCCTCTGTTTGATTTGGAGTTGGTGAAGATCTTTTCCCATTCTGTAGGTTGCCAATTTGTCTTGTTGACTGTGTCCTTTGCTTTACAGAAACTTTTCAGTTTCAGGAGGTCCCATTTATTATTTTTTTCTCAGTGTCTGTGCTACTATGGTTATATTTAGGAAGTGGTCTCTTTGAAGGGATTTTTATATCTGAATAATAAAAATCTCCAAATGAAGGCTTTCTAAGGGAACTGAAGTAGACAGAAGAGCTTTAAAGGATGATGTGGAGCTTCAGTGGACAGTGGGTAGGATGGCATTGCTTCGTCATCATTTTCCTATATTAGTTTTTCTTCTACTTTAGTATTCTCTGGACAACTCGTCCCAGTTTGGCTTCCTGTCACTGTGATAAAATACTCTCCAACAGTAACTTCCTGGGGGAGGGTGTCTTATTGGATCACAGTTCCACATTATAGTCCACCAGAGCAGAGACATTACAGTGGCATGAGCATTCAGAGATTGGTCACATCACATCCATAATCAGGAAGAGAAGAGTGAACACAGTAGTCAGCTTGTTTTCTACTCTTTCATAGTTCAGGATCCTATCCTTAGGGAATGGTATCACACAAGTGGGTGGGTCTTCCCACATCAATTAAGGCAACCAGACAAACAAGATGTGGACCCAAGACAACCTAATTGAAACACTCTCTCATTGAGACTGGTGATTCTAGATTGTGTCAAGTTGACAATAAAAACACACAATTGATCTTCATCTCCTAGGTCAGTCCCTACAATTCTTCAGACAAATTTATTATTTCTCTGTAAGTTAAACATTATTCCACTCTCTCAGTGTGTGCAGTGCAGAGTATGCACACATGTACAGTGCGTGCTCAGGATGACAAAAAGAGGATGCCAGGTATCGTGTCCTGTCACATTCCAGCTTATTACCTTGAGACTGGGTCTCTGACTGAACTTAAAGTAGGGCCAGTAAGACAACAAGCTCCAGTCATCTTCCTGTCACCACACACTCGCATGCATGCACACATACACATGCATGCACAGTGCATACACACACACAGTGCCTGGACTACCGATGTGGCCTCACCCTTTCTTCTTCATGAAACTCAGATCCACTCTTACCGCCTGAAGCAACTCCCCAACTCTTACTTCAGATCTTTAAAATATCAAGATTAGAAGGTCCCTGGCCTGTTCTCTGATTTTATCTGAAAACCAGTACAGGTTCTGAGATCTGAAGATCTAGAGAACCATTATGTAAAGCAATCTTGTGACCAGGGCTTATCTATTTCCTTTTCCTGTAATACTCCACACCAGCAGTTAGACTGTCTATCACTCACAGGCAATTGTCTTTAGAAATTATAATCCTGGTGGAAGAGAGAGACAAGGAATTATTTTAAAAGGTCAATTTGCAAAACAGAAAGGATCTAAAGTAAAGTAGTGTAATCCATGATGGCATTGGTGTTATCTGAGTTATACAGGTGACAGACACAAGTTAGTTGTCCAGCCCTGGTGTGTTGGTTTTTAGTTTTTTGTCTACTTATATTTTATCATATTTTATTTTATTATTATCCCCTAGAAGCCTGCTTGTTTTCTGGGGAGACAGAAGGGGAGTGAAACAATAAAGGAGAGGAAGTGGGGATGAACTGGGAGGAGAAGAGGGAACAGAAACCTGTAATCAGAATATATTGTATTGAAAATCCATTTTAAATAAAAGGAAAAGAGGGGATGTGATGGGCATATCTTTAATCCAAGCATTTTGGATGGGGAAGGCCAATCTGTCAGTTAGAGGCTACTCTAGACTACATAACAAGTTCCAGGACATCCATGGCCACATTGTAAGACTTATTCTCAAAAACAATAAAGAAAGAAGGACAGAATTGGAGGATAGTGAGGTGGTAGAGGGACCTATCAGGAGTTAGAATAAGAGTGTCAGCTGGATAGGATCAAAATACATTGTATAAAAGTTTCAAAAAATTATTAATGTATTTTTATTTGACTGTGGGGGGCATGCAAATGGGTGTGCAGATGTGTACACTACATGTGCACAGGCAGAAGTCAGAAGACCTCATGTTGCCTTCGCTATTGCTCTCTGACTTACTGCCTTAAGACAGGGTCTCTCACTGAACTGGAAGGTCACCATTTGAGCTAGTCTACCTAGCCAACAAGCTTTCTGGATTCTTCTGTGTCTACCTCACTCTACAAAGTTGAGGATACAAGGCATGTATAATCATTCCTGGCTTTGTATGTGGGTGTTGGGGATTTTAACTCTGGTCCTTATGCTTGGGCACCAAGCACTCTTACATATAGAGCTATCTTCCAAACTTGAATAAAATTTCTACATTGGATAAATGAGTTATTTCTTTGTTCCCAACAAACAAGAGCCAATTGACTAAATTGTCCTACTGTATGGGGTGGTTCATATGTAGTTACCCCAAATCTGTAAACATCCTTCCTTGTATCTTTGATTATCTGATAAAATTCTGTGGCTATCTTTTTTTGCAGTTGGAAGGGGCATTTATTTTTACATGATATAGAAGAACAATTTACTTGCAGAATTTAATAGTCAGTATTGTCTGTGGCAAAACAACACTATACTTTCCTCTATATAAAAATCTCTGGGAACTATTGTATAAAGGATATTTAAAAAATAATATAATTTGGGAAATTGGAGGTACAGCTATCCAAACTGATGATTGCCTCAATTAATTACTAAATGTTACATCAAATTATTTGAAAAAGTAATTTAGTAATTATTATTACAGTCTGTTTACTAATATAGAGTTCTTTTTTACTTATTAATTTTTTAAAAAAGAAAACAAACTATCTTTTTCATTTTACATACCAATCCCAGTCCCTACTCCCTCCCCTCCTCCCACTGTCTGCAGTTATCCCCACCCCCACCCCATCCACTCCTCAGAGAGGGTAAGGCACATTGATTTTGGGGAAAGTCCAAGGCCCTTCCTACTATATCTAGGCCTAACAAGGTATCTATCCAAAGAAAATAGGTTCCCAAAAGCCAGTACAAGCAGTAAGTATAAATCTTGGTACTACTGCCAGTGACCCCACAGTCTGTCCCAGCCATACAATCTTTACCCACATTCAGAGGGACTAGTTTGGACATATGTATGCTGTTTCATTCCATGTCTGGCTAGAGTTGGTGAGCTCCCTTTAGCTCAGGTAACTGTTTCAGTGGGTGTACCCCTGACCTCTTCACTCATATTCTTATTTCTTCCATTCTTCAACTGGACTTTGGGAGCTCAGTCCAGTTCTCTATTGCAGGTCTCTGCCTCTGTTTCCATTAGTCACTGGATGAAGATTCTATGGCTATGTTTAAAATATTCTTAATTCTCACTACAGGGCAAGACCAGTTCAGGTACCCTCTTCTCTATTTCTTAGGGTCTCACTCATGAACATAGATGCAAAAATACTCAATAAAATCCTGGCAAACTGGATCCAGGAACACATAAAAAAATCATCCACCATGGGCAAGTTGGCTTCATCCCAGAAATGCAGGGCTGGTTCAACATACGAAAATCTATCAATATAATCTGTCATATAAACAAACTGAAAGAACAAAATATATGATCATTTCATTAGATGCTGAAAAAGCATCCAACAAAATCAAATGCCCCTTCATGATAAAGGTCTTAGAGAGATCAGGGATACAAACAACATATCTAAATATAATAAAAGCAATATACAGCAAGCCGACAGCCAACATAAAATTAAATGGAGAGAAACTAAAAGTGATTCCACTAAAATCAGGAACAAGACAAGACTGTCCACTCTCTCCATATCTCTTCATCATAGTTCTTGAAGTTCTGGCTATAGTAATTAGAAAACAAAAGGAAATCAAGGGGATTCAAATTGGAAAGGAAGAAGTCAAACTTTTGTTATTTGCAGATGATATGATAGTCTACATAAGTGACCCCCAAAACTCTATTAGAGACCTCCTACAGCTGATAAATACCTTTAGTGATGTGGCAGGATACAAGATCAACTCAAAACAATCAGTAGCCCTCCTATACACAAATGATAAAAAATCTGAGAGGGAAATTGGAGAAACATCACTTTTCACAACAGCCACAAATAGCATAAAATATCTTGGGGTAACACTAACCAAAGAGGCGAAAGACCTATTTGATAAGAACTTTAAGTCTTTGAAGAAAGAAATTGAAGAAGATACCAGAAAATGAAAAGATATCCCATGTTCTTGGATAGGTAGGATCAACATAATAAAAATGACAGTCCTACCAAAATCAATCTATAGATTCAATGCAATCACCTTCAAAATCCCAACACAATTCTTCACATCCCATGAAAGAACAATAATCAACTCCATATGGAAAAACAAACGAAAACCCAGGATAGCCAAAACAATCCTGTACAATAAAGGGACTTGTGGAGGCATCACCATCCCTGACATCAAGCCCTATTACAGAGCTACAGTTATGCGAACAGCTTGGTATTGGCCTAAAACAGAGACATTGACCAATGGAATGGAATTGAAGATCTGGATATTAAATCACACACCTATTAACACGTGATTTTTGACAAAGAAGCTAAATATATACAATGAGAAAAGAAAGCATCTTTTAAAAACGGTGCTGGCATAACTGGATGTCAACATGTAAAAAAATGAAAATAGATCCGTATCTATCCCCATGCACAAAACGCAAGCTCAAATGGATTACAAACCTCAATATTAATCTGACCACACCGAACCTGATAGAAGAAAAAGTGGAAGTAACCTTCAATGCATGCACATAGGAAACCTCTTCATAAATATAACCACAGTAGAACAGACACTAAGAGCAGCCATAAATAAATGGGAGCTCCTGAAACTGAGGAGCTTCTGTAAAGCAAAGGACATAGCCAAAAAGACAAAAAGACAGTCTACTGAATGGGAAAAGATCTTCACCACCCCCACATCAGACAAAGGACTGATCTCCAAAATATATAAAGATCTCCGTCCATATCTAGGAAGGTGAACATCCAAACTGGCCAGGCTCCCACAAAGCCAGCACATTAAGTAGGATCAAAACCCCCTGCCATTGTCCTTGGTGTCTCATCAGCCCTCATTGTTCGCCATGTTCAGAGAGTCCAGTTTTATCCCATGCTTTTTCGGTCACAGTCCAGCTGGCCTTGGTGAGCTCCCCGTAGATCAGCTCCTCTGTCTCAGTGGACGGAGAGGACCTAGGACTTAACACAGGGCAGGGAACCCGGACTGCTCTGTGGACTGGAGAGGGAGGGGGAGAGGAGTGGGGGGAGGGGGAGAAGGGTGGGAGGAGGGGGAGAAGGGTGGGAGGAGGGGGAGAAGGGTGGGAGGAGGGGAAGGGAAATGGGAGGCTGGGAGGAGGTGGAAACTTGTTTTTTGTTTATGTTTTTTTTCCTTCTTTTCGCAATAAAAAAAAAAAGATCTCAAGAAATTCGACATCAAAATTCTAAAGAACCCAATTTAAAAATGGGGTACAGGACTAAACAGAATTCTCAACAGAAGAATTTCAAATGACCAAAAGATACTTAAGAAAATGTTCAACATCCTTAACCATCAGAAAAATGTAAATCGAAACAACTCTGAGATACCATCTTACACCTGTCAAAATGACAAAGATCAAAAACACCAATGATAGCTTCTGCTGGAGAGGATGTGGAGTAAGCAGAACACTCTTCCATTGTCAGTGGGAATGCAAACTTGTACAACCACTTTGGAAATAAGTAGGCAGTTTCTCAGAAAATTGAAAATCAACCTACCTCAGGATTCAGCAATTCCACTCTTGGGAATATACCCAGAAGATGCCCAATCATACTACAAGGACATTTGTTCAACTATGTTCATAGCAGCATTATTTGTAATAGCCAGAACAACCAAGATTCCCCTCAACCAAAGAATAGATGAAGAAAATGTGGCACATTTACACATTAGAGTACTACTTAGCAGAAAAAGACAATGACGTCTTGAATTTTGCAAGCAAATGGATGGAGCAAGGAGGTCTTTTTTTTAATCTGGTCTATTTGGTATTCTGTAAGCTTCTTGTACCTTCATAGGGATATCCATCTTTAAGTTGTGAATGTTTTCTTCTATGATTTTATTGACTATATTTTCTATGCTGTTGGGCTGGAGTTCTTCTTCTTCTATCCCTTTTATTCTTAGGTTTGATCCCTTCATGGTGTCCCAGATTTCCTAGATGTTTTGTGTTATGAATTTCTTGAATTTAATGTTTTCTTTGATCAGTGAATCGATTTTCTCTATAGTATCTTCAACACCGAGTTTCTTTCTTCCATCTCTTGTATTCTGTTGGTTATGCTTGCCTTTGTAGTTCCTGTTCATTTACCCAGATTTTCCATAGTAATATTACCCTCGGTTTGTGTTTTCTTTATTACCCGTTTCAGTCTTCAAAGCCTTTAACTGTTTATTTCACCCGTTTTTTTTTGTTTTTTTATTTATTTATTTATTTTCCATTTATTTATTTATTAAAGATTTCTGTCTCTTCCCCGCCACCTCCTCCCATTTCCCTCCCCCTCCCCCAACCAAGTTCCCCTCCCTTGTCAGCCCATAGAGCTATCAGGGTTCCCTGCCCAGTGGGAAGTCCAAGGACCACCCACCTCCATCCAGGTCTAGTAAGGTGAGCATCCAAACTGCCTTTGATCCTATTTCACCCTTTTGATTGTTTTTTTTTTCCCTTGGGTTTCTTGGGTTTCTTTGAGAGACTTATTGACTTCTTTCAATTCTTTGTCTTTTCCTCCATATCTTTAAGGAGGTTTTTTTTTTTTTTTTTTTGGTTTTTTTTTTGGTTTTTTTTTTTAATTTCCTCTTTAAAGATCTCTATCATCTTCATAAAGTTAGCTTTAAATTTGTTTACTTCTGCTTTTTCTGGGTTAGTATGACCAAGTCTTCTTGTTGTATGACCACTGGGTTCTGGTGTTACCATGTTACTTTTTGGTTTGTTGGATGAATTATTGCATTGGCACCTACCTATCTCTTCCTTCAATTAATGCTGGCAGTGTCTTTGCATCTTGTTCCAATCCTTTCGGTGAATGTCTGTGTCTTGGGAACTGTTCTTGGTCTGCTCGGTACTGCCACTCTCTTCGTCTCAGGGAGCTACTAAGGTCTCTTTTGGTCCTCTCTCTTGGCCTGCTCTCTTGGTCTGCTGTCTTGGTCCTCTCTGTGTAGTTTCAGGTTATGTTTCAGCATTCCTCTGAGGTCATGGTGGGAGGCTTGGAGGGTTTAGATGCAGAGTGTGACTTGGAGCTTTCAGGTCCAATAGATGGGATGGGAGTATTGTAGTGGCCTACCTGCAGGAAAATCACCTGCTAGCTGGCTATAGAAGTCGATGCATGTGGGGGATGGACCAGGGTTTTGGCCTAGTATAGAGGTCCAGGAATGGGATATCCTGCCAGGTGACTGGTCACTCAACTCTTGGTCTTCTCTGTGTAGTAGTAGGCTGTGTTTCAGAGTCCACTGAGGTTGCGTGAGGAGGGGGGCATGGTAGGAAAGTTTTGGGGCAGGGTAGGACTTGTAGCTTGCAGGGTCCGATGGATGTGATGGGAGTATTGGAGCAGCCTACCCGCAGGTAACTCTCCAGCTGGTTGGCTGGAGAAGCCAAGGAAGTTGGAGGAGGGGCCCAGGGTTTTGCTCTGGTATGGAGGGCCTAGAGAATGGGGTTTCCCGCAGGATGGCTGGTCACTCACCTTTTGGTTTTCTCTGTGTAGTAGCAGGCTTTGTTTCAGAGTTCTGCTGAGGTTACTGGCATAGGGGATTAGGAAGGTTTGGGGGAAGAGTGGGACTTGTAGTTTGCAGGGTCTGATGGATGAGATGGGGGATTTGGAGCATCTTCCTGCAGGAAACTCTCCTACTGGCTGGCTAGAGATGCTGGGCCAGGTGGGTGAGGGGCCCAGGATTTTCTATTATATGATTCCTGTTACCATCAAAATAGTAAAGAAACTTATAGTCTGCTACTGATACGAGATCTCTGTCTCTCAGTAATCAATGACATAGAAATGGCTACTTTTAATTGTCAACTTGACACAATCTACAATTACCCAAGAAGAGAGTCTTAAGGAAATCTGGATCAGGAGGCCTGTGTATATCCATGGGGATTTTCTTGATTAGACACATTAACCAGTGCGGGAAGATCCAGTCCACTGTGTGCGGTACCATTGTGGCTGAGCAGTCGTGCATATTCATTCTCTTTCTGCTCTTGACTGTGGATGTGACTAGCTACTTCACTCTCCTGTATTCTTGTGTCCCACACAATGGTGGACCATAACCAGGAACCGTAACCTGCATAGCACTTCTTTTCCATAAACCTCCTTGTCTTGTGGTATTTTGACACAGCAGAAATTGAACCAGGACGGGTTGTACAGCAGAGACACAACTGAAGGTTAGCTATGGAGAAGGCTTGGGAGTTAAGGCACTGCTAAAGAAAATCTTTCCTTGCAGGCCAGGTTTGACAGCAAAACTCTACTCCCTGAGCTATCTTGTCCAAACACCATTCATTTTTAAGAAACTCCAACCCAGCTTGATACCACCTTGTTCTGAAGCCCCTTTTTTGCAATTTTTTATTGTACACTTTCCCTTCTATTGACTTGACTTGTCCAGCTTCAATATGAGGGCTCTTGCCTTGTTTTATTGCATCTTGTTTTGTTATGTTTGGTTATCATCTCTTGGAGGCCTGCTCTTTTCTGAAGACGAAATGGAAGGGGAGTTGATTGGGGAGAGGAGGTAGTGGGACCTGGGAAGAGTGACTGAAGGGAAACTGTGGCCAGGGGGTATTGTATGAAAAAAGAATCTGTTTTCACTTAAAAAATGTTTACCCTTTGCCTATGAACCACCACAATGAGCAGCATGGCTTGATAACACTAAGAGAGCAGTAGGGGCACGAATACCTTGACAACCAACAGTTCCCTAATTGGACTTGAGACCCCTTAAAAAGAGATAAATCATGCCTGGTATTGGAAACCTATCCAGCTACCCAGAACTAGTCAAGTCATATATCTTAGAGTAAAAACTATAACCAAAACTTTACTAAACCATCATAATCCCCAACTACACTCAAGTGTTTGTTCTTATGCCCACGGATAATGTAGTTCTTACCCCTTATCAAGGAAAGTTCTCAATGCAATAGACGCTGACCATTAAAAAAACCACAATTAACCAAAATGCATGGTTGTGGAGCCCAGTCCTAAAGGATGCATCTACAGCCAAAAATCTGGACCTAATGCTCAGGGAACATTGTGAAAGAGGGCCATAAATATTGTAAGTGGCCAGAGGAACAGGCAGTTTGCTGTGAGGTTATGTCTCCAAGTGATGTCAGAAGTTATACACATAAAGTCTCACAAACATGACCACCTAAATGTGAGCTGAACAGATACAACAACTACAGACATGCCAAAGTGGATTGAGGAAAGACCATGAGATCTCAACCCTGAACAAAGTACTGCAGACAACTAATGAATACTGAGAGCAGAATAAATAGTCTCAATAGAGCTCACCAATTGGTTATCCAAGACCAACTTTTCATCATTGAAACCATACATACAGGTAACATTAAACAGACTGAGAAGGTTGTATTCATGCATTGAGAAATATATGTACATATAAATGATATATTTTTATTTAAAAAAAACCATTGAAAAATAGAGGGCCTGAATTTTAAATTATCTAGGAGAAGTCTATGGGAGGATTTGGAAGGGAAAGGAGGAAATGAGAAATGATGGAATTAGATTATGATTTCAAATTTTAATACTTTAAAAGAGTGTGTTTGAAGGGCAGAAAACTCTGGTTCATCTTCAAAGAGTGATTTCCAGCCCAGCTCTATGAAGTGCATGTACATCAGGGAAGACCAGAAGCACCGGAAGTAGCAGCAGGCCCCTATTCCATCACTGTCTTGTGATCATATCTACCTGATTGTCATGCCAATATAGGCAGCAGTTAGCTTAAGGTCAACAAAGTTCAGCCACTAACAAAAAGGAAACAAGAATCATAAAAGAGTAGAAAGGGAAGTCCAAGACCCTCCCCCCTCCATCCAGACCTAGGAAGGACTGGAGGGGGAGAGGGAAGTGTGAGTGGGGGAATGAGAGGGAAATGGGAGAAGGGAAGAAGGTGGAAATTTTGTATGGTATTATTTATAAAGCAATAAAAATAAAGAAAGAGTAGAAGGGGAAAAGAAGGGGGGAGAAAAATGTATAGCTCAATAAAGCAATTTTAAAAGGCACAATCATAAGTTAGCTGGCAGAAACTTTATGAAAGAAACTCAAGAATCCTGAAAAGCAATAAAATCCAAAAATTTTCCAAAGTTCTACAGGCAGTGTTAAGACACTTAGATAAAAATCTTCAAGAAGCTGTTGGGTGTGTACCTTTTACTTTCCTTGAACACATTTACATTTTTCTATTTTTGCTACATTCATCCATTCACTTATTTCTTGTGTGTGTGCCTCCATATGTGTGAGTGTGTACATGCCATAGTGTGTGAAGGTCAGGAAAGAACTTGTGGTAGTTCCTTTTCTCCTTCCACCTTGTGAGTCCCAAGATCAATCTGAGGTCAGGTTTGACAACAAGACTATACCCCTTGAGTCGTCTTGTTCAACCACCATTCATTTTTAAGGAATTCCAACTCAGCTGGATACCATCTTGTTCTGAAGCCTTTTTTTTTTTTGCATCAAAGTCATGGACCTGTTTTCACCTTTAGTTGGACCCCTAAAAGATGAAGAGAACCCCTCCAGCTGCTATGGGTAACAACCTGCAGCTATGTCAGTTTCTATATTCTAGGTTATTCTCATTACAAGGACTAAGCAAATCGAAATAGAGACAATTTAGTGCCAGTCACTAGAAATTGCCATGAATAAGGACATTGGCAAAATAAGGCAGCAAATCTGGGGAAAGTAAAGATTAGGTTTCCTGGAAGAGTGTGAGTTCAGGAGAAACAGCAAAGTTTATTTAGTAAGCTTTAATTTTTTTCATTTCAGTGTGCTGACAAGGAGGGTGTGCCTAGGACATTTGCATGTGTCTGGGCTGTTGGTATGTGGGGGAGCAGGTGCATGTGCAGCCTGAGGTGGATATTGGGAGCCATTCTTGACTGCTCCTGCGCTTGATTCCCTAAGGCAGGGTCTCTCAGTCACACCCAGGTCTCACCAAGATGTCCAGCTTTTCTAGCCCATGTGCTCTAAGAATCTACTATCTCTAATTTCCAAGGATGTAACTATACACAGGCAACATACTCACACAAAAGACATTAAAATAAACATGAAATTCAAAGGAAATGATTATATATATATATATATATATATATATATATATATATATGGATGTGTAAAACAATTACCTTTCCATTCATTAGTCGACAGGTATCTTGACTGCTTCTGTTTCCTTGTTATTGTGAGCCCAGTAGCAATGAACACAGATGAATACATAGATACCTCTGTAGTAGGTAGAGAGACCTTTGTGTAGTTGCCAGGAGTACTATAGCTGGGTGGGGATATTTCTGTTAAATTCTTCAAAGAGTCTGGTCATGCTAAGAAGGAACCGATGCTCTTTACTCTGGAATTCTAAACATCCTCATCACTCTGAAAACCTTGAAACTTGTCCATTCATCTTATGTTTTTCCTATCCTCAGCTGCCTTCCGGCAGCTCATCTGGTGACAGTCACCACTTCTCTTTTCTCTTCCTGGTTGAGAACAGGTTCAAGGGGTGAGGAAAAGGGAGTGGCAAAGAAAAACTGCTCCCCAGAATTTCTACACATTGTTGGACAGAAGTGACCATGGGCGACTCCAGCGAAGAGAGAGAGAAACATCTGTGCTCCTTGGGTGAGGCTGACCTAGGGCTCAGAGCTCAGGGAACAGTTGAGAGGGGCAGCTCAGGTCTCAGCCTGCCCAGGCTCTGACAGTTGATATCTTCCTTCAGTGATGGAGCTTGAGCACCAGCAATTTCTAAGAAACGTTGAACTACAGTTTACTCATGGCTTCAAGAGCTTCTGAAGTAGACAAGGGTTTAGGAAGTACTGAGGAGAGGACAAAAGTAGCAGTTCTTAGTCCTGGGAGCAGGGCATTTGTGGATCCCTGGGTCCTGGGAAGATGGAGGTTGTGGGTCTATGATCTTATGTCTGGGAAACAGAAGCTGTGAAGTTGGAACGATGGTTCTTGAGGGCATGAATACTTCAGTATTTGACCCTGGAGTCTGGAGAGGTGGAGGCTGGGTTCTAGAGTCCTAAGTCCTAAGAACATTGATTCTGAGAACCTGAAATCCTGGAACCTGCAAAGGCAGAGGTGATGGTCTAGTCGTCTGTCCTGAAGAAGTGAGAATTAGAGGCTATATTACTACATCCTAAAGAGGAAGAGGTTGATTCTTGGGTCTTAAAGGGGTGAAGGGTGAGTCTGACCTCCTGTGTCTTGGGAAAGTGGAGTCTAGGAGGTGAAGTACTGTTTAGATGAGGTGTATACTGGGAAACAGGAATCCTCAGCCCTTTGGGGTAAAAGAGGGTACTGAATGCCCCAGTCATAAGAAATAGAGCTGAGGTCTGTAGTCCTGATTCTGTGAAAGTGGCACCTGGGAGCTGATCTCCTGGGAGCTGATCTATTTCACGAAGTAGTAGGGAGTGAGGATCTTCGCTATTGTTGCCAGAGAGTTTGAAACTGGAGGATTGAAATGCAGGGTCCTGTGACAGCTGAGGCTGGAAACAGACATCTGATGCTCCTATGGCAGATGATGGACAGGAAAGCATAGGCAGTGGAAGAATGATGACCGAGAGTCTGTAATCCTGTGTTCAGAAAGGGAAAGAGAGGGCTAGACTATCCCGGTTCAGGGTGTCTAGGGACAATGGCCTGATGGAGAACTCAACTCTCTTTCCTCAGGGTGTCGGGACTGCAATCCTTTCTTCCCTACACTGCAGCTCATCTCCCTCGTGCTCTTGGCTGCTCTCCTCGCGGCTTTCCTTGTCAAAGGTCAGGAAGCTTCAAGATTGGTGCTTTTTGCTCTAACTTTTCATCCTGGGGGTGGTGACATTGAAGCTGTGACTATGGTCTTACACACCTTAGGAACTAGTCATGGGTCTTCTCACAACTCCTGTTTGGTAGAAAGGAAGTAGATTCAGGGGCATGGTCTGACTCCATTTGCCCTGTGGTTCACACTTCCCTGGGCATCAGAATTCCTCTTCTTCAAAGGAGAGAGTTTCAAATAAGATGTTGGGACTTGGGTGTGATACTCTTGGGTACCCAGTACATGTTAGTTAGACCATGGCCTGCTCTGCCTTTATATTTTATTATTTGAGAATTCCATGCATGAATATAATGTTCTGGTCAAGTCCACTACCTCCTCTCTGCCCTCTAATTCTTCCCCTATGCTCCACCACTTTTCCTTCCCAACTTCATGCTCCTTCATTTTCATACTCTACCAAATCCATTTTCTGCTAGCCATATACATGAGTGTAAGACCACCTGCTGGAGTAGGCTCTAGTAGGCTCTAGGGGCCAAAGAGAACTGACTCTCCCTTCCACAGAAGCCATCCATCGCTGACAGTTACTCACCAGGGTTAGGGATTCATATGTCCCTTCTCTATCTATTTTTGGATCTTTTCTACCTCAGCTTGTGCAGGTTTGAGTTACAGTCACAACACTGTGAATCCGTGTGAGCAGCAGCCTGTCGGGTCCAGAAAATACAGTTAATACAGTTTTGTAGCGGTCCTCCACTGCCTCTGGCGGTTACAGTCTTTCTGCCCCTTCCATGATGATCCCTGAGCTTGCAGGAAAGGGTTTGTTAGAGATATCCCAGCTGTGATGAAATCTCCATAGGATTGTATTCTTTGCACACTGAGCCATTGTGAGTGTCTATGTCAATCACAAAGAACTGCAAAAAAGAGCTTCCTGGTAAGTACTGGGAGCTTCTGGTCACTCTAAAGGCTGGACCCCACAGCCTGAAGCAATCAGACCTAACTCCTAATTGCTCTCCTTCTCTGGGTCAGAATGTTAAACAGCAAACAGCATCTGTGTGTGGTTTAACAGCCTCCAGTGTGTGGTACCTGGCTCCTCTGTGCTCTTTGTCACCTATGCTATGTTGAACAAATCCTTTGCTGTGACCCTTCCCATGACTCCCTGGAAGTGGAAGAAAGTCATATATTTCCTTTATTTGGAGAATTTACCTGAAGGTTGCTGTGATCTTGCCCGGCCATCTTTTCATGAAAGCTCGCTCTCTTACACTTACTTGAAACTCTTTTAAAGGTGAAGGGAAGCCTACCTGTTACATTGTTTTTTTTTCCATATAGTAGTGTTTTATTTCTAATATTCTGGTTATAGTCTTGAGATTATATACCTCTAAAAATATACAGAGTTTATATACCTCTGATTGAACTAATCCCTGAAAGCTGATTTTGCGTCAGTTCCTTTCCTGAACCAATAGCTTCCTCTCTTCTTACATCTATCACCATTTAATGTTTTCATCTTCACTTTTTGACACAGGCTCTGAAGTTCATAGCTTCCAGGAGCAGGAGCAGGAAAAGCAACGCATACACCAGGAACTGGAACAGTTGAAGGCTGGACTAGGTCAGTGACCAGAAACTGGATCTCCAAGGGTATGACAAGGTTTCCTTGTGGTATGAAGTGACTTTAGAGACTGGACCTCCAGTCCCTCAGCTTCTCTATCTGTTGATTGGGAACACAGAGTAACATTAAAGCCAGCACTCACTAGACACACGGGGCAGTGCACACAGAAGACAATCAACTGAACCAGACTCCTGACTCTGTTGTGACATTTAAAGTCCCTGCTAACTATTCTATGTAGTTATGTGATGTGGTCACGGCCTCCTGGGTTATCCTGGAGGGAACAGACTCAGGGATTTAAGAGGGGAATTGATTTGCCTGGGCAGATATCTCAGTGAGTCCAGTGCTTACATTACAATCGTTTGACCTGGTTTTGGATCCCTCCCACTCACCTAGAAGCTGAGTATAGCTGCACACACCTGTAACTAAGGAATGCTGGGGAGACAGGCAGATTCCAGGGCTCACTTGGTAGCCTGGCCAAAACAAGGAGGTCTTGGTTCAATGAAAGAACTGGTCTCAAATGTAAGATAGGAAGGGAGGAAAGAAAGAGAGAGAGAGAGAAAGAGAGACAGAAACAGAGAGACAGAGAAAGACATAGAGGTGGGGAGAGAGAGAGAGAGAGGAAAAGGGAGGGAGGAAGGAAGGAATGACACACTGGCTGGCAGTACTAGCTGGACTTAGTAGTATAATAACAAACAGGGTGAAGTTGGCAGGATATGTGGTTGGGCAGTTCTGATAGTGGTCTGAAGGGAGCGAATGGGGTGGATTTGACTAAGAGATATCGACTGCATACAGATATTCATGCAATAACTGTCAGATTTTAGAGTTCATAAATTTTAAGAAGAGGGGAGAGTGATGCACTGAAGGGTTTAAAAGGATGAAAGGGAAGGGAGAGATGTTCTAATTAAACTATAATCTAAAAAGCAAGACGACAAGGATATTGTCTGTATGTATCAAATATTTGAAAATAAATGATAAGTGTTTTCATTAACAATTTTAGCTAATCTACAATGACATAATTCCCTTTCCTTGTTTGTAACCTCTCCCAGGTTTCTCTCTGAAACTGGTGGTTTTTTATTTCATTTTTATTGCTTCAAATGCATAAAACTTTAAAAAATAGAGACTGGAGGAAGACTTCCAACATCTACTTCTGACCTCCACTTGCACACACACAGAGCAGTGCACATACACACACAGGAATGCAACAAAAACAACAAAAGATAGGGGAATGTGGTCCCCTTGTGCAGTTTCAAGGGAGGGTGCCAACTCTCGAAGACTTAAAGGCAGGATTGATATGTACATGGATACCATTGTGTGTTCAGTCTGATTCGCCTCCCTCCAACAGACCGCCTGTGCCGCCCCTGCCCCTGGGACTGGACCTTCTTCCAAGAAAACTGTTACTTCTTCTCCACATTTAAGCAGACGTGGATGGAATCTGTCACTGCCTGCCAGGAAGTAGGGGCCCAACTTGTTGTCATCAAGAATGATAAGGAACAGGTCTGTTGAGCCGGGACTTTGCACTTGTGTGGGCATGACTCTAGCTAGATAGAAATTTTCAGATGCGTTTTCTTTACTACACTTGAAAAGGGAAGATAACGTGGCTATGGATAGGGAGGGGCTGGTCTAAGAATGTACACCTAGATTAAATATAAATGGTATCAAGGATGAATGCTTTAGGGAATCCTTAATATGAAGGGGACACTTTTTGAGTGCTGACTAATATAGCAAGAACTTCTGTAGGTTTACAAAGTCCTGATCTGGGTCCTGTAGGGATGACTTGGCAGGTCAAAGTTGTTACCAAGCCCAGAGACCAGAATTAAATCTCTGAGACCCACATGATAGGAAGAGAACCAACTCCTACAAGTTTTCCTCTGTCTACACACACCTTCACATGCTCTCTCACACACAACTTCACACACACACACACACACACACACACACACACACACACACACACAAAGTTTATTATTCTAAAGAGATAATCCCTAGAGAAATGTCCAGAGTCAGACTTTTATAAGTTTGGGAAGCTGGGAGCAAGTTTCCTGTCACATTATTTTAGTTCAGCAAAGCATATGAGATGAAGGGCAGCCAGATGTCAAAAATCTGGATCTGTCAAGTCTCAGCACATGCTGCTTCTTAATTTTCTGTCCCAGAGTGAGCTGGTATGAGATCTGGACCGATCTCTTCCTATCTGTGCCTGTGCACGTGTGTGTGCATGCGTGTGGGTATCTGATCACATGTGTGGGTTTGTTGTTGCAGTAGGAAGCTAAGGCTCTGACTGCAAGCAGAACTATGGGCTGAGATTCTGAAACGACAAAATTAGAAAATGATGGAACCCAGTCATGACTTTTCCTCCTCCCCTGCAGAACTTCCTGCAGCGGATGTCTGAGAAGAAAGGCCATGCATGGATGGGACTGTCAGACATAAGAAAGGAAGGCAAATGGGTATGGATGGACGGTTCACCACTGCAATGGAGGTAATACAGCGTGCTGGGAGTGAAATTATGCTCCAAGAAATTGTTGTGGTTCCTACCAATCCCTCGGACTCCTAGACTTGAGAGTTGGTTTATTGGGATGAATACTGACGTAAGTTCATACTGACTTTTCATTTCTACCACCTGATCTGTGGTAGATATTCAATATTTCTTCCCTAGGTGTCGAGGACCAGCCTCAACAAAAATACCACGTGCCAGGGTAAGGGTATAAGAATTAGAAACATAAGGAAAGAGTACAAAAACATGAAAATAATAAAACAGAAAAACATAGAATAGTATCAGGAGGGAGTTCCAGTGAACAGACCAGTTGAGGGTCTTGGGCTACATCCATAGTTAAACATTCTGTTACTAGAACAAAACAAGTCACGCTCACATTCTAGACCAAATATTCTGTAGGCAAACTACGCCCTGGGAAGAATCTAATTTTATCTCCTTAAAACTGGAAGCTTAGTTGAATCCTTAGATTTTTGTTTGAGGTAGAAACAATAACCTTGAAGGAATAGAGGTAAGTTCCAACTCTCTGACTTTTGGTCAAGTTGGAAATAGGCTCACATTTTTGGGTCTCCACACTAGGGAGGTGTGAATAGCTTCTGGTCACTGGGGTGGGGGTGGAAACTCAGGTGATAATCCGATGACCTTCTCCACACCTCCTATAAGGGAATGGAAACTGTCCATCCACTCAACTGAGATGGGTTTTGCAAGCAGATACTCCTGACCCAATGCAAATGGAGACTGTTTTGCTCAGAGGATTGTGTTCTGAGGCCATGAGTGATAGAATGCAGGGTACTTACTCATGGATAATCTAAAACTAGGAGTGTGCTTGCCTTCATAACACAACTTGTCATACTTAAAGATCCATGATGTCATGCGAGCTACACAGGAGTTGCCCCATACCATGGGAGAACACGAAAGGAAACAGGTGGAGGGATGACGGTCAAAGCTTTTCTATTGATGTCCATGGAAGAAAACATGGAAGATTGTAAACTTGGCTAGTTTGGAAAGTCTGTAGGTGATGAGATGTCATGATCCTCTATTTTCAGTATGAGGCAGGCTTAGAGATCATTAATGAATCACAGGTAAGCGGAGGGCACTGACTCCTGATTTCCCCAGCTGGCGCTTGCTTGTCAGGAGATCTCAGTTTATATTAGGGTTAGAAAGCTACAGAGAGGTTGCTCTGTGACTAGGTCCATGTATCAGGGATGGTGGAAATCCCCCAGGGTATTTGTTACACAAGACTGTGTGTCCTGACTCAGGAGGATGGGAATTTGAGAAGGAAGCAATACTAGACAATGGGAAGATTGTTTCTTGCTGAAGAACCTAGCCAGTGAGGAATAAAGCAGATAGAAAAAAAAATGCGGTAAGGACTATAAAAATCATTGCTTTGCATCAAATTTGCATAGCAGTCTTTTTTTTTTTGCCTGTTGTTCAAACTGATACCTGATTCTGCAAAACCAGACATAAAACTGACTCAACTTCACAATTTGAAGTATCTTGATTCTGTATTGGCAGAATAAGGGCTTCTCGCATGAGTAACTTAGGCATGCCATTAGGTTCTGGGTGAGGTATGGCTGCCATATGCACGTGGGACAGATGTGATATGAAAGCATCGCCAGAGTTAGGAATATTGACAGCATAGAGTTGGACAGAAGCTCATGTTATTTGGGGATTTTCATTTTCAGCAAATATTGGTCTCCAAAGGAGCCCAACAACATGGGCGATGAAGACTGTGCAAACTTTTCAGATAATGGATGGAATGATAGTTTATGTCTCACAGAGCAATTTTGGATCTGCAAGAAGCCTGCATCTCCCTGCTCTAGGTGAAATCTATCCAACCCCATGGCCATTGTATGCCCCACCTACTTATCATTTAATCAGACTTTAAGTACATTCATTTCCATTCCTTCTGCCTTTCTGTGGGTATTGGACTGCCAACTATAGATTTAGAATCTACTTTTCATCACATTTTTCCCCCAAATGACTCAGCCACTGCTCTGCCCTCTCCTGTGCTTACAGTTTCCTTTGGGTGAGACTGTGGTTCTGACCCATATTTTCAGTGTTTAAAATTCTGGATTACCATTTGTGGTCTTCTGACTGAGAATGTTCCACAGAGGCTTGCATGTCCGAACACTTGGTTTCCAGTAGGTGATACTATTTCCTTCTCTACTTCCTCCACTTCCTCCTCCTCCTTCTTCATCTTGGACAGGGTTTCTCTGTATAACAGTCCTGGCTGTCCTGGAACTCATCTGTAGACCAGGTTGGACTTGAACTCACAAAAATCCACAAGTCTCTGCCTCCCAAGTGCTGGGCTTAAATGGCTGAGCCACCATAGGTGATGCTATTTGAAGACTCTGTGGAATTGGACCCACGGTAGAGAGAACATACCATTAGGGGTGGGTTTTGGAGTTTACATTTTCACCTCATTTGCTGTTCTCACTCTGTGTCCAATGTGTAGATGGAAATATGACCAGCCAGCTTCCTGATCCTGCTACCATGCTTTAGTTTTCCCTGCCTGTTACTGTGCCTCTGCAACCATGATGAACTCTATCTCTTTGGAACCATAAGCCAAAATAAACTCTTCCATCCCTATATTACTTTCTGTCTGGGTATTTTATCATAGCAGCAGAAAAGTATGTCAATCAGCCGGACTGTGTTGGCGCACGCCTTTAATCCCAGCACTCGGGAGGCAGAGGCAGGCGGATCTCTGGGAGTTCGGGGCCAGCCTGGTCTACAAGAGCTAGTTCCAGGACAGGCACCAAAGCTACAGAGAAACCCTGTCTAAAAAAACAAAAAAAAGTATGTCAATCAAATCAAATACTTAAGAGATGAGAAGCAGTACTAGGAATCAGGTATATTGGGCATTTGGCTTCCTGCAACAGGAAGGGCTATCACCATCTAAGGTTCATCTTGGGGGACCCAAGTATGCTAATGTATTTTATTAGGAGAGGAAGGATGTATAGTGAGAGCATAAGCAATAAGGCTATCTCCTATCGCTTGTGTGGATCATTCTTAACTACAGCATATGTATCCTTATCCTTCTAACTGGAGACTTGAAGTTTATCCTCACCTATGTACCAAGTTGCTTTAGTTTTCTTTAAACAGACATGCTACATTTCAGAAAGTTAAACCCTCCAGCCACTTACAAGCTTCACATACATGAAATCTAGGAATAAACTAGAGAAGGCATTAAGAAAGTAGTGAGTTTCTTCACCATTTAGGCCTCAAGTTATTTCTTTTTGTCACATTATGAATAAAATCACTGGGCGTCTTTTTGTTCCTTTTTCAGATTACTTGACTCTCCTGGAACCACAGTGTCAACTGTGGAGGCTGGTTCTCTGTGTTCAGAAATCCTACTGCCACTGTTAAGAGGATCTAACTGGGGACCCGTGTTCCCAGAATTCTTTTCATACACTATGAAAAAAATGTCCACTGCTTCTCGTGCGACACCAGTGACAAACTAAAGTACAACTTCACAAAAGTATAACTTTGGGGATCAGCAAGTGTGTTGGGATTCCTTATATAGTGTGGGTGAAGGGTTATCCTCAGGAACGTGGGTGATATTAAAGCAGATGCACCACTGGAAAGTCTCCCCGTCGTGGGGAATGGCTTTCCTATAGCTACATAGACAGACTTTTACTTTCCAGTTACCCTCCCACTGTCTGGCATCTGCTGAGGCCTTGAAGCCACATGCAGTTAGGATAGCAATACATACTAAGGATGGAAAGGTGTGACTAGAAGCATGAATCACAGGTGTGAGCCCAACAACTTCCCCAACCCCTCCATCTAGGAAAAAAATGTTAACAGTTAACAGACTTGAAGTTGAGGGTCTTTTTCAAGTAGTCACACTTAATCTGATGAAGGTAGCAGCTGTTACACTCTGCGGACAGCATTATGGAACATCTAGGAACCAATCTGTGCTTTCAGCACATCATCCACCATGGTATATGGAGATTAACATAAGCAAGATAGACTAGTATGGTGCGGGACAATCAATAATATTTTAAATAAACGCTGATTGGCCAGCAGTCAGGCAGGAATTATATATGGGACAATCAGACAAGAAGTACAGGTGGGTCAAGGAGAACAGGAGAATTCTGGGGAGAGGATGTAGACCCAGCCCAGACACAGAAGAAGTAAAATGTGACTGCCTCGCTGAATAAGGTACCAAGCCACATGGCTAGCATAGACAAGAATAATGGGCTAATATAAGTTGTAAGAGTTAATAAAAGCCTGGGCTAATGGGCCAATCAGTTTATAACTAATGTAGACTTCTGTGTGATTTCTTTGGAATTAACAATTAGAGGAACCGGGCAGGACAGAAACCCCAACAACACTAGTATATATAGCAAAACAAGCAAAAAAAAAAAACAAACAAAGAAAAAAAACCCACCTGCCTGGAAATGGCAGTAGGTCCCTAGTTTTATTTCTACTGATTAATAAAAATCATTTTTATCACAAAGGTAATATACTAGAGAAAGAAATCATTTTAACTACTACTTGAGGTTGATGTGCATCACAGCATAGAAGTCTCAGAATGAGGAGTTGAATTCAAATCTAAAAATCAGATGTTAAAAACAAACAAGCAAGCAAACGAACACAAAAACAGATATGACATTTTTCAGGAAAATGGATGAAGCTAGGAAACATTATTTTGAGTGAGGTAACCCAGATACAGAAAGACAATTATCACATGTACTCACTCATAGGTGGTTTTTAAACATAAAGCAAAGAAACCAGCCTACAAACAACAATCCCAGAGAACTTAAACAACAATGAGGACTCTAAGAGAGACTTACATAGATCTAATCTACATGGGAAGTAGAAAGTAGAAAAAGACAAGATCTCTTGAGTAAATTGGGAGCATGGGTACCTTGAGGTGGGGAGGGGGGTTGAAAGGGAGGGGAGAGACAGGGAAGGGAACAGAGAAAAATGTAGAGCTCAATAAAAATCAATAAAAAAACAGTTATGGCTGCAGGCCTGTAGGGGTGGGAGACAGGAAAATCACTGGGCCTTGATGGCTGACACTCTAGCTCCAGAATCAATAAGAGACTCTGTATCAAGGGAATAAAATGGAGAATGAAAGAACAGGACAACTGAAGTCCTCTGGCCTCTGTTCATGAACACACACACACAGATGTACACTCAAAACATAGGCGTACAGTACACATGTACCATCACACACACACATACACAAACACACACACACACACACACACACACACACACACACTCCAACAGTCTACCACCAGTGCGCTCTATTTTCATGTTGCCAACACCAAATCTCCCTGAAATTCATGGATGGTCTGATGTGTGCCATGATATGCCAGATGCACAGAATCTCCTATTGCTCCGCCAGTCCTGCTATCCAGGTCCCTATTTCTCTTTTTGAAAAAAGTATATTCAGAATGTGAGGAACATAGGTGGCCAATAAAATCTGTGATCCCAAGCAGTTCTGGGTACTGAGGAACAGTAGTAAAAGTGAACATCTCACAGTTGTGTATCAGCTGTCTAACCTGGGGTGAGCCTGTGAGACTCTCATGGGGGAAAGCATCTTAAATTTCAGCATGCTGAGGTTCCCATTTATGCTCTTTCCATTCATATGAGAATTTGATGTCCAGACACTCCATTAAAAATATATTATTCAAGCAGTGTCTGTGTTCAATAACTTTGCAAAGAGAGAAGTATCCGTGTCTGAAGAGATGGGGACTCTTCTTCTCAGACCCTGTTATTGGCAATGTAAATTAATAAAGCCACAGTGGAATCAGTATAGAGGTGCTTCAAAACATCGAAAGTAGAAGAACCATATGATCCAGCGTCATGGCAGGAGGTATGTACCTGATGGGATGGAATTGAGTGCAAAAATAGATCTACATATGCATACTTAGTGATTCACTCGTAAGAAGAGCCTGATTACATCCATCAAGAGATTAATGGACTTAGAAAATAGGTGTGTGTGTGTGTGTGTGTGTGTGTGTGTGTGTGTGTCCATCATCAAGAAGAATGAAGTTATGCCTATTGTGATAGGAGGTTGCTTGTTTGTTTCCTGGACACCTGGCAGCTCAGACTCAAAATAACCACACAGAAATTGTATTAATTAAATCACTGCTTGGCCCATTCGCTCTAGATTCTTATTGGCTAACTCTTATATTTTAATTTAACCCATTTCTAGTAATCTTTGTATCGCCATGAGGCTGTGGCTTAACTGGTAAAGTTCCCAGCATCTGTCTCCAGTGGGACTACATGGCTTCTCTCTCACCCTACCTCCTTTCTCCCAGCATTCAGTTTATTTTTCCCCCACCTAGCTAAGTCCTGCCTTGCTATAGGTCCAAAGCAGTTTCTTTATTCATTAATGGTAATCACAGCATACAGAGGGAAACCCTCATATCATATGCCATTTTCACAAAAATAAGTTAGAGCTTGGTATCATAATGATAGAGAGAAGAAATCATTAAATAATACTGGAGAAACTTGTAATATATAATCTCTGATCAGTAAATCAAAAGAGAAAAAACACACACAGAGACAAACACACAGAGAAAGAGACACACTCAGCACAAAACTAACAGTAATCAACAATATGGTTCATCAATATCTCTCATCACAAATGATCTCAACTCCCTAACAAAACCCACAGACTAACAGAATGCATGATTAAACAGGACAATACTTATGTTGTATTCAAGAAAAAAACCTTAACACTAAGGGTAGACATCACCCCAGGGTAAAATGTTGGGAAAAGATACCCCAAGCAAATAGATCTTAGAAGTAATCTGGTATAGACATTTTAATATCTAGCAAAATAGACTATAATGGCTCTCTCGAACATGATATCTCTTTCCTTGCTCTTATCTCTGTCCTTCCTCCATCTTGACTATCCCATTCCCTCAAGTTCTCCTCAACCCTCCCCTTATCCCTTTTCTTCTACTCCCTGCCCCCATGCTCCCAAATTTTGTCAGGCAATCTCGTCTATTTCCAATTTCCAGGTGGGTCTATATATGTTTTTCTTTGGGTTCACCTTATTACTTAGCTTCTCTAGGATCAATGTCCTTTGTTTATGGCTAGCTAGTATCCACTTATGAATGAGTACATACCATATTCATTTTGGGGGTTCTGGGTTACCTCACTCAAGATAGTGTTTTCTAATTCCATATATTTGCATGCAAAATTCAAGATGTCATTACTTTTTTACTCCTGAGTAGTACTCTAAAATGTAGATGTGCCACACTTTCTTTATCCATTCTTCAATTGAGGGACACCTAGGTTGTTTCCAGGTTCTGGCTATTACAAACGCTGCTATGAACATAGTTGAACAAATGTCTTTGTATTACAATTGAGCCACTTCTGGGTATATGCCCAAGAGTGGTCTTGCAGGGTCCTGAGGTAGGTTAATTCCCAACTTCCTGAGAAACTGCCACACTGATTTCCAAAGAGGTTGCACAAGTTTGCATTCCTATCAGCAATAGATGAGTGTTCCCCTCACTCCACATCCTCTCCAGCATAGGCTATTATTAGCATTTTTTATCTTAGCCATTCTGACAGGTATGAGATGGTATCTCATAGTTGTTTTGATTTGCATTTCCCTGATAGCTAAGGAGTTGAACATGTCCTTAAGTATCTTTTAGCCATTTCAAATTCTTCTGTTGAGAATTCTCTGTTTAGTTCAGTACCCCATTTTTTAATTGGGTTACTTAGAATTTTACTATCTAATTTCTTGAGTTCTTTATATATTTTGGAGATCAATCCTTTGTCTGATGTGGGGTTTGTGAAGATCTTTTCCCATTCAGTAGGCTGCATTTTTGTCTTATGAATAAATAGAATTATTGAGGTTTAATTAACAACTTTATTTGGTAGCAAAAAACATAGCCAATGCCTGCAAGAACAGAATTCCAACCAGGCTGAGGCCTGAGCAGTTGGACTGCTGCCAGGAAAGCAGGTCAGGAGCAATATAGCTGCATTTTAAAGCACTGCCTCTGTGCCAACAGAATAACAACATTTGCTATTCAGTGCATGGCAGGATGGAGAGTTCATATCAGTAGGTATTGCCACTTGCTGCTTTCAGGATTCTGGAAACTAGTCTTGCACTTGGAAATCATGGGAGGAACCCAGGACTTCTAATGACTGTGCTCTTGTTGCAGATAAACTGAGAAGTAAGCAGATTTAGTAAGACACTTGGGAAATCCTTTAGGAGAGAGTTAAATAATATTAAAAATAAAAATATTTCTCATGTTAAGAATCAGAAATATCACAATGCAGGGAGTTAGGACTCTGTATAGTGTTTCTATGGATGACTTGCAAAAGGAAAGAAATAAATGAGGAGATAATCACTTAACAGGAATTGACATTTGCTGATTACTATTACTATTATTTTGTAGTTTATATTTTATCCCTAAAGAGTGGTTTGATATCTGTGCCAAATAAGAAAAATTAACTTATAATCTACATTCCTTAGAAAGATTTACTAATGAACATACAGATGAATTTAGAGCAGAACCTATAATACTACTGCCTTATGAAACTAAAGCTCAATGTTATTAGAAAATCAAACTTAATTTACCTAGTTGCCATACAAAAACAACCACCAGATGATAGGTACTTCCAAGGCTATGCAGAAGTTACTGGGATCCTGTAGATATGCTATATTTGAAGAGATTTAAGAAGGCAGTCATTTCATATGGTATACATTTGCCCTTTGTGAAACAGATGTTAAATTAATGGACAACTCAGAACAGAAATATTCTACAAGACAGGAAAGATTTCGCAGCAGCAATATTGGAAGCTGGTCCTCAGCTACAATAGAAAACAAAGTGGAGAAAAGAAGCTAGGATTATAGTACAGTGAAGTAGGGCTAAAGGTATTGAAATTTTCCAAGATCAGCTTCTTAGTAAAGGCCAGTATGCTGATTTGCAAAGACAGTTTAGATTTGATGATCACACCTTGCTCTATGCTGTATAGCAACTTTGGGTTTTTTTGTTCTTTTTTTCTTTTTCTTTTTTTTAAAATTTATTTATTTATTAAATATTTCTGTCTCTTTCCCGCCACCGCCTCACATTTCTTCCCCCCCCCCCAATCAAGTCCCCCTCCCTCGTCCTCCCAAAGAGCAATCAGGGTTCCCTGCCCTGTGGGAAGTCCAAGGAACCCCCACCTCCATCCAGGTCTAGTAAGGTGAGCATCCAAACTGCCTAGGCTCCCACAAAGCCAGTACGTTCAGTAGGATCAAAAACCCATTGCCATTGTTCTTGAGTTCTCAGTAGTCCTCATTGTCCGCTATATTCAGTGAGTCCGATTTTATCCCAGGCTTTTTCAGAAAGTATGGAATATCTACATATTAGAGTACTACTCAGCAGTAAAAAAACAAAGACTTCTTGAATTTTGCATGCAAATGGATGGAAATAGAAACACTATCCTGAGTGAGGTAAGCCAGATCCAAAAAGAAGAACATGGGATGTACTCACTCATATTTGATTTCTAGCCATAAACAAAGGACATTGAGCCTATAATTAGTGATCCTAGAGAAGCTAAATAAGGTGAACCCAAAGAAAAACATATAGGCATCCTCCTGAATATTAACCTTCATCAGGCGATGAAAGGAGACAGAGACAGAGACCCACATTGGAGCACCAGACAGAAATATCAAGGTCCAAATCAGGAGCAGATGGAGAGAGAGCACAAGCAAGGAACTCAGGACCGCGAGGGGTGCACCCACACACTGAGACAATGGGGATGTTCTACTGGGAACTCACCAAGGCCAGCTGGCCTGGATCTGTATAGCAACTTTGAATGCTTGATACAGGGTTGAAGAATCATGAAAGAGGACTGACTCATTTACTAAAATTATACAAGTCCCAAAAGAAGGTTTCACTGATAGCTTTACAAAGATCAACTTCAGCTGTAAAGAGAATGCTATAAGATCCAGAAGTTAAACAAATATTAATCTAATCTTTGGCTTTTGAAACTGCTAACTCAGAATGCAAAAGGGTGATTAGGAGCCTTGGCCCCATCCCCAATTGGAAAGGTGAGTATCTGGGTCCCCAGCTGGAGGGCCCTACTCTTTAGGTCTTAGCCACTACAGGTACATCCCACACTCACCCCAAACCAATGAAGTCCCAGAGACCTGAGAGTAGCATACCCCCACCCCCACCCACCCCCATTGCATCTGCAACCACAAAGCCTTGTCCTCGCCTAAACTTCGAGGAGATCCAGAGCCATATCAGTGTACACCACAGGCACAGACCCACCTGCATCCAAAGGAGGAGGGACTACCTAAGTCACAGGTCCCACCAGCACTAAATAGAGGAAGAGGAACACCCTGAAGCACAGGTCCTACCCACAGCCACTGGAGGAAGAGATAGGCACATGGCAGTGTAAAAACATGTTTAACAACATAAAGAGAAACATGGCACCACCAGAAACTAGTATTTCTATACCAGCAAGACCTGAACATCTCAACACACATGAAGCAATAAATAAAGTTAAAAATAACTTTATGAAGATGATAGAGGCTATTAAAGAGGAAATGAAAAAATGCCCTTAAAATTTTGAGGAACTCATTGGAACTCTGAAACACAGCCTGTTATTAGAGAAAGGACCAAGAGGTGAGTGACCACCCACACAGCCGGACACCCCACTGTCTAGGCCCTCTATAATGGGGCAAAAACCTGGGCCCTCCTCCATTTGCCTCGGCTTCTCTAGACAGCCAGAAGTTGAGTTTCCTGAAGGTAGGCTGCTCCAATATCCCCATTCTATCCTCAGAGCCTGAAAACTACAAGTCTCACTTTGTCCCCAAACCCTCCTAACACCCCATCCCCACAACCTCCATGGAATTTTGAATCACATCCTGTTACTACAAAGAGAGGACCAAGCGGTGAGTGACTACCCATCTGGTGGGACACCCTATTCTCTAGGCCCTCAATACCAGGGCAAAACCCTGGACATCCCTCCCCGACCTGCCTCTGCTTTTCTAGTAAACCAGCAGGTGAGTTTCCTGCAGGTAGGCTGCTCCAACACCCACATCCCATCCAAATAATTTTCAGTACCCTCTGTCATTGACTGGGTTTTATGTGTCAAATTGGCTGTATCTTTCTCCAGAGTGCTGAATTTTTCTTTTAGTAAATTACTACCATTTCTAGAAGTACGTCATTTGACTGAGTTTTGTTAGTTAAATTTGCCGTATCCTTCTTCAGATTTTTGAATTGTCCTTTTAGAAGATTGGTATCAGTCTGTAAACAATAAAGTACCTCAGTTGACTGAGTTTTGTTGGTTAAATTTTTCATATCCTTCTTCATAGTTCTGATCTCTCCTTTTAGAAGATTGATTTCAGTCTGTACCATTTCTAAAAGTGGCTCATTCTTGGCCCTGTTATCAAACCATATTTTTAAGGAAAAAATATTGAGTGCAAGACTAATCCTCAGAATCAAAGTAGTGATGTAGGAGGGAAATCATATAAGTCTTGAAAAACCTTGTACATGGTGTAAAAGGCTATTGAAACCTTGAAAGGTTAAATTGTCCATAATCTTGCCTTTTAAATTATAGACTTACATTAAATCTTACCTTTGGTTAGTTAGCTGAAGTAGGTGAAATAGCCATTACCTGCCAGTAGGTGTCATGGTGTACTCAGAGCCACGTGGCTGGTTTAAATCTGATTTTAGTGTTCAATGATAAAATATATGCTCAGATTAAAAACAGTTATTTAGTGTAAATTACAAGATGTGTACTCTTCAGAGGTCCCTGAGTGTTTGACAGCCACAAACAACAGTTGGTGGAGGGAGGCAGGTGCCTCCTGCTCAGGACAGAGGGTGCATTGCCTGCGATGGCAGTGACAGCCCTGGGCATGAGCTCAATGGCCTTTTCCGTCTTGGCCTTCCATATCTCTCTGCCTGTTGCACCCTCAACACTGCCTGAGCTTCTGAAAGCACAGAAAAAACTGGACCCAGAAGTTTCCTGCAGGGAGTAAACCAAAGGGTACTCAAAGGAATGAGATCTGGAAGATGGATGTGTTCCACTTTACAGAATTTGGTCAATTAAAATATGTACAACACACCATAGACATGTATTCAGGTTTTCAATGGGCAACTGTCTTGAGCTCGGAAAAGGCTGATTCAGTAATCATGCATTTACTAGAAGCTATGACCATCATGGGCATTCTTGCACAAATAAAGACAGACAATGGTTCAGCATATGTATTTTAAAAAATGAAACTCTTTTGCCTATTACAATATGAAACATATTACGTATATGCCAAATAATCCTACAGATAAGGCAGTTATAGAAAGGTAAAATCATACTATAAAAGATAAGCTGAATAAAGAGAAATGAATGGAAAATACCCCCCCCCAGATATAGATTGCATAATGCTTTATTAATCTTAAATTTTCTTAACACTAATGAAAAAAGAACAACAACATCAGAGAGGCATTCGATAATGGAAAAACTTCTGAATTGAATCAACCAGTGTATTTCAAGGATGTGTTGACCTCAAAATGGAAACTAGGAGATGTGTTATGTTGGAGAAGGGGTTTTGCTTTTGTTTTCATAGCAGAAGAAAAACTATAGGTACCATAAAAATTAATAAAAATTCACAAGCTCCCCCCATCCTCCCCTTCTCATGTTTCTCACCCCATTTCCCCTTAGCCCCATGCCACGTCACCCCCAAGTTCCCAGTTTTTGCCCGGCAATCTTGTCTACTTCCCATATCCAGGCAGATGACTATATGTTTTTCTTTGGGTTCACCTTCTTTTTTTATTTATTTTTTTTAAATTTATTTATTTATTAAAGATTTCTGCCTTCTCCCTGCCACCGCCTCCCATTTCCCTCCCCCTCCCCCATGAAGTCACCCTCCTTAGCTTCTCTAGAATCACAAATTATATGTTCAATGTCCTTTACTTAAGGCTAGAAACTAATTATGAGTGAGTACATCCCATGTTCATCTTTTTGGGTCTGGGTTACCTCACTCAGGATAGTGTTTTCTATTTCCATCCATTTGCATGCAAAATTTAAGATGTCATTGTTTTTTACTGCTGAGTAGTACTCTAATATGTATAAACTCCACACTTTCTTCATCCATTCTTCCATTGAAGGGCATCTAGGTTGTTTCCAGGTTCTGGCTATTACAAATAATGCTGCTATAAACATAGTTGAACAAATGCTTTTGTCATATGATAGGGCAACTCTTGGGTATATTCTCAAGAGTGGTATTACTGGATCTTGGGGTAGGTTGATCCCAAATTTCCTGAGAAATCGCCACACTGATTTCCAAAGTGGTTGCACAAGTTTGCATTCCCACCAGCAATGGATGAATGTGCCCCTTCCTCCACAGCCTCTCCAGCAAAGACTATCATTGGTGTTTTTGATTTTAACCATTCTGAGAGGTGTAAGATAGTATCTCAAAGTTGTTTTAATTTGCATTTCCCTGATCACTAAGGAGGTTGAGCATGACCTTAAGTGTCTTTTGGCCATTTGAATTTCTTCTGTTGAGAATTCTCTGTTCAGTTCAGTGCCCCATTTTTTAATTGGGTTAATTAGCATTTTAAAGTCTAGTTTCTTGAAGGTTAGATATGGGAGCAGAGAAATATATATCCTAATTAAGGGAGCCATCTTAGGGTTGGCAAGAGACTTGACTCTAGAGGGGCTCGCAGGTGTCCAGGGAGATGTCCCCAGCTAGTACCTTGGGCAACTGAGGAGAGGGAACCTGAAATGACCCTATCCTATAGCCATACTGATGAATATCTTGCATATTACCTTAGAACCTTCATCTGGCGATGGATCGAGATAGAGACAGAGACCCAAATTGGAGCACCAGACTGAGCTCTTAAGGTCCAGATGAGGAGCAGAAGGAGGGAGAACATGAGCAAGGAAGTCAGGACCACGAGGGGTGCACCCACCCACTGTGACAGTGGAACTGATCTATTGGGAGCTCACCAAGGCCAGCTGGACTGGGACTGAATAAGCATGGGATGAAGCTGTACTCTCTGAACGTGGTGGACAATGAAGGCTGATGAGATGCCAAGGACAATGGCACTAGGTTTCGATCCTAATACATGAACTGGCTTTGTGGGAGCCTAGCCTGTTTGGATGCTCACCTTCCTGGACCTGGATAGAAGTGGGAGGACCTTGGACTTCCTGCAGGGCAGGGAATCTGGACTGCTCTTCAGTCTCGAGAGGGAGGGGGGAATGGAGTGGGGGTAGGGGGAGAGGAGTGGGGAGAGGGGGAAGGGACTAGGAGGAGGGGGCGATTGTGGGAGGAGGGGGAGGGAAATGGGAAACGGGGAGGAGGTGGAAATTTTTTTCAACAACTAAAAAAAAATAGAAAAAAAGAAAAAGAAAAAAAATTCACTTTGAAAAGGAGAAATCTCTTGAAAAAGAGAAATGACAGCTTATCCACAATGGTGACAACCATATAGATGGTAAGGAAAACAAATAGGGTTGGGGCAGGGTTCTGCTCTTATCTTTACAGGAAAATACACATATTCAAAAATTCAAGAGACCCTGAATGTTTGAATGCTGACAGAAGGAAAAATAACTATCTACTAAGGATCATCTAGAAAAAGGAATATGAGTGATGAGGTCAGGTAACTAATATATATACATTTAAGTATATGTCTATGAATATATAGAGCTGGTTTTGGAGTTGGATAATCCTCTGTACTTTTCTAAGTCCATGCTTGTTGTTAAAAGGAATTTTCAGAGTTTCTGTCTCATTTCAGGAGCCATCTGGTATGGGACAGAAGGAAGACTTTAGGAAAAAATTTACTTTCTCCATGCCTATTTTCTCTATATCATATTCTTTATTGGATACAGGTCTCTAAGAATAATGTTTACATTTTCTACAATGAACAATAGATTTTCTTACAGATCCTTTTCATGCAGTAATCTTTGAAGTTTCCAGGAAGAAGATGGGGCCCCACAGCAACAACTCCACCTGGTTGAGATGACATCATGATGCTGATAGCACTACTATAAGACCGGGTTTTGGGGGGTACCAACTGCTGGAATCAGGACAAGACAGAACCTTATGTGAGAGCCAAAGTTATGTTTTGAATTTTAATTACTGTGTCTAAGAGATCCATAAAACAAAAATGTCTCTAACCTGTAAGGCCCTTGCCCCAGGACAGACACTTCCTGAGATGCTGGAGACTGTTGTTTATGTAAGATAACAAAGCACATGATTTCACTTCCCTAAGTAAGTTTCATTGACCCAGTTACACTGGATGTGGTTGACCATGTGTAGGTAGGAGATATGTAGGCAGAATGTAAGTTCAGGTGTTTGCTTATTCCTGATTGGATGAAGGCAGGAAATGCATAGCCTTGTAGGTTTGCCTTTATATGCACCTGGTGATTGTAGCTTGTGGTCATTCTCTGGGAATCCCAGATATGGACCAGGTCAGTGTCTATCTTTCTGTCCAGTATCTAATAAAGCTTGCTTAAAATTTGGCTCAAAAATTGTGGTTGTGGTCTTATTCTCACCCAGGTTAATGTTTTATGGACATAGGTTAAATAAAGACAGGGATAAAAGTAATTAAAAAGTTGAAGCCAAGCCAGTGAATGTCTGAATTTGTCATATGCAAAGATAATGTACTTAATGCTGATCATCTTAAAATGTTCCTAAAAATATAAACTGACTTAAAGATGCATATCTAGGCATGTATGTCTTTGTTAACTTTCTTAAGCTTTAGCTATTTGGAGAAACTGAGTCATGTAAGAACTGTGGTAAAAATTAATTATACATCTTTTGTTCTTATAGATGTCCCTGTAAAAGAACAAGTCTTACTCTTCTCTCCTGTAATTATGTGCTTTCTGCTAAAATGAACCACTTCATAAAAATATGTTGGTTTAGATTTTGCAAACATATACTATAAAGGGATCATGAGTAAGGTTATTAGATTCTCCATGAACTATATTTATGATTTAAAATATATTTGGTACTCAAAAAATCTTCATTTCAAAATTATGTTTTTTAAAGACTTAAAGTCTTAACATGGATAATTGCATTAGTTTATAAATTTTAATCTTGTAAGAGTTGCTAATTTATAGTAAACTGTCAAAAACAAATATAATTAAGTCATCATGTCCTAGAATTATGTTTGTAGTCATGTTAATAGCAAATGTAACTTATTTACAGAGACAAATCAGGGAGAGAAAGAGACTAAATTATATCTCTCATTATTTAGTCAAAGTTAAGTCCAAAACAGGTAACAAACAAGTTTAAAAGTTAACTTGAAGTTTGTTCAATATAAGATAATAGTCAAAGTCAGGTATGTAAAAAACTAGTTATGGAGAATTAAATGTTTAACAAAATGTTTACACTTACATGGCAGAACATCTCCAGGCTCAAGGACAACACTTTCCATTGGGTGGGACATGGGCACCCATCAGTAAATTTGCATGCATACACGGCAAGGATAAATGGGAAATAAGACTACTAGAGACTTATGCTTTGTCTTCTGCTGTGTAGACAAAATCAGAAAAACTTCCTCCCTCTCTATAAGGAGACCTGGATGTTAGAAGTTCACCTAGACCAGCTTATATGAGTCACTTTCCAGAGACACAGGGACCAGCTTTTCAACCCTGCTCAAGATGTAAACCTGGATGCCAGTAGGTCTAATCACTACAGAAGGTTGAGGAGTTCAGCAGGGGACATTTGGAGGTGGGGGTCATTGATGTGGGATTCCCCTCTGTATGCTGTAAATACCATTTGTTAATAAAGAAACTGTCTTAGGCCAGCACAGGGCAGAATAGGGGAGGTGGGGAAAACTAAACTGACTGTGAGGAGAAAGAAGGGGGAGTGAGGGAGAAGCCATGGAGCCCCATCAGTGACAGATGCTGGATCTTTGACCAGTAAGCCACAACTTCATGGTGATACACAGATTAATGGAGATGGGTTAAATTAATATGTAAGAGCTAGCCAATAAGAGGCTAGTGCTAACAGGCCAAGCAGTAATTTAAATAATATAGTTACTGTGTGATTATTTTGGGACACTGGGCAGCCAGGAAATGAACAAGCAGGCTCCTACTATCATGATGGCCCTTCCTCCCTTTGGACTCATGGTAATATTTGTCATAATGCTTCCTATAGGACTAGCAGTGATGACTCCCAAGGATTGAATTCTGATATGAAGAATTTTATTAATTCTGATATATCTAGAAATAATAGGTTTCCAACATTTTATCTGATACCTTTAAAAAGCCATGCCTGGCCTACAAATCCAAAAAATAGGTGGTTCTTGTAGATGATATACATTTTGTGAGGTTGAATAGAACATTACAACCCTGTAAAAGGGATTATATGCCAGTTTGAAGGAAGGGGGATGTTACTGTGCTAATAAGTCAGGAATGGTTAGAAACACGGTGAAACAGCCAAAGGAAAGGTAAGTGCTAGAGAGCTTCTGGTATTCTTGGAATGGCTGCTGGGTTTAAAAAGTTTGGTTAATGTTTCTAGCAGGACCCTTCCTTCTGACTGTACTGGGATGGTCATTCAGACTGTGCATTCTGAGCTTTTGTCCCAGTTTATCACTGCTTGGATAGAGGCTGAGAAGCTGCAAATTGTTCTGACCTCAAAGACAGTGTGGTGATAAAACAGGAGGACCCTGAGTGTTCAGTTTCCTATGGCATAGATTTTTAATAGCTTTAAAATGTGAGAATGATGTAGAAGAAACTTGAAGTGATTGACATTATAAAAAATTTACCAATAGATTTGCCTAGGAGACATTAAATCATGCAATGTGGAATTTAGATAAGGGAGAATTGCCTGGTGTCCATGAAGATCAGAAGAGAGCAGTGGCTTCCCTGGAGAAGAAAATCTAGTAAAACTTACTCTGTTAGAAAATTCCTAGAGAAGCTAAATAAGAAGGTGAGCCCAAAGAAAAACATATAGTTATCCTCCTGGAGACTGGAAGTAGACAAGATTGCAGGGCAAAAATTGGAAACTTGAGGGTGGGGTGGGATGGGGTTAAGGGGAGATGAGGAGAGAAAAGTGAGAAGGGGAGGATGGGGGAGAGCTTGGGGGAATGGGATGGTTAGGATAAAGGAAGGGTGGATATAGGAGCAAGGAAATATATATCTTAGTTAAGGGAGCCATCTTAGGATTGGCAAGAGATTTGACTCTAGAAGGGCTCCCAGGTGTCCAGGGGGATGTCCCCAGTTAGTTCCTTGGGCAGCTGAGGATAGGGAACCTGAAATGACCCTATCCTATAGCCATACTGATGAATATCTTGCATATCACCATAGAACCTTCATCTGGGGATGGATGGAGATAGAGACAGAGACCCACACTGGAGCACCGGACTGAGCTCCCAAGGTCCTAATGAGGAGCAGAAGGAGGGAGAACATGAGCAAGGAAGTCAGGACCACGAGGGGTGCACCCACCCACTGTGACAGTGGAACTGATCTATTGGGAGCTCACCAAGGCCAGCTGGACTGTGACTGAAAATGCATGGGATAAAACCAGACTCTCTGAACATGGCGGACAATGAAGGCTGATGAGAAGCCAAGAACAATGGCACTGGGTTTTGATCCTACTGCATGTACTGGCTTTGTGGGAGCCTAGCCTGTTTGGATGCTCACCTTCCTAGACCTGGATGGAACGGGGAGGACCTTGGACCTCCCACAGGGCAGGGAACCCTGACTGCTCTTTGGACTGGAGAGGGAGGGGGAGAAGAGTGGTGGGAGGGGAAGAGAAATGGAAGGCAGGAAGGAGAAGGAAATTTTTTCAATAAAAAAATATCAAAAAAATAAAATAAAATATTTTGAGAAAACTGAAAAAAAAAGAAAATTTCTAATGCCTAGTATGCTAATTTAAATGAAAAAATGCTAAGATACCTTTGAACCTCTTATACTCCTATAAGTAATCCCTGAGCTAGACTTGAGTGCCATTGTTTCTTTGAGTCATTACTATTTCCTTACCTGGGATATATAGAAGAAAACAGAACCCCAGGTCTACTGCCATTCTTTATTGCCACCACTACTACTACTTCTGTTACTAGAGTGTCAAGGGCACCATAGCATGCACTTAAAGGTTAGAAGACAGCTTCATGGAGTTAGTTCTCACTTTCTACCTTTATGTGAGTTCCAAGAATCAAATTCAGGCCTTCAGGCTTCCAAGGCAAGCTCTTTACCCACTGAGATGACTTGCTGCAACCCCTTTCCCACTGTTGTTGGGGACCAGGCACGACAAAAATATATCCTCATCAGGGTAGAGGCATGGGGATTTAAAAATATAATAAAGAATATGAAGATGTGAATGAAAATAATAAAATGGAGAAACATATAGGATAGTATTGGGAGGGAAGTCCAGTGAATACTGAAAAATTGCCTGCATTTAGTTTCCAACTGCTTAAAATACCCCTGACCACAAAAGGTAAGAGTAAAACAAAAGACTGAATTGACATGATACAAGGAAATGAACATACCAATTGAATATCATGGGCAACATTTTTAGTTAAACATTCTGTTGCTAGAACAAAACAAGTCAGGCTCACACACTAGACCAAAACATTCTGTAGGCAAACCACTCCCTGGGTGGAATCCCAAGTTATCTCCATAAAGGGAAGTGGAACATAGTTGGATCCTTAGACTCTTGTCTGAGGTAGGAACAATCTACTTCTGTATTCCTGGAGCACAAGGTCTGGTTATTAGGGATACCTGTTGACAATAATATTGAGAGAACAGAACACTCTGATCCAGATTTAGGTGGGTTTTGGGGTTTTTTTGTTTCGTTTTGTTTTTTGTTTTTTTTGTTTTTTTTTTTTTTTTTTTTGAGGTAGAAGCACAATAACCTTAAAGGAACTAGAGGTAAATTCCAACTCTCTGTCCTTTGGTCAACATGGAAATAGGCTCACATTTCTGGGCTTCCACAATTCTTCCCTTTTTTAAAATTAATTTTGATAAAACCCGTGCTTCTGCAACAGGACAGATGATCACGTTTGCCTTAGGTTGGATACTTTTCCATTTCCCAGACTTAACCTTCTTTGGAACATGTATTCCAATTATGAAAGTCCTTGTCTTAGGTGCCTGGGGGGAGGATCAAAACCCGTCACTGACTGCCGACCTCTGTGAATAAAAGGTTAAAGAAGAAATTACTGGGCTCTGTGTTTCTGATCCAAGTTTCTGTCAAGAGAGTTCATCAGCAATTAGCTAGTGGTAAGCAAGCAGATAATACTTTGTGCTATGCACACTTCTATGGCTATAATATATTCTAATTAAGGGAGTGGAGGAGCACCAGGGTTGGGAATGCCCACTTTTGAATTGGTCTATAGTAGTCAGCTGTATCAAAATCTAAATTTGTCTTATCAAACATGTAAAGTTCAAGAATTCTTTGCTAGTGTCAAACTTTTCTTAGACAAGTTCTAATCATTTTCTAATCATTAACATCTTATAGTGAACTAAGCATTAACAGGTCAATACCATAACACAATTTGTCAAATCATGATTCTCTTAAATCCATATTAACTAAAAGACAAGAAAAGATTTTTGTAATGGGTGAGAGTCCAAATGCAATGCTGCTTTTAAGTAACTGTCCCAGTCTCTGAGCAGCAGCAAAAACCCTTAGGCTACCTTCCTTGTGTCTGATGAGGGGTTTTAGTCACTCCTTGTTACAAGTCTTTTTTCCCCTGAGGGGAAAATTGAAGGCTCAGTTCTCAGGTTCTTTAACATTTCAACAGTAGACTGAATGAATACCTCATTGTCAATCTGAGTTCTGTGTCCAAAAGTATAGAACAGTCAAATGTCCGGTCTGTGTTTCTAAGCCTAGAAGAAGTTTGCACAGCAAGTCTCTTTCTCTCAAAACAAACAAACAAACAAACAAAACCAACAACTAGGAATCAGCAGTCATCACCATGACACCATGATCTTCTTTCCCTTGTCAGGCTGCAGCATGATGTTGTGAGTCAGGAACTATGGTTCAGGTTGATCTCCTTGGCCTGCAGCATGGTAGTATGAGGAAGTCAGGATCACAAGTTCAGAAACCTCTTTCTGCTTCTTCTATGGAATCAGTGACTGCAATGTCATCAGGGCCGGCACTCCTCTGCTGTACACATCTAACCAGATGTTCTAGAAGCCATTTCTCTTGATCCTCATCCTGGGAAAAAACACAGACATGTCCTTGACCCCATATTGATACAGGATCAGGTCCTTTCCACAATCCAGTGCAAGGGTCTCTCCACCTTGCATTAGCAAAGGTCACCTTGGTGCCATCATGCCTAAATCTGTCCACAACAGATTACTCATGGACATCCACATTCAAGAAGTTTAGTGTACAAAGTGCATGACTCAAGGTATTGTGCAGCATTTGAGCATATAATTCTCCTGTCTTTAATTTTTGAAGTTGTGTTTTCAAGGAGCTATTGAAATGCTCCACAATTCCTTGCCCTTGAGGATTATAAGGAATACCTGTTCAATATTCCATTGGGAACAAAATTGATGAAATGCTTTACTAACATATTCAGACCCATTATCTGTCTTTATGACTTTTGGGGTCCCCATACATATGAAGCATTTTAAGCAATAATTTATTATATGCTTAGTGGCTTCTCCAGTTTGCGCAGTGGCCATCAAGAATCCTGAATAAGTATTGACTGCCACATGCACATACCTTAATTTTCCATACTCTGCCATGGGAGTAACATCCATTTGCCACAAATGACTAGGAAGTTGTCCTCAGGGATTTACCCACAGATGAGGTACAGGTAAATACTGTGAGCAGTTATCACATTGCAGCTTCTCTTGTCAATCTAAATTGTTTTCTTAAACTTATACTATTTTGATGATGCAGAGCATGTGATTGCTGAGCAAGGTCAACCTGAGATAAAGCAATTATTTTTGTAAGTTGATCAGCTAAAGCATCACCTTCAGTTAATGGTCTGGGAAGATTTGAACGTGCTCTGATATGCCCTACAAAGCATGGCAACTTTCTTTGTTGTATGGTTTTATGAATTTGATGGAACAGCATCTTAACTTGCTGTTTCTATATAGCATGCTCTAACTATGTGAGTACCTGTCTGACAGATTCTGTAGACTGTCTAGTGGAATTTGGATCCTTACTCCCTTTAAGAATTTAACTTAGTGAATCAAGGTCTCCCATAGGATATTTTCAACAAGGTTTTCACCTGCAAATATGACACCAGCGTGAGGATAGGAATATACTATTTGCAAACTCTAGACATCTCTGCCTTTGTTTCTACTTCATTTCAGCTCCTCTAGGTATCAAAATACATCTAAGCAACTGTAAAGATAGTTGAATCCTATCTCCTTGTATCATATTTACAGTTTTACTCCCAATTTTATGTCCTGCCTTTCTCTTTCCTTTATTATATGTACTATTTATTTCTGAGAGCTCATTACTTACCTCTCCAACCTGGTGCAATTTTCTTGCGGGGTCCTTCACATGCTTTCTTGTACACCTGGTGACACTTCTCAGCATTTTGGGGATTACCAGTCAGCCCCATATTTCAGGGCCATTTGTTAGTGTAAGGTTAGGAATCGGTAAGTAAGACAGAGGGTGTAGGGTGTGTAAAAGACATATGGGGCAGCGGGGGTGGGTGGGAGGGAGGTGGGATGGGTAGTTTTTGAGGGTTTGTTTCCCACGATTAAAAATGTGAGAAAGATAAAACCCAAAGGCAACTAAGCAGGATGTCTCCAGAATAGTGTGTGGGGTGAAGGACCACTCCAAATGGACTGAAAGGACAAAAACTCAGAACAGCAGCGACAGGACCACTTTAGGCTCACATTTCCAGACCTTCACACTCTACCATTCTCATTATGACCTCCTATTGGGGGTCCTGGCTCCTGAGTGACTTATTGCCAAGGAAAGAAAGCTCAATGCCCTGACTGAGGTGAGATGCTGTGTTTCTCCATGCACACACATCCTAAACAAACAGCCAGTCTTCAGTTTGTTCTTCAGTAATTTCTTACACTTGTGCAATATATTTAGATCATATCCACATTCCTATTTCTCCCACAACTCTTCCTGGACTTTCTCAACTTTATCTCCTCCTTCTCTTTTTGTAACCCACTGACAGCTGACATTAACTAGGAAACTGGGTGTGACCATCTAATACCAGTGCTGGGATGGGAGTGGAGACAGGAGGATTGCTGGACATCTTGGCTGTCAGCCTAGCTGAAAAGGATGTGTTCTACATTTAATCAGAGGAGACCTTGTTTCAAAGGAGTAAAGCAGGCCATGGTAGAGGGGGATGCTGGTCTCCACATGCATGTGCATGGGCATGTGCACTTGCACACACACAGGTCTACACACATGTATGAACACCCCTCACAGAAACCATGGTGAGCTGTAGTGAGGAGATGAGCAGGCCTGCTTTTTGTCCCATCCGGCTCCTGCACGGCTAGGTTAGCCCCAGAAATAACAACACATAAACTGTATTCATATAAACATTGCTTGGCCCATTATATCTAGCCTCTTCTTGACTAACTCTCACACCTTGACTAACCCATTTCTAATAATCTGTGTAGCACCACGAGGCAGTAGCTTACCAGGAAGATTCTAGCCTACGCCCATCTTGGGTCAGAGCTTCATGGCGTCTTGCTCAGAGATGAGAGGCATGGAGATTGCCTCACTTCCTCCCAGCATTCTGTTCTGTTTACTCCACCTACCTAATTTTCTGTCCTATCAAGGGCCAAGGCAGTTTCTTTACTAACCAATGAAATCAACTCAAAACAGAAGACTTCCACATCAGAGAGCTTCATTCTTTTTTGAAAAAAGTTATCAGTATGCTCTTTGAAATCAGAAAAAAAGAATAAAGAGAAACTCACAGATGGGAGAAAATACTTACACATTATGAATTCTTTAAAGACCCATAGCCTCAGGCTGGGGATACTGCCTAGCTGGTAAAGTGTTTGCCATGTGAGCATAAGGAGACAAGTTCAATCCTTAGAGCTCATGCAAAAAGCTAGGCATGGTAGTTCATGCTTGTGATCCCAGACCTGGAGATAGGAGGATGGCTGCAGCCATCTTATGGTCAGCCTTATGCAGCTTCTGAGGCCTACATAACAAACTCCAGAGTCAGTGAGGGATGCTGGATCTTAAGTTTCCTGTTGCTGTGATAAACTACTCCAACAAAATTGTTTTAGAGGAGAAAGGGTTTATTTAGCTTGCAATTCCATGTTGTAGTCTATTATTGCTGGAACTTGACCAGAACAGAGAGCATGTCTGTACCTCTCCACTGCCATAACATTCAGACTCCTCTTACTTCCAAAACATAGCCTCAGGGTGGTCTCAAGGGAAAAATGAGACCCTGTCTCAAAATTACAAGGTGGAGGCCATAGAAGACATCTGAAACTGACTTTTAGTATGCACGCACATAAACACATGTACACGGTGGTCTCTTAGTTGACTGGAGATGGTTAGATGACAATCAAGCTTACCCATGACACATACAATGGAATATTATTTGGGAGTGAATAGGAAAAAGTTATGACAGACTCCATACTGTGAACCTTAGGGTAAAACAAACTAGTTGTAGAAAGAAATGTGTTGCAGAATTCTGTTTGCAGAGGATTAAAAAGTGGTGAGTTTTACAGAGACAGGGAAGGGAATCAAGATTTCCAGGGGTGTATGTGTGCTATTACTTAATGGGTACAGTTCCTGCCTCCTTCTTGTCTATCACCTTTATCTGGAAGCTGTGAGGATATGATTGAGACTGAGAGGCACCCGAGGCCTCATGGATGGGCCACCTAGACTGGCCAGCTTACCCCCTACTTATGCCCCACTCCAGTTTCTTTCATAAATTCTTTTAAAGACACACACACACACACACACACACACACACACCTAGCAGTTCAATGGTACTGTATATCCAGTGCCTTCCTGCTACCATCGCTGTCTTTTAAGCTCCAATCTGTGAATTATCCTCCCCCCACCCATTTTCGGAGGCTTAGAATGCTGGCATATGCTTCTAATGTAAGCTCTGAAAAGGCAGAGATAGAAGGATTCCTAGAATGTGCTAGTCAGCCAGCCTAGCCAAATTGGCCAGCACCGATAAGGTAAAAATGAGACCCTTACTCAACAAAGCAAGATAGAGGCCAAGGAAACACCTGAGATTGACCTTTGGTGTGAATGCACACACACACACACACACACACACACACACACACACACGTGTGCATGTGTGCACATGCACACACAGGACTGCAAATGAGAAAACAACTGCAATTAAATCCTTCATGTTCACAAGGGAGGGAACTGTCATACATTGTGGGGTTTGTGGGTTAAGTTCAGTCACCCCGCAGAGTCATTTTGGCAACAGGTGCTACAGACAGATGAGACATCAGTTTTTGGTGCAGGACATAGCAGACTTCTTGCAGATCCAGTATTTCTCCACTGCACATGGAGCATCATTCCAGCCGTCGTCTCTGAATTCTGCACAATCTTCTTCTCCTGCATTGTTGGGCTCTCCTTTGTTCCAATATTTCATGAAACTGCAAAACCAATTGAGGTTTGGATGAGAATGGCTCCCACGGCTCACATATTTGAATGCTTGGTCTCCAGTGGGTGGAACTGTCGGGCAAGGATTAGATGTGGCCATGTTGGAGGAGGGAGTATCATTGGGGGTGGGCTTTGCGGTTTTAAAAGTTCACAACTTTCCTAGTTAGCTTTCTCTGTCTTGTGCTTATGGATTGAGATGTAGAGTACTGGCTGCTTCTCCAGCACCATGCCTGCTTTCCTGCTGCCATGCTCCCTGACATGATGCTCAGGAACTCTAATCCCCTGAAGTCATGAACCTCAATTAAATGCTATTATTCATAAATTTCCTTGGCCAACACCCATAAAAGTATGAGAATTAGTCCCACCTCCTCTTTATCAACTGTTTCCCCCCTCCTCATCTCTCCTGTGTGTGTGTGTGTGTTTATGTGCAGAAACATGTACACATTTATGGTTGTATATGTAGAGGCCATAGGTCAACCTCAGGCATCTTTAATCACTTTCCACCTTGATTTCAGAGGTATGGTCTCTCACTGGCCTAGAATTTACTAATTCAGCTAAACTGTCTGTTTAATGAGCATCAGGGATCTACTGTTTCTGTCTTTCCAGTGCTGAGATGACAAGCCCATGCCATAACACTTGGCTTTTTTATGTGGTTTCAGAGGATGGAACTCAGGTCCTCATGCTTGTATCGTATGATGGTCAGTTATCACTGTCAACTTGACACAATTTAGAGTCACCTACAAAGACAGTCTTAGGATCGTCTGTATTGGCTTGGTCTGTGGCAGTGTCTGTGTAGGATTTTCTTAATTATGTTAAGAGATGTAGGAAGGAACTGTAGAGAGGGACCAAGAGACGAGTGATCAGCCAATCAGCTGGCCACCCCACTCTCTAGGCCCTCAGTACCAGGCAAAACTCCCGGCACCTCCCCCACCTGCCTCAGCTTCACTAGCCAACCAGCAGGCAAGCTTCCTGCAGGTAATGCCCCCCACATTGATTGGACCCTTTAAGCTATCAGGCCCAATCTGCCCCCAAACCGACTCATCCTCTGAAACTTCAGAGCAACTCTGAGACACAAGCTGTAACTGCATAGAGTGGACCAAGAGAGGAACTCTGAAGCACAGGCTGAAACTGCACAGAGTGAACCAAGAGAAATGATGAAGAGAAGCCTCAGAGGCTCCCTAAGGCACAGACAGCAACAGCAAGGATTGGACCAACTGGCAAAGACACTGCCAGTACCAATTTGGAAAGGAACCAGTGCAAAAATTCATTTAACAACCTAAAGAGCAAAATGGTAACACCAGAACCCAGTGGTCATACAACAGGAAGACCTGATCATCCTAACCCAGAAGAAGCAAAAGAAAATGATCTTAAATATATCTTATGACGATGATAGAGTCCCTTAGAGAGAAAATGAAAAATTCCCTTAAACAAATGGAAAAAAAGAAAAAACTGGAAGAAATCAATCAAGAAACTCAAGAAAATCAAGAAAAAAACAATCAAACAGGAGAAGAAAACAGTTCAAGACTTGAAAACCGTAATAAAGGCAATAAAGAAAACACAAACCAAGAGATTTCTGAAAATGGAAAATCTGGGTAAATGAGCAGGAACTATAGATACAAACATGACCAACAGAATATACGAGAGAGAAGAGAGAATCTCAAATGTTGAAGATATTATAGAGGAAATAGATTCACTGGTCAAAGAAAATGATAAATCCAACAAATTCTTAACTCAAAACATCCAGAAAATCTGGAACACCAAGAAAAAAACAAAACTAAGAATAATAGAGGTAGAAGAAGGAGAAAAACTCCAGCTCAAAGGCCCAGAAAATATATTCAACAAAATCATAGAAGAAAACTTTCCCAACCTAGAGAAAAATATGCTTATGAAGGTACAAGAAGCTTGCAGAATACCAAATATATTGGACCTAAAAAAGTCTCCTCATTGTATAATCAAACACAAAATACACATAATAAAGAAAGACTATTAGGAACTGCAAAGGAAAAAGGTCAAGTAATATATAAAGTAGACCTATTAGAATTACACCCAACTTCTCAATGGAAACCATGAAAACCAGAAGGTCCTGGACAGACGTACTACAGACACTAAAATACCAAGGATACAAGCCCAGACTACTATATCCAGCTAAACTTTCAATCACCATCAATGGAGAAAACAAGATATTCCATGACAAAACTAAGTTTAAACAAAACCTATTCATAAACCCAGCCTTACAGAAAGTACTAGAAGAAAAACTCCAACCCAAGAAGTTTACTGCACCCCCCAAAAAAACCCACAGGCAACAGATAACCTCACACCAGAAAACCCCAAAGATAGGAAACACAAACACTACAACTAAAAGTAACAGGAATTAACTGTTCCATTAACTGGTCATTAATATCTTTTAATATCAATGGACTCAATTCACCTATTAAAAAACACCGGCTAACAGAATGGGGAGGGGGAGGAGAGCTAGAAGCAATGAGTGGGTCGAAATGGGGGAAGAACAGAGAAAGAGAGCAAGAAAATATATATTTTGATTGAGGGAACCATTATGGGACTAGCAAGAAACCTGGCACCAGAGAAGTTCCCAGGAATACACAAGGATGACCCCAGGTAAGACCCTAAGCAATAGTGGAGAGGATGCCTGAACTGGCCTTATTCTGTAGTCAGATTTATGGCTGTCTTAAATGTCATCACAGAACCTACATCAAGCAACTGATGGAAGCAGATGCAAAGAACCACAGCGGAGCATTGAACTGAACTCCCAAAGTCCAATCGAAGGAAGGGAGGAGTGAGAATACAAGCAAAGAGGTCAATACCATGATGGGGATAGCCACTGAAACAGCTTACCTGAGCTAATAGACGCCTTCCAACTCCGACCTGACACAGAGGGAACCAGCATGGGAACAAACTAGGACCTCTGAATTTGGGTGACAGTTGTAAGGCTGGGACAGACTGTGGGGTCACTAGTAGTGAGACCAGGATTTATCCCTACTGCTGGTTCTAGTCATTTGGAACCCATTCTCTCTGGAGGGATACCTTGCTCAGCCTAGATATAGTGGGGAGGGACTTGGTCCTACCTCAAAGCATTGTGCTGGACTTTGTTGACTACCCATGGGAAGCCTTACCCTCTCTGAGAAGTGGGTGAGGCATGGTATGGGAGATCAGATGGGGGGAAGGTAGGAAGAGGAGGAAAAGGAATTGGAACTGGATTTGGCATGTAAATTAAGAAGGTTTTTTAAAAAAATATATTAAAATTAAAGAAAGAGATGTGGGAAGACCCAACCTACTGTGAGCAGCAGCAGTACCTAGGCAGGAGGCCCTGAACTGTGTAAGAGTGGAGAAATCCAGCATGCACGTGAGCGTGTACGCTTTCATTTCTTTTTCATCTCGACTGTGAATGTGTTGTCACCAACTGCCTCAGCTTCTCACAGTGGAAGACTGGAACCTCAGATTATAAAAGGTGAACTAAACCATTTTCTCCCCTAACTTGCTTTTAGTTGGTGTGTTTTATCGGAGCAACAGAAACGAAACCAGAACACACAGCAAGCAATTTATCAACTCATCCATCTCCCGCCCCTCAACATGTTTCTGTCTTTGGAATGGGATGCTTTTACCTCTGCCCCAAGTGCATTACAGCAGATGTGACCTGTTCTGGGTCAATGAGGACCCAAGTCCTTTGACCTTGGCCCATGATCCTTGTGATCTTTTATGTTTGAAGAGGGTCATTTTACTAAAGGCTTCTTCTTCAAATATAACCAACCAACTCAAATTCCACAGATTTAACTATCTCCATCGCCAAGATTCTGTACATTCAGTCCGATATACCCTACTCAGGGTCAAAATCGAGGGACAGCATCTACATCCCTAACCCATGGACACGTCACACTGGCCAGTCCTAAGCCTGGTATACAGCTTTAGTCATTCATTCCCACGGGTGTCAGAATAAAACTTTTTCCTGCAACCCCTCCCCACACTCATACACCTGCACCCACCCCACACATGTGCATGTATACCTGCCCCATACATTTGTACCTGCCCTACATGTGTGCACCTGCACCCACCCCACACATGTGCATGTACACCTGCCCCATACATTTGTACCTGCCCTACATGTGTGCACCTGCACCCACCCCACACATGTGCATGTACACCTGCCCCATACATTTGTGCCTGTCCTACATGTGTGCACCTACACCCACCCCACACATGTGCATGTACACCTGCCGCATACATTTGTGCCTGCCCTACATGTGTGCACCTGCACCCACCCCACTCTGTGCCCATGCACCTGCCCCACACATGTGTGTACACACCGTGGAGAAAATAGTCTGGAGTTGGTTTTGTTTTACTTGTTTGTTTTTAACCAGCATTATATCTCCCCACTCTGCTTCCTGACTATGGATGCTGTGGAACCAGCTTCCTCAAGCTCCTGCAAGCATGCCTTCACCATTATGGTGAACTGTACCCTCAAACTGTGAGCCAAATTAATCATTCCTTACATTCATTTTATCTGGCATTTAGTTACAGCAACAAGAACACACTATCCCATAGATTTTCCGTTAATATATTCATTTCAATGCCTCATGCAGACAACAGACCTCCTCCTCCTCCATATCTGCTGGTGGATAAGATGCTCTTGGCATCTTATCAGCACATGGTTATGAAGCGTTTCTTCCTTCATGAATAATGTCTTATGCCAAGAGGGCTAGGGTATGGAGACATATCCAAAGGAGAACTCTAGCCAGCATTTGCTGGTGCCATTGTGGTTTGAGTGTGAAATGTCTCCCGCAGGCTCAGTGTTTGAACACCCAGCCCGCAGCTGTCACTGTCTGAGAAGGTTGTAGAACCTTCAGGCACTGGGGGAAGCAGATTACTGGCGTGGGCCTCAAGTTCTTACAGCCTGACCACTTGTTTTCTCTCAGCTGCCTGACTGCCACTGCCATATGACCGGCCACCTCCAACTCCTACTGCCATGCCACACCCACCATGAATATGTCCCCTGGATCTGTGAGCCAGGAAAATCCTTTCCCTCTTAAGCCATCCTTATCACAGGGGCAGAAGTAAGTCACAAACCACCCAATGCTATAACCTGCTCCTCTTTCCCAGACTTGCCTAAACAGCATAGTTAGGAAATCAGGGACCCAGTGCCTCCTACTTATCTGTGATTCTTTGATGATCTCTAGGCATGCCTCATACTGAAAATGGATCATGATGACATCTCAGCACCTACGGGCACTCCAAACTAGCCTGGTTCACATCTTCCACATTTCTTTCTACGAACATCAATATAAAGACTTTGACCTTCATCCTCCCACCTCTTTCTTTTCATGTTCTCCCATGGTATGGGGCAACTCCTGTGAAGCTCCATGACACCATGGATCTTTAAGTATGATGAGCTGCATTCTGAGGGCAAGCACACTCGTAGTTTTAGATTCTCCATGAGTAAGTACCCTGCATTCGATCACTCATCACCTCAGAACACAACCCTCTGAGCAAAACAGCCTCCATTTTCACTGAGTCAGGTGTGTCTGCTTGCAAAACCCATCTCAGGAGAGCTATTGGACAGTTCCCATTCCCTTAAAGGAGGCATGGGAGGGTCATCGGATTCCCACCTGAGTTTCTACCCTCCAGTGAACTGGGGCTATTCACACCTCCCTAGGAAAGAAACCTTGAATATTTATCACAGACCAGGTGGTGGAACTGAAAAATCATGTGGGAACTTGTCTCAGTATTCATCCCAATAAACCAACTCTCATGTCTACGAGCCCAAGGAGTTGGCAGGAATCACAATTATTTTTTTGGAGCATAGTTTCACTCCCAGCACGCTGTATTACCTCCATTGCAGTGGTGAACCGTCCATCCATACCCATTTGCCTTCCTTTCTTATGTCTGACAGTCCCATCCATGCATGGCCTTTCTTCTTAGACATCCACTGCAGGAAGCTCTGCAGGGGAGGAGGAAAAGTCATGACTGGGTTCTGCCATCATTTTCTAATTTTATTGTCTCAGAATCTCAGCCCATAGTTCTGCTTGCAGTCAGAGCCTTAGCTTCCTACTGCAACAACAAACCCACACATGTGATCAGATACCCACACGCATGCACACACACGTGCACAGACACAGATAGGAAGAGATCAGTCCAGATCTCATACCAGCTCACTCTGGGACAGAAAATTAAGAAGCAGCATGTGCTGAGACTTGACAGATCCAGATTTTTGACATCTGGCTGCCCTTCATCTTGTATGCTTTGCTGAACTAAAACAATGTGACAGGAAACTTGCTCCCAGCTTCCCAAACTTATAAAAAGTCTGGTGTTTGCTAGACTCTGGACATTTCTCCAGAGATTATCTCTTCAGAATATTAAACAGTGTTTGTGTATGTGTGTGCATATGAAGGTGTGTGTGTGCATGTGAATGTGTGTGTGCATGTGAATGTATGTGTGCATGTGAAGATGTGTGTGCATATGAAGTTGTATGTATGCAGTTGAAGGTGTGTGTGTGTGTGCATGTGAAGGTGTGTGTTTTTTCACATGAAGGTGTGTGTTCATGTGAAGGTGTGTGTGTGCGCATGTGAATGTGTGTGTGCATGTGACCATGTGTGTGCATTTGAATATGTGTGTACATGTGAAGGTGTGTATATGAAGATGTGTGTGCATGTGAAGATGTGTGTGTGCATGTGAATCTGTGTGAGCATGTGAAGGTGTGTGTAGGCAGAGGACACCTTGTAGTAGTTGGTTCTCTTTCTATCATGTGGGTCTCAGAGATTCAGTTCAGATCCCTGGGCTTGGTAACAAGGACTTTCCCCCACAGGGTCATCTCACAGTCCCCAGACCAGGACTTTGAACACCTATAGAAGTACTTGTTAAACTGATCAGCTCTCAAGAAGTGTCTATGTATGTGTACAGCAGTAGTAAGAGAAGCCATGACTGATGACTCACAGTTTAGGTTTTCTGATGTATTCAAGTATGTTCAGACTTGGTGTGACCACTCAGAGGGTGACAGGGACCCTCACTCCCACCTCTTCTCCCCCTTTCCAAGTGCAGTAGACAGATCTTAACCAGAAGTCCTTTCTGGCCAACCATCACATTCACACTCAGTCACACTCAGCCAGTGCCCTGTCCCGGGATGAGGAAGCCCATCAGGCATACCTGTTCTTCGTCATTATCAATGATGACTAGTTGGGCCTCTACCTCCTGGCAGGCAGTGACGGAATCATTCCAGGTACGCTGGGACTTGGAGAAGAAGTAACACTTTCCATTGAAGGATTCCCATTCCCAAGGGCAAGGAAGGCAAAGGCTGTCTATTGGGGGAGGTGAATCAGGGGTATTCACACTTGGGTGCCCATGATCTTGCATCTGCTCTAGCCTTCTAGAGTCAGGGCCCTCCCTCAGTTGACAGTGCATCCTGGGGGAAGTAGGAACTTCAGAGATCCAAACAGGGCCGGGTAACTATATTGACTACTGTGCCCATGGCCAGGGTGAACTCTGAATGCCTACTGTGTGCACAGCCCTGGAGACATTGAGTGCTGCTAATTTGTCTGACCTCTGTGAATACTGAGCACCTACTGTGTGTGTCATTCCCTGAGACCACAAAATCATTCCCTGACTGTTGTCCTGTGTTCCTATTAATTTCTTTGCTTATTGCATTGATACATGCATGTGTGTGTGTAAAGGTGTATAAGTGCCCTAAGCTGGCTGGCCAGTGAGTCTGAGGGAATCCACCAGTCTCTATTTCCCCAGTGCTGGAAGTAGAAGCGTGCATCCCCACGCCTTCTTGTTCAATACATAGATTCTGTGCCTCGAACTCAGATTCTGCATGGCAAGCACTTTACCCACTGAGACATCAAGTCCCCACAGAAGTGGAAACTGAGGCCTGGAGAGGGCCAGTGCCAGTGCCTCAAATGTAATGTGTTCACAAAAGACCTTTGTAGGCCCTTGGAGGCCTGATTTCTGGTCACTTACCCACTCCAACCTTCAGCTGCATCAATTGTTTATAGATTTTCTCATTCCCTGGGGAGCTGGGGCTCTTGAAACCTACACCAAAAGAAACCAGAAACTAAAACTCTAAAACACTTATTGTGTGTTACAGCCTGCACTGAATTCCCACAGCAGAATGCCTTTCATCACACTTAAACAGAAGAAAATGGCATAGAGATGACTGAACCACAAGAAAAGAATCAGGGCCCCTCTCCCTCCCCTTCCCCAACCCTCACTCTTCTGCTCCAGTGTGGGCAAGTCCCTGGAGACTGCAATATGACCCATTCTCAACATTTTCCCTCTTCCGTGCTCAGTACCCCTGCACAGTAAGTGGCCCAGACCACAGAATTGTAAATCCCATCCCTGCCTGACCTTGAACAAGAACAGCCACCAGCAGCCCAGTCAGGAGCACGATGGAGAACAGATGCAACATCAGGAGCCCATTTCTATGGCTCAGCCACCCTGTGGGAGAGGGACTGTTTCACAACAAGGCTGCCAATCACCTCTGCTCCAGAAAACAGAACAGCAATTCAGGTTCCAGCCTTCACCTTTCTGGTGCTCTGGAGATCAGAGTCCAGTCTCTAGGCCTGAGCCTTTGGATTCAGGAACCCAGAGAATCCCAATTCTCCAGGATCCAAGAGTTTAAGAAAAGACTTCTGCTTCTTCTTGGCTCCTGACCCAGGCTTGTCTCCAGAGTTCATGAATACACACACACACACACACACACACACACACACACACTAGTGTATGTATATGTATGTGTGTATGTGTGCACACTTGTGCAACTGCATGTGGAGATCAGATGTGAACACTTTGAGATCCAAGCTGTGACCCACCAAACTACCAAGCCCCTTCCCCACCTCACCCAAGAATCCTGGCTGCTGCTGCTGCTTGTTTGCTTCCACATAGATGGTCATCATTGCTGCTGTGCTTCAGTGTTCTTGACTGCCAGCTACATCAGCTTTTATCTTCCACACATCGGTTCCTCACTCTCTGAATCTGCACTTGCAAAGAGAAAAGGGGAAGTCTGAACCAGCACTGGAAGAGGCTGGAGGGAGGTACTGAGCATCTGACCCAGCAGGATTTTCCATGAATTTAGGGGAGGGCTGTGGAGGTGGGGCTTCCTTCATTGCATGACAAAAGGCAGCTCAAAGAAACACAAGGTGCAATCCCTCCTGGTGTGGAAGTGAGGCTGAACAGAGCTTGAGGAAGCTGCTCAAATTGCAACTGTAGGAGAGGGAGAAGAAAGTTGGTACACAACTCACTTTCTTCTTTTCGTGCCGTCCAGGACCCTACCCTAGAGTTGCTCCCAATTAGGGTAAATATTCCCATCCCAATAAACCAGTTGAGAAGCACCCTTCACACACATGCCAGAGGTCAGTTTCTGTGCTGATCCTATATGCCACTGAGTTAACATTCAGAACTGGCCATCTCAGGTTTGGTGCACAGCCAAAAGAATTTAGTCACTATGTGATCAAACTGTAGGGATGCTATCAGCAAAACCAATAACTTGTCATGAAGCTGCTTCATTACACAACCTGCACTAAAAGGGGTTGCCTAGCTATGGCTGGTCATAGTCTCCACAAAACACTGTCCCCACGATTTTCTGCTTCAGTTTTGTTGATGTCCTCACTCAGTAATTTCCAGTGACTGACAGAGTTGAATCATTGGTGCTTATGTTTATTTAGTACCTGCCATTATTAGTCACTGGGCATGAGTGTGTGTGCACATGCAGATCTATGCGTGTGTCAGTGTGTGTGTGCTTGCATATGTACATGCCTGCAGGTGTGTATGTAGATGCAGGTGTGTATATACATGCTTATGCATGTGTGTGTGTGTGCATGGAGGCATATGTGTGTGTGTGCGTGTGTGTGTGTGCGTGTGTGTGTGTGCATGCAGGTGCATATGTGTGTGTAACTGCAGATGTGTGTGTGTTTACAGATGAAGGTTTGATGCACATGCTGGTGTATGTATGTGTTTGTACATACAGCTACATATATGTGTGATTACAGATATGTACAAAAGAATGTTTAAAAAAATAAACAAAATCTTATCTTTCAGGCCCATTTCAGGCCTCCTCTCTGAACTCTAGAACAGCAATCCTGGAGAATTCTATAGATCAAGAAGTGAGGACAATGATTGTGCCATAAAACAGAATTCCAGGTGTTAGATAAAAAACTTAAAACAAGCATCTCTGCTGGCACAAAGAAATCCAGTCAAACCAGATAAGCCAAATCAAACGCTCATGTTTAATAGTGGCACACTCCCAGGTAGTCAGGAGAGCATGGCAAGGGAAAGACAGAGGGAGCACACATACAAACCCAAAACCATGTGTTTTTATTTTTAGTGCAAGCTTAAATACTATGTGGAGTCAGAGCTTGGCAGGCTGGGAGTGACACTTGTAACTCAATATTATATTCCAGCCTCTTTGGATGTAGGGGTGTTAGAGACTGGAGTCTCACTTTTGACTAAACGTCCCAGAGTCCTTGGATATAGGGGTATCAGCTCAAGTCTGGCTACTTCCTACAGATATGGGATGACCTGGGAGAGAGGGGAGAGCTGGGAGTTGAGCTCATGCTCAGCGAGAGATGTGGCTGGGGTTGTCATCCTGGAGTCCTCAGGCAGCTGCTTTCTGAGGAGATGAGAAGGCAGGTGCTAGGGAAAAAATATTGTTATTACTGGTCCTATGCATTAACTGCCAGAAAGAATGGAACAGGGAAGTGCCCTGGTTGGACAGGTGAGGCTCGGGTGTATCAGACACAACCAGATTTTAGTCGGTAGGTATCTAAGAGAGTTGGTACCAATGGTGAAGTCCCAGGAGCTGTTGCAGGTGCTTGGTATCTGGAGAGCACTTCGTAAGTTGGTCTTGAAAACAGGAGTGGCCTGTAAAATATGCTTGAAACTGGCTCCGGTTACCAATAGGCTCTGGAGACTTAGTTTTTGTTGTTGTTGTTGTTGTTTTGGTTTTTTTGTTTTGTTTTTTTACCTGACCTGATTTGATACAGTAGTAAAACTTTTCCAGGAACCTGTAGAAGAACTGGAACAGATTTACATCTTGGTGTCATAGCAGAAGGCTTTGGTTAAGACAATTAAAGTAACTGGGAACCCTGAACTTTTAAGATACAGGAGACTGTTAGTTTTTTTTTTTTTTTTAACCAGACCTGATTTTGATACAGCAATATAACTTTTCCAAAAACCTATGAGAGAACTTGAACAGATTTACATCATAGCAAAAGACTATTGCTTTAGGTTAAAAAGTATGAACATTTTAGAATAAAATTAAAGTAAATTGGGAACTCTGAACCTCTAAATATATACCTAAAGCCTTTTAATCCAGGACTATGAAACCTGTTAAAGAACAGTACCTTAAGTTGTCAAATGCCCTTAGACAGATCTGGGAGGGATAAATGAGCAAAAATGAGACAGCTTTTTAGCTATGCAGGCAATCCCAAATGCTCTCCTAGTCACTGGAGCACACCAGTCTTAGAAGTAGTGCTTGCCATAAGAGGCCCAAAGATTTAGTGGGAATGATTTAGTCTACCTGGCTTGGAAGGATGAGCAAATCAATTTCTGGGTGAAGCCTCCAAAAAGCTGGAGAAGTAAAAGGCCACCTTTTGCTGCTGTGTGGGTTATGCCAAACCCAAAGGCAAGGTGTGGAAGCAGAAGGTCTTCTGTCTTCTTGGAGGAGCTAAAGGATGCTGCAGAAGCTGCATGTCTGTGTTAGAAGCTCTCATTGCTAAAATGCCATAATCTCAGATCAGTAAAGGAACTTGAGAACTAAATATCATTACCTGTTATTTAAACTGGGCATATAAGCTAAATTTAGATGTGTGTTTTCTTTAAGTAGTTACAGTTTACCAATGCTAGTAGAATACTAGCAGATATGCTTACCCTTACCAAAGATGGCAGATTAGCACACGTAGTTGCCCTCACCAAAGATGGCAGTGAGGTTAAAATGGCAGTTACCCAGGTCTTTGTATTTTTCCAGAGCTGCTGTAACCTGGAAGCTCACATGCACATAGAAACATATCCGCATACTCACACAGATATATTGGGGCCACATCATCCAAACAGACAGAAAAATGAAGCACTTTTAGAGTAAACACTATAAAAGGAGTTGGGGCAAAGGTCAGAAGAGCGTAGCAGACAGCTTGGAGAAGCAGGGAGGGGAAGGGAGGGAGAAGAGGAGAGAGGCAGGAGGGTGCATCTAAAAACCATGGGCTTTTGGAGCACTGCATGCTTTAAGTTGGATAGCGCCAATTTTTTTTGAGGTGGTTTAACATTATTTTCTATTCTTTTTTATGTCTTTTATATATATTTTTTAGATTGTAGTAGCTGTTTTGTTTATATGGGGTTTCTATTGTTTTGTTTTTCTTTTCAGAACCAACTTTACCAACATTTCTAGTTTTAAATTATAGATTTAAAGTTGCTAGATTTACAGTTTGGATTTTTACATTTATTTATTTATTTATTTATTTATTTATTTATTTATTTATTTTTCCACTCAAAAATTTACACTTCCTTCCCTCCTTCCATTTCCCTTCCGCTCCCCCACTTTCCCTCCTCCTTCCCCCTCCCTCCTTAAGAGAGGGCAGAGACCCCTGCCCTGTGGGAAGTCCAAGGCCCTCCCCTCTACATCCAGACCTAGGAAACTTTGCATCCAAATAGACTAGGGTCCCAAAAAGGCAGTACATGAAGTAGAAAGAAATCCCAGTGCCTTTATTAATGGTTTTTCAATCAGCCCCCATTGTCAGCCACATTCAGAGAGTCCAGTTTGAATCACATGCTCATTCAGTCCCTGTACAGCTGGATTTGGTGAGTTCCCATTAGAACAGGCACACTGTTTCAGTGGGTGGACGCACCCTCCCGGTCCAGAATTCCTAGCTCATCTTCTTTCTCCCTCCTTTTGCTCTTCAACTGGACCTTGGAAGCTCAGTCCGTTGCTCTGATGAGGGTCTCTGTCTCTATCTGTCCGTTGCCAGACGAAGATTCTATGGTAATATTCGAGATGATCATCAGTGTGATAGTGGGGCAAGGCCAGTTCAGGCACCCTCTGCTCTGCTGCCCAAGGACCTAGCTGGGGACATCCCTGTGGACATCTGGGATCCCCTCTAGAGCCAAGTCTCTTGCCAACCCTAAAATGGCTCCCTTAATGTAGATATCTTCTTCCCTGCTCCCATATCCGCCCTTCCTCCATCTCCACCCTCTCACTCCCCCAAGCTCTCTCCAGTCTTTCCTTTCTCCCTTCTCTTTTTATTTCTTTTTTTAAAAAATTTCTAGTTTTATTATTGTTTCTTATTGCTTTATAAATAATACCATTCAAAATTTCCACCTCCTCCTCTCTTCCCATTTCTCTCCTGCTCCCTAACTCACCTACCCTCTCCCACTTTAGTCCTAAGAGAGGGCAGGGTACCCTGCCCTGGGGGAAGTTCAAGGCCCTCCTGCCTCCATCCAGGCTTAGGAAGGTGTGCATCCAAATAGACTAGGATCCCAAAAAGCCAGTACATGCAGTAGAAAAAAATTCCAGTGCCATTATCATTGGCTTCTCAGTCAGCCCCATTGTCAGCCACATTCAGAGAGTCTAGTTTGATCACATGTTCCTTCAGTCACAGTCCAGCTGGCCTTGGTGAACTCCCATTAGATCAGTCACACTATCTCAGTGGGTGGACCAACCCCTCACAGTCCTGACTTCCTTGCTCATCTACTCCCTCCTTCTGTATTCATCTGGGCCTTGGAGAGCTCAGTCCAGTGCTCTGATGTGGGTCTCTGTCCCTATCTCCATCCATCGCCAGACGAAGGTTCTATGGTGATATTCAAGAAAGCCATCAGTGTGGCTATGGGACAAGGCCAGTTCAGGCACCCTCTCCTGTACTGCCCAAGGACCTAGCTGGGGACATCCCTGTGGACACCTGGGATCCCCTCTAGAACCAAGTCTCTTGCCAACCCTAAAATGGCTCCCTTAATTAATATATGTTCTATCCTGCTCCCATATCCGCCCTTCCTCCATCTCAACCATCCCAATCCCACAAGCTCTTCCCAGTCCTCCCCTTCTCCCTTCTTTCTTCCCCTCTCTACTTCCCCCTGCCCCACCACATCCCATGCTCCCAACTTTTGCCTGGTGATCTTGTCTGCTTCCAATTTCCAGGAGGATCTATATATGTTTTTCTTAGGGTTCACCTTTTTATTTAGCTTCTCAAGGATCGCAAACTATAGGCTCAATGTACTTTGTTTATGGCTAGAATCCATTAATAAGTGAGTACATACCATATTCATCTTTTGGGTCTGGGTTATCTAATTCAGGATAGTGTTTTCTATTTACATCCATTTGCATGCAAAATTCAAGATGTCATTGTTTTTAACTGCTGAGTAGTACTCTAATGTGTATATGTTCCACACTTTCTTTATCCATTCTTCCATTGAGGGGCACCTAGGTTGTTTCCAAGTTCTGGCTATTACAAATAGTGCTGCTATGCACATAGTTGAACAAATGCTTTTGTAGTATGATTGGGAATCTCTTGGGTATGTTCCCAAGAGTGGTATTGCTGGATCTTGAGGTAGGTTGACTCCCAATTTCCTGAGAAACCACCACACTGATTTCCAAAGTGGTTGCACCAGTTTGCATTCCCACCAGCAATGGATGAGGGTTCCCCTTACTCCACATCCTCTCCAGCATAGCCTATCATTGGTGTTTTTTATTTTGGCCATTCTGACAGGTGTAAGATGGTATCTCAAAGTTGTTTTGGTTTGCATTTCCCTGATAGTTAAGGAAGTTGAACATGACCTTAAGTGTCACATTTTGGCCCTTTGAACTTCTTCTGTTGAGAATTCTCTGTATAGTTCAGTACCCCGTTTGTTTTTTTTTTAATTGGGTTATTTTGAATTTTAACGTCTAGTTTCTTGAGTTCTTTATATATTTTGGAGATCAGGCCTTTGTCTGATGTGGGGTTGGTGAAGAACTTCTCCCATTCAGTAGGTTGCCTTTTTGTCTTAATGACAGTGTCCTTTGCTTTACAGAAGCTTCTTAGTTTCAGGAGGTCCCATTTATTCATTGTTGCTCTTATTGTCTGTGCTACTGGGGTTATACATAGTAAGTGGTCTCCTGTGCCCATGTTTTGCAGACTACTTCCCACTTTCTCTTCTATCAGGTTCAGTGTAGTTGGATTTATATTGAGGTCTTTATCCATTTGGACTTGATTTTTGTGCTTGGTAATAGATATGGATCTATTTTCATTCTTCTACAGGTTGACATCCAGTTATGCCAGCACCATTTGTTAAAGAGGCTTTCTTTCTTCCATTGTACAATTTTAGCTCCTTTGTTCAAAATCAGGTGTTCATAAGATTGTGGATTAATATCCGGGTCGTCAATTCGATTCCATTGGTCAACATCTCTGTTTCTATGCCAATACCAAGCTGTTTTCATTACTGTAGCTCTGTAATAGAGTTTCAAGTCAGGGATGGTAATGCCTCCAGACAATCCTTTTGTTTAAGTAAGAGAGTTCTAAACCTACTATGAAATTATGTACAATAAGTACAAATATCCTATTCTAACTAGCTTAGGTCTTGTATAATAAATAACTTGGCCAAGTCATGAGAGAAAAGTAACTACATTTATATAATCTTCAACCCCATCGAAGATCTGAGAAGGGATATAATGTTACCTGGGTAATTAGGAAGTTCAGTAAAACAACTTCCAAAACATGCAAAAAATCACAGAGACAACTAGCTACCTGGGCAATCACCCAAAGTCACGTTTGCAGCGTTGAGCAACCAACTTTGGCTAAGGCCTAACATAACTGACATACCATTTTCAAAGGCAAGCAAGTTTTCAAAACTATCTTACCCTGTCTTGGCAGGATATGACAGTCCTGTTTAATCCATTGATGCATGCTCTGTATCTCTGTCAGTGGTTGAGTTATGGGCATTTCTTTGCCCAAAGGCCAGTTCTGCCAAAAAGAAAGGCTCCAGGTGGAATGTCTTTGGTGCTCAACATTCTCTCGGGAATAGATTGGTGCTGCCAGGAGCAATTGTGTCTCACTATCACAAAACTCTGAGTTAGATTAAAGGCCATTTTCTACAGCTCTTTGAAGAGGTTGAAGATTATCTATACTGAGTATAATCTCTATGTATCTAAAGAACCTGATTAGTCTGATTATAAATGACAAACTTAGATAATTCTCAATATCTATCTAACTTAAAGACTAAGACAATAAACAACTGTGTAACAAATGAGGATAATGACCTTCAAATATAAACACTGTACAAATATGCATTGCAATATGGTAAATATATATCAATACACAAACAATCAGAGGTAGAAATGTACACTGCAATATGGTAAATATATACAATATATATATATATCAATACAATATATGTCAATACATAAAAAATGTTTTAAACAGAGGTAGAAACATGCATGCATACAATAGTCAATTTAATTTAACTTTGTATCTATATAAGAATCGATACCAATATATTTGTCTCAAAACAATAACTCACAAGTACCAACAAGTACCAATCTATTATCCCATTATCCCTCTTTTTTTTTTTAAATGATCCCTGAGCTTATAAAATTCCTCCCCCAACCCTCAACTGTATACTAATTATAATCAACCCCTAAATGATGTCCCTAAACCCAAGGGCAAACTTTACTGGGAGAGGGGACGTCGTCCTCTAGAATTACTTTCAGTTGTCATGGGGGCGACGTTCTTTCTGGGGGAATCCTGTGAAAGTAGAATGATGGTTAAATTTCAAGATTAATGTCTTTTAAAATTGCAAATAGTCTCTGAGTATTTTGTGGAGGCCTGGCCAGAATGTTGTACAAGATGTGCACCATTTCAGCTAATCAAGTTGGAACCATCTTGTGCAGCTGGTACCCAAAACAGATCTTGTAGTAGCGCTATCAACCAGGTGTGGGATTGTTTGTGACTTATGCTTTCGCCTTCAACTTATGTTGCCTTATTGCTATTGCTAAAGCATCAAGCACAATATTGAAGAGATATGGAGAGAGTGGACAGCTTTATCTTGTTCCTGATTTTAGTGGAATGGCTTTAAGTTTCTCTCCATTTAATTTGATGTTATGTGTTGGCTTGCTATATGAATTTCAGGAAGGTTTGATGTTGGCAACATAAAGATAGAGTGCACTGTTGGTAGATACTGGAAGTATGTGTGTGTGTGTGTGTGTGTGTGTGTGCGCGCGCGCGCGCGCACAAGCATGTGCAAGCACATGCTCACATGCATATGGCATTAGTACTGTACACCTACATGTGTGAGTGTGTGCATATGTATGTGTGTATATTAACAAAGTGTGAATCTCTCTCTCTCTCTCTCTCTGTGTGTGTGTGTGTATTAATTAACTTCACATGTACTGTTCTATCATTCTCCACCTTATTCCCTGATACAGAGTCTCTCACTGATTCTGGAGCTAGAGTGTCAGTCATCAAGTCCCATTGATTCTCCTGTCTCCATTCCCACAGGCTTGCAGTCATATATCATTTTTTACATGGTTCTGGAGATTTGAACTCAAGTCCTCATGCTTGGGCAGCAAAAGCCTCTTGAAGCCTTCAATGAAGCCAGTAGCATGTAAAAGTCAGCTGCTTTTCTCTGTCTCCTCCACTTACATAGGGATGGGCTAGCACCAGTCCAGCCTTTGAAGAAATGGCATCCTCTCTGACTTAAGCCTACCGCCTTGGTTTTAATATTGTTCCCGTGTATGATTATTTATACTCACTGTTGTGTTCAGCCAAACTGATCCCTGGTTTGTTTTTTTTTTATTGCGAAAAGAAGGAAAAAAAACATAAACAAAAAACAAGTTTCCACCTCCTCCCAGCCTCCCATTTCCCTTCCCCTCCTCCCACCCATCTCCCCCTCCTCCCACCCTTCTCCCCCTCCTCCCACCCTTCTGCCCCTCCTCCCACCCTTCTCCCCCTCCCCCCACTCCTCTCCCCCTCCCTCTCCAGTCCACAGAGCAGTCCGGGTTCCCTGCCCTGTGTTAAGTCCTAGATCCTCCCCCCTCCGTCCATATCTAGGAAGGTGAATATCCAAACTGGCTAGGCTCCCACAAAGCCAGCACATTAAGTAGGATCAAAACCCCCTGCCATTGTCCTTGGTGTCTCATCAGCCCTCATTGTTCGCCATGTTCAGAGAGTCCGGTTTTATCCCATGCTTTTTCGGTCACAGTCCAGCTGGCCTTGGTGAGCTCCCCGTAGATCAGCTCCACTGTCTCAGTGGGTGGATGCACGCCTCGTGGTCCCGAATTCTATGCTCATGTTCTCCCTCCTTCTGCTCCTCCTTGGGACCTTGGGAGCTCAGTCCAGTGCTCCTGTGTGGGTCTCTGTCTCTATCTCTATCCATCACCAGATGAAGATTCTATGATGATATGCAAGATATTCGTCAGTATTGCTCTAGGATAGGGTCATTTCAGGTTCCCAATCCTCAGCTGCCCAAGGAACTAACTGGGAACCTCATCTTGGGCACTAGGGAGCCCCTCTAGGGTCAAGTCTCTTGCCCACCCTAAAGTGGCTCCCTTAACTAAGAATTGTGGTTCCGTGCTCCCCTATCCACCTTTCCTTTATCCCAATTCTCCTGTTTCCCCAGGTCCCCCCTCCTTCCCTTCTACCTTTTCTCTCCCCATCTCCCCTTACCCCCATCCCACCCAACCCCCAAGATCCCATTTTCTCCCCAGAAATTTGGTCTACTTCCCTTAGCCAAGAGGACAACTATATGTTTTTCCTTGGGTTCACCTTCTTACTTAGCTTCTTTAGGTTCACCTATTGTAGAATCCATGGTCCTTATTTATGGCTAGAAACCAATTAGGAGTGAGTACATCCCATATTCATCTTTTTGGGTCTGGGACACCTCACTCAGGATAGTGTTTTCTATTTCCATCCATTTGCATGCAAAATTCGAGAAGTCATTGTTTTTTACCACAGCGTAATACTCTAGCGTGTATATATTCCATACTTTCTTCATCCATTCTTCCATTGAAGGGCATCTAGGTTGTTTCCAGGTTCTGGCTATGACAAATAATACTGCTATGAACATAGTTGAACAAATGCTTTTGTCATATGATAGAGCATCTCTTGGGTATATTCCCAAGAGTGGTATTGCTGGGTCCAGGGGTAGGTTGATCCCGAATTTCCTGAGAAACCGAAACACTGACTTCCACAGTGGTTGCACAAGATTGCATTCCCACCAGCAATGGATGAGGGTACCCGTTCCTCCACAGCCTCTCCAGCAAAGGTTATCCTTGGTGTTTTTAACTTTAGCCATTCTGACAGGTGTAAGATGATATCTCACAGTTGTTTTGATTTGCATTTCCCTGATTGCTAAGGAAGTTGAGCACGACCTTAAGTGTCTTTTGGCCATTTGAACTTCTTCTGTTGAGAATTCTCTGTTCAGTTCAGTGCCCCATTTTTTAATTGGGTTAATTAGCATTTTAAAGTCTAGTTTCTTGAGTTCTCTATATATTTTGGAGATCAGACCTTTGTCTGTTGCGGGGTTGGTGAAGATCTTCTCCCAGTCAGTAGGTTGCCTTTTTGTCTTAGTGACAGTGTCCTTTGCTTTACAGAAGCTTCTCAGTTTCAGTAGGTCCCATTTATTCAATGTTGCCCTTAATGTCTGTGCTTCTGGGGTTATACATAGGAAGCGATCTCCTGTGCCCATCTGTTGTAGGGTATTTCCCACTTTCTCTTCTATCAGGTTCAGTGTGTTCGCGCTGATATTGAGGTCTTTAATCCATTTGGACTTGAGTTTTGTGCACGGTGAGAGGTATGGGTCTATTTTCATTCTTCTACAGATTGACATCCAGTTTTGCCAGCACCATTTGTTGAAGATGCTTTCTTTCTTCCATTGTATACTTTTAGCTCCTTTATCGAAAATGAGGTGTTCATAGGTTTGTGGGATAAAATCCGGGTCGTCTATACGATTCCATTGGTCGACTTCTCTGTTTTTATGCCAGTACCACACTGTTTTCATTACTGTAGCTCTGTAATAGAGTTTGAAGTCAGGGATGGTAATGCCTCCAGAAGATCCTTTATTGTATAGGATTGTTTTGGCTATCCTGGGTTTTTTGTTTTTCCATATAAAGTTGATTATTGTCTTCTCCAGATCTGTGAAGAATTTTGATGGGATTTTGATGGGGATTGCATTGAATCTATAAATTGCCTTTGGTAGAATTGCCATTTTTACTATGTTGATCCTCCCAATCCAAGAGCAAGGTAGGTCCATCCATTTTTTGGTATCTTCTTCAATTTCTTTCTTCAATGCCTTAAAGTTCTTGTCAAATAGATCTTTCACTTCCTTGGTTAGATTTACCCCAAGATATTTTATGCTGTTTGTGGCTATCGTGAATGGTGAAGCTTCTCTGATTTCCCTCTCTGCTTCCATATCCTTTGTGTATAAGAGGGCGACTGATTTTTTGGAGTTGATCTTGTATCCTGCCACATTACTAAAGCTGTTTATCAGCTGTATAAGTTCTTTGGTGGAGTTTTGGGGGTCGCTTATGTACACTATCATATCATCTGCAAATAACGAAAGTTTCACTTCTTCCTTTCCAATTCGAATCCCCTTGATCCCATTATGTTGTCTTATTGCTATTGCTAGAACTTAAAGCACTATATTGAAGAGGTATGGCGAGAGTGGACAGCCTTGCCGTGTTCCTGAGTTAAGTGGGATGGCTTTGAGTTTCTCTCCGTTTAATTTGATGTTAGTTGTCGGCTTGCTGTATATAGCTTTTATTATATTTAGGTATGACCCTTGTATCCCTAATCTCTCCAAGACTTTTAACATAAATGGATGTTGAATTTTGTCAAATGCTTTTTCAGCATCTAATGAAATGATCATATGGTTTTTTTCTTTCAGTTTATTTATATGCTGGATTACATTGATAGATTTTCGTATGTTGAACCAGCCCTGCATCTCAGGAATGAAGCCTACTTGATCATAATGGATAATTTTTCGGATGTGTTCTTGGATTTGATTTGCCAGTATTTTGTTGAGGATTTTTGCGTCGATATTCATGAGTGAGATTGGCCTGTAGTTCTCTTTCCTGGTTGAGTCTTTGAGTGGTTTTGGTATCAGAGTAATTGTGGCTTCATAAAAGGAATTTGGTAATGACCCTTCTGATTCTATATTGTGGAATACATTAAGGAGTATAGGTATTAGGTCTTCTTGGAAGTTCTGCATTGAAACCATCTGGTCCTGGGCTTTTTTTTTTTTTGGTAGGGAGGTTTTTGATAACAGCTTCTAATTCTTCGCGACCAACAGGTCTGTTTAGATTGTTCACCTGGTCCTGGTGTAACTTTGGTATATGGTATTTATCTAAAAAAGTGTCCATTTCTTTTACATTTTCCAGTTTTGTGTTATACAGGCTTTTGTAATATGATCTGATGACTCTCTGAATTTCCTCTGTGTCTGTGGTTATGTCCCCCTTTTCATTTCTGATCTTATTAATTTGCGTATTCTCTCTCTGTCGTTTGATTTGTTTGGATAGGGGTTTATCAATCTTGTTGATTTTCTCCAGGAACCAGCTTTTTGTTTCATTGATTCTTTGGATTGTTTTCTGTGTTTCTATTTTGTTGATTTCAGCCCTCAGTTTGATTATTTCCAGTCTTCTACTCCTTCTAGGTGAGTCTGCTTCTTTTTTTTCTAGAGCTTTCAAGTGGGCTGTTAAGTCTCCAATATGTGCTTTCTCTGTTTTCTTTAGGTGGGCACTTAGTGCTATGAACTTTCCTCTCAGGACTGCTTTCATAGTGTCCCATAAGTTCGAGTATGTTGTTTCTTTATTTTCATTGAATTCAAGGAAGACTTTAATTTCTTTCTTTATTTCTTCCTTAATCCAGGTATGGTTCAGTAGTTGACTGTTCAGTTTCCATGAGTTTGTAGGCTTTCTGGGGGTAGCATTGTTGTTGAATTCTAACTTTAATCCATGGTGATCTGATAAGACACAGGTGGTTACTAATATTTCTTTGTAACTGTGTAAGTTAGCTTTGTTACCAAGTATGTGGTCAATTTTCGAGAAGGTTCCATGAGCTGCAGAGAAGAAGGTATATTCTTTCCTCTTTGGGTGGAATGTTCTATAGATGTCTGTTAAGTCCATTTGCTTCATTACCTCCATTAATTCTCTAATTTCTCTGTTAGGTTTCTGTCTGATTGACCTGTCCATTGGTGAGAGAGGAGTGTTGAAGTCTCCTACTATTAGTGTGTGCGGTTTGATGGCTGCCTTGAGTTTTAGTAATGTTTCTTTTACGTACGTGGATGCTTTTATACTAGGGGCATAGATATTCAGGATTGAGACTTCTTCCTGATGAATTGTTCCTGTTATGAGTATAAAATGTCCCTCTCCATCTCTTCTGATTGATTTAAGTTTGGCGTCAACTTTGTTAGAAATTAGTACGGCCACACCTGCTTGTTTCTTAGGTCCATTTGCTTGATAAGCCTTTTCCCAGCCCTTTACTCTGAGTAGGTGCCTGTCTTTGTGGTTGAGGTGTGTTTCTTGTAGACAGCAGAATGTTGGATCCTGTTTTCTTATCCAATCTCTTAGCCTGTGCCTTTTTATAGGTGAGTTGAGCCCATTGATATTAAGTGATATTAATGACCAGTGGTTGTTAACTCTGGTCACTTTTTTAGTAGTAGGGTTTGTGTGTTTTCCTTCTTTGATTTGCGCTGGTGAAGAGTCTCTAGATGTCTGAGTTATTGTGGTCATTGTTGGACTCCTTGGTTAGTGATTTTCCTTCTATTATTTTCTGTAAGGCTGGATTTGTGGCTACGTATTGTTTAAATTTGTTTTTATCCTGGAAAATTTTGTTTTCTCCATTTATAGTGAATGAAAGTTTGGCTGGATATAGTAGTCTGGGCTTGCATCCGTGGTCTCTTAGTTTTTGGAGAACATCTATCCAGGACCTTCTGGCTTTCATGGTTTCCATAGAGAAGTCAGGTGTAAGTCTGATAGGTTTACCTTTATAAGTAACTTGGCCTTTTTCCTTTGCGGCTCTTAATATTCTTTCTTTATTCTGTATATTTTGTGTTTTGATTATTATATGGCGAGGGGATGTTTTCTTTTGATCCAGCCTATTTGGTGTTCTGTATGCTTCTTGAACCTTCATAGGTACATCTGTCTTCAGGTTGGGAAAGTTTTCTTCTATAATTTTATTAAGTATATTTTCTGTACCGTTGAGCTGCACTTCTTCTCCTTCTTCTACTCCAATTATTCTTAGGTTTGGTCTTTTTATTGTGTCCCATATTTCCTGAATGTTTTTTTTTTTTTTTTTTGGTTTTTCGAGACAGGGTTTCTCTGTGGTTTTGGAGCCTGTCCTGGAACTAGCTCTTGTAGACCAGGCTGGTCTCGAACTCACAGAGATCCGCCTGCCTCTGCCTCCCGAGTGCTGGGATTAAAGGCGTGCGCCACCACCGCCCGGCTCTCCTGAATGTTTTGTGATGAGAGTTTGTTGGACTTGCTGTTTTCTTTGATCAGAGTGTTTGTTTTCTCTATGTTATCCTCAGAATCTGAGATTCTTTCTTCTATCTCTTGTATTCTGCTGGTTATACTTGATTCTGTAGTCTCTATTCGTTTACCTAGATTTTCCATGTCCAGCTGGCCCTCTGTTTGTGTTTTCTTCTTTGCCTCCATTTCAGTTTTCAAGTCATGAACTGTTTCCTTTATCTGTTTGATAGTTTTTCCTTGGTTTCCTAGGGTATCATTCACTGATTTACTCAATTCCTCGAACTTTCTATTATACTTCTCATCCATTTCTATAAGGGCATTTTTTATATGCTGTTTAAGGGTGTCAATCACTTTCATGAAGTCAGTTTTTTCTACTTCTTCTTGATTAAGGTGTTCATGTCCTCCTGTTGTGGGGTCACTGGCTTCTGGTGGTTTCGTGTTGTTTTTCAGATTGTTGGGAGAATTCCTGCATTGGCGTCTGCCCCTCTCTTCCTCCCAATACTCCCCTTTGGATCTTCTTTTACAGGATCAGGTCTTCTTGCCCACTGATGTACCTTCCCAGTGATGTCACTCCCCAGAGATGTTTCTCCACAATGATGTTTCACTCGGTGCCCAGATCGAAACTCCGCGCTGCTTGGTTAGCTCACGAACAAAGGGCCCACCCCGCTCACTGCGGGCAGGCTATGGGAACAAAGGAGCTACCGGCCACCCCTTTGTCCTCCCGGTTCGGGTTTGGTCCCAGCACCCTAGCAGGCTGAGCAGGGAGGTGCTATGCCCCAAAGAAGGGAGGGAGGGAGGGAGACAGGGGGTGTGGGGATCTGGATGTAAGCTGAATGGGATAGGAAGAGAGAGGCGGTTTGGGCAGTATAGCCCCTGTAGGATGGCCAGGAAGTGTGGGCAGGCTGAGGTATGTTCCCAGCTGCCGCAGCACTCACTCACCACAATGATGTTTCACTGGGTGCCCAGATCGAAACTCCTCGCTGCTTGGTTAGCTCGCGAACAAAGGGCCCACCCCGCTCGCTGCGGGCAGGCTATGGGAACAAAGGAGCTACCGGCCACCCCTTTGTCCTCCCGGTTCGGATTCGGTCCCAGCGCCCTAGCAGGCTGGGCAGGGAGGCGCTATGCCCCAAAGGAGGGAGGGAGTGTGGGGATCTGGATGTAAGCTTAATGGGATAGCTGATCCCTGGTTTTATATATGTATTATGGTGAGGTTTTCTAGATATACAGAGATAACTTTCAGATGGGTAGTTATTTTTCAAATCTTTCAAAAACTAACAGAATATGGCATGTAAAATGTTTAAGAACTTAGGACTTTTCATGACAATGAGACACATCTGCTCCTGGCAGTACCAATCTATTTCAAGAGGATGAGAGGCATCAAAAAGGCTCCTAATGGAGTTTGTTAGCCATTGGGCAAGAAACTACTTTTGCCTGGTATGCTATATAAGGTGGTCATGCAGGACCCACAGAAAAATGACTGCTAAAGTTGCTTAAAGAAGGTGAGACAGTCCTTCAGGGTTCCTGTTTCATGAGAGAACTACCAGACATTTTCCAGGGCACAGAAGAAAACAATTGATAAACTTTTCTAGGACAAGGCATAACAGATCTTCAAATTTCCTGCTTCATGGGAAAGTCTGCCAGGTACTATAGGCTTGTAGGCTGAAGACTGTAAATCCCCAAATTTACAGAAAAACTTTGCGTGACTGTGCAGGCGGTGAGATATCTCTGTCAATTCTTGAGTTATGGAAGCTGCTTACATTGCACTTTCTGTTAACTTAGGCAATATTGTATCCTTCTGGAGTCTTTGATGGAGTTGAAGAATAGGTAGTTATAATTATAGTTTTCCTTAGTTATGATAAAAGATAAAATAAATATTGTAACTGTAATTCTGGTTTGATGACCGTTTTTGTTGTACGTAATCTTGCTATGGTAAAGTTAAACCCTTCCTTTTTAATTAAACAGAGAGGGGAAGGTGATGTGTAATTTCCCTCTATATGCTATTAATATGTTTTATTGCCATCGCTTAATAAAGAAGTTGCTTTTGGCCAATGGCTTAAATAAAACCAGGCAGAAAACCCAAACAGAGATGTACAGAGAGAGTAGGTCAGCTCAGAGAGATGCCATGTAGCCACCCAAGGAGAAAGACACCAGCAAGCCAGTACCAGTAAGCCATAAGCCTCATGGTAAAATATAAATAATAGGAATGGGTTAATTTAAGATATAAGAGATAACCAATAAGAAACATGAGCTACTAGGCCAAGCAGTGTTGTAATAATACAGTTTCCGTGTGATTATTTGGGGTCTGGGCTGACAGGAATGAATGAACAGACTCCACCAACACGGTGTGATGGTTAGTTTTAGTTACTAAGTTGGCATTATCCATTATCATTTGGGGAAAATGCCCAGTGAGAGATTGTCTAAATCAGGCTCACCAGTAGGAGACCTATGTTGGGGATATTCTTGATCATTTCCTGATTTGTCCTGAACTGTGTAAGAATAGGGAAATAAGTGATCCAAATAGTAAATATGCAAGCATTCATTCTCTTAGCTTTTGACTGTGGATGTGACTAACTGCTTCAAGTTTTGCTGCTTTGGCTTCTATTCTGTGATGGACTATAACCTGGAGTTGTAGGTAAAATGAATTCATTCACTGGTAAATTGACTTTGTTGGGCTATTTTTATCACATAAGTAGAAATAAAACCAGGGACCCACTGCTATTGGCAGGCAAATGTTTTTTTTTTGTTTGTTTGTTTTTGCTATATATGCTCTAGTCTATCTTGTCTGTGTTAATCTGATATGCCAAGGTAGATGATCTGCTGTCAGCACAGAAATTGGTTCTGAGCTATTCTATAACACCATACTCAGAGTGCAACAGCTGCTATCTTCATCATAATAGAGGTGACAACTTTAAAGAGACCCTCACCTTCAAGTCTGTTGGCTGTTGACATTCTTTCATAGATGGAGAGGTTGGGGAATTTGTTGGGCCCACATCTACGATTCATGAGCTTCTCGCCACACCTTTCAGTCCTTTGCATGCATTGCAGACCTAACTGCTTGTGGCCTCAAGGCCTTAGCAGATGTCAGACAGAAGGAGGTTAACTGGAGAGGAAAGTCTGTCTATGCAGCTGTGGGAAGCCATCCACCATGATGGGGTGAGACTCTTTAGTGGTACAGCTACTTTAAAGTCACCCACACTCCTTAGGATAACCCTTCACCCACACTATGTAAGAAAGCCCAACACACTCGCTGATCCCCAAAGTTACACTTTTATGGAGCTGTACTTTAGTTTGTCACTGGCGTCTCATGAGAAGCAGTGGGCATTTTTATATATTCTGGAAATGGAAACACTGGTCCCCAGTTAGAGCCTCTTAACAGTGTCAGTAGGATTTCTGAACACAGAGAACAAGCCTTCACAGTTGACACATGGACCAAGGAGAGTCAAATAATCTGAAAAGGAAACAAAAAGTCTCCCAGAAATTTTATTCATAATGTGGCAAAATGAAATAACTTGAGGCCTAAACGATTAAGAAGCTCACTACTAAATAATCTCTCTTTAGACCTTCAGAGCCTAAAACATCTGGTGACTTCCTCTCTCCCTCACTTCCTTCCTTCCTATTCATGTGTAAGTATGTGTGTCTGTTGTCTGTATGAGTTTATGAGCACCATGTGCCCATGGATGCCTGAAGCCATCATAAGAGGGTGTTCATCTTCTGGAACTGAAGTTACAGTTTATGTGGGACCACCCAATATGGGTACTTATGACAAATCTTAGGTCCTCTTCAAGAGGAATAAGCTCTTGACTACTGAATCATCTCTCCAGTCCCTGATGGCTTTCTTTTGTAACTATTAATTAAATTTGTTCCAATTCACCACATGTATAAAGTACATACTGACCCCTCTCATTTTCAGTCTCTTCCATCTCCCTACCACCTCTGTCCACTTCAATGACATACTGAATTTAGCCAGGATCATTTGTGTGACTCTCTGACTGGTACTCTCCACTGGATTTTATGGGCTCAGCAGTGGGTACACAACCAGAGACAATGATTTTCCTGTCTCAGAATCTATTAATGGCTGATCTGAGGTAATGCATAGGGCCATGTTAGCACCTGCACATTTCTTGACTGACATGGCAAGTCTTGCATGGGTCTAGTACAGGAAACTGTTGTTGTGAGTTAAAGATTACAATATTGTATGGGTCCCATAGAATGGCATTGTGGAGCCTTTGACCCTACCTTCTTCTGTCTCTTCCATGCTTTCTATACCATCTCCTGAAATATTACCTGAGTTTTAGAAGGGGATGCCTATAGGTCTTGTTAGGGTCGAGCCCTCAACTATCTCTTATTCTCAGCATCTTTGACAATTATCAGCCTCTGAATTCACTGCTGATCATTGTAAGAATACTTTTTTAATGCCTTCTCTAGTCTATTCCTAAACTTCATGTATGAAGGGCTTATGAGTAGCTGCCATGTTTTAACTTTCTGAAAAGTAACATATTTGTTTAAAGAAAACTAAATATGTATTATAGATATAGATATATATTGTCAGGATAAACTTCAAAACACTCCAGTTAGGAGGACAAAGGAAACGTGTTGCAGATACTGCTTATGCTTTCCCTATAACTCCTTCCTCATCTAATAAAAGACATTAGCATATTTGGGTTCCCCAAGATCAACCTTAGGTGGTGAAAACGCTGTACGTTCCAGGAAGCCAAATGCTCAATACATCTCATTCCTTTGTACCGATTCTCATCTCTTAAGCATTTGATCTGATTGATAAAGTTTTCTGATGCTATGATAAAATACCAGACAGAAAGCATTATAGCTAAGGAAGAGTTTATTTTGGCTTATGGCTCCAAAGAGATAGAGTTCATCATGGTTACAGTGGCACAGTAACAGGCAGGGGAAGGTAAAGCACGGTAGCAGAAACAGGAAGCTGGCTGATCATATTTCCATCTACACACTAGACACAGAGTGAGAACAGTAAGTGAGGTGAGAATGTAAACTCCAAAACCTATCCCTAATGATGTGCTTTCTCTAGCAGGGGTCTAACTGCTAAAGGTTCCATAGACTCCTCAAACAACACCACCTACTGGAGACCAAGGTTTCAAATATGCGAACCTCTGGGGAACATTCTTGGTCAAACCACTAATAATGGTAACCCAGAATTTTATCCAGGAAGAATGTTGAAAATATGAGTCAGAACCATAGTCTCAACCTAAGCAAACTGTAGCCATGGGAGAGGGAAGAGAGGTGGCCCAAACCTTTGGGGACAAGGTGTATGGAAAAGTAGAGTTCAGGTCTATTGTTGAGAGCCCAATACCCATAGAAAGGCAGAAGGAACTAAAATGAATGTACTTAAAATCTGACTAAGTGATAAACAGGTTAGACATACAATGACTATGGAGGTGGATAGATTTCACCTAGAGCAGGGAGATGCTGGCTTCTTGCAGATCCAGAATTTCTCTAAGAAACATCCGCTATCATCCTACCCATTTTCTGAAAACCCTACACAGTCTTCTTCATGTATGGCACTGGGTTCCCCTGGAGACCAATATTTCCTGAAAATGAAAATTCCCAAATAAGATGAGTCTCTGTCCCAGCTATATGCTGTCAATATTTCTAACTTTTGACATAGAATGTTATCCCATGTGCATACGGTAGCCATAACTCACCCAGAACCTAATGGCATGCCTAAGTTACTCATATGAGAAACCCTTATTCTGCAGTACAGAATCAAGATACTTCAAATTGTGAAGTTGAGGCAATTTTATGTCTTGTTTTGCAGAATCAGGATGTCAGTTTAGACAAGAGACAAAGAATGGCTGCCATGTAAATTTGATGCATAGCAGTGGTTTTTACAGTGCTTACCTCATTTTTCTGTCCCCTATAGTCCTTATTATCTAAGTCCTCCGGCATGGAACAATTTTCCCAGTGTCTACCATGGCCTCCTTCTCAAATTCTAATCCTTGTCTAACAAATACTCTGGGCCTTGATATTCCCTCTCCACTATCCCTGATTCATGGACTCAGTCACAGAGCAACTTCTCCATAACTTTCTAAGCATAATATAAACAGAGATCTCCTAACAAGCAAGTGCCAGCTGGGGCAATCAGAGGCCCAGTGCCTTCTGCTTATCTGTGATTTGCTGATAATCTCTAAGCATGCCTCATACTGAAAATAGAGCATCAAAACATCTCATCACCTACAGACATTTCAAACTAGCCCGGTTTACAATATTCCACGTTTCCTTCCATGGACGTCAAGAGAAAAGCATTAACCTTCATGCTTCTGTCTGTTTCTTTTCATGTTCTCCACGGTACAGGGCAACTCCTGTGTGGCTCTCATGATATCATGGATCTTAAAGTATGACAAGCTGTATTTTTTATATTTTTTATTATTAAATTTTGATTTATTTAACAGACCAACCACAGTTCCCCATTCTTCCTCTCCTCCTGTTCACTCCCCCATACCTCCTTTCTACCCCACCCCCATACACTCCTCAGTAAGGGTAAGGCCTCCCATGGGAGTCAACATGGCATATAAAGTGGGGGCTGGAGAGATGGCTCAGTGGTTAAGAGCATTGCCTGCTCTTCCAAAGGTCTTGAGTTCAATTCCCGGCAACCACATGGTGGCTCACAACCATCTGTAATGAAGTCTGGTGCCCTCTTCTGGCCTGCAGACATACACGCAGACAGAATATTGTACACATAATAAATAAATATTTTTTAAAAAAAGAAAAAAAAACCATGGCATATGAAGTTGACAAACAACCAAACTCCTCTCCCCTGCATCAAGACTGAATAAGGCATCCCACTACAGGGATTAGGTTCCAAAAAGACAGCTCATGCACCAGGGACACATTCTGGTCCCACTGTTAGGGGACCCACAAGCATACCAAGCTACACAACTGTCACTCACATGCAAAGGGTCTATGACAATCCCATTCAGACTCTCTAAATGTTGGTCTCGAGTCTTGAGCTCCCACAAGCTCAGATCAGACAGCTCTATTTTGAAGGCAGGCATATGCCTATCTTTCAGATTCTTTGAGTACCCAGCATTAGATCATTTGTTGCCTCAGAACTAAACCTTTTGAGAAAAACAATCTCCATTTTTATTTAGTCGGATGTTTTTGCTTGCATGTCGATTGTTCTTGTGGACAGTTCACATGTTGTATTAGAAAGAGTTGGCGGAGGCCATTGTATCCTCACCTGAGTTTCCAGCTATCCCTCCAGTGAATAGAAACTATTCACACTCTCATTGGGAAGAACTCCTGCAATGTCTACCGCACTGTTAACTCCTCCTGCAGATCAGGTGGTGGAACTGAAAAGTCATCTCTGAACTCATCTAGATATAAGCCCTAATAAGCAAACTGTCATGCCTTAGAGACCAAGGAGTAGGGAGGAACTACAACTACTTCTTGGAGCATAGTTTCATCCCCAACACACTGTATTACCTCATTTTCAGTGATGAATCATCCACCCACCGCCATTTGCCTTCCTTTTTTAAGTCTGAAAGCCCCATCCAGGTATCACCTTTCTTCTTAGCAGACTGCTGCAGGAAGCTCTGGGGGGTAAAAGAGAAGTCACAATGGGGTTCTTCTGTCATTTTATACTTTTGTTCTCTCAGTCTCCAAGCCCATAGTTCTGCATGCAGTCAGACCTTCACCATTCTAGTGTATCAACAAACCCACATATATGCTTAGATATATGCACACACACATGCACAGGCACAGATATGAAGAGATCAGGTCCAATCTCACACAAGTTCTCTCTGAGACAGAAAATTAAGAAACAATGTGTTTTGTGACTTGACAGATCCTGATTTTTGGCATCTGCTCCCCACCTTGTTCTCATATGCTATGTTGAACTAAAATAATATGATATGAAATTTGCTATCAGCTTCCCAAACATAAAATCTGATGTTTCCTAGGTTCTGGACATCTCTAGGGATTATCTTTTCAGAGTAATAAACTTTGCTCGTGTGCACGCATGTGTGTGTGTGTGTGTGTGTGTGTGTGTGTGTGTGTGTGTGTGTGTGTAAGCAGAGGGCAACTTGTAGGAAATGGTTCTCTTCCTATCATGTGGGTCTCAGAGATTCAATTCAGGTCTCTGGGCTTGGTAACAACTTTTACCTGCCAAGTCATCCCTACAGGACCCAGATCAGGGCTTTGAATACCTACAAAAGTACTTGTTAAAGTGGCCAGCACTCAAAATGTGTTCCCTTCATATTAAGTGTTCCCTAAAGCATGCATCATTGTTACCACTTGTATTTAATCCGGGTGCACATTCTTAGACCAGCCCCTCCCTATCCATAGCCACGTTATCTTCCCTTTTCAAGTGTAGTAAAGAACACGCATCTGAAAATTTCTATCTAGCTAGAGTCATGCCCACACAAGTGCAAAGTCGCAGCTCAACAGACCTGTTCCTTATCATTCTTGATGACAACGAGTTGGGCCCCTACTTCCTGGCAGGCAGTGACAGATTCCATCCAGGTCTGCTGGAATGTGGAGAAGAAGTAACAGTTTCCTTGGAAGAGGGTCCAGTCCCAAGGGCAGAGGCGGCACAGGCGGTCTGTTGAGGCAATGGTTAAAGTTGGACACATAGAGGTATCCATGCATCAGCCTTCAGGCCCTGGAGAGTTGGCGCCCTCCCTTGAAAATGGATATGAGGAAGTAAGTTCCTTTATCTTTCCTTGTGTGTGCCATTCGTGTGTGTGCACAAGTGTGCATGCAAGTGTGTGCAGTGCTCCGTTGGGTGTCAAGTAGAGGTTGAAGTGCTTCTTGGACATCTTCCCACATTGCTCTCTTTGTTTTTTAAAATGTCTTACATGTATGAAATAAAAAAAATTAAAGAAAAAAATCAATATGAGAGAGATAGGGGATGTCATGAGAATGGGTGACAATAAGAGGGAGGAAAATTACATAATTACATTTTAATCAAAAATTTTAATTAAAAATGTGTTATTTATTTAATTTTGAACATTTGATACATGAAAATACAATTTTTGGCTTGTTAACTTTGAGATTATAATTTCATTGTAACATTCCTCCCTTCCCTTTTCACCCTCCAAACAAACTTAAGTATCCCTCTCCATTCTCCTTGAAATTCATGGAGCTGACTGTTATTGCAAACATATCTGTATACATTCAATTCTTTTGATCAAATCTATTGCTCTCTCCCTTCTTACTCCTCCTGTCAAAATGATGCAACTCCTATCAAAATGACCCTGCCAACTTTATGGACTATTGTTCTAGCATTTTGAGTGAAACAAGTTACTATCAGTCAGTGTGTCTATGTATTTATGCATGGCTTCCCCACCCCTTCCTCTCTGTCCTCCCTTCCCTTTCTTCTTTTGTTCCTTCCTTCCTTCCATCCATCCTTTCTTTGAAACGGGTTCTCTCACTGAACCTAGAGCCTCCTGTTTTGGTCAAACTATCAAGCAAGCCCTGGAATCTGCCTATCTTCCCAGCATTCCTGAGTTATAGGTGTGTGCGTCTATACTCAGCTTCTACGTGAGTGTGAGGGATCCAAACCAAGGTCCTCATGATTGCTGAGTAAGCACTGGACTCACTGAGCAGTCTCCCCAGACACAGCCATTCCCCTCTTAACTCCCTGAGTCTTTTCCCTCCAGGGTAACCCAGAAGCCGTGACCACATCACATAACTACATAGAATAGTTAGCAGGGACTTTAAATGTCACAACAGAGTCAGGAGCCTGGTTCAGTTGATTGTCTTCTGTGTGCACTGCCCCGTGTGTCTAGTGAGTGCTGGCTTTAATGTTACTCTGTGTTCCCAATCAACAGATAGAGAAGCTGAGGGACTGGAGGTCCAGTCTCTAAAGTCACTTCATACCACAAGGAAACCTTGTCATACTCTTGAAGATCCATTTTCTGGTCACTGACCTAGTCCAGCCTTCAACTGTTCCAGTTCCTGGTGTATGCGTTGCTTTTCCTGCTCCTGCTCCTGGAAGCTATGAACTTCAGAGCCTGTGTCAAGAAAGTGAAGATGAAAACATTAAATGGTGATGAGAGGAAAAGCTATTGGTTCAGTAAAGGAGATGACGCAAAATCAGCTTTCAGTGATTAGTTCTATCAGAGGTATATAAACTCTGTATATATTTAGAGGTATATAATCTCAAGACTATAACCAGAATATTAGAAAGAAAACACTACTATATGGAAAAAAGCAATGTAACAGGTACTTAAAGCAAAAGGAAGGCTTCCCTTCACCTTTAAAAGAGTTTCAAGTAAGTGTAAGAGAGAGAGCTTTCATGAAAAGATGGCCGGGCAAGATCACAGCAACCTTCAGGTAAATTCTCCAAATACAGGAAATATCTGACTTTCTTCCACTTCCAGGGAGTCACAGGAAGGGTCACAGCACAGGATTTGTTCAACATAGCATAGGTGACAAAGAGCACAGAGGAGCCAGGTACCACACACTGGAGGCTGTTAAACCACACACAGATGCTGTTTGCTGTTTAACATTCTGACCCAGAGAAGGAGAGCAATTAGGAGTTAGGTCTGATTGCTTCAGGCTGTGGGGTCCAGCCTTTAGAGTGACCAGAAGCTCCCAGTACTTACCAGGAAGCTCTTTTCTGCAGTTCTTTGTGATTGACATAGACACTCACACAGGCTCAGTGTTCAAAGAATACGATCCTATGAAGATCTCATCACAGCTGGGACATCTCTAACAAACCCTTTCCTGCAAGCTCAGGGATCATCATGGAAGGGGCAGAAAGATTGTAACAGCTAGAGGCAGTGAAGGACCGCTACAAAATTGTATTAACTGTATTTTCTGGACCCGACAGGCTGCTGCTCACACGAACTCACAGTGCTGTGACTGTGGCTCAAACCTGCACAAGCTGAGGCAGAAAACATCCAAAAATAGATGGAGAAGGGACACATGAATCCTCAACCCTGGTGAATAACTGTCAGTAATGGATGGCTGCTGTGGGAGGGAAAGCAGTTCTCTTTGACCCCTAGAGCCTACTCATTACTCATGCTTCAGTAGATGGTCTTATACCCATGTATATGGATAGCAGGAAGTGGACTTAGTGGAGTATGAAAACAAAGGAGCATGAGGTTGGGAGGGAAAAGTGGTGGAGCACAGGGGAGGAGTTGAAGGGCAGGGAGGAGGTAGTGGACTAGATCAAAACATTATATTCATGTATGAAATTCTCAAATAATAAAATTTAAAGGCAGAGGAGACCATGATCTAATTAAAATGTACTGGATTCCCAGAAACATCATGCTGAGTCCCACCATCTTATTTGAAACCATCTTCCTGATGCCCAGGGAAGTATGAACCACAAGGCAAATGGAATCAGAGCATGCCAGTGACTCTACTTCCTTCCTACCAAACAGGAGTCGTGAGAAGACCCATGACTAGCTCCTGGAAGGTGTGTAAGACCTCAGTCACAGCTTCGGTGTCACCACCCCAAAGGTGAAAGGTTAGAGGGAAAAGCCCCAAACTTGAAGTTTCCTGACCTTTGACAAGGAAAGCCGCGAGTAGAGCAGCCAAGAGCACGAGGGAGATGAGCTGCAGTGTAGGGAAGAAAGGATTGCAGTCCCGACACCCTGAGGAAAGAGAGTTGAGTTCTCCATCAGGCCATTGTCCCTAGTCACCCTGAACCGGGATAGTCTAGTCCTCTCTTTCCCTTTCTGAACACAGGATTACAGACTCTCGGTCATTCTTCCACTGCCTATGCTTTCCTGTCCATCATCTGCCATAGGAGCATCAGATGTCTGTTTCCAGCCTCAGCTGTCACAGGACCCTGCATTTCAATCCTCCAGTTTCAAACTCTCTGGCAACAATAGCGAAGATCCTCACTCCCTACTACTTCGTGAAATAGATCAGCTCCCAGGAGATCAGCTCCCAGGTGCCACTTTCACAGAATCAGGACTACAGACCTCAGCTCTATTTCTTATGACTGGGGCATTCAGTACCCTCTTTTACCCCATAGGGCTGAGGATTCCTGTTTCCCAGTATACACCTCATCTAAACAGTACTTCACCTCCTAGACTCCACTTTCCCAAGACACAGGAGGTCAGATTCACCCTTCACCTCTCTCAGAACCAGGAATCAAGTACTCAACCTCCTCCTTTGTAGGAGCCAGTAAAACAGCTTCTAACCCTCTGCTCTTTATGACAGAAACCTAGACCGTCAGTTCCACCTTCATAGGATCCAGGATTCCAGGTTTTCAGACTCAATGTTCTTAAAAAGTTTATGTCTTCAAAACCCTTCTTTCCAATGTCACAGTTTCTGTTCCCAGACATAAGAATATAGACCAGCAGCCCCAATCTTCCCAGAACCCAGGGATCCACAAACTCTGTCTCCCTGGCCCCAGGACTAAGGACTACCACTTCTGTCCTCTCCTCAGTACCTCCTAAACACTTGTCTACTTCAAAAGCTCTTGAAGCCATGAGTAGACTGTAGTTTAAAGTTTCTTAGAAATTGCTGGTGCTCCTGGTCACAAGCTCCATCTCTGAATGGATCAACTGTCAGAGCCTGGGAAGGCTGAAACCTGAGCTGCCTCTCTCAACTGTTCCTGAGCGCTGAATCCTAGGTCAGCCTCACCCAAGGAGCATAAATGTTTTTCTCTCTCTTCCTTGGAGTCGCCCATGGTCACTGCTGTCCAACAATGTGTAGAAATTCTGGGGAGCAGTTTTTCTTTGCCACTCCTTTTTTTTTATCACCCCTTGAACCTATTTTCAACCAGGAAGAAAAAAAGAGAAGTAGTGACTGTCACCAGATGAGCTGCCGGAAGGCAGCTGAGGATTAAATATAGGATAAAGTGGACAAGTTTTCAGAGCAATGAGACATTTAGAAACCCAGAGTGGAAAGCATGGGTCCATTCTTAGCATGACCATCCTCTTTGATGCCTTTATCAGAAATATCCCCACCCAGGTATACTACTCCTGGGAGCTACACAGAGCTCTCTATAATCTACTACAGAGGTATCTATTCATCCATGTTCATTGCTGCTGGGCTCACAATAGCTGGGAAACAGAAGCAGCAAGATGCCTGTTGACTAATGAATGCATAAGGTAATGGCTTTACACGTCCCTATGCATGTAGTTATTCCCATTGAATGTTATGCTTATTTTAATGTCTTTTGTGTGTATACAGTTGCATGTGTAAAAGTATATCCTTGGAAAGTAGAGACAGTAGATCCTAGAGCAGGCTAAGTAGAAAGACTGGCCAATTGGTGAGCTCTGGATTTGATTGAGAAACTGTGACTCAGGGACTCAAATGCAAGAACAGTCAAGGATGGCTCCCAATGTCCACCTCAGGCCTCCACATGTACCTGCTCCCCCACATACCAACAGTCCAGACACATGCAAATGTCCTAGGCACACCCTCCTTGTCAGCACACTAAAATGAAAAGAAAAATTTTGAACTTACAAAATAAGCCTGCTTTGCTATGACTCCTGGACCCAGTAGTGAATTGCAGGAAGTTCTTCCACAACTTTCCCTGGAAACTCAATCTTAACTGTCCCCAGGTGTACTGTCTTATTTTTCCAATGTCCTCATTCACGGAAATTGCTAGTGCTTGACAATGGATCATCTCTATTTACATTTCTTTAATACTTGTGATGAAAATAACCAAGAATATAGAAACTGACAAAGCTCGGTGTTCTCAGCCGCAGCAGCTGGAGCAATTCTCTTCATCTTTTTGGGATTCACCTGGTGTGACACCAGGTCCATGACTTTGATGCAGAAAAACTTAAGAACAAAGTAATATCTATCAAGCTGAGTTGTGTTTCTTTTTTATTATTTTATTTTTTATAAATAAAACAAACTATCTTTTTTTTTAATTTATTTATTTATTAAGGATTTCTGCCTCGTCCCCACAACCGCTTCCCATTTCCCTCCCCCTCCCCCGATCAAGTCCCCCTCCCTCATCTGCTCGAAGAGCAATCAGGGTTCCCTGACCTGTGGGAAGCCCAAGGACTGCCCACCTCTATCCAGGTCTCGTAAGGTGAGCATTCAAACTGCCTAGGCTCCCACAAAGCCAGTACGTGCAGTAGGATCAAAAACCCACTGCAATTGTTCTTGAATTCTCAGTATTCCTCATTGTCCGCTATGTTCAGCTAGTCCGGATTTATTCCATGCTTTTTCAAACCTAGGCCAGCTGGCCTTGGTGAGATCCCAATAGAACATCCCCATTGTCTTAGTGTGTGGGTGCACCCCTCGTGGTCCTGAGTTCCTTGCTCGTGCTCCGTCTCCTTCTGCTCCTGATTTGGACCTTGAGATTTCTGTCCGGTGCTCCCGTGTGGGTCTCTGTCTCTGTCTCCTTTCATTGCCTGATGAAGGTTAATATTCCTGAGGATGCCTATGTGTTTGTCTTTGGATTCACCTTATTTAGCTTCTCTAGGAACATGAATTATAAGCTCAATATCCTTTATTTATGGCTAGAAACCAAATATGAGTGAGTACATCCCATGTTCCTCTTTTTGGGTCTGGCTTACCTCACTCAGGATAGTGTTTTCTATTTCCATCCATTTGTATGCAAAATTCAAGAAGTCCTTGTTTTTTACTGCTGAGTAATACTCTAATATGTATATATTCCATACTTTCTTCATCCATTCTTCCGTTGAAGGGCATCTAGGTTGTTTCCAGGTTCTGGCTATTACAAACAATGCTGCCATGAACATAGTTGAGCATATACTTTTGTTGTATGATAGGGCCTCTCTTGGGTATATTCCCAAGAGTGGTATTGCTGGATCCAGGGGTAGGTTGATCCCGAATTTCCTGAGAAACCAAAACACTGCTTTCCAGAGTGGTTGCACAAGTTTGCATTCCCACCAGCAATGGGTGAGTGTACCCCTTTCTCCACAACCTCTCCAGCAAAGGCTATCATTGGTGTTTTTTATTTTAGCCATTCTGACAGGTGTAAGGTGGTATCTTAAAGTTGTCTTGATTTGCATTTCCCTGATCGCTAAGGAAGTTGAGCATGACCTTAAGTGTCTTTTGGCCATTTGAAGTTCTTCTGTTGAGAATTCTCTGTTCAGATCAGTGCCCCATTTTATAATTGGGTTGATTAGCCTTTTACGGTCTAGTTTCTTGAGTTCTTTATATATTTTGGAGATCAAACCTTTGTCAGTTGCAGGGTTGGTGAAGATCTTCTCCCAGTCAGTGGGTTGTCTTTTTGTCTTAGTGACAGTGTCCTTTGCTTTACAGAAGCTTCTCAGCCTCAGGAAGTCCCATTTATTCAATGATGCCCTTAGTGTCTGTGCTGCTGGGGTTATACATAGGAAGTGGTCTCCTGTGCCCATGTGCTGTAGAGTACTTCCCACTTTCTCTTCTATCAGGTTCAGTGTGTTCGGACTGATATTGAGGTCTTTAATCCATTTGGATTTGAGTTTTGTGCATGGTGATAGATATGGATCTATTTTCATTCTTCTACAGATTGACATCCAGTTTTGCCAGCACCATTTGTTGAAGATGCTCTCTTTTTTCCATTGTATACTTTTAGCTCCTTTATCGAAGATCAGGTGTTCATAGGTTTGTGGGTTAATGTCAGGGTCTTCTATTCGATTCCATTGGTCGACTTCTCTGTTTTTATGCCAATACCAAGCTGTTTTCAATACTGTAGCTCTGTAATAGAGTTTGAAGTCAGGGATGGTAATGCCTCCAGAAAATCCTTTATTGTATAAGATTGTTTTGGCTATCCTGGGTTTTTTGTTTTTCCATATAAAGTTGATTATTGTCTTCTCCAGATCTGTGAAGAATTTTGATGGGATTTTGATGGGGATTGCATTGAATCTATAGATTGCTTTTGGTAGAATTGCCATTTTTACTATGTTGATCCTCCCAATCCAAGAGCAAGGGAGGTCTTTCCATTTTCTGGTGTCTTCTTCAATTTCTTTCTTCAAGGACTTATAGTTCTTGTCAAGTAGATCTTTCACTTCCTTGGTCAGGGTTACCCCAAGGTATTTTATGCTATTTGTGGCTATCGTGAAAGGTGATGTTTCTCTGATTTCCCTCTCTGCTTCCTTATCCTTAGTGTATAGGAAGGCAACTGATTTTTTGGAGTTGATCTTGTATCCTGCCACATTACTAAAGCTGTTTATCAGCTGTAAAAGTTTTTTGGTGGAGTTTTGGGGGTCGCTTATGTACACTATCATATCATCTGCAAATAACGAAAGCTTAACTTCTTCCTTTCCAATACGAATCCCCTTGATCTCCTTATGTTGTCTTATTGCTATTGCTAGAATTTCAAGCACTATATTGAAGAGGTATGGAGAGAGTGGACATCCTTGTCGTGTTCCTGATTTTAGTGGGATGGCTTTGAGTTTTTCTCCATTTAATTTAATGTTAGCTGTTGGCTTGCTGTAAATAGCTTTTATTATATTTAGGTAGGACCCTTGTATCCCTATTCTCTCCAAGACCTTTATCATAAAGGGGTGTTGAATTTTGTCAAATGCTTTTTCAGCATCTAGTGAAATGATCATATGGTTTTTTTCTTTCAGTTTATTTATATGGTGGATTACATTGATAGATTTGCGTATGTTGAACCAGCCCTGCATCTCTGGGATGAAGCCTACTTGATCATAATGGATAATTTTTCTTATGTGTTCTTGGATTCGGTTTGCCAGTATTTTATTGAAAATTTTTGCGTCGATGTTCATGAGTGAGATCGGTCTGTAATTCTCTTTCTTGGTTGGGTCTTTTTGTGGTTTTGGTATCAGGGTAACTGTAGCTTCATAAAAGGAATTTGGCAATGACTCTTCTGATTCTATATTGTGAAATACATTAAGGAGTATAGGTATTAGTTCTTCTTGGAAGTTCTGGTAGAATTCTGCATTGAAACCATCTGGTCCTGGGCTTTTTTTCGAAGGGAGATTTTTGATAACCATTTCTAATTCTTCGCGAGAAACCGGTCTATTTAGATCATTCACCTGGTCTTGGTTTAGCTTTGGTATATGATACTTATTTAAAAAAATGTCCATTTCTTTTGTATTTTCCAGTTTTGTGGCATACAGGCTTTTGTAGTAAGATCTAATGATTCTCTGAATTTCCTCTGTGTCTGTGGTTATGTCCCCCTTTTCATTTCTGATCTTATTTATTTGCGTGTTCTCTCTCTGTCGTTTAATTAGTTTGGATAGGGGTTTGTCGATCTTGTTGATTTTCTCCAAGAACCAGCTTTTTGTTTCATTGATTCTTTGGACTGTTTTCTGTGTTTCTATTTTGTTGATTTCAGCCCTCAGTTTTATTATTTCCAGTCTTCTACTTCTCCTGGGCGCGTCTGCTTCTTTTTTTTCTAGAGCTTTCAGGTGTGTTTTTAAGTCCCCAATGTATGCATTCTCCGTTTTCTTTAAGTGGGCACTTAGTGCTATGAACTTTCCTCTTAGCACTGCTTTCATTGTGTCCCATAGTTTTGAGTATGTTGTCCCTTTATTTTCATTAAATTCAAGGAAGACTTTAATTTCTTTCTTGATTTCTTCCTTGACCCAGGTGTGGTTCAGTAGTTGACTGTTCAGTTTCCATGAGTTTGTCGGTTTTTTGGGGGCAGCGTGGTTGTTGCCTTCTAACTTTAATCCGTGATGATCTGATAAGACACAGGTGGACACTGATATTTTTTTGTATCTGTGGAGGTTTCCTTTGTTTCCGAGTATGTGGTCAATTTTTGAGAAGGTTCCATGAGCTGCAGAGAAGAAGGTATATTCTTTCCTCTTTGGGTGGAATGTTCTATAGATGTCTGTTAAGTCCATTTGCTTCATTACCTCCAATAATTCTCTTAATTCTCTATTAGGTTTCTGTCTGATTGACCTGTCCCTTGGAGAGAGAGGTGTGTTGAAGTCTCCTACTACTAGTGTGTGTGGTTTGATGTCTGCCTTGAGTTCTAGTAATATTTCTTTTACATAAGTAGGTGCTTTTATATTGGGGGCGTATATATTCAGGATTGAGACGTCCTCCTGATGAATTGTTCCTTTTATGAGTATAAAGTGACCGTCTCCATCTCTTCTGATTGATTTTAGTTTGAAGTCAGTTTTGTTAGAAATTAGTATGGCCACACCTGCTTTTTTCTTAGGACCATTTGCTTGAAACACCTTTTCCCAACCCTTTACTCTGAGTAGGTGCCTGTCTTTGTGGTTGAGATGTGTTTCTTGCAAACAGCAAAATGTTGGATCCTGTTTTCGTATCCAATCTTTTAGCCTGTGCCTTTTTATAGGTGAATTGAGCCCATTAATATTAAGTGATATTAATGACCAGTGGTTGTTTACTCCGGTTATTCTTATTGCTTTTGGTAGTAGAGATTGTGTGTCTCCCTTCTTTGAGATGTGCTCGTGAAGGGTCATTAGATGCCTGGGTTATTGTAGGCAGTGTTGGTAGTGTTGGATTCCTTGGGTTGCGATTTTCCTTCTATTACTTTCTGTAGGGCTGGATTTGTGGCTACATATTGTTTAAATTTGTTCTTATCCTGGAATGTCTTGTTTTCTCCATTGATAATGAACGATAGCTTGGCTGGGTATAGTAGTTTGGGTTTGCATCCATGGTCTCTTAGCTTCTGCAGAACCTCTATCCAGGACCTTCTGGCTTTCATAGTTTCCATCGAGAAGTCAGGTGTAAGTCTGATTGGTTTACCTTTATAAGTTACTTGCCCTTTTTCTTTTGCAGCTCTTAATATTCTTTCTTTAACCTGTATATTTTGTGTTTTGATTATTATATGGCGAGGAGATGTTTTTCTTTGATCCAGTCTGTTTGGTGTTCTGTATGCTTCTTGAATATTTAAATGAATATCTTTCTTTAAGTTGGGAAAGTTTTCTTCCATAATTTTGTTGAAAATATTTTCTGGGCCTTTGAGCTGTGACTCTTCTCCTTCTTCTATTCCTATTATTCTTAGGTTTGGTTTTTTTATTGTGTCCCATAGTTCCTGAATGTTTTGTGTTGAGAATTTGTTGGCTTTGCTGTTTTCTTTGATCTGTTCGTTTATTTTCTCTATGGTGTCCTCAGCATCTGAGAGTCTTTCTTCTAGCTCTTGTATTCTATTGATTATGCTTGTTTCTGTAGACTCTGCTCGTTGGCCTAGATTTTCCATATCCAGCTGGTCCTCAGTTTGTATTTTCTTCTTTGCCTTCATTTCAGTTTTCAATTCTTGAACTGTTTCCATTACCTGTTTGATGGTTTTTTCTTGGTTTCCCAGGGTATCATGTACGTATTTACTCATTTCTTCAAACTTTTTGTTATACTTCTCATCCATTTCTATAAGGGCATTTTTTACATGTTGTTTAAGGGACTCTATTATCTTCATAAAGTCGATTTTTTCCACTTCTTCTGTGTTAGGTTGTTCAAATACTTCTGTTGTAAGATCATTGGGTTCTGATGTTTTCATGTTGTTTTTCAGATTATTGGGTGAATTCTTGCCTTGGCGCCTGCCCATCTCCTCCTATTGATCCTATCCAATGGGTCCTTTAAAGACCGGATCAGGTTTCCCTGCTGGCCAAGGGCTCCGCTTACAAAATGCCCTCACTCTCTTTCGTGGTTCCTGCTGCAGGCCAAGAACCCTCTCACCCCTCCGAAGGATCTTCAGGACAGGACCAGGCTCCCCTTGTGCCAGTGACCTGGCCAACCAAAGGCCTACCTCTTTGATTCAATTGTAGTAGGGCGATCTGCTCTCCTTATTGCACGCCTGTCCCCGCCGCTTGGGTCTGCCGCTGCGCTGGTCCCCGAAAGCCTCTTCCTGTATGCGGTGTTGCTCCGCCACATCTGGCCGCCGCCGCTCTGCCTCTGTGCGTCTCTCAAAGCTTCTTTTTAAGTCCACAAACTATCTTTTTTATTAAACATACCAATCCAAGTTCCCACATCCTGCCCTCCTCCCATTGCCTCCACATAACCCCCAAATCCACCCCCATCCACTCTTCAGAGAGGGTAAGACACATTCCTTTGAGAAAGATCCAAAGCCTTCCCTACTATATCTAGACTGAGCAAGGTATCCATCCAAAGAATATAAGTGTAGCAGCAGGCCACTTGTTAGTTTCCAGCTGCTAAGCCCCAAAATAATTACACAGAAACTGTATTGTTTAAAATGATGCTTGGCCCATTAACTCTAGCTTCTTATTGGCTAACTCTTACATCTTAATTTAACCCATTTCTATTAATCTGCGTATCACCATGTGGCTGTGGCTTGCTGGCAAGATTCCATCCAGCGTTATCTCTGGAAGTGGCTCCATGGCTTCTCTCTGACTCCAGCATTCTGTTTAGTTTTCCCCTACCTAGATTGTTCCCCTATAGCTCTGCTCTAGGCCCAAAGCACTTTCTTTGTTAACCAATGATATTCATAGCATACAGAGGGGAATCCCTCATCACATCCTCTTTTCTGTTTAAATGAAAAGGAAGGCTTTATCTTCAACATAGTAAAATTACATATAACAAAACAGGTATCAAGTAAGAATTACAGTTACAGTATGTATATCTACTTTATCTTTTATCATAACTAAGTAAAACTATAACTATCAATTCTACAATTCCATCAGAGACTCCAGAAGGATATAATATTACCTAAGTAAACTGGAAGTGCATTGAAAGCAACTTCCAAAACTCTAGAAATGGCAAAGACATCTCACTGCCTGGACAGTCACCCAAAGTTCTTCTGTACCATTGGGGCATCCATCTTCAGCCTACAGGCCCATAGTATCTGTCCGGCTTTTCCACGAAGCAGGAAATTTCAAAGACAGTTCTGCCTAAATTAGAAGTTGTCAGTCACTTTCTTCTGCAGAATGTCCTGGCAGAATGTCTGGCAGACTCTTTCATGAAGCAGGAGCCCTGAAGGTTTGTCTCACCTTTAGGCAAGTTCAAGCAGTCCAGGCAAGAGCAGTTTCTTGCCCAAATGGCTAACCACTCCATAAGGAGCCTCTTCGATGCCCATCTTCTTCTTGAAGTAGATTGGTGCTGCCAGGAACAGATGTGTCTCCTTATCATGATAAGTTCTAAATGCTTAAAATATTTTAAATGTCATATTCTGTGGTCTTTGAAAGGTTTGACAAATACCTATTTATCTGAAATACATCTCTGTACATCTAGAAAATCTAACTAGCTTGACTATTATAGATGATTTTCTATTAGCCTATATTTCTTAATTATACATTACATTTTTGTATTAAAATTTTTTTATTAATTTTTTTAATTAAAAATTTCCTCCTCCTCCCCGCCTCCTTTTTCCCTCCCCTTCCCTCCACTCCCCACACCCCATTCCCCTCCCCTTCCCTTTCCCGTTCAAAGAGCTGTCAGGGTTCCCTGCCCTGTGAGCAGTCCAAGGTCCCCCCCCCTCCATCCAGGTCTAGGAAGGTGAGCATCCAAACTGGCTAGGCTCCCACAAAGCCAGTACATGCAGTAGGGTCAAAACTCAGTGCCATTGTCCTTGGCTTCTCAGCAGTCCTCATTGTCCACCATATTCAATGAGTCCGGTTTTATCCCATGCATTTTCAGTCCCAGTCCAGCTGGTCTTAGTGATCTCCTAATAGATCAGCCCCACCATCTCAGTGGGTGGGTGCCCCCCTCGCAGTCTTGACTTCCTTGCTCATGTTCTCCCTCCTTCTGTTCCTCATTTGGACCTTGGGAGCTCAGTCCATTGCTCCAATACATTACATTTTTTAAATGAGCTGAACAAACATAATACCTTAATCAAGATTAGAAATACATATACATATACACAGTATAACAAAAATGATCTTAAATTTGTATCAATAAACAAAGATCCACATCAATGCATATTTCTATAGCATAACATCTTTTTAAATGTAAAAAAACGATTATAGACAATATTTGAGAATATGGGCGTAGTTCTGTTGAAACTTCTTCCTGCTGTTTATTGGGCAAAGTAATTTTTGGGGGTATTCAAGGAAATGTTTCAAAGGGGTCTTGGTCCATCAAACCACATTTGTCTAGAAGGATTCCATAGGTTCTCATCCTCTGTAGAAACAAAAGCAGAACCTCTTTTTCAAAGCAACATATCCTTAGACTCAAATTTTAAAGTCAAGATACCTTTTTGTTGGTTTAACTTAGCAGCCTTTACAATGAAATGTCTCTCTATACTTATTGCCTTCATAGTCAAAAAAATTCAAAGAAGACACAATAATATACATAATCCAGACTCTGCGTGAATTTTCCACCTTTACATGGCTTATTTATTTTGACTCTATTAATTTTCTGTACTCTGCCTCTTTTCAGATTTATATTGAGGTCTATAAACCATTTAAACTGAGTTTTGTGCATGGGTATAGATGTGGATCCATTTTCATTATTCTACATGTTGACATCCAATTACACCAACACCATTTGTTGAATATGTTTTCTTTTTCCATTGTATAGTTTTAGCTTCTTTGTCAAAAATCAGGTGTTCATAGGTTTGTGGATTAATATCCAGATCTTCAATTCTATTCCATTGGTCAGCCTCTCTGTTTAAGCTGGGTTTTTTTTTCTTTTTCTTTTTCTTTTTTTTTTTTAAGTTTCTAGCATGGGGTGTTCTTTTATTCTAAATGAATGAATAAATGCGTGACAAGTTGAAGCCATAAAATAGGGATTTTCTATTTCCATTATAATTTACAGTTTGTTTCTACTATTAGAACAGAGTAGTCCTTGCTGGATACCCCCTCAGAGAAGAACAGCAGTTGGCATTAGAAATATAAATGTAGAAACAGAGACAGACAGAGAGGCAGTAGTTTAGGGAGGAGCTAGTTACTTGAGAGAAGGTTAAAACGTACCCTAGTATTTTTTAATTTTGTGATTTCCCACCCCTTCTTGTAGATAGTCTTTCAAATGGCAATCATCCGGTATAGTTTGAGCAGTGCCTGAATTCTAACGATTCCTCCAAATCTTTGGAGTCATGATCAGTGATTACACTGCGCCCCTGTCCTTGCCTCTGAGGAAGTAGGTGTTTGTTCTTTTAGTTCTTCTTGGAAGGCATTTTAATCTATTTCTTTTTTTTTTCTTTGCTCTTTATTTATTTATTTCTTTTTATTGAGAAAAGGAAGAAAAAAGTTTCAGCCTCCTCCCAGCCTCCCATTTCCCTCCCCCTCCTCCCACCCTTCTTCCCCTCCCCCCACTCCTCTCCTCCTCCCTCTCCAGTCCAAAGAGCAGTCAGGGTTCCCTGCCCTTGGAGACCTCAATATCAGTCCGAACACACTGAACCTGATAGAAGAGAAAGTGGGAAGTACCCTACAACAGATGGGCACAGAAGATCGCTTCCTAGGTATTACCCCAGCAGCACAGGCATTAAGGGCAACATTAAATAAATGGGACCTACTAAAACTGAGAAGCTTCTGTAAAGCAAAGGACACTGTCATTAAGACAAAAAGGCAACCTACTGACTGGGAGAAGATTTTCACCAACCCCACAACAGACAAAGGTCTGATCTCCAAAATATATAGAGAACTCAAGAAACTAGACTTTAAAATGCTAATTAACCCAATTAAAAAATGGGGCACTAAACTGAACAGAGAATTCTCAACAGAAGAAGTTCAAATGGCCAAAAGACACTTAAGGTCATGCTCAACCTCCTTAGAAATCAGGGAAATGCAAATCAAAACAAATGTGAGATATCATCTTACACCTGTCAGAATGGCTAAAATAAAAAACACCAATGATAGCCTTTGCTGGAGAGGCTGTGGAGGAAAGGGTACACTCATCCATTGCTGGTGGGAATTCAATCTTGTGCAACCACTTTGGAAATCAGTGTGGCGATTTCTCAGGAAATTCGGGATCAACCTACCCCTAGACCCAGCAATACCACTCTTGGGAATATACCCAAGAGATGCCCTATCATATGACAAAAGCATTTGTTCAACTATGTTCATAGCAGTATTATTTGTAATAGCCAGAACCTGGAAACAACCTAGATGTCCTTCAATAGAAGAATGGATGAAGAAAGTGTGGAATATATACACATTAGAGTACTACGCTGCGGTAAAAAACAATGACTTCTCGAATTTTGCATGCAAATGGATGGAAATAGAAAACACTATCCTGAGTGAGGTAACCCAGACCCAAAAAAATGAACATGGGATATACTCACTCATAATTGGTTTCTAGCCACAAATAGGGTCACGGAGGCTACAATTGGTGAACCTAAAGAAGCTAAATAAGAAGGTGAACCCAAGGAAAAACATATAGTTGTCCTCTTGCCTATGGGAAGTAGACAAAATGGCCGGGGAGAAAATTGAGATCTTGGGGGTGGGGTGGGTTGGGGGTAAGGGGAGATGGGGAGAGAAAAGTGATAAGGGGAGGATGGGGGGAACTTGGGGAAACAGGATGATTGGGATAAAGGAAGGCTGGATAGGGGAGCACGGAAGCACAATTCTTAGTTAAGGGAGCCACCTTAGGGCTGGCAAGAGACTTGAACCTAGAGTGGCTCCCAGGAGCCCAAGGCGATGTCCCCAGTTAGTTCCTTGGGCAGATGAGGATAGGGAACCTGAAACGACCCTATCCTATAGCAATACTGACGAATATCTTGCATATCACCATAGAACCTTCATCAGTGATGGATAGAGATAGAGACAGAGACCCACACTGGAACACTGGACTGAGCTCCCAAGGTCCCAAGGAGGAGCAGAAGGAGGGAGAACATGAGCAAGGAAGTCAGGACCACGAGGGGTGCACCCACCCACTGAGACAGTGGAGCTGATCTATTGGGAGCGCACCAAGGCCAGCTGGACTATGACTGAAAAAGCATGGGATAAAACCGGACTCTCTGAACATGGCGAACAATGAGGGCTGATGAGAAGCCAAGGACAATGACATGGGTTTGTTTGGTTTTTTTTTGTTTTTTGTTTTTTTGTTTTTTTGTTTTTTTGAGACAGGGTTTCTCTGTGGTTTTGGAGCCTATCCTGGAACTAGCTCTTGTAGACCAGGCTGGTCTCGAACTCACAGAGATCCACCTGCCTCTGCCTCCCGAGTGCTGGCATTAAAGGCGTGTGCCACCACCGCCCGGCTTACGGGGTTTTGATCCTACTTCATGTTCTGGCTTTGTGGGAGCCTAGCCAGTTTGGATGTTTACCTTCCTAGACGTGGACAGAGGGGGGAGGACCTTGGACTTTCCACAGGGCAGGGAACCCTGACTGCTCTTTGGACTGGAGAGGGAGGGGGAGAGGAGAGGGGCAGGGGGAGAAGGGTGGGAGGTTGGGGAGGGAAATGGGAGGCTAGGAGGAGGGGGAAACTTTTTTTTTCCTTTTTTCTCAATAAATAAATAAATAAATAAATAAATAAGAAGTGAAAGGCCTATTTGACAAGAACTTCAAGTCTCTGAAGAAAGAAATTGAAGAAGACACCAGAAATTGGAAAAATCTCCCATGCTCTTGGATTGGTAGGATCAACAGAGTAAAATGGCAATCCTACCAAAAGCAATATATAGATTCAATGCAATACAAATCAAAATACCAACAAAATTTTTCACAGACCTTGAAAGAACAATAATCAACTTCATTTGGAAAAACAAAAAACCTAGGATAGCCAAAACAATCTTGAACAATAAAGGAACTTCTGGAGGAATTACCATCCCTGACATCAAGCTCTATTACAGAGCTACAGTAATGAAAACAGCTTGGTATTGGCATAAAACCAGAGACATTGACCAATAGAATCAAATTGAAGACTGGGATATCAATCCACACACATAAAAACACCTGATTTTTGACAAAGAAGCTAAAATTATGCAATGAAAAAAGGAAAGCATCTTTGACAAATGGTGCTGGCATAACTGGATGTCAACATTTAGAATGATCAAAATAGATCCATATCTATCACCATGCACAAAACTCAAGTCCAAATGGATTAAAGACCTCAATATAAATCCAACCACATTGAACCTGATAAATGAGAAAGTGTTAAGTAGCCTTCAATGCATGGGCACAGGTGACTACTTCCTAAATATAACCCTAGTAGCACAGACACTGAGAGAAACAATGAATAAATGGGATCTCCCGAAACTGAGAAGCTTCTGTAAAGCAAAGGACACAGTCAATAAGACAGAAAGTCAGCCTACTGAGTGGGAAAAGATCTTCACCAACCCCACATCAGACAAAGGACTGATCTCCAAAATATATAAGGAACTCAAGAAATTGGACATTAAAATTCTAAATAACCCAATTATAAAATGGAGTGCTGAACTAAACAGAGAATTCTCAACAGAAGAATTTCAAATGACCAAAAGATATTTAAGGAGCTGGTCAACATCCTTGCTATCAGGGATATGCAAAACAAAATAACACTGAGACACCATCTTACACCTGTCAGAATTGCTAAAATCAAAAACGTTAATGATAGCTTATGCTGGAGAGGATGTGGAACAGGAGGAAAACTCATCCAATTTGGGAATGCAATCTTGTACAACCACTTTGGAAATCAGTATGGTGGTTTCTCAGAAAATTAGGAACCAACCTACCTCGGGATCCAGCAATACGACCCCTGGCCATATACCCAAAAGATGCTCAATCATACTACAAAATCATTTGTTCAAATATGTTCATAGCAGCGTTATTTGTAATTCAACTTAAGAATAGATAAAGAAAATGTGGTGCTTTTTACACTTTAGTGTACTACTCAATAGTAATAAACAATGACATCTTGTATTTTACATGCAAAGAGATGGAATTAGAAAACACTATCCTGAGTGAGGTGCCACACCAGCATGGCAACTGTAGTTCTCTGAGCGAGGGACATCAGGATTAACACACAGCACAACTTCAGGTTCTGCAGACAAGTTCTTATTCCACTTTCTCACACAGTATATATAGCCCTCAGCAGGGGAGGCCGAGCCAGCAAAAGCAAGAAGCTCATCACCGTAGGGGTAAACATCTTTAGAAACATTGCTGAAAACAACAGATTGTTCTTGTTTTTGTTCTTGTTTTTGGAACAACCAACCATAAGAGTGCAAAACAGATCAAGTGGGGTTGCAAAGGCCTGTCCTCAAGGGACCCAACAGTGAGGTAACCTAGACCCAAAATGATGAATATGGTATGTACTCACTTATAAGTAGATACTAACTATAAACAAAGGACGTTGAGCCTATGGTTCATGGTCCTAGACAAGCTAAGTAATAAGATGAACCCAAAGAAAAGCATATATAGACCCACCTGAAAATTGAAAACAGACAAGATTGCCTGACAAAATTGGGGGCATAGGCATGGGCAGAGAGGGAAGGGTAAAAGGGAAGATAAGGAGAGAAGGGGAGAGTTGAGGAAAACTTGAGGAAATGGGATAGTCAAGATGGAGGAAGGACAGATGTGAGAGCAAGGAAAGAGATATCTTGATTGAGGAAGCCATTATGGGATTAGCAAGAAACCTGGCTCTAGAAAAATACCCAGGAATCCACAAGCATGAATCCAGCTAAGACTCTAAGCAGTAAAGGAGAGGGTACCCAAACTGGCCTTGTCCTGTAGTCAAACTGATGATTATCTTAAATATCATCATAGAACCTTCATCCAATGACAGATGAAACAGAGGCACAGACCCATATCAGAGCACTAGACTGAGTTCCCAAGGTCCAGTTGAAGAGTGGAACGAATGAGAATATGAGCAAAGAGGTCAAGACCATGAAAGGTTTATTCACTTAGTTTACCTAAGCTAATGGGAGTACACCAACTCCAGCTGGACTGGGAAGGAACAAGCATAGGATCAAACTAGTCCCTCTGAATGTGGCTGACAGGTGAATTGCTGGAGCAGACTGGGGGGCACTGGCAGTGGCACTGGGAATTATCTCTACTGAATGTATTGGCTTTTTTGGATTCTATTCTCTTTGGATATATACCTTCCTCAGCCTAGATGTAGTAGAGTGGGCCTTGGACCTTCCACAAAGCAAAGTGCCTTACACTCTCTTAGGATTAGATGAGGGTGGGTGGAAGGGTGTATGGAGGGAATGGGAGGAGGGGAGAGAGTGGGAATTTTGATTGATATTTTTTTAAAAAAATATCTAATAAATTAGAAAGAAAGAAAGAAAGAAAGAAAGAAAGAAAGAAAGAAAAGAAAAGATCCCCAGCACTGACTTACACAGCCAGGAATGACTACATGTACCTATAACCACAACATTGTGAAGTGGAGACCAGAGAAGCCTGAAATCTTGTTGGGTAGGGAGACTAGCTCAAATGGTGACCTTCCAGTTCAGTGAGAGACCCTGTCTGATGGCAATAAGGCAGAAGACAATAGCGGAGGTGACACGAAGTCTTCTGACCTCTGCATGTGCACATGTAGTGCACACATCTGCACACTCATTTGCATGCACCCCACCGTCAAAGAAAAATACCTTAATTAACTCTTTGAGACTTTCATAGAATGTGTTGTGATCCTATCCTGATTCCATTCTTCGAATTCCTGGTAGTTCCTTCTACCTCCTCACTATCCTCCAATTATGTCTCTTCTTCAATTACTGTTTTTGAGAAGAGATCTTAGTATGTAGCCCTTGTTGTCATGGAACATGCTATGTAGTCCAGGCTAACCTCTAACTGACAGATTGGCCTGCCTCCTCCAAAGTGTTTGGGTTAAAGCTATACACTATCACATCCCCACTTTTTTCTTTTATTTAAAATGGATTTTTAATATAATATATCCTGATTAAAGGTTTCTGTTCACTCTACTCCTCCCAGTTACTCCACACTCCCCTCTTACATGATTTCACTCCCTTTCTATCTCATTAGAAAACAAATGGGCTTTTAAGAGATAATTATAAAATGAAATATGATAGAATATAATTAGACAAAAAAAAAACCTAACACACCAGGGCTGGACAACTAACTTGTGTCTATCACCTGTATCACTTGGATAACACCAATGCCATCATGGATTACACTACTTTACTTTAGATCTTTTCTGCTTTGCAAATTGACCTTTTAAAATAATTCTTTGTCTCTCCCTTTCACCAGGATTATAAATTCTAAAGAAAACTGCCTGTGAGTGATAGACAGTCTAACTGCTGGTGTGGAGTATTACAGGAAAAGGAAATAGTTAAGTCCTGGTCACAAGATTGCTTTGTCAGAATGTTTCTCTAGATCTTCAGATCTCATAACTTGTAATAGTCTTCAGATCACATCAGAGAACAGGCCAGGGACCTGCTAATCTTGATATTTTAAAGTTCTGTGTAAGAGTTGGGGAGTTGCGGGACCGCAAGGGGTGCACCCACCCACTGAGACAGTGGGGCTGATCTATTGGGAGCTCACCAAGGCCAGCTGGACTGTGACTGAAAAAGCATGGGATAGGGCTGGACTCTCTGAACAAGGCGAACAATGAGGACTGATGAGAAGTCAAGGACAATGGCACGGTGTTTTGATCCTACTTAATGTGCTGGCTTGGTGGGAGCCTAGTCAGTTTGGATGTTCACCTTCCTAGATATGGACGGAGGGGGGAGGACCTAGGACTTACCACAGGGTAGGGAACCCTGACTGCTCTTTGGACTGGAGAGGGAGGGGGAGAGGAGTGGGGGGAGGGGGAAAAGGGTGGGAGGAGGGGGAGAAGGGTGGGAGGAGGGGGAAGGAAATGGGAGTCTGGGAGGAGGCGGAAACTTGTTTTTTTTTTTCCTTTTCTCAATAAAAAAAAAAAAAAAGAAAGCAAACAACCCAAAAAAAAAAAAAAGAGTTGGGGAGTTGCCTCAGGGGGTAAGAGTGGATCTGCATTTCCATGAAGAAGAAATGGTGAGGCCACATTGGTAGTCCAGACAGTGTGTGTGTGTGTGTGTGTGTGTGTGTGTGTGTGTGTGTGTGCGCGCGCGCGCGCGCGCACGCGTGTGTGTGTGTGTGTGTGTGTGTGTGTGTGCACACGTGTGGGCTCGGGCGGACTTGCACACATATGTGTGTCTGTGTGTGGTGACAGGAGTCTAGTGAGACTGTTTGGCTGCCAGCAAAGCTTTAAGTTCAGTCAGAGACCCAGTCTCAAGGGAATAAACTGGAAGGAATGTGACAGGACACGATACCTGGCATCCTCTTTTTGTCACCCTGAGCATGCACTGTACATGTGTGCATACTCTGCACTGCACACACTGAGAGAGTGGAATAATGTTTAACTTACAGAGAAATAATAAATTTGTCTGAAGAATTGTAGGGACTGACCTAGGAGATGAAGATCAATTGTGTGTTTTTATTGTCAACTTGACACAATCTATAATCACCAGTCTCAATGAGAGAGTGTTTCAATTAGGTTGTCTTGGGTCCACATCTTGTTTGTCTTGGTTGCCTTAATTGATGTGGGAAGACCCACCTACTATGGAAGACCCACTATTCCCTAAGCAGAGGATCTTGAACTGTGAAAGAGTAGAAAACGAGCTGACTACAACCATTCATGTGTTCACTGTTCTGTTCCTGACTGTGGATGTGACGTGATCAATCTCTGAAAGCTCGTGTCATTGTAACTCTCTGCTCTGATGGACTGTAACATGGAACTGTGATCCAGTAAGACACCTTCCCCCCGCAGGAAGTTGCTGTTGGAGGGTATTTTATCATAGTGACAGGAAGCCAAACTTTGAATATGTCCCAAGAATATTAAAGTAGAAGGGCAAACTGATGTAGGGAAATGATGATAAAGACACTGAGCAGCAGGTGGCCATCCTACCCACTGTCCACTGAAGTTCTATATCTTCATTTAAGGCTCATCTGTCCACTTTAGTTCCCTTAGAAAGCCTTCATTTGGAGGTTATTATTTTTCAGATATAAAATCCCTCCGAAGAAGTATATATTTAAGGCTGGTACTCGATACAGCAACAGTGATCAGAGGTGTTTCTTTAAGAGGTGATCCAATAATAAGAACTTTAATTTGATAAATATATTAATGGGTTGATCAATTTGTTACTGAATTGGAAATTATGAGGTAGGACCTAGTTAGAGAAAGTGGATCACTGGATATATACATAGAAGTTTTTCTGGTCAGTCTGTTTCCTCTTGTCTCTTCCTCTTCTTTTGATCTTCTTCTGTTTCTACTCTTTATCCTCTTCTTCATTCCTTAATTAAACACATACATATACTGCATTTTAATCAAGTCTATCCATTACTTCCCCTCAAATTCCCCTCTATCTCTCACACCACTTTCCCCTTCCTACTTCATGTGCTCTCCTTGCTATTTAAAACCAACTGGCTGCACTTAGGGTTTGATTGTATGTGCATGGGTTCAGAGCCATCTATTAGAGAGAACCTGAATAAAAAAAAAAAAGACCCTTCTTCAGCAGCCTTCAGTTCCCCACACATTCTCAGATAGCCTTGGGACTTCATGATCCCCTCCCCTGTCCAAGATGGGATTTTGGCTGGCTCAATCCATGCATGCATGCAGTCACAGTTGCTCGAGTTCATAGGTGCAGCAGTTCTGTCGTGTTGGTCAAATGATGTTTTGCTGCAGACGTTCACTACCTGTGACTCTTACAATCTTTCTGCCCCTTTGTTGATGATGATCCCTAAGCTTTATGTGGGGGCATGAAATTGATGTTCCATTTTTATCTGAGTACAATAGACTCTTACTCTCTGCGTATTTACCTGTTGTATTTCTTTGTATTAACACAATCTATCCATGAAAGAAAACACAATCTCCCCATTGAAAGATGCACTAATTTATAAAGGTAAGGGCTTAGATGGCAGGTTAATACTATGTCTATTTAGCAGAAAGTTAGTATTAGGTTCTCTTGTAGGTCTATGACCTATCTAGTCACAAGTAATTGGTTCCAATAATGGTGCCATTGTGGTACAAATAACGATGCCCTCTTGTGGAGTAGGCATAAAATCAGAAAGTATTTTGTTATTCCTATGACATTCATGTTTCTATTGTGCCAAAGGGCATATCTTTTGAGGCCAGCCGTAACTGAAGCTCTCAGAATTCACAGCTGGGTGAGATTGAAGGCTACTTTCCCCCGCTGGTACCATCACAGCATCTTCCAATGCCATCAAACATGTCCCTGCAGGTGAAACTTCCAGGTGAGCATCAGCTTGCTTTCTCCAAGTTCTATGTCTCACAGATGTGGTCTCTTCAACAATGGGGTCTTATCATCCATTTCTGGGAGCTGTGTAACTGTAAGCATTACAGCAGTGACGGAAAAGTATCCTGGCAGCTGGGAGCCAAGAATTACCAAAAAGTCACACTGAACATCATACCTCACACAAGAGATGTATTGGGAGGGGAAAACCAGGAAGGTGGCTGCCTCCACTCAGACAAGAAACAGTAGCAAACTGAACAGGATACAGGGTTTATATAGAGTTTCTTGGAAAGGGGGTGGAACTTTTCAGGGTGGAGCTTTCCTAGGTGGAGATTGGTGGGATTTCATGTCCAGAAATGGGTTTTTTCTCTTTAGGGTGGATGGGGTCCAACAGTTAGGGAACTTAAAATATTCTATAAAGAATAATCCCAAATGGATAAAAGCTAGAAGTACTCTTTAAAGAATACTTTAACTTCCTTAATTGCTGGGTGGAAACCAGCAATTAGAAGTCCTCAGAGAAGGAGCCAGACCACTGTCTTGAACAGGAATAGAGAGAGTAATATCTTTGTATTGTTTCTCATTTTAGTGGAAATGCTTCAAGTTTTTATCCATTTAGAATTATTTTTGCTGTGGGTTTGTTGTATACTGACTTTATTATGTGGAGCTATGTTGCCTCCATCCTCAGTCTCTGTAGGGTTCTTTTTATCATGGAAGGATGTTGAATTTTGTCAAATGCTTTTTCTACATCTAAAGACGTCATTGTGTGGTATTTATCCTTGACTATATCCATATGGTGAATTATTTAAATATTTTTCCATTGCTCTATCCTTTATTAGACTTTAATGATGACAGAAATTACAAAATAATCCCACACTAGTTCAGAATTATGTGTGATAAAAGGTTATTTATTTAAGGGTAGAAGAATCACAGTCCTAGATCACAGTCCTCTGCACGAAAAGGGAACAGGAACCGAATCTAGAAGCTGAAAGCAAGAGCCAGAAGTGAAAGTGTGAGAACACACTTAACAGCTGCATTTATAGTAAAAGAGACCATGCCCAAGTGGACTGGTATCTTTCTTTTTTATTGATTATATTGAGCTCTATATTTTTCTCTGCTCCACTCCCAGCCTGTCCCCTCCCCTTCAACTCTCCCCCAAGGTCCCCATGCTCCCAATTTATTCAGGAGGTATTGTCTTTTCCTACTTCCCATGAAGAATAGATCCATGTATGTCTCTCTTAGAGTCCTCATTGTTGTCTAGGTTCTCTGGGATTGTTATTTGTAGGCTGCTTTGCTTTGCTTATGTTTAAAAACCATTTATGAGTAAGCATTTGTGATAATTGTCTTTTTAGGTCTGGGTTACCTCACTCAAAATGATGTTTTCTAGCTGCATTCATTTGCCTGCAAATTTCAAGATGCCATTTTTTTCTGTTGTGTAGTACTCCATTGTGTAAATGTATCACATTTTTCATATCCATTCTTTGGCTGAGAGGCATTTAGGTTGTTTCCGGGTTCTGGCTATGACAAACAATGCTGCTATAAGCAAAGCTGAGCACATGTCCTTGTGGCAAAATTGAGCATCATTTGGATATATGCCCAAAAGTGGTACTTCTGGGTTTTGAGGAAGGTTGTTCCCTAATTTTCTGAGAAATCACCACACTGACATCCAAAGGGACTGTAGCAGCTTGCATTCCCACCAACAATGTAGGAGTGTTCCTTTTACCCCACAACCTCTCCAGCATAAGTTGTCATCAGTGTTTTTGATCTTGGTCATTCTTACAGGTGTAAGATGATGGAATCTCAAAGTTGTTTTGATTTGCATTTCTCTGATTACTAAGGATGTTGAACCATTCTAGATTCCTCTGTTGAAAGTTCTCTGTTTAGGTCTGTACTCCATTTTTTATTGAATTGTATCTTCTTTTGATGACCAATTTTGGAGATAAGACCTCTGTCTGATGTGGGGTTAGTGAAGATCTTTTCCCATTCTGTAGGCTGTCATTTTGTCTTGTTTACTGTGTCCTTTGTTTTACAGAACCTTTTCAGTATCAGGAGGTCCCATTTACTAATTGTTTCTCTCAGTGTTTGTGTTGCTGGGGTTATATTTAGGAAATGGTCTCCTGTGCCAATGCATTCAAGTGTATTTCCCACTTTCTCTTCTATAAGGTTCAGTGTGACTGGCTTTATGTTGAGGTCTTTGATCCATTTGGACTTGAGTTTTGTGCATGGTGATAGATATGGATCTATTTTCATTATTCTACATGTTGATATCCAGTTATGCCAGCAAAACTTGTTAAATATGCTTTCTTTTTTCCATTTGATATTTTTTGCTTCTTTGTCAAAATCATGTTTTTGATGATATGTGGATTGATATCCAGGTCTTCTATTCAGTTCCATTGGTCCTTCTGTCTGTACTTAGGCCAACACCAGCTTGTTTTCAGTACTATAGCTCTGTAATAGAGTTTGAAGTCAGGGATTGTGACGCCACCAGAAGTACTTTTATTACAGAGGATTGTTTTGATTCTGGGTTTTTTGCTTTTCCATATGAAGTTGAGTATCATTGTTTTGAGGTCTTTGAAGAATTTTGCTGGGATTTTGATAGGCATTGTGTTGAATCTGTAGGTTGCTTTTGGTAAGATTGCCATTTTTACTATGTTAATTCTGCTTACCCAGGAGCATGGGAGATCTTTTCACTTTCTGGTGTCTTCTTCAATTTCTTTCTTCAAAGATTTAAAGTTCTTGTCACACGAGTCTTCCACTTGTTTGGTTAGAGTTACTCCAAGATATTTTATGCTATTTGTGGCTATTGTGAAGGGTGTTGATTCTCTGATTTCTTCCCCAACCCTTTTATCATCTGTGAACACGAGGGCTACTGAGTTTTTTTGAGTTAATCTTATCTCCTGCTACATTACTGAAAGTATTTATGAGTTGTAGAAGTCCCTTGGTAGAATTTTTGGAATCACTTATATAAACTATCATATCATCAGCAATCAGTGAGAGTTTGACTTCTTCTTTTCCAATTTGTATCCCCTTGATCTCCTCTTTGTGTTTTATTGCTCTAGCTAGGACCTCAAGAAATATATATATATATATATATATATATATATATATATATATATTGGTTTTTTGAGACAGGGTTTCTCTGTGGTTTTGGAACCTGTCCTGGAACTAGCTCTTGTAGACCAGGCTGGTCTCGAACTCACAGAGATCCACCTGCCTCAGCCTCCCGAGTGCTGGGATTAAAGGTGTGCGCCACCACCACCCAGCCCTCAAGAACTATATTGAATAGGTATGGAGAGAGTGTACAACCTTGTCTTGTTACTGATTTCAGTGAAATCACTGAGAGTTTCTCTCCATTTAGTTTGATGTCGGCTGTTGGCTTGCTGTATATTGCCTTTACTATATTTAGCTATGTTCCTTGTATCCCTGCTCTCTCCAAGACCTTTATCATAAAGGGATGTTGTATTTTGTCAAATGCTTTTTCAGCATCTAATGAGATGATCATGTGGTTTTTATTTTTTTAGCTTGTTTATATGGTAGATTATGTTGACAGATTTTTTTTCCATTTTTTTATTGAGAAGAGGAGAAAAAAAACAAAGAAGTTTCCACCTCCTCCCAGCCTCCCATTTACCTCCCCCTCCTCCCACCCTTCTCCCCCTCCTCCCACCCTTCTCCCCCTCCCCACATTCCTCTCCCTCTCCCTCTCCTTCTCCCGTCCAAAGAGCAGTCAGGGTTCCCTGCCCTGTGGTAAGTCCTAGGTCCTCCCCTCTCCGTCCATTTCTAGGAAGGTGAACATCCAAACTGGCTAGGCTTCCACAAAGCCAGCACATTACGTAGGATCAAAACCCCGTGCCATTGTCCTTGGCTTCTTATCAGCCCTCATTGTTCGCCATGCTCAGAGAGTCCAGTTTTATCCCATGCTTTTTCAGTCACAGTCCAGCTGGCCTTGGTGAGCTCCCAATAGATCAGCTCCACTGTCTCAGTGGGTGGGTGCACCCCTCGTGGTCCCGACTTCTTTGCTCATGTTCTCCCTCCTTCTGCTCCTCATTGGGACCTTGGGAGCTCAGTCCAGTGTTCCAGTGTGGGTCTCTGTCTTTATCTCCATCCATCACCAGATGAAGGTTCTATGATGATATGCAAGATATTCGTCAGTATTGCTATAGGATAGGGTCATTTCAGGTTCCCTATCCTCAGCTGCCCAAGGAACCTTGGGGACCTTGGCTTGGGCATCTGGGAGCCACTCCAGGTTCAAGTCTCTTGCCAACTCTAAGGTGGCTCCCTTAACTAAGAATTGTGCTTCCGTGCTCCCCTATCCAACCTTCCTTTATCCCAATCCTCCTTTTTCCCCAAGTTCCCCCCCTTCTCCCCTTCTCCCTTTTCTCTCCCCATCTCCCCTTACCACCATCCCACCCCACCCCCAAGATCTCAATTTTCTCTCCGGCCATTTTGTCTACTTCCCATAGGCAAGAGGACAACTATATGTTTTTCCTTTGGTTCACCTTCTTATTTAGCTTCTTTAGGTTCACCAATTGTAGACTCTGTGACCCTTGGTTATGGCTAGAAACCAATTATGAGTGAGTACATCCCATATTCATCTTTTTGGGTCTGGGTTACCTCACTCAGGATAGTGTTTTCTCTTTCCATCCATTTGCATGCAAAATTCGAGAAGTCATTGTTTTTTACCGCAGCGTAGTACTCTAATGTGTATATATTCCACACTTTCTTCATCCATTCTTCCATTGAAGGGCATCTAGGTTGTTTCCAGGTTCTGGCTATTACAAATAATACTGCTATGAACATAGTTGAACAAATGCTCTTGTCATATGATCGGGCATCTCTTGGGTATATTCCCAGGAGTGGTATTGCTGGGTCCAGGGGTAGGTTGATCCCGAATTTCCTGAGAAACCGAAACACCAATTTCCAAAGTGGTTGCACAAGATTGCATTCCCACCAGCAATGGATGAGGGTACCCGTTCCTCCACAGCCTCTCCAGCAAAGGCTATCATTGGAGATTTTTATTTTAGCCATTCTGACAGGTGTAAGATGATATCTCAAAGATGTTTTGATTTGCATTTCTCTGATCGCTAAGGAGGTTGAGCATGACCTTAAGTGTCTCTTGGCCATTTGAACTTCCTCTGCTGAGAATTCTCTGTTCAGTTCAGTGCCCCATTTTTTAATTGGGTTAATTAGCATTTTAAAGTCTAGTTTCTTGAGTTCTGTATATATTTTGGAGATCAGACCTTTGTCTGTTGCGGGGTTGGTGAAGATCTTCTCCCAGTCAGTAGGTTGCCTTTTTGTCTTGGTGACAGTGTCCTTTGCTTTACAGAAGCTTCTCAGTTTAAGTAGGTCCCATTTATTCAATGTTGCCCTTAATGTCTGTGCTGTTGGGGTTATACATAGGAAGCGATCTCCTGTGCTCATCTGCTGTAGGGTACTTCACACTTTCTCTTCTATCAGGTTCAATGTGTTCTGACTGATAGTAAGGTCTTTAATCCATTTGGACTTGAGTTTTGTGCATGGTGATAGATATGGGTCTATTTTCATTCTTCTACAGGTTGACATCCAGTTATGCCAGCACTATTTGTTGAAGATGCTTTCTTTCTTCCATTGTATACTTTTGGCTCCTTTATCAAAAATGAGTTGTTCATAGGTTTGTGGGTTAAAATCTGGGTCTTCTATACGATTCCATTGGTCGACTTCTCTGTTTTTATGCCAGTACCACACTGTTTTCATCACTGTAGCTCTGTAATAGAGTTTGAAGTCAGGGATGGTAATGCCTCCAGACAATCCTTTATTGTATAGGATTGTTTTGGCTATCCTGGGTTTTTTGTTTTTCCATATAAAGTTGATTATTGTCCTCTCAAGCTCTGTGAAGAATTTTGATGGGACCTTGATGGGGATTGCATTGAATCTATAAATTGCCTTTGGTAGAATTGCCATTTTTACTATGTTGATCCTCCCAATCCAAGAGCAAGGGAGGTCCTTCCATTTTCTGGTATACTCCTCAGTTTCTTTCTTCAATGCCTTAAAGTTCTTGTCAAATAGATCTTTCACTTCCTTGGTTAGAGTTACCCCAAGATATTTTATGCTGTTTGTGGCTATCGTGAAAGGTGAAGCTTCTCTGATTTCCCTCTCTGCTTCCATATCCTTTGTGTATAAGAGGGTGACTGATGTTTTGGAATTGATCTTGTATCCTGCCACATTACTAAAGCTGTTTATCAGCTGTAAAAGTTTTTTGGTGGAGTTTTGGGGGTCGCTTATGTACACTATCATATCATCTGCAAATAACGAAAGTTTCACTTCTTCCTTTCCAATTCGAATCCCCTTGATCCCATTATGTTGTCTTATTGCTATTGCTAGAACTTAAAGCACTATATTGAAGAGGTATGGCGAGAGTGGACAGCCTTGTCGTGTTCCTGAGTTTAGTGGGATGGCTTTAAGTTTCTCTCCATTTAATTTGATGTTAGCTGTCAGCTTGCTGTATATAGCTTTTATTATATTTAGGTATGACCCTTGTATCCCTAATCTCTCCAATACTTTTATCATAAAGGGATGTTGAATTTTTTCAAATGCTTTTTCAGCATCTAATGAAATGATCATATGGTTTTTTTCTTTCAGTTTATTTATATGATGGATTACATTGATAGATTTTCATATGTTGAACCAGCCCTGCATCTCTGGGATGAAGCCTACTTGATCATAATGGATAATTTTTCTAATATGTTCTTGGATACGGTTTGCCAGTATTTTATTGAGGATTTTTGCTTCGATGTTCATGAGTGAGATTGGCCTGTAATTCTCTTTCTTGGTTGAGTCTTTGTGTGGTTTTGGTATCAGTGACTGTAGCTTCATAAAAGGAATTTGGCAATGACTCTTCTGTTTCTATGTTGTGAAATACATTAAGGAGTATAGGTATTAGTTCTTCTTGGAAGTTCTGGTAGAATTCCGCATTGAAACCATCTGGTTCTGGGCTTTTTTTGGTAGGGAGGTTTTTGATAACCTCTTCTAATTCTTCGCGACTAACAGGTCTATTTAGATTGTTCACCTGGTCCTGGTTTAACTTTGGTATATGGTATTTATCTAAAAAAGTGTCCATTTCCTTTACATTTTCCAGTTTTGTGGCATATAGGCTTTTGTAGTAAGATCTAATGATTCTCTGAATTTCCTCTGTGTCTGTGGTTATGTCCCCCTTTTCATTTCTGATCTTATTAATTTGCAAATTCTCTCTCTGCCGTTTGATTAGTTTGGATAGGGGTTTGTCAATCTTGTTGATTTTCTCCAGGAACCAGCTTTTTGTTTCGTTGATTCTTTGTATTGTTTTCCATGTTTCTATTTTGTTTATTTCAGCCCTTAGTTTGATTATTTCCAGTCTTCTACTCCTCCTAGGTGAGTCTGCTTCTTTTTTTTCTAGAGCTTTCAGGTGGGCTGTTAAGTCTCCAATGTGAGCTTTCTCTGTTTTCTTTAAGTGGGCACTTAGTGCTATGAACTTTCCTCTTAGCACTGCTTTCATAGTGTCCCATAAGTTTAAGTATGTTGTTTCTTTATTTTCATTGAATTCCAGAAAGACTTTAATTTCTTTCTTTATTTCTTCCTTAATCCAGGTATGGTTCAGTAGTTGACTGTTCAGTTTCCATGAGTTTGTAGGCTTTCTGGGGGTAGCATTGTTGTTGAATTCTAACTTTAATCCATGGTGATCTGATAAGACACAGGTGGTTACTAATATTTTTTTGTAACTGTGAATGTTTGCTTTGTTACCGACTATGTGGTCGATTTTTGAGAAGGTTCCATGAGCTGCAGAGAAGAAGGTATATTCTTTCCTCTTTGGGTGAAAAGTTCTATAGATGTCTGTTAAGTCCATTTGATTCATTACCTCCATTAATTCTCTTATTTCTCTGTTAGGTTTCTGTCTGATTGACCTGTCCATTGGTGAGTGAGGAGTGTTGAAGTCTCCTACTATTAGTGTGTGCGGTTTGATGGCTGCCTTGAGTTTTAGCAATGTTTCTTTTATGTACGTGGGTGCTTTTATATTAGGGGCATAGATGTTCAGGATTGAGACTTCATCCTGATGAGCTGTTCCTGTTATGAGTATAAAATGCCCTTCTCCATCTCTTCTGATTGATTTAAGTTTGAAGTCTACTTTGTTAGAGATTAGTATGGCCACACCTGCTTGTTTCTTAGGTCCATTCGCTTGATAAGCCTTTTCCCAGCCCTTTACTCTGAGTAGGTGCCTGTCTTTGTGGTTGAGGTGTGTTTCTTGTAAACAGCAGAATGTTAGATCCTGTTTTTGTATCCAATCTCTTAGCCTATGCCTTTTTTTTTTTTCGAGACAGGGTATCTCTGTGGTTTTGGAGCCTGTCCTGGAACTAGCTCTTGTAGACCAGGCTGGTCTCGAACTCACAGAGATCCGCCTGCCTCTGCCTCCCGAGTGCTGGGATTAAAGACGTGTGCCACCACCGCCCGGCTTAGCCTATGCCTTTTAATAGGTGAGTTAAGTCCATTGACATTAAGTGATATTAATGACCAGTGGTTGTTAACGCCGGTCATTTTTTTAGAAGTAGAGTTTGTGTGTTTCCCTTCTTTGATTTGTGTTTGTGAAGGGTCTCTAGATGTCTGAGTTATTGTGGTCATTTTTGGACTCCTTGGTTAGTGATTTTCCTTCTATTACTTTCTGTAAGGCTGCATTTTTGGCTGCGTATTGTTTAAATTTGTTTTTATCGTGGAAAATTTTATTTTCTCCATTTATAGTGAACGAAAGCTTGGCTGGGTATAGTAATCTGGGCTTGCATCCATGGTCTCTTAGTTTCTGTAGTACATCTATCCAGGACCTTCTGGCTTTCATGGTTTCCATGGAGAAGTCAGGTGTAAGTCTGATAGGTTTACCTTTATAAGTAATTTGGCCTTTTTCCTTTGCAGCTCTTAATATTCTTTCCTTATTCTGTATGCTTTGTGTTTTGATAATTATATGGCGAGGGGATTTTTTTTTTGATCCAGCCTATTCGGTGTTCTGTATGCTTCTTGAACCTTCATAGGTATATCTTTCTCTAGGTTGGGAAAGTTTTCTTCTATAATTTTATTAAATATATTTTCTGGACCATTGAGCTGCACTTCTTCTCCTTCTTCTACTCCTATTATTCTTAGGTTTGGTCTTTTTATTGTGTCCCATATTTCCTGAATATTTTGTGATGAGAGTTTGTTGGACTTGCTGTTTTCTTTGATCAGTGTGTTTATTTTCTCTATGGTATCTTCAGAATCTGAGATTCTTTCTTCTAACTCTTGTATTCTGTTGGTTATGCTTGTTTCTGTAAACTCTGTTGTTTACTTAAATTTTCCATGTCCAGCCGGCCCTCTGTTTGTGTTTTCTTCTTTGCCTCCAGTTCAGTTTTCAAGTCTTGAACTGTTTCCATTATTTGTTTGATTGTTTTTCCTTGGTTTTCTAGGGTATCATTCACTGATTTATTCAATTCTTCAAACTTTCTGTTATATTTCTCATCCATTTCTATAAGGGCGTTTTTTACATGCTGTTTAAGGGCATCAATCACTTTCATGAAGTCAATCTTTTCTACTTCTTCTTGATTAAGGTGTTCATGTCCTCCCGTTGTGAGGTCGCTGGTTTCTGGTGGCTTCATGTTGATTTTCAGCTTGTTGGGCGAATTCTTGCCTTGGCGTCTGCCCATCTCTTCTTCCAAATGCTCCCTTATGAATCTTCTTTTACCGGATCAGGTCTCCTTGCCTACCCAACGCTGGCTCTCCCCAACGTTGGCTCTCCCCAATGCTGTTTCTCCTGGCGCTGAGAGATCAGGCCTCAGTGCTGGTGGGCAGGTCGCAAACAAAGCACCTACCCTGCTTGGTGCAGGCAAAGGGAGTCCCGCCCGCTTGAGTACCCCAAGGATTCGGACCCAGTGCCCAGAAAGGCTGGGCTGGGTGATGTTATTTGCAGAAAGAGGACAGTGGGGCCAAAGTGGGGAGGGTTCTGGATGGGAGCTGGGTGGGCTAGGAAGAAAGAGGAGGTATGCAGGGAGTGGGGGCCCTGCAGAGAGCCCAAGAAGGATAGGGGACCAAGGAACCTCTAAGCTCCCCTTCGGAGGCTGGCGCCCAGGGGCCAGAAACTCACCCCAATGCTGTCTCTCCTGGCGCTGAGAGATCAGGCCTCCGTGCTGGTGGGCAGGTTGCAAACAAAGCGCCTACCCTGCTTGGTGCAGGCAGGCGATAGAAACCACAGATTTTTTTGTATGTTGAACCATCCCTGCATCTGTGGGATGAAGCCGACTTGATCATGGTGGATGATGGTTCTGATGTGTTCTTGGGTTTGATTTGACAGTATTTTATTTAGTATTTTTGCATCAATGTTCAAGAGTGAGATTGGCCTGTGATTCTTTCTTAGTAATGTCTTTATATGGTTTGGGTATCAGGGTAATTGTAGCCTCATAGAAAGAGTTTGGCAATGTTCCTGTTTCTATTGTGTAGAATAATTTGAGGAGTATTGGTAGTAGTTCTTCCTTGAAAGTCTTTTAGAATCTGAACTGAAACCATCTGGTCCTGGGCTTTTTTTTTTTTTTTTTTTTTGGTTGGGAGACTTTTGATGACTATTTCTATTTCTTCAGCAGTTATAGGTCTATTTAATTTGCTTATCAGTCTTGACTTAATTTTGATAAGTGATATTTATCCAAAAAATTGTCCATTTCCTTTAAGTGTTCCAATTCTGTGGAGTACAGGTTTTTGAATTATGACCTGATAATTCTCTGTGTTTCTTCCATATATGTTGTTATGTCTTCCATTTCTTTTCTGATTTTGTTAATTTGGATATTCTCTCTCTGCCTTTTGTTTACTTTGGATAAAGGTTTGTCTATTTTGTTGATTTTCTCAAAGAACCAACTCTTTGTCTCATTGATTCTTTGTATTGTTTTCTTTGTTTCTATTTTTTTATTTCAGCTCTCAGTTTGATTATTTCCTGACATCTAGTTCTCTTAGGTGAGTTTGCTTCTTTTTGTTCTAAAGTTTTCAAATGTTCTGTTAATTCACTAGTGTGGGACTTTTCCAGCTTCTTTATGAAGGCATTTAGTGCTATGACTTTCCTCTTAACACTGCTTCCATTGTGTCCCATAAATTTGGATATGTTGTGTGGTCATTTTCATTGAATTTTTGGAAGTCTTTAATTTTTCCCTTTATTTCTTCCTTGACCCAATGATGATTCAGGTGAGCATTGCTTAATTTCCAGGTGTTTGTGGGTTTTCTGGAATTAGTATTGCTGTTGACTTCTAGTTTTATACCATGGTGATTTGATAAGTTGCATTGGGTTATTGCAAATTTTTTATATTTGTTGAGGTTTGTTTTGCTACCAAGTATGTGGTCAATATTTGAGAAGGTTTCATGAGGTGCTGAAAAGAAGATTTTTCTTTTCTGTTTGAATGGAATGTTCTATAGACGTCTGTTAAGTTCATTTGAGTCATAACATCTGTTTGGTCTCTTATTTCGCTGTTCATTTTTGTCTGATTGACCTGTCCAGTGGTAAGAGGGGAGTGTTGAAGTCTCCCACTATTAGTGTATGGGGTTTAATGCATGATTTTAACTTTATAAGTGTTTCTTTCGCATACGAGGGTGCCCTTGTATTTGGGGCATAGATGTTCAGTATTGAAATTTCCTCTTGATGGATTTTTCCTGTGACTAAATGACCTTTTTTGTCTGTTTTGACTGATTTTAGCTTGAAGTCTATTTTGCTAGATATTAGGTTAGCTACACCTGCTTGTTTCCTAGGTCCATTTGATTGGAAAAAATTTTCCCAACCCTTTACTCTGAGACAATGCCTGGCTTTGAGGTTGAGATGTGTTTCTTATATGAAGAAGAAGGATAGATTCTGTTTTCATATCTAATCTACTAGCCTGTGCCTTTTTATAGGTGCATTGAGTTCATTTACATTAAGGGATATTAATGACCAGTGATTGCTATCTCCTGTTAATTTAGTTTCCATTGTTGGTGATGTTAATTTGTGAGTTTTTCCCTTCTTTGGGATTTGCTGCTATGAGATCATCAAATGTTTGTCTGGGGTTTTTTTTGTTGTTGTTGTTTTTTTTTGGTGTAGTCAATTTCCTTGGGTTGGAGTTTTCCTTCTAGTACTTTGTGTAGGGCTGGGTTTGTGGCTAGGTATTGATGAAATCTAGATTTGTCATAGAATATCTTGTTTTTTCCTTCTATGGTGATTGAAGGTTTTGCTGGGTATAGTAGTCTGGATTGGCATCTGTGGTCTCTTAATGTCTGCATAACACTTGACCATGACCTTCTGGTTTTTATTGTCTTCAATGAGAAGTTAGGTGTAATTTTGATAGCTCTAACTTTATATGTTACTTGGCCTTTTTCCTTTGAAGCTCTTACTATTCTTTCTTTATTCTGTATGATTATTGTTTTGATTAGTATGTGGTAAGAGGCCTTTTTACTTGGATCCAGTCTATTTGGTGTTCTGTAAGCTTCTTGTATCTTCATAGGCATATCTTTCTTTAGGTTGTGAAAGTTTTCTTCTATGATTTTGTTAAATATATTTTCTGTGCTTTTGAGTTGAACTTCTCCTTTTTCTAGACCTATTATTCTTAGATTTGACCTTTTCATGATGTCTCATATTTCCTGAATATTTTGGGTTAAGCTTTTGTTAGATTTAATGTTTTCTTTAAATGATGGGTCTATTTCCTCTATTGTATCTTCAGCACTTGAGAGTCTTTCTTCCATCTCTTGTATTCTGCCATTCATGCTTCTGTTTGTAGTTCCTGATCATTTTCTCATGATTTCTGTTTCTATAATTCCCTTGACTTGTGTTTTCTTTATTGTCTCTATCCCCCAAGTCCTGAATAGTTTCTCTCATATGTTTGATTTCTTTTTCTTGGTTTTCTTTGAGTGATTTGTTGATGTCTTCCAATTTTTTGTTTGTCTTTTCCTCCATTTCTTTAAGGGAATTTCTCATTTCCTCTTTAAGAGTTTCAAACATTCTGTTGAAGTTATTTTTTAGGTTGTTTTCTTCTGCTTCATCCATATTTGATTGTTCAGGTCTTGCTTTTGTAGGGTCTTTAGGTTTTACTGTTGTTGTGTTGCTCTTTGTGGTGTTGTATCTGTTCTTACTTTTCTACTCATCTTTTCCTTTTAATAGGTGTGGTTGGGCTGTCTGAGAGTCTGTTGAATAATCTTCTAGGTGGCAGTGAATCCAAAACTCAGATGATTGTTCCTTGAGGTACACTCAGTGTCACAGTTCTAGTTACCCTGTTGGTTACTCCATGTTCTTGGAGATAACTCAGTGCTTCTGTGCTTTGCTCTGCTCCCTTAGAGTTTGCTGTCTCAGGCCTACTTTGGCCTGGGTTGCCGGCTTTCCCGTTTCTGTAAATCCTGGTCTAGATCCCCTCCTGTGGGAGTCCTTGGCTTGGAGTTGGATCTGGAAAGTTTTCTGGCTCTGGTCTTCTGCCTCAGAGGTCCACGGCTCGGGGGCAGTAAGGACCTGCTTACTCCCTGAGAGGTCACAGACTCACGCTCAGACCCACAGAGTTTCTGGGTTCCTATCTATTCCCTTTGATGTCCCAGACCAATACCCAGACCCACAGAGGTCCTGGGTCAGGCCTACTCCCTCTAAGGTCCCAGACTCATGCCTGGCCCCACTGAGATCTCTGGTTCCTGCCTGTTCCCTCAGAGTTCCCAGGTTTATTCACTCCCAGACTGGCAGAGGTCTTGGCTCAGGCCAAGTTCCTGGGAGGTCCTAGACTCATGCCCAGACCCACCAGGGTCCTGGCTTAGGTTTACTCCCTTGTCGGTCCCAGATTTACATCCAGATCCTCCGCAGTCTCTGGCTCTGTCTGACTTGCTCAGTGGTTACTCCCCTGTACCTGTTTTGGTGGAGATTGTTGACTCTAGTTCGGGTGGCTGGCTCAATCTTGATCCACCAGTGTCCTGGGACTGGGTTGGCTCCTGGGACTGGATTTGCTCCTAGCTTCTGCTCCCAGTGGAGCTTGTTTCCTCAGTCCCTATCTGTCCTAGGTAGCTGGTTCAGTCCCACTCTGGTTTCGATGGAGATCACTGACTCTGAGTCAGGTTGCTGGATCAGTCTTGGTCCGCCAGTGTCTTGGGACTGGGTTGGTTTCCAGGACTGGATTTGCTCCTGGCTTCTACTCCCAGTGGAGCTTGTTTCCTTAGTCCCTCTCTGTGCTATATAGCTCATTCAGTCCTACTCCTGTGGAATTTGTTGCCTAAGGTGGAGTTCCTTGCCTCAGGGTGCAGCTGAAGTTTTTAAAAAGTGCTTAGCATTTTAAGAAGTTCTCCTGGACAGTCAAGAATTACAGATTCACAATATGACAGATTCGGACATAAAAGACCTCTAAATGGGTCACAGTGTTGGATAAATGTACATTGGCTTGGAAGAGAGAAGAAAAAGAGTATAAAGAATCATAAAATAAAATTAATACTTTTTTAAAAAGGTAAAGTCTTTAAAGAGACAGAGTACAGATAATCATAGATTAAAGGGAGTAAGAAAAATAAGCCACATAAAGATGGAAAATTCACAGTTTAGATTATGTATATTATTGTGTTTTGTATGAATTTTTTGACTGTGAAGGAGCTAAGTACAGAGAGACATTTCATTGTATAGGCTGCTAAGCTAAACCAGAATCTATATTGTAAAGGTATCTTGACTTTAGAATTTGGACAAGTTGCATGGGAAAAGAGGTTCTTCTTTTGTTTTCACAGAAGATGAGAACCTGTGGATATGGTTTCATGGACCAAAGCCCCCTTAAAGGTCACCATGAACAGCCTCAAAAAATTACTTCACCCAACTGCTGACTGAGATGAACCTAACACACAAGATACACCATGAAAGACCTGATTAACAGTGTCCCCCAAAAAGCAGGAAACAGTATGGACAAATCTACACCCATATATTATCTATAAAATATTATCTATAAATGTTTGTTTACATTTAAAGGGGATATGATATAGAGATGGATACTTTGCATTGGTATGGATCTCGCTCTATTGATACAAATTATCTTATATGTATATGTATATTTCTGTTCTTGACTAAGGTATTATGATTGTGTAGTTCATTTAAAAATGTAATGTATAATTAAGAAATATATGTTAATAAATAATCATCTATAATAGTCAAGATTGTAGTCATGTTATTTAGGTTTTCTAGATATATAGATATATATTTAAGTTAGTTAGGTATTCTTCAAATCTTTCAGAGATCTTCAGAATATGGCACTTAAATGTTTTAAAAATTTAGGACTTTTCATGACAATGAGACACATCTGCTCCTGGCAGCACCAAACTACTTCAAAAGAATGATGGGCATTGAAGAGGCTCCTTATGGAGTAGATTAGCCATTTGGGCAAGAAACTGCTCTTGCCTGGACTGCTTCACTGGACATGCAGGACCCACAGAGAAATGACTGCTAAACTTGCCTAAAGGTGAGACAAACCTTCAGGGTTCCCACTTCATGAAAGAGTCTGCCAAATATTCTGCAGGATACAGAAGAAAATGACTGGCAAATTGCCAATAGAGGCAGAACTGTCCTGCTTCATGGAAAAGTCTGCTTGATACTATGGGCCTATGAACTGAAGATTGGATGCCCCAATGGTACAGAAGAACTTTGGGTGACTGTCCAGGCAGCAAGATGTCTCTGTCAGTTCTAGAATTTTGGAAGTTGCTTCCAATGCACTTCCTTTTTACTTAGGTTGTCAACTTGATGGGATTTAGAGTCACCATGGGAACTGTCTTTTAGACAATTTTATGAGCAATTATGAAGAGAGGTAAATGAGATGATAAGATTCATGCTGGGTATATGTAGTCCCATTCTATAAACTTATATCCTAGGCTGAATGAAATGGATAATAAGCTGAGCAGAAACACTCACCTCTTTCTGCCTCCTGACTGTGGATGCAATACTATAGGTGCCTCATGTTGCTGCTGCCATGTCCTCCCAGCCATGGTGGATTTACCTCACACTGTGGAGCAATTGTCAGCCTTTTGTCCCTTTAGATTCTCTTCTCAAGGTTTATGCTGTAGCAGCAAGACAAGTAGCTCATGCAGAAAGTTATGTGGGGGTGGGATTGAGCCCTGGGGAAGAGTCAGATACATATGGCTTGAAAATGTTCTGGCATCTCAAGGAGATAGTAGAATATGCCCAGCTGCTGAATGCATCCCACATAAAATGCAATGATGTCTCACAACCACACCCTCAGAGCCAAGGAGAACCTGGTGCTGTGTAACACTCTTCCTGGGGAGACGTGAAAGTTGTATTCCCACCCTTCAAACAGAACTGACAACAGTAAGGATATCCCCAGAGTGTAGCTTGTGAACCAGTAAGTTTATTGGGGTTACTACAGTGGTGTGGATAGAGAGTGGCTTACATGAAGAAAGAAGACCCAAAGACTGCTGTGCTAGCACATAAGTGATAACTCACAAAATCTGTAATATGTAGGCAGCTCCACACACGAGAAAGTCTCCTTTCCTAGGCACTCCTCACTGCTATTTATATATAATTTTAGGGAGGGAGGCCCTTTGTCAATCTGGTTTCAGGGAATCCATGAGACTTGTGCACTGTTTTTTCTTCCTGAGTGTTAATGGAGCTCCCTATAGAACTTCCTGTGTCTTTTTAGAAAAATATTTAACTTTTATTTTTAATTATGTGTGTGTGTGTGTGACTTTGTGTAGATATGTGCACCTAAGTGCAGATACCCACAGAGTCCAGAAGTCTGTGCAAGATCCCTTGGAGCTGGAGTTACAGGTAGTTTTGGACCATCCAACCCCTGTCCTCTGCAAGAGCCCCCAGAACTCTATTCTACTGATCCAACAGTTCGTGAGACCCTGTTGGCGACAAGAGCAGCAAGTGCGCCTAACTGCTGAAGCGTATGTGTACTCCAAAGTTCTCCTAACGTCTCAGTGATTCTAGGGTAGAATGTTTCAAGAGGATGAAATTCCTGCATAACATATGGAAACATTGGTGGAAGTATATAAATGATCCAATGCCATGGGGCCAGGGTTCTCAACCTACGGGTCACAATCCCCACAGGGGGCTGCATATCAGATATTTACCTTACAATTTCTAACAGAAGCAAAATTAGTTATGAAGTAGCAATAATTATATTTTCCAGGTCACCACAACATGAGGAACTGTATTAAAGGGTCACAGCACTAGGAAGATCGAGAACAACTGCTGTCGGGTGTGAGGTCTCTGGCATGAAGCATCCCAGAGCTACTGCTCAAATATCACCAATATGGGTAAGTTGCTGCCATCGACCAGGGATATCCAGCTTCAGGGACTGTAGAAAGATCAGACTTTACATGCCGGACAAGGGGCTGCAGACTTCTCGCAGATCCAAAATTTATTAAGGTCACATCTGTCAGCAGTCCATAAGCCTTCTGTAACTTTTGCACAGACTAGATTTTCACCTTGATTTACCCTCTGACACTTCTTGAATCTGTAAAATCCATGAGAGAGAGGAGCTGAGGAGATCACTCAAGGGGTTAAGTGCTCACTGTGTACGTGTGAGGACCTGAATTCAGATCTCTGCTAGCCAAGAAGAGCATAGCAGGGTAGTACTCATCTGTAATCCAAGTGAGGTGGGAGGCAGAGATAGGGGAACCTATGGAAACTTCGAGCAGCTAGCCTGGAGTACACAACAGTGAACAGCAAGTGAGCCTGCTTCACATGAGATGGAAGACAAGGACCAATACCTGAGGTTGTCCTCTGAGCAGCATGGAGCACACATGCCCACATTCACACACATGAGCCCGTGCATGTAGACATACCTGAATATATACTACACATCACACATATCACACACATGGAGAGAGAAAGAGAAAGAGGCAGAGTGACAGAGAGATAGACAGACAGAGAGAGGACTTGCTGCTCTTCTAGAACACCTAAGTTAGGTTTCCAGAACTTACGTAGGGTGACTCAAATAGCCTGTAACTCCAGCTCCAGGGGACCCAGTTCCCTCTTCTGGCCTCTATAGGCATATAACACTGAATTCACACAAACACACACACACATGAAAGACTTTTAAAAATGTAATAAGACATAGCTCAGAGAGTGATAGAGGAAGATACCAGGCATCAATCTCTGGATTCATGCATGTACACACATAGTCATATGCATCTTCACATACTCATGACACACGTGAACACATACTTCACACCCATGATAATGTGAGGCTGTCCTTAAGCTACATCCTATGTAGCACATTATGGGCACTCCCTTACAAAGAACCCACTAACTGGCTTAAAAGAGATAATCTTTCATATCTCTGCATTATTTATGTCTTCCTGAGGTAATTGTAAGACCTCTCTCTCTCTCTCTCTCTCTCTCTCTCTCTCTCTCTCTCCCTCTCTCTCTCTCTCTTCCTCCTTCCCTTCCCTTCTCTCTGTGTGTAAGTGAGTATGTTTGCTGTGTGTGACACTAGCATAAGTACGTGTTTGTGTATGGCTGTGTCTGTGCATGAGTGCAGGCCAATGTGTGGTGTCTTCATCAATTATTCCTCATTTCAGTGTGAGTGGTGCATATATGCTTGTGTGATTGTGTGAAGACATGCAGGTATGTGTGCATTTGGAGGCCAGAAGCTGATGTAGGCTATCATCCTTGGTTTTTCCCCACTTTATCTCTTGCTCTTTTTTTCTATATTTATTTTGAAATAGGATTCCTCTGTATAGCTCTGGCTGTCCTGGAACTCTCTTTGTAGAGCAGGCTGGCCACGAACTCACAGATCTGCCTGCCTCTGTATCATGAGTGCAGGAAATAAAGGTGTGTGCCACCACATATGGATGCTCTTTGCATTTGAAACAGGGTACCTTGCTGAATCTGAGGTCACTGATTGCCTGGGCTGGTGAGCTAGTCAGAGTTGGCTCTAGGGATCTGACTGTCTGTGTTCTCCAGTGCTAGGATAACAGATGCTTGCTATGGCCTTGGTTTGTCGTCGTTGTTGTTGTTGGTGGTGGTGATGGTGGTGGTGGTGGTGTTTTGTGGGAGAGCTACACTCAGGCCCTCATACTTGCTTGTCAGGCACTTTACCAAACGAGCCACCTCACCAGCCTCCTCATTGTATTTTTAAAGAAAGGGTTCCTCACTGAACCAGAAGTTCACTGATGAAGCTAAACTAGCTGGCCAATAGGATCTAGGAATTGTTCAGAAAGAAATTCCCTCCCCAGCACTAGTACTACAGGTCCATGTGAACATATCAGTTTTTTTTTTAATGTTGGTGTTGGAAATATGAACTCAGATCTTGTGTGGTAAACCCTTTTCCCACAGTCTCTTGATAACATCTCCTTCACGTTTTGCCTCATGACCAACCCTCGTCATCCTCAAGTAACTGCTGGTGTTATGTGACACCAGCTCTTTTTAAAGAAGGTTCTGGGGATGAAACTCAGGTTCTCATTCTTGCGAAGCCAACACTTTATTGGCTGAGGTTTCTCCCTCCTTAGTTATTTAATACACTGTATTTAAACAATCCAAACAAATTGCCAACTGCTTTTGGAATTTAAAAGACTCACCAATATGGATATGAAGAACCTCCCCCCCCCCCGCTCTCAATGAATATCATTGACACTTAAGCCTAAGGGAGCAAAAGTGTGGCAAGGAACCTGGAGGACAGCTGGGGTCAGAGTTTCACAGCCCCATCCCACTCTCTGTGATGTTCTGGGCTCCTGGGGCTACCTGTCGTCCATGGGTGAGTGATCTACCCACTTCCAAATGCCTTCTTCTTTCACATAGGAGAGACCCAGCCAGGCAGATACCTCATTCTCAGAAATCGCACTCAGGAATGTCTGGAAGGGAAGGAGAGAAGTCAAGAGGATGTCTACTTCATTCCCCATGTGTTCACCTAGTAGTTCCCCAGCATTGACTCACACCTGAGAGGAACCCCTGAGGCATGCTCTGGACCCTGAGTCCCTCCTGTAACTTTATCTTATGGCCAGATGATGTCTGATTTACAGTTTTTCCACAGCTGGAGGTTGCACACATGTTCCTGAATGTGTGACCTCTACCTGTGATGAGCATGCCCACACAGACTCACCCACAAGGTCTAATGTGTTCGGGATGGCTAGCGGTGTGCAGCAACATTATCTCTGTCACGTGGCAACCCATGAGTAAGTGATTGCACAATTTATACCAGAGAAACTGACAAAATATACACACGGGTATTTTTCCAGCAAGGGAGCAATTTGCTGTCTCCTAGCTAGCATCTACATGGGATGAGGTGATAGTTTCAATGGTCAACTTGACAGAACAAAGATCCACCTCTGAGATCCACCTCATGACCCACTTGTGGGGTATTATGCAGATAAATTGAAGTGGGATGACCCATTTTAACTGTGTGCAGAGCCATTTCATGATCAAGGATCCTGGACTATGGAAAATAGAGGAAGTGAGCTGGGCGCCAGTGTTCATCATTCTCTGCTTCTTGTCTGTGGATAACATGTGACTGGATCACTCAGGCTCCTGTGGATGTGACTCCCCCAGCCCAAAACACAGAACTGAGCCAAGAAATTTGTCTTTCCCTTAAGTTGCCTTTAAAAATTTTATTTTTATTATTCACATTATGTGTTTGTGTCCATGTGCCGGTAGATGCACACGTGAGAGCAGGTGCCCACAGAGGCCAGAGAAGGCAATGGAACCCTTGGAGATGGAGTTACAGATAGTTGTGGACGGCCCACATGGGTGCTAGAAACTGAACTGGGGTCCTCATAAAAACAGCAAGTATTCTTAAGCACTGGGTCATCCCTCCAGCCCCTTTAAGATGCTTTTATTCATATATATAGATAGCTAGGTTCTGATGCATTCAAGTATGTTCAGACTTGGTGCAGCCACTCAGAGGGTGACAGGGACCCTCACTCCCACCTCTTCTCCCCCTTTCCAAGTGCAGTAGACAGATCTTAACCAGAAGCCCATTCTGGCCAACCATCACATTCACACTCAATCACACTCAGCCAGTGCCCTGTCCCGGGATGAGGAAGCCCATCAGGCATACCTGTTCTTCGTCATTATCAATGATGACTAGTTGGGCCTCTACCTCCTGGCAGGCAGTGACGGAATCATTCCAGGTACGCTGGGACTTGGAGAAGAAGTAACACTTTCCATTGAAGAATTTCCAATCCCAAGGGCAAGGAAGGCAAAGGCTGTCTATTGGGGGAGGTGAATCAGGGGGGATCCACACTTGGGTGCCCATGATCCCGCATCTGCTCTAGCCTTCCCTCACTTGACAGTGTGTCCTGGAGGAAGTAGGAACTTCAGAGATCCAAACAGGGCCGGGTAACTATCTTGACTACTGTGCCCATGGCCAGGGTGAACTCTGAATGCCTACTGTGTGCACAGCCCTGGAGACATTGAGTGCTGCTGATTTGTCCGACCTCTGTGAATACTGAGCACCTACTGTGTGTGTCATTCCCTGAGACCACAAAATCATTCCCTGACTGTTGTCCTGTGTTCCTATTAATTTCTTTGCTTATTGCATTGATACATGCATGTGTGCGTGTAAAAGTGTATTAAGTACCCTAAGCTGGCTGGCCAGTGAGCCTGAGGGAATCCACCAGTCTCCATTTCCCCAGTGCTGGAAGTAGAAGCGTGCATCCCCACGCCTTCTTGTTCAATACATAGATTCTGTGCCTGGAACTCAGATTCTGCATGGCAAGCACTTTACCCACTGAGACAACAAGTTCCCACAGAAGTGGAAACTGAGGCCTGGAGAGGGCCAGTGCCAGTGCCTCAAATGTAATGTGTTCACAAAAGACCTTTGTAGGCCCTTGGAGGCCTGATTTCTGGTCACTTACCCACTCCAACCTTCAGCTGCATCAATTGTTTATAGATTTTCTCATTCCCTGGGGAGCTGGGGCTCTTGAAACCTACACCAAAAGAAACCAGAAACTAAAACTATAAAACACTTATTGTGTGTTACAGCCTGCACTGAATTCCCACAGCAGAATGCCTTTCATCACACTTAAACAGAAGAAAATGGCACAGAGATGACTGAACCACAAGAAAAGAATCAGGGCCCCTCTCCCTCCCCTTCCCCAACCCTCGCTCTTCTGCTCCAGTGTGGGCAAGTCCCTGGAGACTGCAATATGACCCACTCTCAACATTTTCCCTCTTCAGTGCTCAGTACCCCTGCACAGTAAGTGGCCCAGACCACAGAATTGTAAATCCCATCCCTGCCTCACCTTGAACAAGAACAGCTACCAGCAGCCCAGTCAGGAGCACGATGGAGAACAGATGCAGCATCAGGAGCCCATTTCTATGGCTCAGCCACCCTGTGGGAGAGGGGCTGTTTCACAACAAGGCTGCCAATCACCTCTGCCCCAGAAAACAGAACGGCAATTCAGGTTCCAGCCTTCACCTTTCTGGTGCTCTGGAGATCAGAGTCCAGTCTCTAGGCCTGAGCCTTTGGATTCAGTAACCCAGAGAACCCCAATTCTCCAGGATCCAAGAGTTTAAGAAAAGACTTCTGCTTCTTCTTGGCTCCTGACCCAGGCTTGTCTCCAGAGTTCATGAATACACACACACACACACACACACTAGTGTATGTATATGTATGTGTGTATGTGTGCACACTTGTGTAACTGCATGTGGAGATCAGATGTGAACACTTTGAGATCCAAGCTGTGACCCACCAAACTACCAAGCCCCTTCCCCACCTCACCCAGGAATCCTGGCTGCTGCTGCTGCTTGTTTGCTTCCACATAGATGGTCATCATTGCTGCTGTGCTTCAGTGTTCTTGACTGCCAGCTACATCAGCTTTTATCTTCCACACATCGGTTCCTCACTCTCTGAATCTGAACTCACAAAGAGAAAAGGGGAAGTCTGAACAAGGACCGGAAGAGACTGGAGGGAGGTACTGAGCATCTGACCCAGCAGGATTTTCCATGAATTTAGGGGAGGGCTATGAAGGTGGTTTATGGCTTAAGTATTCTTCATTGCTGCAATCAAATACATGACAAAAGTCAGCTCAAAGAAACACAAGGTAGAGTCCCTCCCAGTGACAAGTGAGACTGATCAGAACTTAAGGAAGCTGCTCTTAATACAATTGTAGAAAACAGAGAGGGAGAATAAAGCAGGTACACAACTCCATTTCTCCTTTTTTGTGTTGTCCACCCCAGCCCAGAGTTGCTCCCAAATAAGGGTAAATATTCTATAGGCCCATATTTCTACATGGTGTGCCAGCTAGGATCTCAGGCCATAGTTTCTGGAGCAGTCAGGTACCCTTTCAGACAGGCTGATGCTGCCCTAACAAAAAGCTAAGGATAAGCTGCCCCTTGGTTTGTAATTATGTAGATCTCCTGAGAAGAGGAGTCAATTCCAACCTAGTGATAGAGCTGTGGACATGACTGTAGTCCTGCTACCTCAGAAACAGAATGTTAATAAAACACTGATTGGCTAATAGTCAGGTAGGAAGTATAGGTGTGGTGACCAGCCTAGGAGAGTTCTGGAAAGGGAAAATGCAGAGAGAAAGTTGCAAGTCAGACACAGAGGAAGCCAGATGAGAATGACTTACTGAGAAAAGGTGCCAAGCCTTGTGACTAACCATAGATAAGAATTATGGATGAATTTAAGTTTTAAGAGCCAGTTAGTAATAAGCTGAGCAATAGACCAAATAGTTTCAATTCAATATAAGTGTCTGTGTGTTTATTGGGACTAAATGGTTGTGTGGCTGAGTGGGACAAAAACTTCTGTCTATAAAGCCTGAGAAACTTTTTTTAAAGAGTTCTAGAAAGACAAGAACAGAGTCAAGTGGAACTTCTTGGTAACCTTCTTTTCTCCAGTGACTTCTTTTTGCTGGTAGCAAGCAGAGGTGCAACTCCTTTAAGAGAGGCTTCCTGACTCAGCATTAATGGCAAAAAAATGCAAATTTTTTAAGAGGCCCTGCTACCCAACACTTAAATGATTTTTATGAGAAGCTAGTAGCATGCTTCTTGGTGATGGCATGGACATAGTGACTTCACAGAGTTGTGACAATAAACGTGACTCCCACCAGTACCTCCATCATGAAGCTAGACTCTCAGAAATCCAAGAAATGGGGTAGACCCTGCCATCAAAGCTGATGCCTTAATCCTAGCCATGCCGCTTGGTAGAATAAAGACTCATGTGGTCAGAAAAAAATAGAGATATGCAGTAAAGAAAAAACTGTAAGCAGTTTATAGTGTGCTTCAAAATATATGTAGGCTTGGGAGATAAAAGAAAAAGGATAGAGAAAGTCCTCTAAAAATGAAATAGAATAGCCAGGCATGATGGCACATGACTTTAATCCCAGTACTTGGGAGGTAGAAGCAGGCAGATCTCTGTGAGTTAGAGGTCAAACTGGTCTATAGAGTGAGATCCAGGACAGCCAAAGATACACAGAGAAACCCTGTCTAAAAAGAAAACAAAAATTAAAAATAAAAGAATTAGAGTTTTAAAATGTCACATAAAGATGGAATACACAGATAATGTGGATACCATATGTTATTGTGTTGTCTTTGAATCTGACTGTTGAGGAAGGATCAACAGCAGCTAAAAGACATTTTATTATAAATGCTGGTGGATTAATCCAACCTATATATTTTGAAAATACCTTGACTTCAAAATTTCAGTCAAAAGATATGTTACTTTGGAGAAAAAGAATTGTTTTTCTTTCAACAGGAAATGAGAGGCTATGGATTCATTCTTGGTTAAGAAAAGTAAGGTTTGATTGAAGAAGACCCCCACCCCTGAAAAATCACCAATGAGAATGGATGCAACTCTGTTGCAGTTTTTTCTGAATTCTGCATCCAGAACACCTTCAAGGCTGTTGGTTGAGATGATCAAGTCTTGCAGAATATTCCATTCAGGACTAGACCATGATCCTAAATTTTCTCTGGATGCCCATAAGACTATCAGTACCCCTGTTGTTGGGGTTTTCTTTCTGCCCAGTTCCCACAAGCATTAAGTCCCAAAAAATCAGAGTCTACATTAGTTATAAACTGATTGGCTCATTAGCTCAGGCTTCTTATTAACTCTTGTAACTTATATTAGCCCATTATTCTGGTATATGTTTGATGGAGGAAGGTCATTGGTTAATTAAATAAAGAAACTGCTTGCCCTAATAGGTTAGAACATAGGTGGATGGAGTAAACAGAACAGAATGCTGGGAGGAAGAGGAAGTGAGCTTAGAGATGCCATGCTCCCCTCTCCCGGGCAGACGCGATAGCTCTGCTCTCTGAGGCAAACACGATGAAGCAAGCCGCCAGGTCAGACATGCTGAATCTTTCCCAGTAAGACCGGTGCTACACAGTTTATTAGAGATGGGTTGATTGGGATATCAGAATTAGCCAGTAAGGGCTAGAGCTAATGGGCCAAGCAGTATTTGAATGAATACAGTTTGTGTGTTGTTATTTCAGGGCATAAGCTAGCCAGGTGGCTGGGGTGCTGGGGACGCAGCCCTGCCATTCCTATTACTACATATGTTAGCCACATGGCTCAATACCTTGTTCAGTAAGGCAGTCACATCTTGCTTCTTCTTTGGCTGGTAAGAACTGCAGAAAGAGCTTTCTTCTTCCTAGTATGCTCCTGTTCTCATTGACCCACCTCTACTTCCTGTCTGGTTGTCCCACCTATACTTCCTGCCTAGCTACTCACCAATCAGCATTTATTTAAAATATAATTGACACAATACAGACCATGGTCCCACACCATACCCCCAATCATCAGGAAGTAACCTAGAAAACTACATCACATTCCCCCCCCAAAAAAGTGGATTATACATATTTGTCTTTTTAGCTTGTTGATTACAAGTTGTTATGAATAATGGTCAGGAAAAAATCTAATCAAAGGCGATTAAACTCAGTGTTCTTAGTTTCAAAAGAAAAAAAGGGAGTAAGTGTGGGATAATGCTCTTGTACACTGTAAAGATTTGTCATTTAACAATGAATAAATGGGATGTCCTAAAACTGAAAAGCTTCTGTAAAGCAAAGGACACAGTCATTAAGACAAAGAGGAATGGGAGAAGATCTTTACCAACCCCACATCAGACAAAGGCCTAAAATTCTAAATAACCAAATTTAAAAAATGGAGTACCAAACTGAACAGAGAATTCTCAACAGAAGAAGTTCAAATGGCCAAAAGATACTTAAGGTCATGTTCAACTTCCTTAGCTATCAGGGAAATGCAAATCAAAACAACTTTGAGATACCATCTTACACCTGTCAGAATGGCTAAAATATAAAACACCAATAATAGCCTATGCTGGAGAGGACGTGGAGTGTGGAAAATACTCATCCATTGCTGGCAGGAATGCAAAATTGTGCAACCACTTTGGAAATCAGTGTGGCGGTTTCTCAGGGAAATGGGAGTCAATATACCTCAGGATCCAGCAATACCACTCTTGGGAATATACCCAAAAGATGCCAAATCATACTACAAAAGCATTTATTCAACTATGTTCATAGCAGCATTATTTGTAATAGCCAGAACCTAGAAACAACATAGATGCCCCTCAAGGGAAGAATGGATAAAGAAAGTGTGGCACATATACACATTAGAGTACTACTCAGCAGTAAGAAACAATGACATCATGAATTTTGCATGCAAATGGAAGGAAATAGAAAACACTATCCTGAGTGAGATAACCTAGACCCAAAAAGATGAATGTGAACCTTTGTCCAGTGATGGATGGAGATAAAGACAGAGACCCACATCAGAGCACTGGACTGAGCTCCCAAGGTCCAGCTGAAGAGTAGAAGGAGGGAGAAGATGAGCAAGGAAGTCAGGACCGCAAGGGGTTGGTCCACCCACTGAGATAGTATGCCTGATCTAATGGGAGCTCACCAAATCCAGCTGGACTGGGACTGAATGAGTATGTGATCAAACTGGATTCTCTGAATGTGGCTAACATGGGGGCTGACTAAGAAGCCACTGATAATGGCACTGGAACTTGTTTCTACTGCATGTACTGGCTTTTGGGGACCCTAGTCTATTTGGATGCACACCTTCCTTGGCCTGGATGTGGGGGGGGTGCCTTGGACTTCCCACAGGCCAGGGTACCCTGTCCTCTCTTAAGACTCTCTTAAGGGGGAGAGAGGAGGGGAAGTGGGGAAGCAAAAGGGGAATGGGAGCAGGGGAGGAAGTGGAAATTTTTTAATGAAAAAAATAAAAAAAGAAAAAATTGAGATTATAATACAATTGCATCATTTTCCTTCCCCTCTTTCCTTCCAAATCCTCTCATAGACTCCTCCTTGATTATTTCAAACTCACAGCTTCTTTTTCTTTAATTATTTTTACAAAAAATATCATATATACATATACACATATTCCTAAATACATGAATATAACCTTCTCAGTTTGTTTAATATTAGTTGTGTATATGGTTTCAAGGCTGAGTAGTTGGTCTTGGATAACCAATTGGTGAGCTCTTCTATTGAGACTATTTCTTCTGCTCACAGTATTCATTAGTTTGCCTCTAGTACTTTGATCAGGGTTGAGATCTCATGGTCTTTCCTCAATCCACTTTGGCATGTCTGTTGTTGTACCTGTTCAGCTCATGTTTAGGTGGTCGTGTTTGTGAGACTTTATGTGTATAACTTCTGACATCACTTGGAGACATAACCTCACAACAAACTACTTGTTCTTCTGGTCGCTTACAATATTTATGGCCCTCTTTCATGATGTTCCCTGAGCATTAGGTCCAGGGTTTTGTGTTTGTTTGTTTGTTTGTTTCTGTAGATGCATCCTTTGGGACTGGGCTCCACAACTATGCATTTTGGTTGGTTGTGGTTTCTTTAATGGTCAGTGTCTATTACATTGAGGACTTTCCTTGATGAGGGGTAAGAACTACATTATCCATGGGCATAATAACAAATACTTAGAGTGTAGTTAGGTATTATGATGGTTTGGTAAAGTTTTGGTTGTAGTTTTTACTCAAAGATATATGATTTCACTAGCCCTGGGTAGTGGATGGGTTCCAATATCAGGCATGGTTTATCTCTTTTTAAGGGGTCTCAAGTCCAATTAGTGAGCTGTTGGTTGTCAAGGTATTCGTGCCCCTACTGCTCGCTTAGTGTTATCAAGCCATGCTGCTTATTGTGGTGCTTCATAGCAAAGGCTACACATTTTTAATAGAAAATAGATTCTTCTCTCATATAACACACCCTGGCCACTGTTTCCCTCACTCATTCCCCAAGATCCCCCAAATCAACTTCCCCTCCCTTTCCTCTTCAGAATAGAGCATGCCTCCAAGAGGTAACAATCAAACAGGATGAAACAAAATACAATAAAACAAGAAGAAACCCTCATATTGACGCTGGACAACTCAAGAGGAAAAATATCCCAAGAGCATGTTCTCTATGGCCAACAAATGTTACTGTTTATCAGTCTAGCTGCAAGAAAAAATTTTCTTTAGCAGTAACTTAACTCCCAAGCCTTCTGAGTAGTTAACCTTCAATTATGTCTTTGTTGTACAAACTGTACTGGTTTTATTTCTATTGCTATGACAAAACACCCCAAGATAAGGAGGCTTATAGAAAAGAAGTGTTATTCAGCTTACAGTTCCTGGTTACAGTCCATAATTGTGGGGGAGACAAGGATATAGGAGACTGAAGTAGCTAGTCACCTCCAGTCAAGACCAGAAAGAGAATGAGCACACTCATGACTACTCAGCCACATAGGGAATGGTGCCACTCACAGTGGACTGGGTCTTCCCTCATTTTTTAATGCTTGCAGTCAAGACAATCCCCATAGATATACACAGGCTAACCTAATCAATACATCAATAACCTTAAAATTCCCTCCTCAGGTGTTTCTAGATTATGTCAAATTGATAAATCAAACCAATCATTTTATGGACTTTCATATTTTTACCAGATAATCAAAGATGTAAGGAAGAATGTTTACAGACTGAGAGTTACTACATATTGGCCACCCCTACAATAGGACAAAAATTTAGTCAACTGGCTCACCTTTGTTGGGAACAAATAAATCATTCATTTATCCAATATAGAAATTTTATTTGAGCAGGGAAGATAGATCTATATGTGAGAGTGCTTGGTCCTAAGCATAAGGCCTTGAGTTAGAATTTCCAGCACCCACATACAAAGCCAGGTATGCCTACAGGTGCCTGTAACTACTACATTGTGGGTTAAAGTAGAGACAGAAGTCTGAAAGCTTGTTGGGTAGGGAGACTAGCTCACATGGTGACGTTCCAGTTCAGTGAGAGACCCTGTCTGAAGGCAACAAGGCAGGAAGCAACAGCAGAGGAGACATGATGTCTTTTTCTGACTTCTGTATGTGCTCATATAGTGCACACATCTGCACACTCATTTGCATGCACCCCACCGTCAAATAAAAATACATTAATTAATTTTTGAAACTTTTATTCAATGTGTTTTTATCTCATCCTACTGCCACTCTTCTTCTAACTCCTGAGAGTTCCCTCTACCACCTCACTACCCTCCTTCTTTATTGTTTTTGAGAATAATTCTTACTATGTAGCCATGAATGTCCTAGAACTTGCTATGTAGTTTAGGTTGGCCACTGACAGATTGGCCTGCCCCCCTTCCAAATTGCTTGAATTAAAGGTACAGCCCCACTACATCTTCACTTTTTTCTTTTATCTAAAATGGATTTTTAATCAATATATCCTGATTACACATTTCTGCTCCCTCTACTTCTCCAAGTTTCTCCCCACCTCCCCCTTATACGGTTTCACTCCATTTCTGTCTCATTAGAAAACAAAAAGGCTTCTAGGGGATAAAAATAAAAGAAAATATGATAAAATATAATTGGACAAAAAAAACACAACACACCAGAGTTGTCCAACTTGTGTCTGTCACCTGTATAACTCAGATAACACCAGAGCCATCGTGGATTACACTACCCTTCTTTAGATCCTTTCTGCTTTGCAAATTGACCTTTTAAAATAATTCCTTGTCTCTCCCTTTCACCAAGATTGTAAATTCTAAAGAAAACTGCCTGTGAGTGATAGACAGTCTAACTGCTGGTGTGGAGTATTACAGGAAAAGGAAATAGATAAATCCTGGCCACAAGATTGCTTTGTCAGAATGTTTCTCTAGATCTTCAGATCTCAGAACCTGTAATGGTCTTCAGATCACATCAGAGAACAGGCCAGGGACCTGCTAATCTTGATATTTTAAAGTTCTGTTTAAGAGTTGGGGAGTTGCTTCAGGGGGGTAAGAGTGGATCTGAGTTTCCATGAAGAAGAAAGGGTGAGGCCACATCGGTAGTCCAGGCACTGTGTGTGTGTATGTTTGGTGACAGGAGTCGAGTGAGACTGTTTGGCTGCCAGCAAAGCTTTAAGTTCAGTCAGAGACCCAATCTCAAGGGAATAAGCTGGAAAGTGAGAGGACACGATACCTGGCATTCTCTTTTTGTCACCCTGAGCACGCACTGTACATGTGTGCATACTTTGCACTGCACACACTGAGAGAGTGGAATAATGTTTAACTTACAGAGAAATAATAAATTTTTCTGAAGAATTGGAGGGACTGACCTAAGAGATGAAGATCAATTCTGTGATCGTTTGTTTTTATTGTCAACTTTACACATTCTATGCTGTGGGAAATGGTCTTTTATTCTGTCACTTGTATTATTTTAATAAAATGCTGATTGGCCAGTAGCCAGGCAGGAAGTAGAGGCAGGGAAACCCAGGACAGGAGAATTCTGGGAAGAGGAAAGAGTCAGTCTGCAGTTGTCACCTAGATACAGAGGAAGCAAGATGAGAATGCCTCACTGATAAAAGGTACCAAGCCACGTGGCTAACACAGACAAGAATTACTGGCTAATATAAGTTATAAGAGTTATAAGAAGCCTGACCTAATTGTCCAACCAATTTATAATTAATGTAGACCTCTGTGTGTTTCTTTGGGGCTAAACAGCTGTGGGACCAGACGGGAAGAAACCTCTGTCGACAATTTTAGAATCACCAGTCTCAGTGAGAGAGTGTTTCAATCAGGTTGGCCTGTGTCCATGTCTTGTGTTGATTGTCTTAATTGATGTCAGAAGACCCACCATTCCCTAAGCAGAGGATTCCAAACTGTGAAAGAGTAGAAAACAAGCTGACTACAACCATTCATGTGTTCACCGTTCTGTTCCTGATTGTGGATGTGACGTGATCAATCTCTGAAAGCTCATGCCATTGTAACTCTCTGCTCTGATGGACTGAAACATGGAACTGTGATCCAGTAAGACACCTTCCCCCAGGAAGTTCCTTTTGGAGGGTATTTTTTTTATCATAGTAACAGGAATCCAAACTGGGATAAGTTGTCCCAAAAATACTGAAGTAGATGGAAAAACTAATATAGGGAAATGATGATAAAGACACTGAGCATCAGGTGGCCATTCTACCCACTGTCCACTGAAGCTCCATATCTTCCTTTAAGGCTCATCTGTCTACTTTAGCTCCCTTAAAAAGCCTTCATTTGGAGCTTTATTTCTCAGATAATAAACATCCTTGAAAGAAGTCTATATTAAATGCTGGTACTCAGTGCAGCGGCAGTGATCAGAGGTGCTTCTCTAAAGGTAATTAAGTAATAAGAACTTTAATTTGACAAAAGTATTAGTACATTGATTAATTTGTTGCTGAATTAAAAGTTATGAGATGGTTTGTAATGCTGCTGTTCCTATGAGATGTGTTATTTGATCTCTCTAAATATGGACCATACTGTATGTGTTACCACAACACATCAGAGAGACTAAGTGGTTAAGTCTGTGACTAACATGTAACATACACTAAACAAACCATTAACTCTCAGGGGAAAAAAAAAAGAAGTTATGAGATGGGACCTAGTTGGAGGAAGTAGGTCATTGGGCACATACCTAGGAGTTATTTCTTGTCACACCCTTTCCTTTAAATTTGTCTCTTTCTCTTTCTTCTTTTTATCTTCCTCTGATTCTACTCTTTATCCTCTTCTTCATCTATTAATTGTTTTATTGTTTGATGATTTCACACATACATATACTGTTCCTTTTCCTCCAATTCCCCTCTATCCCTGCCACCACTTCCCCTCCCGGCTACATGTGCTTTTTTTCATTTTTTTTTTTAACACAAGCTGACACCATTTAGTGCTTGGCTGTATAAGCATGGGTTTAGAACCATCTACCAGTGCATGGATAGCTTTTCAGGGTCCAAATATCTGAAGAAAAAAGACTCTTCCTCCCTCAGAAGCCTAAAATTGCACATACATTTTCAGCTAGTTGGGGGGGGGGGGGGCTTCATGATACCCTCCCAAGTCCAAGATGGGATTTTGTCTGACTTGATCTTGTGGCTGAGGGGACCTGAAAGCCAGAGGGGAGTGCTCCTGCCACTGGGCCTTCTTTCTCCCATCCCACTCTGCCCCCAAGCCCGCCTTTTTGTCTGTGAGGTCCTTAGAACCCTACAAGAAACTCTGCTCCCATGGTGAGGGGACGAAAGAGGTAAGTCGGTGGCCACACAGCCAGACAGCCAGAAGTACCATTCTCTGGGACCTTTCCAGGGAGACGAAACCCAGGAACCCACAATTCCCTAAGCTTTTCTAACCATCCAGGGAGGTATGTTCCTGCTGCTGACTTTCTTTACCCCATCCCACCCTGCCCCCAAGCAATTCTTTTCTTTCACAAGCTCCTTGGAACCCCCAGAAAACCCTGCTGCAGGGCTGAGGGGACCAAAAAGCCAGCGGGTGGTGTGGGAGAATTGTCTGCATTCTGTCAATCATGTTTTAAATAAACACTGATTGGCCAGGCAGGAAGTATAGGCAGGAAAACCAGACAGGAAGTAGAAATGATACAATGAGAACAGGAGAATTCTGGAAAGGAGGAAGTTGATTCCTCTCACTCCTGCCCAGATCACCTAAGCAGAAGGTTGTGATCTGCCCCACTGAAAAAGGTACTGAGCCACATGGCTAACATAGATCAGAAAAAAAATGAGTTAATCAAGATGTGAGAGTTAGCCAGTGAGAGACTAGAGCTAATGAGTCAATCAGCTTATAATTTATGTGTGATTTTTCTTTGGAGCTAAACAGTTGTGGGGTACCTGGTGGAACAAATACCCCAACAACAAACAGGCCCCCATTCGTGTTACAAGTGGGGAGTGCTCCTGCTGCTGGGCCCTTTCTCCCATCTCACCCTGCCCCCAGGCCTGCCTTTTCCTCCACTAGGTCCTTGGAAACCTGCAAGAGACCCTGCTCCCTTGCTGAGAGGACTGGAGAGCCTGCCTTTTCACCTGTGAGGTACTTGAGACCCTTGTCTGTGTCAGTGCTGAGGGGAATCTAAGAGCCTGTTCCAGTTCTGAGGAGATCTAAGAGAGGTCAGACCAAGAAAAACTCCCAAGTACTCAGTCACAGCAAGGATTTACCAAGACGCCAAGACTCTACTGGCCTCATTTGAAAAAAGAGATGAGTAGGTGCCAATGCAAGAATTCCTCCAACAGCCTGAAAAGCAACATGGTAACACCACAATCCAGCAAACACTCAACAGGAAGACTTGAACATCCTAACCCAGAAAAAGTAGAAGAAAATGACTTTAAATGTAACCTTATGAAAATGATGGAGACTTTAAACAGGAAGTGAAAAACTACCTTAAAGAAATAGAAGAGAAGACAAACAAAAAGTTAGAAGAAATTAATAAATCCCTCAAAGATACCCAAGAAAATCAAGAAAGAGCAATGGAACAGGTAAAGGAAACAGTGCAAGACTTGAAGCCCAAAATGGAGGTAGGTAATAAAGAAAACACAAACCAAGGGAAGGCTGGATATGGGAAATCTGGGTAAATGAGCAGGAACCACAGAGAGAAGTATAACCAACAGAATACGAGAGATAGAAGAAAGAATCTCAGGCACTGAAGATACTATAGAGTAAATAGACTCATTGATCAAAGAAAACAGCAAATCCAACAAATTCTTAACACAAAACATCCAGGAAATCTGGGACACTATGAAAAGCCAAACCTAAGAATAATAAGGGTAAAAGAAGGAGAAGAACTCCTCATCAAAGGCCCAGAATTATAGAAGAAAACTCCCCCAACATAAAGAAGGATATCCCAATGAAGGTACAAGAAGCTTACAGAACACCAAATAGACAGGATTCCAAAAAAAAATCCCTTGTCATATAATAATCAAAACACAAAACATACAGAATAAAGAATTTTAAGAGCTGCAAAAAAAGGGGGTTAAGTAAGATATAAAGGTAAAGCTATCAGAATTACACCTGCCTTCTCATTGGAAACTATGAAATCCAGAAGGTCTTGGATAGATGTGCTGCAGACACTAAGAGACCATGGATGCAAGCCCAGACTACTATACACAGCAAAGCTTTCATTCACCATCGATGGAGACAACAAGATATTCCATGACAAAAACAGATTTAAACAATATGTATCCACAAACCCAGCCTTACAGACAGTTCTAGAAGGAACACCTCAACCAAAGGAAGCTAACAACACCCACAATAGCACAGACATCTGATAACCCTCCACCAACAAAACTCAAAGAGGGAAACACACAAACACTACCATCAAAAAATAACCAGAGTTACCAACCACTGGTCATTAATATTGCTTAATATCAATGGATTCAATTCACCTATAAAAAGGCACAGGTTAAGCCAGGCAGTGGTGGCGCACGCCTTTAATCCCAGCACTTGGGAGGCAGAGGCAGGCGGATCTCTGGGAGTTCGAGACCAGCCTGGTCTACAAGAGCTAGTTCCAGGACAGGCTCCAAAAACCACAGAGAAACCCTGTCTCGAAAAACCAAAAAAAAAAAAAAAAATGCACAGGTTAAGAGAATGGATAAGAAAACAGGATCCAACAATCTGCTGTTTACAAGAAACACACCTCAACCTCAAAGACAGACATTACCTTAGAGTAAAGGGTTGGGGAAAGTCTTTCCAATCAAACAGATCTAAGAAATGAGCGAGTGTGGCTATCCTAGTATCTAACAAAATTGATTTCAAACTAAAATCAATTAGAAGAGATGGAGACAGACGCTTTATACTCATAACAGGAACAATTCATCAAGATGAAGTCTCAACCATGAATATCTGTGCCCCTCATATAAAAGCACCCACATATGTAAAGAAACATTACTAAAACTCAAATCACACATCAAACCCCACACACTAATAGTAGGAGATTTCAACACTCCTCTCTCACCAATGGGTGGCAGCATCCCTAGGCAGCTGGGCCAGGACAGTATAAGAAAGCTAACTAAGCCTGAGATTGAGCCAGAGAGCCGGCCAGTGAACCTGCAGCTCTTATATAGCTCCTGCTGGGCTTTCTCACTGTGGGTGAGTTTCCTGGTGGGAAGAGGGGTTATGCTCCATGGAATAGCAAGCAAACCTACCTACCTTCAAGTTTCTGCCCTGACTCCCCTCAGCTATAGGTTGTGACCTGGAAACAATAACAAAATTCACCCTTTCTTCCTCTAAGTTGATTTTAGTCAGTGTTTTATGACACCAACTGAACAAAACCTGGCCTCAGAAATAATGGCAACACTCTCTCCTTATATGCCAGCCTAGTTTAGATTATTTTCCCTCTCTCTGTCTGTCCCTCTCTCTTTGTGTGTATGGGGGTGGGTATGATGCGTATATATTTATGTGGACATGTTCACGTTCATGCATGTACATGTGGAGAGTGGAAGCCAATGTCAGGTGTCTTCCTCAGCTGCTCTCCACCTTTGAGACAGGTCTCTTCCTGAGCCTGAATTTTGCTGAACCTGCACCTCACTGCTTCGGCTCGGCCTGCTGGCCGGGAATCCCAGAGCCCCACCTGTCCCCTCTCAGCACTAGAATTACAGAAACTCACCGCCTCACCCAGCTTTGCCCTGGGTGGATGCTAGGGATCTGAGCCTTGGTCCTCATACTTGCACAGCTGGGCTCTGCTTACTCCGCCATCTAACCAGTCTCTATTTTACGTCAGCTCTATATTGCAAATGTGCGACTTTGTTTGTTCTCTGTTCTTTTTCTGCTCCCTTTTGCCAAGAACTGTACATATTGAGAAAAAGGAAATGGCTTTTGGATAACTGACAGAGCAAGCTGCTCATGGGGAGTGCTACTGGAAAAGGCCTTGATAGGCACCAGTCCCAAAACCAGAACAGAATCTAATCCATCATCTCTGACTAGTTCAGAGTCCAAACATCTGGCATCTCCAACATCCAAGTGCAAGGCGGGGACTTGCACAGTTTGTTCTTTCAGGAAGAATGTTGCAAGAAATCGTGAACTCTCCAGGAAATGACAGGAACCGCCCGAAGAGGCGAAGTCAGCTGTTACCTTTGGCTACTCCAGAAGGAAAGTGGTGGGGACTCTGACAAAGACCTTCAGCAGCCTATGACAGTTGATACATATGGCCATGAGGAGGAAGCCTCCCCTAAAGAACCTCTCTGATTGCCTTAATTGATGAGGGAAGCAGCCCAGATAACGAGGGTGTGTCAGAGGGACATGTGGCCGCCCATTGCTCATTAGGCCTCCCTCTTGCACCAAACTGATTTACCTGTTGCTGTTGCTGCTGCTTCCATCACTGACAACAGAGTCAGCGTCTTCCAGCTTTCATCATGGAGCAGGGACCTAAAGCTCTCCAGGAATTTCCAGGCTTCCAACACCAGATTGGTACCACTGAGGCATCCACCTTGTAGACTTAGTTTCTATGGGACTCTCAGCATCTCCAATGTGATTTGGCTATCGTTACTATTTTTTTATATTTTTTATTTTATTTCTTTTTGGGGGAGCGGGAATCAAGACAGGGTTTCTCTGTGAAACAGTCCTGGCTGTCTTGAAACTCACTTTTTAGACCAGGCTGGCCTCGAACTCACAGAGATCCGCCTGTCTCTGCCTCCCGAGTGCTGGGATTAAAGGCATGCACCACCACCACCTGGCTTTGTTACTGTTGTAAAGATTGGTTAATAAATTCTGCTCTTGTTCATCCCCTTGGTTTTGTCCCTATGGTGAACCCAACCAAAACACTGCCCCTGCATCTCTTTTCCTCTTAATAAAAACCTCCTCATTTACCTCAGTTTCCCTAAGATTTTCTCTGTTTGGGAGACATGGTTTGGGTATGAAGTGTTCTACAAAGATTCTTTTTTTATTTTTTTTAATTTATTTATTTATTAAGGATTTCTGCCTCCTCCCCGCCACCTCCTCCCCGCCACCGCCTCACCTTTCCCTCCCCCTCCCCCGATCAAGTCCCCCTCCCTCATCAGCTCGAAGAGCAATCAGGGTTCCCTGACCTGTGGGAAGCCCAAGGACCGCCCACCTCTATCTAGGTCTAGTAAGGTGAGCATCCAAACTGCCTAGGCTCCCCCAAAGCCAGTATGTGCAGTAGGATCAAAAACCCACTGCCATTGTTCTTGAGTTCTCAGTAGTCCTCATTGTCTGCTTTGTTCAGCTAGTCCGGTTTTATCCCATGCTTTTTCAGACCCAGGCCAGCTGGCCTTGGTGAATTCCCAATAGGACATCCCCATTGTCTCCGTGTGTGGGTGCACCCCTCGCGGTCCTCTACAAAGATTCTTGTGCAGTGCTGGAGAAGTGGTTGACTCAGTGAAGTGTTTGCTGTGTAACACAAGCAGCTGAGTTCTGATCCCCATCACCTATGTGAGAAGCAGGATGCAGCAGCAGCTGTAATCACTGGGCCAGGGAAGGCCTGGCGCCTACTGGTCAGACAGCCCAGCAGGAACAGTGAACTCTGGGTTCATTCAGAAACCATGTCTCAAAAACTAAGATAGAAAAAAAAAGATAGACAGTGATATCAATCCCTGGCCTCCACATGCACGCATGCACACAGACACACACGCACACGATGTAAGCATAGATACATACATACACTTCACACACATAAAATCTCCAGGATCTCATGAGGGTGAAGGTACTAATGTCTACTTTAACACACAGCCTCTTGTCTCTCAAGCATTTCTTCCTAAAACAATGCAAAGTAGAAGGACAAAGCCCAGCAACATAACCACACCCTGAGCTTCAGTCAGAGACAATGCCATAAAAAGCGGGAGGAGTCTATCTGACGGTTCTGCCACAGGTTCCCACATGCTGAAGTTTATAGACATACACCTCCACTTGGCAAGAACGCCAGCCTTTAAATTGAGCCCTTATATTTTAAATGTGTACAGGCTGTAACTAGTGCTGCATAACCACGAGGACCAGGGTTCAAATCTCCAGCATCCACATAGCCTTTATGTATGCCTGTGAGCCCAGTGCTAGGAGAGGGGTGTGGAGACAAGAGGATCTCTGAGGGTGCTGGGTACCAACCTCACTCCAGTTTCAGTGAGATACCTTGCCTCAAAAGAATGGATGGAAAGTGATAAAGCTGAACATAGTGTCCTTCTTAGGCCTCTGTGCATGTGTAGGAGTGCACACACCTGTACATATATGGGATGCACACACTGTACATGTACTTACACACAAAGAAGTCTGGAATTTTTGTGGTGGATTTTGTTGTTTGGTTGGTTGGTTTGTTTTTTTTTTTGAGCCAGGGTCTCACTGTGTAACCCTGGAATTCCCTATGTAGATCAGGCTGGCCTCCAACCCACAGAGATACACCTGCCTCTGCCTCCTGAGTGCTAGGATTAAAGGCAAGAATTCTTAAATCATGAAGTTGGGAAACTGCATCCTGTATCTATTGTATGTTAGGTTTATTCTCCCTCAAACCCTCCCAACCCCTCTCTCTCCCCTCCCTTTAGAACCTACATAGTTTTTCATATACTCTTATTTTATATTTACATACATGATTTTATATCCCTTCGAAAAATTAGGAGTAGCACCTGAGAGAGAATACACTATTTGTCCTTCTTAACTGGCTCCCTGTGATGGGATGGTCTCTGGTCACATCCACGTTCCTGAAAGACACTTCACTCCTCCTTTATGGCTGCTAGGGCTCTGGCTCTCCTGCCATCTTCTTCTTGCTTGACTTCCCCCTCTCCACTCCCTCTCTGCCCTGAGATTTATATGATCCTGTGGAGCACCCCACATGAGGACCATTCTTCTCTGACTCAGGAGGAAAAAACCGGGAACAGGCTGGGAATATCCACACTTCAGAAAAGTGTGGGTAGAGAAGCATTGCCTGACACAGCTAGAAGAGAAGGTGCTAGGGTGGGGACTGGAACTGTGCTGTATACTTTAGTAGCAAGAGCACAGTATATGTGCAGAAGTAGAGTGCAATGAATGAATTATGCTATGGTCAGCTCACTTTCTCCTTTTCATACAGTCTGGGTGCCCTTGCCTAGGGCACACACAATGCTTTCCTAGGGGTGCCGCCCACAGTACTTTCCTAGGGGATGGTGCCACCCACAGTACTTTCCTAGGGGATGGTGCCACACACAGTGCTTTCCTAGAGGATGGTGCCACCCACAGTGCTTGCCTAGGGAATGGCGCCTCCCACAGTACTTTCCTAGGGGATGGTGCCACCCACAGTACTTTCCTAGGGGATGGTGCCACACACAGTGCTTTCCCAGAGGATGGTGCCACCCACAGTGCTTTTCTACCTCAATTAATCCAAATGATTCTCCCGAGAGTTGCCCAGAAGCCTATCCCTCAGATGACCCTCACTTCTGTCAAGATATACCTCTACAGTCCACACACAGCATAGGAACTTGCCTTATCACCACAGAGAAGTTCCTATTTCCTCCCCTGTGAAATGGAATGGTGATTGTCTTCCATCGTCAAGCCGAGGGTTCGTGGAATGCAGAGGAACATGTGCAAATGACATTTGCCTGTGATGGAGCCCCAGACATTGTGCTACAGGTCTTGTGGCACAGCTAACTCAGCTGAGAGCAGAGTGAGCCCTGGTGTCCAGTTGCTCATCGATAAATTTTATTTTGACAGTGTTGAAAAGAACATTCTGTCTTGGAGGGAAGCTTCTCATGACTTAGGGTACTCTTAAAAAGAAGTGAAACACTCCAGCCTTTTAAAACCCCAAAAATAAAGAACTCAAAAGTTTCAGAATCTTGAAAGCTTAGCAGACACACCAGGTCCCTCCCTGGCATGTTCCTAAACAGGAAGGACTGCTGAGAGACACCTTCAGAGCAGCTGAGCTTCCAGTGGCACAGACCAACTGAGCTGGCTACAAAAGGCACTCTCTGGCCAGGATTGTGCAGTGTGCTCCTGGCCTCCGGCTGTCCAGAGCTTTCCCCCAGGCTGGGGTGGGCTCACTATAAGGCAGCTGTCTGAGGCATTTACACTACTATGAGTAACCACAAACACACACTGTAAGCAACCACAAGAAACTGTTGGCTCTCCCAAGTAGACTTTGGTGGTATCTTTACTTCAGTCTCGTTAATTCCCTATCTCAGATGCATAGATGTTTGTTCTCCTCTCCCCAGGAACGGTGTCACATAACAATAGATGCCACTCTGGCCTTTCTAGATGACCTTTGACCTGTCATCCTCTCTATCCCTCCCAGGTGACAAATACTGCTGAAGCTCAGTGCTTCCAGTGAGGCTGTGTTCCTCGCCTGTCTTGAGGGAAGGATTTCACAGGATATCAGCCCCTACTGAGGCTCCTCGGTAAGGTGATGGAACGTGACAGAAGTCAAGCAGTCATACCACCTCGTAAACATGTGAGACCACAGGGTGCACTTAAAAACAACCAAACATCCCCATATCCCGAGCTAGAACTGTAGCTGGCATCTGGTAGTGTTGTTTCCTGGTACTCCGATTATTTTTTGTTACCATGTCTTCAATGGCTGGAAGGGGTCATGGAGTTCTCTTTTTAAAAGACCCAAAAACAAAATAGAAGACCCAAACATGACTGTTGTGGAATAATCTTTTTGCACACTGTGAAGATTTGTCACTCAGATTGGTTTAATAAAAAGCTAACCAGTCAATAGCTAGGCAGGAATTGGGGTGCGGAGAGGATGGTGGGAAGAAGAAAGATGGAGTTGTGGAGACACTATGAGATGCAGAGCAAACAGGATGGACAGTACAAAGATGAGGTAAACAAGCCTCAGGGCAGCTCATAAATTAATAAAAATGAGTTATTTTAAGTTGTAAGAACTAGTTAAAAATAAGCCTAAGCTATCAGCTGAGCTTTCATAATTAATAAGTCTCAGTGGTGTTTATTTGGGAGTTGGCTGGCGGGATAGAAAAAGACTAGCTACATATGACCACTTATAACGGGACTCATCTGATAGTTGACAAAGAAGCCAATAACACACAGTGGAGCAAAGTCAGCATCTTCAACAAATGGTGCTGGGAATGCAGAAGATGGAATTAGACCTGTATCTATAAGCGCACACAAAAATTAGCTCCAAATGGATCAAAGACCTCAATTTGAAACTCGAAACTCTGAAACTGCTAGGAGGAAATGTAGGCAACTCTATCGGATACAGCTGTAGGAAAAGACTTGCCGAATGCAACTCCATTTGCCAAGCAATTAAGGTCAACAACTGACAACTGGGGCCTCGTAAAACTAAAAATCTTCTGCACAGCTGAGGGAAAAAAAAATCAATGAAGAGATAAGGAAGCCCACAGAATGAGAGGGAATCTTTGCCAGCCGACAGATGATTAACATCCTGAGTGTATAAAGAACTAACAAAAAGAGTCAAGAAGACAAATGACCCAATTAAAAAATGGACCAGGGATCTAAACAGAGAGTTCTCAGTAGAAGAAATAAAAATGGCTGGGAAATAACGCAAAAAGTGCTTATCAGTCTTAGAAATGGGGGAAATGCAAGTGAAAACAGTTGGAGATTTTTATCTCGCCCCAGGTGAGCAAGATCAGCAAAGGGCTGACATTGCTGCTGCTGCGGCCAGGAAAGGGGACCCCCCCCCGCCAATGTCAGCGGACATACAAACTGGCACAGCCGCTGTGGAAATTAGTTTGCAGAACCCTTAAAAGGCTAAAATAATAAATCTACCATGTGACCCAGCTGTACCACTCCTGGGCATATGCCCAAAGGACTTGACATCCTACTGCACAGGTACTTGCTCAGCCAGGTTCACAATAACTAGGAAATAGCAACAACCTAAATGTTCTTCAGCAGATGAATAAATAATGAAAATGTGATACATACGTACAATGGAATATTATTCAACTATATTATATCTAATATATACAGATTATTCAAGTAAAAAGATAAATCATAAAATTCACAGGCAAATTAATTGAATTAGAAAAAGTACATTGAGTGAGGTAACCCAGGCACAAAAGACAAAAATCACATGGTCTCTTTCATCTGTGTTTCCCGGGTCCAATCCTCAGATATGAGTATAGCTACCACCCCTCATCAAAAAAAATGAACTTAGCAGGTTGCATTTATATTTATATGTACACACACATATATGTGTATATATACATATAATATAATAATAATTTAAAAGCTATCAATTTAAGGGGAACATGGGAAAGACTAGATGGAGGAAGAGGAGGGGAAATTTTTAATGTCATTATGTCACCTATCACTTTATATAAATATGCACTACTATTTTAAAAGCAATGTTAATTTTCGATTGAATGTCTATACTGTTTTTTTAAAAAAGAAGATCATTTTTAGCCATGTACATATGTTTGTGGGTTTGTGTGTGAGAGTGAAGTGCCTGGAGATGCCAGAAGAGGGAGTTGGATTCCCTGGATCTGGGGTTACAGGCAGTTGTGAGCTGTTGTAATAAGAGAGGCAGGGCTGCATCCCCAGTACCCCGGCCGCCTGGCTAGCTCATGCCCCGAAATAACAACACACAAATTGTATTCATTTAAACACTGCTTGGCCCTTTAGCTCTAGCCCTTACTGGCTAATTCTGATATTCCCGATCAACCCATCTCTAATAATCTGTGAGCACCAGTCTTACCGGGAAGAGCAGAAGGCACAAGGTTCCTATTCTCACAGATAAATACTTGGGAGTGTTTAACATTCTTGGTTTCCCTAGTATTTATCTGTGAGAATAGGAACCTTGTGCCTTCTGCTCTTTTAGATGCTGGATCATCTTCTCAATCCCTGGAGTCTCTTCTTAAATTTTTTCATTTGGTTTTTCTGAGACAGGGTTTCATTATGCCCAGGCTGGCCTTGAACTCATTACATAGCCAAGGATGACCTTGAACTGATTCTCCTGCTTTCATCTCATAAGTTCTAGGAAGACAAGTGTCACTGTGACCAGCTCAGGTGTCTCTTTTATTATTGGCCATACATGTGCCATCAGCATTCAGGCACATTGCCTAGTCACCCTAGAGCTTTACACTCTACGTAATCTATGTGCATGCACAGCGTGGTCATATAATCTATACGTAAGCGTGGTGTGACTTTGTTAGCCCCTATATGCATGCGCTGAACTACCTTTAAAAATTGACTTGCCCACCCCACGTTCTCTTTTGCCACATTTCTTTCAGACAGGCCTGTGCACCCCCCCCCTCTTTCCTTTCCCTTTATTAATAAAAACCCTTAAAGTGGGTTTTGATGTATATCTTGTGGTCCATTCTCATGCATAGATGAACTTTGCAAACATGAAGCTCAATGATTTATACACATGAGGTTCAATGAAAGAAGCCACACACAAAATATAACATTCTGAAGAGAAAAAAAAAACCCTAGGCAAGCTAGAAGGGCACACTTTATTTTTCTGCTGCCTCCAGTAGGAAGGCAGGCACCCGGAATCTGCTCTAGCGGGCTGCTTCAACAGAGATCGAACCCACAGCTCTCCCTGAACAACTTCACAGACTCCAGAGAGCCCACTGAATCTTCAAGGGGATCCTCCTTAATTGCCTTTCCCAGGGTGGGGGATAAAACACCCTGTCAAAGGCAAGGCAAGAGAAATGGGGCAGGCAGAGGAGGCGTGGCAGCCGGGCTCACCTTGCACCCACAGACAGGAAGCTGCGAGAACAATGGTGGCTCTCAGTTTGCTTTCTCCTTTAAGTTTGGGACCTCTGCTGCCCAGTTAACATAGGTCTTCTCTCCCGCGTTAAGCTAATCTAGTTCATCCTTCACAGGTGTGCCCAGGGCAGTCTCGTAGGTGATTCTACATCCCGTCAAGACGACAACTATCACACACACTCCCCGACCCAGGGACACTACACATGTCAGTTCACCCTTCTGTGCTATTTGAGAGCAGGGCCCCCATTCTTCCGGGATGCGCTGCATCCCCTTCTGCTGCTCTGTAAGCACAAACAGAGCCTCTCTCATATAGTCAGAGCTTTCTGCGTATTTGTGATTCCTATCTGTGGGAGAGCAGATGGAGCTGCTGGCAACAGCACATCCTGCTGGCCCCAGCTCCTGACTCTGAGCGCCTCCCACATTCGAAGCTCAGAGCTGTGAACACAAAGGCAGCTATGGTTTACCTTCTCGTAAATTTTTAAATGACGTTTATTGATTTACTCTGCACATGTGCCACAGCAAGCACATGGGGGTCAGAAGATAACCCAGGCGAGTCCGTTTTCCTTACACCTGACCCAGAAATCCTCAGGTCGTTGGGTCCGGCAGCAAGCACGTTTACCCACAGACACATCTCACAGACCCATTGGCACTTTTTATCTGAACTGAATAAAACAAACTTCAGTACATAATCCCCTTTGGTGTGAATTGTCCAGAAGAGGGAAATAAAGAGAGAGAGAAAATAGGTTCCATTTTCTGGGCCCTGGGAGGAGGCAGTAATAAAGTGTGAGAGCTAAGCGGATCTGAATTTTTCTTTGGGAGAGATGACAAATATTCTGCAAATAGATAGTTGCTATTTGTGTGACAGCAGGAATATTCCAGTATCACTGGATTTTATACTATCAGTGATTAAAATACCGAATGTCAGGATGCCAGCAAGATGGTTCAGTAGGAAAAGGTGCTTGCCACCAAGCATGACAGTCTGGGTCTGTTCTCCAGCCCCACACCACGAAAGGAGAGAACGGCCTCCCACAAGTTGTCCTCTGACCTCCACATGCTTACAGTGCGAGCATGCACACGTGTGTGTGCATGCACACATGCACGTGTGAGCACACATACACACACACAATTAATCTGCAAATGTAGCAAAAAAATAACCAGATGGGGACTACAGAGATGACTCGTTATAGCAATTGCTATTGCTCCAAAGGAAAGAAGTTTGGGTCCCTATACCCACTTTGGGTGACTCACAATCACATGTAACCCGAGCTCCAAGGAATCTGATTCCCTCTTCTGGCCCTACAGGTATGTACACACACACACACACACACACACACACACACACACAAGTAAATAAATAAATAAATATTTTTTAGCTAAGAGGAGCTCACTTGTGGTGGAAAAAAAATCTCAGTTTCTGGCCCATTTCCAGGAGCACATATACATGGCACTGGTGACCAGGGGCATCTTAGTAGAAACACGTGAGGAAGGACTTTGGATAGTACTTGAGATTGCATTTGGTACTTTGGGAAGGGTTCTAGATGCCATTTGAAAGAGAAGTAATGTGTGCTTAGTACCTTAATAAATTATCTAGCTTGTCTTAGGGTTCAGTTGCTGTGATAAAACACCATGACCAAAAGCAACTTGGGGAGGAAAAGGTTTATTTCAGTGTATAGCTTGTGTTATCCAGGGAAGTCAGGGCAGGAACTAACAGAAAACTGAAGCAGAAACTAGGAAGAAACACCGCTTACCAGCTTACTCCCCAGGGCTTGTTTAGACTACTTTCTTTTACACCATCCCAGGGGTGGCACTGCCCACAACAGGCTGAGCCCTCCCACATCAATCATCAATCAAGAAAATGCCCTATCAAGGCATTTTCTCAATAAAATTCCTTCTTCCCAGGTGAACCTAGCTTGTATCAAGTTGACATAAAAACTAACCAGTGCGTAGCTGGAGGAAAGACTAGGCTGGGGCTAAGGCTGCTACTGGGATGTCATTCTGGCCTCTACTCTGCTCTGTGGTCCACAAGATCTCTGTCAAATGAATTCACAGAGCATGGTTCAAACACGGGATGTGTTCTAGTTTGTTTTCTGTGGAAATCTTAAAACACTGTGACCAAAAGCAACTAGGAGAGGGAGGCGTTTATTTGGCCTACACTGCCAGGTCACAGTCTATCCATCATTGAGGGAAGTTAGGGCAGAACTCAAGCAGACACTTGAAGCAGAAACCATGGAGGAAAGCTGCTTATGTGCTCACTAACTCACATTCAGCTGACTTCCTTACATAGCCCAAACTCACCTTCCCAGTTATGGTGTTGCCCATGGTGGGGATGGGCCTTCCCACAACACTCATGAAACAAGACCATCTCCCACAGGCCAGTCTGAGAGAGGAGGTTCTCTAATTGAGGTCCCCACTTTCCAGGTGACTCTAGGTTGTGTCAAGTTGACAATAAAAAACTAACCAGGACAGAGTATTAGATGGGAGACCAAGGGATGACTGGGCCCTACCCACCTTTCCCACAACTGCTACAGAAGAAGTGGTAAGTTTATTACCAAGAGCCTGTCAGTGAATCTGTAACCCCATCACAGACTCCCCAGGTGGCAGAGTTCCAAGAGAATTCCAGAAGCTATTTTCATTTCCCCAAGGGAATTTACAGGCTTGGGTTGCCATACTCCCATGACATCAAGACACTATATCCCTCAGCTGTATTCTGAGTACATCCTAGCTAAATGTGGCCTTCTGTAGCACGACTAATAAAAACCCAGAGACAGATATGGGGGGTTCAACCTGAAGGTCAGAAAAACAAAACAGCCAGACTGAGGTAAAGGTAAGAGCCAGTGACTGGCTGTTTTGCTTTTCTGACCTTCAGATTGAACCCCCCTATCTGTCTCTGGTCTTTTATTAGTCATGCTACCCCTGTCCCCCCACATCCTCAGAATAGCACATTTCTTCCCTAGAATCCCCTCGTTTTCCCTTGCCACCCAGGAAAAAGAGACAGCTTGACTATCCAAAACCTCGTTCTTCCTCTGAGACCTAGAAGAAGAGGTTCCCCACTCTGCCTCATGGTCTGAACTTCATCACAGCCCTCACCGTGCTGTCTCTCCATGGTGATGGAACCTGTGCCCTCCGGAGCCCCTATGGTTCTACTCTTTGTCGTGGCATTAATAACACTTCTAATATATCGGTTACCTAAAAATAAATGTACCTCAAGTGTTCTCCTTGAACCCCAGACCCAAGACCTTTTAATAAGAAAGAGCAATGTCAAAGGGACCACCCTGCTGAGCTACATCTTTGGATATACCTCATAAAATTTCTTTGGGGCATTTTGTTTGTTTGTCTGTTTAGTTGATTAGTTGGTTTGGTTCACAGTGGTGCTAGGAACTGGAACAGAAGGCAGGGCCTTGCTCACACTAGGCAAGCACTCTTCTGCTCTGCTACCCCCCAGCTCAGTAACTGCTAGCCTTTAAGGGTGATCTAACACACCTTGGCATGGTTAGCACCATGTTCTAACAAGCTGAGCTAACTGGCAGGATCATACTGCTTCAAAAGTCTCCGAAACAATTTCCCGCAAGTTGTTTTTCCTGTCAAGGTGATTGACAGGCCAGGTGGAGGCAATAGTATATGTAGCAGTTAGTGTTGGTCGTTAACCTAATAAAATCTAGAATTGCCGAGGAAACAGACCTGCCTGTGGGAGAGTATCTTGATTGTGTTCACCGATGTGAAAGACCCATCCTCACTGTGGGCGGCACCATCGCCTCAGCAGAGAATTCTGTACTGCGCAGAAAAAGAGAGCTGAGCGCCAGCACACTTGCTTTCGTACCTCTCCACATCCACACCGCTGTAATGTGGCTTCCCCCGCCATGATAGACTGAGCCTCAGATTCAGAGCCAGAATAAACCCTTCACCCCTTACATTGCCTTTGTCACAGTGACAGGGAAAGAAACTGGGATAATATGTCTTTGTTCTTTACCAAGAAGCCTCCTGCTACATAGTTATTTCATCATATTTCTGGATGTTCAAAGAGTCATTTCTTCACCCCGGGCCAAAGGTGAAATTCAGACCCCAGTTCTTGACCAGCCCATAGTTTCACTTCCTTGATTTTCAAGCTGTGGGTTAAGGGAGAGGTCCATCTTCAATAGCCATCAAGGCTTTCCTTCCTTCCTTTCTTCCTTCCTCCATCCCTCCCTCTCCCCCCTCCTCTCTCTCTCTCTCTCTCTCTCTCTCTCTCTCTCTCTCTCTCTCTCTTCTGATACAAAGTCTCGTGTATCCCAGGTTGGTTTCTTACACTCTGTGTAGCAGAGAATGACCTTGAACTTCTCATCCTCCTGCCTCTGCAGTCTTGAGTACTGGATTGACCGGTGGATGCCACCACCGTGTCTTGGCTTATTCAGTGCTGGGAACAAGTGCTGGACCAACTGAGTCTTATCCCCAGCCCTCCTCTGACACTTCTAATATGAGTATGCTAGCATTCTTGGTGGGATATCCCCAGTCTGTGAAGCTCTGTTACTTTTTTTCATTGTTTCTTCTTTTTGTTTCTCAGACTGAATCTCCTAGATTATCAAGTATTCATCACAATGAAGTGTAACAAAACCTCTGAAACTGTAAACCAACCCCAATTAAATGTTTTCATTTTTAAGAGTTATCATGGTCATGGTGTCTCTTCACAGCCATAGAAACCCTAACTAAGATACAATCCCAGCTGTCTACCCACACACATTTGTGCCCCCCCCCCCAAAAAAAATTTTAAAAGTTCAATTTGTGTTGTTCTTATAGTACTGGAGCATGGTCAGACTCCCAATGGCCAGCCTTTTGAAGAAAAGTAACTCCTTCTCCAGCCCCACCCCCACCCACCCTCTACTGTGGAGAGCTACACTTCAGCTTTTCCTTACTACAACTTTAAGAGTTCTCTTTGATGGCTTCCTGTCTAGCTTGCTACCTTTATGGAGGAGGAGAGGTTGTCACAGAAGCCTTCTATGTCTCTCTTTCTCAACTATGAGTCTATGGTCATTGATATCACTGAAGAAGCTTCCTTGATGTTTACAGTCAGCAGGAGCATGGATCATGAACTTCCACAGGATACCCGGGGACAGCATGGACTATGAACATCCACCTGGTCTCTGGCGTCAGCACATACCAGGGACCTCTGCATGGTCTCTGGTGGTAGTACAAACCATGGATACCCAATAGTCCCTAGCAGCAGCCCAGCCAGCCCATAGACATGAACATGGATTCAGGCAGCAGCCCAGACTACAGATATCTGCATGACTTTCAGCGGTAACCTGGGCCACAGACATCAACTTTGCCCCCTGACTGATGCAGGACCATGGACCCCAATGTGACACTTGGTGGCAGCACAGACCATGGGCATCCGCATGGCCCCCGGTGGCAGTATGGCACATGGTCATCAGCAAGGCTTCAGGTGGCAGTACAGACCATGAATATCCATATGGCCTTTAATGGTAACATGGTCTGGGCACATTTTGATGTCTCTATCAGGGACTCATATCTCTAGCTGTATCTTCTGAATAAAACTTTAAAATAAAAAAGAATAGTAGAGGTTTGATGGCATGAGATAAGAGCTGACGAGAGTTTTGGATAGACTAAGATAGGCAGAGATCTGTATTAGTCTAGATCAATGATTCTCAACTTATGGGTCACAGTCCCCACAGGGGTCATGTATCAGATGTCCTGCATATCAGATATTTACATTATGATTCGTAACAGTAACAAAATTAGTTATGAAGCAGCAACAAAAATAATTTTATGGGCTCACCATCACATGAGGAGCTCTATTAAAGAGCTGAAGCATTAGAAAGGCTGAGAACCACTGTTATAGATAAGGCGAGACATGGGGAATAGCTTTATTTAACCTTCTGTATGTGTCTTCAAGGTTTATCCTAAAACTAGTAACTAAAAACAAGTAAAGCTTATTTAAAATCAAATATACATAATAGATAGCTTTCAAAACCTCTTCAAAGATCTGTTGGCTATGACATTTAAAGTGTTTAGTGAAAAAAGGCTTCCTGTGTTAATGCAGAATTTTCCTCTATACTGTGTGAATATATGTTGCTGTGATTGGGTTAATAAAAATGCTGGCTGCCCAATAGCTAGCTGGACAACATAAGGTTAGGTGGGAATACCAGACAAAGAACACTGAAAATGAGAAAGGCGGAGTTGGAGGAATCTCCATTGAGACACAGAGAGGAAACAGGAGGTGCAAGATGAAAGAGAGGTAATTCCACATGGCAGAATGTAGGTATATAGAAATGGGTTGCTGGGTAGTGGTGGTGCATGCCTTTTATCCCAGCACTCAAGAAGCAGAGGCAGACAGATCCCCATGAGTTCGAAGCCAGCCTGGTCTACAAGAGCTAGTTCCAGGACAGGCTCCAAACGTACAGAGAAACCCTGTCTTGAAAAACCAAAAAAGAAAGAAAGAAAGAAAGAAAGAGTTAAGTTCTAAAAGTTAGTTAGTAACAAGCCTGAGCTACTGACCAAGCATTTATAATATAATTAATACCAAGTCTCTGTGTTGGCTTTTGGGAACTATTGGGCAGGAAAGAAAAATCCGCCTACATGTTAGATTTTTAAAAAAAAAAAAAATGAAGCTTCTAGTGGCATCCCTAAGGTCTCCTCCAAAGATAACTCCACCTGGATTGTGATAACACTAAGCATTTGGAGAAACTGCCCCATTTCACCCACCTCCAGGACCCAACCCAGACTGCAGACAATCAGAATACTAGAGAATGGACCGTCCCTCTCTTTGCCTCACCAAGGCAATACGGCACTCCTAGATCAGGCTCATCACAAGGGATAATGGCCAGTCCACAGAAAATGAACCATCACTAAAGCCAGAAAAGGAACACTGAAGATAAGGGTGACATGGGTTGTAGACTAATAATGTTCTGTGTGTGTTCCTCCTGCTCTTTCGTGGGATATATGTCTAGATCGCCCTTTAGAACAAATGCAGACTTGACATAAATGTCTCACAGCTCCTGGCTGTGACTCCATCAGGTAGACATTCCTTCCTTCATCTCTTGGCTGAAACGGTTTTGTTTGCATGTGATAACAATTACATTCCTGCTTGGCTGTTTGGCATATGCATCAAACCCCAAAATTTTGTATCTTACTATTCCTGTTTCCCTTTTTGTATGCAATAGCCCAGCATAGCTAGTGTACTTGTATTCACAGATCTTTCCAGTCCCCGGGAGCAGAGAGAAATGTGCAGTTCCTCTTCTCACATCCTTAGGATGGGAACTGCTGGAGCTGCTCTTCTAGCAACAGGCACAGCAATGGCAGACGTCGACTACAAAAATTTAGTTTGTCTAACCTAGGCAGCAGTGGACCACACCTTTAATCCCAGCACTCTGGAAGCCAAGGCTTGGTGACCTATGAGAGTTCAAGGCCAGCCTGGTCTACAGAGCGAGTTCCAGGACGTAGGCTCCAAAGCTACACGAAGAAACTCTGTCTCAAAAAGCAAAAAAAAAAAAAAAAAAAAAAAAAAAAAAAAAAAAAAAGGAGAGGGAGGGAGGAAGGGAGGGGAGGAAGGGAGGAAGGGAGGGAGGGAGAAAGGAATTTTAAAATTTAAATTTAAATTAAAATCCCTGCTTAAGAGAACTATAGCCAGGCAGTGGTACATGCCTTTAATCCCAGCACTCAGAAGGCAGAGTTAGGCGGATCTCTATGGTCTACAAGAGCTAGTTCCAGGACAGGCATCAAAGCTACATAAAGAAACCCTTTCTCAAAAAACCAAAGAAAGAACAGGAGAGAGAGCGCGAGAGAGCGAGAGAGCGAGAGAGAGAGAGAGAGCGAGAGAGAGAGAGAGAGAGAGAGAGAGAGAGAGAGAGAGAACTAAAATCAACATTAGACTTACAAACGTTAAGGGCTGTTAGGGATTAATTTATTTTGCTGCTGTTTCTGCTTCTGTAAACAAGCTTGATTTACACAAAGCACCTTCTGCTTGCATAAGAACAAATTGTAACTTTGTATTCTTTGCCTTTATAAACCTGTGACAGAGTCCAGCACTGCATTGAGGAATTCTTAGTCCTGCATTTAGACCCTGTCACTAGTATCTGAATTTAAAAGAGACTTTTAAGCCTCTTCTTTGTTAAAATTTATTAATGGTCAGACTAGTGAATATCTGAATGACACCAGGCCCATAACACTGGTATTCCTAATCAAGGGTATTCTGGACAGAGCAGTATCCCCTTGGGTGTGGTTTCTAAGTAAAAGAACAAATACCAAAAGATACAAATTATTCTTGGTGGAAGCTGCTTGTTCTTCCCTGTGGTCCCACTAGCTTAGACCTGAAATAATCACACAGAAACTGTATTAATTAAAACACTGCTTGGCCCATTAGCTCTAGTTACTTATTGACTAACTCTTACATATTAATTTAACCCATTTCTATTAATCTGTGTATCATCGCATGGCTGTGGCTTACAGGTTAAAGTTCCCAGCATTTATCTCTGGTGACTCTATGGCTTCTCTCTGACTCCACCCTCTTTCTCCCAGCATACAGCCTAGCTTTTCCTGCCTAGTTCTGTTCTGCCCTTGCCATAGGCTCAAAGCAGTTCTTTATTCATTAACCAATAAAAGCAACACATAGACAGAAGGTCCTCCCACACAAAATTGTGTCATCAAAGTGGGACCTTACAAACAGAAACCAGGCCCCCAGACTGGGGAAGCTGAGGCAGGCAACTGGAGTTCACAACTGAGTTTTATCTCCATGGCTGAACTTCTGGCTTCTCTCTCCAACTGCAGGGACTTTAATACCAAAGGAATAAACAGTAGTGACCTCTTCTGAAATGGGTCACCTTCCAGCTGTTCCCAAGAACATTTTTACTCAAGCTGTTATGCTGTTCTTTCCCTCTTTGACAAAGGGTTAGGGAGTATGCTGGTTTGAATAGGTATGGCCCCCATAGACTTGTGTTTGAATGCTTGACCCATAGGGAGTGGCACTATTAGGAGGTGTGGCCTTGTTGGAGTAGGTGTGGCCGTACTGGAGGAAGTATGTCACTGTGAAGGTGGACTTTGATGTCTCATATATGCTCAAGATACTACCCCGTGTCTCAGACCACTTCCTGTTGCCCATGAGTTAATATGTAAGGCTTCTCAGCTCCTGCTCTAGCACCATGTCTGCCTGAAGGATGCCTTTCTTCCCACCGTGATAATGGACTAAACTTCAGAACTATAAGTGAGCCACCACAAACAAGTAAACGTTTTGTTTTTAAGAATTGCCATGGCCTCTGCTCCTCCCTGTTCTAGAGACAGCCGCTTCTTTTCGTGCAGTGCCAGCCTTGTTCCAGAGACACCATGGTGAAGATTGGAGTGAACGGATTTGGCCATATTGGACGCCTGGTTACCAGGGCTGCCTTCACTTCTGGCAAAGTGGACGTTGTTGCCATCAATGACCCTTTCATTGACCTCAACTACATGGTCTACATGTTCCAGTATGACTCCACCCATGGCAAGTTCAAAGGCACAGTTAAGGCTGAGAATGGGAAGCTTGTCATCAACGGGAAGGCCATCACCATCTTCCAGGAGCGAGATCCCACCAACATCAAATGGGGGGATGCCGGCGCCGAGTATGTTGTGGTGTCTACCAGTGTCTTCACCACCATGGAGAAGGCTGGGGCCCACTTGAAGGGTGGGGCCAAGAGGGTCATCATCTCTGCCCCTTCTGCCGATGCCCCCATGTTTGTGATGGGTGTGAACCATAACAAGTATGACAATTCCCTCAAGATTGTCAGCAACGCTTCCTGCACCACCAACTGCTTAGCCCCCTTGGCCAAGGTCATCCATGACAACTTTGGCATCGTGGAAGGACTCATGACAACAGTCCATGCCATCACGGCCACCCAGAAGACAGTGGATGGCCCCTCTGGGAAGCTGTGGCGAGATGGCTGTGGTGCTGCCCAGAACATCATCCCTGCGTCCACTGGTGCTGCCAAGACTGTGGGCAAAGTCATCCCAGAGCTGAACGGGAAGCTCACGGGCATGGCCTTCCGCGTTCCTACCCCCAATGTATCTGTCGTGGATCTGACATGCCGCCTGGAGAAAGCTGCCAAGTATGATGACATCAAGAAGGTGGTGAAGCAGGCATCTGAGGGCCCACTAAAGGACATCCTGGGCTACACTGAGGACCAGGTTGTCTCCTGTGACTTTAACAGTGACTCCCACTCTTCCACCTTTGATGCTGGGGCTGGCATTGCTCTCAATGACAACTTTGTAAAGTTCATTTCCTGGTACGACAATGAATTCGGCTACAGCAACAGAGTGGTGGACCTCATGGCCTACATGGCCTCCAAGGAGTAAGAAGCCCGCCCTGGACCACCCATCCCAGCAAGGACACAGCAAGAGAGAGGTCCTCAGCTGCTGAGCAGTCCCTGTCCTAACTAACCCTTGACACTGAGCATCTCCCTCACAGTTTCCATCCCAGACCCCCAGAATAGCAGGAGGGGGCTTAGGGAGCCCTACTCTCTTGAACACCATCAATAAAGTTCATTGCACCCCTAAAAAAAATTGTCATGGTCATGGTGTCTCTTCACAGCAATAAAACCCTAACTGAGTGAGCTCATCCCCAGGCAAAGGGCCTTGAAGGACACTTGGCAAAAACTCACTTGAGTCTCAACTGGGCCTCAACCCCACTTGCAGAGCCAGCTTCTCAGTGAGCTCAAACAGAACATAAGCAATTTAAGGGCTGAATGTAATATGGATTGCGCAAACCAAGAAGAGACGAATGCAGAAGCTCCAACAGCTGGCTCCTGCCCACACTGTTTCATTCACGCCATACGATGGTGAAAAGCTTAAATCTCCTGGTAGTAACACCACTGCCTATGTAATCAGTCAGATCAGGCCAAATTAGTAAATCCAGGTTTAATATGAGCAGATCAAAGCAGCTCCTGGGTGACCCTTGGGAAGGCAGGGGAAGAATCACATGGCAAACATGACTACCAGGTCTTGTATAACCTGAAGGCATGGTCTTGAGGAGCCCCACTGGGGGGCTGACTTTTGGTGGGCTTTTTCAGGGGCAGGGTTTGGAATGGAAAGACTGAGACCAGCACGTGGAATGGAGTCCCTAGTTGGAGATCCCCAGCAGATGGGACCACCCACATTGCAGGTGGTGCTTCCCTCCTCTGGAAATGCCCTCACAGATGGCATGGACCACATGGTGAACCATTGCTGTTTAACAAAGTTCCAGCACTTCAACATTGCAGACCACAATTCTCTAGCACCTTTTAACTTTCATTTTTAATGATTCTTATTATGTGTTATAGGAGTTTCCTTATGCCTTTTACGTTGGGAAATTTTGAGCTGGCTTTGAAGGATGAAAATGTATAAAATGTCAGCCTCTTTAAACAAAGTAATGGGGGGGGGGAGAATCCCCTTCACCTTGGAACCAGGAATCTTCATTGTGCCCAGTATCCTGATTACACCAAGAACAGGAAAGTTAGAGATTTACTAGATACACCCGACCCCAAGGATGAAATGCCTACAATCTAGATCCAGAGCCTGAGGCCATTAAGGACAAGAGTTCAGTTAGTAAATGTGGAGAAATCAGAACGGTACAGTAAAATGGCAAATGAATAAGACATCAGGACCTTCCCTTTGGGGAGTGTATGAGGGAAACAGACCCATACAGTAAGACTAAGACACAAAGGAACACAATTAGGCAACAGCTCAGTGCTTACACTGCATCATGCCCACTAGGAATGAAAACTGCTCCTAAATTGTAGTAGTGTCTGGTCCCTGAGGAAGTCCTTTCCCCAAGGTCAGGCATTTGGATCAGGGCCTCCATTCCCTCAGGGGCTTGGGGAAAGTCCCTGCTTCGTAAAAGCTGTCACCCCTCTTGCAAGAGGAACTTGTGGCCTCTTTACATCTCTGTTGGAGGGATCCTGGTAAAGTTGTTGAACCTTTGACAACAATAGACATTTAGACACTTGCTTTTGTCTCAAGAAACATGCTATAACCAAGTTAAGGGCCATTTTCTGTCCCTAAATCACTGAATCAACTTTCATTCTTGTCTGTGGCTAAACTATTGAGTGAAGAGTCCAAGAATAAGAAAATAAAAACATAGATTCCAGAAATAAGAATGTAGAAATAAAAAAATATAAAGTTCTAAGTCTAGGAGAATGGGAACAGACTGTCAGCAGCTTTCTCAGCAGATCAAGGATCAGTCATTCACAGTGAGCTATTTTCTCAGCCGCTTAAGAAGCCTCCATCAGCTTAGGTCATTTTATTTACAACTGGCTGTTCTATTTACAAGGCCAGAGCTTCTCTCTGCAAACAGAGAGTAGTGTCCTGACCATCCTCAATAAACGACAGATGAGAACTGAGCTAACCTTTAGGAGACAGAGATGTGTGATCTCTGGGTTAGGCACTGTCTCTGCTATGGGAAACTGGTGCCATCAAAGAGGAGGCGTGGGGCTCCAGTATACACTGCCTGGAGGTACCAGGAGAGACAGTGGACAAGGTACAAACACTGTCTAACTAATGAGCTCTGATAATGGAGGTTGTAAAGTATGGCAGTCTGTATCTGAGTTTTATCTTGAGATAGTGTAAAAAGTTTTCTGCTATCTTCTAAGTTCCCAGCTTAAGAACCAATGATTCTAATCTATTAAACTTCTGGTATTACTAGCAGCCCCTTTTTCTAACTAATTGCTAAAGACATCTGTTTTCTTACAATTAGTGACTTTCACTATAATCTCCTCTAAATCAAATTTCATGATAGCTGCCTAGTTACCCATGGACGTTAGAACCCACTCCCCCTTTAGGGTCTCCATTGACTAACCCGTGCGTCAGGGCAAGATCATAAAAATTCCTTTGTCAGCCCTAATGTTTGTTGCCCCTACTATAAAAAGATGGGTTCAGAAACCGGCCTTTGGCCACAGCCTAACAAATACCATCTCAGGCTGTGGTCTCAGCTAGCTGATAAGCTTCTGTGCCCCGTGGTGGTTTTTTTTTATATTTTTTATTTTTAAATTTGCTTCTGGTTTTCCTGGAATCTGGTTTCTATTCGGAATAAAGTTTGCTTCTGGTTTATTAGACTTGGTGGTGTTCTCATCTTTGCGTGACCCCCCTGGACCCAACATTGAGTCCAATAGTTGTATTCCTTTTTCGATAAATGCCAAGGGTAACCATCCCAGTTTACCCTCAGATCATGTGAGTCTCCTCCATTTTCTCTCTGCTGACTCCACACTTCCTCTTTGGAATCCGAACCACCCCACACTCCACCCCACACTCCACCCCACCCCACCCCACCCCTGACAAAGCTGATCTCTGGGCACATTGTAAACATGGAAAAGTTTACCTCACCAATAATCGAATCAAACTGGCACCTCTCTGCTGCTCATCTCTCTGTACGGGTACAGTCACCTCGTGTATTTCCTTATTTACTAGTTGATGATTTCTGTTCATTCTTTAACATTAAAATGACTGATTCAAAGTTGGCTAGTGTGGTGGTTTAAATTAAAAATTATTCCCATAGGCTCATATATTTGCCCAGTTGGTGAACTCTTTGGAAAGTGGGGACAAGAATGACAGAAGAGAAGAGAGAGACAGTGGGGGGGGGAGGAAAAACAGAGAAAAGTAGGTGGAGTTTTGCCTTTTAAAGGGACAGGGTACTGTCTACCATGCACACAGGGCTGATGTACTCTGCCAGGTCTCCAAAGGGGCGAGGCCAAGGTGTGTCTGGATGCTAGCATTCCTCCTTTCTTTATTTATTAAAAAGGTGAGGAGTTAGGCATGGTAGGTTAGGGAAACAAGAGTGCCAAGTTCTTGAGACTGCTTCCTGCTCATTTGTGGGGCATCAACAACTTTGGGAGACCTGAGAAAGCTGGGATGCTGGCCAAATCCTAGGATAGTTGGTTGTTTCACAGCTGTGCAGGCAATGTGGAACCATCCGGCACCTTAGGACCTGGCAAGATATTGGCAGAGCAGAGGACAAGGTTAAATTTGGGCGGGGGGTGAGGAGGATTTTTCTTAGGCACTTGTAATTGAGGGAGGGGAGTGTTAAGACAAGGGAAAGATGGGGAGGCTTAGGTTGTTTAGGTCCTGGTAATTGGGAGTGCCTCTGACCTGTTCAAAGTGGACCTTGCTTGGGGACCTGCAGTGTGGTCTCATTGCCCGCTGCCCACTATAGCTACTCAGGATCAACAGCATTTTTTATATAATCCATTACAAACTGGCTATGTAGATTTTCCTGTATGTGAACAGTATTTATTCCTTTACGGGTTTCATAATTTTTGCTGTCCATTTCAAACCATAAAATGTAACAATTATGGAAATCAAATGATCTCCTCTCCAGAGTGTTGCTGCTGCTGTTTGATATTGGTACTGTTTCTTGTTCAATGTCTTCTGGATGGATTCTGTGAAGCCCGTATTCCCTATCAAGTAGAACCGCTCAAGTCTACTCAACTGCCTTAACGCTCTCAGCTCATGCTTGAACAGGTGTTTCCCTGGGTACTATTGTATAGCACTTTCCTCTGGATTGAAACATTCCCTGCTAGAGGGTGCTCATCAAGATTAAGAATGTAAACAATCCTCATAAGTCTCAGAAAGCTCCTGAAACTTACAAAATTCACAAGACCCTTCCCGGGGTTGCATAAGTAGCAATGGTCGCTATGAAGAGGAGACTGCGCGGACCAGCTGCCTGGAAATTGTGCAGAAAGCTCTTGGGAGACAGCTTTCACATCTCATCCCCTATGTTAGGATGGGTGTTTCAGTGATGAATCTGCCTTCTGATTACCCACAGTCCTGTAACTCCTCACCCGTTCCTTTTGTCAGCATGCATCACTTGCCAACTTGACACAACTCTAGAGGAGAGAGAACCTCAATTGAATTTTTGAAGGAGACTGGCTTGTGGCCATGTCTATAGAATATTTAACAGTTAATTGACATAGGAGGGCACGACCCACGTGGGCAGTGCCATCTCGAGGCAGGTGGGCCTGGGCTGCATGAGAAAGGTAGCTCACACACATGCACACATGCACAAAGGTTTTAAAAATGTAAAGACGTACCGGGTGTGGTGGTGCACCCGTTTAAACCCAGCACTGGGGAGGCAAAAGCAGATGGATCTCTGCGAACTCCAAACCAGTCTGATTTACATAGAGAATTCTTGGCCAGCCCAGGCTACCTAAAGACACTTTGTCTCAATTAATTAATTAATTAATAATTAATTAAGAATCTACTTGTGAGATGAGGAGGAGAGAGTGGAGTAGAGCAGCTTAGAATTCCATCGTGCTTGCTCTTTCGAGAGGGTTGAGGTTTGTTTTTGTTTTGCTCTTTTCTAAATGCTTACTGGGTTACTGTAAGCTTTTGGATCATTTCCAGGGCTCTGGAAACTGTTGATTCTGTCAAATCTCTCTAGGCTTTTAACTGCTCTTAGGAAAGGGGGAATTTTACTGTCATTATGTTGATGTTTCTTTTTCTTTTAATACTTAAACTGCCTTTGATTTGGCCGGTAGAAGCTTATCGGGCTTGCTTCTGAACCTTTCTAACGTCCCCTAATCGTTTTTGGTTTTCTGCTTCTGCCCCACTTAGATGCCCCAGCTTTACTCCTCACCCTCCCCTCGGGAATTGACTGTTTTCTCAAAGAGGGTGGCGCTTTCAGGGGGAAAAATGGAATTCAGAAACCCAGATCTGGGTATTAGGGTGGTTATTGTTGTTGGAGTATCATGGCTTCAGATCCCCTCATTAAACAAATAGGAACTCAAACATTCTCATACATACATTCAAACAAAGATATATACACAGATAGGTACAGTCAGCTGGGGGAGCCGCTGAGAACTCACATCAGGAAACAAAGGGACCAAACTCAAAACTGCTAGAGCAGGGGTTCTCAACCTGTGGGCCGTGACCCCTTTGGGAGTTGAATGACCCTTTCAAAGGGGTTATGTGAGGCCATCAGAAAATACAAATATTTACATCATAATTCACAGCAGTAGCAAAATTACAGTTATGAAGTAGCAACGAAAACAATTTTATGGTTGGGGGTCACCAGAACATGAGGAAGTATATTGAAGGTCGAAGCATTAAGGTCAAGAACCACTGTGCTGGAGTCTTTTAAAACCTCAAAGTCAGTCTCCAATGACTCACCTCCTCCAACAAGGCCACACCTCCTAATCCTTCCCAACAGTCCCACCAGCTGGGGACCACTTATTCAATTATAGACACTTAATTCCTGTGATGGTTAGGCGTGAGTGGGACCTTGGTGGGTCCCATGGCAGTTGGATCCAAACCACAGCAGGTGAGAGAATATGCCTTGCAGACAGAACTTAAGTGTGTTTATTTGAGATAAAGGGAATGGGAAGGGAAGCAAGAATGGGAGAAAGAGAGACAGAAAGAAAAGAGAAGGAGACAGGAAATTTGTTGCCTGCCCCTTCAGAGGAGCAACGGGAAAGAGAAGATTGGTATGGGCGGAATTTGTCTCTTTTTTTTTTTTTTTTTTTTTTTTTTTTTTTTTTTTTTTTTTGGTTTTTCGAGACAGGGTTTCTCTGCGGCTTTGGAGCCTGTCCTGGAACTAGCTCTGTAGACCAGGCTGGTCTCGAACTCACAGAGATCCGCCTGCCTCTGCCTCCCAAGTGCTTTGCACCTGCGTACTGACTAGAACCCTGGGCTGGCCAGGGTACTGCCTGGGTGCATCTAAGAATGTTTTAGGGTCCCTCTCACACTGTAAAACAACATTTGACTCAATGACCTTAAGGCTCTCTCCGTGTTCCCTCCTGCCCAGTGGCAGGTGCTCCCAGGCACGCAAAGATCCTGGACTTGGACCAACTGACCACACACTTTCCCGTTACCCATCCGCTGGGATACTCTGCAAAACACGGGCTACAGTTGGTGAGTTTGCCTCCACCAAGCCACTGCCTTCAGGACTACGATTGGTCCCTTTTGCCTGCAAACTTCCCACACCGGAGGTTTTTGGGCGCAGGGTCCTAGCACTGCACTTACTGAGTGGTGCCTTTGTTTCTCAGAGCGAGGGGTCTTGCCGGCCTAGCACCCTAGCTCCATCCTCACTGGGTAGTTGGTGTCTTTGCTTCTCCCATCTATGGATCCCTTTGGGCTATGGCCCCATTTTGGCCTCTTGCCTTCAGACTCTGCATCCTCTTTGTGCTCTTGGTTCCTGTTATTTTGTTAAGGAACAGGTAACGACCTGAGTCAGTCACTTATCTTTCTGCCTTACCCATGGAAAGCAGGCCGACAAAACCATATACATTTCTAACTTCTGTCAGCAGACGGTTAAATGGGAAGAGTTACAACATGTGGACAGGTGCCATCCTGGCTAAGAGCAGGTCAGATGTCCTAACTACCATCTTTGCTAAAGTTAACCACGTGGCCACCACTATTTTGTTTGAGGTTAGGACAGGAAGGATCCACAGACTCGGGAGGTTCTGCCCCTAGCCAACGGCACTGACAGCAGTCTTCCCGCACCGCCAGAACATTTATGTCGTCTCCTGCCATCAGTTGCCTTTATGCCAGTAGCTACGTTTTAAAAATTACTCTTACACTGACTCTGTTGCACGTGATGTGTTTGTACAATGGTACACTTTGGCAGTGCCCACCAGAGAGCATCCGCTTCACGCAGGGACCCCACCCTACAGCGGATCTGTTCCCTTCCACCTGCGACAAATCTGCTTTCTCAGCCACTGGCGGCTTTGATTCTCCACTTTCTCTTTCTGTCTCTCTCTGTCTCTGTCTTTCTCTCTCTTAATTTTATGTGTGAATGTAAGCAATGTAAGCTAGCTTTTACCCCGTATGTGTGTATGTATAATGTATACAACTTAAATTCAACTGCATGTATTTATACATATACTTACTACCTAAAAAAAGTTTTAAACAGCCCTACTGAGCTCTGTTCATTGTATCTCTGTCTAGATTAAGGAAGCAATAAGTCTTAGATACTTTAAATTGGTATGTACTTTTAAATTTAAGGTTATAAAGATCTATTTCAGATTAACAAAAGCTGTCCTAGAGATTTACACTGCCTAGCCTTTCCTGTAAGCTGTTCTTCACTATTGTCCATTTTTACTGCTAAGCTTCTATTGCAAAAAAAAAAAAAAAACTTTACGTTTTTGTCCTTCACAATTATAAATCTCACCAGCTAAGTTAAAGCCAGTTGCAGTATACTGTAGTCATAATTCATATATCCCCAATAGACAGCCCTCAAATGCTCAGAGATCTGGGGAATATGACATTTAAATGTTTAATTAAAAAGTGTTTTCATAATAGAAAGAAAGGTTGGCTCCTGGCAGGAATCCTTATTTCCTCCAGAGAAGTCAGATGGGCACAGAAGAACTTCCATCCATAACTCACTTCAAGTGAAAACGCTAGCCCCTAAGCAAAACTGCCTTTCATCTAAACGGCTGCGAAGACCTCTCCAGCCATGGGCAATGGAACACTAAAATCGACTGCCTCGAGTTGCCTAGGCCAATGGTAGGCTGGTCTTCCTAAAAACTCCTAATCCGCAGGGTCTTCTGAAGGCTGTCAGGTGCTGCACTGCCAGCCAAAAGACGGATGCGGCCCTAGGACCATGGAGGACCCCAGGGTGGCTGTCTAGGTAGCCAGTTAAGTAAGTCTGTCATTTTTAAAACAATAGCTCAAGTAAAATTTATTCTTCTCAAAATCTCTGATGCAGTTTGATGACTGGTAGCTTTGCCAACTGCCTTCTCGGCTCTTTGTGTAAAATCCAGGTCACAGGCTTCACTCTCCTAGAGCCAATCCTAACTCTAGACACAATTTACCTCATTACCAGGCTCATATAAGAAATAAACTCACAAACCAACACCTGACTGGAAGCAGCCGCCACAGTTTTCATTTTGACAAGCACTGTAATTATAGCTATTAGAATAAAGTCTCTTAACTATTTAAGAAACTCACAAAACAGATTTCTCCTAAATGTTATGTGATGTCATAATAATGAAAAGGGTACAGGTGCTTTAAGGGTCACATTGTAAAAATGCAAAGCTTAAGATGTGAGGATCTAAGAATGTTTTAGGGTCCCTCTTACACCGAGCGACAATACCTACACACACATGGACAGATACACTCAGATACAGAATCATACACACATCCACATAGACTCACACATAAACATGCATGTATGCTTATACATACAAATGTAAATATACACACTACATACAGATACATGTTACCTTTCATGTTGCCGTGACCAAACAGCTGACAGACATAGACTAAGGAAGGTTTTATTTCAACTCACTGATTAGGACACAGCCCATGACAGCAAAGATGGCAAGGGCAATTCCATTAGTGGTGATAGTCCCTGGTCACAGTGCAGTAGGAGACAAGAAGCAGAGACAGAAGGATGAAAGCAAGGCTGGGTGACAACCCACAAGGTCAGACCCTAGCATCCTGCTTCTGTCAGTCACACCTTAAAGGTTCCACAGGCTCCCCGAATGCAACAGAATTGTAACACAGAACAAGATTTCTCAGTGGATAAAAGCACTCACCACCAATCCTGGTGACCTGTGGTCAGTTTCTTTGTTCGAAATAGCTCACTATGTAACCCCGACTAGCCTGAAACTCACAGAGATCCACCTGTCTCTGTCTCCTGAGTGCCGGGGTTTAAAATGTCAGGCAATGAGCCGGGTGGTGGTGGTGTACACCTTTAATGCCCTTCAGAGGCAGAGGCAGGCAGATCGCTGTGAGCTACTACAAGAGCTAGTTCCAGGACAGGCTCCAAAGCTACAGAGAAACCCTGTCTCGAAAAAAACAAAAATGATGATGATGATGATGATGATGATGTCAGGCAATGACCTGAGTTTGACCCTTAAAATCCATTTGGTGAAAGAGGAGAATTGACTCTTACAAGTTGTTCTCTGAGTACATGCACACTATGGCATGTGAAACACGCCGGCACGAGCACACACACACATTCACACACACCACACAGAGTGGTGGCCAGATGAGAATGGACCTTGTGGGCTCATCTGTTTGATGTTGGTAGAACTGGTGGGCAGGATTAGGAGGTGTGACCCTGTTAGAGGAGGTGAGCATGGGAGACTGGCCTTGAGGTTTTAAAAGACTAGCAGCTTTGAGTTGGGTCCCTCTGGTCGCTGCTTGCTCTTTGAGATGTGAGCTCTGGGCTGCTACCCCAGCTATCTGCTGCCTATCACTGCCTGCACCTCCGCTAGGCCATCATGGACTCTAACCCTCTGAAATTGTAGCACTAAATAAACTCTTCTATAAGTTGCCTTGGACATGGTGTTTTACCACAACAATACAAAAGTAGCTAACACAGACACACAATGAATGTAGTTTAAAATGTATTTGCATCATAATATACAAATACGCACGCCCATGCTCTGACACGTTTTGAAAATTATCAGCTCGAACTAACAGTCCACTGTACTCTGCTGAGCTTTCCAGCTTTCGACACCTTTCCTCCTCTGATGGGGAGAAACCTGTTTCCACTAGCTTTGTTTTTCTTTTTTCTTTCTTATTTCTTAACTAGTACTTGGGATAAAACCCAGAGCTTCATATATGCCAGGCGAGCACATAACCACTAAACTACAATGCTATTCCTCCTTTTAATTTTGTCTTTAAATTTTGAGAAAGGGTCTAAAGCTGCCCTGACTGGGGCTGAACTCATCCTGTAGACCAGGCAGCCACTGAATTGGTGAACCCCCTGCCTCAGCTCTCCTAGTACTAGGGATTGCAGCCTATAATACCAGGCCTAGTCTGACCATAAAAATTATTTTTAGTACATTTAATTTTGTGTATGCAGGTACGTTTATAGACAATTACTCATGCATGTTTACACTTGTGTATGGAGGTCAGAGGACAACCTTGGCTGTCATTCCTCATATATACTCTGCCTTCGGGATTTTGTTGGAGAAGATGGTGTTTTGGGCTTATTTTGTTCTGTCTGTATCAGAGATTGGATCTAGGGCCTCGTACATGCCAGGCATTTAATCTGCTACTGAGTTGCAGATACAACCTATGTTGCTGTTTAATTTTTTCTTAGATTTATTTTTTTTACTTTAAGTATATAAATGATTTGCTTGCATATATGTATGTACTGCAAGTGTGTGCCTACTGGATCCCTTGAAAATGGAGTTACAGACAATTAAGAGCCACTATGTGCTTGCTGGGAATTGGACCCAGGTCTTCTGCAAGACCAACAAGTGCTCTTAAGCACTGAGCCATCTCCTCTATTGCTGGGTTTGTGTGAGAGAGATACAGATGGGAGGTAAAAAGAAGATGTAGGGTGTACACTTGTAGCATGGCACATGTGGAGGTCAGAGGACAACTTTTCCAAGTCTGTTCTCTCCTCCTACCTTACATGAAGTCCTAGGCCTGAACTCAGGTCATCAGGCTTGCTATCAAGTGTCCTTATCCACGTCACCATTCATTCCAAGGCTCTCTCTCATTTTGTGAGATAAGATCATTTGTGAAAATTGAAGGCTTGATTTCACAGGTGAGTGGAATAGTAATGACCGGGAGGGGGGGTAGGAGAATGGAAGGAACCATCAAGATACACTTCTTATGAGAAAATCTTGAACTCTGTGGCACAGTGTGGGTACTGTGGACTGTACACACACACACCTGGGAAAACCACTCAAATGTAGAAGTCTGAGTTTTTTTTCTCCACTTCTGTACCCTGATGTCAAGAACAGGAAGAAACTGTGTACTAGGACATAAAAATCAGGTTGGACCCACACTGAAAGTTCCTCTCCGCTTGCTAACATTCATGATGTGGGCTGCAGGGGGAGGAATGCTATCAAGGGCCTTGCCCAGCTGTGAACCCAGTAGACTGTTCAACAATCACTTCCCCACCATTCTAGATGAAACTCTCTGAAATCACGAAGAAAAAAAAATCCCTCCTCTTTGAGCCTAAAATGGCCCGATCCTATAGCCATACTAACAAATATTTTGCATATCACCATAGAACCTTCATCTGGCGATGGTTGGAGATAGAGACAAAGACCCACATTGGAGCAATGGACTGAGCTCCCAAGGTCCAAATGAGGAACAGAAGGAGGGAGGGGAGAACATGAGCAAGGAAGTCAAGACTGCGAGGGGAGCACCCACCCACTGAGACAGTGGAGCTGATCTATTAGGAGCTCACCAAGGCCAGCTGGACTGGGACTGAAAATGCATGGGATAAAACCGGACTCTCTTAATATGGTGAACAATGAGGGCTGCTGAGAAGCCAAGGACAATGGCACTGAGTTTTGACCCTACTGCATGTACTGGCTTTGTGGGAGCATAGCCGGTTTGGATGTTTACCTTCCTAGACCTGGATGGAAGGAGGAGGACCTCGGACTGCCCACAGGGCAGGGAACCCTGACTGCTCTTTGGACTGGAGAAGGAGGGGGAGGGGAGTGGGATGTGGGGAGTGGGAGGGGGAGGGAGAAGGGAGGCGGGAGGAGGCGGAAATTTTTAATTAAAAAAAATTTAATAAAAAAATAAATAAATAATTTTTAAAGACCCGCCTCTTTGAGGTTGCTTCTGTCATGTACTGAGGACACAGAGGTGGAAAAATGAATCATCACTGTATTTACCAGCAAGAACTGTTTGTTTTGCTCAGACCTTTGTGGGTCTCAGTCCGTGGTCAGGTGTACTTCTGCTTTAGGGCCTGAGGTGAGGCAGCATGAAATGGGCAAGACATGGCAGAGGAGGCCTGTTCTCTTCAGGGAGGCCAAGAAGAAAAAAAGCAGCAAGAAAGGCTGGGGAGATAGTACCTTAATTCTAGTTCTGTGGTAAAGCACCATGACCAAAAGCAATTTACAGAGTTTATCTCTCCTTATAACTTACAGTCATTCATTAAGGGAAGTCAGGGCAGGAACTCAAAGCAGGATCCTGGAGGCAGGACCTAAAGCAGAGGTCATGGAGGAATTTTGCTTAGTGGCTTGCTTCTCATGGCTTGCTCAGCCTGCTTTCTTAGATAATCCAAAACCACCAGCCCAGGGGCAGCACCTCCCACATTGAGTTGGGCCCTTCCACATGAGTTATTAAAAGAAATAATTCACTGACAGAATTGCCTATAGGTCAATCTGATGGAGGCATTTTCCCAATTGAGAGTGAGTTTCTCTCCCAAATGACCAACTTGTATCAATTTGATGGAAGGCTATCTAGCACAGATATCCCAACAGTTAAGAGCACATACTGCAGCCTAGCATAGTGGCACACCTTTAATCCTAGCACTTGGGAGGGAGAGGCATTGTGGATCTCTCTGAGTTCAAGGCCAGCCTAGACTACAGAGTGAGTTCCAGCACAGTCAAAAACTGTTACATTGAGAAATCTTGTCTCAAAAAAAAGGGGGGGAAATTAAAAAGAGTGCTGTGGGAGCTCCTTTGACCAATAGCCTTTAAGATACCAGCCCACTTGGGCATTGTCTCTTATACTATAAATGCAGCTGCAAAGTGTGTGCTTACTCTCTTGCTTTTGACTCTCGCTTCCAGCTGCTAGACTCTGTTCCTGTTCCCTGTTCATGCAGAGGGCTATGATCTAGGACAGTGATCTGTAAGTCTCCCCTAAATAAATAACCCTTTATTATATGTAATTCTGAACTAGTGTGAAATTATTTTGTATCTTCCACCATTATCTGGTGCTCAAACATGGGGACCAGTCCACACTTTTTGGGAATGGTCCGCCAGCCATGTGGCACATTGGGCACTTACTCTCCTGCCCACAGTTCTAGCTGGCCCCCAGATACAGCAGGCTGCTTTCTCAGTGCTCTCCAACTCACGACCCCATGCTGCCTCTCTGTGCATTACATGCCAGCCCACACACTGCTGCCTGCAATCCCCATGGTGCACACAGTCTGCAGTTCACCATACTGAAGAATCAACCAGCCCTTGGAATTCTTCTGTATTTGTTGTTAAAAAGAAATCTGGGAAATGGAGAATGGTGACATATCTAAAAGCTGTCAACAAGGATATCCAACCCATGGACCCTCTACAATCTGGAATTCCTCTGCCTACTTTATTACCAAAAGGAAGGCCTCTTACAGTTCTTGATTTAAAAGATTGTTTCTTCACTATACCTTTACAAGAAAAGGATATAAAAAAAATTTGCTTTTACAGTGCCTACTTATAATAATTCTCAGCCTATTAGGAGAAATCAATGAACCATCTTCCTGCAGGGAATGTTCAATAGTCCCACCCTGTGTCAATACTTTGTAAGCCAACCATTGGAAACAATATGCAAGCAATTTCCTAAGTCTATAATTTATCAACCCATGGACAACATTTTGTTATCTGACTCAAATGCAGCTACTTTAAAAGAATGTTTAAAGAAGTAAAGAGTTTTGCCTAAATGAGGATTATAAATTGCTCCTGAAAAAATACAAAGAAGAGATTCTGTCAATTACCTAGGTTACAAAATAGGTTTACAGAAAATTAGAACACAAAAGGCACAAATTAGGAGAGACCAATTGTGGACTCATAATGACTTTCAAAGATTGTTAGGAGACATTTCCAGTCTATGGCCAGCTGTTGGGATAACACCTGATCTAATAGTTCATTTAAACAAAACCTTAGATGGCAACAAAGGCTTAAATAGTCCCAGAGAATTAACGACTGAAGCAGAAAAGCAATTGATTGTCAGTGAAGAGAAATTACAGGAGACACATGTAGATAGAGTGAATCCAAATCTTAATTGTATTCTAGTCATATTGCCTTCCAGAATTTCCCCTACAGGAATTTTAATGCAAAGGGAAGGTATTATCTTAGTATGGATCTTTTTACCACATAAACCAAGTAAAAAACTAAAAAATGATGTGGAAAAGGTGTCTGAATTAATTATAAAAGGAAAATTGTGACTTCATCAACTAGCAGGAATAGACCCAGCAGAGATTATAGTGCCTTTTACTGCTGATGAAATTTTTAAGAATATGGGAAGACAATGAACCATGACAAAGAGCTTGTGCTAATTCTTTAGGAGAAATTAATAGAAATTATCATAAATTGATAGACTTAATCTTATAAAGAGTACTTGGATTCTTCCCCAAATTGTACATGACATACCAGTTATTTAACTGAAGTCTGTACATTTTACACTTATGCAAATAAATCAGGGAAGGGAGGTTACAAATAAGAAGAATTAAGTAAGGTAGTACAGAGCCCTTATAATTCTGTCCAAAAGGCAGAATTATATGCTATTCTCATGATACTAAGGGATTTTAAAGAACCTCTCAATATAGTTACTGATTCCCAATATGCAGAAAGAGTTGTCTCACATATTGAAACTGCTGAATTTATACCAAATGATACAGAATTGACTTCATTATTCATACAGGTTCAAGATATAATCAAGAATGGGCTTTGTCTCATATACACAAAACACATCCATTTGGGTCTGCCAGGTGCTCTAGCACAAAGTAATACAGGAATTGATCAATTATTGATTGGAAGTGTGCTGAAGGCCTCAGAATTTTATAAGAAACATCATGTCAATAGCAAAGGTTTAAAGAAAGAGTTTTCTATTACATGGCAACAAACTAAAGAGATTATAAAGAGATGTTCTAATTGCTCTTTCTATAAACAAAGACCATTACCTGCAGGGATTAACCCAAAAGGTACTCAAATAAATGAGATCTGGCAGATGGATGTGTTCCTCTTTACAGAATTTAGAAAATTAAAATATGTATGTTACACCATTGACACTTACTCAGGTTTTCAATGGGCAACGAACTTGAACTCAGAAAAGCTGATTCAGTAATCACACATTTATTAAAAATTATATCCATCATGGGTATACCTGCACAAATAAAGACAGACAATGGTCCAGCATATGTGTCTAAGAAAATGAAACAGTGGGCAGACGCAGGCGACAGCAGAGACAGCCTGCGAGGACTGGCGTGGCAGTGACTGGCGGGGACTGGCGCAGCGGCAGCAGACACAGGCGGCGGGGACTGGCGCCCAACACCAAGAGCAGATCGCCCCACTATAATTGAAGTAAAGAGGTAGGCGTTTTGTTGGCGAGGTCCCTGGCAAACGGGGAGCCTTGTCCTGTTCCTCAAGACTCTTCTGAGAGGTGAGAGGGATCGTGGCCCCCGGCAGGAGCCAGGAAACAGAGTGAGGGCATTTTGTAAAAGGAATCCCTGGCCTGCAGGGAAACCTGATCCGGTTTTAAAAGACACATTAGATAGCATTGATAGGAGGAGATGGGCAGGTGCCAAGGCAAGAATTCACCCAATAATCTGAAAAACAACATGAAAACACCATAACCCAATGATCTTACAACAGAAGGACTTGAACACCCTAACACAGAAGAAGTGGGAAAAGTTGACTTTATGAAAGCAATAGAGTCCCTTAAACAACATGTAAAAAACGCCCTTATAGAAATGGATGAGAAGTATAACAAAAAGTTTGAAAAAATGAGTAAATACGTACATGACACCCTGGGAAACCAAGAAAAAATGATCAAACAGGTACTGGGAACAGTTCAAGAATTGAAAACTGAAATGGAAGCAAGGAAGAAAACACAAACTGAGGACCAGCTGGATATGCAAAATCTAGGTCAACGAGCAGAGTCTACAGAAACAAGCATAATCAATAGAATACAAGAGATAGAAGAAAGAATCTCAGATTCTGAGGACACCATAGAGAAAATAAACGCACTGATCAAAGAAAAGAGCAAAGCCAACAAATTGTCATCACAAAACATTCAGGAAATATGGGACACAATAAAAAGACCAAACCTAAGAATAATAGGAATAGAAGAAGGAGAAGAGTCACAGCTCAAAGGCCCAGAAAATATTTTTAACAAAATTATGGGAGAAAACTTTCCCAACATAAAGAAAGACATTCCTTTGAATATTCAAGAAGCATACAGAACACCAAACAGACTGGATCAAAGAAAAACATCCCCTCACCATATAATAATCAAAACACAAAATATACAGGTTAACGAAAGAATATTAAGAGCTGCAAAGGAAAAAGGTCAAGTAACTTATAAAGGTAAACTGATCAGACTTACACCTGACTTCTCTATGGAAACCATGAAAGCCAGAAGGTCCTGGATAGAGGTACTGCAGAAACTGAGAGACCATGGATGCAAACCCAAACTGCTATACCCAGCCAAGGTATTGTTCACTATCAATAGAGAAAACAAGACATTCCAGGATAAGAACAAATTTAAACAATACGTAGCCACAAATCCAGCTCTACAGAAAGCAATAGAAGGAAAATCGCAACCCAAGGAATCCAACATTGCCTACACTGCCTACAATAACTCAGACATCTAGCGACCCTCACCAGCACAACTCAAAGAACGGAGACACACAAACTCTACTACCAAAAACAATAAGGATAACTGGAGTAAACAACCACTGGTGATTAATATCACTTAATATTAATTGTCTCAATTCACCTATAAAAAGGCACAGGCCATCTGGACGGGTGAGTGTGTGTTATCCAGGGGCAGATTGTCCCGGAAGAGAGCACAAACCCCCCTCCCTCAGCTCCTTCTGCAGGGCTGTCTTTCTTGCACACGACACCCCGCCACCAAGCCTGCGTGATATGCAAGGTCCTCTGCTCAGGAACAGTTTTCTGCTCCTACACTTAGGCTACCCACCCAGAGAGGTGAGTGCCTGCCTACCTGGCAGGCCTCAAGGACCCCCAAAGGTTGCGTGGGCACCTTCAGCTTGCCCGGCAGGGTCTCCTGTCTTCTACTCGATCCCGCCCTGCCCTCCAAGTTCTCCCGTTTGTCCACGGGTCATTGGATTACCAGGTGTCCATGTTTCGGTGCTGACAAGTTTCATCTGGACAGGAACGGTTCCTGCTTCTACACTGAGGAGATACACGCAGAGAATCAGTCACAGCAAAGTCTGGACCAAGACACCAGGACTCTCCTGGCTCCATTTGAAGGAAGAGATGGGAAGGCGCCAAAGCAAGAATTCGTCCAACAACCTGAAAGGCAACATGACATCACCAGAATCCAGGGATCCCGAAATAAGAAGAATTGTACACCCTACTCCAGAAGAATTAGAAGAAATCGACTCAAAAGTGAATTATATGAAATTAATAGAGGATCTTAAACAGGAGGTGAAAAACTGCGATGAACAATTAGAGATTACAAACAAAAAGGTAGAGGAAGTGAATAAATCGCTCAAAGATTCCCAAGAAAACCAAGAGAAACAAGAAAAAGCAATCAAACAGGTAAGAGAAGCGGTTCAAGACTTGAAGAATGAAATGGAAGTAATGAAGAAAACACAAACCAAGGGAAGGACGGAGATGGAAAATCTGGGTAAATGAACAGGAACTACAGAGACAAGTACTACCAACAGATTAAAGAGATAGAAGAAAGAATGTCAGAAACAGAAGATACCATAGAGAATATAAACACACTGATCAAAGAAAACAGCAAAACCAACAAATTCTCATCACAAAACATTCAGGAAATATGGGACACAATAAAAAGACCAAACCTAAGAATAATAGGAATAGAAGAAGGAGAAGAGTCACAGCTCAAAGGCCCAGAAAATATTTTTAATAAAATTATAGAAGAAAACTTTCCCAACCTGAAGAAAGATATTCTATTCCTTTGAAGGTTCAAGAAGCATACAGAACACCGAATAGACTGGACCAAAAAACAAAAACAAAAAAAAAAACAAAAAAAAAATCTCCTTGCCATATAATAATCAAAACACAAAACGTACAGAATAAAAAAAGAATATTAAGAGCTACAAAGGAAAAAGGCCAAGTTACTTATAAAGGTAAACCTATCAGACTTACACCTGACTTCTCTATGGAAACCATGAAAGCCAGAAGGTCCTAGATAGATGTACTGCAGAAACTAAGAGACCATGGATGCAAGCCCAGACTACTATACCCAGCCAAGCTTTTGTTCGCTATAAATGGAGAAAACAAAATTTTCCAGGATAAAAACAAATTTAAACAATACGTAGCCATAAATACAGCCTTACAGAAAGTAATAGAAACAAAATCACAACCCAAGGAGTCCAAAAATGCTCACAATAACTCAGATATCTAATGACCCTTCACCAGCACAACTTGAAGAAGGGAAACACACAAACTCTATTACCAAAAAAAAAGAAAAAATGACCAGAGTTAACAACCACTGGTCAATAATATCACTTAATATCAATGGACTCAACTCACCTATAAAGAGGCACAGGCTAAGAGATTGGATACGAAAACAGGATCCAACATTCTGCTGTTTACAAGAAACACACCTCAACCACAAAGACAGACATCTACTCAAAGTAAATGGCTGGGAAAAGGTTTATCAAGCAAATGGTCCTAGAAAGAAGCAGGTGTGGCCATACTAATTTCTAACAAAGTAGACTTCAAACTAAAATCAATCAGAAGAGATGGAGAGGGACATTTTTTACTCATAAAAGGAGCAATTCATCAGGACAAAGTCTCAATCCTGAATATCTATGCCCCTAATATAAAAGCACCCACTTACGTAAAAGAAACATTACTAAAACTCAAGGCAGTCATCAAACAACACACATTAGTAGTAGGAGATTTCAACACTCCTCTCTCACCAAAGGACAGGTCAATCAGACAGAAACCTAACAGAGAAATAAGAGAATTAATGGAGGTAATGAAGCAAATGGACTTAACAGACATCCATAGATCATTCCACCCAAGTAGGAAAGAATATACCTTCTTCTCTGCAGCTCATGGAACCTTCCCGAAAATTGACCACATACTCGGTAACAAAGCTAACTTACACAGTTACAAAAAAATATTAGTAACCACCTGTGTCTTATCGGATCACATGGATTAAAGTTAGAATTCAACAACAATGCTACCCCTAGAAAGCCTACGAACTCATGGAAAATGGACAGGCAACTACTGAACGACACCTGGATCAAGGAAGAAATAAAGAAAGAAAGTAAAGTCTCTCTTGAATTCAATGAAAATAAAGACTCAACATACTCAAACCTATGGGACACGATGAAAGCTGTGCTAAGAGGAAAGTTCATAGCACTAAGTGCCCACTTAAAGAAAACAGAGAAAGCACACATTGGAGATTTAACTGCCCACCTGAAAACTCTAGAAAAAGAAGAAGCAGTCTCACCTAGGAGGAGTAGAACACTAGAAATAATCAAACTAAGGGCTGAAATCAACAAAATAGAAACACAGAAAACAATCCAAAGAATCAATGAAACAAAAAGCTGGTTCTTGAAGAAAATCAACAAGATTGATAAACCCCTATCCAAACTAATCAAACGGCGGAGAGAGAATACACAAATTAACAAGATCAGAAATGAAAAGGGAGACATAACCACAGACACAGAGGAAATTCAGAAAATCATTAGATCTTACTACAAAAGCCTAAATGCCACAAAATTGGAAAATGTTAAAGACATTGACACCTTTTTAGATAAATACCATATACCAAAGTTAGACCAGGACCAGGTGAACAATCTAAATAGACCTATTAGTCGTGAAGAATTAGAAGTTGTTATAAAAAAAACCTCCCTATGAAAAAAAGCCCAGGACCAGAAGGTTTCAATGCAGAATTCTACCAGAACTTCCAAGAAGACCTAATACCTATACTCCTTAATGTATTTCACAATATAGAAACTGAGAAGTCATTGCCAAATTCCTTTTATGAAGCTACAGTTACCCTGATACCAAAACCACACAAAGACCCAACCAAGAAAGAGAGGACATTAATCAACTTTATATGGAAAAACAAAAAAACCAGGATAGCCAAAACAATCTTATACAATAAAGGAACTTCTGGAGGCATTATCATCCCTGACTTCAAACTCTATTACAAAGCTTTGGTATTGAAAACAGCTTGGTATTGGCATAAAAACAGAGAAGTCGATCAATGGAATAAAGTAGAAGAGCCAGATTTTATCCCACAAACCTATGAACACCTGATTTTTGATAAAGGAGCTAAAAGTATTGAATGGAAGAAAGAAAGCATCTTCAACAAATGGTGCTGGCAGAACTGGTTGTCAACCTGTAGAAGAATGAAAATAGATCCATATCTATCTCCATGCACAAAAATCAAGTCCAAATGGATTAAAGACCTCAATATCAGGCTGAACACACTGAACCTGATAGAAGAGAAAGTGGGAAGTACTCTACAACATATGGGCACAGGAGACCACTTCCTACGCATATCCCCAGCAGCACAGACATTAAGGACAACCTTGAATAAATGGGACCTCCTGAAACTGAGAAGCTTCTGAAAAGCAAAGGACACTGTCACCAAGACAAAAAGGCAAACCACTGACGGGGAGAAGACCTTCACCAACCCTGCAACAGAAAAAGGCCTGATTTCCAAAATATATAAAGAACTCAAGAAACTAGAACTTTAAAATGCTAATTAACCCAATTAAAAAATGGGGCACTGAACTGAACAGAGAATTCTCTACAGAAAAAATTCAAATGGCCAAAAGACATTTAAGGTCATGCTCATCCTCCTTGGTGATCAGGGAAATGCAAATTAAAACAACTTTGAGATACCATCTTACACCTCTCAGAATGGCTAAAATAAAAAACACCAATGATAGCCTTTGCTGGAGAGGTTGTGGAGGAAGGGGCACACTCATCCATTGCTGGTGGGAATGCAAACTTGTGCAACCACTTTGGAAATCAGTGTGGCGATTTCTCAGGAAATTCAGGATCAACCTATCCCAAGATCCAGTAATACCACTCTTGGGAATATACCCAAGAGATGCCCTATCATATGACAAAAGCATTTGTTCAACTATGTTAATAGCAGCATTGTTTGTAATAGCCAGAACCTGGAAACAACCTAGATGCTCTTCAATGGAAGAATGGATGAAGAAAGTATGGACTATATACATATTAGAGTACTACTCAGCAGTAAAAAACAATGACTTCTTGAATTTTGCATGCAAATGGATGGAAATAGAAAACACTATCCTGAGTGAGGTATCCCAGTCCCAAAAAGATGAACATGGGATGTACTCACTCATAATAGGTTTCTAGCCATAAATAAAGGACATTGAGCATATAAGTTGTGTTCCTAGAAAACCTAAATAAGAAGGTGAACCCAAAGAAAAACATATAGTCATCCGCCTGGATATGGGAAGTAGACAAGATTACAGGGCAAAACCTGGGAACTTGGGGATGAGGTGGCATGGGGCTAAGGGGAAATGGGGTAAGAAACGTGAGAAGGGGAGAATGGGGGGAGCTTGGGGGAATGGGATGGTTGGAATAAAGGAAGGGTGGACACGAGAGCAGAGAAATATATAGCCTAATTAAGGGAGCCATCTTACGGTTGGCAAGAGACTGGACTCTAGCGGGGCTCGCAGGTGTCCAGGGAGATGTCCCCAGCTAGTACCTTGAGCAACTGAGGAGAGGGAACCTGAAATGACCCTATCCTATAGCCATACTCATGAATATCTTTTTTTTTGTTTGTTTGTTTGTTTTGTTTTGTTTTTAGTTTTTCGAGACAGGGTTTCTCTGTAGCTTTGGAGCCTGTCCTGGCACTAGCTCTTGTAGACCAGGCTGGCCTCGAACTCCCAGAGATCCGCCTGCCTCTGCCCCCCGAGTGCTGGGATTAAAGGCGTGCGCCACCACCGCCCGGCTACTCATGAATATCTTGCATATCACCTTAGAACCTTCATCTGGCGATGGATCGAGATAGAGACAGAGACCCAAATTGGAGCACCGGACTGAGCTCTTAAGATCCAAATGAGGCGTAGAAGGAGGAAGAACATGAGCAAGGAAGTCAGGACCACGAAGGGTGCACCCACTCACTGTGACAGTGGAACTGATCTATTGGGAGCTCACTAAGGCCAGCGGGACTGAGACTGAATAAGCATGGGATGAAACCGGACTTTCTGAACGTGGCAGACAATGAAGGCTGATGAGAAGCCAAGGACAATGGCACTAGGTTTTGATCCTAATACATGAAATGGCTTTGTGGGAGCCTAGCCTGTTTGGATGCTCACCTTCCTGGTCCTGGATAGAAGTGGGAGGACCTTGGACTTTCCGCAGGGCAGGGAATATGGACTGCTGTTCATTCTCGAGAGGGGGGAGGGGGAGAGGGGGAGGGGAGTGGGGGAGGGGCGATTTGTGTGAGGAGGGGGAGGGAAATGAGAAATTTTTTTCTTGCAACAACTAAAAAAAAATAAAATAAACAAAAAAAAAGGCACAGGCTAAGAGATTGGATACGAAAACAGGATCCAACATTCTGCTGTTTGCAAGAAACACATCTCAACCACAAAGACAGGCATCTACTCAGAGTAAAGGGTTGGGAAAAGGTGTTTCAAGCAAATGGTCCTAAAAAAAAAAGCAGGAGTGGCCATACTAATTTCTAACAAAACGGACTTCAAACTAAAATCAATCAGAAGAGATCGAGATGGACACTTTATACTCATAACAGGAACAATTCATCAGGATGACGTCTCAATCCTGAATATCTATGCCCCTAATATAAAAGCACCCACTTATGTAAAAGAAATATTACTAGAATTCAAGGCAGACATCAAACCACACACACTAGTAGTAGGAGACTTCAACACACCTCTCTCACCAATGGACAGGTCAATCAGACAGAAACCTAATAGAGAATTAAGAGAATTATTGGAGGTAATGAAGCAAATGGACTTAACAGACATCTATAGAACACTCCACCCAAGTAGGAAAGAATATACCTTCTACTCTGCAGCTCATGGAACCTTCCTGAAAATTGACCACATACTCGGTAACAAAGGAAACCTCCACAGATAGAAAAAAATCAGTGTCCACCTGTGTCTTATCAAATCACCATGGATTAAAGTTAGAAGGCAACAACAATGCTACCCCCAGAAAGCCGACAAACTCATAGAAACTGAATAGTCAACTACTGAACAACACCTGGGTCAAGGAAGAAATTAAGAAAGAAATTAAAGTCTTCCTTGAATTTAATGAAAATAAAGAGACAACATACTCAAACCTATGGGACACGATGAAAGCAGTGCTAAGAGGAAAGTTCATAGCACTAAGTGCCCACTTAAAGAAAACGGAGAAAGCATACATTGGGGACTTAACAGCACACCAGAAAGCTTTAGAAAAAAAAAGAAGCAGATGCACCCAGGAGGAGTAGAAGACTGGAAATAATCAAACTGGGGGCTGAAATCAACAAAATAGAAACACAGAAAACAGTCCAAAGAATCAATGAAACAAAAAGTTGGTTCTTGGAGAAAATCAACAAGATCGACAAACCCCTATCCAAACTAATTAAACAACAGAGAGAGAACACACAAATAAATAAGATCATAAATGAAAAGGGGGACATAATCACAGACACAGAGGAAATTCAGAGAATCATTAGATCTTACTACAATGGCCTGTATGCCACAAAACTGGAAAATGCAAAAGAAATGAACATTTTTTTTAGATAAGTACCATATACCAAAGCAAAACCAAGACCAGGTGAATGATCTAAATAGACTGTTAGTCGTGAAGAACTAGAAACTGTTATCAAAAATCTCCCTTCCAAAAAAAGCCCAGGACCAGATTGTTTCAATGCAGAATTCTACCAGAACTTCCAAGAAGACCTAATACCTATACTCCTTAATGTATTTCACAATATAGAAACAAAAGAGTCATTGCCAATTTTTTTTATGAAGCTACAGTTACCCTGATACCAAAACCACACAAAGACCCAACCAAGAAAGAGAATTGCAGGCCTATCTCACTCATGAATATCGACGCAAAAATTCTCAATAAAATACTGGCAAACCGAATCCAAGAACACATTAGAAAAATTATCCATTATGATCAAGTAGGCTTCATCCCAGAGATGCAGGACTGGTTCAACATACACAAATCTATCAATGTAATCCACCATATAAATAAACTGAAAGAGAAAAAAACCATATGATCATTTCATTAGATGCTGAAAAAGCATTCGACAAAATTCAACACCCCTTTATGATAAAGGTCTTGGAGAGATTAGGGATACAAGGGTTATACCTAAATATAATAAAAGCTATTTACAGCAAGCCGACAGCTAACATTAAATTAAACGGAAAAAAAAAAACATCCCACTAAAATCAGGAACACGACAAGGATGTCCACTCTCTCCATATCTCTTTAATATAGTGCTTGAAGTTCTAGCAATAGCAATAAGACAACATAAGGGAATCAAGGGGATTCGTATTGGAAAGGAAGAAGTTAAGCTTTCGTTATTTGCAGATGATATGATAGTATACATAAGCGACCCCAAAAACTCTACCAAAGAACTCCTACAGCTGAAAAACACCTTTAGTAATGTGGCAGGATACAAGATCAACTCCAAAAAATCAGTTGCCTTCCTATACACTAAGGATAAGGAAACAGAGAGGGAAATCACAGAAGCATCACCTTTCACGATAGCCACAAACAGCATAAAATATCTTGGGATAACTCTGACCAAGTAAGTGAAAGATCTATATGACAAGAACTTTAAGTCTTTGAAGAAAGAAATTGAAAAGGACACTAGAAAATGGAAGGATCTCCCTTGCTCCTGGATTGGGAGGATCAACATAGTAAAAATGGCAATTCTACCAAAATCAATCTATAGATTCAATGCAATCCCCATCAAAATCCCATCAAAATTCTTCACAGATCTGGAGAAGACAATAATCAACTTTATATGGAAAAACAAAAACCCCAGGATAGCCAAAACAATCTTATACAATAAAGGATCTTCTGAAGGCATTACCATCGCTGACTTCAAACTCTATTACAGAGCTGCAGTACTGAAAACAGCTTGGTATTGGCATAAAAACAGAGAAGTCGATCAATGGAATCAAATAAAAGACCCTGACTTTAACCCACAAACCTATGAACACCTGATTTTCAATAAAGGAGCTAAAAGTATACAATGGAAAAAAGAGAGCATCTTCAACAAATTGTGCTGGCAAAACTGAATGCCAATCTGTAGAAGAATGAAAATAGATCCATATCTATCACCATGCACAAAAATCAAGTCCAAATGGATTAAAGACCTCAATATCAGGCTGAACACACTGAACCTGATAGAAGAGAAAGTGGGAAGTACTCTACAACATATGGGCACAGGAGACCACTTCCTACGCATATCTCCAGCAGCACAAACATTAAGGGCCTCATTGAATAAATGGAACCTCCTGAGACTGAGAAGCTTCTGAAAAGCAAAGAACACTGTCACTAAGACAAAAAGGCAACCCACTGACTGGGAGAAGATCTTCACCAACCCCGCAACTGACAAAGGTCTGATCTCCAAAATATATAAAGAACTCAAGAAACTAGACTGTAAAAGGCTAATCAACCCAATTATAAAATGGGGCACTGAGCTGAACAGAGAATTCTCAACAGAAGAACTTCAAATGGCCAAAAGACACTTAAGGTCATGCTCAACTTCCTTAGCGATCAGGGAAATGCAAATCAAGACAACTTTAAGATATCATCTTACACCTGTCAGAATGGCTAAAATCAGAAACACCAATGATAGCCTTTGCTGGAGAGGTTGTGGAGAAAGGGGTACACTCATCCATTGCTGGTGGGAATGCAAACTTGTGCAACCACTTTCGAAAGCAGTGTGGCGGTTCCTCAGGAAATTCGGAATCAACCTAACCCTGGACCCAGCAATACCACTCTTGGGAATATACCCAAGAGAGGCCCTATCATACAACAAAAGTATATGCTCTACTATGTTCATATCAGCATTGTTTGTAATAGCCAGAACCTGGAAACAACCTAGATGCCCTTCAACAGAAGAATGGATGAAGAAAGTATGGAATATATACATATTAGAGTACTACTCAGCAGTAAAAAACAATGACTTCTTGAATTTTGCATGCAAATGGATAGAAATAGAAAACACTATCCTGAGTGAGGTAAGCCAGACCCAAAAAGAGGAACATGGGATGTACTCACTCATATTTGGTTACTAGCCATAAATAAAGGACATTGAGCCTATAATTAGTGATCCTAGAGAAGCTAAATAAGGAGAACCCAAAGAAAAACATATAGGCATCCTCCTGAATATTAACCTTCATCAGGCGATGAAAGGAGACAGAGACAGAGACCCACATTGGAGCACCGGACATAAATCTCAAGGTCCAGATCAGGAGCAGAAGGAGAGAGAGCACGAGCAAGGAACTCAGGACCGCAAGGGGTGCACCCACACACTGAGACAATGGGGATGTTCTATCGGGAACTCACCAAGGCCAGCTGGCCTGGGTCTGAAAAAGCCTGGGATAAAACCGGAATCGCTGAACATATCGGACAATGAGGACTACTGAGAACTCAAGAACAATGGCAATGGGTTTTTGATCCTACTGCACATACTGGCTTTGTGGGAGCCTAGGCAGTTTGGATGCTCACCTTACTAGACCTGGATGGAGGTGGGTGGTCCTTGGACTTCCCACAGGGCAGGGTACCCTGATTACTCTATGGGCTGACTAGGGAGGAGGACTTGATTGGGGGAGGGGGAGGGAAATGGGAGGCAGTGGCGGGGAAGAGACAGAAATCTTTAATAAATAAAAAAAAAGAAAATGAAACAGTTTTTTGCTTAATATAATATAAAGCATATTACAGGTATACCAAATAATCCTACAGGTCAGGCAGTTACAGAAAGAGCAATTCAAACTATAAAGGATATGTTAAACAAACAGAAAGGGATAGAAAATGCCCTGGAAATAGATTGCATGTTTTATTAAACTTGAATTTTCTTAATGCTAATGAGAAAAGAACAACAGTGGGAGAGAGACATTGGATAATAGAAAAAATTTCTGAATTAAATCAGCCAGTGTATTTCAAGGATATGCTGACCTCACAATGGAAACTAGGAGATGTGTTACATTGGAGAAGGGCTTTCACTCTTGTTTCCACAGGAGAAGAAAAGCTGTGGACATCAAAACTAATAAAGATTTGGTTTGAAAAAGATAAACCTCTTGAGAAAGAGAAGTGATGGCTCATCCACAGAGGTGACAATCATACAGGTGGTAAGAAAACCTCATAAGGGTTGGGGCAGGGTTCTGTTCTTGTCTTTGTAGGAAACTATTCATCTTGAAAGAGTCAAGAGACCTTGGACATCTAGATGCCTAAAGATGAAAAGATAGATATCCAGAAAGAATCAACAAGCAAAGAGAAATCTGACTTATGATGCTGTATCATCCGCATGGTACAATTTCATTATCTGGACATGTATACATCTTTACTTAAAAACCAGAGCTGGCTTTAGAGTTGGATGATAGCTCTATCCTTTTCTAAATTCAAGCACGTTGATAAAAGACAAATTGAGACTTTCTGTTTCATGTCAGGAGCCATCTGCTATGGGACAGAAAGAAGATAGATTTTAAGGAAATATTTTACTTTTCTGCATGCCTATTTTGTTTATATTGTATCTTTCATTGAATATGTGTCTATATGAATAATGTTTAAGTCTTCAACAATGAACAGTAGATTTTCCTGCAGTAATCTTTGAAGCTTCCAGGAAGAAGATGGGGTCCCACTACAATGACTCCATCTGACTGATAGCATGTCATGATGCTGATAGTGTTACTATGATACCAGTTTGGGGGTACCAGCTGCAGAAATGGTGCACCTTCTTACAACGTTCTGGCCAGATCCCCAAATAAGAACTTCAAAAACAAACAAACAAAATTCCCTGTGGACTACTCAGAGACCATTTGCAATTATACAAAACAGCAGTCTTGAAAGTTTACTATCATTTTACTTTTACTATCGCTCCCATGACAACTGGAAGCAACTCTAGAAAACAATGTCCCTTCTCCCAACAAAGTTTGCCCTCAGGGTTAGGGACACCATTTAGAGGTTGATTATTTCTTGTATAGGGTTGGAGTTTGGGGTAGAAATTATGTAGACCTGGAGATTAAAAAAAAAGAGGGAGAGGAACTTAATGGGATAATAGGTAATTTAGTGTGAACTTATTCACACTTATAATAATAGTGAGTAATAGAGTAAATACTTGTAAGCTATTATTTATAGACAATTTACATTGGTATAGATTTTTGTATATTAATACAAGTTCAAATGATAATTGTTAAATTGAATACGTTCTTATTTCTGTTTATAATTTTTTTACACCTATACAAAGTTATTTTGTCATATTTATGCATACATGTTTCTACCTCTGTTTAAGACATCTTATATATTGATATAATTTTAGGATATATTTATCGTGTGTTATATATTTCTACTTCTGATCAATATATTTATACATTGTTTACATTTTGATGTCTTTGTCTTCCTTTGCTGCACAGTTGTTTAAAGATTGTTTAATATTCTGATATAAAGTTTTAATCTTTAGGTTATATAGGTATTAAGTATTATAGGTCAATAGTCATTCATGTTTATTATATTTTTAGTCAGACTGATTAGGTTCTTTAGATACATAGAGATTATATTCTGCATAGATAAGCAATCTTCAACCACTTCAAAGATCTGTAGAACATGGCATTTAAATAACTTAGGATTCTGTTGACATAAGACACAATTGCTCTGGCAGCACCAATCTATTCCTGAGAGAGTGTTAAGCACCAAAGACACTTCACTTAGAGTTTGCTTTCTTCTTGGCACAACTGGCCTTTGGGCAAGGAACTGCCCATGCCTCGACCACTAAAAAATGCATAGTGTCCAGACTAGGCAAGCAGGTCACAAGAAAAAAGACTGTCAAATCTTGCCAGGGTAAAATGGTTTTGAAAATTTTCCTGCCTCTGATAATGGTCTGTCAGTTACTCTAGGCCTTAGCCAAAGTTGGTTGCTTCAACACTGCAAATGAAACTTTGGGTGATTGCTCAGGCAGCCAGTTGTCTCTGTCATCTACTGCACATTTTAGGAGCTGCTTGATTGCACTTCCTGCCTACTCAAGTATTATTATCTCCCTTCTCAGGCTTTTGATGGGGTTGAAAATTAGATTGTCATAGTTACTGCCCTCTTATGATCTAGCCAATTTCCAATACAAGACTTAAACTCCTTAGGATAGAATGTTTGTTAAAACATTAGAATATGTTCCTTACTTAATATTGTTTATGCTGTTTGTAATTCTAACTTTATACTTTATATCAGTTCCTAGTGTACATAGTTTTGTATTGGATTTGGAACTCTCTTATTTAAACAAAAGGGGAAGTGGTGAGCTCCTTTGGCCTATAGCCTTTAAGATACCATCCCACTTGGGCATGGTCTCTTATACAATAAATGCAGCTGTAATGCATGCCCTCGCTCTCTTGCTTCTGGCTCTCACTTCTGGCTGCTAGACTCTGTTCCTGTTCCCCATTTGTGTAGAGGATTGTGATCTAGGACTGTGATATGTGAGTCTCCCCTAAATAAATAACCCTTCATTATATGTAATTCTAAACTAGTGTGGGATTATTTTGTATCTTCTGCCATCAAAAGAGTACATACTAATCTTGCAAAGAACCCAGTTTCAATCCCCAGGATCAACATTAGGTGGTTCACAACTACCTATAACTCTAATCCCAGAGAATCTGATGTCCTTTTCTGGTCTCTGAGAACATCTATACATATATGTTAATACCCACACATAATATTTTTAAATTTAAAAAAAAGTTAGTTTTAAAAGTTGGCAAGGCTCCAAGGTCCCAGTGGTCCTGTCCCAGCTGTATTTCTGTCACTGTGATAAAACACCCTGATGAAAAGCACCATAGGAGAGAAGAGGATTTTAGCTCACAATTTTTGGTGGTTTGAATAGGTATGCCCTCCCATAAACTCATGTATTTAAATGTTTGGTTCACAGGGTGTGGCACTATTAGGAGGCATGGCCTTGTTGGAGGAAGTGTGTCATTGTGAAGGTTCACTTTGAAGTCTTATATGCTCGAGCTAGGCCTAGAGTGACAGTCTTCTGCTGCCTATGAATCAGGATGTAGAACTCTCAGCTCCTTCTCAAGTACCATGTCTGCCTGCATGTTGCCATGATGATAATTGACTAATGGTGCGGGAGAATTGTCTGTATTCTGTCAATCATGTTATAAATAAACGCTGATTGGCCAGGCAGGAAATATAGGTGGGAAAACCAGACAGGAAGTAGAAATGATGCAATGAGAACAGGAAAATTCTGGGAAGGAGGAAGCTGATTCCGTCCACTCCTGCCCAGACCACCGAAGCAGCAGGATGTGATCTGCCTCACTGAAAAAAGGTATTGAGCCACATGGCTAACATAGATCAGAAAAATGGGTTAATCAAGATGTGAGAGTTAGCCAGTGAGAGGCTAGAGCTAATGGGCCAATCAGCTTATAATTTATGGAGACCTATGTGTGATTTTCTTTGGGGCTAAACAGTTGTGGGGTACTGGGTGAGACAAAAACCCCAACAACAAGAAGGCTGGACCCTCCATGTTACAGACTAAAACTGTAAGCCAGCCCCAATTAAATGTTTTCCTTTATAAGAGTTGCCAGGGTCACAATCGGGAGGCAGAGGCAGGCAGATCTCTATGATTTTGAGGCTAACCTGGTCTACAGAGCAAGTTTCAGGACAGCCAAGGTTACATTGAGAAACCCTGTCTTGAAAAACAAGAAGAGTTGCCATAGCTGGTGTCTCTTCACAACAATACAACCCTAACTAAAACACAATTCCAGTTTAGTGGTGGTGACCACATGCATTTAATCCCAGCACTCAGGAAGCAGAGACTGGCAGATCTCTGAGTTCGAGGCCAGCCTGATCTACAGAGTAAGTTACAGGACAACCAGAGCTATACAAAGAAAGCCTGTCTCAAAAACAAAAACAAGCAAACAAACAAACAAAAAAACAATCTAACAATTCTAAGTTATGATTCATCATAGAAGAGAAATCAAGGTGGCAAAATTATGGAAGCAGCTACAACAGAGAGTCTCTGTTAGAGTCTGAGAATCCGGGAGTAATCCACCGTAAAAGACCAGATTTGAATAAGTCAAATTTTTATTTAGAAAAACTGATATCAGGGAGGTGAAAGCACTTGGGCTTCAAACTGTGCCCCCAAGGCAGAGGCAGCAGCCAGTTTTAAAGGGGAAAACCACAAAGAAACAGCTCCAAAGTCCCATCCAATCCTAATGTAATAGGGGGAGAAGCAGTTGGGGACTTTCCACGGTGCCACACTTTCAGCCTATCAGGGAGTCGATGGGACAGGCTCTGGGTCAACCAATCAGAAGGAGGTGGAACACTTGTGGTTTACACCTGTGTGAGGGGATTGGGGGGCTGCAGGCTAGGCTTAGGAAACTGTGGGTAGCAGTTCAGGGCGGAATAGCAGACTGTGACAAATGGAGTTTCTGCTGCTAACTAGGGTCTAACACATGCTCCATCCAAACTCAGCTAGCTCTCACCACTCTTACACAGTGCAGTACCCAGAGAATGGCACCATCCACTTTTAGCCTGGGTCTCCCACATCAATTAAGACAAACATGACAATCCCCTACAGACATGCCCATAGCCCAACCTTTTCTAGATGATTCCCTCATTAAGACTGTTTTCCTAGGTAGTTCAAGGGTATTCCACTAATTTCTTTCTAGCAGGGCTCAACTGCTAAATGATCTCGCCACGTGCATGTTTTTGTGTATGCTTGTGTGGGTGGGCATGGGTGTGTCCATGTAATGTGGGGGTCAGAGACTGATGTCCCAATATTTTTCATATAATATATTTTGATCATATTCTTTTCCCTTCCCACCTCCTCTCCAATTCTCCCCCACCTCACTATACACCCAACTTCATGTTTTTTTCTCTCTCTCAAAAAAAAAAATCAAACAGTTTAACTTAATAAAAACCAATAAGTTAAAAAAAAAAACAAAACAAAACATACACCCAAAACATGGATTCTGTTTTGTGTTGGCCAACTATTCCTGGGTATGGGACCATACTGTGCTTGGTATAACAGTGACACTCCACTAGAGGAAACTGATTTTTCCTTTCCCAGTGGGTATCAAATGCAAATAGAGTCTCCAATGCTAGGATTTTGTCTGGTTTGAAACCACAGATCTGTGTGTGCTGCCTTGGTCCCGGGGAGTTCACCCAGGTACCAGTCCCGCTGTGTCTGGAAGGCACTGTTTCCTTGGAACCATCCACCACCTGTGGCTCTGACAATCTTTCTACCTCCTTTTCTGAATAGCTTCTTCAGCCCAGGGGAGGGATCTGATGTGGCCTCTGTGTCAATTCCCATCTACTGTAAGAAGAAGCCTCTCTGTTCTTCATCTTATTTCCTGAGACAAGGTTTCCCATTGAACCTTGAGCTCCCAGGGTCACCTGGACTAGCTGGCCAGCTCCTGAGATCTGCTTGTCTTTGTCCCTTGGTAGTGGAGGGGGCGGTTGTTACAGAGACAAGCTGCCACTCAGGTCCTCATGCTGACACAGCAAGTGCTTCACACACTGAGCCATCTCCCCAGCCCTTCCACAACCTTTCAATAGAACTATGGGCTGGAACCCGGTATTCAACACCCCAGCTTTAGTAGGGCATTGAAGATCTGAATGGCTGCCATCTTAGGGGCGCTTTCTCATAACTGCAATGAAAGTAATTGAAGAAAGCATTTGTTTTGGATCACAGTTTTGAAGGTACAGCCCACAATATGAATGGCATAGAGACAAGTGTGAGGCCACATGGCATCTGCAGTCAGGACAGAGAGAGAGAGATGAATTAAGGTACTCAGCTCACTTTTTTCTTTTCCAATTCAAAACCCCAATCCATGGGATGACACCACCTACATTAGGGTGTGTCTTCTCACCTCAACTAACCCAATATAGAAACTCATCACAGGCATACCCAGAGGCTTGCTTCCTAGGCGATGCCAGATGCTATCAAGTTGGCAATAGCAGCTCCCATTCTGCAGTCAGGAAAACCTGAGGCTCAGAGAGCTGGGCTGACCTGTTTGTTTACAGTGGTAGAAGGAGGGGCAGAGCTGGGGTCTAAATCCAGTTCTCCTGACTTGATAAATTCTTTGTGCCCAGTTGGGGACTTTCCTAGCTCTGTAGATACATCAACAGAGAAGGGGCATCTCCTTCCCTAGGAGGGTCAAGCAGCATGCTGGCTCTTGGACAGGGTATTCCCCACCATGTTAATAGCCCTCCTTCTGGACAATAATGCCTTGCAATCATATTCTGAACTACCCTTCCCATTTCCCTCCTGGGGCCCTCTAGACTCTAGTTCCTCTGAAAGGGCACATCCTTTTACACTTCCTCTTCCTTGCACTCTCCCTCCAATAGTTGAAATACTGTTCTACCTCCCTATTCTATCCCTGCTTCTGGAATTCCACTTTTCAAAAGGCCATGTCTTGGTGGTGACCTGAATTCAATTCCTGGCGCACAAATAAAGGTTGATGGGGAAAAAAAACTGACTCCACAAGGCTAAACTCTGACCTCCACACATACACTATGCAGAGAGAAAGAAAAGTGGGGAGACAAACAGGCGGACTGACTAGAATTGTGCAGGTCTAGTGAGGTAGCTACTGCTGCCATGAGTTCATGAGTGTGATGACCATGTCATGTACAGAAGACAGCATTCACAGCTCTCCTCCCCTTTCTCCGGCTCTTACAATCTTTCTACATCCTTACCTAAGCTTGAAGGTAATGATATAGGTGTCCAGTTTAGGACCGAGCACGCAACAGTTGCTTGTTCTCTTCACAGGAATCCATCAACATATCCTCATGGATGACAGAAGGGCTTGTAAGGCCCCACCACCCCAAATGCACCAGCACACTCACTCATAAATGTAGTAGGGTTTATACACACACATACACACATGCACACACACACACACGTGTGCCATGGTCATGCCACGCACATGTACACACGCACGCATACACTCACACACACATCCATACATGCACACACACATGCATGGGAGCACACATACGCACACGCGCACACACACGGGGAGGGAGGGATAGGGTTGGAAGAGTGATTTGGTGAAAGGGAGGAGTAAGATAGAATGATGGTGGGTGGACTTTCAGTAAAGAACACGGCAGCAGGAGCATGAGGCCTATGTTCACATCACATCCTAAGTCCAGAAGCAGAGGATCAGTGAATGCTGTTGATAATTCACTTTCTGCTTATTACTCAGTTCAGGACTCCAGCACATGGAATAGTGCCACTCTTGGCTAAGGTGGGTCTTTGCACTTCCGTTAACATAATGTAGAAACTCCCTCACAGCCATGTCCAAGGCTTGTTTCCATGGTGATTCTGGCCCCTATCAAGTGGATAATCCACATTAACCATCACAGTAGGTCAGCTTATGATGGTAGATCCTCATAAATGAGCTAAGGGTCTCATAAAAGAGACTCCAGAGAGCTGCCAAGATGGCTCCATGGATAAAGCTGCTTGCCACCAAGACTGACAACCTGAGTTCTATCCATGGAACCCATATGAGAAAAAGAGACACATTTCCGCTGTGGCATTCCTCCTCCTCTTGCTTAACTAAAACAAACAAATAAATAAACCCCAGAGCTGGCATAGTACCATAAGTCTGTCGTCACAACACTCAGAAGTAGAGGCAGGAGATTCCGACTCAGAGTCAACTTTGGCTATATATTGAGTTGTTTGGGGCCAACTTGGGTTAGATGAGACTCTGTCTCAGAAAAATACAACCAAAGAGGAAGAAGGAGGAAGAGAGAGAGACAGAGACAGAGAGACAGAGAACATACTGAAGGGGACCTGAGTTTGGTTCCAAACATATACAGAGGGCAGATCACAATCTCCTGTAACTTTAGTTCAAGATGATCTGATATCGCTTCTGGCCTCCTCGGACATTGCACTCACACACACAAACCCACACACACATGTATACACATAACTAAAAATAAAAACAAAATCTTTTTCTTTAAAAAAAGAGGAGAGACTCCAGAGAACTCCTTGACCCCTTCCAGCCTGTGAAGACAAAATAAGAAGAAATAATCTAAGACCCAGGAAGCAGCATCCCCAGATACCGGCTCCTACTTCCTCTTCAGCTTCCTGAAGTCCTGAATTGGGAGACATCAGGACTTTTTTCTATTGTCCTGGAGCCACTGTGTCTGTGACCCAAACAGACTGAGGTTGCTCTATTGGTCAACGTATGGGCAAGTTTGGTGGTGGTAGTGGGGCTGGCAATGGGACCCAGGGTCTCAGGCAAGCTGCAGTCCCGCCCCCTTGGAAATGGGGATGTGTATGCTTGGAGCTAAGTGTGTCCTGTGTTCTCTCACGTTTACAGGGATAATTGCTATCATGTTCCATCACCATTGTACCACGGCCTCATTTGGGGCTGACATCCTGTGAAATTCTTCCCTCAAAACAGGTGAGCAAGGGACTGGAGAGATGGCTCAGAAGTTAAGAGCCAGCCGGGCACGGTAGTGCACACCTTTAATCCCAGCACTCAGTAGGCAGTAGGCGAATCTCTGTAAGTTCAAGGCCAGCCAGGTCTACAAAGCAGGTTCCAGGACCACCAAAGACACACAGAGAAACCCTGTCTCAGAAGAGGGAAAAAAAAGGAAAAAAGGTTAAGAGCTCTCTTCTAGAGGTCCAGAGGTCCTGAATTCAATTCCCAGCAGCCCCATGGTGAATTACAATCATCTATAATGAGATCTGTTGCCCTCTTCCGGTGTGTAGGCAAGTAGACACTGTACACATAATAAGTAAATAAATCTTTTAAAAAAAAAAAAAGCACAGTTGGGCAACATAGGCCTTCTGGGAGCACTGTTTTGGCAGTAGTTGTCACCTGAGAGGGACAGAGAGGATCTCAGGTCATCTAGAAAGGTCACAGCAGTACCTATGAAGTTAAATCTAACAAGGAAAGGCTGAACAACAGGAAACACTCTGCCCTTGAGGCTGAGTTATCTATATCTGACAAACCATGTAGATCTGCAAATCTCTCTCTCTCTCTCTCTCTCTCTCTCTCTCTCTCTCTTTCTCGTCCCTCCATGTCATGGTGAGTGTGTAGATGTCATAGTGAGTGTGTAGACGCCAGAAGAATACTTCAGGAGTACCCCTCAGCATCCACATTCTTTGAGGCAGGGTCTCCTCTCAATCTCTGCTGCTTACTCCCAGCTAGTGTTCAAGTTTCCAGGGATCCTCCTGTCTCTACCTCCCATCTCATTGTGGAGTGCTAGGGTTACAGATGTGTGCTACAGCATCCAGGATCTTTTCCATGGGTTCCAGGAATTCAAACTCAAATCCTCCAATTTGCACAGCAAGCACTGTACCCACTGAGCCATCTCTCTAGCCCACTGTCTGTAAATCTCGACTGATCCCATCGTTAGAATAGAAGATGAGCACTGGGTTAAACCTCACCCTGACAATTCACAGCAAAAACACTACTCATTCTTATTCTCTCTCCTTCTCTTCCTCCTCTTTGTTTCCCCCTTCTCCTCTTCATCTTCTACTTATCCTCCTCCTAGCTTCTAACATCTCTAACTTGCTATGTAGCCGATGATAACCTTGAAATTCTGAGCCTTCTGTTTCTACCTCACAATATAAAGAATGAGTGTTACACACCACCACTTCCAGTTTCTGCAGTACTGGGAATTGAACCAGGGTCTTATGCATGCCAGACAAGTACTCTACCTATTGAGCCACATCCCCAAGCCCTCACTGCTCCATTGCACAGCTGAGCAAACCAAGTTCCAGTCCTGGATGTGCCTTGAATAAGGACATTGACATCAAAATATACAGCACTGCTCCTAGGCCAGGTTGGCACCTTCTAGCTGTGTCAATCAATGCCTCTCGCCCCACACTTTTCTGGGTGATGACGACTGCATCCTGTTCCCGTTTTTTCCTCCTGAGTCAGAGAAGAATGGTCCTCATATGGGGTGCTCCACAGGGCCATGGGGTTATATAAATCTCAAGGCAGAGAGGGGGTGGAGAGTGGGGAGTCAAGCAAGCGGAAGATGGCAGGAGAGCCAGAGCCCCAGAGGCCAAAGAACCATGGTGAGGCTGGGCACCTCTGAATGCTTTCAGGGGAGCTGGGTCCAGGATCCAGGATGATGTGGGCCTGGCCTCCAGCTCGGGGATGAGGGAGGTCAGCTGCTGTGTTCTGTTCCATTATTCAGAGGAGGAGGTCACATTTGAAGTCCAGAAATTTACTGAGAACGACCATGAGGGTCTCATTTGCAGTTCCAAGAGCATACCAGGTACTGGGGTGATTCGGGGGCAGAGGTGTTGGGGTGCTCTGCAGAATTAACACAGCAGAGCAGGATCTTCCCCTGGGACTTCAGCTTTGCCCATCTGTCCATCCTGCAGAATATCTGACCCGAGTCCCCTGGCTTCTCCTGCTTCTCATCTCTTTGAGTATCTTTGTGCTGATGTTGGCCACCCTGGTTCAAGGTCAGTCAGGGCAAGGCTGGGGAAGTGGGGCTGGAATGTGGAATCCTTTTAGGTTATTTTGTTTGTTTGTGGCATTTTTTATTTTGTTTGCTATTTTATTTTTGCACTTGTTAAACAAGAACTCTAGCACAGGACACTAATTGAACTTTTAGATTTTTCCCCTGGGATGATCTTTGCCTAGCCCCCAAATTCACCAAAGCTGGGACACCTAAGCTGCACATTCCTCATTCCATCTGTGACCAGGGGCAGTTGACTGTCCCTCTCCAAAATGGGACCCGTCCTCCCCTTGTTGCTGGACTTGGCACAGCCAGATGCCGTCAGGGCTCACATAGGGTGTGGGTGTGCTCTTCTCTCTTGCAGTTTCCAGGATTCGTGGATGCCCACAGAGACTGATCTCAGATAAGCAGGGGAGCTCCAGCTTGGGTGAGGGGCAACTGGAGCTCTGAGCGGGAGAGGACTCTGAGGTTGTGTGAGGTGGGCAAGCATGGGCACAGGCATGCTGCGTGTGTGGCAGGATGAGGGAGGGACCTGTGTGAGGTCCTGTGTCCCGGCAGTGTTTGGACTAGCAGGATCTGAGACTCAGTGTTCTAGCCTGTGAAATGGGCTCCTGGAGTCACTGTGATCGACAACAGTGATCTCGTGGGTCCAGTTCTGCACCAGGCACACAGTTGAGGTTTGATTGTTGCAAACTTCTTCTTGTAGTTGCTGTTCCTCAGGAGCTGACACACTCCATCTTGGAGAAAGTCCAGCAGCAGCTGAATCAGATCAATGTCTCTCTGGGTGAGACTCCAGGGCCCCAGTTAGAAGGAAATTGAAGGGTTATCAGAGGGATTGGCATCCACCTTCTGGGGCTTCCACTGAGGCAGGCAGGATAGAGCACAGGGATTGTGGCCTGGGTTTTGGGAGCACTGAGTCGGTAGCTGAAATAGAAGCCAAGCCCCGGGCTCTAAGGCCCAAAACAGAGGGGAGAAGGGAACTCAGGAGCTGAACTCATGTGGCCCCACTGCCCTGTTTGCTCTGTAGCTGGCCTGTGCCGGCCATGCCCCTGGGAATGGGAGCTCTTCCAGGGAAGCTGCTACCTCTTCTCCCGGACTCTGGGCAGCTGGGAAGCCTCAGTCGCCTCCTGCCAGAATCTTGGAGCCCACCTGGTGATCGTCAACAGTTTTGAAGAGCAGGTAATGGGGCCACGATAATCCTCCCATCTTACCCATCCGAGGCATTGGATTCCAGATTGGAGGCTGTGGGGTGTGGAGATGCAGTCAGAGAGGGCTTCCTGTAGGAAGAACCACAATGGAGTGGAGAGGTCCACATGAAAGGCAGCTTGGGTCTAAAGGGAGTCACAAAAGTTTTGAGACATTGTGTGACTCTCTTGGGACACGCCTAGGAACTAAGATATACATGAAGATATTTCCATGTATATGCATTTTAATCCGCACCCATGGCATACATTCGCATGCCAGTCCACACAACTCGACCAGCACTAGGCTTGAGTGCAGAAAAAGCTTGTAGGGGAGGCAGGAAGAGTGGGAATAAAGATGGATGATGGAGGTGTCTTTCTGACTCTTTCCCCCTTCCTCCCACCTCCACTCAGCAATTCCTCAAATACTTGCACATCAGAAAGAATGGACTCACCTGGATCGGCCTCAGTGATCACAGACATGAAGGTTCCTGGCACTGGGTGGATGGAACACCACTTGGACTCAGGTGAACACTCAGAATCCATGGCCCAGAGACAGTGGGCTGGAAGACGGCCCTCATCCTAAACACAGCCTTTGGTACTGGAACGCACCATGGCTGTTTCAAATTCAGGACCCCACATCCCTGGGCATTCTTTTCCTTGAGCCTAAAGCCAGTTCCCCAAAATCTGCTTTTCTGTTTGCTGGGATGATTCTCACGGAGGTGTGGTTAGAACTCACATTTTACTAAGCCCTGCCCTAGACTCCTGTCCACTGGCTTGGTCCTCAGACTTTGTCCATGAAAGCCCAAGATGGGTACCTCTGCAGTGGCTGGGAAGTGGGGCTCTGGACAGGATGGCTGTCTCTGATAACTAGTAATGTTTGCAGCTTCTGGAAAAATGGGGAGCCCAATAATGAAGGGGATGAGGATTGCGTGGAGCTGTCAGAAGATAAGTGGAATGACAAAAGATGTGCCGCGAAAAACTTCTGGATCTGCGAGAAGCCCTCGGCTCCCTGCCCTGGTCACTGAGAATCTGCGCTTCCCCTAGGCACACAGGCAACTTGGGGGCATTCTGCTCTAGTTCCAGCCACCTTGTCCATCCCTGGAATCCCTGCTCTGACTCCCTTGAGATCCCAAGAGAGTCCCTTGAGACACCCTCCCCTTCAGATCTTCCCTCTTCTTCTGTGGATTATCTCAGTTGCTCTTCCCAGCCCATGAACCCCTCGGTAGTCACTGAGTGACTGTGTCTGGGTGTTGCTCAATGACTCACAGTTTGCCCAGCACAAGTGAGTCTCTCTAGAGTTCCATCCCCAGCACAGAAATAAAAGAATGAACAAATAATTAAATTCATATATGGCCTGATGTGTTCCATTCCGTGGATGCTGCTCTGGACATTGTCTTCATTAATGATGCTTTGAAATATTTGATATTAGCTAGAATATTTGTGTCTACAACACTTTTGAGTTGTGAAGCAATTTTTTTGTTTGTTTGTGACCTTGAACTTGATATGTAGATCAGACTACCCTTGAACTCAGAGATCTACCTCCTTCTGCCTCCTCAGTGCTGGGATTAAAGACTTGCATCGCTATACCTTGAAGAATAAGTTTAAATTGGGGGGGGGAGGTGGTACTCTACACCCACTGAGTACATTCATGTTCATTTATACTCTCATAGTCTCTCCGTGGGTGTGTCTATCTCTCTCTCTCTCCCGTCTCCACATGTCTCTGTTCATTCATTAATGAACAATTATTTATTCACAACCCCCCAAATGCCCTTGGATAAAGTCTTATGATTTCATTGTTTAGAGCACTTCCCCCAGGTTTCTTGCAGCCACAATAACCGACACTCACAGACTAGGGGGGCTAAAATGCCACAAAAGGCATCTGATGTTTCTGGAGCTCGGCATATCCTCTGCTCTCAAAAGAAACCTCTGTGGTCTAGTCAGGAGTCAGGGAGTGACCAGCCCTCTGGGTTTCCCCGCAGGCTGCACAAAGTCATCCTCAAGGTTTTCCCAGCCACAGGCAGAAACCCAGACCACACTTCCCACCTCCTCACCTTGCCTTGGCTGGACCTTCTGCCTGTCATCGTGTGCTTCCTCCACCTCCCAAACATCTATCATGTTCTCAAGAGGCACACCAGTGTCATCTAGGTGATCTGTTGGTCCCTCCTGGCACTGCAGTCCAGGGGAAGGAAAAGGAGCCCTACACAGCACCTCTCAGCTCAGGAAAGCTGTCTCCAGAGCCTGCTCTCACCCCAGCCAGGAAAGCTCCTTTCCCTGGTAAAGGTTCAGCCTCCCCCTAGCGTCTTGAAACCTAGGGGAGTTTTTCAGCATCGCTGAAGAAAATTCTCCCTCAGTCCTCTGGGTGGCGCCCGACATCATGGAAAGCTCTGTGTTTGCTCTGCTGCCTCTGGCCTCCTCAAGGCTGCCTAGCTTCCCTCACTATCCTCAGGACACAACAGAGTCCCAGTCCCTGGAACAAGGCCCTCCCACTCCCTCTCTCCGCACTTGCCCAATGGCCTGTGCATCTCCTACCTTGCTGCCTGTTGCTTCTTTTTGGAGTTAGAAAGAATTTAGCTTTTTTATATCAAAATTATGAAACCTTGAATACCTTAGAGAAACTGCAATTTTAGAGTCCTTGGATATTTTAGACAAATTTTACAATTTTAAAGAGGTTTTGGATGTCTTAAAGAGGCTGGATTTTTAGACAAGAGCTAGTTCCAGAACAGGCTCCAAAGCTACAGAGAAAAACCCTGTCTTAGGGGGGAAAAAAAAAAAGTTGGATTTTTTGTTGTTGTTGTTGTTATTTGTTTTATTTTTCTAGACAGGGTTTCCCTGTGTAGTCTTGAGTGTACCAGAACTGTAAACCAGACTGGCCCCAAACTCACAGAGATTCTCTTGCCTCTGCCTCAAGAGTGCTGGGGTTAAAAGCATGGGTTCCCATCACCACCCAAGCAAGAGGCTGAATTTTTAAAGCACTGTGGGATTTTAAAAGCTGAAATATTTTATGCTGTAACGATAATATTAATATGAGATCTTGAAGATAAACAGAAAAGGGAGACTGTTAAGGTTTAGCAACAACTGTGCTTGTACGTCAAGTTGACAAAGGGTCAATTGCCCCGGTTGGTATTTTTATCAACTTGAAACAAGCTGGAGTTATCTAAGAAGAGAAAACCATGATTAGAAAATGCCTCCGTAAGATTTGCTATAGGCAAGCTTGTGGGGTATTTTCTTAATTCATGACTGGTGTGGGAGGCCCAGTCAATTATGGACCGTGCCACTGCTGGAAAGACGTCCTGGTATATAAGTAAGCAGGCTGAGCAAGCCAGCAGGCAGTGTTCTTCCATGGCTTCCACTTCAGTCCCTGCCTCCAGGCTCCTGCCTTGACACGGACTGGGATGCGGACGTGTAAGATAAAACCCTTTCTTTCCTCAGCTTCATTGGGCCATGGTGTTTTATCACAGCAGTAGAAACTCTAAGACAGCCGCTGCATTATTTCTCTTGTTTCTGGAGAGAAATGTCTGATAAGAGCAGACAGAGTTTATTTTGGCTGGTTGTTGGAGGCTGCAGCCCACCATGGTATCAAGAACGCACGAAGGAGCTGGTTACTTTGCATTTGTAGTTAGGAGACAGAGGGATGCACGCTGGTGCGCAGCTCGCTTTCACAGTTCTGGCATTTTTCTTCAAGGGTGCAGTACAACCCTTTGGGTGGTGCTACCCACCTTGAGAATAGGCCCCCCCTCCTCAGTTTAGCTTCTCTGAAGACACCTCCAGAGATGATGATGACTATTCTTGGTTGTCAACTTGACTACATCTGGAATGAACTATAGTCCAGAAAAAATGGAGGGCACACCTGGGAGAGAGTTCTTTCCTTGGTTTGAAGTGGGTGAATCCACTCTAGTCCAGACCTTTACAGTAGAAAGACAGAGCCTTTGAATCCAGATCTTGATGCAGAAAGGCACATCTTTAATCTTGCCCATACTTTCTTCTGGAAGCCTATATAAGGGCATGGAAGAAGGAAGCTTTTGCTCTTTGCCTGCTTGCTCTCATCTTGCTAACAAGTTCATTCCTTTGCTGGCATTAGAGCCTACTTTCTTGGGATTCCAGTGTCTAATGAAGACCAGCAGAGATATTAAACCTCTTGGACTGAGCAACTTCTGGATTCTTGGAGTGTGTGTGTGTGTGTGTGTGTGTGTGTGTGTGTAGAAAAAGAGAGAGAGAGAGATTCATTCTATTAAGTTCTGTTTCTCTAAAGAACCCTGACTAGTACAGGTTTTGTTTTGTTTTGTTTTGTTTTGTTTTGTTTTGTTTTGTTTTACCAGAAGTGGTCCTTCTTGGCCTCCACATCAACTCCTGCCTCCAGGTTTCTGCCCTGTTTGAACTCCTATCCTAATTTCCTTTAATGATGGACTACAATGTGGAAATATAAGTCAAATAAACCCTTTCCTCCCCAACTTGCTTTTGGTCATGGTGTTTCACTGCAGCAATAGAACCCCTATTTGGATTCTAGAGACAGCATTTTCTTTACTTGGGTATGTTTGTTAGTCCAGCCCATAAACCAAATGACTCGGAAAGCTGGTAGCTTTGTGTGGCGCCTGGAGCAGGAGACAGTTCTTCAACAGGTCTAGGCTACTGTGCAGGCTATTCTACTACTTGAATCATGATCCAGCAGACCTGATGGTACCTGAGGTGTAGGTGGCGAATAGGAACGCTGTTTGGAGTCTTTGGCAGGCCCCTGTAGGTGAACCACAAAGGAGACTTTTGAGGTTGGGGAGCAAGGCTCTACCATCATCTTCAGACAACTACTCTTCCTTTGAGTGACAGCTCTTGACCTGCAATTATCTATGGGAAAAGCAAGATGTCATTAGGAGTCATTGTATTACTGTTTAGAACAATAGGACTTGGTTTTTTTTTTCCCTAGGCACAAGTCCTGTCCAGTCTTATGTTCTTGGACAGCTGAGTAACTTCAGTGATAGGTTCTATCTCATAAAGTGGGCCTTAAATACAGTCAGAGATTAGTTGGTTACTCCCACAACATTTGTGCCACTAGAGCACCAGCATATCATACAGATAGGTCACATTATATATCACAGGATTTGTAGCTGCAATAGTGTGTGCCTTTTTCCTCTAACATGATGCAGAATACCTTTCAATACCATGAATACTTAGTCAGTAGTGGGCGATGGCTCTAGTCAGGTCCCAGCTCAATTTCTCCATTTCCATTTGATAAGTATTATCTTCAACAACAGGGCCTTACCATCAGTTCACGGAGAGCAATCAGTAGCCTTGGCAATCACATGAGATGTTTGGGGGTTTCCATGGGACCCCTTAGGCCAACAACTCAACTAGATGTAACCCATTACCATTACTGGAGGTTTCACATAGTGACGTACGATGTCTAGTTGGGGCATTGTCTCACTCATTATTTGGTGACTCCATTTAGATTTCTTTCATATATGTATATATTTTAAGAAGCTTTTATAAGTAGGATTCCATGTGACCCCTCAAATGGCCCTTAGTGACAGTAATCCTTTCCCATATTCTCTTCCTTGCCCCTTTTACTCCCCATTCCATATTTAGTCCTCCTACTCCAGGACTGGTGACCATGTCAGAAGACCAGCAGGGGACAATTGACTTCAGGGGATCAGACCCACCAGGAAACAAACCTCTGTTGGGGGAATATCAGATAGGCAAGGCCCAGAGGGCTTCAGCTCCAGAATGTCTCTTAATACAGTTATGTCTTTATATGTTTGCTGCTGCCATTTTTCTTTGCTATCTGGCATGGTGTGAATGGGCCCTTAATGTAGTCTTGGAAATAACCAGTTCTACTGGACATGTTTACCTGTGGATTATTATGAAGATAATTACCTCCGAAGCTGTACTGTTTAACTAAAGCAATGATTTTATATGATAGTAGTGTCAGTTTAAATAGAATTTTGATGATTGAGGGTTTTATAAACATATCATGGGATTATGATAGAGGTTAGTTTAGTGGGAAAATTAACATAGGTAATGGTAGGATAAAATGTTGCCCCTGCCTCTGATAAAGCAAAGGCTTCAGAGGATAAAAAATAAAAAAAAAGGAACTGTCACACAAAATTAGTTTCTTTTGAGGAGCTGTACACAATGTGGGTGAGTCCTAGAAGCCCAGCTTGGTTAAATTCTTTTAATCTTAAAGTTGAGAGATATGTTCAGAGGTTTCAGAGTGCATCACAGCTGAAACAAAGCTTTAAAAAGTAACTTAAGATTAGATTGATATGTTTTTGTGAATAACTTTGAGGTTAAAAACCCAAGAAAGACAACTCTTTCTTTAAAAAGGCAGAGTTGAGTGACGGACTTGGACAGGGAACAAGAACAAAGCAGCCCAATTATTACTAACGGATATGTCTTTCTTGCTAGGATAGGTTGGTGATCAAAGCTAATGATGAATTTCTCATACCCATTTCTGCTCTTTGCTTCCTCATATAAAAAAACCGTTGAGTGGATATTCACCTAAAGATTTAAAGTAGAGATGACTGATTATTTTTCATATATAAAAGTTTAGATTTGTGATTCTTCTAAGATTTCTTGTAAGGTTATGTTTTGAGATAAATAATAAAATGATTGGTTTTTTCTTTGTAACCACAAAATGCAGCAAAAGAGGATGAGAAAAATATTTTGCTTGCTCACACTCTGTTAATCTATAACAAGTTGCTTGGACATGAATGTATGTGGGTTCTTGTTTTTCACCTGCATTACATAAAATGTTTAATCATGTGAGGGATATGGAAAACATGCTGTGTTTACTTGTTTTCATTGTAATCATTCACTTGAAAAATGGAATGTAATTTTGTATTGCTTGAAAGATTTTGCTGAAGTATATAAGCTGTAAGGGGAAAAAAAGTTAAAAGGAAAACATCAAGAATAGAGTAAAGAAACAAGTGGAACAGAAGACGATAGAAAAACCCTAATAGCGTGTGTGTGACTGTGTGTGTTCTCCCTCTCTTGCTGGCCCCAGAGAGTTAAGTTTCACTCCCTCAGACAGAAAAGCCCAGCTCTGTCGACTCCGCAGGCTCCCCTCAAGTACTGTGCTACTGGAGGCTGATCCTCACAGTTGCAAAACTTCAGTCTGCCCCTGCATAACTATATTCTATGTCCCTTTCCTCAGGAGATCCTTCCCTCTCCCCATACTGTATACCTCACCTCTGTTTTACAGACTGTAGCCTGTTTATTGAAGACTTAACACTGACATCACATATGAGTGAATATATACCATATTTGTCTTTTGAGGTTTTAGTTACCTCTCTCGGGATGGTTTTTTTTCCCTACTTCCATCCACCTGAGAATTTCATAATGTACATACATACACACACACACACACACAACCAGCACCATTTGTTGAAGACGCTAACTTTTGTCCAATGAGTATATTTTGCTTCCTTGTCAAAACTCACGTGTTCATAGGTATATAGACGTATGTCTGGGTCTTTGATTCAATTCTGTTGATTCCTGTGTCTGTTTTTATGCCAATACTATGTTGTTTTTATTACTATAGTTCTATAGCACAACTTGAAATCTGGGGAGGTGATATCTCCAGCTGTTCTTTTATTATTCAGGATTGTTTTGGCTATCCTAGGTTGTGTGTGTGTGTATGTATGTATGTACATTATATATAATAATATATAATTATATAATATATATTATTTTTCCACACACATCATAATTTTTAACTTCATAAGTGAAAAATAATCTTTCCAATTTCTGTGAAGAATTGTGTTATAATTTTGATGGGGATTGAATTGATTGCTTTTAGTAGGATGGCCATTTTTGCTATATCAATCCCACCTATCCTATCAGTATGGGAGATCTTACCCTCTTCTAATGTCATCTTCAATATCCTTCTTCAGTGTCTTTAAAGTTTTTATTACACAAGTTTTTTACCTGATTGATTGGAGTGATTTCAAGATTTTTTTTGAGATTATTATGAAAGGTATTGTTTCCATGATATCTTTGTCTATCATTTGATATATAGGAAGGCTACTGATTTTTCTGCATTAATTTTGTATCCTGATACTTTACTGGAAGTGTTGATCAGCTGCAGGAGTTTCCTGGTGGAGTTTAACCTTTATGTATAAAATCATATCATCTTTAAATGCTCTTCTTCTTGTCCTACTTGTTTGTACTTGATCACCTTCAGTTGTCTTATTTCTCGAGCTAAGAGCTCTATTATATATTGAATTTATACAGCAAGAGTGGACATCCTTGTCTTGTTCCTCATTTGAGTGGAAACAGTTTTTCTATGTTTAGGTTGATATTGGCTGAGGGCTTGCTGTAAATCACCTTTATTCTGTTGAGGCATATCTCTTGTACCCAGCAGTGAAACAATCCTTTTCTATGCTATGAATAGGTATTACTCTCATTGGTTAATAAAAATCTGACAGGCCGGTGGCTGGGCAGGAAGTTAGGCAGGAAAGCCAAACTGAGAATGATGGAAAGAAGAAGGGTATAGTCAAGAGATGCCAGTCAGCCACCCAGGAAGCAAGACATGCTAGAAAGCCACAAACCACATGACAATACACAGATTAATAGAAATGGGTTAAATTGAATGTAAGAGTTAGCTAGTAACAAGCCTGAGCTATCGCCTGAGCGAATAGGTAATATTAAACCTCTATTCAGTTATTTGGGACTAGACAGTCAGGATAGAAAATGTTTAATTATACTATCCATAGTCTCTCTAGACTCTCTAGTATCTCCAAATTCTCTTGCAGAGAATTTTGTCATGAAAGGATGTTGGATTTGATAAAGGTTTTTTGCATCTAGTGAGATTGTCGAGTGTATGTGTGTATGCGTGTGTTTGGTCTATCTATGTGGTGGATTGTTTATCAATTTATGTATGTTGAACCCCCATCCCTTATCTCTGGGATGAAAGTCAACTTGATCATGGCAAATGATCTTTTTGATGTGTTCTTGGATTTGGTTTGAAAGTATTTTAAGAATTTTTGCATCTATGTTCATAAGGGAAATTAGTCTGTAATTCTCTTTCTTTGTTGAGTTTTTTGTAGTTTAGGTATTAGGGTAACTGTGGCCTCATAAAAAAAACAGGCAGTGTTCCTTTAGTTCTTATTTTGCAGAATAATTTAATGAGTACTGGTGTTAATTCTTCCTTGGAGGTCTTGTAGAATTCTGTGCTAAAACCATCTGACCCTGGGCTTATTTTGGTTGGGATTCTTTTAATTACTGTTTCTACTTCACTGGGGGTCATCGGTCTATCTAAATTGCTTTTCTGATCTTGATTTAATTTGGTAAGTCATATATATCAAGAAATTTATCCATTTCTTTTAGGTTTTCCAGTTTGGGTGGAGTACATGGATTTTTGGAAGTGTGTCCTCATGATTCTCTGGATTTCCTCATTTTCTTTTATTATGTCTTCTCTAATTTTATTAATTATGTTCATCTCTGATTTTGTGGATTTGAATCTTCTGGTTTTTAGTAAATTTGGCTAGGAGTTTGACAATCATTTTGATTATTCATTTTATTGATTCTTTGTTTTATTTTTGTGGCTGTTTCTACTGATTTCAGTCCTGAATTTATTTCTTGCCATCTACTTTTTTGGGGGTATTATTTTTCTTGTTTTCCTAGAGCTTTCAGGTGTGCTATTAAGTTACTAGCATGAGAGCTCTCCGTGTTTTTAATATAGGCATTTAGTGTTATGAACTTGACTCTTAGAATTGCTTTGTGTCTAACAGTTTTGGGTATGTTGTATTTTCATTTTCATTCAGTTATAAAGCCTTTAATTTCATTTCTGTCTTGACTCATTTTTCATTCAGTTTCCATAGTTTTACGAACTCTCTCCTGTTTCTGTTGTTGATATCCAGCTTTAACCCATGGTAGTCTGAAAGGATCCAGGGTGTTATTTCAATTGTCTTATATCTGTTGAGACTTGCTTTGGGTCCAAGTTATATGGTCAGTTTTGGGAAAAGTTCCATAAGGTGCTGAGAAGAAGGTATATTCTTTTGTGTCTGGATGAAAATGTTCTATAAATATCTTCTAGGTCCATTTGATTTATGATGTCATTTAGTTCCAGTGTTTCCTTGTTTTGTTTCTGTCTGGATGGCCTATGTATTGGCAAGAGTAGGGCACTGAAGTCATCCACTATCACTGTGTGAGGGTCAATATGAGCTTTTAGCTGTAGTAGTGTTTCTTTATGAACTTGGGTGCGCTTGTATTTGGTGCATAAGTGTTTAGAATTGCAGTATCTTCTTAGTGGATTTTTCCATTGATGAGTATTTAGTCCCTCCCTATCTCTTCTGATTAGTTGTGGCTTGAAGTCTATTTTGTCAGATGATAACTACACGAGCTTGCTTCTTGGCTCCATTTGCTTGGAGTACTTTTTCTCATCCTTTTACCTGAGATGATATCTATCCTTGGTGGTAAAATGTGTTTCTTGGGTGCATCTGAAAGATGGATCCTGTTTTCTAATTCAGTCTGTTAGTCTGTGTCTTTTTATTGTGTAATTGGGACCATTAATACTGAGAATTATCAGTGAGCAGTGTTTATTGATTCCTGTTATTTTGTTGTTATAGTGGGGTTTTTTAACCTCTCTTTTGGCTTGCTGTTTTGAGATTATTTATTCTTTGTCTCTTCCTAGGTGTATTTAACTGAAGTTTTAGACTAGTTTTCTTCCTAGTGCTTTTTTGTAGAACTAGATCTTGCTTAAATGTGTTTTTATCGTACAATGTTGTTCTTTCTCCAGATATCATGATCAGTATTTTTGCTGGATATGTTAGTCTGGGCTGGCATCTGTGATCTTCTAGAGTTTGCTTTTAAAGTCAGGTATTATTTTAATAGATCTGCCTTTATGTTATTTGGTCTTTTTCCTTTGCAGCTGTTTTTGGTTTTTTTTTTTTTTAAGATTTATTTATTTATTATATATACAGTGTTCTGCCTCCATCCAGAAGAGGGCAGCAGATCATTATAGATAGTTGTGAGCCACCATGTGGTTGCTAGCAATTGAACTCAATACTGCTGGAAGAGCAGTCAATGCTTTCAACTCTCTGAGCCGTCTCTCCAGACCTGCCTTTGCAGCTTTTAATATCCTTCTTTTATTCTTTATGTTTTGTGTTTTGATTGCTATGTGCTATGTGCTATCTCTTCTGGTCCTGCCTGTTTGGTGTTCTGTATGCTTCTTGTACCTTGACAGGCACCCATTCTTTAGATTGGAGACTTTTTAATCTATGATTTTGTTGAAAATATTTTCATTGCCTTTGACCAGGGTTTATTATCCTTCTTTTATTCCTATTATTCTTAGATTTGGTCTTTTCATAATGTCCCAGATTTCCTGGATATTTTGTGCCTGGATTTTTTTTAGGTTTAATATTTTCTTTTATTGAGAACATTCTGCTCTGTCATCGACACCTGATATTCTCTCTTCCATGCTTTATAAACCTTTGGTGAAGTTTTGAAGTTTTCATTTGTCATCCTAAATTTTTCATTTCCAGTTTTATTTGAAGGACCTTGGACATATTCATAATTTTAAGTTTGAAGTCTTTGTCTTGTGCTTCAGCTAGATTAAATTTATCGGAGTCTACTGTAGTAGAGTTACTGTGCCCTGATAGAGGCATATTGTCTTGGCTATTTATGTTTTGTGTTTTTGTGTTGAGGTCTGGGCATCTGGAGTTAGGATAACTGAGGTGTTTCTAGCTGTTAATGTCTGGTCTTGTCTTTGTTGAGTGGGTGTCCACACTCTGGTTAATGTTGCCCTCTCAGGATCATAGGCAAGTGAGGTAGCTGTGTTGTCCACTATGTAAAGAATGCTTCTGCACTTTGGTGGGTGGCAGAGAAAAACAGAGATGGGCAAGGAGAAAGAATTAGGGGGATCTAGTCCACACAAAGACGCAGGCTCCCCAGGGAGTGGAGTTGTGGTGAGAGGAGGGACTTCTGAAAGTAGGCCGAAGTAGGACAAAGAATGAGTCTGGACAGACAGGGATGAAAGGTCTGGGGACCTAGGTGTGTACCAAGGGGTGGAGTCTTCTGTGGATGGGGTTGGAGGGGAGGGTTGGCAACCACAAGCCGGGCTGGGGATGAAACTGGAGAGATCATAATAGGAAGGACAGGAAGGGTAGTGAAAACCCTCTACCCAGTTCCAACCCTGGGATCCACTGGAGGGTCCCTGGTAGGAAATGTTTCTAGGTGTCAGTGACTGGCACAAAGCAATAGAGATGGGCTAGAAGGAAAGCTGAGAGGGTCCACAGGAAGGAGCTAAGCCAGGTCTTCTGGAATATATCTTGGCATAGCAAGGCTTGACAAACCTATGGCCAAACTACACTAGATGGGGAAAACAAAAAGCACATCCCTAAAATCAGGGGCAGCTTTCTGCTCTTTCCACTCTTTACTCAAAACAGTGCTTTAAGTCTCAGCCAAAGCAGGGGTCTTTATTTATGATTCCATACATAAAGGGCCCTAAAGACTCCACAAGAATGTTCTGCAAAGTGGATAGATCTAGAAAACATCATATTGAGTGAGGTAACCCAGACCCAGAAAGACAATTATCATCACATGCACTCACTCATAAGAGGTTTTTAAACATAAAGCAAAGAAAACCAGCCTACAAATCACAATCCCAGAGAACCTAGACAACAATGAAGACCCTAAGAGAGACATACATAGATCTAATCTACAAGGGAAATAGAAAAAGACAAGATCTCCTGAGTAAATTGGGAGCATGGGGACCTTGGGGGAGAGTTTAAGGGAGGGGAGAGGCAGGGAAGGGAGCAGAGAAAAATGTAGAGCTCAATAAAAATCAATAAATAAATAGAAAAGGAGAATGTTCTGCAAAGTGGCATATAACATACAAAAATCAGTTTCCCTTATGGCAATGAAATCTATGCTGAGAAATAAATCAGGAAAATAAACCCATTCACAATTGCCTTTAATAAAAATGAAACAATACCTTGGAATAAATCTAACGAAGAAAGTGAAATTCCTCTAGAATGAACTCTAAAACAGTGAAGAAAATATAGCAGACAGATCTCATGGCTCCCAATATCATGGCTCTATAAAGCCAAGTCTGTGAAAACAGCTACTATATCCAAGCAGGTTCAGTTCAATGCAAGCCTCAATTAAAATGCCAAAGGCATTCTTCACAAAGATATTTTAAACAGTATTAAAATGCATATGAAGGCAAAACAGAGAAAAGATGCCCAAGGCAACTGTGAGTAAAAGGAACAAGGTTAGAGCCATTGCCATACCTGATTTCAAGCCGTGAGTCCTAGTGACGAAAACAACATGGTATTGGCACAAACACAAGACACGCAGACCAACAGAATGGAAAAGAGAACTCAGGGCCCGGTGAGATGGCTCAGTAGGAAAAGGCACTTGCTGTCAAGCCTAATGACCCAGGTTCAATCTCTGGGGCCCACATGGTGGAAGGAGAGATCCAATTCCACACATTATAGTGCCTGCCAACACACATACACAGTCTTAGGGCTTGCTATTGCTGTGAAGAGACACCGTGAGCACAGCAACTCTTATAAAGGAACCGTTTGAGGGTGGCTCGGTTACAGTTTCAGAGGTTCAGTCCGTTATGATCAGGAAGGGGAGCGTGGCAGCGTACAGGCAGCTGCAGTGCTGGAGCTGAGAGTCGACTGACACCCTGGGAGGTATCCTGAGCCTAAGAAACCTCAAAGCCTGTTCCCACCGTGGCTTCCTCTCACAAGTCCACACCCCTTCCAACAGACGTGCCTCCTAACAGTGCCACTCCCTATGCAGTTTTGAGGGTCAAATACATTCAAACTATCACACACAATAAATTTAATAAAAAATTTTTAAAGAACCTAATTGTAAGCCCACACAGCTACAGGTACCTGATTTTCTCAAAGACAAAAATGTATATTGGAGAAAAGATATTTTCAACAAATAATGGAGAACTGGATGAGCTCACACAGAAAAATGAAAGTTTTTCTACACAAAAATCAACTTTACATAGTCCAAAGGTTTTTTGTTTGTTTGTTTGTTTTGTTTTTGTTTTGTTTTGTTTTTTGATTTTCAAAACAGGGTTTCTCCATATAGCTTTTGGTTCCTGTCCTGAAACTACCTCTTCTAGACCAGGCTGGCCTCAAACTCACAGAGATCCGCCTGCCTCTGCCTCCCGAGTGCTGGGATTAAAATAATTACTCATGTATGGATGTTTTGCCTGTGTGTACGAATGTATACCATGTGCATGCCTGGTGCACACAGAGGTCAGAAGAGGGCATTGGATCCCCTGAAACTGAAGTTACAGATAGTCGTGAGCCACCATGTGGATGGTGGGAATTGAACCTGGTCCTCTACAAGAACTAGTGTTCTTAGTTTCTGAACCATCTCTCCAACCCCAATGGATCAAAGATTTTAATGTAAGACCGTACATAAACTCAGAATGTATTCAAAGGAAGAGTAGGCAACACACTTCAAGATCCAGGCACAGGAAGAACTTTATGACTAGAACTCCAGTTGCTCAGGGAAATAATTGACAAATGACACATCATGAAATTACAGAGCTCTTGTACAGATTTTTAAAAAGTGAAGAGACAGTTACAGAATAGGAGAAAACTTCTACTCACTGTAAACATCACAGCTGGGATGGAAAGGGAGCCAGGGAATACCACAAAGTCGCTGTCAGCAGAGCAGCTTGCAGCCCCGCCCCAGGGAAAGGTTTCCCCAGTGTCACAGCTCTGCTCTAGCAGGGGAGGGTTTCCCCAGCGAAGCTGTAACAGTTCTGCTCAGGTCCCCTGGATGTAACAGCTCTGCCCAGCCTGTGGGAGGATTCCTCAGCGAAAGTGTTACAGTTCTGTTCTGCTCGGCTCTGGGGGAAGCTGCTGCTCCGTTCCTTCTACTCCCATGAAAGTTATTATTGCTCTGCTTCATTCCAGTGAAAGGAGACCTCACCCAAACCTCACTCAAGGGATTTATTGGGAGGGAAGAATCCAGGAGGGTGGCTGCCTCTGCCAGGGTGGAAAAAAGCAGCTCCTGACTGAACAGGCACAGGGCTTACATAGGGCTTCTTAGGGCTGGGGTTTATCCCGGGTGAAGATTTTCAGGGTGGGAATTGGTTGGATTTCGATTCCCGAGTTTGGATAACTCAAGAGATTGACTGGATTTCGTGCTCAGGGATTGGTTGATTTTTGTGCTGAGTTGGTGAGGGACAAAGTGTGTTTCTTTGGCTCTGGTTACAAAGCAAAAACGTGTTTCTCTCACTGGCCTTTTTGGCTTTTGGCTCTGGTTTCAGGGCCAATGAATTGGCTCTGGTCTCAGGGTCAGGGTGTGTTTCTTTGGCCTGGTTTCAGGGTCAGGGTGTGTCTCTTTGACTGGCCCTTTTACCCTATACTCACGATATATCTAGCAAGGGATTAAGATCTAGAGCATATAAAGAACTCAAAAAACTAGAGGCAGGGAGTGGTGTCATACACCTTTAATCCCAGCACTTGGGAGGCAGAGTCAAGATCTCTGTGAGTTTCAGGCAAGCTGGGGCTACACAGTGACAGGGTCTCACTATCTAAGGCAGTAAGAGTAATGGTGTTGCAGTCATGAGCTCACAGCAGCTATGGCTGCCTGCGCCAGTCATGTACAAGTCTGAGCTTATCAACAGTCAGTCATGGATAGGGTCCTACCTGTCCCAGATGAACTTTGAGCTACTGGTAGATTCTGAGAGAATTGGCTCCAGTTGAGTATCTGTGGTAAGCCCACTAGGATCTAATGTATAGCTCTATACCCATGACCACTCAGACAGCCCTGCATAAACTCTGTACTCAACAAACAAAACAAAAAATGAACATGGGAAAGGGATCTGTAGGGATGGGAGATGACAGGAGACAAGGAGTTTAAAGAATAATCAGAATGCTTTATATACATGTCAAATAACAAATTCAATTAAGTGGGCTAATAAAATGAGCAGACAATTCTCAAAAACAGACATACAAATGCTCAATAAAAACTGGGGAGTGGGTACATGATTCAGTAACTAAGAACAGTTCCTCCTTTTGTAGCGGGTAAAAACGGTTCGATTCCCAGCACTCACGCTGCAGCTAACAACTGTCTTATTCTAGTTCCGGGGGATCTGCCTCCTTTTTCTGGCCTCTGAGAGCAGTGCATACACATGGTATACATGCACACATGCACATAAGACTAATATAAATATTTTAAAAACTATAACAAATATTCAACTTCACTACCTATCAGAGAAGTCCAAATTAACTGCATTAAGATTTTTAGCTGACTTTATTAATCATCAAGAACAGAATTACAAGAGCTGAAATGGTTGCTCAGTGCATAAAGAATTTGAGTTCAGGGGCTGGAGAGGTGGCTCAGCGGTTAAGAGCATTGCCTGCTCTTTCAAAGGTCCTGAGTTCAATTCCCAGCAACCACATGGTGGCTCACAACCATCTGTAATGAGGTCTGGTGCCCTCTTCTGGCCTTCAGGCACACACACAGAAAGAATATTGCATACATAATAAATAAATAACTATAAAAAAAAGAATTTGAGTTCAAATCCCCACAAATCACATAAAAGTCAAGTGCAGTAGTGGGTCTGTAATCCCAGGGCTCTTGTGGGAAGATGAGAGGCAGACACAAAAGAATCCCTAGAAGCTCACAGGTCAGCTACGCTAGTGTTCGCTGCAGCAAACAACAGAGACCCTGTTTCAAAAAAAAAAAAAAAAAAAAGGTGGAAAGCAAGACCCAACATGTGAAGTTTTCCTCTCACATCCATGAATGCATCCACACTCATACATGTAAAAGCATATGCCTACACATCATACACACCAAAAAGAAAAGAAAAGGAAGACGAAGAGATGGAGGAGAATAAAGAAGAAAAGAAGGGGCTGAGAGTCGTTCTGAGGATAAGAGTCCTTACAGAAGACTCAGATTCGGTTCCCAAAACTCAAGTGGCAACTCAAAACTATCCGAATCCCACTTCCAGAGGACTCAATGCTCTCTTCTGTTTGCATGGGCACCAGGTATGCACACACACACACACACACACACACACACACACACAGAGGCATGTAAAACTCACATACACATAACAAAACTAAATCTTAAGCAAGCGAGGAAGGAAGGAAGGAAGGAAGGAAGGAAGGAAGGAAGGAAGGAAGGAAAGTCAATTCAGGCAGTTGGTGCACATCTTTAATCCCAGCACCTGGGGCAGAGAGGCAGAGGTCTGTAAATTCAAGGCCTGATCTGCATCGTGCCTTCCAGATGAGCCAGGGCTACATAGTGAAACACTGTGTGTGTGTGTGTGTGTGTGTGTGTGTGTGTGTGTGTGTGAGAGAGAGAGAGAGAGAGAGAGAGAGAGAGAGAGAGAGAGAGAGAAACAGGGGCAGAGAGACAGAAAGACAAAGAAGGGAAAAAACACTGTGTGAAGAAGGAGAGAGATTGATACTTATTTAAGCTGGTAGGGGTGTGAACAAGTCCTGTGACCATGGAATCAGTATGAAAGTTTCTCAAAATAAAAGCATAATACCATATGTCCTGTATCACTCCTGAGTATTTACCCAAAAGGCTTTCCATTAAGATATCACAGAAATACTTGACAGATATCAGTGTTTACTCCAGCACAACTCACAATAGCTAAGTTAGGGAACCAACCTAGGTGTCCAAGAAAGGAACACAAAAGAAAATATGGCATAAATACATAAAAAAATTATTTAACCACAAAAAGAAAAAGCTATGTTGTTTATAGGGAAAAGGATGCAACCTGAAAAGATTGTACAAAGTGAATTAAGCAAAATACAATTTACTGTAGGTCTTCCCACTTTAGACAATCTAGTTAAGAAAAACCCTCACAGGAGTGCCCAGTGTCTTGCCTTTTGGTGGATTCCAGATCCAGTCATAGTGACCACCAAGATCAACCACCATGGTGTATATAGCAGAAATAGAAGAGAAACTGTCTAGGTAGCAAAGGGCAATGGGTACACAAGAGAAGGGGAGAGAGTGTGAGTGCTCAAAATATATTACATGCCAGCATGAAATGTCCTTATGAAACCTGAAAGAGTGAATATACACCAGAAAACAAGCAACAACAACAAAAAAAAAAAAGCAGCTGGGCATGGTTGTCCACATCTAAAGGTTTTGGCAGGCAAATCCATTTTGAGTTTGAGACCAGACTGGTCTACATAGTGAATTTCAGGCCAACCAGGAGAGCAATGAGACCCATCTCAAAACAAAACAAAACAAAATTCAATGAAAAATAGGGTCCAATACGATGACTTGGTGAGTAGAGTCAGGGAACCAAGACCTGAGTTCAATCCCAGGATCCACATGGTTGCAATAGAAAACTCCTGAAATGTGTCCTACACACACACATTCACACACTGTGCACCCACAGAGACGAGCTGTGTACATACACACAAATAATGTCTGAAATATAAAGGAAATAAAAGAAGCAGAGAGCTTACAAGCGGCGCTAACCTAAAACAATTCAGGAATGTTAGAAATGTTTCCTAGAGCATGTGCTAAGGAATAAGTTCCAGGTGACCAAACAGGACTGGAAAAATGGTCAACATAAAGTCAAAGGGCCCCATTCATGAATGAGCACCCCACAAACATTTATCCTTTGCTCTTTGACTGGTTGGTTTCTTCATTCACGTACAAAGGACCTTCTCTCGTGAGGCCTGAGAGCTATACTAAACCAATGAGTAGAAAAATACAAATATAGAGGCTGCTTGACACGACGTCCATTTAGCAGAATGATGGAACTAGGCTCAGCTCCTCCTTCTGAAACTCAGGGACCATCTCGGAATTAGTGTCAGAGCATATCAGGGTCTTCTGGACACAAGACTCCTACACACATGAACTCCCAGAAGCTGCACTTGGCTGCAAAGTATCAAGCCAGCCACCATTACAGGAGATGGGAGAGTCTCAGAGGCCCCCACCTCTGGCTAAAGATATTGAGTCAATGGATTCTTAGAGTGGAAGAGTCCCATTTCTCTAAAGATGTGGTCCCTGGCAGGTCAACTATGACCCAGTGATGGCCCCATAACTTCAAGTAGGTAAACAATACAAACTGAACTCAGCAGGTTATTAAGGAAGAAAAAGAGTACATGAAATTAACATGGGGGAGGGTAGTAGGTGGTGTAACATGAGGGGCCTGCTCATTGGGGTTTCTGTCCCACCGGGTACCCCACAGCCAGCAAGCCCCAAAGAAAATCACACAGAGATCTCCATAAGTTATAAAACTGATTGGCCCATTAGCTCAGGCTACTTATTAGCTCTTGTAGCTTAAGGAATTGGCAAAATAGGGAGTTAATATAATCAAAATATGCTGCTTGTATGTAAGAAATAATCAAAGAATTACTAAAATAACATATTTTTAAAATAGTGAGAATTGGGCTGGAGCAGTGGCACAGCAGTTAAGAGCACTGCCTATTCTTCCAAATGTCCTGAATTCAATTCCCAGGAACTACATGGTGGCTCACAACCATCTGTAATGAGATCTGGTGTGCTCTTGAGGAAGAGACCTTGTCAGCTGTCCTCATCAACTTAAACCATGAAACCCAATACGGACAAGTTCAACAAAACTGCCATATACCAGCTTCCCATGCATGCATCAGCATTGTCTGGGAATAAATTTTGTTTTCATTCATTCAAGTATATTTTATGTATAATGCCAAGATTAAAAGATAGGGATCACCAGGCCTGGTGATACATGCTGATGTGAGATTCCCCTCTGTATGCTGTGAATATCATTGGTTAATAAAGAAACTGTCTTGGGCCTGTGCAGAGAAGAATAGAGGTAGGTGGGAAAAACTAAACTGAATGCTGGGAGAAGGAAGGCAGAGTCAGGGGAGAAGTCATGGAGCCACTGGCAGAGACAGGCATGCAGGAACCCTGCCAGTAGGCCACAAGCCTCATGGTAAAATATAAAATAATGGAAATGGGTTAAATTAAGATGTAAAAGCTAGCCATTAAGAAGTTAGAGCTAACAGGCCAAGCAGTGATTTAATTAATACAGTTTCTGTGTGGTTATTTCAGGAGTCTGGGCCACCAGGAAAACAAACAAGTGGCCTTCTTACAACAACACACCTTTAATCTCAGTATTCAGAAGGCCGAGGCAGATGGATCTCTGTGAGTTACAAGCCTATTTGATCTATACATTGATGTGGGATTCCCCTCTGTATGCTGTTAATATGTTTTATTACCAATGGTAAATAAGGAAACTGCTTTGGCCTATGGCAGGGCAGAATAGAGCTAAGCAGGAAAACTAAACTGAATGCTGAGAGAAAGTAGGCAGAATCAGTCAGATGCCATGTAGCTGCCAAAGGAGGATACTAGAACCTTACCAGTAAGTCAAAGCCTCATGGAGATACACAAATAGAAATGGGTTGATTTAAGAAATAAGAACTTGCTAGGAATACACTAGAGCCATTGGTCAAACAGTGTTGTAATTAATACAGTTTCTGTGTGATTATTCGGGTCTGGGTGGCCAGGAAATCAATGCACAGTCTTTGTTTACAATACAGTGAGGTCCAGGCCAGCTAGGGCTACACAGTGAGACCCTGTTTCAAAAACAACACACAAAAAAAATAAAAACAAACAAAAGAGGGGATTGGAAAGGTCATTCAGCTATTAGGAATACTGGCTGCTTTTCCAAAGGACCCAGATTTGTTTTCTAGCACCCACAGAGCAGCTCACATTTCTACACCCAGTTCCAGGGACTCCAATACCTTCTTCTGGCCTCAATGTGGATCAGGTATGCACATGGTAAACAAATACACATGCAGACAAAACAATACATATAACATAAATTAAAAACCAAACAACAACAAAGAACATAGGGATCTTTGTGAGTGAACATAGATGTTCCATGGCCTGGGAGTGTAGAGATAATCCTCTTATTACATAGCAACTTCCCCTCTCCAGGAAGGAGGAAGGAGGCTCTCAAGACTTAGGAAATAAAAAAAAAAAAGTCCCAAGTCTGGAAACGCTGGAACTGAACAAGCCTTGCCAGGGTTCCTCCCCCAAGGGATACTGCAACACTTGCTGCCAAACAGAGAGGAAAGGCTCTGACCCACATAGTCCATGTTCTGCTGCCTGCTAGTCCTGCGGAGAGCTCCCCAGCTGCAGCTTTCTGGAGTCTTCACCCATCCTGGGGTGTTGCTCCCGGTGTCACAGCTGCCTCTGAATCATCCCTGCTCCTGTAATATCCAATAAAAAAAACTCATTGGTTCACCAAGCTGTACTTGAGTAGACTTGTTACTTTGGTCTGTCCTGGATTCCCTGTTCGGGGTGAATCGAGTTAGGAAAAGCCTCACTGTGTACTTAGCAATCGACTATAAGTAAAAAAATAGTGTTTCTGATAAAGGTGACTATTCACACGGAGAGCTCAATGGCACATGCCTAAAGCTCCCGCTGTGTCGAAGGCTGAGACAAAAGGATCACTTGAGACCAGGATTCCAGCCTACAGAACATAGACCCTATCTCAAAACAATAAATAAAAATTAAATGTGTTGGGGATGTGGTTCCGTTGGTATAATGCTTGCCTAACATGCAAGAAACCTGAGTTCAAGCCCCAACACCACATAAAACTTGCATGGTAGCATTGCAGGCAATAAAAACACTTAGGAGGTAGAGGTGGGAGGATCACAAGTCCAAGGGGATACTTGGCTAGTGAACCTATGATCATCCCAAGATGAACCTGTCGTCCCCCGGCAAAAAAAAAAAAAGCTACCTTTTTGTGGTATTTGGGGATGAAAACTTTGATCTCACACGTTTAGCAAGCTTTCTATCGTTGAATTACATTGTCAGATTCCCCAAAATTAATTCTATCAACTAAAAATGAACATTGAGAGGGCTAAAGAGATGGCTCCGTGGTTGAGTACTTGCCGCTACTCCAAAGGACCTAAGTCTGGTTCACAGAAGCCATGAAAGGTGGCTCACAGCAGCAGGTTCTTCCAATGCCAGAGGATCTCATTCTTCCGGCTTCGTCAGGGGACACACACATATACACACAAATGGAACTAGAAAATCTTTTAAATTTAATAAATATAAATAAAAATAAAAATTTAAATTCTTTTCAAAATAGGTTTGCTGCACTTAGAGGCCAAAAGAGGCATTGGGTACCCTAGAGTTGGAGTTGGAGTTGGCAGTGAGATGTTGGTGCTGGGAAGTGAACTCAGGTCCTCCGCAAAAGCAGTTCTCTACCTTAACTCCTGACCCATCTGTGCTGGGAAGTGAACTCAGGTCCTCTGCAAGAGCAGTTCTCTATCTTAACTCCTGACCCATCTGTGCAGGTACCCCTTCCCTTTTGAGACACGGTTCTGAGGCTGTCCTCAAAATCGGTACGTAAATGAGGATGACCTTGAACTTCTTGCCTCCCTGCCTTCGTCTCCCATGTGCTAGGGACCCCAGGTGCTTACTAAGACATCTCTTTTATAAAAGCGCTGAGGATCCAGTCCAGGGCTTCATGCACTCTAGGCAGGCACTCCTCAACTGAGCTACATCGTCAGCAGGAGGTTGATTTCACCTTGATGCTCTTCAGTAGAAGCCCAGCACACAAACTGGCTGTAGGATTTTTTTATGGGGGAAGGGAATACAGGAATGTAAAGGAGGAGGAGGAATACATTAGATTCATTTTTACCACCCAAGTTTTTCAGAATAGTTTAGGAGATTTTCTTTCTTTCTTTTCTTTTTTTTTTTTTTTTTTTGAGACAAGGTTTCTCTGTAGCTTTGGAGCCTGTCCTGGAACTAGCTCTTGTAGACCAGGTTAGTCTCGAACTCACAGAGATCCGCCCACCTCTGCCTCCCAAGTGCTGGGATTAAAGGAGTGCACCACCACTGCCCGGCTAGGAGATTTTGGAGCCTGTCCTGGAACTAGCTCTTGTAGACCAGGCTGGTCTCGAACTCACAGAGATCCGCCTGCCTCTGCCTCCCGAGTGCTGGGATTAAAGGCGTGCGCCACCACCGCCCGGCTAGGAGATTTTCTTAACAGCTTCAAAATTTTAATGAGTGCAATAAGAGGGAGATAAGATAAGAGGGAGAGAGTATAGATACAGATAAGTGTGAGCCAGACATCCTGGTACACAGCAGCAATCCCTGCTCTCTGGAAGCTCAGGTAGGAAGCCCTGAGTTTGGTGCCGATCGAGGTTGCACAGTGAGCTGGAGGCCAGCATGGGCTGTGGTGAGACCCTGTCTCAAAAAGAAAATAAATCAAAAATTTGAAAGACCAGGTAAATGTCAACTATACTCCCACAATCAAATAGAATCCCTAAATATATTAAAAGTTAAGATCCCAGACCTTATAAATCCTGACCTTCCCTATTATAAATAGATTCCCCTCTGTTTCCCCTCCTATCTCCCCATCTTCAGCTACCATGCTGGATTTGTTTTGTAACCTAGACTGCTCTAGAACTAACTCATTCCGTGAATCAGGAGGTCCTTACAGCTCTCAGCAGTCTTCCTACCTCAGCCTCAGCCTCAGCCAGCATTGGAATCCCAGAGGCAAACCACCATCCCTGCTGAACCTATGATGTCACCTTTCCTTCTATGACACATCCTTCCCTGCTCCACCCTATCCAAGACTCAACCCCACATCCTAAAGTAATCCATTTAATAAGTCTTGCCCACTTTCAATGACGGTCCATACACGGTCTTTGCCCTCACTTACTTATTAAAAGAATCTAGTCTCGGTGGTGAATGGGAGGGAGGTAGAGGTGGGACAACCGGGAGTTCAAGGGCACCCTCTGTTACATTGAAAAGTTCAAGACCATTCTGGTCTACTGGAAAGTCTGTCTCAGAAATAAAGAAGGAAGCGGGAGGAAGAAGAAGTGGAGGAGGAGGAGGTGGCAAAAAATCACGGGTCCATTCATTCACCTTCAAACATTTACAAACAACCCTCAGGTGAGCGGCTCCCGACCAGACCCCCCCTCATGTCCCCCTGCCCCGCACCCCAGAAGAAGTAATGTTGGAGCAGGTGGAGGATGCAGTCGCAGTTTTGATGTCAGATTCACCCAGCAGGAGTAGCCCGGCCTTGCCACCCAGTCCACCGCCCAGACCCGGGCTCTGAAGATAAGCTTTCCAGTAACGTCCCTTCTAACACCCGGCCCTTGTCTGATCCCGCCTAACCTTGCACTGGGACACGCCCCCTCCATTAGCCCCTCCTCCATTTCATTCAGTCCTTGGCTTCAAGTCCCACTGCCAGGACGCCGAAGTCATTCCCAGTCTCATGATTCCATTGGTCAGATACCATAAGAGTCCGCCCTCCATCAATTTCATTGGCGGATTAAATGTCAATCTTCCTCGTAGCACACCCCCCCCCCCTCCATCTCAACAGTTGCCAGGGCCGAGATTTGAGAGACAGATAATAATGGATGTCTCAGCACCTCTCCTGATTGGGTAGAAATCCAGGCTCTGGGTGGGGCTTAGTACCTCAGCTAAGGGTTGCTCAAGGCCGCAGTCTTCCTTCAGAGGCACACCTCTTGCCCATCACTATTGGAAGTTTACGTGTCGATCAATATCATCTCTTATTTTGAGAGGCAAAATTATGTGTCTATCACAGGTTCTCTCATTTCAATTCGTTCCTCTCCTCAGAAAAACTGTAGCCAGGGCCCACCGCATGAACTGGCTGTGGATTGGTCAGATCTCCTGTCACTCTTCCACTGTGGGCGGAGCCAATAGCCTAAGGGGGCGGTGAATTGGTTGACCGGGCCTCGGGGGGGCGGGGCAGAGGCTCCTGTCAGCGGGTGAAATGGCAGCGGCTGAGCCGGTGACGGCGGCGGTCCCCGGGGGCGGCTGAGTGAAAGGGGCCGGGCCGCGGGGTTTGCGGGACCCCCGAGCAGACGCGACCCCGGGCTGGTGAATCGGACGACGCAGTGCAGAGACGGCGAGGCTCGGCGCGGCGATGGCGGCGCTCTCCGCGCAGGTAGGGCGGCCTCGGGCAGGGCCTCTCCTCCCGGGGGTGTCAGTGCTGCGGGGCCCCGTGGGGAACCCGAGCCAGGAGCGTGACCTGGGGTCGCTTCGCCTCCCGAACCCGCGCTTGGAGTCTCGGCGTTGCCAGCCCTGGACCCTGGAACTCCGGCCTCCGCCCACCCTCGTTTCCGATTCCCCCCTTCCAGGATCACTTCCAGGGCTTCTAAGACCCCATGTCTCTTCCTCGTGACGTCCCCCCGCCACAGGCTCGGGACCCCTGTACATCTTTCCCAAGACCCCTCTCTAAGATCCTGTCCAGAGCTTCCCCATCCCCCCAGTCTGCAGCCCCCCCCCACAACTAGCTTATCCCCTCCAGTCCACAACCCCAGTGCCAAGGCCCCTCCCATCTGTACATCCCGTGCCTTTATGTCCCCCTCACTTGGGTTCCTCTCTTCTGCGTCTGGCCTGCACCCTCATCCTTTCCAAGGAGACCAAGCTCAGAGCCCTGTATTCTTTCCTTCTGACCCGACAGAAACCCATGCCTCGCCTCTTAAATAGGAAGATTCCCAACTGAATCCCCAGACATCAGCTCAACCTGCTCACTTGGCACCCTTCATGGTCAAGGGCACCACTAGAAAAACAATCACTTCTAGGTCTTCTGAGAGGACCACACACTGTTGCTGATCTTGACCCATCTAGATCCCGCTTCCTGAAGAAATGAACACTAAGGACTTCCCAAAAGATAATGCCGAATCCCATCCCTAATAGACACACCCTCCCCACCCATCTTCCTGAGAAACACTCTGAGATACCCCTACACGTACAGAAACCTAGGAGCGCAACACAGATGAAGGCACACGAATGCTCTTCCTCCCTCCCTCTCACTCTCTTTCTACAAACACACACACACACACAGAGGAGAGAGAGAGAGAAGAGAGCTGCTGAGAACTACACACCTTCTTGACCTCCACAACCCAGTACCCTCAACAGGCCTCCTAACTCAGACTAAAAACAAAGATTATGAGGTGATGGCTCTGTCCCCAGCAGCTAGCCTGTCCCCTCCACCCCATTCTCTTTGAGTTGGAACCACACTGATGCTCCACAGAGTGTCAGGGCCTGGAATCTACCTATCACAGATCTTTTCCCCTTGCCTCCATCTCTCCCTGCCTTGCTCTCTCAAAAGGAACCAAGGTCCGTTCCCAAATCTATGGTACACCTCCACCCCCATCATGGGGAGTGAGATGTTCCAGCTGCTCCTGGCCCCAATCCTAAAGTCTGACCAGACTGATGGGACCAGCATCCCTGAGCCTATGGCATCTGCTGGCCTCAGATGATAGAGGCTGTGCTGCCATCCAGGGTGCTTCAAGGCCAATTCCTGACCACCTTTCACCCACCACCAATATTTTGGTCAAAACAACAGCTTTCCCTAGCATTTGGGATCTGCTTGGACCAGGTCAGACCTGCCAGAAGCATATACCTATTTGTTTAAGGAATATTTCAGAAAGAAAAAAAAATATACTGAAGAGGGCTGGAGTAATGAAAAAGGAAGGGGTGCTCTGTTTCCCCCGCCGAGTACACCACCCCCAGCCTGTCTGTCACTGAGCCAAGCTCCCCACATCCCTGGCTCTTTCATGGTTGTATTGCATTGGTTCTTCGCACCCCTTCTGTCCCACAGCTCCTCCATCCTGGGGTCCCACCTGTGGGTTCTCTTTGGGTTTCTGCGGTTTAATGAGGGTGGTTTGGAAGGGATCGAAGGTGGCTTGGCCCTGGCACAAGAGCTGAGACAAGACAGAGAAGCAAGAAGAGATCACAGCCCTGGCTGTAGTTTGTAGAACTGCAGGTGTGAGGAGAATCCAGAACAAACCAGCCCCAACCAAGCATTTAGTATGCCAAGAAAGATTCAGATAAAAAGCCTAGGCTTTCTGGTAGAATATTTACAAGTAAATTCTGCACAGATTTGGAAGAAAAACTCATCTTGGCTCAGAGCCTCAACTTCTCCATCTGGAAAATGGGGGGATAAGGCCTTAGAATAGTATTCAGTGCTACAAGGGAGCCAGTGAGGTTAGGGTGTGGCCTGGTGTGCTTCCTGGGAGCAATGTAAAAGGGAACAGTAAACAATGTAAAAGCAGAACAGACCCCAAATACAGCTGTTGAAGTTGGTAGCATCACTGGCTCTGAGGATCCCTGTCCTCAGTGGATAAGAACCATATCTGAAGGTCTTAGCCATCTTGAAGGAAGCTGGCTCAAAGAATGAAGGGAAAAGGTGGTCTGTTGCGGGACTTGTAGTCATACAGGGGTCTCCTGGAAGGACTGGGGACATGGGAACTATTGGCCAGCCATCCTGATGCCCCACATAGAACCCTGAGCATGGGCTAGAAGTTTGTCACATCTATTTGCTGAAAGCAGGAATCCATGAAAAGACTTGAAGGTCACATGGCACATGGGAAACTGCAAGACCTCCTCTCACTCCCCAGAGGACTCTGCACAGATGGACACAGTGGGGTAGAAAGGCTCCCTGGGGTAGGCTGTGAACTCTATAGAAAGTGCCTGAAGGCTTCAAGCTTTTGAGTGGAACCAGCACAGCTTTGCTGTAGCCTGGGGATGTGTCCATTGTCTTCTATGTCTGTGCTTTGATAGGTACTGATAGATCAGAAGCATATCTCAGTTTCCTCCAATAGAATGTCATGTCAGTGTTTGTGGGTGATGACCCACTGCACTCCAGGGAACTGAGTCAGGTGTCCTGTGTCTAAAGCCTGCACAGCCAGCTTGAAGAGAGGGGAAGAGTTGGACCCAGAAGCACACACTGATGAAGCTCATGCCTTGCATTCACAGTGCCAAGCACCATTTGCATATCATCTCAATTAATCCTCTAAGCAACCTGAAGGAGCCAGCATTCTAGTGTGTGCCTTTGCCATCACACCCTGCTGCCGCAGAAGGCATGGAGGCGACAGAATCCTATACACTGTGCTGCTGCAAGGGCTCTGAGAAAGGACCGATGCTTCCCCAGGGCATACAGGAAGGCGTGGCAGGGGTGACTTATGGATGGAGTCACCAGACAGGCATGGCAGGTTAGAGTGTTCCAGAAGTACTTGGACAGGGTCCCAGGATGTGGGAACCAGCATGGTTCCTTCAAAGGATATGTGACTTCGTCCGAGCATGGATGAATAGGCTTCACCCTGCAGGCCAGAATGTACCAAATGTAATCCACAGGACAGATATACATCACCAGGCACTCGTGGGTAAAAAGAGATCAGAATTGGGAAGATTTAGGGAAGGTACAAACTACATCATCTCCAGGAAAGCCAAAGTCAAGCAGCAGGAGGAAGGAGATTGTTGAGCTAACATGCTCCCTCTGCCACCCCATCCCTCAAAGGGACATTCCGGTGCCCTTTTGCTATAATTTGCCTCCGCTTTACTGTTATTTCTCAGCATGTATCAATGTTCTTCTGAAATATTTTGTTTGTAGGCGGCATGGTGGGTGTATTAGGTATTTAACATATGTGTAAATGCACATGTATGTGTCTGCACATGTGGAGTACAGGGGTCAACCTTGGGTTCATTCCTCAGTATCTGTCCACCTTGGCTTCTTTGCTTGTTTATTTGATGTCTATGATGTTTTGCCTGCATGTGTACATAGGCACACATGCCTATCTGGTGCCCATTAAGTTCAGAAGAGGGTGATAGATCCCCTGTAGAACTGGGTTATAGATAGTTGTAGCCACCGTGTGGATACTGGGGATTGAGCCCTGCAGCTCTGCAAGAGCAGCCAGTGTTCTCAACTATTGAGCCATTTTTCCAGACACTGTCCACCTTTTGAAATAAGTCTCTCAGCTGGATGGTGGTGGTGCACACTTTCAATTTCAGCTCTCAGGAGGCAGAAGTAGGCAGATCTCTGTGAGTTTGAGGCCAGTCTGGTCTACAGAGGGAGTTTCAGAACAGCCAGGGCTACACAGAGAAACCCTGTCTCAAAAAATAAAATAATAGTAGTAGTGGTAGTAGTAGTAGTAATGTTAAATTTAAAAAAGAAAAAAGAAAAGAAGAAATGCGTCTCTCACTACTCTCCAGGGACCCTACTATCTCTGCTTACCTGGCTCTGATCTTACAAATAAAACATCTGCCACCTTTTTACATGGTTGCTAGGGCTCAAACTCAGGACCTCATGCTTGCATGGAAAGTACTTGACTATCTCCCTGGCCCTATAAAGTAGGGTTGTTGAATAGTTGTTTTTTCCCAGTGTTTATGTGTGGTGTATTGGATGTTCTCCTGTACGTGGTTACATGTGAAGGTGCACTAGTGTGCATGTCCGTGTGGAGGGTAGAGGTTGACATCAGGTATCCTCCTCAATTACTCTCCACTTTGATCTACTAAGAAAGACAGGGTCTCTGGCTGACCTGTAGCACTCCAGTTTGTCTAGTCTAGCTAGCCAGCTTGCCTAGGGATCCCTTGTCTCTCTCTCTGTCTCCCAAGTACTTGAATTACAAATGGCTACCATCCCTTCTCTGCTTTTTTTGTTTGTTTGTTTGTTTTTTTGAAAGGACAGCCTGACTTTAATCAAGTTTCAGAAAGTCTGGCCTCAGCAGAATGTACCAGGCAGGTGTAAAACATTCTAAAGAAACACTGAGGTGAGCAACACAGCCAACCTGACCTGTCTTTTGCACCAGGGGCAGGTTACTGTCATAGTGCTCAGTGAGTGTGTCCAGGTATCGGTTGAAGTCTTGCACTCTCTGCTTATGGGTTTTGAACGCCTTCTTCAGGATTCTTTCCATTTGCCATTTCTGCTTCTTCTCGAGTGCTCTTGTCCAGGCAGTGCCTCTTCTCCTCCTCACTCTTCTTACTCATTCCCATGGCCTCCAGCAGCGTGGCCTTGTCTTTTGTCCTTTTTTTTCCTTCTTTCGCTTTGTCATGCTGAGCTCCACAACGCCTTTCAGCTTCAGGGGGCCCTTCTCGACCTGCCCTACGCCTCCGTGGGGCTTGCCCACCTTGTGCAAAACTTCCGCCACACTTCCTGTTTGTAAACAGTCTGCCTTTTTTAAAAATAATGTTTTATGTGTATCTCTGTTTGGCCTACTTGTATGTCTAGGCATCATGTGCAATGCCTACAGCTATAAATGGCATCAGATCCTCTGAAATTAGAGATACAGACAGTTGTGAGTCTCAAAGTGGGTGCTAGGAACTGAACCTGAACAGCCAGTGCTCTTGACCATTGAACCATCTACAGCCCCTCCTGCTCAGCTTTGACCTGGATTCTGTGAGTCCAAACACTGGTCCTCCTGCTTGTACAGCTAACACTTTATCCATGGAGCTATCCTCCCAGAAGCCACATGAAATCTTTTCATTAATACCTGTCTCCCTCATAGTCTGTGACCAAGCATGAGAGGAGGGGGCCCATATGTGTTGTTCACCGGTGAATCAAGATTCACATAGCAGTTTCTCAGTACAATGTGTTTGATTTTACAAGCTATTGGGCTTCCCTCCCTCAGCCATTTCTGAAAGTCAAAGATCAGATCTGTCTGCCTTGGGTGGGTGCTAAAGGTAAGGCCAATCTGCCTCACCTGGGCCCACCACCCAGCTCGACAAGCCCAGGAAGCTGGCACAGATAGCAGAAAAACATCTTCATCTGTGCATCTGCTACAGGAAGCCCTGTGAAAAGGCTTTGATGTTCTTCCTCTGTCATTTTCAGGGACATTAAAATAGAGACTATGAAAAAGTTGCTCCAAAATTAACCTGTTACAGTAGCAGAAAAGAACATAAACATAAAGAACATAAACTTTTTTTTTTTTTAGGTCAGATGAGAATCTGTAGGTCATAATCCACCTTTCAGGTTTTCACCTGAAGGTGTGTTGCTGCTACTGCTGCTTTTACCAATAGCAGTGATTATAGTTTCGCAGTGTTTAGTCCTTAAAGAGCATCACCATATAGGGGCAGTTTGCACTGTGGGGGCCTCACAGTGGCCTTGACAGCCCCTACCTTCAAGGAAGTATCCATTCATCCGGAAATAAATATAAGTCACTGTTGATCCTAAATGGGACAAACGTGAGAGTGGCAATAATACAGAGGGTAGAGGAGGAGGAAGGGAGGAGGAAAAAGGAGAGAGAGAGAGAGAGAGAGAGAGAGAGAGAGAGAGAGATTCGGGTACTATCATTTGCCCTGTTTACAGATTGAAGTTGCCTGATACCCTGGATCACAAAAGGAGTATAAGAGGGATTTAAATTCATATTGCTGGCTCTAAGGTTTTACCTGTAAACCAAGAGATCTTGAATAAACTCTCCATATTCCAAGAACATCTTGAAGAAACGACTAAACCTGACAGGGTGTGTAATGCCATTGATAAAGGGCTTCTTAGCATGCACAAAGCATTGGATTCAGCCCCCAACATGAGAAAAACCAGGCTTAGTGGCTGTTTGGTTTCATTTCTGTTGGTGGGATAATGTACCATCGCCAGAAATTTGAAAGATGGCCCAGCAGTTAGGAGTACCTGCTGCTCTGGATACGAACCAAGTTCAGTTCCCAGAGCTAATGTTGCAGGGCTCACAACTACTTGTAACTCCAGCTCTGGGGATATGACTCCTTTTCTGGCCTCCAGGGGTACTGGCATTCACATACATATACCCACACAGAGACACAAATACACATAATTAAAAATAAGATGAATTTCATTGGGCATGGTAGCACAGGCCCTTAATCCCAGCACTTGGGAGCCAAAGCCTGGTAGGATCTCTGAGTTTGAGGCCAGCCTGGTTGTCTACCCAGCTCGTTCCAGAACAGTCAAAGTTACAAAAGGAAGCCCTGTCCTCAAATTCCAAAATAAATTTTTTAAAAATTAAAGGTTGGGGGTTCCAAGATAGGGTATCTCTGTGTAGCCCTGACTGTCCTGTTACTCTTTAAACTAGGCTGGCCTCAAACTCAGAGATTCTCCTGCCTCTGCCTCCCAAGTGCTGGGTTTAAAGGCATGTGCCACCACCATCTGGCAATAAAATGAATTTTTAGAAGAATACCCTGACCAAAAATAATTTCTTTCCTCTGTGAGTTCAAGGCAGCCTGACCTACAGAGTTAACTCCAGGACATCCAGGGCTTTGCAGATAAATCTCATCTCAAAAAAAAAAAAGAAAGAAAGAAAGAAAGAAAGAAAGACAAGCCCCAATAGATATGCCCATAGGCCAACTTGATCTAGATAATTCCAAAATTGAGACACTCCTTCCTAGTGGTTCTAGGTTACAGGAAGCTGACATTTAAAACTAACCAGCACTGTGGTCTACAGCTGTCACCCCAGCAGGCAGTAATCCTCCACAGAGGATCAGGAGTTCAAGGTCATTCTTATCTACATATCAAGTTTGAGGCCAGCTGGAGCTACATGGGATCTATCTCAAAAAAACAAAACAAAACAAAAAAAACGTAAAAATAGCTGAAAATGGGGATGAGAAGAAAGCAATCGCCAATGTTGTCTTTGTTGTCCCAGGGACTATGTGGCCTACCCTTTGCCAAACAAAAGAACCTGGAACCCAGCCAGACCATTGCCCCAGGACTTGATGGTCTGCTAGCCAGTTTGGGAAAATTGCAATCAGGTGGTACTTTTCAAAGCTTCAGATCCTGAACTGAATCTTTGTTCCCAGTGTTCATGGGAGAGGGGGGATCTGACATGAGGAAAGAAACCAAAAGGAAATTTGGGGCCTTTATTCCTGCTTGTAATGTCATGCACTCCATAGAAGATGCTCACTTAGGCTGGCTCACTGTGCTGAAAAACAATGACTGTCACTTACCAAGTGCCAGCTGCACTCAGTATTTTACATATATCATTTCTCTCTGAGTTGCTTTTTTTATTTTGTTTTGTTTTGATTTTCAAGATAGTTTCTCTGTGTATCCCTGGCCATCCCAGAATTCTGTGGACCAGGCTGACCTTGAACTCAGAGATTTGCCTGTCTCTGCCTCCTGAGTGCTGGAATTAAAGGTGTGAGCCACCACTATGCACAGCTTTGTTTTTTGGTTTGGTCTTCCTTCCTTCCTTCCTTCCTTCCTTCCCTCCTTCCTTCCTTTTCTCCTTCCTTCCTTCCTTCCTTCCTTCCTTCTTTCTTTCTTTGAGATAGGAGAGGGTCTCATATTAGCCCTAAACTCCCAATGTAGCTGAAACTGGCCTAACTCCTGGTTTTCCTGCCTCTACATCCTGAGTGCTGAAATGTGAAATGACAAGCCCCTGATTGGGGCGGGGGGGAGTTCAAGTGCACACACCTGTCCATGTTCACAGAGGCCAGAAAAGGGCATAAGGGGGTTCTCCTCGATCACCCTCTGCCTTATTCCTTTGTGGTAAGATCTTTCCCTGAACCTGGAGCTTGTCATATTTTAGTATCTAGCAAATTCCAGCAATCTTCCTCTCTCTGACCTTACAACACTGGGAATACTATGGCTTGTTGTGTGGATGCTGGTATCTGAACTCAGGTCCTCATAGTTAAGCAACAAGTACTCTTAACCACTGAGCTATCCTTCTAGCCCACAGACCTGGTTTTATGTGGTACTGGAAGTGGAGCCCAGAACTTCATATATGTAAGGCAAGCATGTTGCCAATTGAGCCTCCCTGGCCTATATTTATATTTTTTAAAAAATATGTAGGTAGAGAAAAGCATCATGGATAAGCTTATGGTAAAGACTCAAGAGTGAGAAAATCAAGTTCAAACCCTGTATGACAGAATTGGGGTACCAATCAGTGACCCTCTACTTGGTATGGCTTGCATGGCACAGTAGTCCTTTGCTTTTCTAACTACCTCTGTACACAATCTTTTTTGAAAAACATTTTGTGGACTAGGGATGTAGTTCAGTAGTAGATCACTTGTCTAGCTTGCATTGTCCTCTTTGATCACAAGCCACAACCAAAAGTTACATATATATATATATTATGTGTATAACTTAGTTTTATAATTTGGGGTGTTTTGTTTTTATTTTTTTAGACAAGGTGTCTTGTGGCCCAGGCTGCATTTGGATTCATTATGTAGCCAAGGGTGGTCTTATTACATTTTTATTTATTTATTTTGTGTGCAACTGTGTATGTGACCATGTCTTCTACAAAAGCAGTGCATGCTCTTAACTACTGAACCACCACCCCAGTACCTAAAGATTTATTTTTATTTTTTTATTCATGTGTCCTCATAGTTAAGCAGCTGTGTTATAATTTGTATGCATGAGCATGTGGATACTTGCAGAGGCCAGAAGAGGACATCAGGTTCAATAGGGCTGGAGTGCAGGCTGTTGAAAGCTGACTGATGTGGGTATTAGGACCCTAACTTAGGTCCTTTGGAAAGTTCTTAACTGCTGAGCAGTTTCCCAGCCCAACACTCTTATTTGTTAATATGCTTTTTTATTTATTAAATCAATATATGTGTATGTCTTATCATGTATGTGTTCAAACATGCAGGTGCATACCACTTTGTACGTGTGGAAGTCAAAGGACAGCCTCCAACATCTGACCACACCTCCCATATTGACTGAGACATGGTCTCTTGCTATTAGGCTAGCTGGGCCTGAGAACTCCTGTGGATTCTCATGTCTCCACCTCCCATCTTACATTTGGAATGCTGGAATTACAGACAGCCAGTGCTTGTCCAGCTTTACAAGGGTTCTGGGGACTCATGCTTGCACAGCAGATACTTTACCCAGTTATGCATCTCTCCCCCTACCTCTAATGTCCATTTTCTATCCCTATGATACTTAGTTATCACATCTCCTCCAACTCCTATGGGCTACAGCATTTCCTAATAATGCCCTTGCTTTTGATGGCATTGACAGACAAGAGTCCTCGTTGATACTTCATGCACTGTCCCTACATCAATACCTGTCTGGAGTTCTTCTCATGGTTAGAATAGGACAATGACTTCAGTGGAGAAAAAACACAGAATTGAAGCACCCCTCCCCATCACTCATGTCAAGGCCGTGTGATATCCTTGTGAGGTTACTGTTGCTGCTCACTCTGATCACCTAGCTGAACCACATGGGAATTTTTTTCTTCCTTCACTCGACAGATGTTTACTGAGCACCTGCCAAATGCTAATAGTACATTAAGGACTTAGAGCAGAAAAATAAGATACTGCGTTGTCCTCACATTGTTCATAAACTTATAGGGCAGGCAAGGACAGAAGCCATTGCCAAAGAATGTGTGTTAGGGGCTAGGAAGACAGCTCAGTGGTTAAAGCTGTTCGCGTAAGTGTGAGGACCGGATATCAGATCCCAGGTTCCTACCTAAATGCCTGGTGGGTGTTCTGGGCTGCCTGTAATCCAAGCTGTTTAGATAGGCTACCAATGTAGATGAATTCTGGGTCCAAGGGAGAATTCCTGCCTCTCTCTATAATGTGAGCAATTGAGGAAGAAACCTGACATCAACCTCTGCATGAATCCTATTGTATATGAATTCCCCCCCCCATCCTGTGCATGCATGCACACACACGTATATTGGGAGGATATGTATATTGAGCTGAGGTTGGAGAGTATTTTCAAAGAAAAAAATTCAGGATGGCAGAACAAGGTTGACAGAAAGATTTCATAATAAGTATGCTTAAGGTAGGGTTAAGAGCATTTGTTGCTCTATCAGAGTTCAGTTCCCAGCACTCACTTGATGGCTTACTACCGTCCTTAACTCCAGTGCCAGAGAATACAACATCCTCTTCTGACATCCACAGGCAGCAGGTGCACATTCATACATCCAGGCCAAGCACTCATACTCATAAAATGAACCTAATAATGAAAAAAGAATGTTCAAAGCTGGAGAGATGACTCAGTAGGTAAAAGCACTTACCGGCAAGCCTAACAGCCTGAGTTCAATCCCAGGGATACACATGGTAAGAGCACAGAACTGATTCTCACAAATGGTCCTTGAACCTCCACTTACACACCATGACACAGACACATACACACCACTAATAATGAATTAAATGTTTTAATTGGGGGGAAAAAGGAATTATCAGCCAGAACCAGGGCTGCAGCTCATCCAGCAGATTGCTCATCCAGCATATTCCAGTTCCTGGGCTCTGCCCACAGCACTATACGAAACTGGGCACGATGATGATGCCTGTAAACAAAAAAACAAAGACTAGAGAGGGAAGGGGAAGAAAGAATACATTAGCTTCTTTAGTAGTAGGTCAAAGGAACCTTTCTAAAATCCCACCCTCACCCACAGGCCCTGAAAGAAAAGGCTCTGATTACTACAGAATTATTCTACTCCTGTGGTGTTCAGCCCTCTTCCCCCCCCCTTTTTTTTTGTTTTGTTTTGGGGGGAGGTTGTTGTTGTTTTCTTTTTTCTCTTGCATTTGTAATCCTCCTGCCTCAGACACCCAGGTGCTATGATGGTATGCATGGGCCATCATGCATGGTTTCCCAGATAATTTTATTTTGGGGGACAGGGTCTCACTATGTTGTATTAAACTCACTCTTCAGCCCAGTCTGACCTTGAACTTCTGGTCCTCCTGTACTAGCCTCCTGAATAGCTGAGATTACAGACCTGCATCACCAGGCCCTGCTGCCTATCTTCTGTGCTAGCCCATTTGCATCCTAATTACACCTTTTGATTGGGGTGTAATTCGTACAACATAAAAGTTATCCATCTAAAGTTATCACATGCATAGTGTTGTACAGCCATCACCGTTATCTAATTCTAGATGTCTTTACCCTGTAGGCACTTCTTCTACTTCCTCTTCTGTCTCAGCCCCTGGAAAGCACTAATCCATTTCTTGACACTATAGATTCATCTAATCTGCATATTTCTTGTAAGTGGAAACATACTACTTGTAACTGGATTTTCTCACTGAACATAAGTTTTTTTAAGGTTTGTCCATGTTCTAGAACATGTCAGTGTATCGTTCCTTTTGTGGCTGAGTAATACTCCAGTGTATGTTTTGTTGAAGTGTCATCTTTTGATGAACACTTGCATCATTTGTGCTTTGTAGCTGCTGTGAGCAGTACTGCTATGAACACTTGTGTGTATACTTGTATGGGTGCATACGTTAGCTGTCTTGGGTAGACCTCTAGTGGGGAAACTGTTGGATCCTACTGTAGCTCTTTACTTTGAGAAACTGGCTGTTTTCCCATTCCAGTCACTTACCTGGATCTTATCTAGATAGTTTGGGTGATTGTTTCTTACCAGGAAGATCCATAGTGACTCCTGCCTTATTGTGGAGGGCCACCAAGTCTTGTGAAGGATCTGGGGAATGATGGAGCTACTGAGGGCCAGCTGGCAATCTTGGCTAGCCCCTGGTAGAAAGAAAAAGTGAGAGTTTCACCTGTATTAGCTAGGTTAAACCCTGAGAGGAGGGCTGGAGAGATGACTCCATGGTTAAGAGCACCCAAATGGTGGCTCACAGTCATCCTTAACTCCAGTTCAAGAAAATGCAGTGCTGCCTTCTGACCTTCAAGGACGCTAGGCACACGTGTGGTGCACTGACATATAAGCAATAAACATTCACACAAAGAAAAACACGTGTGTGTGTGTGTGTGTGTGAGAGAGAGAGAGAGAGAGAGAGAGAGAGAGAGAGAGAGAGAATATATATCTTTGGTTTTTCAAGACAGGGTTTCTCTGTGTATAGCCCTGGCTGTCCTGGAACTTGCTGTGTAGACCTGGCTGGCCTTGAACTCACAGAGATCTGCCTGCCCCTGTCTTCCAAGTGCTGGGATTAGAGGCATGTGCCACCACTACCCAGCCAGAAAACTAATCTTTAAAAAATAAAATTAAAACTCTAAGTGCACCAGGAATATTAGCTCAGCCTAGCATGCACAAACCTTGGATTCCATCCCTGCATAAATCAGGCAAGGCTTATGCAGAAGCTGTTATCCTAGCACTTAGAGATGAAGACAGCAAGATCAGGAATTCAAAGACATCCTTAGCTTATGAGTCTGAGGCCAGCCCAGGCTACAAGAAGCCCTGCACAGCGATGGAAGGAGAGGTGACACACGGGTGACTAGGATGCCCTGGCCAGAGAGGTGAGAAGATAAACAGAGCGCATTTCTTAGTAACTAGATAGGAGAGAACTTCAAGAAAAGAAAAGAATGGCCAGCAGCGCCCAAATGCCAGTGAGGGAGAAGGGAAAGGAACTCAGAGACACTTGACGTCTGGGCTTTTCTATCCCTCACAATCCTTGCTTACCAGCACTATCTTTTCCCAGCCCTCTGCTCTGACTCAGCTTCAGAAGCCCTGAGACAGATGCGGCGGCTGACACCTGTGATACCTAGTACTCAGGAGGCTGAAGGAGGATCACAAGCTTGAGGCCAACCTGGACTACTGTCTTACTTTCTGTTTGTTATGACACAATATCCCCAAAAGCATCTTCGGGAGAATGGACGTATTCTGGTTCACAGTTTCATGTCACTCCATCATGTCAGGGTAGTCACAGCGGCAGAGATTCAGGGGACGCATTGTGTTCGCAATCTGGAAGCAGAGAGACAAGGCTCTAGTGCTTCATTCACTCTCTTGGAATAGTCCCACCCACAGTGGGTCTTCCCACCTCCATTAAACTAACAAGAGAATTCCACCAGCCGTGCCACAGGCCATAAAGCTGAGGAGCGTGAATATCGATGAACTTCAAGAGAATATGTTTGAGTGACAAGTAGCCTGTGCATATGCGGTATATCTGAGTGTGAAGGAATACTTATGTACCCCAAGAGTATAAATCTGAGTATATGTGTGTGTGTTGTGTATGTGTCGATATTTATGTGTGTGTGTGAGAGACTATATGTGCATGAATGTGTGTGTGTGAATATGTATTTATCAGAGTGTGTGTATGTGTGTGCAAGTCTGTGTGGGAGGGAGTATGAATGAGGAGAGCAAAGGTGGAGCCCACTCTAAGGCTGGGCCCTCTCTGTTTATCAGACACTGGGTAGTCCCAGTCTACCTCATTACCCATAGGTGTTCTTGCCCTGAGCTCTCAATTCTCCCCAAATCCAGCAGTACTTCTAGAGTCCTCATCCTGCATCCACTGCCTCTTCAGTGTTTTCCCAATCCTGAGGCTGGTCTTGCCTAGAAAGGTCATTCTGCCTCAGCACTTTGTGGTCACAGCCCGTCTAACCACAGACTTTGACACTGCAGGAGGTCCTGTAGCAGCCCCTGTCTCTCCCTTGGTAATTAGTAACTTTTAACTCCTGGTTCAGCAGTTTACAACTGCTTGAAAATCTTTAGGATCCCCAGCCAGCCTGGCATTTCCAGAAACCTATAACCCTGGCCTGGGAGGGATTAAAGGATCTACTATGCAGTTTAGGACTGGTGTTCCAATCTCCAGAACCCACAGAAATGCCGGGTGGTGGTAGTCTGCCTAAGCTTTGATTAACAGACCCTGCCTCCATGAATAAGGTGGAAGAGTGATCAATGATGATTTCTGACATCAACCTCAGGCCTCCACATGCAAGTATACACAGAGAGAGGGGGAGGAAAACCAAGTTCCAGAGTACTCTCCTCCCAAAAAGATTTGGGAAGCACTCAGGGATGGAGATAGACCCTGGATCACAGGTCCTGTAGGAAGCCAAGTTTCCGAGGAGGGAAAATTCTGAGATCCTCACAAGATGAAATGAGAGCTATGAAACCCAGAGCCCCACCCACAATAGAGAGAGCATCAATGGAGAAAGGCTCATGACTAAACTCATGGCGAGGGTGAAGTCCACCTGACTTGGGAACCCTGGAGTTGACTAGGGACTAGGAAGGTGCTCCGTGCAGATGGGTGAGCAGTGTTCTCATATTTTCTCTTCCCCACTGTCCAGGTGTGAAGGTACCATGCTATGTAATCAAGCTGGAGCAGAGATTTCTTCCTGCCCCCACAGCCCCAGGAATCTCCATGTTCTCAGACCCTGCATACTGGCTGGCCTCAAAAGAAGAAATACAGCTAGTAACATGTTCCCAGCCTCTGCCTTCCCTCCCAGAGCCTTTGCCTTTTTTATTTTTAATTCGTGTGTATTTGTGTGTGTGTGTGTGTGTGTGTGTGTGTGTGTGTACATATTCATGTGTGTGAGTACAAGTGAACATGTATCATGATCTGTATTTGGAGATTTTAAGGAAAACTGTGGATGTCAGGGTCTCCTGTTGGTGGCTACTGTGTACTCCACACTAGCTGGCCTACAAGTTGCTAGGGATTCTCCTTGTCTGCCTCCCATCCCACTTTGGGAGGCGTGAGATTATGAAAGTGTATGTGCTACCATGTTAGTGTTAGGTAAATTGTAGACTTCCAAACTCATGTCTTCACTGATGTATGTTTTATCCACTAAGCATTTCCACAGACCATTCCAATGCATTTTCTGACCCAGAAATGCTCCCTACCAGGGAAATGCCAACTCTGCCTCCAATCCCCTTCATGCCATAGCAGACCCTAGGAACTCCAGTTCTCAGAAAGACTTCCAGTCATTGTCTCAGGAGAGATAATAGCAGCCAACATTAATGGACAGACATGTTATATGCTATACATAGCATGCTTGGTTCACAGCTACCCTTTGAGACCAGAGAAGCTCAGTGACTGGCCTAAAATCACATAGCTCATTGACAAAGAGCCAGATTTCAAACACCTGGCTTTATACGAGTCTACAGCTTTGTTTCATTTTATATGTGTATAGAGTTGCACAAGTGAGTGAATGTGCATGTGGCGGCCAGAGGACAACCACAGCTGTTGTTAGATGCTGTCCACTATCTATCTACTTTATATCTATTTTTACATTTTAATTTTGTATGTGTATCATGTATTTGCCTGCTCTTGAAGGCCAGAAGAAGGAATCTAATCCCTTGGAGCTGGAGTTACAGGCAGTTGTGAACCACTTGATGTGGGTGCTGGGAACCAAACTTAGGTCCTCTGGAAGAGCACTGAGCCATTACTCAGGTCATTACCTTTTTTTAAAAAAGACAGGATCTCTCAGTAGTCTGAAAGTAAACAATTTAGCTAGGCTGGCTGGTCAGTGCACCCCAAGGACCTTCCTGCCACTCTCCCTCCAGAACTGAGACACACCCCACACCAGCATTTTCACGTGAGTCTTGGGATCTAACTCACTCAGGTCTTCAGGCCTATGTGGCACATTCTTTATAAACTGAGCTATTTCCCAAGCCTGAGGAGCATTTGTCTTTATCACCAGACAAGCAGGAAAAGAAAGAAAGAAAGAAAGAAAGAAAGGATCCTCAGAAGCCCCCAGAAAGCTAAGCAGATGACCCCAGGAAAAGTAGGAAAGAATCCCTGGCTGTAGATACTGAGATCAGGATGTCCCCTCTGAACCTTCAGCCCCACTGTGTATCCACTTAGTGCACTGGTTCCTGGCACTTTGGTGTCAGTGGCCTTGGCTTCCCAGCCAAGGAGACATTATTGTTCCAGCCATTGACACCAGACAATTAACAGTGGAGAGTAACTGCTTCATCTGAGCCAGCAGCACACTCTTCTTGATGAGATGGGGCAAGTCAAATGCCACCATGATACTCCCAAGGCAAGCCACTGCAGAGGGCAGAACATAGTCAGAAAAGGTCACCAGAACGTGGGATTCTGTACCCCTGAAGTTTCACATAGGATCCTTGGGACCTCCAGTGACAGGAAGCCTCTTGCCCAGGCCCTACTGCTGGATCTGATCTTGGACTGTTGGATAGGTTGCAGCACAGAGTCTATGGTACAACTGGTATAGATGGAAGTGGGAAGTCTGGGACGATAGAATGTTCTCAGGGTGAGCAGGCAGACTCTGCTGGCCCAGAGCTGACAGTCCAAGGCGGACATCCACCAATGCTAACTACATGTATCTCTAACCCCAGACAGAGCTATAACCTTGCTTCCCCTCCGGGCTGATGAGTCTGCCCACCATGGCGAGTCCCACTCTGAGTCCCGACTCCTCATCTCAGGAGGCGCTGTCAGCACCCACCTGCTCCCCAACTTCTGACTCTGAGAACCTTAGCCCAGATGAGCTCGAACTGCTGGCCAAGCTCGAAGAGCAGAACCGGTGAGTGAGGAGGAGGAAGGCTGGTTCCTGGGTTCCCAACCTTCACACTGAAAGCTGAACCTGGGCTATACAGTTACAGCTACCACAAGATGCTGAAAGAAGGGTTTCTCTTTCATCCTTGCTATCCGGGCTCAATAAATTGGGTCCCTCATCCAGAAGAGGAAACCTACATTTCAAAAGGTCAGATGAATCTGGCTGCCATTTACAAAGCCATTTTTGAAGGAAGAGGTTAAAGCTCCCAGCTGACCCTGTCTTAGAGGTTTGGTTTTGTTTTGTTTGGGGTGGCAGGGGAGGGGTGTCTTTGAGTTTTCTGTCTGTAGAATCCCCTCTCTGGGGGATTTCAGGCAGGACCTCTACTGCTGAGCCATATTCCCAGACCCTCACTGGGGGATTCTAGAGGAATGCTTTACTACAGAATCATGCCCACAGCCCCTCACAGGGACATTCTAGGCAGGGGCTCTACTACTGAGCCACAACCCTGGGCTCATATCATTACTCAGAAATGAAAGGAATCCAGCAGATCTGAAGACATTGGCCACAAAAAGGTACTTTATTACTTACAGTTCCCCCAAGAGGAGAAGAAACAACCTGTCAGTCAGGAGGCAGACTAGAGCCTGAGGGAAAATGCTGGCAAGAACCTTTGTGTTGGTTTCCAAGGGCAGGAGTGGGTGAAGCATTTCAGTTAGCTCTGGCTAGAGGTCTGTCCCTGGATGCTGGATACTCCTCAGCCCTGGTGGTAGAAGCAGCTGGGAAGTGAGCCGAGTGTAAAAGCTTGGCGGAGGAAGTGGTTAGGGTGTGGACTCTGGATTGGTTGATTTGCATATGAAAGTTCATTCACAAGCTTGTGTGCCTTTCCTGTTTTTAATAACAGCCTAGCCCTAGGAGGGACCATCTAGTCCTTCCATCTATCCAGAGTCTATAAAGCTGTCAAAGGTGTAATAAAAGGTCCTATCATCCCAGCACATAAATGGCTACAGGAGAAGGATCAAGAGGTTGAGGCCAGCCTGGGCTTTGTAACCAGATCCTGTTTTAAAATAAAGGGCTAGAGTTAGCAATGGTAGAACACTCACCAAGAATGTATAGGTCCCTAAATTCAATCTCCATTAAAAAAATAATAATAGCAGGAAGGAGGCTGAAGATGTGGCTTAGTGGTTAAAAACCTAGCTAGTTGCTCTTCCAGAAGATGGGTTTAATTCCCAATAACTACATGGTGGCTCACAGCTATTTGTAAATCCAGTTCCAGCGAACTGAATTCCCTCTTCTGATCTTTGAGTACCAAGCATATAATAATGGTGCTCAGACATGCAGGCAAAAGACCTAGAATAGAAACAAAATTAAATATTTAAAAATAAGAATTATTCTGGGTATTGTGGTGCACACCTTTAATCCCAGCATTCAGGAAGCAGAGACAGGTGGATCCCTGAGTTTGAGGCCAGCCTGACCTACAAAGCGAGTTCCAGAACAGCCAGGGGTACACAGAGAAACCCTGTCTTAAAAAACCAATAATCATAATCATAATGAGAAGGAGGAGGAAGTGGAGCAGAAGAAGGGGGAGAAGAAGGAGAAGAAAACTTATTTTTTAATAAAAAAAGAAGGAAGGAAGGAGGGGAGATAGTTTTATTTGTAAAGTCCTTGAATATAATCCCCAGAATCCACATTAAAAACTAGTCATACAAGCATTTAATCCCAGTACTCAGGAGGTAGAGGCAGGTGAATTTCTATGAGTTTGAGGACAACCTGGTCTATATAGGGAGTTCCAGGACAGCCAGGGTTACATAGTGAGACTCTCTGTCTAAAAAGAAAGAAAGAAAGAAAGAAAGAAAGAAAGAAAGAAAGAAAAGGTAGTCATACTGAATGCTGACACATGCTTGTAATTCCAACAACCAGGAGGTAGGGACAGCCAGATTCCTGAGGCTCACTAACCAGCCACCCATGCCTAATTGGAGAGGTACAAGTTCATGAGAGACCCTGTCTCCAAAAAATAATATGGATTCCTGAGCAGTATCCAAGGTTGACCTCCAGCCTCCACATGCATGTGAACAGCCATGCACATGTGCATACATGTGCATGTAAAGAAAGAGAAGGAAGGAAAAAGAAAAGGGCATGGTTACTACAACCCAGTGTCCTTGGCACTCTATAACTGCCCTCAGTCAGAACTTGCATTCTGAGCACCTCTCTAAAATGTAGACCATCCCTAAATAAATCTGCTGTGCAGGGTTGGTCTGAGAACGAGATGACAGAAACACATTCAGCCCAGTGCTTGGTACAGAAGAAGAACACACAAATGACTTTCCAAGGGCCAGTAGATAAGCACCACGGCTAGGGAGGTTAGGTCACTGGCTAAGGTCACTTAGCAAGAAAGGCAGCAAGGGGGCTGGAGAAATGGCTCAGCAGTCAAGAACACTCGCTGTCCTCTCAGAAGACCAAATCCAATTCCCAATGCCCATATTATGTGGCTCACAGTCACTCCAGCTCTCTTTTGGCTTCCACATGTACCGATATGCACATCACATGCACATACAGAGATAAAAGTTCTCAAAGAAAGGAAGGCAACACAGATCCAGTCTAAGAGGTCAAGCACTCCAGAGGGCCCTAGTCCAGGATGACTAACTGGAATTTTCTGGCCTCCTCTCTCCCATTCTTCCTGCCCAGGCTCCTGGAAGCCGACTCTAAGTCCATGCGCTCCATGAATGGCTCCCGGAGGAACAGCGGCTCCTCACTGGTATCCAGCTCCTCAGCCTCCTCTAACCTGAGCCACCTGGAGGAGGACACATGGATTCTCTGGGGCCGCATTGCCAATGAGTGGGAAGAGTGGCGGCGGAGGAAGGAGAAGCTACTCAAGGTAGCCTGAGGCAGATGTGCAGATGGGACACAGGGGCAGGAGAGAAGGGGCAGGATGGCAGAGGTCTTTGTGTTTGCTTGCTTTCTGTTCTGGTGTGATGGCGAATACCTATGACCCCCACACTCAGGACACTGAGGCAAGAGGCTTGCAGGTTGAAGGCCAGTTTGTACTGCATAGTGAAAGTTTGTGTCAAAAAGCCAATGGCTTAAAAACAATATGGGTGCTGGGGAAATGCCTCCATCTCTAAAGTGCTTGCTGTATACACTTGAAGACCTCAAGTTCATTCCCAGCTCCTGTAAAAAGATGAGCATGCTGGCACATGCTTGTAATCCCAGCACTAGGGAGGCAGAGACAGTCAGATCCCTAGAGTTCTCTGGTCAGTCAGCCTAGCCCAGTGGACAAGCCCCAACCTAGTAAGAAACCCTGTCTCAAAATACACTGTGGATCAGCAGGTAAAGGTACTTGCTGTCAAGATTAACAATCTGATTATCCTCAGGTCCCACATGATAGGAGGAAATCAATTCCTTCAAATGCAGATGGAAGTTGTTCTATGACCTCCACATGTGTGCTGTGGTATATACTACACACACACACACACACACACACACACACACACACTAAATAAATAATAAATGCAATTTAAAATATAACAACAAAACAAAAACCAAGACAGATACCTCTGAGGAATGACAACTGAGCCTGACCTCTGACCTCCACGTACACGCATGCACATATATATGAATATACACACAAACAGAAACTAGGCATGGAATTGAGTTTGTAGCTTAGTGATAGAGGAGTCACTGAAGGATGGGGGAGCCCCCAGTCAGCACCATGATTAGCTAAGGAGTGACTCAGATGTCCTCTGTACCATTCTAAAAGCATGGGTTGGGTTGGCCTTGGGAAGGCTGCAGTGCATGGGGCAAAGCCAGCCCTGGCCTCTCTCCCTACCTCACCCCTCCCCATAACAGGAGCTGATCCGGAAGGGCATCCCACATCACTTTCGGGCCATCGTTTGGCAGCTCCTGTGCAGTGCCACAGATATGCCTGTCAAGAACCAGTATTCAGAGCTACTCAAGATGTCCTCACCATGCGAGAAGTTGATCCGCAGGGACATTGCTCGCACCTACCCAGAGCATGAGTTCTTCAAAGGCCAGGACAGCCTGGGCCAAGAAGTCCTCTTCAACGTCATGAAGGTGAGACCCCAGCATTGCTCTAGCCACCTTAGCAACAACCCGACTTGAGATGGCTCTGTGGGGGCTGGTGAGAACCCTGCATTCACACAACCTCTTTCCCTTCCAGGCATACTCCCTGGTTGATCGGGAGGTGGGTTACTGTCAGGGCAGTGCCTTCATTGTGGGCTTACTCCTCATGCAGGTACGTGGCCATCCTGGGGTCCATCTCCAAGAAATGGGCACAAGAGATTTCCCTATATCCAGTGACCTCCTAGGGCCAGAGCCTTCCTCAGCAGCCAGCTCACTATGACCTCTGACAAAGGCCAGACTAAGCCCCCTGTGGATGGATACAGTGGGGTTAGGCACTTGTGCTGCCTTGGGTCCTGATACTGTATCATCCAGGACAAGGACAGGGCTTAAGGAACAGTTGGACAGGGAAGAACCATAGGTCAAGGATGTAGGTGTTTATGGGGGCTCAGGGACTCCTCCAGAGAAATCAGAAGGCACAGGACAGGGAGAAAGACACTTAGGTGTGAGTGGGGATGTCCTGACCAGGTAGATGAGACTGGAGTACTACTAGCAAGGTTTAGGTACAGTTCCATTGTTTCCTGCCAGTGGCCCTCGCAATAACATCAGCTATGGGTTTTCCATCAGTGCACGGTACTGACCATATTTATGGTTTATTGGATGGGTCCCAGTAGCCAGGTATAGGAACAATAAATATAAGCGGGACAGAAACCAGCCCCTGTGGACCATGTCACAGTCCAGAGTCTGAGTATGCCCTTCTGTGGCTCAACACACACCCACACTGCTGGTCCCTCCAGATGCCTGAGGAGGAGGCGTTCTGTGTGTTCGTACGACTGATGCAGGAGTACCGGCTGCGGGAGCTCTTCAAGCCCAGTATGGCTGAGCTGGGACTCTGCATCTACCAATTTGAGTACATGCTACAGGTAAGCAGGCCAGATATCTCCAGAAAGCCCCCAAACTGGAAATGCTAGGCCTGAGAAATCACCTTTGGGAGCTGAAAATGTGTCTCAGTTGGTAGGATATTTGCCTATCATGCATAAAGCCTTGGGCTCCATCCCTAGCACTTTATAAACTGGGCGTGGTAGTACACGTTGAGGCAGGAGGATCAGAAATTCAAGGTCAGTCTCAACTGCATAGTTTCAAAGCCAGCCTGAGTTTCATGAGACCCTGTCTGAAAGAGAAAAGGGGTCAGGGAAAGAGATGACAGAGGTGATGTCCTGGAGCCTGTCGAGGAGATACACACCTTGATCCTAATGCTTGGGTTTATGAGATTGTAGGATAACAAGTTCAAGGCCACCCTAGGTTACTTAGTGAGGGTCTGTTTCAAAATCTAAGAGCTGGGAGATTAGAGCACTTGTCATTGGTAGAGGACTTGCTTAGCATGTGTAAGAGTCCTGGTTTCAATCCCTAGTTCTGAGGCGGAGGAAGAGGAAGAAGTGAGGGGACATGGGAAGAGAGAGAAGGAAGAACAGAAGGAAGGGAGGGAGGGAGAGGGAGGCTCAGGCTCAGAAAGGGACTCGTGTCTTGTCCCCCAGAGATGAAAGAACACAATCCTGGAGCGTGCTGGGAGGGACAAGTCTAGCCGGGACAGAGGCCCCTTGACTCTGAAAGAGGCTCCCAGAACCACTAAAGCAGATTGGGAGGAAAAGGACTGGCTCCATGTGCTAAGGGTGTGGTGGAAGGAGGAAAAAGTGTTGTCTGCCTGCCTCCGCTGATTACGGGGAAGCTGCAGATGTCTCCATTTATAAATAGCAACCCCCACAGGGCTCACTCCTGGATGGCAGACAGAACCTAAGTGTTTATGCTGCACACACACGCATGCACGCACCATTCTTATACATACTGGCCAGCTACAGAAAGGAGTCCATGGCAAGAAAACTGTGCCCCAGTGAGTTATCCGTGAAGGCCCCCTCTTTTAGGTTCTGAGGACAGGGGAGTAGAGCTCCATAGGAGTTGATAGTCACACAGACAGGAGGTTAGGCACCTACAAAAATGAATGTAGAGGGCTGGGGTAGCAGGCTTGCCTAGCATTTGTGAGACTCTAGGTTTAATCCCCAATATACTTCCCTACCCCACAAAAAGAAAAGAAACTTCATAGCTGGGCATGGTGGTGCACACATTTTTTCGTTGTTATAGTTTTGTTTTCTTTTTTGAGACAGGGTTTCTCTGTAGGCTGTCCTGGAACTTGCTTTTAGACCAAAAAATAGGTAGCAACAGCTGGATATGGTAATGGATGCCTTTAATCCCAGCATTTAGGAGGCAGAGGCAATCAGACCCCTGTTAATTCATTAGCCAGTTCCAGGACATCTAGGGCCATATAGTGAGACACTGAATCAAAGAAGATAGTAATATCAACCTCTGACCTACACACCACACCCTTACACGTACACACACATATGAACAGATACACACATACCCACAAATAGAAAATAATTTGATTCCCTGCGTCTGCCCTCCTCAAAGCTAAGTGATAGCGACCCAGGCTGGAATACCTAAGACCTTCACAGCCTAAGATTTACAGAGCCAAGCAGATGTGCATCTATAGCACAGAGTCACTGGCTCAAGGACTAAGCCCCCAAGCTCTGACTCCTTCTCTAGCTAGCTTCCCCAGTGGTCTGCTACTGTCTAATAGCCAGAAGTGGAAGTCAATGGCACTTTGACAGGCATTTCCTCAAGCCTTGCTTTCATCCCCATGTCACTCAACGGTTCAGTCCAGCTGAAAAAGACTAAGGGGGACCTAGGTTTCCCAGGATGGGTCCCCAAATGCTCCTTGGAGGTGAGGGGCACTGAGGCTCAATGCCTCCTTCCCCGTGCCCACCAGCCTCCCCCTCCTCACACAGGAGCAGCTTCCGGACCTGAACACCCACTTCCGATCACAGAGCTTCCACACATCCATGTATGCATCATCCTGGTTCCTCACACTTTTCCTTACCACCTTCCCCCTGCCTGTTGCCACCCGGGTCTTTGACATCTTTATGTATGAGGTGAGTGCCCCATAGGGCACCCCTGCCCACTCCACTCTGCATGTGGAAGGAGTCACATCCCACCCCAAGAAAGAATCATGACCAATCAACTGGACAAAAGAAGGGCTAGGGTGTGAGGAGGGTCTGAGCTTCCCGGTGGGAGGATAGGAAGCTCACTACAGGGGCCTTCGGGTGGGAGAACTGAAGGTTCACGGGCTGTGATTACTTTTGCAGGGACTGGAGATTGTGTTCCGAGTTGGCCTCGCTCTGCTTCAAGTGAACCAGACAGAGCTGATGCAACTGGACATGGAAGGCATGTCTCAGGTGAGTCAGGATGGCTGGGAAGGTGAGACCGCCTCTACCAGAGGTGACAGGCCCAGGAAACCTTCCCTATGACCAGAAGGGAACTGAAGATAAGGCTGGTTGGTAGAGTGCTTGTCTATCGTGCATGCAGTCCTGGGTTCCATCTCTAGCACTACATAAACAGGCATTCCAATACTCAGGAGGTAGAGGCAGGTGGATCAGAAGTTCAAGGATAACCTGAACTCTACAAGATTCTAAGTTATGAGGCCCTGGCTTCCCAATGGAAGTCATTCCTGAGCATCTGGGATCCTTTCTGCTATTCCCGAGGCCTTCCTGAGGAACCCAGGCTCTGTCAGAGACAGCAAACTAGGTAGCACTGGGAAGAAAGTGAGACCAGCACTCAACTGATGGGGAGGTCCTATCCACTCTTTCCCACCCACTTGTTGCAAGTTTCCAAAGCTTGCCTGCAAATTAACCCTGGCTGAAATTGGAGACTTTACATATGGTTTGATCCCATCTCTTATCCTGGGGGGCAAAGGAGGGAACCAGCATCTTGCTTGGGGTAGCCTCCTACCCTGCCCCTCCCTGACTAGGCCTGCTCCTGGCACAGTATGCTAGAGCAGAAGCCAGTTTTCCCCTCACCATGGTTTCCCTATCACACAGGCTCCTACCCCCTCCCAGCATCTTCCAGCTGGTGCTTCAGGAAAGAATACACAAAAGCCACAGTTGTTTCTGTGAACACGGGCATCCATTGTCCAAGACTGCCTGAGGGGGCCAGCTGGGCGGAGGAACAGGACCTGTTGTCCACTGGGCTTGTCTACCCCCTTCCTGAGGAAGGTTTCCCCATGCTTAGACCCCATTCATCCCAGCCCTGCCTTCAAAAGGTCCTCTAGCCTGATAGTTTTTAACTTAACTTTATTTATTATTGTTGTTAATGTGGGGATTGGGGAGAGGAAAAAAGAGGGAGAAGAACCCATGGCAAATGGTTAGATCACAATACTCACAATTCTCTCCTTCAATTCTCTCCTTCTACTCTGGACTCTGAGGCTCAAACTCTTTTTTTTACTGTTGGCTCCAGGGACACAAGTCAGGTCAGTCTAGGACGACTAGCCAAGCTGATCCCCCGCCACACACACATCCCCACCCCCAGTCCTGAGCCTGATTCTCTCAAGTTTCCCCCAAAGGCATCCTGGGAAGGCAGACCTTCCGGTCTCCCCCAGCTGTTCCTTCTGCAGTCATTCAACAAATGCCGGCTGAGTAGTCAAAGTCCACAGTCTAGGGGCTGAAAGGGAGAAGCTCCTGGCTGTAGCAGGATACAGTGACTCCTCAGGCAGACCGCGATGGTCAGGACCCTTGTGACAGTGACTCCCTGTGTCCCCACAGTACTTCCAGAGAGTGATCCCCCACCAGTTTGACAGCTGCCCGGACAAGCTGGTCCTCAAGGCTTACCAGGTCAAGTACAACCCTAAAAAGATGAAGAGGTCAGTGCCCGGGAATGGAGATCCCGAGAGGGAATCCCTCCCCAACCCCGGGGAGGCCGGCACGGTGACCTTACTCCCTGTCCCCACAGGCTGGAGAAGGAATACGCAGCTATGAAGAGTAAAGAGATGGAAGAGCAGATCGAGATCAAAGTAAGTTCCAGAGGCATGGGGGAGGGAAAAGATAGGTGCCCTGGAGGCTTTCCCTCGCAACTCCAGAGATGGCCGCTAGAGGGCAGTCCTATTCAGCGCATGGGTGGAACGGGCTGAACTGGGCAGCGAGCCTGAGGCTCCTGATGACCCTTGCAGACATGACCTTTCCTTCACCTGCCAGCCCAGCGTGGGAGCGCCTGTCCCAATTTGCACGTTCCAAGAGGTGGTCACACAACAGTAAACAAACAAGACAGTCAAAATTCTTTGCCTTCAGACCCCTGAACCCCCATGTCATGGGGCGACTGTCAATAAATCACTGAAGTGGTGTGAACTCCAGATATCATACAAGAGAGAGCCAGATGTGCCTTGGAGACACTTCAGGTCCAGGAGTCCAGTCTAAAGGGCCTAGCGTAGCAGACATGGACCTGGTGGGCAGGAGAACACCCAGAAGGTTGAGAGAACAGGGGAGCCTTCGCAGTTGGGGGCTAAGAGAAGAACAGCTCAGGAAAACAGGATATGTAGGCTAGAGTATGGGCCCCCGCTGAGGGTCCTGGATGCACTAGCAGCTGACTTGCCAGACCATCAGAATCAGTTTCTTGAGTGCGCAAAATCTCTAAGCCCAAATTCACCTCTTGATAGCCTCTGCTTTACCCCTTATGTGATTTTAGCTGTTCACCCAACAAACATTGATTGAAACAAAGAAGAGACTTGGTCTTAAGTAACAAGGATGTGGCTTCCCAGATGAAAGCACTCTTGAGCACCTACAGTCTCACAGTATCTCCCCAAGGAGCCCCAGGCCCTGCAAAATAGAGTCCAGGGCAGGACTTAGAAGAGGGGAAAGAGGAAGGCTCATACCCAGCTAACCCTTGGGAGGCCCCACTTACCCCACCTACCCCACCTACCAACTAGCTACAGGTCTCCAAAACCGGCTGGCCAAGAATGAGGGTCCTGCCACCCAGTATGGAAGACAGACAGGGACACAAGTCCACACACAGACCTGGTTCTGTCCTATCCAGTTGATGAGTCGACACGGTTAGCACTAGTATCCCACTAAGGACCAGGTGTGATCCTAGAAGGTGAATTCACCTCTCTGAGCCTTGGAGTCCCCATCTGCAAACGGGCTTCTGCTGCACTATTCTTAGTACTATCAGCCTTGTGGGCATCATTCCCACCTCCTATATAAGTCAGGGGCAGAACGCAGATGATCCAGATCACCTCTCACTTGTGCCTTCAAGCTGAAGCACCTGGCCCAGCTTGAGGGGTCCAGAAAGTGTTCTATCCTGAGTTTGTGAATCAGTTTATAAGGAAGGAAGCTTGAGTGTTGCACAAGACCAAAATGTGGTTCTTGCTGTGTGCAGACAAGGGACCTGCTCTCATCTGGTGACCGTGAGGACTCAGCAATAAGACAAGAATGCTAAAGACCCTTGGGGCCACAGGCCAGACTGAAAATTTCCCCTGAGATTTCCCCGGAGACCTTGAAGAGTCAGGTGGATGCCTTCATATAGGGCACAGGTGTCCTGCAGTTTGGTCTTTCACTTTTGGTCTGTTTTAAAACATCCTGATTTGATGCCAGGCAGTGGTGACACACACTTTTAATCCCACACTCAGGAAGCAGAGGCAGGAGAATTTCTGAGTTTGAGGTCAGCCTGGTCTACAGGATGAGTCCCAAGACAGCCAGAGCTACACAGATAAACCCTGTCTCAAAACAAAAAACAAAAACCACCCTTACTTGTTTGAATCAGGTAATACAAGATAACAAGGACATGGACAATTGCCTTTGAACGAAGAGTGTATTGGGGCTGGGGCTGTAGCTTAGTGGTGAGCATTTGCCCAGCATACACAATTTCTTGGGCTCTATCCTTAACACAGAACAAAAGGAAAAGAAAAAAAAAGAGGGCAAAGGAAATGGCTCAGTGGGTAAAGTGCTTGCTGTGTAAGCTTGAGGACCTGAGTTCAATCCCCAGAACTCACATAAAATAGCCAGTTGTAGTAGTGGTATTCTTTTGATTCCAGCACTGGAGATGCAGAGACAGGCAGAAAATGAGCAACTTTAGCTAAATTGGCGAGTTCTAAGTAAAAGAGGAGAGGTGAGGCTGTGGGGATGCCTCTGTAGAGTGCTTGTCTACAAGTGAAGTGAAGGCCTGAGTTCAGCCATCCTAGAACCCAACAGAAAAAGCCAAGCAAGGTTGGTGTGTATTTGTAACCTGGGATCAGGAGAAGTAACAGGCAGATCCGTGGAACTCATTGTCCAGCCAGCCTAGCTCAATCCATGGGCTTCAGCTTCAGAGAGAAACTGTATTTAAAATCTAAAGTGGAACAGGTATGGTGACACACGCTTTTAATTCTGTCAGGCAGTTAAAGCAGACAGATATCTATATGTTCAAGGCCAATCTTGTCTACATAATGAGATCTAACCCAGCCATGGCTACATAGTAAGACCCTGTCCCAACAAACACAGGCATGGTGTCACAATCCTTTCATCCCAGGACTGATGAAGTGGACTTGAGAGGAACAGGAGTACAGAGTTTTCCTCAGCTATATGACAAATTAGGGGCCAACCTAGGTTACATGAGACCCTGTCTTAACAAATGAATAAAACAGGCTGGAGGCATGGTGGCACACACCTTTAATCTCAGTACTTAGGAGGCAGAGGCACACTAATATCTGTGAGTTCCAGGCCAGCCCAGGGCTTAAAGTGAGACTTTTTCTCAAAATATAAATAATAAAATAACCTTAAAGTAAATAAGTAATAATTTCAAAATAAATCATTTAAAGACTGACCTCTGGCCTCCATATGTATGTGTGCACTAGGGCATGAGCTTAAACACACATGTCTGTGCATACACACACAAATACATAGACGAAAGAAAAGAGAGTTGGTTACTCTGTTTCAAGAGGAAAAAAACAGAACATGTCAGTCAGAGAACATGGAGGCAGCACTGGCCAGAACCTTCAACACACTTTCTACAGGAAGGAAGAATAAAAGCAGGGCAGGTGTGTGTCGTCAGGCTCAGGGCCAGGCAAGGTAGGCAATGTAAGCAGGCAATTTGAGTGATTTTTCTCAGCTTCAAGGAGCTTCCTCCTAGTATTTATATCAGCACTGGACCATTAGGATAAGAGTGGTGTCCATTTAGTAAGCTTCAGGTAAAAGAAGGTTGAGAACTTTGGTTCTGGACTTAGTGCTTTTGTATTGGAAAGAAAACATCCACTCCTGCCGTCTAGCAATTAGTTAGTTCTGAAATGTATTATCTCTCCCAAGATAGCAAGGCCTCAGGACGCTGAAGCATCATAAAACAAGAGACTTTCAGAGTCAGCAAGTTGGCTCAGTGGGTGAAGGCATTGCCACCAAGTCTGATGACCTAAGTTTGATCCCCAGGACCCACATGGTAGAAGGAGAGAACTGACTTCTGCATGTTCTCCACAGGAGGACCATGGCATCTGCACACACAAACATATAAATGTAAATACTCAAATGCAAACTTTTATTTGAGGATTTTTTTTGTTTTGGTTTGCTTTGATTTGTTTTTTGTTTTGTTTTGTTTTGTTTTAGATGGGGTCTTCTATGCAGTCCTTACTGGTCTTGAACATGACTCCCCAGTACTGGGATAACAGGCATGTGACACCATGCCCAGCCTCATTTACTTATTTTTATTGTTTGTATTTCTTTTTTCTTTTATTTATGTATATATGTATGTATTTATTTTAAGTGGTTTTTTTTTTTGAGACAGAGTTTCTCTGTGTAACAATCCTGACTGTCCTGGAACTTGCTTTATGGACCAGGTTTTCCTCAAACTCGCTGAGATCCACCTGCCTCTGCCTCCCAAGTGCTGGGATTAAAGGCGTGCGCCACCACCATAAGCTGTCTTCATATCTGCAGTCCTGCCTCAGTACTGTAATTACTGTGCCACCATCTTCAACTGGAAAAAAATTGAAACAGGGTCTCATATAGAGCAAGTATATGACCTAAACCTGCATTTTAGCAAAGGATAATCTTGACCTCCTGATCCTCTTGCCTCCACCTCATGAATGCTGAGATTAGAGGTGTGTGCAATCACAGTTTATAGGGTCTTGGGTATTGAAACCGGGACTTAAAGCATTCTAGGCAAGCATTCTACCAACTAAACTACATCCCCAGGCCCCCACTCCAAATTTTTTTGTCAACTGACTAGTGTATAGCCCTACATACCCCTCATTCATTCTGCCTCCTTTTTTCCATTTTGGGTAATCAGCAGAGAGAGGACTCATCAGCCAGGTCTGTCCAAGCTTCTCTGTGGGTGGTGGTGCTAGGTGCAGTGATCAGCTGAGTTCCATTTGGACAGAGCAACCTAGGAGTTACAGGCTTCCCTGTCTCTTAAACAGTCAACCCTCCCTGGCCTTAAACGGTTCTGATCCAGCCTTGCTGAGAAGCTCGGCTGAGGCTCTGCTTCTCTGACTCAGCTTCCTTACACATGATGTGAGTCAGTGACTATCAGATCCATGATTTGCTCTAGTTGCTTTCTGGGTGTTTATCACTGTGTCTCCCCCAGAATCAGTCAGGACCTATTCTGTGTAACCAACCCATAGCAAGTGTTCTAGCTTCATTTCTGCTGCTGTGATAAAATACTCTGACAAACAGGCGGTCTGGAGAAATGGCCCAGCAGTTAAGAGAACCGGTGTTCACAACTGCCTATATCTTCATCTCAAGAGATCTTCTGGTCTCTCTAGTTTTTGCATGCACATAAAATAAATAAATTCTCAAAAAAAATTTTTAAACTTAAGACAAGAAAAATATTTATTGTAGCTAACAATTGCAGATAACAGTTCACTGCGACCAGGGAAGTCACAGCAGAAAGAGCTTAAGACAGTTGGTTACATGGCATCCAGTCAGGAACAAAGGGATGCTTGCATGTTGGTCAGCTCTATTTCTCCACACTTGTAGTTCAGGATTTCCTGCCTGGGGAATGGTGCCTCCTACAGTGGGCTGGCTCCTCCCACATCAATTAAGATGATCAAGAAAATCCCCTACAGACATGTTCACAGGCAAACTCAATGTAGACAGTCTTTCATTGAGATTCTCTTCCCAAATGATTCAAGATTTTATCAAGTTGACAACTAAACCCAACCCTCACAGCCAGGTAGGCCTCTCAGCTATCTACTAATACAAATCATGTATTCATAACCAAGAGGCTGAGGATGCTAGCTACAACACAGCTGCATACATCAGCTCTCTAGAGGGTCATGGGGGAACCTAAAACCACAGATACTTACCCTAAATTCCTCATCACAGAATAGAAGGCAGAGCCAAACATGGCATGATGCACCTCTATAATCCCCTACTCAGGAGATAGAAGGATTAGGGCTCAAAGCTAACTATACTATATAATAAGCAGGAGAATAATAACCAAGGCAATGTCTCTAAAAGGCCCTGGGTTCTATCCACACCCTGGCATCACACCACATACACAGCATCATGGTACACACCTACCATCTCAGTTCTCAAGTGGGAGGAGCAATATCAAGGAGACAAAGGCAACCTTGGCTACACAGCAAGTTCTAAGTCAGCCTGGAATGTATGAGACCCTGTCTCCGAGACAATGATTAAAGCAAAAGTCTCCTACATGTTCAGCACAGGCCACAGTTCTGAGAGAGGGCTTCTTCCAGAGAGGTCAACTCAGGGGCTGGTAAGACCAAAGCAAACAGTAGTCAGCACTGCCTGGCATCAGCTTCTCCCCAACACAGAAGCCTTTGCCCTTGAAAGATTGAGGCAGACTTCTGAGGACAGTGTAGATGCTGACTGCTCCTTACACGCACACACACACACACACACACACACACACACAGAGAGAGAGAGAGAGAGAGAGACAGAGAGGAGAGATCATGCCATGAAGGCATTCTGGGTTGTTTCTACTGAAGGTTTGGATTAAAAAAAAGAAAAGTCATTTTGAACTCAGGAGGCAGAAGCAGATAGATCTCTGTGAGTTTGAGGCCAGTCTAGTCTACAGAGCTAGTTCTAGGCCAGGCAGAGTACACAAAGAAACCTTGTCTTAAACAAAATTATCATCAATTTGAGACAGTATCTCATGTAGACCAATTCAGTATGTAGCTAACGATGAGTCCGAATTTATGATCCTCCTGCCTCTGCCTCCCAAGCGTGGAATTACAGGCATGTACCACCAGCCGGGACTTTGTGAACCAATGGCTACCATGTGTCCTACAAAAGCACTCTGCCAACTGAGCCACATTCCTAGCACCAAATCCGTTTTAACTTTTATTTTATTTTATTTTGTGTATGTATATGGGTGTGTATGCAATAGCATGCATATGAAAGGCCAGAAGACAACTTGTGGGAGTCACTTCTCTCCTCAGCACGCACCTTTATCCAAGAACCATTTTGCAGGTCCTCAGTATTTTTAATGAGTCATCTAGACAGGAATATGTCTCATTTTCTGAAATTTCTGACCCAGAACAAATGGTCTCTAAGGGGACCTTCCTTGACCTCTGTGGTTGGTGAATGGGGATTAAGTGCCTATAAGCGTTCCGATATGCTCTGAAGTGCTCTTCTTCTTTCTCTGTAGAGGCTTCGTACAGAGAACCGACTGCTCAAACAACGGATTGAGACCCTAGAGAAGGTGAGGAGTGTGGGTACCAGCTGCTAGGTTTCAAATTTCCAGGCCTCAAAACACCCAGCAGCCATTAAGGCTGGGTCATTGCTCCGTTCTGAACCAGTTGACTTAAACCTAGGTAGGGAAGGCATAGTAGCCATACTCTTGTAATCTCAGCACACAGGAGGTGGAGGCAGGAGGATCAAGAGTTCAAGGCCAGTTAGCCTTGGCTACATGAAACCCTGTCTCAACAAAATATGTGGGTGGCCTTTTATTCAAACGCCCGCAACCCCACTTAGATTTGGGCTGCCCTGTTATTAAGGATTCTTGGAAGGCTTCATCCCACTCTGGATCTCAATTCAGCCCCTAGGGTTGCAGCTGAATCACAACTCAGTGGATGGCAATCACAAACTACATGGGTGGGAGGATGAGCTCTCTCACTGGGCCACAAGGAGCCCTAACCTGTAATTTGTCAGTCTCACCCTAGAAAGGAAGAGGGGCAGGATGGAGGAGGGGGGAGCCTTACCACTTGAGGTAGAGCTGCATGGATTTGACCTGGCACCCTACTAGATTAAGGATTGGGGGTGGTTTGGGTGATTTAGCATGACTCTGAACTCTACTTCCTGCTCCTTAGTGCTCCTCATTTGACTATTCGCCAACCACAAGGAGGTAGTGGGTCACGGAGAGGATGTTATTACCACACCAAAAGCCTCAATTCTTGTTTTCTCTCAAGATTAAAATGCATTCCCTGTCCCAGCCCTCTCTGAAGAGACATTCCTGCTGCTGAGTTTTCTCAGCCCAGTGCACCCCGATCTCCCCACCCATATGAACCCCCCTCCAGGACGGAGCTGGCTCTGGCTTTGGTCTTTCTCCGGGTCCTCTTCGCTGGTTCTCTGGTCTTCACTCCTCTCTCCCCTGCTTCTAGAGGTAGCCCACTGCGTTAGTGACAAGTGGTTCTTGTCTGTCTCTCCCCCTCTCCTGTCCCCTGCCTTCTGCTCTGCCTCCTTCCCCTGTTGCTGGGAACCCCCTTCGCCTGGTAGGAGAGCGCGGCCCTGGCTGATAGGTTAATCCAGGTACTGTAGCCTTTCCATATACCTCTGCACTCTCCATCCCAGACCCTTCCTGGGTCACTGCACAAGACAGCCAGTAACCACCTCTTTCCTGGCCACTGCCATTCTGGGGGCAAGGGGGCAGGCCTGGCAACTTGCATGGAGGGAGAAGCTTCCAGGGAGACCAATGCTTTGAGGGAGGGGGGCATGTGATCTGGAGACAAACACCATGATGGGAGGCATTGGTGGGAGTGAGTTTAGGAGAAAACTTACACTCAGCATGGGCAGGAGGCTTCCTCCACCAAGGGGCAACAGATGCCAGCCCAATAGGGCGCAGGACCCTTGAGCGTTTGGTTGTAGGCCTTGACATGTGTTGTGCTAAGCTTACATGAACGTGCTCACCCACAGGCATGCATGCATAATTGCAGGCACACACACAACCCTTCTGACTCCTCTCTGCTTCTGCTGCCACCCCATCACCATCTCTCACTCGGCTGCTTCTGCTGCTGCTTCATTCTTGGATGGCTTTTCTAGAAGCTTCTGCACAGCACCCAGTGGCTCCGAGCCTGGAATGGGGGACAAGGAGTATCAAGTTGGGTGGGAGAGAGGATGTGGGTGGAGGAAGTGGCCCCAGGGAGAGGTGTATTCCACCTCTCAGAGGCCTTTGGCACTGGATAACAAACTTTCTCTTCATTTGGGGCAGAGGCAAAGAGCCAGAATGAGGAAAGAAGCCCAAGCTTGGGAGTTGGGGGCATTTGTCACTTAAGCTGGCAGTACCTCCAGAATGTCCAGTACTCCCAGGATCCATCAGGTGGCCTGTCCTTGCCTGTCTCCACCCTCACCATCCTGAGGCCTGCTGTGGGGCACCCCATCCCAGGCTCTGAGCACTAAAGGCCATGCCTGTCTCACTCTGCCCTTCTCACATCCTCTCTGAGCCTCCCAGAGGCCAGGCCTGGGACCAAAGCAGATAGTCACGGCACCCTTCCCACCCCCATCCTCACTGTGCTCAGGGGCAGGTGACACGGGCACAGGAGGCTGAGGAGAACTATGTCATCAAACGGGAGCTGGCAGTGGTGAGACAGCAGTGTAGCTCGACCGCAGAGGACCTTCAAAAGGCACAGAGCACCATCCGGCAGCTGCAGGAACAGCAGGTACCAGGCGTGTGGGTGGGGTTGACTGGCAGGACCACACCTCCCACAAGCCCATATGCCACTCCTACCTTCTGGCCCTCGGGGACTAGAGCTATAAGGTGGGTAGGGGTATCCAGAGGCTAGAGTGGATTTGCTGTCCCTCACAGCCAGCTACCCCTAGACTCCATGGGACATCCTAAGATTTCCATTTCCCACCCTGAGGTGAGTTGTCTTATCTTGAGACTAAGCAGTAGGGTTCCTCTGAGAAACAGAGAACCTCTGGGTGCCCACTATGAGGAAATGAACAGGTAGGTAAGGTCTAGACCTATTGTCCTCAGGCTCAAGAGGAGCATTAAAAAGGGGGTATGCCAGAAGAGGGCACCTCATGAGGCCTGAAGTCCATTTGACCCAGGAAGTGATGCTGGCACAAAAAGTCAGAATTCCTAACAGGACAGAGGTCAGGTGACTGGCTGCCGAAGGGGGTGCCTTCCAAGGCCAGATTGGGATGGTCCCCTAAAGAAATGCCCTCTCAGGCAACCAGAGCAGAAAGAGAAGGTCTTGGTTTTGACCCAGAGGCCCAAAGGGAACTTTCTTCCCTCCTGTCGTTACCTGTTTTGAAGTGGGGTCTGAGGGGCCCCCACCCTTCCCCTGGTCTCTGACCATGCCATGTATATGATTCCACAACTCACTACACTGCAGAAGCACATGCCCTGCCCATGGTCCTGGGACTGAGTCTTGGAGGCTCTCAGAGGCATCCTGGAGTCATGGGAAGTCCCATTCCCAGCATCCTTTCTGTGCAGTTTTCCCTGGAAGGTAGCCAAGCCAAGTGCCATGAACAGAGCATGGGCTCTACCCAGGATGCCCCAAAACTGGCCCTCTGACCCATTAGCATGGAAGCTAGCCACTGTGCACAGTCTTGACCAGGGACCATTGCTGTTCTTTGTCTCCAGGAAAACCCGCGCCTCACAGAGGACTTTGTGGCCCACTTGGAGACAGAGCTGGAGCAGTCACGGTTACGTGAGACAGAGACTCTGGGGGCCCTTCGAGAAATGCAGGACAAGGTTCTGGACATGGAAAAGGTATGGCTAGGAAGGAGACAAAAGTCTTGAGTGAGTTTTAGAAGCTTCAGAAGCTAGGCATTGCCACATACACCTGTAATCCCACCACTGTGGTAGAGAGATGGGAGGATCTCTGGTTGGCTGACTGGTCTTTAGCCTAGCTCCAAGTTCAGGAAGAGACCCTATCTAAAGGGAATAAGGCAAAGTGATGGGGTCACCTCTTATCATCCTCTGGCCTCTTCAAATATACACATGCCTACACACACACACACACACACACAGAGAGAGAGAGAGAGAGAGAGAGAGAGAGAGAGAGAGAGAGAGAACAAGAAGAGGCAGCCAGGAAATTGCCTTACTCTCATGTCAGTCAGTTCCCATCAGAGAGGAAGCCCCTCTCTCCATGCTGCTCTATAGCCTGTTGCCAACTAGGCGTTGTCCCCTACACCACCACAGTCTCTGCACAGGGACCCAGGGCTCCTCATCCCAGAGCTCCCCATGCCCTTGAACCCTGCCTTAAGTCTCAGTCTCAAATCATAAGTGTTGCATATCCCACTACACTGTGCATATCTCCCCACTGGAGCTGAGGTTCCAGGATGCAGGGAAGGAAAGGCTGACAGGGGAAGTCCCAGACCTACTAATTAGGACTGCCTACCCACTCTTCTCTCCCATGAAGATACTCTCCAGAGGGAAGCTAGGGCCATACTTTCCTCCCTGCAGCCCTGGAAGTGGGCAACCAGACTTCCTGAGTGCCTCCCCGGCTGCTTTGTGGGTTGATGTAACTCAGACTGAGGATGTACTTCAGTTGGTAGAATGCTTGCCTAGCATATATGAAGCCCCAGATTCCATCCCTAGTACATTCCCATAACTCCAGCCCCGGGGAGATGGAAGAAGGAAGATCAGCCATTCCGGACCATCCTTAGCTACAAGTCTGATTTCAGCCTGAGTTACCTGAGATCATGTCTTAAAAAGAAAAAAGCCAAACCAAACCACAAAACTCTCCTGGGATCTGCCACAAAGTCCTTGAAGTTGAGAAAAACCCCTTCCCCAATATCAACTACAGCTATGTGCGGGCCAGAAGCCTCAGCCCCATCAACATACTTTCTCCACACAGGAGGGAAATGTGCCCGGCCTAGACCTGTCTTGCATTCCTCACCCAGAGCTAAACAAGACTCAGTAAGGACCAGGCCTACCGAGTTACATCATGAGCACCACCACACCCCAGCCACTGGGCCCTCTCCACACCAGGACAGAATAGAGGCTGGTCCCCAGTCTGTCTGTTTCTGGGGAGAGCACAGGGTGCTGCAGACGCAGTTCTCAGGATGGCCATGGGTCTGAGAGGGTGGAATCTTGCAGCCCCTGCAGACGCAGTTCTCAGGATGGCCATGGGTCTGAGAGGGTGGAATCTTGCAGCCCCTGCAGACGCAGTTCTCAGGATGGCCATGGGTCTGAGAGGGTGGAATCTGGAGTTGAGAGCAGACTTGCACTCAGCTTAGCTGCCCCGGTGTGCTTTATGTAATTAGCAGTAATCTTTACAGGAGGCCTCACAGTTCCAGGGGGTTTCCCAAGGACAGACTTGAGAGAGTAGAGCTGTTTTTGCACCCATTTGCAGATAATGAACCCTGACTAGGGTTACAGGAGGGTCCTCTTCCCCTGGGCCTAGTTCCTGCTTCCTTGGGTATGTGCTTCTTTCTCTGATCAGCTGCCCCAGGCAGAAAAAGATCCGGGTAGCAGGGAGGCCCAAGGCATGGATCCTACAGTTTAGGCAAGGAGTTAAAGCAGCTTTCCTGTCTCCCTGCAGAGAAACAGCTCATTGCCAGATGAGAACAATGTAGCCAGGTTGCAAGAGGAGCTTAAGGCGCTCAAGGTGCGGGAGGGCGAGGCTGTAGCCTCTGCGCGGGAGCTGAAATTGCAGCTGCAGGAGCTCTCAGACACCTGGCAGGTGAGAACGGGTGGTGAGAGAGCCCCCAGCAGGATGTGCCCGGAGCAGCTGGTGGGCCTTACCTCGGGGCTGGTCTCTAGAACCCCTCCAGCCATTCTTCTAGGCTCATCTTTCCCGTGGTGGCCGCTGGAAGGAGTCCCCGCGGAAGCTGGTCCTGGGCGAACTGCAGGACGAGCTCATGACCGTGCGTTTGCGCGAGGCGCAGGCCCTGGCCGATGGCCGCGAATGGCGGCAGCGCGTGGTTGAACTGGAGACCCAGGTAGTCCATGCCTCCGCGGGACAGGGACCCCCACAGGGGGCCCCTTGACCAAACCGCGACCACCCCTCTCCTGCTGCTATGTCCTCTGGTCCTCCTTTCCAGGACAACATCCACCGCAACCTGCTAAACCGTGTGGAGGCAGAACGTGCAGCTCTGCAGGAGAAGCTGCAGTACCTAGCAGCGCAGAACAAGGGACTCCAGACTCAACTCAGTGAAAGCCGCCGCAAGCAGGCGGAGGCTGAGTGCAAGGTACAGCCCCTGCCTGGACCCCACGACCCTACCTGGGACCTTGCCACCTCCTTAACCCAACCTCTGTACACCTCCTTCCCCCCATTTCAGAGCAAGGAGGAAGTGATGGCGGTGCGCCTTCGGGAGGCTGACAGTATGGCCGCAGTGGCGGAGATGAGGCAGCGCATCGCAGAGCTGGAGATCCAGGTGAGCTGCCGGAGCTGAGAGGAGGGTGGTGCCCTTGGGCTGGCCATGCTCTGACTGCCAGTACTCTGGCCTTACCGGCAGAGGGAGGAGGGCCGTATCCAGGGCCAGCTGAACCACTCGGATTCTTCGCAGTACATCCGCGAGCTGAAGGACCAGATTGAGGAGCTGAAGGCCGAGGTGAGAGCAAGGGTTGCTGGCGACAGGCCAGACTCTGGTGCAGGGACCCAGATGAAGCATGAAGCTAGGAGGGTAAGGGAGGAGGGCGCCTGATGGCCAGGCTTTTGTGTGGGCACATCAGTCTACATCTCCAACGCGTGGGTGCCCCCCCCCGCGCACCCCAGGTGCGGCTGCTGAAAGGCCCACCAACCTTCGAGGACCCGCTGGCTTTCGATGGTCTTAGCCTGACACGGCACCTGGATGAGGACTCCCTACCATCTTCCGATGAAGAGCTGCTGGGCGTGGGTGTGGGCGTGGGTGCAGCCCTGCAGGACCCACTCTACCCTCTGTCGCCCCGGGACGCACGCTTCTTCAGACGTCTGGAAAGGCCAGCCAAAGACAGTGAAGGTAGCTCAGACAGCGATGCAGATGAACTGGCCACGCCTTATAGCAACCAAGGCCTGGACAACTGAGGCTGGGGGCCCACTCACTGGGAGCCTGGAGACCGCAATCACCACTTGCCGGGAGGAGAGGGCAGCAGTCAGTGACCTTGCTGCTCCGCAGTACTAAAAATTATGTGCCTCTGTGGTTCCCGCCAAACAAGGGCCAGGTGGAGGAGGCAGCACAGAGGGCAGGGCCTACTGGCAGGCCTGTCTTACATAGCAGTGTTGACCCGGTTTGGTCCATACGGCGCAGGCCCTCCTGAGTTCAAGGGGTGCCTGGGTCAGTTACCTGGAGGGTGATGCTCTCTTCATATGGACAAGGGCCGAAAGTGCAGAGGTCCCAAGACTTGCTAAGCAGAAAACTTCCTCCTCCCAGTCAGCTTCCCTTTGGGACAAGGGTGGCCCTGCTGGGTGGGGCCCAGGAGCTGCAGTGGGTCTGAGGAAGGAGGGACAACTTGGACTGGATATTAGCACCCCAGGACAGGCTCTCTGGACACAGTGATTTTGAACAGCCAGCCCCTTGCCACCAGGGTCAGATGGCTAGGCTGGGCTTTTCTGCCTGGTGCAGGCATCATGGCCCCTGCAGCAGAAACCAAAGTCCCCCCCATCCTGTGTGCAGGACCAGGGGTGTGAGTGGTCCGTGGGAACCAGCTCAGGCATGGGCAGTGTCTCCCTGCCCTCTAGGGCTGCAGAAGCTGCAAAGAAGAGACCCTTTTCCCTAGAGCACCCATCTCCCTCTGGGGAGTACTAATATCACACGTGTTGGCTGGCTGCGGAGGAAAACCCCTTCCTTAGGAGTTCTCAGCCTCAGTTCTCTTGTTCCTGTGTCCCTAGCCCCACTTCTGGCCAGAGGTTCCCAGTCAGAGTTACCTCCCTTATCTCCTTGAAGTGTTTCTGTGGTCTCTGCCCAGAGCTGAGAATGGTGCCAAAGTCCATCGATGCTCCCAGACTCCTTTATCCCTCACCCCCTGCATCTTGGGACCCTGGGGGCTGACCCCCCTCTCAGTGCTTCTAGAGCCTCAGGTAGAGTGGCGTCCCAAGCAATCCCTGGGTGCTTCCTGGGTGGGCCCCCAGCTCAGTCTCCATTCCTGGTGGCCCACTCTTTAAGTGTTAAAAAGCCTGGGGGCTGGGACAGGGTACCCCTGAGGGGCCCTCTTCTGTGCCCCTCATGTGCCCCTCCACACTGCCCACCACCATTTTGCACACTGCCTGTTCACACTCCATGTCTCCCAGGCAGGAAAGATGAAAAATAAAGTGTATTTACACAGTCACAAAGGATGCTGAGTGGAGCAAGCCAAGGGCTGGGAGAATCACAGTAAGGTGCCGACCCCGACCTTGTGTTCTGGAAGTTCGAAGACAAATGCAATAGCTAGTCAGTGTGAGAGAGGCCACAGGGTGGATTTGGATGGCCTAATCCAAATGCCAACTTGAGGAAAAGCTTGACCCTGTGACAGCCAGTGGAGTGTTCTGCCTGTGGCTGCCTTTGTGGAGTCTCTGCTGTCATGGGAGTGGGTACTAAGGGTAAGGGAATTTGTGTAATGCCAAAGTAGACAACCAGAACGGAAAAGACAGAGCAGAGGAGACAAGGTGAGAAATTCCCCTGAGGGCAAAAGCACAAAGGCCCCGCTAATAGGGAGAGGAGGGGTTTTTTTCTGGGAGGAGCCAGAATATCCTGGAAGAAGGAACAGATCTTGGGTGTGTGGTGAGACCAGGAAGGTGGTGAATGTGACTGCTCCAGGAAGGAGCTGAGTTTGGGCTTGAACTGAGAGCAGTGTGGGATCCATGGGAAGGCTGAGAAGAGAGCCTATTGAGTGGGAACTCCCCTACTGGAGAAATCCCCTTCTGAGGGTCAGTAACCAGGTCAGTGCATCAAATGCCAAACTGACTCAGGAATGGGGACATTACATTGGATTGTTGTCTGGGAGAAGAGTGCCCAGGGTTAGCACCAGCTCATGGAGGGAGGGGAAAGTATAGTCAAGAGCACTAAAAGACAGCTATTTACTGCCCAATGGCACTGAGCAACTGGACACAACACTGATTCCATGTCAGAATAGCTGAGTCCCCTACAAATGCTCCCATTCATTCCGGTCACACAGATCTAACACTGATGCTCATCTGTCACTGTGCCTACTGCTCCCATGGGTCACTAAGCATCTACACGTTCTTGTCCCCAAGCTGGCTCCCTGAACTGGGACCTGGCAATAAAGGAAAAGTCCTCACAGAAATTGGCCTGAGGTCCTAGCTGCCCAGTGTTAAGAGTCAGCTTTTTGCTGGGGCACAGTGGCATCTTTAATCCCAGCACCCAGAAGGCAGTGGCAGGAGGTTCTGAGTTCCAAGGCCAGCTTGGTCTACAGAGTGAGTTCCAGAACTACAGGCTAGCCAGAACTATATGGAGAAACCCTGTCTTGGGATGGGGGAGAGTTAACTTTTTTCTCTTAGGCTTGTCTTGACATCTGGGAACAAGGATATCCGGGGTTCCCTCCAGGGCTCAGCTAGAGAAGAAATCTCTGGCTTGCCACAAATCTCAGTGCTAGAGTCCAGAGCATGTGCCCTCCCCCAACAACAGAGGTAGCAGTGCCCCTCTGAGACGAGACTTTTTCTCTTTGGACTGTAAGCCAGGAAGTGGCTGTTTCAGGGCGAAGACAGAGAACTTATTTGTCTGTGTCTGACAAGTACCTGACTCAGGGTGAGGTAAGGGGGCCCAGTACAGGGCACTGCCATTTGGCTTCCACACTGTTAGTGCCAAGGTGGAGATCCTTGGGCAATAACATTCAAGGGGTAATGTCATGCAGGGGCACTCGGAAAGGAAAAACCTTGCCTGGAGTTAGGGGCTCCAGGGACAAGTTGATGGCTGGGAGGTGGAGAGCAATTCTGATTGACAGACTTAAATGAACATGGTAACTGAGAATTCATGAGATCATCTGGAGTAAGAAACAAGGCAAGGATGCCCCTGTGAGTGCAATACATAGAACGGCATGGTGTCAACGCCCAGGTCTTCTGCACCACCACCCCTTCAAGGTTCAGCCAGGTCAGTCCACTTTAGCCCTACATTTGTAGTTCTGCAAACCTGGGCAAGTTACTGCAGGAGAGGGAGATTGTCTCCGTTTATTTCCCTTAACTGTGATAAATCACCTTGACAAAAGCAACTTAAGGGAGGAAGGGTTTATTCTGGCTCACAGTTCAGGGTACAGTCTATCACTGTGGGGAAGTCAAGGTAACGGGAGCTGGAAGCAGTCAGTCACAAAGAGCAGTGAATGCATGCTGCTGCCCAGCTCTCTGCTTACACAGCCCAGGATCTCAGCCAGGGTATGGTGCCACCCACAATGGGTAGGTGTTTCCACCTAAGCCTAAGCAAGCTAACCCCCCCCCCCGACAGGCATGCCAAGGGGCCCATCTTTCAGGGGTTTTTCACATTTTACAACTTGGCACTACCCATCACAGAGGGAGAAGTAAGAGATGAAGGCAAGGACTCACCCTTCCTCTCCACTCGAGTTCATCCTCCGGGCCCAACTCAAGCACAAAAGAGAAGGGGTGCACACAGGGCATAGGGGCTGTAACAAGGGATACCCAGGAGAGCGAATTACCCCACATCCAGGGTTAGAAGAGCTTTGGTGGCTCCCCAGTTTGATCACCAGCTCATCCACTCAGGCCTCCCTGGGCCTAACGTTTTCATTAGAAGTGACCCAAAAGAGCACAAGACCACTATCTCACCAACCACCTTGCTGTAGACAAGTCACACTGTTCAGCCAGAGCTCCGACTTGCTCAGGCACACCCAGCAGCATGGTGTAGCCTGGACCTTTGAACTGCACCGCTACATATGTGGCCCTTTCCCAGCTCCCATCACCATGGCACCCAGGTGCCAGCATCTCTGGTTTTACTGAAAATGAGGCTATTGGTATGCGAGGCTATTTATCCACTGAACATAGGGTGTGGCGTGGCTCCTTAGAGGGCTGTGGCTTAGGCCAAATACAAGCGCAAATGGAAGGCCTAGGCCTACTTGTAGGTGTGTTCCAAGCTTAAACCAAGGAAGGATAGGGGCATGGCCTGGGCCCAAAGACTGGGCTCTAGAGGTTTAAAAAAATATCCATCCAGTGAGAGCGGAGACTAAGGCAAAAGAGGTGTAACCGGAAGGGTGGACTCTAAAGCGGTATGTGTATGATGAGCGGGGCTGGGGTCTGGCTCAATGAAAAGTCTCCACTTCCACTACAGTCCAATCACCCTGTGGGGAGGCCACGTCGTCCGGGGAGAAGCTGGTGACTGAAGTGATGCTGGCACGCGACTCGTCCAAGGGAGACAGCAATTCGGCCCAGCGGCCCAATTCGGCATCGCTAAGCGGAGCCCGGGATCCCCCCGGGACACCACCACCCCCTGGGCCTCCTGAACCTCCTTCACTGCCGGCAGCTGCACCCTCGGCTGCCGCTAGCAACAGCGTCCGGCTCAGCAGGTGCTGTACTACGCTCGCCTGCAGCGCCCCTAGCGGCAGCTCGCCAAGGCGAGCCGATTTGGGGCTTCTCGAGGATGCTCCTGAGCCCGGGGCAGCAGTTGCCTTCCCACCGCCAGAGCCCGGCTTCGGCTCCGGCTCCGGTTCCGCATCTAGGGATCCAGGGGTAGGGGCCACCGACTCTGGTCCTTCAGCTTCGTAGATGGTGCACAGGCCGTCAGAGGAGCCCGCGCAGGCAGCGGGAGGCCACGGCAGAGGAACTCCTGTAAGAACAGAAGTGGGGACCAGCGAGATTGGCTCAACGGAGGGCGCTTGCCACCAAGCCTGAAAACCGGCGTTTGGTCTTTTGAGCCTACACAGTGAAGGAGGGAACCAACTCCCACAAGTTATCTGACCGTCACATCAGCGCTGTGACACATGAACCCGCACAAATACTCAAGCAAGTGAATAAATAAAATTCATGATGTGAAAAAAAAAAATTTAAGGACCAGCAGGGGATGGAGAGATGGTTCATTGGTTAAAAATACTAGCTGCTCTTTCAGGAGCCCTAGATTCGATTTCCCCGCACCCATGTGGCTGCTCACAACGGTCTGTAAGTCAAGTTTCAGGTACCTGACATAATTTTCTAGCGTCTACTGCACCACACACATACATTCAGGTAAATCACCGGTACACATAGAATAAAATAAAAATAAAATAGGGCTGGAGAGATGGTTCAGCGGGTAAGGCTACTAAGGAAATCTGAGTTCAACCCACAGGTAAGGTGAGAACAGAATTCTATAAGCTGTCTGATTTCCACAAATGCGCCAGAGCACATACCCACAGCACTCCTAGCGCCCCTAGAGGCAGCTACAGTTTGTAAAAAGATACAAACATACAAAATGAGTACACAAACGTGATTTTTAAGGATGTGGGGCTGGAGAGGAGGCTCAGAGATAAAAGAACAATACTGCTCTTGCAAGGACCTGAGTACGGTTCTAAGCACTCATTTCGGGTAGCTCACAATAGCCTGTAAGAGCCGCACACGTGTAGCATATATATAATCGTTTTTTTAAGAGGTTGCGAGACGAGTAAAGGCGCTTGCAGCCCTGCCTGACGACCTAAATTCTATCTCCGTAACTCACACGGAGGAAAGAGAATAGATTACTGCAGGTTGTCCGCTCATTTCCATGCGCATGCACATATACACATAATAAATATAAAATTCAAGTTAAAAAAAAAAAGCTTGACTCCATGAAAAGGTCCGCCCCCGAGTCTTAACTCCTTACCTGGAGCGCCACGCACTGCCAACGGTGGAGCAGGACCTCGACTCCAGGAGGCCGGGTGGCAGGCCGCTAGCTCCGCGTCTGCGGCCGGGGAGACTGTGGCGCAGCCCTCGGGCCCGCTGTCGTAGCCACGGAGCTCCTCCGGCGTGCTCGTGGCGCTGCTGCTGTGGCCTGCCAGGTCCGGGCCACTCAGTGTACTGGACGGGCTTCGCGAGGGTGGAGGTGGCGGGGCAGGGGCCAGCGACAGGGTCAGCCGTGGACTTGAGATCGGGACATCTGGACCTGGAGTCGGGGGTCGACGAGGAGCTTGCAGTGGGGGTGAGGCAGGAGGAGAAGGAGGCTGAACAAGGGGCGAGGTCAGGCCAGGAGGGGGCGTGGCCAGAGGAGAGGGCGGGGTCTGGAGAGGAGGCAAAGCCAAGAGGGGAACCTGTAGGGGAGGTGGCGCCGTGGCCGGCGGGGAGGAGGGAGCCTGCAGAGAGGGCAAAGCCGGAGAAGAGGGGTCCTGCGGAGGGGGCGAAGTCAGAGGAGTGGGTGAATCCAGTGAAGGTAGGGCTTCTGGTGGGGGCGTTGCCAAGGGAGACGGAGGTAAGGGTGAAGGAGAAAGAGGGCGCTCTAGAGGAGGTGAAGCAGGAGGTGAGAGAAGAGCTGGCAGAGGAGGTGAGGCCGGGGACGAGGGAAGAGGCGAAGGATATGTAGCCAGAGAAGGCGCCTGCAAGGGAGGCGAGGGTAGAGAGTGTGCCTGCACAGGGGATGTGGGCGTGACAGAGAGCGAGGCCTTCAGAGGGGGTGAGCCCAAAGGCAGTGGGGACGGCAGCGGTGACACAACCAAAGGAGCAGGCGTGGCCTGCTGGGGCGACGAGGCCCGGGAGGGTGTCGAGGTCGACAAAGAAGCCTGTGAAGTGGGCAAAATCAGGGGTGGTGAGAGCCTCAGAGGAGGCGTGACCACGGGAGAGGGAGGGACATTCAGAGGTGGGGAGGAGGAAGGGGAGGGAGAAACTGGAGGAGAAATGGCCAGAAACAGAGTGTCTTGCAAAGGAGGCGTGGTTCGATTAGAGGGCGTGTCCTGGAGAAGGAGAGGAGACCCAGAAAAGTTGGCCGGCAAAAGGGGCGTAGTTAGAGCGGACAGAGTGGACGGAGAGGGTGTGATCAGGGGCGTAGGCTGATTCTGCGGGGAAACTGGCGGTGAAGGAAGGACTGGTGGAGGAGGCGTGGCTAGAGGTGGGGGTGTAGGTGAGAAAGGAGTGGCAGAGAGAGTCTCCGGAGGGGGAGAAGCTGAAGAAGCCTGGTTGCAGGGCATACTCTGGACAAGAGGTGAAAGCGATGGAGAGATCACGGCCATTGGTGGGGGTGAGTCAGAGGCCTCTTCAGGACCCAGGCTTGTGGGTGGAGCTTGCAAAGGGGGCGTGGCTGGTGGGGAGGGGAGGTTCTGCAAAGAAAGCGGGGGAGGTGATGGTGGGCAGTTTATGGCCTGTGATTGGGGTGTTGCCTGTGCTGAGGACTGGGCCTGGAGTGAAAGAGCAGCAGGTAGAGGGGGGGTGGCGGGTGGAGAGGGAGGGAGCGCGGCCTTCAGCGGATCCTCTAGGACCTGGACAGAGGCAGCCTGAGGTGTGGAGGCTCCAGGTGGAGCGGGCGTGACTAAAGATGAAGCAGAAAGTAGACTCTGTGCAGAGGTTCTGTCCTTCCTTGGGACTGTGGTCTGGGGTGGGCGCAGAGCTTGTTGCCCTTTCGACTTGAGCTGAGAGGTGTGTGCAGGAGCCCGGGGGGTGGCACGTGGAGAGACCCCAGAGCGAGCTGGAGAGAGCTGAGGAGTAGCACTGGAGCTCAGGGAACGGGAGGCCGGCTTCTGCAGGCTGCCACCAGCGGCAGAGCGCCTCTTCAAGGCTGGGCTCAGCTCCGGGACACTGCGCTCCACAGCACTGCTCACAGGTTTCCTGGGTGCCTCGGTGGTCAGGGGACGCTGCCGGGCACTGGGAACTGGTCGAGGAATTCCCACCTCTGTAGCCGGAGGTCTGGACCGACGAGGGATGGCAGGAGAAGAGGTTCCTGAGGTGGGTCCTAAAGAATCTGCAGACAAAAACGATAGTCCAGAAGAAACACGGATACCTCGAGACTAGTTGCCCTCAAAGACTGATAGAAGCCTGCTTGTCTCCAGGTCACATACCTCTTCGCGTTCCAGAGCTCAGAGTGTTCCTTTTGGGTGCCTCTGGTGCTTTACCTCTGACCACGGGCTCCTTAGTCGGGGGTTGGGGTCCCTTCTGGACAGCAGGGCCTGGTCTGGAAACAGGAGGACCAGCTGTTGTTGGTATTCCCAGTCGCACACTTCCCCGCCTGTGACATGGAGTTGCTTGCCTTCCTGTGACCCAACCAATAATAACCTTTGCCCAATTTGACCCACTATCTGCAAGTGTTCCTGAGCCAACTCGTGGGAAATATTTTTGTGCATGTGTGTGCACGTACCTTCAGTTGTGCTCCCCCAGGCATGCTCGTGTGGATGCCAGAGGTAAGCACTGGCATCTAGCTGGATCTTTTCTCTATCTTTCTTTCTTTCTTTCTTTTTTTCCGAGACAGGGTTTCTCTGTAGCTTTGGAGCCTGTCCTGGAACTAGCTCTTGTAGACCAGGCTGGTCTCGAACTCACAGGATCCGCCCACCTCTGCTTGCCGAGTGCTGGGATAAAAGGCGTGTGCCACGACCGCCCGGCTCTTTTCTCTGTCTTATTTTTGCATTCTGTTTTATTTATTATCACTGTGTAGACCAGGCGAGCCCCAGACTCATAGAGGTCCATATGCCTCTGGCTGCTGAGGGCTGGTATTAACAGTCCAGCACCAAGAATCCATCTCTCCCCACCTCCCATTCCCACCCAGAGCTGAGGTTATAGTGGTACACCACCGAGACTAGAGTCTCACGCTCAGGTCCTCATATTTGCGCAACAAGCACTTCACCACACTAAGCCACCTTCCCAGCCCATTCTTGCGTAATTTCAAAAGGCACCAGATTGCTAAACTAACCCTTGATTGGGGAATTAAGGAGTTAGAGGAATTAGCGTGTTACCTGGTGATCCCACTGCTGGCACGCCCGGAGCTAGAAATAGAACCCTGGCCGGAGGTCTTCACCGGGGCCTTCTCTCCTTTCCCAGAAGCTGCGGGCCTGGAGGCTTCAGGGAGAAGACAAAAATCAATGGCATTTCTGAAAAAGAAGAGTATCCGGGAAGGAAGAGGGAAGGTGAGCGGTGTGAAAATTGAAGTCACAGATGAAGCTGAGCACCTGTGCTGCGAGGACCTGCCCCAACGCTGCTGCGCGCTGGTGCCCCCTGCACAGCTGTCTGTGGAAGAGCTGTTTTGCCGATGCCCGCGGCTCGCTCCACCGGGGGCCTTCGCCCCACAGCTCCATTTGCTTCCAGGACTCGAAGGGCAGCGGTGGTTACAGGGGGAGGAGGTCGAGGGGATCCAGGAGGCTTAGGGGTCAGAAGGCCTGGAGGTCGTGAAACTGGCATCCGCAGGGCAGCTCCTGCCTTGACCTTATCCCTCTTGTCCATATTGCACCTGATGAGGAAAACAGAGGGGTCAGCATCCCAGGTCCTGAACCACTCACTACAAACGATCCTGGCGCCTCCCTATGCTTTCTCCAGCACCACCACCCAGGGGTGCCTAAACCTCAGCCTCAAGAGCCTCAATTTGCTTTCCTTCCAACCACCCACACCCGCTCACCAGTCCGGTCGCTCAGTGTTGTCAAGTCCCACCGCCACCTCCATCCCCCAAAGCTGAGACGCCCTGTTCGTGTCCCCCCACCCACACGCGCCAGTGCCTCTGCCCTCTTACAAAAACAACATCCATGCCCCTACCCCTCGCCTCTCGGAGACCCAAACGACCAGTCCCCCAAAACAGGACTTCCAGATTCAGGGTCCTCCGAACGCACACCGAGTGGGATTCACCAGCGTCCTCCCCCAGGTTCCCCAGGCACCTGCAGGGAGAAAAAGAGTGGCCTCGTAGCCCGCGAACGGGCTCCGGTAGACAAAGAGCTGCTTCCCGGGCCCGACCCCTCCCCCAGCACGGTCTCCTAGGCCAGCGATCCGCCCGTTCCACCTGCTCACATCGCGCGCTCACCTACGCCTCTGGCCACGAGCCGCTCCACGCAGGGTCGCCTGGGGTGGGGCTGGGCCGGAGCAGCTGTGGCGGGGAGCGGCGAGAAGGCAAGGGGAGGGGGCTGCAGGCGACAGTGCCTGGGGAGCCTGGCCGCGGCCCCGCCCCTCAGCCGCGGGCAGGGAGAGCCCAGGATGCGCGTGCTCGCGCTTGATCCAGAGCCGGGAGCGCGCCGAGGGGGGCTGAGAGAAGAGGCGCGCCTACGAGGGAGGTGCGCGTGCTGCCTCCCTGTGACCACCCCGGGGGAGGCCTGTTTCAGTGGCTCTGTCCAACGACCAAAGACTTAACCAGAGATGCTTAGTAGGGAAATCCCTTAAGGACCCTCACAGTCCCCCTACTCCAGCTCTTGCACCTGCTCCTTCTCAAACACTTGGAGACACCCCCTTTTCAAGCACTTGGAGACCAACATTCTCCTGGACAGGGATAGGCTGGGCCTTGGCAACCAGTAGGGCGGGATCACCGAGCCTCTGGCCCACCAACCAATCCAGCCATTCTGTGTCCTCCAGTCCCCCTTTCTTGATGACTGTGGAGGCTAGATAGCCCTAGGATGTCTGAGCCAGTGCTCCTATCTTGCAACCCCAATTTTTCTCACACCCTAGGTAACCCCGTACCTGCTGCGGATTGGTGGGGGTTGCTGGAGAATGCGAACCTTGGGAGCTAATTTTTATTACACTTTATTTATTTAATTTATTAAGTGTGTGTGTGTGTGTGTGTGTGTGTGTGTGTGTGTGTGTTGGTGTGTGTACATGCCACTGCACGAACAACAGTAGGACTAGTTCACTCCTACAGCCTCGTCCTGCGGATGAAACTGGGGTGATCAGGCTTGGCAGCAAGCATATTTACCCACTGAGCCGTCTCACAGAACTCAAACTCTTGGGCTTAGAGGATGCACAGGAGAGCCCAGATTTGGAAGAAGAGAGGAAGATCAGAGGGAGAAAAGAAAGGGAGAAAAATAGGAAACACGGTGGTGACTCTGCCTTTTGTGGGGCAGGACATCTTTACTTAGCTGGCATACAGGCAGTCAAGGCCTCAGACGTTTCCTGGCAGAGCTTGTGGATCCTTGAGAAGCATGATTACGGAGGGTAGGAAAAGTCTGCAAACAGGTGTGTGAAGAAGCTGAGAGCATTCTGTCTGAGGGTCCACAGCTGAGCAACTAAAAGGTGTCACTTTAGGAGGTTAACTCACAGACCCCATGGGGGCAGGTGCACCATACAGGAGATCTTACCCACAGGGGTGTTAAACCAAACCGCTGGTCTCCAAGGGTTCTCTGGAGTATAAGGACTCTTTGAGCTTGGTATTGTGGGCTGCATGGCCAGTACTACAGATATAGAGGCAGGAGGATCCTGCGTTCCAGACCAGCCTGGACTACTTAACAAAGCTTGCTGAGCCATTTCGGTGCTAGGTAGATAAAGAAATGAGTCCTGGACCAGTGTCCTGAAAGTTCCAGAAGAAGGGCTGGAAAACAACTGGATCCAGAGTTAAGAGCATTTTTAGGGCTGGACATATAGCTCAGTTGGCAGGTGCTTCTGCAACAGACAAAGAGCCTCTACAGTAACACACAGACTTGGCATGGTGGTGTGCGGCTATCATCCCAGCATTTAGGAGGGGGAGACAAGAAAATCAGGAGTTCAGCATCATCCTTGGCTACACAGCGAGAGATAATTTGAGAACAGCCTTGGCTGTATGAGACCCTGTCTCAAAAAAAAAAAAGAAACAGCAACAGCCAGTCGTAGTGGCACACACCTTTAATCCCAGCAGGCTGAGGCAGGCAGATCTCTGTGAGTTCAAGTCCAGCCTGGTCTACATAGTGAGTTCTAGAACAGCCAGACATAGTGAGATCCTGTTTAGAAAAAAAAAAGAACAGCAACACACACATGCACACACACACAAAAAAAGTTGTTGGTTTTGTTTTAAATTAGGTCAGGCAATGTGGTCCTACCTGTTATATAACTTTATATGTATACCAGGCTGGGAAAAGAAAAGAAAGAAAAGCAAGCACCATTTTGAGATAAAGGTGTGGTTACATAATGAATACTGAAGCCTCTGGAGCACCTGCTGAGCCATGGCACTGACCCATTGCTTGCTTTTACCACACAAGGTGTTACTCTGTAGCCAGCTATTATAGAACTCACTATGTATCCTAGGCTAGTTTCAAGATAGAGGCAACCCATTAGCCTCCGGGGCATGAGGAGGTGGAATTACAAGTCTGCTCTACTTCACCCGCTGGTTACAACTCCTGAATGGAGAAATCTCAGTCCGGTGCTTGTAGCCACACCTTACTTAGGCAATGCTCTGAATTCCAGGAAGAGATGAATTACTCACATGAATGTGGGTACCCATGTGTTTGCCGTGTGTGTGTGTGTGTGTGTGTGTGTGTGTGTGTATGTGTGTGTGGTGTAAGCTGGAGTGACGAGCCATAGGGAGCTGGTTCTGGGAGTGGCTCTGGATCAGAAAGTACCACAGGCCCATGGATACTCAGCCTACAAATATGATAATGTTGTAGACTCAGACACAGGGAAAGCCCAGCAGCGGGCCACTGGAATAAGCTACCACACCCTGAGAGATAGTCAACTTAACCAAAGCCTGAGGTAGAGCGAAAGAAATGAGAAAGCCAACTAGTTAAGTCCTGTGAGCCAAGCTAACAACAAAAGACTTAGTCCTGAATGTTAAACCCTTGATTTAAGGCCTGAGAGAGGGCTCGGCGGGCAAAGGTGCTTTCTTGGCAAGCCTGGAGATCTGAGTTTGATCCCTGGAATCCACATAAATGTGCCACGACACATGTGTGTACAAATATGCAAAAGTAAAAAAAAAATGTATCAAAAGTTGTTTTGTTGTTGTTGTTGTTAAGCAAATATATGCTTCAGAGGGGACTCATTTGGTCAAAGCATTTGCCTCACAAATGTAAGGACAGGAGTTCCATCCTTAGAACTTATTCAAAAAGCTCAGTGCAATGCAGCAGGTACCTGTACCCCAGCAACAACAGGTGGGAGATGAGTGGGTCCCTGGAAGCTTATTTGTTAGTTTGCTAGTTTAGCTTACTTGGCAAAATCCTAGGCTAATGAGAGACCCTGCCTCAGCAAAAGGTGGAACTGTGACAAGAGGTTAACCAGAAAGAAGGCTTCGTCAGTTGGGCTTCATCCCACAAACAGCTCGAGGAACATCTGGATTACCTAAAATGGGTGGAGCAGGCGCCACATAAGAGTCCTCTAAGGAGTTACACGGTTCAGGACTCTCAGTTTGGGGCTTCCCCTCAGCTCATTAGCTCTCTCCCGCTCTCAGGAGTGTTCTCTGTCTCTATCCCTAAGCATGTGTCCTTGGCCTAAGTCTGGACACTTTGACAGGTGCTTGAGGTCTCCGATCCAGAGGCATGACACCTGAGCCCATCAACCAGGAGATGAAGCCAGGCAAGGCAGTGTGCAACAGCAGCCGCTTGGGAAGAGGTAGCAAGATGTTAAGTTCACTTGAACTCAGGAGTTTCATTTAGACATCCTGGGACATACAACAAGATCTTATACTTGAAGATTTTTAAAGGTTCAATTCCCAGCAACCCACATGGTGGCTCCCAACCATCTGTAATGAGGTCTGGTGCCCTCTTCTGGCCTGCGGGCATACATGGAGGCTGAACACTGTGTGTGTACATAGTAAATAAATAATTAAAAAAAAAAGAAACCCTATTTCAAAAAAAAAACCCAAACAAACAAAAGTAATAAAAAGAAGGGCCTTCGAGATGGCTCAGAGGGGAAAGGGCCTCCCTCAATGGCAAGCCTAACAACTTGGGTTGGATTCCCACATAGTAGAAGAAAAAAACTGGATCCCACTGGTTGTCCTCTGAACTACACACACACACACACACACACACAGAGAGAGAGAGAGAGAGAGAGAGAGAGAGAGAGAGAGAGAGAGCCCTAGGGACAAGGGGTTCCAGGGAACCTCTCAGAAAGACAAGGAGAAGCAAGCATTCTCAGCTGTTTCTGCCTCCATGAAGAATTCAGAAAACCGTTTTCACTGGCTCCTGCTTTGCCCTGCTTTCTTATACCCACAGAACATATTTTATACTAACTTGTTCCTTTTGGGGGGCTCATGTGTTTTTATAGGATTTTTTAAAATAAAAATTTCTAGGAAGCGTTCTGATGTTTGGTTTGTTTGTTATTTTAATTGTTTTTTTTTTTTGAAATAGGGTCTCACCAGGTTGGCCTCAAACTCATTCAGATCCACCATCTCAGCCTCCTGAGTGCTGGGACACAGGCAGGTGCCACAATGCCCAGCTAAGTGTTCAGATTCTTGTTGTTGCTGTTTTGTTTTGTTGTGTATGTTATGGGTGTGTTTACATGTGTGCATGTGTGTGTCAGAGGTTAACATCGTGTCATCCTTGATTGCTTTTCATCTTTACTTTGATGTGTGTAGGTGTTTGATGTATGTGTACCATGTGTGTGCAGTGCCCATGGAGGCCAGAAGAGGGCAGCAGATCCCCTATGACTGGAGTTACATACAGTTGTGAGCCTCCACTTGGCTGCTAGAGACTAAACTCCAATCCTTTTCATGAGTTGTGGGTGTGGGTGGTGAGAATCAGACTCAGGGCCTCTGCAAGAGCAGAATGTGCTTTTAGCTTCTGAGCCATCTCTCCAGCCCCCTTCACCTTGTTTGTTGTCTGTTTTTCAGGCAGAGTCTGGCACTGAACCTGGAGCACATCCAATTAGGTAGAGTGGGTGTCTGGCCAGCAAGCTCCAAGGATCCACCTGTGTCTGTCTCTCTGGCTTGTACACGGGTGCTAGGGATCCAAACCCAAGTGTTCAGGTACCTTGCCAGCTGAGCTGCCTCCCCAGTATCGTTTAATGTTTGTTGAGAATCTCAGTACATTGCCCAGGCTGGCCTCAAATTTGTGCTCCTCTTATCTGAGTCTCTTTAGTATTGGGATTACAAGCTATGCTACCATTCCTGGCTTGCTTGGATGCTTATTGTATATCTATCCAGAAAGCAAAGGGTAGAGCCAGGGGTTGTAGCTAAGTTGTAGGGTGCTCGCCTGGTATGAACCCTAATTTTAATCCCAGCACTAAATATACTGGGTGGGGGTTCACACACACCTGTGACTCCAGTCCTGGAGAGCTGGGGACAAAGGGATCAGGAGTTCATGCTCATCTTTGACTACACAGAGAGGTCAAGGCCAGTTTGTGCTTGTAGCGTGGGCTCCATATTCACCACTAGCCTGGTCCACATGGAGAGTTCCAGGCCAGCCGGGGCTATGCAGTGATGAGCCTGTCTCAGAAAAGAGGGAGGGTCAAGCATACTAGTGTATTCTTGCCGTGTACCAGAGAGACAAAGGCAGAAGAATTCCAGCAGGTGTTACATAGAAAGATCCTGTCTTCAAAACAAAATGTGCGCATGCACACACACACACACACACACACACACACACACACACGCGCGTGCACACGATATTCTGGCAAGTTTGAAGCTATCCTAGGCTGAAGTATGGTGACATTCTGTTTTGTTGTTGTTGTTGTTTTAGAGACAGGGTTTCTCTGTAGCTGGAACTAGCTCTTGTAGACCAGGCTGACCTCGAACTCACAGAGATCCACCTGCCTCTGCCTCCCAAGTGGTGGGATTAAAGGCGTGCACCACCACCACCTGGCCAACATTCTGTTTTAAACAAAGATCAATAAACAGGACACTAAGGGCACCACTCAATGACAGTATGCTTGCCTGGCTTAAGGAAGGCTTTAGGTTTGAGGTTGAGTGGCAGGAAGAAATGAAGGAGAAGAGGAGGGAAAGAGGAAAGCCTGCTAAACACAGAAAGGTTTGTTCTTGGGCTGCCTGAAGAAGTACTCTGGGCATAAAGGATTCTGATGGGTTTCCAGTCTCTGATCTGGGAGGGGAAATGGGTCTCACTATGTAGCCCTGGCTGTTCTAGAACTCTCTATGTGTAAAGGCTCCCAGACTCTAGCACAACTGACTCCATGGTGGACATACCATTCAGGCCAAAAAACTTAACACATAGACAGCACCACCAGCCAAAATGAAAGAAAGACCTAATCCATCGAAGTCCTTAGTTCTGGGAAAGTCTCTAAATGTACTAACCTTGCTTTTTGGTTTCTGTAATCTTCTGTGGTGGATACCGCACAGCAGTGTGGACCTGCCTCTTCCTCCCAAGTGCTGAATTTCTTTCATTTTTGATTATGTATACACACTAGTGTCTGTGGGTAGATATGGGCACGTGAATGCATGCACCTACAGAGGCCAGAAGAAGGTGTCCTTCAAATCATAGTTGGTTGTAAGTCACCAGACATGGTTGCTAGGACATCCTCTGCAAGATCAGCACACTCTCTTAACTTCTGTGCCATCTCTCCAGCTCCCAAATTCTTTTTCTCTGTGTGTGTATGTCCCTGCAGGTGTGCGTGTGCACGCGTGTGTTGGTGGAGGGCATGTTCACTCTCCCCGTTGGTCTAAGTGGCAGGTTTCCCAATGAGAAGGCATTTCACACTGAGAGTACACAAAGGCTCAAATTTGGCTGCCCCCAGATGGAGTATTCTTGATTTGATGGTCTGTGACTGCCAAAGCCTCTGTCAGCTGATGGTGAGACCTAGATAGTCGTGGTGGTAGTGGTGAGGCTGGGTGAGTTTTTAATTTTGTTGGGTTGTTGTTTTGTCTGTTAATGAGGCTCTCAGAAGCTGAAGGTTTGGTTCATCTGATGGAGTGCTTGCCTGGCATCTAGATTCCATCCCCAGCACTACGTAAACCTGTGTTGTGATGACGCAGGCTGGCCTGTAATCCCTCAGCCTGCAAACCCTTCCTTAATCCTCTCAGGTGGTGGAGACTCCAGGATGCTGGAGGCAGGAGGATCAGAAATTCAAGGTCATCTTCCTCTGTCTGGAGCATTCCAGGGTAGTCTGAGGAGGAGAGCTGGGGTAGGGGGAGAAGGAAGTAGTTCCAGCTCCCATCCCTCCCGCCTGAACCCTCTGGCCCTGCACACCCAGGTCTACCACCTGGCACACCCCAGGCTGAGAAAAAGTTTGTCGCCACGCCATCTTTCCAACCTTCAGGATGGGCCACAAGCCCAAGAAGAGACAGTCAGGCTAGTACCCACACTGGGTTGACTTCCTGTGTTGGAAACTTCTCCTGATGGCAGGCCAGCCCTAGAAGAGGGCTAGCCTTCTGCTCTTGGTCTTCCCCTGCCGGAAGCCTGTGGTATCCGGACCTCGACTGAGCTTTGGTACCAGGTGGGGATGCTTAGGGGTCGAAGGAAATGGATCCCAGAACTACTTTCCCAACACCTGCCCAGATGGTGCATCTACAGGATACCAGTTTGCACCTATGGCCAGGAGTTAGAGGGACTGCAGACTTCTGCTGCAGACTTCGAAAGACCCTTTTCTAGGAATCTCTCGCCTCGCTTGCGATCGCGTGGCGCGCGGCGCAGAGAAGGATCGACCTGGGAGCGACAGCAGCGAGGCGGGGCCGAGTCATACCGGGGGCGGGGCGGGGCGGCTCCCGGGCTCCTGGCCCAGCCCGCCCTGACTCACCCTCTCCGGCCCGCCCGCCCGGGAACTCTGCGGGAGTCCCGGTCGATCCATTCCCTGGGATCTACGAGTTGGGCCCGGAGTTCCATCCGTGAAAGGTAAGTAGCTGGGGTTGAGGGATTTTGTCCCACGGGAGGAGGTCAACCTGGAACCAGGGAATGACCCAGGGGAGGATCGCTCAGGTGTGGGTGACTTCGTGGCCTGGGCGAGAGCAACCCCCGCCACCCCCCCCCACACACACACACATTGGGAGTTGAAGCTGGGAGTGGGAGGGGGTGCCTAACCCTCAGCCTGGCCCCAGGAGCTCATGTCCTGGGAACCAGGCAGTCTGGGACCAAGCGAAGCAAGGGAGATCAACAGGCAGGCAACGACTTTGTGAGTCTTGATTTCCACGACTTGTCCCAACGTGGGATGGTGGAGGTAGTGGAGAAAGATAGAAAGTTTGTCTCAGTGAGAACCCTCGAAGCTGCAGAATCCCAGTCTCAACACCCTGCTCCCTGAGGTTCTTAGACTTCAAGATTCCAAAAGCCCCTACAAGTCCCAGCAAAGGAAGCTTGGGAAAGTACTAGCCTAGATGTCCATAGCTCCGTGCCCCGCCTCCGCCCCCAGACTTGCCACTAGGGGTGACTTTTCCTTACCTCAGTAACTCCCTTGTAAAAAGAGTAGGGATTGAACTTTGACTTTGTTTATGTGTTTAATTTTCTTACTTTATATTTTGTATGTATGTGTGTGTGTACACATGCCAAGGCACTCTCGTAGAGGTCAGAGGACAGTTTGTCGCAGTTGGTTCTCTCCTCTGCCTTACAGCCCCTGAGACTGAGCTTACATCTTCTGGCTTGGAGGCAGGGACCTTTGCCCAATGAGCCGTCACAGCAGCCCTGCGATTTGGGTTTGGGGTTTTTGTTGTTGTTTTTCATATTTGTTTGTTTGAGACAAGGTCTTTTGGCACAGGCTTGCCTCTAACAAGCTAGCCACGCATCTTAGACTGACCTTGATGTGTTGGTCCTTCTGCCTCTATCCTGAGGAGGATTACAGGGATGTGTGCTGCCAGTCCAGGTTTTATGTGGTGCTGGGACTTGAACACAGGGCCTGAGCCATAACTCTGACAACTGAGCCATATCCCTCCTTCTGACTTTGTACTCTAAAGGTTAACACACTTTGCCGTTCCTTTCTTGCCCCTTAGCGTGATATGAAGTTGGGGAGGCTGAACAAGGTTGGAGCATCCTCCGTTTTCCATTTCAGCATCAGAAGCAGGGCATAGGTGTGGGGAGGAGTTTGCAAGCTCCTCCCAAGCCTGGCCTTCTGAGACACCCCTCTTGTGTGTGGGTGTGTATAGGGACCAAAGATTGACTTGGGATGTCCTCCTCAGTGGTTTTATTTTTTTGAGCCGTTTCTCACTGAACCTGAAGCTCATGGCTTTGGCTGGACTATCTCGCCAATGATGCTCAGGGATCTACCTGCTTGACCCCACTGTGCTGGGCTATGGATCCAGACTGGCCTGCTGGGAATATCACGCGGGTCCTCACAGCTGTGTATTAAGCTCTTTCCTTTTTTTTTTTTTTAAAGATTTATTTATTATGTATACAACATTCTGCCTCCATGTATGCCCGCACGCCAGAAGAGGGCGCCAAATCTCATTACAGATGGTTGTGAGCCACCATATGGTTGCTGGGAATTGAACTCAGGACCTTTTGGAAGAACAGCCAGTGCTCTTAACCGCTGAGCCATCTCTCCAGCCCTTTCCTAACTGAGCCACTGGGTGCTTTCACTGGATGCAACAGAGTAGGTGTCATCAAACAGGAGGTGAGCATTGGCTAGACAGACTCAGCTGATACTTGTAACAGTGAAATCTTCATGGGTTATGTTCATTCTCTAAGAGAAAGGTCTCTACACTTATATTTCCAAAATATGGATGACCTTCAGCGTTAGGCTGGACATGGCGGCACACTTCTGTAATCCCAGCATTTAAGAGGCTGAGGAAGGAGGATTGGAATTTTGGGTTCATCTTGGGCTACACAGCCAGCACAAGGATAGCCTGGACTACATAGCAAGAACTTGTCTTAAAAAAAATAATGAGGGGGCTGGAGAGATGGCTCAGTGGTTAAGAGCATTGCCTGCTCTTCCAAAGGTCCTGAGTTTAATTCCCGGCAACCACATGGTGGCTCACAACCATCTGGAATGAGGTCTGGTGCCCTCTTCTGGCCTGCAGACATACACACAGACAGAATATTGTATACATAATAAATAAATAAATATTTTTAAAAAAATGAGGGGCCGGGCGGTGGTGGCGCACGCCTTTAATCCCAGCACTTGGGAGGCAGAGGCAGGCGGATCTCTTTGAGTTCAGTTCCAGGACAGGCTCCAAAACCACAGAGAAACCCTGTCTCGAAAAACCAAATAATAATAATAATAATAATAATGAGGGGTGGTATAGCCAGTAACCCCAGCCCTTGGGAGACCAAGCAGGATCAGGAGTTCAGGTCATCATCCCTCACCCACCACATAGCTAGTTCAAGGACAGCCTGGGTCACACAAAACCCTGATGTAAAAAAAAAAAAAAGACTTTGATGTTAGCTGGGCGGTGGTGGCGCACGCCTTTAATCCCAGCATTTGGGAGGCAGAGGCAGGCGGATCTCTGTGAGTTCGAGACCAGCCTGGTCTACAGAGCTAGTTCCAGGACAGGCTCCAAAACCACAGAGAAACCCTGTCTCGAAAAAACAAAACAAAAAAAAAAAAAAGAGCTAGTTTCCAGGACAGGCTCCAAAGCTACAAAGAAACCCTGTCTTGAAAATCCACACACACACACAAAAAAAATAATAATAATGAGGAAAGGGAGGGGTTGGGAGTAGCCCAGTGGGTAAGGTGCTTGCTCTGAAGGCATGAGGACCTGAGTTGAATCTCCAACACCCAGATAAAAGCAGGACACGCTGGTACACATTGGTAACTTTAGTGAATTCCAGGGCTCAATGACTAGCCAGTCCAGCTAAAATGCTGACCCTCAGATTTCAGTGAGAGCCCTTCTCAAAAAAAAAAGGGGGGGGGGGGTGAGGGCAGGTAAGATAACTTAGTTAAGATAGCTTAGCAAGCAAGCGCGAACACCTGACTTTGATAGCCCACATAAGATAGGAGGGGATGGATGCCATGAAGTTGTTCTTGATCTTCACATACTCACACACACAACACACAGTCACACACACACAACACACACACCACGCTCACACTAATAAATTAGAGAGCAGTAGACACCTAACACCAACCACTATGCACACACACATGCATACACAACATAAAATAAAAAAAAAACCTTAACAACAAAGCAAAAAAATCAGCTTTGAGAGCAACCCGAGACATTCTGTCATATAGACTCCCGTGCTGTTTTTCTCTACACTTCCCCCAGCTCTGTGAGTCCCTCCTGCTAAACCCTCCCACCAGCTCTCTGCAGACATAGCAAAAGGGGCCAACCCTGTATCTGCCTGCTAGGATTTAATGGCAGGTTCCAGAAGATGGAGTTTGAGTCATGGAGTCAGACAATGATAATTCCTGTGTCTCCCTCTGATTGTGTCTGTCTATTGTGTGTGTATGTCTTGTTCCTGGGAGCTGGGCAGAGGGCTCCTGTTTTCTGACCTCTGACCTGTGAGAGTAGGTTGGCAGCATTGGGGAACTTGTGAGACTGGTCATGGAAAGTGGAGACAAGGAGTTGGTCCCTGCCTGCATGGGTAGCACCCCTTGAGGAGTGCCTCAGAAGGATCCAATAGGAGCCCAATGTGGGCTTTACTATTCCTTGTTTCAGAATGTCACCCCGGATATCAGTAAGATGCTCTGAGTTCATTTTCTTTTAAGATTTTATTTTTATTTGTGTGTTGTGTGCGCGACAGGGGTTGTTGTGCACTGAGTATTCTAGGAGGCCAGGAGAGGATGTTGGGTGGCTGGAGGCTCTAGAGCTGGAATTACAAGGGGCGGTGAACGCTGTGGGAGCTGAGAATCGAACTCTGGTCCTCTACAAGAGCAGTGTGTGCTCTTAGCTGCCGAGCCTTCTCTCTCTTCCCTCTGGGCCATCATCTCTATCAAACGATGGAAATTGGGATTTTTCCCCCTCCAGTCATGGAGACTCTCTTGCAAAACTCAACACTAAGCTACTACCCCAGGCTGAGGGGATGTTTTAAAAAGCCTTTTTGCAACACGATTTCCTGTAGCCCAGGCTGGCCTGGAGTGCCCTATGTAGCTGAGGATAACTTTGAACTCTGATCCTCCTAACTCAGACCTCCGAGAGCTGAGGTTACAGGCATGTGCCAGTCTGCCTAGTTATGTGGTGCTAGAGACTAAATGCCACACAAGTGCCCTACCAACTGAGCCATCTCCCCAGCCTGAGGCTGAGGCTTTTTTTTTTTTTTGGTTTTTTGAGACAGGGTTTCTCTGTGGCTTTGGAGCCTGTCCTGGAACTAGCTCTGTAGACCAGGCTGGTCTCGAACTCACAGAGATCTGCCTGCCTCTGCCTCTGGAGTGCTGGGATTAAAGGTGTGCGTCACCATCGCCCGGCTGGCTTTTTTTTTTTTAAGCTTTTTTTTCTTAGGACTAGGGAGTGTTTGGTGAGCTTACAGGACCAACCGTCACATAAAGGATCTTGTTCTTTGGTCACTTCCTTGGATGTACCTGATTCAGGATGAATTTGTATAAGAAACCTTGAGCCGGGCGGTGGTGGTGCACGCCTTTTATCCCAGCACTTGGGCAGGCGGATCTCTGTGAGTTCGAGACCAGCCTGGTCTACAGAGCTAGTTCCAAGACAGACTCCAAAGCTACACAGAGAAACCCTGTCTTGGAAGAAAAAAAAAAAAGAAAGAGAAAAAAAAAGAAACTTTAATACCTGCTCCCTTTCCCACAGACCCTTCTACTATATAGAAATTGCTGCCCCAGGGCTGGAGAGATGGCTCAGTGGTTAAGAGCATTGCCTACTCTTCCAGAGGTCCTGAGTTCAATTCCCAGCAACCACATGGTGGCTCACAACCATCTGTAATGAGGTCTAGTGCCTTCTTCTGACCTGCAGGCATACACACAGACAGGACATTGTATATATAATGAATGAATGAATGAATGAATGAATAAATAAATAAATAAAAAGAAATTGCTACCCCAGAGTGGTGAAGGGGTCTGATTGTTGTGCAATACCTGTCTCTCAGCCTAGTGAGTAGGCGCTCAACCCCTATCTTGACTTCACTTGCTACAAACCCTTGGGAGAAACAGAGGCAGACACAGGAGATGTGGATGTGTCCGAACAGTTGGTTGGTGACACAGATACCCCAGTTTTGGCCAGAGCCACAAGTGAACAGGACAAAGGGCTCCTAGGATGCTGTTGACTTTGTTTCTCTCTCTGTCCTCCATCTCTCTCAAGTGTGCATGTGTGTGTGTGTGCATGTGCGTGTGTGCATGTGTGTGCGCGTGTGCATGTGTGTGCGTGTGTGTGCGTGTGCGTGTGTGTGTGTGTGCGTGTGTGTGTGTGTGTGCGTGTGCGTGTGTGTGCGTGTGCGTGTGTGTGTGTGTGTAGAGGCACCTTCAGTCATGTGCTTTCCTTTGTCTCTCCACCTTATTTGAGACGGAGTCTCTCTCTGAACCTGAGACTTGCCAGTTAGGCTGGCTGCCAGTGAGGCCCACGGATCCGCCTGTCTCTACCTCCTCGGCACTGGGAGTGCACACATGCACCGCTCTGGCTTCTCATGGCTGTCAGGATCACACGGATGTTCTCATGGCTGCATGACAAGCTCTTTATCTTCTGAGCCAGTTTGCCGGCCTGTTGTTTTTGTTTCGTTGCACTGAGATAGGGTCTCTTTCTGTAACGCAAATGCTGGCCTCAAACTCCAAATCCTCCTGTCTTAGGATTACAGTGCTGGCTGGCCACCATACCTGGCTTCCCAGGAACTTGTTTAAGATAAGGGATAAAGGGGTCCGTGATACAGCTCAGGGGGAAGGCGCTTGCCACCAAGCCTGATGATCTGGGTTCCACACCAAAGACCCACATGATGGCAGGAGAGAACTGACTGCTGTGGTTCCTCTGACCTCCAGACCCACACCGTTGCACGTGTACACACACACACACACACACACTCACAGAAAGACTTGGATGCTGGCAGGGGTGGGCTGCCTAGAGACCCCACTTTTTGCTTTCCCCTCTGCCCTGAGCAAGTAGCTGACTTCCTAGAAGAGTGATGTCCTCGCTTGCATCCTACACCCCCGTGTGACTTAGGCCTGGCCTTTGCAATAATGATACCTTAGTAGAAAAGGAAACCAGAGATAGACAGAGTGGGCTGGCAGCCCTGGAGCCTGGCAGTCCAGCCCCGTGCCAGGCTCCAGTCATAGGTGTCACCCTAAGAGGTTTTCAGTTTTTAGGGATCCTCCTGCTTCAGACATTCCAACACACTCCTCCCTTTCAGGGCCCAGGTTTCTACTTCTCAAATTCTGAGCTCTGGTCCCTATCTGAACACTCAGGTGTCTTGGCACATGCCTCCAGGGCTCAGTAGCCTTCAGCCTGGCCACACCCTAACCCCTAAGGCCCTTAACTAGAGCACAGCCACGCTCCAGCTTGCTTTTCCCCAGCCGGCTTTTCCGGTTGGGGATTGGAGGTGGCGCCCAGAGCACCCCTGTCAGGGGGGCACACCCCGGAAGTCTTGAGCCCAGGGACACTTGGTGTCAGGGTGGAGGTAAGGGGGCAGCTGGAGAGTAAAGGAATACCACAGTGAATGTCACAGGCTTCCTCCTGCAGAGGTGGGTGGCTCCAGGAGGAGGCTGGAGACAGCTACCCTGTGTTTTCACTCATGAGTTCAGAGAGCGCTGGCAGAGCAAGTAGGGGCTTTTGGGAGGAGGAAGAGCTGTGAGACTGGGAAGGAGGTGAGTTCTGAAGGAAGCGACGACAAGGGGGGGGGGAGCATATGGCTCATAGATTTTAGAAAGTTCTGGCAGAGCTGAGAGTGTATTGGGAACACTGCCCTGTGTCTGGCCTTTCTGGGGTTTCTCCTACCAGGCATAGCCTTGCTCCATGTCTCAAACCCTCTTGTCTCCTGACTCCTATAGGCAGGATGATCCCAGTGGCGGAGTTCAAGCAGTTCACAGAACAGCAGCCTGCATTCAAGGTGCTCAAACCCTGGTGGGATGTATTGGCTGAGTACCTCACTGTGGCTATGCTCATGATTGGAGTCTTCGGGTGCACCCTTCAGGTGAGGAACGAGACAAAAACGGGCAAGGCCGAACAGCTGGCCGTCCTTACCATCAGGACTTTAGGAAGTGCCTTCTTGACAGGGGGGTGACATGTGAAGAGGCCGGGCAGGGCCGGGCCGCACGATGACACTCAGCTAGGCAGGAGTCAGGGCAGACAGGGAAAGGGGATGAAGGATCGGGGTTTCGCTGTGGACATATTCGTGGCCATTCTAATGACTGGGGTCTTGGGTTGCTCTTTCCAGGTGAGGGGTGAGGCCAGAGAGTGGTGAGGATGTGAAGGAGTGGCACCACACCTTGGTAACACTCCTTATGTATTTTCTTTCATGTGTATGTGTGTTTACTTGCGTGTATGTATGTGTACCACATGTATGTGTGGTATCCGTGGAGGTCGGAAGAGTGTGTTAGGTTTCTTTGAAACTAAAATTATGGATGAGAGGTTTTTGGGTTTTTTTTGGGGGGGGGGGATTGGGCAGGGGAGGAGGGATTGAGGCAGGGTTTCTCTGTGTAGTCCTGACTCTCCTGGAACTAGCTCTGTAGACCAGGTTGACCTCAAGCCCACTGAGATCTGCCTGCCTCTGCCACCCAAGTGCTGGGATTAAAGGCGTGCACCACTGACTTTTTTTTCTGGGTTCAAGTGTTCTCAGCCACTCTATATCCCCTTCTGCCATGAAGGCACTGGGCTTCTCTATGGTGCTACTCCTGACTACTCCTGACCAGGTGAAGGGCAGGACCATAAGGGGGCATGGTCTTACATGGCAATGCTTATGATTGGGGCGGGGGAGGTGTCTTCAACTCACTATACAGATGGGTAAGGTCCCACCATGATGATGAGATAGGAAGTGTCTTCCACTGCACCCTCCAGGGAAAGAGTCACTCTCTAAAGGAGTAGGATTAATACTTGAAGTCCTGAAGCCTTCAAGTCACCCAAGAAGAGGGAGAAAGAGCCTGGGTGTCTTGGTGCGTGCCTATAACCCTAGTTACTCTGTAGGCCAAGGCAGGAGGATCACAAATTTGAGACCAGTTTAGACATCTTTGCAAGACTGTCTCTCAAAATTAAAATTAAGGTCAGGGGCAGGAGAGATGGCTCAGAGGTTGAGAGCACTGGCTGCTCTTCCAGAGGTCCTGAGTTCAATTCCCAGCAACAACATGGTGGCTCACAACCATCTGTAATGAGATCTGGCGCCCTCTTCTGGCCTGCAGGCATACATGGAGGCAGAATATTGTATACATAATAAATAAATCTTTAAAAAAATTAAATTAAATTAAGGTCAGTTGTGGCAGTGGACACCTGGATTTCTAGCACAGAGGATGAGTTGGGCTCGGGAGTCCCAGGTCAATTAAGCCACACAGTGAGACCCCATCTCTAAAATACATAGAAAAGGAGAAAAATATCAGTATTAGATCACTCACCTAGCTTACATGAGAACCTAAGCGCATAAAAAATATCACCAATGAAATAAGAGACACAAACAAGAGGGAGCCAGTGCCAAAGCTCACACACAGACCGATTCTAAGTGCTACTACCTTCCTTGCCTCCGTTCTCACAAGCAGTGCTACTAAAGTCTACAGTAATCTTAGGGTTTCCCCATTGTCACACTTTTTTTCTTTCTCGTGGCAATGGGGACAGAAGTCACGGTTTCTGATGCTGCACAAGGTTCTGCAGAGCCAAAGGCCCAGCCCCTCACTGGGGGATTCTAGGCCAGAGCTCTACCACTGAGCTGAATCCTGCCTACTTTCTCCCTTGGACCACCGTCTACTGAAGCTGTCTAGAAGTTGTGCCCACTCTGTAGCCCAGGCCTCAGCTTCCCAGTAATTAGAACTATAGGCTAGCATCACCAGGCCCAACTTGTTTTTCTTGTGGGTGGAATTTTGTTATTAATAAGACCTTAAAGTTTCTTTATTTGGTTTTTCTGAGACAGGGTTTCTCTGTGTAGCCCTGGCTGTCCTGGGACTCACTTTCTAGTCAGGCTGGTCTCAAACTCAGAGATCTACCTGCTTCTGCCTCCTGAGTGCTGGGATTAAAGGTGTGCACCACCATGTCCTGCTTTAGAACTTAAGAAAAAAAAATAGATAGATGAACTTCTGATCCTTCCCAAGTACTGGTATTACATATGTGCACACAACACTCAGTCTACACAGTGTGGGATATGGGACGCCGGGGCTTCATCATGCTAAGCAAGCACTACCAACTAAGGTATATTTCCACCCTAAATGTCTCCTTTTGGGGAAGATATAGTCCTGCTCATAACTCTGCTATGCTTACCTGTGTAAAGATCCTACTTCCAAGAGGTCACAGGGACTAGGGGTTAGGATTTTGTTTCTTTTTTGTGGGACCACAATTCAACACACATACACCCTTGCACTCTTTTTTTCTTTGAGACACAGTGTCTTATATCCTAGGCTGACCTTGAACTTACTGTGAAGCCAAGAATGACCTTAAGCTCCCCATTCTCCTGCTCCCATCTTGTGTGTACTAGGATTATGGATATGTGACACCAAGCCTAGTTTATGCATTGGTGAGAATCAAAACTGCTGTGTACTAGGGCAGGCCTTCTACCAACTTAGCTATCCACACACACACACACACACCCTCCAGTATCTGTAGTAATAGGAGCGGCGGGGCTGCGTCCCCAGCACCCCGGCCACCTGCTAGCTCATGCCCGAAATAACAACACACAAATTGTATTCATTTAAACACTGCTTGGCCCATTTCTGTCTAGCCTCTTCTAGGCTAACTCTTGCATCTAGACTAGCCCATTTCTAATAATGTTTGTAGCACCCCAAGGTGCGCTTACCGGGAAGATTCTAGCCTACGTCCATCTTGGGTCGGAGCTGAATCGCATCTGCCCGGGAGAGCGGCACATGGTGTCTCTGAGCTCACTTCCTCTTCCTCCCAGCATTCTGTTCTGTTTACTCCTCCCACCTATGTTTTAACCTATGAGGGCCAAGCAGTTTCTTTATTGCTTAACCAATGAAATCAACAGATTGATATATGACACTCCCACATCAAGTATCCTTTGCAGATGAAGGCTGATGCTGAGGTTTGACAGCTCTTCCACAGTCAAACAGCTGAGAGCAGTCTAGGATCAGGGTCTCCCACCTCAGCCTGCTTCTCCTCTGTACAATTCCCCAGGCCCTTTATGGTCTCCCAACTCTCTTCCTATCTCCAGGTGACACAGGACAAGATCATCTGCCTGCCCAGCCATGAACCCCGAGAGAACTTATCAGAGGCTCCTTGTCAGCAGCTCTTACCTCGAGGGGTCTCTGAGCAGATGGGGGGCCTCCGAGAACTGAGTGGCCTCAAAAACAACCTCGACCTCCAACAGTACAGCTTTATTAACCAGCTCTGCTATGAGACAGCCCTCCACTGGTATGCCAAGTACTTCCCCTACCTGGTGGTCATCCACACTCTCATCTTCATGGTCTGTACCAGCTTTTGGTTCAAATTCCCCGGCACCAGCTCCAAGATCGAACACTTCATCTCCATCCTGGGCAAGTGTTTTGATTCCCCGTGGACCACTCGGGCTTTGTCGGAGGTGTCTGGGGAGAACCACAAGGGCCCAGCTGCTGGACGGGCCATGGTGTCCACCGTCACCACAACAGGGGCGGGATCGGGAAAGGCAGGTGAAGGCGAGAAGGAGAAAGTGCTGGTAGAGCCTGAGAAAGTGGTGACGGAGCCTCCAGTTGTCACTCTGCTGGACAAGAAGGAGGGCGAGCAAGCTAAGGCCTTGTTTGAGAAGGTCAAAAAGTTCCGCGTGCACGTGGAAGAGGGCGACATCCTCCACTCTATGTATATCCGGCAGACAGTGCTTAAAGTGTGCAAGTTTTTTGCCATCCTGGTTTACAACCTGGTCTATGTGGAGAAAATCAGCTTTCTGGTGTCCTGCAGGGTGGAGACCTCAGAGGTCACAGGGTACGCCAGCTTTTGCTGCAACCACACCAAGGCCCACCTCTTCTCTAAGCTGGCCTTCTGCTACATCTCCTTCGTGTGCGTTTACGGCATCACCTGCCTGTACACGCTCTACTGGCTCTTCCATAGGCCCCTCAAAGAGTATTCCTTCCGGTCTGTGCGGGAGGAGACAGGTATGAATGACATCCCGGATGTGAAGAACGACTTCGCCTTCATGCTCCACCTCATTGACCAGTATGACTCCCTCTATTCTAAACGGTTTGCCGTCTTCCTCTCGGAAGTCAGTGAGAGCCGCCTGAAGCAACTCAACCTCAACCACGAGTGGACACCTGAGAAGCTGAGGCAGAAGCTGCAGCGCAACACACGCGGCCGGCTGGAGCTGGCCCTCTGCATGCTCCCTGGACTGCCTGACACGGTCTTTGAGCTCAGTGAGGTGGAAGCCCTCAGACTGGAGGCCATCTGTGACATCTCCTTTCCCCCAGGGCTCTCCCAGCTTGTGAACCTTCAGGAGCTCAGCCTGCTTCACTCGCCAGCCAGGCTGCCCTTCTCTTCACAGATCTTCCTGCGGGATCGCCTGAAAGTGATATATGTCAAGTTTGAGGAGCTGCGAGAGGTGCCCCTCTGGGTGTTTGGGCTTCGAGGCTTGGAGGAACTGCATCTGGAAGGGCTCTTCCCCCCAGAAATGGCCCGGGCTGCCACCCTTGAGAGCCTTCGGGAGCTTAAGCAGCTCAAGGTACTGTCTCTGCGTAGCAATGCTGGGAAGGTGCCAGCCAGTGTGACTGACGTGGCCGGACACCTTCAGCGACTCAGCCTGCACAATGATGGGGCTCGCTTGCTTGCCCTCAACAGCCTCAAAAAGCTGGCGGTGCTGCGGGAACTGGAGCTGGTGGCCTGTGGGCTGGAGCGCATCCCCCATGCAGTCTTTAGCTTGGGTGCTCTGCAGGAACTTGACCTCAAGGACAACCACCTTAGGTCTATCGAGGAAATTCTCAGCTTCCAGCACTGTCGGAAGCTGGTCACTCTCAGGCTGTGGCACAACCAGATAGCCTATGTTCCTGAACATGTGAGGAAGCTCCGGGGCCTGGAGCAGCTCTACCTCAGTCACAACAAGCTCGAGACTCTTCCCCCCCAGCTTGGCCAGTGCTTTGGCCTCCGCCTGCTAGACGTGTCCCACAATGGGCTTCGCTCCCTGCCGCCTGAGTTGGGCCTTCTCCAGAGCCTCCAGCATCTAGCGCTCTCCTACAATGCACTAGAGAGCCTGCCTGATGAACTGTTCTTCTGCCAGAAGCTGCGGACATTGCTCTTGGGCTACAACCACCTAACTCACCTTTCACCCCATGTGGCCGCCCTCCGGACCCTCAGCCGTCTGGAGCTCAAGGGTAACCGGTTGGAGGCTCTGCCCGAAGAACTTGGTGACTGCAAGGGGCTGAAGAAGTCAGGGCTGTTGGTGGAGGACACCCTTTATGAGGGACTGCCTGCAGAGGTGCGGGAGAAGATGGAGGAGGAATGAGGCCTGGTGGGGGAAGGGACAGTTGACGCAGAGGCCTTCAGATCCTTCTGCCCCAGCCTTGTCTTCCAAGGGAGATGTCCCATAGGCGAAGCAGGAGAGGAAAGAAGGTTTGATGTGTCGGCTTTGTGCAGTTCAGACAAGATCCTGGGACTGGTTTGTCTAGGGGAGAAGCAAGAGGTGGTGGATTTGGGGTGTAACCCCACAGGAAAGGATTAACTCAGTCTTAGATTCTTGGACCAAAACCACACCTGCGTCTTTGGCTGGCAAGCTTGTCCTTCCTCTGAACATTCCAGCTTAGTTAGTGTCCTATACAGGAGGGGGGGCATATCCCAGTGGGATTTCCAACCCACCCCAATGACAAATCAGCATACATCTAGAGTTCTGCCCTAAGGAGAGGACACAGCGGTCAGTTCCAAACCTCCTTATCCCAACTTTAATTCCAAGTCTTTATTTCGTAAGTCCTTTGCCGCAGAGATGGGTACTTAGAACAATGGTTCTCACATTTAGCTGTGTAGTAAAATAAGCCGAGGAGCGAGGAAGAAATAAAACATCCCACACCCCACCCCCGAAATACTGACTCAGAATTTTTGGGTGGGTGCCAGGAACCTGCTACTGAATAAGTATACCAGGTAATTCTGATTCAGGTGGTCCTGAGACTGTATAATAGAATTGTTGACATAAAAGACTGGGCTGGGCTGTAACTCAGTTGGGAGAGCGCTTTCTTAGCGAGCAGGAAGTTCTGGGTTCCAGCCCAAGCATTTCATAAACTAGGAGCGGTGGAACATGTCTATATAATATTCTGGAGGTGGAAGGAGGAGGATTGAAGGTTGAAGCCAGCTTGGGAGACATAGCAGAACTTGTCTCCAAAACAACTAAGAATGGGTACTGGAATGTCTACATACAGAGCTCCTTTTCTGGAGTCTTAGAGAACCCCATGAAACCACATTTCCTCAGGAAAATGCTTATTTAATATCATAAAAACTCTGTAAGCAAAGTTAGGCAGTCACAGATCCCCACTAGACTACTGTCTCAGTCAGGGTTTCCGTTGCTGTGATGAAGCACCATGACCAAAAAGCAAGTTGGGAGGAAAGGGTTTATTCAGTTTACACCTCCACAGCATCATTGAAGGAAGCCAGGACAGGAACTCAAGCAGGGCAGGCTCCTGGAGACAAGCGCTGATGTAGAGGCCATGGAGGGGTGCTGCTAACTGGCTTGCTCCTCATGGCTTGCTCAGCCTGCTTTCTTATAGAACTCAGGACCACCAGTCAAGGGAGGGGAACCACTCACAGTGGACTGGGCCCTCCCCCATCAATCACTAATTAAGAAAATGCCTTACTGGTGGATATTATAGAGGCAATTTCTCAACTGAGGCTCCTTCCTCTTTGATGACTCTAGTTTGTGTCAAGTTGACATGTAACCAGCTAGTGAAAGTACTGTTCATGGGTTTCTTAAGACTGGCTGACTCCAAGTTAAGAGTGACTGCTGGTGGAGTTTTCCTTAGTCCATGCAGGGACTTTCTTTTGGATGCTTCCTGTGCAGTGGAGTATATCCCAGTGGGTGCTTAATAAATGCAAACTGTAATTCTGACCTCTTTGTACAGTTATCTCTAAGCTTTCTATATCTATGACCAACTGATAACACCTATCTATCAAATCAGGGTCTCCTGGGAGGAAAGACATCCAAGGTACTTAAAAAGGGGGTGAAGTAGAGACCTCATCTAATCAAGAGAAATTAGGCGGAGTTTTCTGCCTACCTTTTTTTGATTTCTAAAGAATCCAATCCCCCTCCCATCCCCCACAAAAAAAAAAGCCGGGTGACGGCGGTGCACGCCTTTAATTCCAGCACTTGGGAGGCAGAGACAGGCAAATCTCCGAGTTCGAGGCCAGCCTGGTCTACAGCGTGAGTTCCAGGAAGGCCAGGGTTACACAAAGAAACCTTGCCTCGAAAAACTCAACCAAACCAAAACAAAGAACCCCATATCGTCTCCTCTGCCTTTATCCTTGAAACTCCAAGTTTGTGTCTGTTCCACCTGTAGGTCATTGCCAGAGGAGTTCCGGTAAGCCTTTTAAGGTCCATCCCAAAGTGTTCATTGTTGCTTTCAGAGTTGTGGCACAGTCTGACCTCCTGGGTTTGGTCAATTGCTGATGTCCCTGTACAATGCAAGCCTCCTCCTGGCCCTAAAAACCTAGAGGCAAAGTGCTCCTTAGTAACCCAGATTGACAGATAGGGAGGTTATCTTAGCACCTTTTAAATGATTTAACTCTTTAAGCTGGGCGAGGAGCCCCCTCAGCAGGACCTGTTTTCAGATACATCGGTTCAAGAGCTGAGCCCAGATTCTCAGGGCGAAGAGTTGGGGATGGTGCGTCTTCAGGTCCCAGGTAGGCACGGTCAGGAAGTCTGGCCTTAGCCTTGATTCTGACACCGAACTCAGGAATCGCTGGCTCTGCAGTCCCTCTCCTCCACTGACTCTATATAGGCTGAAATGGAATGGGAGCCAGCCCCACAGGTGCCTAATTATGGTAAGGAGGCGACTTCACGCTGCCACCGGGAGGTCAAGCCACAATTAAGCATCACAGGTCCTAATGAAGGACTGATCGAGATGAGGAAGGCCGTAAAGATGCAGATACCAGGGAGGGTCAGGGCTGGGAAGAGCTCACAGGAAGTTAACGGAGGCACGGTGTGAAGAAGAATCCGGGAATAGCTGTGAGCGTGCGCAGTAAAAGCCGTGAGCGTGGCCGGTCTCCCCTTTGTACATGTATGTGTGCCGTCCTGCCCGCCTTCCGCTTTATTTAAAAAAAAGAAAGAAAGAAAGAAAAGAAAAAAGAAAAACTCGTGGTTCTCGAAATGCGCCTCTCTCCAAAAAAAAAAGGGGGGGGGGGCTGGTGAACTTCACGCATGCGCACTGCGGGAGGTGACTGGGTGATGACAACGCACACTGCCAGCCTGGAGCTCTAGGTGGCGGTCATCTCCCTACAGGGATGCAGTGTGCATGCGCGGCGCTAACCACTCGCGGCAGGGCGGGCACACGCTGGGTTGGGCTGGGCAGGGCAGGACGGCGGCTCGGTGGGGTCATTGAGGCGCAGGCGCAGTGCGGTGTTTGTCTACCCTGGACTGACGGGCGGCCTGGCGGCGAGCGGCGGCGGGGAAGATGGCGGCGTCCTCCCTAGAGCAAAAGCTGTCCCGCCTGGAAGCCAAGCTGAAACAGGAGAACCGCGAGGCCCGGAGGAGAATCGACCTCAACCTGGATATTAGCCCCCAGCGGCCCAGGCCCAGTAAGCACGGCTGCGTGGGGGGGAGGGGGCGGGTGGGGCGGGGCCCGCTGTGTCAGGCCCCGCCCACCAGGCAGATCCCGCCCCCGCTTCCGGGGCGCTAGCTCTCCTCCCCTCTACTCCCTACCGCTGTCAGCTTGCAGAGAGAGGGTCACGGTGACCTGGGAGTCTGGTGGGCCGTCTCCAGGGCGACTTCCTCCCCACACATACCGCGATCCTAGGGTTCACATCATGGAAGCTTAGCGACTGGGTCCTCTCACCCTGTGGACTGCTCCCAGTGCCTTGTCACCTACACCTAGCAGGCTATCAGACCCGAAGCCACCGAGACCACAGCCAAGTTTTGAACCCTACAAACAGATCTCTTTTGACACAGTGGTTTCACTCTTGCTGTTTCTGGGACTGTCAAGAGGTTCCCCCTCTCCCCCCAGCACACAGTCCACACACATGTATACCCATCTGCCCTCTTCGGTCACTTGGCCTTTATTTACATCCAGTCCTTGTTTGAATAGAGGAGTCTTCCATTTGATGGCTGCTCTAAGCCTGGAAGTCATTGGGCTCAGGGGACTGCCTCCTTCACACAGGGGTACCTCATATGTCTGTGGCCAACTAACTTCAGTGTCGCTGTCTTAGTGTGTTTGGCCCTCTGGAAACACATAGCCAGCTCTCAGCCTCAAGTGACTGCTAGTCCTGCAGACACCTGTGGCGGTGTAGATGTATCTAGTCTCGCCCAGCAGACACACACCTCCTTTCTTACTCTCCCATCTCTGGGCCTGCCCCCCTGACGTATGGTCCTGTACCGACAGCTGTTCCCCTTCTTTCTATACACACACCTAGTTTGTCACCATCATGACCACAGTTAGCGTCCTTGTTGTAGCCCAGATACCCTGTCCCCAAGTCTCTCTGCTGGAAGGAATTTGATTTTTCCTCCCTCCTCATCTACCCTGTGATCACTGCCTTGCCAGCCCTTTCTGTATCCCTCTTGATTGAGCAGAATGCCTTCTTTATACTCTGTGATACAATGTTTGGAGTATATTATTGTACTGTGGGTCACCTTGGTAAGAGGGGAAAGGCAGCCTTCCATAGCTGAGAATTCTGTCCACTCCCTGGTCACCTGGCCCACCCTTCACAACCCGATCTTACCCCTTGAATCCCTCTTCAGGGTTCCCGCCATCCTTCCTGCTTCTGGCCTGAGTCTGCCAGTTTTCCTTCCTGGGGCGGGGGGTTCTTCCAGTGTGTGGAGATACCCAAAAGTGTGGGTGCTTTTCACTGGATTCTGCCTGGGACCAGAAGCTGGGCCAAGCCTTGGAGGGCTCCTGCTGGACTCTGCAGAGCCATCTTTTCCAGCCCCAGTGTGGATGAGCCTGGGTTGGGTATGGGGTTCTAGGTACCCTAAGAGGTGTCTGTCCCTAGAACAGAGTGAGACCTGGTAAGGCTGGTGGCTGGCAGGCCCCAAGGAGCCCCCTGCAGGTGTCTGTGTCTGTCAGCTCCATGCCTTCCTCCCACCCTCTCATCTCTGTCGGTTTCTACCCATCTCTGCAGTATGGTACCTTGCGCCTCCCCCTCCTCTTCATTATGATTTGATTTCTTTTCTGTTGGACAAATCAGTTATTTCTGTTGTGATTTATCGTGGTTTTTTTTTTTCTTCCTTTCCCCATCCAGTTATTGTGATCACTCTAAGCCCTGCTCCTGCCCCGTCCCAGCGAGCAGGTACCAGCCTTTTTATCATTGCTGCTTGCATATCTGCACATTGACCTAACTGCTGCCCCTGCCGCAGAATACCATTCATCCCTGCCCCATGCTCTGTGTGTTCTGTCTCTTCATTCTCACTTTCTCTCTCTTCACTACCGCAGTGTGAGCCTGACCACACTTCCTCTGTGTCCTCTAGTCTCCCCATTTCTTCTTTGACTCAATTTGGAACTCCCAGAGGATGAAATGGGCTCCCCTAATAAATGGGAGTCTGCTAGGTGGGCACACAAGGGTGTGTGTGTGTGTGTGTGTGTGTGTGTGTGTGTGTGTGAATAAGAAGGTGGGTAGAGGCAGGTGCACTGTTCCTGTTCAGTCTATCACTATTGTGGAGTGAATGAGTGTCATGACTTATGGACTGTGTCTGCTCTCAGGACCCAGGAGCATAGCAGTAAGAAAAATAGACTGAGGCTGCGATAAGGGATTCATCAGTGTCCACTAAGCACATTCCTGATCCTATAGAATAGTCTAGTAGAGTGAGGGACTCTGCATAGGGTCTCTAAGGGAAAGCTGGTGGAGGATACAGGATTTGAACAAAAGTGTCCCAGGAGGCTGTGGGAGGCAAGACCCCCCCACCCCCAACACACACACTCAAGGACTCCATGCTAGGCAGTTCAGCTATGCTGATTCCAAGGTAAACACTGTCTTGTGTGTGTAAGAGAAAGAATACCTGTGTTAGCAGAGATGACTGTTGGTAGTCATGTGTTCCCAGCTTGTGTGTATACATGGATGAGTGTGTGTGTGTGTGTGTGTGTGTGTGTGTGTGTGTGTGTTCGTGTTCCATACTTTTGGTGTACGTGTGTACGTGTGTACCTGCACATGAGTATATGCATGTTGGTCTGGTAGCCTGAAAAGTGAGCATGTGTCCCTGTGATCCATCTTACTTTCTCTCATCCAGTCATCCTCACTTCTTCCTCCTTCACTATTAAACTTACTGTACTAGCCAGGGCTGCCATGTGACTCGAACCCTTCTAACCTCTGTTCTCAGGGCCTGTGTATATTTCTCTCCTCTTTTCCACTCTAGCCCCATCAAATCCATGCTTCAGAGAGTGGGGCCAGCAGCCTCTTCCATGGGTCTGAGGCAGCCTAAGAGGGCTTGACGGTCTGTGTAGGTAAGGGTGCTGGTAGGGTGTGGCGAGGGTAGAGGTATGGTCCTCACCCCAGAGAGCTGAGGTGCCAGAGAAAGAAGGATCACAGGACTCTGTGAAGGTGGGCTGTGGACAGTTCCAGGAGCGTCTGGGTGCAGCCGGGGTCCCAACCACCAGGACTTAAAAAGGACCTGGAGGTCAGCCCAGTGGTCTCTGCTAATTAATTACTGGGCCCAGCTCACCAAAAGCCATTAGGTTGATTGTGGGGAAAAGAGGTAGTAAATTTAAGGGTATGGAGAAGTATATTAGAAAGCGGCAGGCCTTTAATACAATACTTGAGAAGCAGAGGCAGCCAGATCTGTGAGTTTGAGACCAACCTGGTCTACAGAGCGAGTTTCAGTATAGCCAGAACTGTTACTTAGAGAAACCCTGTCTTGAAAAACCAGACTCCAGGCCACCTGGGAAGTGATGTTTGAAGGATGCCCTGCTGATGCCCTGAGCTGAGCTAGCTGTAATCCTAGGGCACTAGGACCCCTGAAGTATGAGAGGATCATGGAGGGCAGATACTTCCAGAAACCACAGGGGGCTTATAGCCCCTTTCACTAGACCCAGAACCCCTAGCTTTTTAAGGAACCTACTCTTAATGTCTCATGTTCTCTCTGGCTGTCTCTGCAGCATCTCCTCTGGACAGCTGGGTCCCAAGTCTTTGCTCTCTCTCTTTCTTTCTCCTGTCCCCCCACATCCTAACATCGCCCGGCCATCCTGGGGTGCCTGCTGCCTGCCCGCCGCCTGCCTGTAGCATGCCCGAGCCATCCGCATGCAGGCCATTGGGAAGTACCAAGCTCCCCTCCGTGGCCCAGCATCTTCCACCTGCCCAGCCCAGCTAGTTCCCGGAAGAGCTTTGCTGTTTAGATTCCCATCAGTCCCTCCTCCCAAGAGCTCAGGCTTAGCCTGGGCTTCTGTTCCTGCCCCCCCCCCCCATCCCAGTTCTGCAGGCCTGGTTGGGACATGCACAAATGAGCCAGCTGGCCAGAAGGTGGCCCTCCCTGACCTAGGAGTGGAATCTGGGGCAAGACAGCCTGAAACCAGAGTTCCATAGCTATTGGCTCTTGTTTGTCCACAGTGCAGTGTTGGTGGCCAGACCAGGTTCCAAGCCTGTCCTGGTGGGCATTCTGTCCTCATGTGGTTCCCATGTGAGCACTGTGGCCCCGGGCCTGCTTTCTGGCACTGCTGGGTGAAGTTCCTGGCAGAGAGTCCCCCCATTTCTCTACAGTATGTACTTGAGGACAAACCCTCAGCTTCTGGGATCACCCCTCTCCCACCAGCCCATCCAATCTCCTTTCAGATCAGAGGGACAGAGATGGTACCTTGAAGATACCCCAGGGGGTGGGGAAGGAGGCCCTAGCCAGCAGAGCAGGGGGCTGTGTCAGCCTGGCCAAAGGGATATGAGAGAGAAGATGAGAACCCCAACTCCTTCTAGACCAGCTAGATTCTAACTCCTTTCATGCCCCTGGTTTTTAACCCGCCAGCCCTGCAGCTCCCACTGGCCAATGATGGGGGCAGTCGCTCACCATCCTCAGAGAGCTCCCCACAGCACCCTACACCACCCTCCCGGCCCCGCCACATGCTGGGGCTCCCATCAACCTTGTTCACACCCCGCAGTATGGAGAGGTAAGCTGGTGGAGCAGGGCCAGCACAGGGCCCTCCTTGTGCTGGTCCATGGGAGGTGGGTGACATCTGTGGGACCCTTCTGACTAGCTCCTATTTTGTTCTTCAGCATCGAGATTGACCAGAAGCTGCAGGAGATCATGAAGCAGACAGGGTACCTGACCATCGGAGGCCAGGTACTACCTCCCCATTGGCATCCTGGGGGCTGTGACAGGACCCAGGCAGGCTAGAGGTGGTGGGTGACAGGAGCAGAGGTTCTGGGGACCCTCCAGCTGCCTTGCTCTTCACCCAGCGTTATCAGGCAGAAATCAATGACTTGGAGAACCTGGGCGAGATGGGCAGCGGTACCTGTGGTCAGGTGTGGAAGATGCGCTTCCGGAAGACAGGCCACATCATTGCTGTCAAGGTGAGCCTTCCACACCCCAGTTCCAGGATGTATCCTGTACCCTTGCAGCCTGCCCAGCACTTGAAGCTCCCCTCCTGGCTGTCCCTCCTTTCAGCAAATGCGGCGCTCGGGGAACAAGGAAGAGAATAAGCGTATCCTGATGGACCTGGATGTGGTACTCAAGAGCCACGACTGCCCCTACATCGTTCAGTGCTTTGGCACCTTCATCACCAACGTGAGCACCCTGCCTGAGGGGCCAACCCTTCTGCCCCATAGGTCCTACATGTCCCCAGGTACCAGATTGTGGTTAGGTTGGGGAAGAAAGCATGGCTGCCCCAAACCCTGTGTACCACCCTTCCTCTACAGACAGACGTCTTCATTGCCATGGAGCTCATGGGCACGTGTGCAGAGAAGCTGAAGAAACGAATGCAGGGCCCCATTCCGGAGCGAATCTTGGGCAAGATGACTGTGGCGGTGAGTGGCTAAGTCTGGGCTTGTGTGGCTAGGTGGTTGTCCCTGTGTTCTGTCATCCGTGCCCCCCCCCCCACCTTGGTAGGGTTCTGAATCTCTGTCCTGCAGATTGTGAAGGCGCTGTACTATCTGAAGGAGAAGCATGGTGTCATCCACCGTGATGTCAAACCCTCCAACATTCTGCTAGACGAGCGGGGCCAGATCAAGCTCTGTGACTTTGGCATCAGCGGGCGCCTGGTTGACTCCAAGGCCAAAACACGGAGTGCTGGCTGTGCTGCGTACATGGCTGTGAGTGGGGCCCTGCTGGGCTGACAAGGGCTGGGTGGGCTGGCCCCGCCCTCAGCCTATAGCTCCTCTCTCCCCCTCCTTGCAGCCTGAGCGCATTGACCCCCCAGACCCCACCAAGCCTGACTATGACATCCGAGCCGATGTGTGGAGCCTGGGCATATCATTGGTGTGTTGGGGCTCCTGTTCTGGGGCTTGGTGGGAAGGCAGGGATCTCTTACCTGCTGCTCCAGCAGTGCCTGTCACCTTCCCAGGTGGAGCTGGCAACGGGACAGTTTCCTTACAAGAACTGCAAGACAGACTTTGAGGTCCTTACCAAAGTCCTACAGGAAGAGCCTCCGCTCCTGCCTGGTCACATGGGCTTCTCAGGGGACTTCCAGTCATTCGTCAAAGACTGGTGAGCATGCCCACTCTGCCTACTTCTCTACTTTGGGATGTTCTGGAATGTCTGATGTCCTCGTGCTGCTGGGGAGGGCTGGGGAAAGGGGAAGGGATGAGATGGGCATGGGTAGAGGCAGGTCCATGACTAGAGGCTGTAGACAGCAACTAATTCTGGAGCCTTTGGAATCACTTTCTGGCTTTGGATCTGGCCTAAGGGGACAGCTGGTCCTATGGGTGTCTGGTGTGGTTACCTAGGGCTTTGTTATGGAGGTTATGCAGGAAGACCACACTTGAGTCTTAACTTTCTCTTGTGTGAACTTCACATTCTGGTTCCAACTTCCCAGCTGGGTCTTCACCATGCTACCCTGGGCCAGGAGACTTTGTGGATCCCCAGCCTGGTGGAACCTGGCTGTGAGCAGCTGCTTCTGGCTGATCTGAAAGACCCCTTTTTCACTGGGGAGGGCCTGAGCACAGGTGCGCATCCAGGCACAGCCAGGCTCCACCTCCCTGACTATCTTTTCTCTTCTCTCCCTGCTCTTCGTCCAGCCTTACTAAAGATCACAGGAAGAGACCAAAGTATAATAAGCTACTTGTGAGTACCTAGCCCCTAACTCCCGCCACACGTGAAGTCCTCCCGGCCTCAGTTGCAGGACCAGGAGGGCTGACTCCTCATGCTAAGCTAACTCCTGGGCCTACAGGAACACAGCTTCATCAAGCACTATGAGACACTCGAGGTGGATGTGGCATCCTGGTTCAAGGACATCATGGCAAAGACCGAGTCTCCAAGGACTAGTGGAGTCCTGAGCCAACACCACCTGCCCTTCTTCAGGTAGCCTCACGGCAGCGGCCAGCCCCATAGGGGCCCAGGGGCATGGCCACAGGCCCCCCTTCCCACCTGGCCAATCCAGCTGCCCATCAGGGGACCTGGGACCTGGACGGCTGCCAAGGGCTGAGGACAGAAAGTAGGGGGTACCCATCCACCACTGACTCCCTACCCACCAGCTGTGGACAGACGGGCATGCTGGTCCCTAATTCTTCCCACTCTGGGGTCAGCCAACTATGCGAACCCCACCCCACCCCGACAGACACTGTGAACGGAAGACAGCAGGCCATGAGCAGACTCGGTATTTATTCAATCATAACCTATGGGCTGGGGTGGCCCCTGGGGCAAAGAGAAAGCCCCTGTTCCTTTCCCCCACACTCCCAGTGTCTGTCCCCTCCACCTTCTCTCCCACATGCTTGCTCTCCATTTTCCCCTCTCTCCCCTTCCTCTCTAGCTCTGTCCCTTTCTGGTTTCCTTCTCCCTCCCAACCTCGGCCTCTCTCCTAGCCTAAGCCTGGGCCCAGCCGCTCCTGCCCCTCAGTGGAAGCCCCAGGTGCACCCAGGCCTCCTCAAGTCCTTGCCCTAGGATAGCTTTGTGGGCATTGTGACTGCAGCCAAATGGGTTGCTGTTTCTGTGTCTGTCTGTCTCTCTCTCTTTGATCTCAGGGGGTCCTTTTTGGAGTTTATTGTATTTTATTGTACTTGGTAGGGTGTGGGAGGGGGGGCTTGTCCTCATGGGGTGTGTCGGTACCTTCAGAAACTTTTACCAAAGTAATGTTTAGCTGCTTGTGGTGGGCCCCCTCCTCTCCATTGCCCTTAGGCATTGGGGGGTTGGACTGCTGGCTGCTCTTTGTCAGTTCTGGCGTAAGAGAGACCAGGCTACATCGGGGGACCCTCACGTGGGACTGGGGACTGGTTACAGCCTGGGGTTGAGTAGAAGAGCTCAGGTGGTACAGAGGGAGACCACGGGGCCTCAGCCACACAGATGGCCTTCAGGAAAGGTGTTGGAGGAGTGCAGTGGAGAACAGCAGGAAGCAGGGAGTGAACTGGAGGGAGTCAGTGACAGGAGTGAGGCCGAGGGGCAGAAGGAGGGGTTCCAAAGAAGTCAGGGATTGAGAGTTAAGTAGATGTGGAGGTCTGCGCATGTGTGTCAGGGACGAGATGGACAGGCTTGAGTACAAGTGAGGCCAGGGTATTGGCATGTGAAGTGACCTACTCCCATTATGCCCTGAGCATCCTCCCTCAGCTCACCTAGAGCTGACCAGCTCCAACCCAGCGTGTGGCCTGGAGTGGGCCAGATGTCTGTCCCATGGTTCTGCAATGGCCAGGACAGGGTGGGGTATGTTTCCTTTTTGTTGGTGATGCATGCAAATCAAGTGGACAAGAGAACAATATAACAGAACAAAACAAAAAACACTTTAAAACCACAAACAAAACCCAGCACCAAAGCTGAGAAACCTTGCTGGATGTAGCTGATGATGCAACTGTAGGCTTAGGTGACACTGTGGCTCTTAACTATCCTATTGACTCATCTTCATCCTATTCACACAATGCCGCATGGTTAAATTGCAATAGAAGTCATCTGCTCTGCCTGGGCAGGGCACCCTCTCTCCTTATCCCTTATGTGGGGAGGTGGAGTGAAGTAGGGGTAGGGTAACAAGCCTGGCCCCTACCCTTACCATTTTGAGGCTAGCTACCAGCATGGGCAGCCTTCATGGGTAGTTAGGTCACTTGGCTGGTCCTTGGGCCAGCACAGGCCCAAGACTGGGCCGCATGGTTTTATTTTTATTTAACTTTATTTTCTGTGTGTGTCTCTGTCTGTGTCCATCCCCCTCCAGTGTTAAGTGGGAGCCTGGGGGAGTCTCCCACTTCCCCACCTCTCCCAAATCCTCCCCTCTGTCACCAGCCATCCCTCTGGCCCAGGCAGAGTGGGTGTCGGGCAGGTAGGGACCTGGAGTGGCCTGGTCCTTCCCTTTGGCCTATGGACTCCTCCTCGGGCCACCAGTGTTGCCCTCTCCCTTTTTAAAACAAAATACCCTTGTTTGTAAATCCTTAGCGCTTGAGAATAAAACCCTTCCCTTTTCTTCTGAGTGTGGTGTCCTAAGAATGGTAGAATTTATAGAGATGCGGGAAGGGGCTGGGAGTTGGGCTTTTAATGTGTGGCTAAACACTGCCTGTTTCGTGAGAAACAGTCAGGGCTGGAGCTGGGTGGGAGGTGATTGGAGTGACTGGGGGTATCAAGCTGCTTTGTGAGGGGCCCCCTTTTCCTAGAAACTTCAGCACACCAAGAAGTCCTTATCCATGCAGGCCTTGAGCATGGGCTCGGATGTCAGCCCCTGCATCCTCCGCCCCCGCTCCCTGCTTCCCAGGGTGGCAGACTCACCAAGGCCAGGGCTGCCTACCCACACCTACAGGGCTCAGTACAGCCCAACCAGGTGCCTGCTGCTGGCCTGGAGCATTCCAGCCTGGATAGACCACCATGGTGGGCACCACACTCCTGCTCCTGGCCCTGCTCCCTGGGACCGCCACTGTGCTCAATGAACAACTTGGTATGTAGAGGCTGGCACGGGGCGGGGGCATCATGTCCCACTTCCCTATTGCTCCTTCTCAACTTAGTTTTGCATCTGGGTGTGTTGGGGGTGGTGTCATTCCCTTTCCTCAAAGTTCTCAACAACCAAGTGATGGCAAGGGCTGTGGGAATGGGGCCAGGTGTGCAAATCATTCTTGAGACACCCCCCAGCTAACGGCCACTTGACGGCAGTCATTTGCCTGTGTAGACCATGTTAGAGTGTGCATGTAAGTGCAGGCCTGGGTGAGCACAAGAGACCATCCACCATCACCTGTTGGTGCTGTCCTCCCTTTGTCTGGGGTCTTGGTTCTCTACTGAGCAGAAATGCTCATTCCAGTTGCCTGTCTGGACTGAGGCTCAGCCTTCTAGGGAGGGTGCTCTCACATAGCAGATGCCAGCACCTACCTCTCCTCAGTGGTCAGTAGGTCATAATGGATCTCTTAGACACAAAGACAAGACTCTTGCTCCAAGACTTAGGGCAACCTGAACTGGGCAGAGAACCCTGACTTGCTCTTATCCATCTGAACTCCATCCAGTGCAAATGCTGGTCAACCCCATGGGTCACCAAATCCCCATCCCTAGTCTGCATGTGGCAAAAGAGGTCAGAAAAGGAAGGAGCACAGCTCTGTGTGGGGTTTCGACTCCTAGGCAGTAATATCACTAGGGAGTACTTGGTAGTAACTTGGAGAGAATTTGGCACACAGCTGAGCAGGGATAAAAAGACCACCTGTAATGCGTTACTATTCCAAGAGAAGCAAGGGCTGGAGGTGGAAGCCCTACCCTAGAAGGAATGCGTCCTCGCTCTATGCTCCGTTTCAGCACTCCCGTTCCCTGGGGCCCCTGGCCCCTGGCTGCGCAGACCCCTTTTCAGTCTGGATTTATCAGACACAGAGGATTCATTTCCCCGCCGCACTGGACCACTGGAGGTTCCAGCCGACAGCCATGTGTTTGTGCAGGTGCGGGCGCCTGAAACACTGAGGGTGGGTGGGGATAAATGGGGACCGGTCAACCTTGATGGCGCGTTGGTCCCTTAGGCGGCTCTGGCCCGTCCTTCACCGAGATGGGGCCTGGCCCTGCACCGCTGCTCCCTAACGCCTTCCTCACGCCCGGCCCTGGGGCCTGCTCTGGTGCTTCTACGTGGGGGCTGCCCCGCCGACGCCTCTGTCAGCTTCTCACCACCTCCACACCCGGATGCTGCTCGCCCCGCACGCTTCAGCTTCCGCCTGCGCCCGGTATTCAACGCCTCAGTGCAGTTCTTGCACTGCCAGATAAGCCGTTGCCGTCGTAGCCAGCGCCACCGGGCTGTCCGCCAGACACCAACGCCTCTGACCCCGCCGGCGCCTCCGCAGGTGCGCTTGCAGAGGCAGTAATCTCAGCACCGGAGGAAGACTCTGTAGTTAGTCACAAGCGGTTCTGGCAGCTGAGGGAAGAACTCTACCAGGTTTAGGGACCTGGGAGGCAGAGTGCTTTATGGTCTGTGTTCCTCTTAGGATGGGTACTGGGTACAGAGCTACCCCTCATGGATCTACCTGCATGGGGACTCCCCAGGAGACAGAAAATAACACAGCCTCAGGCTCTGGGATCCTTGGGTGGGAATCTGGAGTTCTTTTAGGACTGGAAGACTGGATGCAGAAAACTGACACGTCCAAAGCCCCGATTTGCGTGCCTCACTTGGGACCTAGAGACTGGCATAGGGGGTGTTCTAGGGCTGAAACCACTTCTCTGTTTAGGGCTTGGGTCCGGGAGTCCTGTGGTGACCTCCTAGTTCTAGTGGAAAGCTGGAAGTTTAAGTCCATCTTAGGAGCTCTGGAGGACCAGACCCAGAATCACCAAGGCCCTGACGTCTGGTTTCTTCCCTCCCAACCCAGTGTCTGCCTCAGGATGAGGCATGCGCAGGCAGCGGTGAGAGCCTTGGTACCGACAGCCCGCTCCTGCACACTCTGACGCAGCCCATCGTGGTCACAGTACCTCGTCCGCCCCCTAGTAAGCTCGCAAGCGGCCCTGGAACTCGGGTGGTAAACACAACTAGGTCCAGGGCCTGGTCTCAGCTTTGTGCACATCCCCATAGGGCCGTCCAAGAGTATCCCAGGCAGGGCCGTGCGCCCCGAGCCGTCCGCTCCAGCCGCTGCAGCCTTGGAGCCGGCACCAGTGGTGGCGTTGGTGTTAGCGGCATTCGTGCTGGGTGCTGCGCTAGCTGCAGGGCTCGGTCTCGTCTGCGCGCACTCAGGTACCGACTTCTGTCCCGCCAGAACCCCACACCTATTTCCACACCTCCAGACAGCCTACTCCCCCATACAACCCCTCCCCCCACATACATCCTGCGCGCCCCACAACGCCGAACTTCTCTTTCGGATCTGGCCCTCAGGGCTAGTACACCTGCGGCAGCACCCACTAGGGGGCGCGCTCACCCTGGCACAGCGCACAGGCAACCCCTATTCTAGCCCGCTTCTTATTTCAGCACCTCCAGCTCCCGGCCAGCCTCTTAGAGCTTCGCCCAGCGGCTCTCAGCTCCAGAGGTCCTCGTAGGCAGGTAAGCACAGAGTGCGAAGAGGTGATGGTAAGGGTCCTTCACAGCCTTACTCACTGGGCTCCAAATAGTTTGAATATTCATTTAGTCTTTTGAACAACCTTCAGGCGGCTACTTTTACCGTTCCCATCAGAGATTTTCTTTAAACAAAACAAAAAACACAGCACTTTTTATGAGGTTAAGTAACTTGTCAAGGTGGAGCTGGAGATTGAATGTGGGGCACGGGGTTACCAGCAGTGAAGAAAGGGGGTCTTTAAGACTTGAACAGGCACTAGGTAAGAGTTAGGGATAAGACACAGTTCCTAGTCTCACACCGGTGCATAGACTGATGGAGGAAGCCAATGTCTGCTGGGAAAATGTTGTGACCCGAGAGGTGATCTCCCACGCTGAGCCTCTGCCTCCTCTAGAGACGCCACAACCCGGTGAAGTCCTCCGATGCATCCAGTCATGGATTCAGAACCTTTTGGGAGGACTTCTGCACGTCTCTCCTCCATCACCCCCTTCTCGTCTTTACTCCCCTGGTTCAAAATAAATTGCTGCCCTGCCTGCTAATGTTCAGTGTAATCAATATGCTCCAACGGATGGGGGGCAGGGAGGGCAGGAAAGGGAGGCTCCAGGCTGTGCCTTGGGACCAGAACTTGGGGATATTTGTGGCTGGGAAAGACTTAGATTGAAGGGTTGCGACTCTAATCCCCATGAACACATACACCCAGGGAGTCAGGGGCCATTTGCCTGGGACAGAAAATAACACCCAAACTTGGCCAGCTTGAGTTTAAATTAAACTCTGTTTTTGTCCTTCATTCCAAGAGCTCACTTGCTCCTTCGCTCTTCCCCAGGTCGGACCTTTGCTCTTTACTCCCATCCCCAGACCCTACCTTCATCAGGTCTCTGTGTACCCCTCAATTCCCCCCTGCTCAAACTCCCCCCTCCTCTGAACTTAAGCAACAATGGAATTTCCAGATCTAGTTTACCAATGAGGAAACGGAGGCTCAGCAATACCAATCAGTCTTCACCAAAGTCTCCAGGGCTGTCTACCCCCATAACCCAGACTTATTTTTCTTTCAAGCTAGACTCTCACTAGGTAGCCCAGGCTAACCTCAAACTCAACGGTCTTCCCGTCTCAGCCTCCCAAATGCTGGGATTACTCATTACTCCTCATCACTCCTGGCAAGCCAGGGTGGTTGGTTTAGATTTCTGTGTGCAAGTGTTTTGTCTGCACGTATGTATGTGCAACATCCGCGTACCTGGTGTTTGGGGAGGTCAGAAGAGGGCGCCGAATGCCTTGAAATTACAATTGGTTGGTGTTAGGAATCAAACTCTTGACAATCAAACTCTTGTCATCTACAAGAACAAACAGCAAGTGAGCCAGGTGTAGAGGTGTATGCTTTTAAATCCAGCATTCGGGAAGAGCTCCAAGAGTTTGAGGCCAGCCTGTCTGTACATCGATATCCAGGCCACCAGGGCTACCCTGCCCCACAAAGGAAAGCCCAGGTTTTTTAGGGCAACAGCCCACTCCTCTATGAAAAGCAAAGCACACCGTACGTATTTCATGGGTTGGCTCAGGAATATAGAGTCTAAAGTTTTGATTCCAGCTCATGAGTGACATAAAACGCAAATAAAATCCGGGGATCCTGCCGGGCGGTGGTGGCGCACGCCTTTAATCCCAGCACTCGGGAGGCAGAGGCAGGCGGATCTCTGTGAGTTCGAGGCCAGCCTGGACTACAAGAGCTAGTTCCGGGACAGGAACCAAAAGCTACGGAGAAACCCTGTCTCGAAAATAAAAAAAAAAAAAAAAAAAAAAATATCCGGGGATCCTCCTCCAGAGCCAGTCCTTCTGCTGACAAACGCGAGCCACGCCCCCATCCGCTAAGTCTTCCGGTAGCTCTTTTTCAGACCTTCGCGGCCTCCGTAGCCCCGCCCACCAAGAAAGGGCGCTCTAGAGTTCCGGCATGAAGCCACCGCAGCGACAGCGGAAGGTCCCGGCCCGCTACCTAAGTGAGGCTGCCGGCCCCTCGGCTTGGAGCCCCCGCGAGATGCGACATCTACTGAGACTTCTTCAGGCTCGGCGGGACCAGCCGGAGCCAGACGTCGCGGAGCTGGCCAAGGAGTTGCGGGGCCGCAGTGAGGCCGAGGTGGTGTCCCGGGGCTGGGGGCTGGGCCAGGGAGCCCGGTGGCCTTTGAGCCCGAGCGGGCCTGGGGGGGTGGAGCTTGGGGCGGGACCGCTAGTGGGGTGTGGGGCGGGGTTGTGGTGGCGCTTTGGAGCCGACCTAGGTTTACCTAAGGGGCCTGCTAACGAGGCACGGTGAAGGTTAGGGGAGCTTAGGGATAGATCTCGGATGGCACGCTACTGGATTGTGGGTCTGTACGTAAGTGAAACAAAAACAACAGTGGAGCTTCTGAGTGGTGGTGGTGCACGCCTTTAATCCCTGCACTCGGCAGGCAGAGGCACGAGGATCTCTGTAAATTCGAGGTCAGCCTAGTCTATGGAGCTAGTTCTAGGACAGCCAGGGCTACTCAGAGAAACCGTGTCTCGAAAAAGGAGAGAGGGGGAGGGACGAATGGAGAGAGAGAGAGTGGGAGAGAGAGAGAGGGAGGGAGGGAGACGTGTGTGGGCGGGAGAATCAAAGGGCTAAGCAGAGCGGGGTGGAGGTAGTGGAAGTGAGGCTGGAGACTGGGTTAAGGTGGAGTTGGTAGCCAGGTGTGTTGACGTATGCCTCTATTCCCAGCACTGGTAGACCTCTGAGTTCAAGGCTAGCCCGGTCTACATAATTCCAGGACAGATAATGCTGTATAAATCTCAACCAAACAAAAAAGGTGAAGCTGGACAGACCAAAGTTAGTATGACATATGACATGAGAGTTCAGGAAGTGGGGTGGAGTGGAAGTGAATAGGTTAGCTCTCATTATCAGAGCAAGCTGTAGCCCCAGGAAGGAGTTCTCAAGAATAGACCTGGCTTTTACATTTTCATTAGGATAGCTGTTCACACTCTGGGGCCTTGGCTTGAGTCCCAGTAGTTTCGGGAATGTGCAGCATTGGGCTGGTCCGGGATTGGGAACTGTAGCAGTTCCTGAAATAAGCAAGGCAATAGACTGGTCTTGCCTCTGTTTCTGAACTCACAGAAAGCTTGTCCTCCTCCCCAGATTTGCCGATTTATCCAGCAGCTCAAAGGCCGTGTGGTTCGTGAAGCCATTCGAAAGGCGCACCCAGGTGGCCCAGAGGGACTAAGGCGACAAGAAGCTCAGCTTCCAGCCCCCATAGAGGTAAGGCAGGAGGGTAAGGCGAGGGCTGCCCAAGGCTGGCCCCTGAAGGAGGAATTCAAGGAAGGGCAAAGCTTGAAAGACTCCTGGGGGCTGGTCCCTAGACTGACCATGTATCTGCTGGCTTCACCCAGGTATGGATGGATCTTGCTGAAAAACTAACAGGCCCGCTGGAGGAAGCCCTGACTGCAGCTTTCTCCCAGGTACACCCACTGATCCTTGGCAGGTCAAAGGCATTTATTACAGGACACAGGAGTGGGTATGGCCCAGTGCTAGAAAGCTACTGGGTTTAGTCAAGCAATGGTGTTGTAAATAATCTCCAAACTTGAAGGAGTAGAGAATTGCCAGTGAGTTCCAGGCTTCTCCTGCCCCTACCCAAAAAGGGAAATAAAGAAAAATGTAGATCTGGATCCTGGGCCTTTTCTATTGCCACACCCAGTAACTCTTGTCCAAGGCCATCTCTTGGGTGGGTCACCCTCCGAATGGCGAGGAGGATTTGGGGAATGGGTAGAGGTGGAGGATTTATTCTAGCCTAGCAGGGCAATGGAAGATGTAGGCCTTCCCACTTCCCTTGCTGCGTAGGTGCTCACCATTGCTGCTGCAGAACCGATCAGCCTCCTGCACTCCAAGCCAAGCAAGCCCACGAAGGCCTGTGGAAAGCCACTGCTGTTCTTGAGTGCCCAAGGAGGGCAGAAGAATCCTGGCCTTGAAGCCTCTGGGTCTGCCCCTGTAACTGCTGACTCCACTCCTGAGACCTCTGTTCCTGTCCCTAAGGCCTCTGATCCCAACCCTGAGACCCTTGGCCTTGCCTCTGAGGTCACTGTCACTGATACCCCAACCAAATCCCTGGCTGGCCCCTCCACAGAGAAAGACTACACTGTGGACTTTGAGAAGATCTACAAATATCTGTCCTTCTCCTCCAGAAATGGCCATGGCCCTGAGCTCTCAGCAGCTGGTAAGAGGAACTGGGGAGGAGAGGGGCTATAATGGGGCGGGGGCTTGGGGTGCAGGGTCAAACCTTGTCCTCTCATTCTTCCCCTTTCCTTCTATCAGAGTCAGCTGTGGTCCTTGACCTGATCACGTCACTTCCAGAGGAGTTGTCCCATCTGCCTTGCACAGCCCTGGTGGAACATATGACCAAAACATATGCTCGACTGATGGCCCCCCAGACCTCTCTCCCTAGCGGGAAGAGCCCCAGGCTGGGGAATGAAGAAAGAGAGACTGGCTCCAAGGAGCCCGAGGAGCCTGACCGAGCCAGTCCTCAGGCCTCTGAGCCCATAGAACAGAGGCCGGCCTGGCAAGCAGTTGGGATCTGCCCATTGAACCCATTCCTGGTACCCCTGGAGCTATTGGGCCAGGTGCCCACCCCTGCGAGGTGAGGGATACAGAAGACCAGATGTGCTGACTTTGCTTGGAGCTTCAGTCCAACACAGCTGGTACTGGGTGGCCATGACGATGATTGTGGAAGTCCCTGACATGGTTTCCAGCCACAGGCTAAGTCTTCAGATGTTGCACACACCAGCAGCCTCAGAAAGGGAAATACAGTTGTCATGAATGGAGATAAGGAACTCTGCACAAAGGCAGAATTCCTGGACAGACAGACAGGGCTGGTTTCACTAGCCCAATTGTGTGCCTTGTTGTCTGCTGTGGGTACCACAACAGCATCATCTGTTTCATGGATATGCTCTCCTGAACCTGGGCTTGCATTTGGATCCCCCCACCTCAACTGACCACCATACACTTCTCTTCACCCTTTCCCGGGGTGTCCTGTAACTCTCAATAAAGCTGTCATCTTAGCCAACTATGTGTGTTCTTTGCCCCATGACAAAAATGGGATCAGGGGCACTGAAATGACAGTTTGGGAGCTGGAGCAAGATGCCAGGGAAGAGAGTACTATCCCTAGCAAAAGCTAGTGCCCGGGCTGGTGAGATAGTTCCAAGGATAAAGTGTTTGGTATGCAGCCTGACAACCTGAGATTAATTCCTTGAATTCCTGTAAAGGTGAAAAAAAAAAACAGTTCCTGAAAATCGTCTGAATGCACACGCTATAGTATGTACGCCCACATCGTGCACACAAAATACACTAATTTTAAAAAGCTGTTATCTAGAGTGACCTTAGTTTGGCCATAAGGAGCTCCTTAGTGACTGTGTGGAGGTGGCTCTTCGACAAATGGGTGGAAGAGGAAGGCTGGGTTGGTCTCATGCAGGACAGGTATTAGGGACAAGGTTTCAGAGCGAAGCAATGATACAGATGTCTGAAGCTGACAGTGTGGCCAGCCAGACGATGGAACAAAGCCCAGGTTCCAGGGAGGTAAGAGGTGGGGGGGGGGGGGGCGGAGAGTGGAGGAAGAAGGGAGTGTCCCTTCAAGTGGCCTTGGAGCCTCAGCTACCCTTAGGAATAAAGGGAGGGAGGCAGAACTGAGGGTCCCAGAGCTGGGGGAAGTGATTGGAGTTGAAGTTGAATCTTTGTGCTGTTGGGCTTCCCAGCATAAGCTCTAACTGCCCCGTGAGTAGGGAGTAAGTACAGGCCTGGGGAGCTAGGTGTCCTAGCATGATAGCACCCTCCCCCGAGCCTAGCGAGTTTTCTGGGAGTGAGTAAAATTTCTGTTCCCTGAGCTGTGCCTTCACATGGCTTTCCTTTTATAGAAAGGCTCAGTTCTCCCCACACACATTGCACACGGCTCCCTGAGGCTCACAACACAGCTCCCAGGCAGACTATGGAGCCTAGCCAGCCCACTCCATGGTCGCAGCCCCACAAAGCCAAACCCACAGGTTCTGAGGCACACCTGATGGTGGGAACAGAAGGCATCACGTTCAGGATTTTGGGGGCTGCAGGTTGGGTTCTGGAAAACAACCCCATCCTAGCTTCCCATAGTCCTCAGTGACTCCCTGGGTCAAGAGGAAAAGAGTATGTATGTGTGGGGGTGTCTCAACTATGCTATGAGCTAGGGGGATGGATGACTGTTAGCTCCCCCACCACCTCTAAAGCTACTGAAAGGTCGTGTATGAAATTGGGGATTTACAGGACTAGGCAGCAGTTAAAACAGCAGTTCTGGGCTCTAATTCCAGATCAAGGAAGGACTTGCTTGAGGCAAGTCATTCTAGCAGCTTGGCCTTCGGTCCCATAGAAGGGGTATCCTAACAGGGGCTTGGCTTTCTCACAAGTTCCCAGAAGCAAACAGGCTAAGAACAGGACTGGCTAACTCAGCACTCTGCTGGGCATGCAGTAAGCGCTCAATAACAGCTTTATTTTCATCTCCATTGTTCAGAAGCAGGGAGGAGTGAAAAGGCAAGAAGAGGGCGCAGGGACATGGAGTTGGGAGGGGCAGAGGAAAGGCCTCTAACCTGTGCTGGGGCTGGGGCTAGGGCTGGGAAGGGGATGAGCCTGCTTGGATTCCTCCTGCACATAGAGTGCCAGACATTCTTGACACAGCCGCAGGTGGGGTTCCGGGGTCTGTCTCTAGGGCAGGCTGTACCATGCTTTGTAGGTAGGCAGCGTCCATAGTGAGCCGAAGTGAGCCTGCCTGCCAGGGCCAGAACTTAAGGAGCGCATTGAAATTGGCGATGATCACAATAGGGGACAGAAGGGGATAGAGGAGTCCACATTCCTAGGAAAGGATGTAACATTCATGCCTGGTTGGTAACTGGGGAAGGCTGAGGTTGGTGCGGGATGATTCGCCCAGTAGGGATACAGAGCTGAGTGATCAGCAGTGGGCATGAGAGTGCAGAGAGAAGGGGACGGGGCAGATAAAGGCACCAGGTGGGGTTCTGGCCCGGCCAGGAAGGGAGATGGGTGGCTAAGGGGGTAAGGACTGGGTTTCTCCAAATGCCTTCAACTCCGGCCTAGGGCATCTGGGGCACAATACTGAGTGCAGTCCAGGCTGGTGGCATTCCTCCACCGGGCCGGCCCTCCCTGGATCTCAGAGGACCGGCCCGGGACTCGGTGCCCCCTTACACCAAGGCATAGTCGAACTGCCCTCGTTCGAGCGCCTCCTTGTGGTCGGTCCAGGACGAGGCAGGCATCCGGCTATAGGGGTCTAGCAGTATGCGCACACAGCGCACCATCAACAGAACCAACACCACGAGCAGGCAGAGCACGAAGGCGAACACCGTGCGTTGTTCGACGTCCAGGCCCGCGCCCACCGGGGGCCCCGTCGATGGCGGCAGTGGCTCCGGTGACAGTGTCCACGCCGCGCTCATAGCTCACATCGCCGCGCGCCCTGCAGAGAGAGAGGGGTGCCCACCCCGGGGTCCGCGGGGATGAGGCTACGCCCTCTCTGCACCTCCATCCACCCCTTCTGGAGTCGCCCCTTTGCAGTATCCTGCAACAACGTCCCTGTTCTTGCTGCCGTCTCCGGGCTACGCCCATGCCCAGCCTGTGTGCTCTGCCACTACAGTCACTCCGGGACCCAACTCTAGCGGTGCGTGCAGGTGGGGTCGCTGAGAGCCAGGACGGGGCTACTCAGATCCGCCTAGTCCGCGCACAACAGGTGCGAACGCGCTGGGCCAAAGACCCGAGCTGCACGGTTTAAACTGGTCCCCACCCCGCTCCCTTTGTTCTCCGTCCTCAGCCCAAGACCCCCTCCCCCACCCGTTGCCGCCTCCCCAGCCACAGCGCGCCCCCCTCACCCTTGGTCCTAGACGGGGACCGGCCGCCCCGCAGCCCCTCTCTCTCCGGGGACTCCTGCGCTGCTCTGCTCTGGTCTTCCCCCGGTGGCGGCGGTAGTGGCGGAGGCTGTAGCAGCCCCGGCTCAGCCCACCCCACCCGCCCCTGAAGCGGTGGAGACCGAGGGAGGAAGGAGAGGCGCGCGCCAGCCGGGCCGCCGCGGCTGTTCCCATGGCGACGGGGGCGGGGCCGTGAGGGGTGGAGGATGTACTGGGAGCGGCGCCTGGGCTTGTGACCCCGCCCCGGTCTGCTTACCGGGAGACAGGACCTTCTCACCACTACTGCCTGTGGAGACAGCCCAAGCTCCAGATCCAGTTCTCAGGGTACTGAAGACCTCACCAGGGTGTGGGTAGTAGTAGCCTCCACTACGGGGAAGTCTTACCCTGACCTCCGTATCTCTGTTCTTCCCGACCGACCCCTCATCCCAATCTCTGTTTTACGAGGATCCTGATGCGCCCAGGTACCACCACCCATTAGTGTTTAAGATGCTCAGTCTCAGGGAGCCCTCAACTCAACAGAGACCAGATAGCTGGGGTGGTTATTACTCTCCACAAGAGGACAGGGTCCTGGCCTGAGAAGGCGGCACCCTATCTAGCTATAATCCTCCACTGACCTTGAAGGTCTCTCTATCACAGGCCTTCAGTCTCAGCCTTCCCAGAAGAGACATATACTTCAGACCGTTCGAAAGCCTCTTCTGCACTTTGGTATTTTATTATGTCCAGATCTTAGGCTTACGTACAGGAAGAGCATTGATTTAAAAAAAAAAATTAAGCAGCTTGGCAGGCCATGCCAGTGGACTACTTAGAACAGCAGGCCAGGCCTCATCCCACTGACCACAGGAGTCCCTGGGCTGGGACTTCGTGACACTGCCAGCAGTCCCCTGTGGCATTCTGGGGTACTTCCCAACCCTGCCAGGCACCTCCAGCCTTTTCCTTGTCCAGTGATTTCACAACTGCCCTGAAGAACTTGGGGCAGAGGCCATACATGGTCTTGTCGGTCTTGTGCCAAGGTGCCTCATGGAACCTCTGTGTATCTGTCCCACGATGGTCTAGCTCTGGAGCTGCCTAGACACCACCGCTGCCCTCAGAGGATCTGTTCTGTGCTGGAGGCTGAAATGTCCAGAAGGCGCCAGGCAGCATAAGGGTTGAGCTCCTGCTGGTCTCTGCAGAGTGCCCACACGTACAGCATGCGTAGGACCTTGTCCTGTGGAGACCCAGCAGAGTGAGGGGCCAGGCTTGATGGGTATACAGGGGGGCTTCTGAGCAACGCAAGGAAGGCTCTAGGAGGGGCCAGGGAGGGGTGCCTGGGGCTTTTGGCTCTGGTTACTGCTCAGACAAGATGGTGGATAAGATCCCAATTACTAGTTGTTTCTCTCAAACTTCAGAACCCTCCTGGCTCCAAGCTGGGTGGGGTCTATGCTGGGCAGGTACGCACAGGGCTTTCTGTGTGAGAAGCTGTCCCAAACCTCCATTCCCTCAATTCCCCACTCACCGGGTCACCCTCAACCACCTCGCCTTTGGGGTTCTTGATCACCATCACCAACTGGGCTTGAAAGGTGACGATCAACACAGGGCCCTGCTCCATCATCTTGCCCATGGCCAGCTGCAAGCAACACATAAGCATGGGCCTCAGTATAGCATACCCTCCCACTACCCTGGAGATGAAAAGCCCCAAAGCTGCATCCTGTAGGAAAGAGGCTTGACACCTTGCCCTGCTAAAAGCACGGTACCCCTCCACCACTTTGGGGGAGTGATTTTCCAACAGGCTCCTTCTCATGGACGCCAGGCCTTCAACTATGGGATTCTCTGTCCCCGGCCTGGAGGTGAGGGAGGGCAGGAAGTTGACTCTGCTTTGCCTGCAGCTCCCACCAGTAAAGAAGTCTGGGTGGCTGAAGCTCAGCTGCCTGTTAGGCCATGCTGCAGAGGCTGAAGCAGCACTGCAGTAGGCTCAAGGGCTCAACGCTCACTAAGGGCCCAACAGCACAGGTGCTCCTGGACACAAGATGCAGGGCATCCTGATAAACCCACTTAAAAATAGCACTGAAGGGCCGGAGAGATGGCTCAGAGGTTAAGAGCACTGATTGCCCTTCCAGAGATCCTGAGTTCAATTCCCAGAAACCACATGGTGGCTCACAACCATCTGTTAGGAGATCTGATACTCTCTTTCGGCCTGTAGGCATACATGCAGGTAGAACACTGCATACATAATAAATAAATAAATTAAAAAAAAAACAGCATTGAATAGGCGCAGTGGTGGTGCACGCCTTTAATCCCAGCACTGGAGAGGCAGAAGCAGGCAGAACTCTGTGAGTGCAAGGCCAGTCTGGTCTATAGAACGAGTTCTAAGACAGCCAGAGCTGCATAGAAAAACCCTGTCTACAACTTCCCTCAACAGAAAATATCATTGAAAACTCACTAAAATACCAAATATAACATGCATCCTAGCAAGTTATGTTGGCCTTCACGTGAACATGATTATCTAATGCAAAGCTTATTTCTACTTTGATAGAACACCTTGGGTAACCCAAGCTGGCCTCGAATTCACTATAGTTATAAACGGCCCTGAATTCCACTGCCTCAGCCTTTAAATGCTGGGATTATCACATCCAGTCAACATAACCTATTTTATAATAAAATTATAGATTTTAAAAAATATGGCTGTATTATTTAGCCCAGAATGTCCTTGAACTTTTGGGATCCTCCTATCTCAACATCCAGAGTGCTGGAATTAAAGGTGAGTGCCACCATGTCTGGCTCACTGCATAGAATTCTGCTTGCTATTTCTCATTTGTATCCGAGGAGTATGTATGCTAATATGTGCACATAAAGAGAGACCAGCGCAGGATAACAGGTGCCTTTTCCTATTGCACTCCACCTTGTTTTTGAGAGGGGGTCTCTTATTGAACCTTACACTCAACATTTTAGCTAGGCTGGCCGGCCAACAAATCTCCCAGAATCTGCTTGTTTCCACCTAAAAGCTTGGGAGTTAGAGGCATGAGCAGCCATGCCTGCCTGGCTTTTTAAACTCAATGTCACTTGCTTTTACAGCAAGTGCTCTTACCCGAACAGAGCCATCTTCCTCAGCCTTGACAGAATTTTAAACAAAATCTGAAGTATGGTATCAACCAAATTCACTAATATGCAATAATCACTTTTACACCATTAAGAAGTTAAAACCAACCAATCAACCAAACAAACAAAAAACGAAACAAACAAAAAACTCTAGGCATGGTGACCCAGGCCTTTGATCCAAGCACCCAGGAGGCAGAGGCAATGGGTGTGAGTTTGAGGCCAGCCTGGTCTAAGTAATAAGTTTCATAAGTTCCAGGCCAGCCAAGGCTACAGAATGAGACCCTGGAGAGAGAGGGCCAGTCAAGGTGTAGCTTATTGGCAGAGCACTTCCCACCATAGGCAGGGCCCTTGAATCAGTCTCTATCGCCCTCAGACCTCCCTCCAAAACTAACCAAACACCAGCCAATCTAAGACACATCATTTAGCTGGGGATCTCTTATACTCCAACTACAGAAATAAGCAAAGCTTTGTGAGGCAGACCATACATTTTTGCTTGTTGTTGTACTAGGAATTCAACCTGGGTCTTACATATGCTAGGCCAGAACTCTTACCACTGAGCTATAACCCCAGTCCTCTTCTTACTTTTTCTTTTGAAACAGTGTCATTAAGTTACCCAGATTAGCCTGGAACTCAGTCAGTAGCCCAAGCAGACCTTGAACTCAAGACCTATAGGCCTGGCTGTGTTACAGGCTATGTCAGCTGGTGCTTCACTCTGACCGTTCCTTCCCTTGGGGTGACTTACGTCCACATTGCTGATGTCGAGGATTCTGGAGTGGAACTGGAGGCCCAGAGCCTTGGCCTGCTGGATAGGGTGGGCCAGCTGGCTGTAAGTCTGCAATGAGAGGCAACAGGCCCATGTGATCAGTCACTGATGGAGTTGGGTCATACCCAGAAGTGGAGCCATGTTCACATACTCCAGCACTGAGAGGGGCAGAAGCCAAGAGCACAAGTCCAAGCCCAGAAGTAAAGTACGCTGCTCTTCGCTGGCCAGAACTGAACACTTGCTTCTCATTATGCAAAGAGCCACACTCCCAAGTGGGAGCAGCATTAATCAGTACAGTAGGTAATTCCACAGCATCATCCAAAGGACACTCCCAGGGTGTCTGGGTGGACTCTTGGCTGATCTCTACTCTTCCAAGATTCACCTCCCCTAGAATCCTGGCCTGGAATCAGATGTCTTTTCTAGGATTTGTCCCAAACCTATGAGCTGCCCTGGAACTTACTGCTGAGTGGCCTCTCTCATAGAACACCCAAGGTGCCACTCTCTACTGCCCCAAGAGCCTTGGGGGCATATGGCCACGTGCTAGAGAGCAGTTTCACTGAGCTTGGAGGCAACTAGGACAGAAAAATGCATTAAGAGGGCCAGGGGACAAGCAGTGGTTCTGGGGTGGGGAAGTGGCTCAGTGGATTAAGCACTTGCTGCACAAGTCTGTGATCCCAGAACTTCTGCAGTGAGATGGGAGGCTGTGACAGAAGAAATCTCTGGAAGCTCTTGGGATAGCTAGAGAGCCTGTCCCACACAAGATGGAAGATGATGATCAACACTTGAGATTGTTCTAAGACCTCCACACGGGGGCTGGAGAGATGGTTCAGTGGTTAAGAGCACTGACTGCTCTTCCAGAGGACCCGGGTTCAATTCCCAGCACCCACATGGCAGCTCATAACTGTCAGAAGATCCAGTTCCAGGGGATCTGACACCTTCACACCAATGCACATAAAATAAAGTTAAATAAACCAAAAAAATTAAAATAAATAAAAAATAAAAAAAAAAAGAAATAAGACCTCCACACATGCATCATGGCACAAGCACACACGCATATCACATAAACATACAAAGCAATGTCAGCCCCACCTGGTGAGTTTCTGCTGTTTGTTGCTATAGAGATGAGTTTCACATAGCCCAAGCTAGCCTTGAATTCTATATAGCAAAAGATAAATCTGAACATCCCAGTAGTGGGATGGTAAGCATATGTCTCCATCACCCATGCAATGCTGGGTATCAAACCCAGAGCTTCCAGCATGTTAGGCAAGCACTCTAAAAACAGAGCCACATCCCAGACCCATGCACTTCTTTAAGACAACATTTTAAAGACACCTTACTTGTAAGCAACCAGAATTTCAGCTGTGTTCTAAGGGGTACTAGGCCACTCTTGGGTAGAGGATCAGTCACAACTTCGTGGTTCCAAGGGAGGGAGTGGGGAGGGGGAGGAGGACTCTGACTGGCTCCTCTCATAAATGCCCGCTAGCTTAGTCACAGTGCAGGGGAGTATTTAAAAAGACAACCTGACAAATCTCTGCTTTTCCCAAGCTGTTTGTGAGCTGGGCGCAGAATAGGACGAGCCAAAAAAAGGCCCTAGATTGCTTCACACAAAGAAGCTGGAGGAAAGAAAACAAAACAAAAACCCCACAACCCTGCCTGGAGAGACAGCCAGAAGCCAGCAGGGTGAGGTGAGGTGGCCTGACAGACCAGACGAAAGCAGGAGTTCCATGGGGACAGGGAGGCTGCCAGGAGGAAGCAGACGGCATGTGCTCCCGGGGAAGATGCTGGCCTCCCCACAGCCTGCTCTGCCAGTGACCCTGGGAACTTCAGCCCTGACTCCGGGAAGCAGCTGGGGCATCATCAGAACACAGTGTCCGTCCTCGGGCGGGAACCCTACCCACACTTCTGTTTTGGTCTGTGTTATATTATCTTATTAGAGGGAGGACTTGCTGTGACACATACTTCAGTGCCCACAGTTAACTCTCACAGTCACCACAAGGGGCACCATGTGGAGGCTCAAGAGTGCTAGGAGAATTTCATATATCCAAGTGACCTCTTCTATCCTCTTCCTGAACTTGAGGCCCCCAACGTGCACATTCAAGGTCATCTTACATGGGGTCCCAGTCATAGCCACGTGAACCAGGACAGAAAAGAGACAGCAGGCCACCTTGGAAATCTCACATCATTCTGTGGCATGAATCGTTTCTGTAATTCTCTTTAATCAAAATTAGTTTATGAGTGCTGGGAAGATGGCTCAGCTGGTAAAGCCCTTTCTGTGCAAGTATGAGGAGTGGAGTCTGGATCCCAAGAACCCACATAAAAGAGGGATAGGTGTGGAGGTTTTCTAAGTCCAGAGTCCTGTAGGTGGAAACAGGGAGCCCCTGGGCAAGTTGGCTAGCCAGACCAGGTGAAACAACAAGCTCTAGCTTCAGTAAAGACTTTGCCTCTATACAAGGTGGAGAGCGATTATCATCAACCTTCATCAGTCTTCAAGCTTCCAGATGCATGTGCCTGTACACACACACACACACCCATACACAGATACATATGCCACATGATACTCCAGATCCCATCAGTTTACAGGGCTGAAGATATAGGGGTCAGAAGGTGGAGGGAGAGAAGGGAAACTAGGAAACTGGCAGTTGTGGACCAGGCTTTGCATTAGGCACTAAACAGAGAAGGGATCGTTTCTGACATTTCTAGTTTCCAGCTGAAGACTCAGCGCCTGACCTGTGGGTACCTGTGCATCACACACAGAAGAAAGGACAGATGAATGGGCTGTTGGGCTCTGTGGGAACAAAGTATACCAGACATGAGGACCTCCCTCCCACTGGACTTAGGCCAGAGCCACCCAAGCAGACTTCTATGCTACTCGTTTATTTCTGCAGTGCTGTGATGGAACCCAAGACAATACACATGCTAGGAAAATGCCCGGCCCTGAGGCCCACCCCAGCCCTTCTGACTGTTTCTGCTTCGCTTTCTGTGGGCTAAAATGAGAAAGCAGTACTCTACTCACAGCTTCATAGCACCAGTCTTTGAGAATGTCGAGCTCCCCAGAAATCATGGCCTAAATAGGGAAAAGGAAAAAATAAGCATGAGAAAGTGGGTGGGCTTTTGCAGCAGAATGCTTGAGAACAGTCTCTGGCAGCAGCCCTTCCTGAAGACCCCTGGACTCCTGTTCCTCAGCTTAGGTCTGGGGGAAGAGGCTGGGTGAGATGACAGGCAGCCGTGGATGTCCTGGGAGGGAGCACTCAAGTCCCTGCATTAATATTCATACAGCTCTGGTCTTTTGGGTGCAGGACAAGGAAAGGCAGGGGAGCAGGGAGCGCTCACAGTGGAGGAGTTGCCTTCCAGCTCTACCTCCCTAAGGACCAGGTTTAGGAGAGCAAGAAACGAGGCAGGCTGCAGAGGGAGGTAGAGGATATGCCACGCAAACCTAGGGCTAGTTCTGCTGAGGAGGGTGAGGGAGGTGCCCAGGGAGAAAGCAAGGACCAGCTGGGGCACATCCCCGGAGAGGCTGCCCGGGTAACACCTGCTGTTCTTGGTGATCGCTCCCTTCCCACCTCCTCTCAGTTCTGCCCAAAGCGTGAGAAGGAGCTGAGAAACTGGAAAGAGAGGAGCAGATGAAGCACAAGGAGGCAAGAGGAGGGAGTAAGGACTGGGGGCTGGTGTCTTTTCCTATAGGGCTGCCCCAGATCCTGCCATATTCCAGGGGCTTCAGGGAGGCAGATGGACCGCAAATACAGGTACACTGTATTGTGATCTGAACAAGACATGCCCTCCTGACTTACAAACCAAAGATGCAAGAACATCTGAGGAGTATGAATGTCAGAAATACCAGAGACAGTGAATCCAGACCTCACCTCTGGTCTGGCCAGGGCGTTCTAGATCTCAACAAAAATGTAGTGGCTGTTTGCTTCTCCCTGATGCCCGAAAAGCCAGGGCCCTTAGGCTGTTCCCAAATGGCTTCAGGAGAACTATAGCAGAAGGTACAGTGCAGAGCTTCTGGGACAAGAGCTGTGACTGCAGGACCACAAAGGCAGAGAGAAACCCGTCCTGGAGCTATGATGCCCCACGGAGAAGGCAAGAAACTTCTACAGCTATCCTCACAGGAGCCAGCACTAACTGCCATGGGACGGGCACAGGACTCTGTAGGAGGGGGAATTAGGAGTCATAGCCTAAGGTGCAGCAGCCGAAGTCAGGTAAGCAGCCTAGGAGCAGCAGATCTGCTCAGAAAACAGTCCCAGCAACCTGGTTAACCTGAGGTAATCTAGACTCAGTCTGAGGGTAACCACCTAGAATGAGGGGGAGGGGGTGCAGCAGGCCAAGGCTCCACAATAGTTGCAGCATGGATCGCACCTCTAGGATGTTAGGGATGATGTCACTCTCACACTGCCGAAGAAAGCGGTCCTTGTCGAAGTTTGGGTCCGCTCTAAGGATCTCTGTGAGCACCTCTGACATTTCTGTCTTTGAGAAAAGGCCCCCTGCAGGGAGACAAGCCCTCAGTTTAGAGCCTACATTCCACCCCTGACTGTAGCCACAGCAGAGAGGAGGGTATTGAAGCCACACTCACCCAGCAAGTCAGTGACTTTGTCTGTTAAGGCCCGGGATGCCCGGATGAGAACATTGTCACTCTCATCGTACTTTATCTTCATCTCAAAGAAGCCTATGGAGGGTACACGCAGGGGCTAGAGACAGGACCTTTCTAAGAAGATTCCAGTTCCTGAGAACTCCCTACAAGACGCCCCTTCTTGACATGGGTCAGATCTAGGCAAGCCATCTGTTGGGCTTCGACCTGCCTCATCTTAGCATGTGGATATTCAACCCACCTACCTGGAAAAATGCAGAAACTCAGTTACAGTCCCAAAGGGGCTGTGCAAAATTTGGGATGCCACCCCTGCTGGCTGTTGCCTCCACTACAAAGGAAACACAGGCCTCTAGTAGTCCTCACAGGAGAAGGAACAAAGGTATGTAGCCAGTGGCTCTCCTGCTCAGCCGCTGGAGAAATCCTGTGCCTGGCTGAAAAGTGAAGGTCAGTCCCATCTCTGTCAATTCCAGGGCTCCTGACACCCTAACTAGTCACCAAGTATCTTACTGACAGAATCAACAGCTAGACAGGTAGGAGGCCCTAAGGAGGTGCGCAGCCCTATCTGATATCATCTCTCCTTCTGTAAGTGGGGCTCTGCCTGGCTAGTATCTGCTGCCACTGTCCTGCCCAGGACCCAGTAGGCTGGCCACACTCACGGTTGAACACCACATTGTTGTTTTTGAAGTCCTTCCACTGCTGGTACCACTTGGAGTCCTTGTGTAGCACAAGCCCCAACGCTTCCCTGGGGGAGAAGGCAGGTGCCTAGAATGAAGTGCAGACCCCAGAGCCCTGCACGCTCCTGTGACCACTGGGAGGTCAGCAGAGGTTAACTTCACATCAAGGAGCTTCAACTCCACCCTTCCTTCCTCTTCTTTCCTCCATTGCTCTCTCTCTTCCCCCAGTTCTCTGGAGGGAGCCAGGAACCCCAAGAAGAGAAACAGACTTGGGCAGGCACCTCCCAGAGGACCCTGGAAACAGACCCTAGGTGGCCAGGACCACTCAGGGACCTGTCTGGGACCTACTCATTAGCCTGGAACACTTTGTCTTCTTTGAACTTGGCTCCAGCAAACTCCGTCCTTTTCCGGAGCCGCTCGGGCCGGCGGTAGGGCCCCGTCTGTCCTAGTACACTCTCATCAATCTCCTTCTTCACCGACTCTACACCCTGTAAGGGAGAGCAGGCCTGTGGTCGCTGAGGGCCACCAGCCTTGGGGGTCCCTGCCCCTGCCTGGGCCAGACTCACTCACCTGGGAGATGGCTTTGAAGGCTGCCGTCTTGCCCAGCTTCTCCCCGCCCTTGGATACCGACTCTGCTGATTGCTTGGCTGTCCTGGCAGCCTCTTCTACCCCCTCCTTGATCTTCCGGCCAAGGTCACTCTTACTGACTTCATCAAGACTCTACTGAGACAGAGACAGAGGGGAGGACGCTGCACAGGTCTACAACACAGTCTTGAAAGGAATGCTGCACTCTACCCCTGCAGTTCAGGACTGATTCTCCCTGGATGAGCAAGAGTGGAATGGGAATTCCCAGCCAGGGGGTTCCCAGGAAACAACTAGCAACATGAGAGGAGGCTGCCTAAGCCAGAACGGAATGCTGCCCCTCCAGGAGGGTCCTGCACCCACCTGCACCCTCACCTGGGTGTGAGTGTCCCTCCCCTTCTACTTTCAGACGTGAAGAACAAAAATGCCCACTTTACCTTCTATTCTCATCCCAGGCTAACATAAACACTTTAATCCTGTGAGTTCCAGTGGGATTCACGCCCCTGAACCCTTCACGCCCCTCACTTAATCCCAGCTGTGGGGTCAGCCTCGAGCCTTACCTCCTTCACGGTCCCTGTCAGTTCCCCAAGCTTCTTCTTTATGGCTTCACTGGTTCGCACAGTTTCTGACTCGATGGATTTCTACGGTCACAGAATTGCCTCTTTTTATTAGGTATCAGTGAACTCGCTCATCCAACCAAAGGAGCCCAGGAGCATTTTCTTGGCTGCTGCAACTCTACGAAGAACTCCAACCCCATGCATGCCCACCCAGAGGGTTCTTATTACCCAGCGGCATGGGATCCCCAAGCTCTGATCTTTCTCTGAGTGGAAAGAGATAGTCCTGCCAGCCACTACTCAGCAATGCCATTTTACCTCTAGCGCAACCTCGGGGGCCTGGCCTGCTCTATTCCCAGATAACTCATTCTTTACTGATGTGACAAGGACACCTTCCACCAGGCTGAAGTCACACAAGGAATGTCATCCAAATAGATAGCTTGGGAATACATAGATGGAAAAGACCTTGCTGGGGACTAGTGGGTATCAACAGAATAGAATACAGAGGGATGTAGGCTAAGGGCATGGCACTCTGGAGCTCAGCTGCTCACGGGTAGACAGGGGCACTGTGCCTCCCCACAGGGTACTTGCATGGTACAAAAATGCAAGGACCAGGCCCAGTGGCCATAGCTTGACGGCTGTTCAAGAGACATTAATGTCAGGAGGCCTAGGCAACCAGCTCATGTCCTGATACCTTTTAATCAATGACCTGGTCACCTTTCCCAGCAGCTCTGGTCCAGGGAATAAAGACAGGAGTGAGGTACTTACATATTTTCTTCTGGCTTCCTGGAGAGCATCTGATTCTTCTAGCTTCTTTGCCTCATCTCGGAACTTTTTTATACTCTCTTTCATCTCTTTGTTTTTGGCTAATTCTTGTTTGATGTTGTCTAGTAAGCCCGACAAAAACCCTTTTCTGTTCCCAGTAGAATAGGATTTGGTCTAGAAAGAATGTAAAATTGAAAAGAAAGAAGGAAAGTTTAGAGGCTGGAAAGGCACACGTGATAACATCTGGTTACCACTGGGTGCCCGGTTTCCTCCCTTCTGTTGACAGTGGTCTTTAACAGTGAATATGTCTCTTTTATTATAACAGAATTTGAGTTACAGAAACACCCATGACAAGCCACCACAGTAAATCTTATGTCCACAGGTTCATATCTATTGATGTTATCAACAAGTCAAATATATAAAAAAATAAAAACTTGCATACCAATGTTCTACCATATTAGTCAGCATGTAAGATATGGAACCAAACTAGGTGTCCAACAACATGGGAATGGACAAAGAGGATGGCATTTGTTTTTGTTTTCAGCCATAAAGAATAAAGTTATGGTTGGGTATGACAGCACATGCCTTTAATCCCAGCACTTGGGAGGCAGAGGAAGGCGGGTCTCTGAATTCAAGGCCAGCCTAGTCTACAGAATGAGTTCCAGGACAGCCAGAGTTACTTAGAGAAAAACTGTCTCAAAAAACAAAACAAAACAAAAACAAAAAAACAAAAATAGAGACAGACAGACAGACAGATAAATGAAGGGATGAATAAATGAATGAATGGAGTTTTACGGTCTTCTGAAAAATTGGAGATAATCATATTAAGTGAATATAAGTTATACTCAGACAAATACTTTGTACACTTCCTCAGTGTAGGTGTGTATATATACAGATATGGAAGTACAATCAAAGCTGGGGAACAAAAGGGACTAATGGGTAGGCCAAGAAAAGGAAATGGCCTCATATAACTGTATAGTTAAAAACAAACAAAGCTTCCAAGCTAGGAGTAGCTGCACATGCTATCACCCTAGCACTCAAAGGACAGGCCTGAGTTCTATCCCTGGGTCCCTGGACTTACATGGTGGAAGGAGTGAACAGGTTCTTATTTTTTTTTTTTTTTCAAAACAGGGTTTCTCTGTAGCTTTGGAGCCTGTCCTGGAGCTAGCTCTTGTAGACCAGGCTGGCCTTAAACTCACAGAGATCCGCCTGCCTCTGCCTCCTGAGTGCTGGGATTAAAGACATGCACCACCACCACCTGTGTGGTGAACAGATTCTTGAAAGTTGTCCTCTGATCTCTAGAACCATGCCATGGTAGAAACACTTCTCAAAAAACAAATGTGAGCAGCAGCAGCAGCAACAACAACAAAAGACGCTGACACAGGAGGCTTGGATCTTTGTGACTTTGAGGCCAGCCACATCATTAAGACCTTGCCTCAAAAAAAAAAAAAAAAAACCAAAAACCAAAAAAAATATCTATAATTTACATTGAGTCAAATGTTATCAGTGTAGTTAGCTGTTAACTTGAATCACCGGAAAAACGAGTCTCAACTAAGGGGCTGTCCAGATCAGATTGGTCTGTTTGGAGAGGCGGGGGTTGTCTTGATTGACAATTAATGTAGGATAGTCCAGCCCACAGTAGATGGTGCCATTCCCTGGGCAAGGAGGGAGTCCTGAATTGTATAACAAGCCTGGCTAAGCATTGGTCTAAGAGAGCCAGTGAACACGGTTTCTTCTGTGGTTCCTTGGCTGTAAGTGCATTCCCTGGTTGGAGGTACTCTTGCGAACATACAACTAACCAGCTCAGATGTGGCTGTCTGAAAAGACCATAAACCGTGAGTCAACAGTATGACATTCTGAAAATGGCAAAACTACGGAGACAGTAAAAATACTAATGGTTGACAGCGGTCTAAGGGAAGGACGAATGAACAAGGGGAGTCCAGAGGATCATTTAGGGCAGTGAAGCTGTTTGAAGATTATGGTTAAGTATACACAGTATCATGGCTTCATGTGGGAATCAGAGGAAAGCTTGTGAATGGGTTACAGGGCCCGAACTCAAGTCTGGAGGCTTGTATAGCAAGCACTTTTATCCACTGAGTCATCTCGCTAGCCCGTTCTCACTGTTTATGTGGAGGGGTTTGCTTTGAGATAGGGTCTGGGAGCTGGTCTTGAACTTGTTATTGCTGAACTTCTGATGTTCTTGCCTCCACCTCTCAAGGGCTAGGATTACAGATGAGCACCATCATGCCTGATTAGTGGAACTGTACTGTATTTCTCTACAATGATAGAGACAAATCCTCACCCACTTGTTATACCCTCTCAGAATGCCTACGTAACACAGAAATGAACCTGAATGCAACCAGATTTCAGATCTTAACAATGTATCCACTCTGGTTTATCAGCTGTAACAATGTCACCCAGAATGGGAAATATGACTAACTGGGACCTGTGAGCAGGAAAGGGGAAAACTGGCTAGAGAGAACCCTCTGTACTTTTGTTAATTTTTTATTAGTTAATTTTGGGTTTTTTGGAGGGATAGTTTTGTTATGTAGCTAGTTTGAGATGGTTTCATTATATAGCATTGGCTAGGCTGGAACTCTCTATGTGGAGTTGACCAGGATACTGTAGAACTTACCGAGATCTGACAGCCTTTGTCACCTGAGGGCTAGGATTAAAAGCATGTACTATAAAGCCTGGTCCAGTCTATTTACTATTTACAGGATCTTATGTAGCCTAGATTAGCCTCTAACTTGCTAAGTACCTAAGGATAACCAAGAACTCCTGGTCCACCAGCCCCCAGAATGCTGGAATGACAATTGTGCATCGCTATTTCTAGTGCGTGCTGTACTATTTATACATGTCTGGGAAGCATTCTAGCAACTGAGCCACGGTCCCAACCCCATTTAATTTTTCTGTAAAGCTAAAACGGCTCTAAAAGATAGAGCCTGTCAAAAGTAAGACACCAAAGCAAGGCCACGGTGATGCAGACCTGTGACTGCAGCACTTAGGAGGTGGAAGCAAGAGGATCAACGAGTTCAAGGTGATTCTCAGCTGCACACAGGCCAGCCTGAGCTACATGAACTATCTATAAAAACAACAGTTTAAGGAAGAATGAACAGAATGTCATGTAGCCACGTGTGGCTGATGCTTGTTTCACTTGCCCAGTGGTTGAAAGTCAACTGCCTCCCTGGCTCCTGTCAAGCCACAACGGAGAACAGCAGTGAGGAAGGAATCTCTGGGATCTGTCTCGCTCCTAGAATGCCTGCAGGACAGGATCAGGAAGAAGCTGAGGAGAGGCTGTAGGCAGCAAGCATATTTGAGGCTTCCTGCCTCACTCAGTCATGACACACTAACAGAAGTAGTGACCAGGACACAATGAGACCCAAGGAATGATGGAGTGACTCTTGTCCAATACTTAAAATAACCACGCTTGGTGAGGAAGCCACAGACAGAGCCAGAGAGGTAAAATGATGCAGGATGCCTTTTCTAGCCATCAGAGCTAACTGTATGCATAATTCCCTGAGATAAGAGTGCCTCGTTGCTAGAAAAATAAAACAGGAGGCTGACCAAGAGTATCCCAGGACACCCAAAAACAAGGTCTGACTGTTGCTCTCCGTACCTCTGAAGTCCCTGACCACAGAACACTCCCCAAAGTGACTGTGCTGGCATGGTTTCCCCCCAGCCCTCTACTGGGTCACTCACCAGTGTCAGCTCTCCTCCTGGCCGGCTTATCTGGTAGCTTGAACCATGGGGTAGGTTGTGGCTGGAGAGAATTTGGACTCCTTTGCCTAGGCACCTCTAATTGGTTAAGAAAAGAGAGAGATCCATTCAGAAAAGTGGGTGACTCTGAAGGTCACCTCTGAGTCATTTGCTGACCTTGACTTCACGCCTGTTGTAAGGGAATAGGAAATTTTAAAATCTGAGTAGTAACTAGAGCTGGGCAGAAAGAGAAAATGCTGCATCTGTACCTCCAGGACCTATTCCCACCTCTGGAACTCAGGAGAGCATGGGGCCAGGAAGCCAACGAGAGTGGTAGGCACGCAGCGTGAAACATGATCTTTAGGTAAGCCCACACCACTTTTGCTGATCTCCAACTACAGACATGAACTTCCAGAGACAAACCAGTAAGTTCTTGGCCCAGGGAAAATAATGGAATAAACTTGTAATGTCCTGGTCAAACGTTCTAAATGCCCTCTGGGCGAAGAACTAGGTAACACCATGAGAAAGGGCCGTTCTTCTGCCAACTGAACTTGTAGTTGTTGTGCAGTTGAGTCCGGCACAGGTGTACTGAAACTGAATGACCTACTAGCTCCACTTTTCACTTTACGCATTTTTCTTCTTCATTTCTTCCCAGCTGGGTAAGCACTAGCAACATCCCAAACTTACAGAGATTCAGAAGTGAAGGAGATCGGGCACCATCACTGTCACCCCCACTAACTGTTAGGGTTTATTCACATGATCTGGCTGGCTAGTCTCCTTTTCCATGTGTGTTCTTCCTGAAGCTGCACACTTAGTCAAGGTGGATGACCTTTCTTTGCTTAAGTATATATACCCGTAGGTGTGCTCTCCAGGGAGATGCTCCAAACAAGCTCTTAAGGTCCAAACGCGCACACGTACCAGTATGCCCATAGTTACGGAAGGTAGAGCTCTTGGGAGTGTAAATAACCTGTTTTACATTTTCCTTCCTCTCAACAGTTAGCGGTAGATTCATACTGATCTGGGTTTTAGACAAGGTCAGGCATCCACTAGCTATGGTAAGGTTGCTTAACCTTTCTGAGCTTCAGAATCTTTACCCTAATGAAACAGGGCCAACCAACAGCAGTATAAAAAACTATATTCTTGAGTGTGCATGAAAGGCCATTGACCTAAGCCAAGAGTCCTAGGTCTTATCCAGGCAAGAATTATCTCCCGCACTTCCACACTGAGCGTTTGGAGTGGTGATTCAGGAAACACTCTCCGTAAAGAATTTGACATTCCAATGCGAACTGCGACTGTCACTTTAAAGAAAAAAAAAATTTCATCTGGCTACATTTTCTTACGGGGCACAACCTCCCTAGCCAGAGACTCCCTCGTGCACGTGGAATCAGATCCACAGATGAGTGAGAGGTTTACACGTTCCCGGGCAGCTCAGGGTACTGCGGCTCGATGCCGGGGAAGGGGTGGGGAATCGGTTCCCGCCCTCAGGCCTCCTACGTGTGCTCCCTGCTCAAGCATCGGCTGACCCAATGACCCAACCCAAGCCAGCCGTGGAACCCAAAGGGAAAGCCACGAAGGAATATGGATTGAAGAGAAGGAGGTCTCGAAAGCCGAGCGTCCAAACCCCTTAATTCTGCCCTACCAGCCCCACGCGTCTGCTCACCCGCGGACAGCGGCACCACCCGCCCCGCAGAGCTGCCGCCGCCATGTTGGAAGAGCCCGTGTGACCTTTCCGCGTCGCGCCTCGATCGCGTCAGCAGCTGCGACGGTCTCTAGAAGCACGAGCCTGGGAAAATCCGGACTGAAAGGGTTGGGGGGTGGGGAGGGAGAGAAGGGAAGAAGAGAAGGCAGCCTCTGATTGGTCCTCTGTGACGGGGTGGGGCCTGAAAAGGGACCTGCTTAGGGGCGGTCCAAGTCGCAACACCCGCACTCAGTGACCCAGCGTGGGAGGGGCCGAGGATGAGATCGGAGAGGTTAGCCTCTGCTTGAGGCTCGGGGAGGAAGGCACTTTTGAGAGACCATCTGTGGTACCCTACAACTAACGAAAGGGCAGAGGATTTGGGCTCAATTCTCAGCACCCACATGGTAGTTCTTACAACCACCTGTAACCCCAGTTCCAGGAGATCCGACGTCCTCTTCTGCCCTCCAAGGGCACCAGCCAGACACGTGGTTGAGTAGACATACAGGCCAGCAAAACACCTACCTATATACATAAAATTAAGAAGACTACAAAAAGGCGAAGCCTATTGGAGAAGATTCAGTACAGGCTCGGATAGCCTAAGAGATACCTCAATGATGGATTTTTTGGTTTTTTTTTTTTTTTTTTTGAGGGTCTTCTGTAGCACAGCGAGCAAAAGACTCATATACCTTAAGAATTCTTTAAAAAGACGGGCTTTCACCACCACGCCCAGCTGTGTAGCATTCCTAAATGCGAATCAGCAAAGACCGAACTCTTCTTAAAAAAACAAAACAAACTTGCCAGGAGGTGGTGACGGCACACCTCTAATCCCTACTCTCCAGGAGCAAAGACAAGCAGCTCTCTGGGAGTTCAAGGCCAGCCTGTTCTACAGGGCGAGTTCCAGGACAGGATCCAAAAGCTACAGAGAAACCCTGTCTCGAAAAACGAAAAAATCAAAACAAACAAACAAAAAAACCAAGCCATATTGCCAGCTCTATTACTGAATTTCATTTTATTGAAAAGCAAACAAAAAGGGGGCAGGTGGACACTAGGGAACATGCATTCCGCCTTTGTGACTATATAGACTTGTCTCTCGGGAGCTCCACTTCCAAGGGAAAGTAGTGGGAACGGCTTTTACTCTGATTTTGTGTGAAATCCTTTGTCCTAGTTTGCATCCCATTGCTATGATAAAACACTGGCCAAAAGCAACGTGGGGAGGAAAGAGTTTATTTCATTTTACAGTTCTTAGGTCACACTGCATCATGAGGAAGTCGGAACAGCAGCTCAAGGCAGGAACCTGGAGGTAAGAATTGAATCAGACTATGGCGGAACATTGATTACTGGCTCACTCCTCAAGGCTCATTCAGCTTTCTTCCTTGTACAACCTAGAATCACCTGCCTAAGTGTGGCACCACCGACAGTGTATTGGGCCCTCCCTTATCAGTCACCAAGGAATGACCTAGAGACTTCCCTGTAGGCAAGTTTGATTGAGGTATTTTCTCAATTGAGGTTCTCTCTCCCCAGATAACAGTGGCTTGTGTCAAGTTGGCAAAACACTAGCTAGCATAGTTTCATTCCAGTGTCTGATTGGACAAGTACAGGACACAAGTTTGTTGAGGTGTAGGTTAGAAAAACAGCTTCTGTAGGGAGATTGGGAAGAGGCTAAGAAAGCTGGATCTATGTAGCCCAGGAGGACTTAAAAATTCATCATTCTCCTGTCTAACTTTCCCCAGTGAAGGGACTACAGACATGGACTTCCATTCCCTGAACAAAATACAGCAGCTCAGTTATGCTTGAAACTAGAGTTGGCAAAGAAACCCAGGGCAAGTATGTCAATGGAGAACTCAAATCGGAAGAAGAGAGATGGTGTATGCCTGTTACCCCAGCACTTTAAAAGGCTGGGGCGGGAGTTAAAGGCCTTTCTCATCACAGATAGTTCAAGGCTAGTATGGTAGTCTAAATGGGAATGGCTCCCATAGGCTCGTGTTTATTTTTGTCCTTTTATGTGTATGAATGTTTTTTGTTTATTTTCGTTTTTTTGAGACAGGGTTTCTCTATAGTTTTTGGAGCCTGTCCTGGAACTAGCTTTTTTTGTTTTGTTTTGTTTTGTTTTTAAATTTATTTATTTATTTAGTATACAATGTTCTGTCTGTATGCCTACAGGCCAGAAGAGGGCTCCAGACTTCATTACAGATGGTTGTGAGCCACCATGTGGTTGCTGGGAATTGAACTCAGGACCTTTGGAAGAGCAGGCAATGCTCTTAACCACTGAGCCGTCTCTCCAGCCCTGTTTTTTTTGTTTTTTGAGACAGGGTTTCTCTGTGGTTTTGGAGCCTGTCCTGGAACTAGCTCTTGTAGACCAGGCTGGTCTCGAACTCACAGAGATCCATCTGCCTCTGCCTCCCGAGTGCTGGGATTAAAGGCGTGCGCCACCACCGCCCGGCTTGGAACTAGCTCTTTTTTTTGGTTTTTTCGAGACAGGGTTTCTCTGTGGCTTTGGAGCCTATCCTGGAACTAGCTCTGTAGACCAGGCTGTCCTTGAACTCACAGAGATCCACCTGTCTCTGCCTCCCGAGTGCTGGGATTAAAGGCGTGCGCCACCACCGCCCGGCGGAACTAGCTCTTGTAGACCAGGCAGGCCTCACACTCACAGAGATCCGCCTGCCTCTGCCTTTGAGTGCTGGATATGTGTGAACATTTTACTGCCTGTATGTCTGTGCATGCCTGGTGCCAGAGGTCAGAAGAGGTATCAGTTCCTCTAGAACTAGAGTTATAGACAGTTGTGAGCTGCCATGTGGACGCAGGGAATTGAACCTAGGCTCTCTGCAAAAGCAGCCAGTGCTATTAACTGCTGAGCCATCTCTCTAGCCCTGACTCACATGTTTGAATATGTAGCCCCTAGTTAGTGAACTTATTTGAGGGAGAATCGGGAAGTGCGGTCTTGTTGGAGGTGTCACTAGGGGCTTGAGGCTTCAAAGCCTTCCATCTCCAGTGTGCTCTGTCTTTGGTTTGTAGTTCAAGATGTAAGCTCTCAGCTATTCCTGCTATCATGCCATCATGGACTCTAACCCTTTGGAACCATAAGCCCAATTAAACACTTTTTCTTATAAGTTGCCTTAGTCATAGTAATAGAAAATTGGCTAAATATAGCTAGCCTGGGATGCATGTAACACTGTCTCAAAAAGATAACAGAAAAGAACAAATAAAAGGGAGAAAAAAGGCCACAAAATAGAAGAACGCCAGGAGACCAGACAAGACTGTTCAATGGACTGAAAGGGTACCTGGAAAATCTTGAAAAAGGCAAATATTTACCAAAGCCAGGTGAGAACTATAGCTGTTGCCTTTGCTTTGGCAGTTTAGAGTCCTTGGGGAGATGGCTACATTTATAAGTAGTTGTCCTGAAAGTATGAGGATCTGACTTCAGATACCCAGCACCAATGTAAAAACCACACTGGGAAGTGAAAACAGCAGGATCCCTGGGGCTTGCTGGCCTGCCAGCACAGCTGAATTGTGGAGCTCCCGGCTCTGTCTGAAAATACAAAGTGAAGGCCTGGAGAGACGACAAGCACGTGCTCTTCCAGAGGACCTGAGTTGGATCCGCAGCACCCGTATCAGATGGCCCACAGCTGTGTTCCTAGGGATCTGACACCCTTTACTGGCCTCTGTGGGAACATGCGAGGTACATACATGGCATTCACTTATACATACACACAAATGACAAATAAACAAGTTTTAGACAGAGGTGAAAAGCAACTGAGAAAACATCAACATTGACCGCTGACCTCAACATGTTCACACGCACACACTCACGCATGCGCACTTGTATGCACAAGTACACAAATTCTCCCCCTCCATAAAAAGAAAGAAAGAAAAAGAAGTGACAGCCAGGTATGGTGGTGCATGCCTTTAATCCCGGCACTCAGAAGATAGAGACAGGCAGATCTCCGTGAATTTTGGGCTAGCCTGATCTACAAGGCAAGTTCTAGGACAACCAGGGCTACACAGAGAAACCCTGTATCAAAAACAAACAAACAAAACACAAAGAAGTGCCTGGGGAGATGAACCAATAGGGTTTGGGTTGGATAGTGAGATAGATGTCCGACGGCAGTGTGTTGAGATTTCATTTCACATAAGGGGTCTGGATCCAGCTTGTGCTAACTCTTGAGTCAAAAGGCAAATGTTCCACAATTCTGAAGGCAGCTTTCAAACATAGCTGATATTTAATGATGAGTTACAGGGACAAATGGATTACATTAACACAAAATTAACATACAGCAAAGCCTCACTTCATTCTCTTACCACGTTACTATTATTTTGCCCTTGAGGTTGTTGACACAGTCATGGGTTACAAAAAACAACAGACCACAAATGAGATTCCATTTCCCACCCCCATCAAGGCTCACAGAACTTCATATATCATGTTTTCCTCCTTCCTTGATTGCAGGTTGTTTTTTGTTTTGTTTTGTTTTGTTTTTTTGTTCATGAGATAGGACCTTACTATGAACTCCAGGCAGGCTCATCAACCTTCTTGCCTCATCATCCAAGTTATTACTACCTGGGTGCAACTTGCCACACAAGCTCTTTTCAAAAAATTTATTATGTAGATGGGTGTTTTGCCTGCATGCATATCTAGGCAACATGTGCACGCAGTACCCGAAGAGTCCTGAAGAGCTACAGGCAGCTGTGAGCCGCCCTGTGAGTGCCGGGAATTGAACCTGGGTCCTCTGAAAGAGCAACTAGTGCTCTTAACCACTAAGCAATCTCTCCAACCCAAAGAAATGGTGGATAGTTTTCTTTTCCTTCCTTCTTTCTTCTTCTTTATGCGTGCTTTGTGCATGTATGCCTTTATATCAGAAGAGGGCATCAGATTCCATCTGTTGTGAGGGATCATGTAGTTGCTGGGAATTGAACTCAGGACCTCCAGAAGAGCAGCCAGTGCTCTTAACTGCTGAGCCATCTCTTCAGACCTGATATACAAGCTTCTTGGCTTTGCATTCAGAGGCCAAGTAAATGACACTGTTTCACAGCATCTATGTTTGTTCTTTCTTTCTTTTTTAATGTGTGTGTCTGTAACATGAATGCAGAAGTCACCTGATGTGGAAATTGGGAACTGAACTCAGGTCTTCTGGAACAACCACCAAAAGTTCTTGACCACCTCCCCTCAGGTGCATTCCATTGATAAAGATGCTTAACAATGCAAAATGCATTTTCATCAGTCTATTGCATTGCTTCTTTTCTCCACCCCTCTCCAACCCTCCCTTTCTCTGTGAAGCAAGATCTCCTGCAGCTCAGATTGGCCTTGAATTTGCTAGGCAGCCAAGGCTCCACATATTGTACCTGCATTTTTTTTTAAAGATTTATTTATTTATTTATTTTGGTTTTTCGAGACAGGGTTTCTCTGTGGCTTTGGAGCCTGTCCTGGAACTAGCTCTGTAGACCAGGCTGGTCTCGAACTCACAGAGATCCGCCTGCCTCTGCCTCCCGAGTGCTGGGATTAAAGGCGTGCGCCACCATCGCCCGGCTGTACCTGCATTTTCGAAGTTCTATACTGTGTACTGCCCGTCTCTTACCAATGCCAGCTTTGATGATGCCCTGTCAATAGCGACACCAGCTAAGGTGGGTGTGTTTACATCACAGGAAATAGCAACTACTACAAGTCAGGTGCTTTGGGGCTTATCTGAAGAGTCACTGATTGAATCTTTAATCAGAACAGCAATGCGAGGGAAGAGGGAAAGTGAATACAGATCTTTAGAGGATGATGATGACAGTTGGGGAACCAGAGAGAGGAGTGTGTGGGTGCCATACCTTTTTACTCAACATTTTTGTTTTAGAAACAAAGTCAGATGGTGTAGCAGTGTAGCCCTGGCTGGCTTGGAATTCACTTTGTAGACCAGGGTGTCTAGAAATCCCCTAGTGTGGGGATTAAAGGCATGGTCCACCATGCCCAACATTTTTTTTTTTTTTTTTGGTTTTTCGAGACAGGGTTTCTCTGTAGCTTTAGAGGTTGTCCTGGAACTAGCTCTTGTAGACCAGGCTGGCCTCGAACCATGCCCAACATTTCCCCCTCAACTTTTAACTTTGTGCTTGCCTCTGCCTTAGGTAGCCCAGATTGGCCTTTCAATATGTAAGAGGATGACCTTGAACTTGGACCGTCTTGCCTCTACCTCTTGGGTACTGGGTTTATAGGGTTACACTACTAAGACCAATGGAACCCAGGGCTTCATGCATGTCAGATGAACATGCTACTGACTGAACTCCACCTCCAAATCCTAACTCCTATTTAAAATTTCTCTTACATTTATTTAGCCCCCTCCCCCCGCACCTTCATTTGTGTAAAAGGCAAATGTTTCCCTCAGTGCACCTGTAGAGGATCAGGGGACAACCCAGGGGTCAAGGTTTGCTTGCTTGTGCCTTTTGTCCTGAGCCACTTCATATATGTATGTATTATTTATAAGTTAGAGACTTAGAGAACTTGTTATTAGTCCAGGCTGGGCTTAAACTTGAAGCTATATCTCTGCCTCAGCCTCCAAAGTACTGCAATTACAGATGTGAGGCCCACCTTGGCTTTGCATAATTTCAAAACTGCAAGAACAATTCAATGACCACTCATCAAACCGTCTTAGCCTCTTTTTTTTTTAATATTTATTTATTATGTATACAATATTCTGTCTGTGTGTATGCCTGCTGGCCAGAAGAGGGCACCAGACCTCATTACAGATGGTTGTGAGCCACCATGTGGTTGCTGGGAATTGAATTCAGGACCTTTGGAAGAACAGGCAATGCTCTTAACCTCTGAGCCATCTCTCCAACCCCCATCTTAGCCTCTTGAGTGCCGCATTGTAAATAAGTGTGTGGAGATCAGTGGGCAGCCTTGTGGAGCCGGCTCTCTTCTACCATGTGGGTGGGTTCTGGGACTCAGGATGTCATGCTTGGTAGCAGGTACTTTTACTCACTCAGACATCTTGCCAGCCCAGAATTTGTGTTGTGTGAAGCTATTCATAACAACTTTACAACTACTTGTTCCATCAGCAGGGAAACTAATCAGTGGGCTCCCAGACTCTCCCATTCATTCATATCCTCACATGTCATCACAGTTGGCTGACCTCTCTAAGCATTGCAATAATCCCATGAGGTACTTAATATTATTATTCCCATTATACTTTTTAAAACTAGGGCTGAGGATATGGATCAGTGGAAATAAGTCCCATTCCCAGCACCCACAAAGCAGTTCACCATTTAACTTCAGGCCCAGGGGAATTTGACACTCTCTTCTGACCCCAATAGGCACCTGCAGACAAAGTGCACATAAATAAATCTAAAAACCATTTTAAAAAGCATTATATTTTCTCTGTGAGTGGAAGTCAGATGACAATTTACAGGGTTGGTTCATTCTTTGCACAACATGCCTCCCGGGGATTGAACTAAGGTCAGGAGGCTTGGCATCAAGTACTTTTACCCACTCAGACATCTTGCTGGAACAACAATTTAGGCTTACTGGGCAGAAGAGATGGATCAAAGGTTCAAGGGCACTTAGTCTTGTAGTAGGCTTGGGTTCAGTTCCCAGCACTCACAATCATCTTTAACTCCAGTCGCAAGAGATCTGACACTCTCTTCTAGACTCCATGGGCACTGGGAATTAATTTGGCACAAAGACGTTCATATAGGTAAAACACTTCTAACACCAAAAATAATCTATGAAATTGAAAAAAAACTGTTTACAATATATCAAATGCTGCATTCACTTTGTGTTAAATTATATTAGTCTTTTGAATTCTGTTTCACTCTGGAGCAGGGACCATGCTAACCTCTCCTCATTCTTGTTCTAATTTTAGTGTAGGTGCTGCTGAACCCAGCACCCAGCTAGACTTCTCACAGAATTCGGCAATGATAAATGGGTGTTGTTTTGAGCCACTAAAGACATGGTAATTGGTTACAAAGAAATAGAAAACAGGTTGGGGATGTAGTGACGTATTGGTACAGGGCAGGAAGCCTTGGGTTCATCTCAGCATGGAACAGGCAAGAAAAATGTGTGGCAGTGCAGGAAGGCCACCTGAGTTCAATCTCAGGGCTCAGTCCCTGGGACCCACGTGGTGGAAGGAGAGAACCTAATTCATAAATTATCCTCTGATCTCCACCTGCCCACCTTAAAAAAAAAAAAAAGACTTCACAACATAAATCCTGGAGTCCTAATTTGGAACTGGTTTCAGAGTCATAAATAAACATGTCAACTGGGACCATTGTTTCCACAGCCAGTTATTTTTTTTTAAGATTTATTATGTACACAGTGTTCTGCCTATATGTATCCCTGCATGCAGAAGAGGGCACCAGATCTCATTACAGATTGAACTCAGGACCTCTGGAAGGGCAGTCTGTGCTCTTAACCTGAGTCATCTCTCCAGCCCCAGCCAGGTATTTTTTTTTTTTTTATGTATACAATATTCTGTCTGTGTGTATGCTGCAGGCCAGAAGAGGGCACCAGATCCCATTACAGATGGTTGTGAGCCACCATGTGGTTGCTGGGAATTGAACTCAGGACCTTTGGAAGAGCAGGCAATGCTCTTAACCTCTGAGCCATCTCTCCAGCCCGGTATTCTTAAGAATTTAACTTTCCCACCCTTTTCAGTTTCTGTATCTCTGGATATCTTCAACTGACCATTTGTGTTTCCTTCCTGCTTACTAGGTATGTGGATTTCCTCTATACTTTTCTACATGACCAGAACTGAAGTTGTTGAGAATCTACCATCTGTACCTCAGAGTGGGCGTTTTTATTTTGAAGACAAAGTATTACTAAGTAACCCTGGTTGGCCTGGAACTATATAGATCAGACTGACCTCTTCCCCCAGCCTTTTAATATATGTCTATGTAACCCTGGATGTCTTAGAACGATGCCTGTTTTTTTTTTTTTTTTAAACTCAATTGTGTATGAGCATGTCTTTCATGGGAGCAGAGGCCAATTTGTGGGAGTGGGTTTTCCTTCCATGTGGATCCTAGGAATTGAGCTCAGGTTACCAGTCTTAGCAAGCACCTTTACACACTGTTGTCTCACCAGCTCAGAAAGTCTTCTTCCTTGAGTTTTGGGAGTCTGAACTGCAGAGGTACTTACTCTCAGGTGCCCTAGCATCTTCTTTGAGCCCATGCATTCTGTTTATCTAACCAAGTCCCCTGTGTGTGACAACCCTGCAGCCTTCCTGAATGTAGCCATGCTTTTTATGTGTATGAGTTTCTTGAGGTCTTTCAGTCCCTTGGTGGTTGTGGCATTTCCCTTTGGGTGAACTTGGGTCTCATCCCCCTAGTCCAGCCGCTTCTACACTTGCCTGTAGCCAACCCACAAGGTCTCTCTCCAGGAGGCCTGCCCTGGCAAGAAACAACCTTCATGTGTATTCCACCAAACAAGCTTCCCACACCAACTCTCCACTCTTGAGTTTGTTCAACTGGGGAGGGTCTTCAACAGGCTTTTCTGAGTCTTCTTCCCAGTTCTCCAAGATACAATTTCTTTTTTGTTTTTTTGAGACAGGGTTTCTCTGTGCAACAACCCTGGCTATCCTGGATTTTGCTTTGTAGACCAGGCTGGTCTCAAACTCCCAGAGATCCTCTTGCCTCTGCTCCCCCCTCCATACTGAGTGCTGGGATTAACAGCATGCATAACCACCACCTGGCTACAATTTCTTTTCCAGACTTTAGATCCTTAACTCCAGAAAGCAGTACCCACCCCCAAACTCTGGAGGGCTTGGAGGTAATAAGGTCTCTCATATCCCAGCCTGGCCTTAAATCTGCTATGTAGTCAAGGTTGACCTTGTGCTACTGGTCCTCCTGTCTCTGCTTCTCAAGTATTTGGATTACAGCAACACACTACCAGACTTGCTTTTTGTGGCACCAATCCAGAGGTCAAATCTTAGTGCATTCTAGACACTCTATCCAAAGAGCCACATCTCCAACCCACATGAGAGTCTGTGCTCCCAATCACATAATAAGATGGAGAGTTACACTTGCTTTCTTGTCCCCAAAGGAAACCGAGTCCCACTCCATCCCATGGCTCAAATGTGGCCATGTTCAACCCAAAAGTACGGGGAAGAGGTATTGACCATCAGGGCAATGGGGTTCCTCGTGAGGAAGAAACACCTGGGTAGAAATGAGAGGGTGACGAAGAGACAGATACACATCATACCTGGGGTGTCCATGGGCTCCCTCTCTGCTAGGTCAAGGCTGTGGCCTGGTCCTGTCTCACGAAGGGAAGAAGTCACCTGGCACTTTATCCAGCTTTGGAATGCTGACAAGTCACACATGATCACCCCTACACCGTCGCATCTCAACGATCCCACTTCATTTATTACCAAAATATCACAGAATTCCAGTCACTGGTAACATACAGTGTTTAACACAAACCTGACACCTGCGAAGAACTGAGTATTCGGACAAACTGATTTCATTTGGAATCATCAGTTAACGCCCCATACCTCCAATATACGCTTTTGAAGAGCCTTGGAAACTGAATTAAAATGTCTACACAGCTATGAACAATTGTTTAATAAAACTTTTTTCATGTTTCCATTACATGTAAATATATCAATTTGGCATCTCTATAAAAACTCTGAAAATGGTGCAAAAGTTTCATTCTCTTTGAGAAAGCCATTGACAAAAAATATTCACACGTCACTAAAATTTCGAAAAATGGTTCTTTCAAAGCTTCATTAATCTGAAATCTTCTGGATTATCAAAATCTAGGTTTGCTTCTTCTTCCTAAAACACTGAAGAACATTTATTCACAAGGATTTAAAATAGTGGGGAAAAAGGCAAACTGGGAGAAGGGAAACAGGTAAGGGCTTTGTCCCTACCTTTTTCTGAAAATTACTTTTAAAGGCTAGTTACATAAACATCCTCAAAAGAACACAATGGGATTCACTTTATTGTTGACTTTGGACAGCAGTGTCAGACTTTATTGAAAACAAACCCATTTAAAAACAAAGTTAAAATGAAAAAAAAAAAGGTACCTGAAAAATAAATTATTTCATATAAAACAAATCAATAACTTAAAACATACTAATATACAAAAATGTCTAGCCATCTAGTGTACAACATGGGAATCAGCTGGTAGAAGCCCTCCCCTCCCCCAAAGCAAGCCACTGTGAGGGAAAACAGCATGTGGGAAGAGAGGTGGCCTCCACCAACCAACCAGCCTTCTCTTCTGGGGGAGGGGGAACAGAAAAGCACAGTCCTCTCAAAGTCTCCATCAGCCTAATGTGGATACTTGGCAGCTGGTGACTTACAAGTAATAAATAAATAAATAATAAATATTTTCATGACTGAGAAAAAGAAATTGAACCACATCAGCAAAAGGTTAGGGAAAAATGTAATACAATCATTATTAAAGGTCAAAGGCAGGTGTGGGAAGTGGGAAGTCCTTATCTAGGATGGAAATGCATGTTCTATTGCTCCCCTAAGAATGTGTCAAATCATCAATGTCATTCAACAATATGCGTTCATGACTTTGGGGTGTTCTAGGGAAGTTGGAAAGCAGAATTCCTGACCTCTTGAGTGTGATAAACCCCAGCTACCTCAGGTTCCAGTAGGTGAGGCAGTTCCTGGGAAGATGGGAAGGGATGGAGAAGGCAGAGGCCCCTTTCAACTTATTCATATTGTCTTTCATCCAATAGAGGAAAGCTGGCTGCACAAAGCATTAAGAGATAAAACTGAGCTGAATCATGCTATCTGGAAGAGCTGTTATTTCAACTTTGATTCCCAAATATAACACCAGACTGGAGTAGGTCACATCCTTTCAACATGTTATGTTATAGACAAATGGCTTTTGTTTGGAGGCAAAGCTGGGCAGATAACTGCCACTGTCTTGGAGGTTCATCTATTTCTCTGACCCAGCAGGATTCCCCTCAAATCTCAGCTGGGAGACTTATCATAGCCCCTTATAGCCAGGAGGTCCAGTACCCAGCTGTGTAAGGTTCCTGAACTGTTTACTGCCAAGCACAGACTCTTTAAAGGTTAAGGCAATTGCAAAGAAGACAGAACCCACTCATTACAGTGGCATCACCCCTTACCTCCCACCCCAGGGAAGTCTGCTTCTCAGTCAAGCAAGATGGTGAGCTGAGCAGAGCAACTAAGTATGGGGAGGAGGGACATACAGTCACAGTACTGCAACCAGAGGCACAGCCAAGATGGCTGGGTACATTACCTAGAAAAGTTTCAGTTAGGGGAGAGAATCACACCAGGAAGAAAACAGGTAACCCAACTAGAAGTAGAATGGCGGCTCAACAGATAGATAACCCACTACCAGGGTCAATCATACAGGTCAAGAGAACTCAGTCAAAGCCTCTTTGGTATTGGCTGAACCATATTTCTGATAAATGAACATTACCTACTCTGTATTTTTTTTTAAACATCAGATTACCAAATAAAAGGAATGCCCTTATCCTGCTCAATAAAAACAGGATGGATTTCTGTGAAAAAGAAAAATTAAGAATAGTTTCTTGGGTAGTAACTTTTTCTCCATTGCTGGGATGGAACTCAGAGTTTCCTTTATGCTCTGCAAGCACTTTAATCACATACACCTCTGGATTCTGGGATGTCCCCTTTCTAGAAAGCCTATACAAGCCATCATGAACTCTGAGATGAGGCCCAGCACCCAGTCCCTTCATACACTGAAAACTGCTTTCAGGAATGCCTTTTCAAAGCTAACTCCTTCTAGACACTGACAAAGAAAGCCTGTCAAGAAATGCACCGGCTTTTATCTAGAACGCTGTTCAGACAGTGGAGACTACACACAATTCCACTCAACTTGAGGCCACCTGCAGAAGCTGGTATGATTTTCCCCTTCCCTCTCATGCTTCCGGTCGGAATGATCACTATGGAGTAAACAGGTGTTTGTGGGGTGGAGATGGTAGTGACTGAGGTGCTGGTTCTGAGCACCAGGTGCTTTAAAGACACAGTCCCTTTCAGGCCTGGGACACCTGCTATGGCTGTAGGAGTGAGGACGAAGCAGGGAAGGGTCAGATGGGGAATCCCACCTTCACTCAGAAGAATGTTGGCCTGAGAAACTGGAAATGCTTATTTTACCAGAACATTCTGGTACTATGGGGAGGAGCACTCTGTAGCAACAGAGCAGGTGACCCCTCTCTTTTTTTTGGTCAGATCTGGGCAAATGGGCCTTTGGTTCTTGGCTTCAGGTTCTACAGGCTGGGAATTCTGGGAAGGAGTGAGTAGCACTTGGCTCCTGTCAGGTGGGACAAAGCCCTGGTACATGAGGCAAGGTCATCAATGGTGGGGAACACTATAGGGAAGACAGGGAAAGGAGGCACAGAGAGGGGAATAGGCAGCCTCAAATTGTCCAAGGGTTTCTGACACGATGACATGCTTTAGAGATGGCTGTGCTTGTTGCTCAGTTTTCCACTTAAATAAATGAAACAAAATAGCTAAATACGCAAATAAGTAAACAAATATGTAAATGATGCCGTCATATCATGATATGATATCAAAAACTAAGTACTAGCCTGCTGTTACACACTCCAGGCTCACATCAAAGTGAAGAGCTGCCAGTTAACCGGGCTAGCCTGTTCTCATTCTCTCCACATGCTATTAAAAATCAGACCACGGTTCTGAGGGGTGCAGAGGTCAGGCCTTATCTGCTCCGAAGGCCTTCCCTCTGACTTTTCCTACCAGCTCCCGAGTTAAGAACCATTGATCCACAGCTGTGTTTCTACACCTTAGATCCAGAAATGCTTTTTAAATTTTCAGGCAAATGTTTAAGGTCTGACAGACTCCTCCCTGAATGCTGGGCTGTCTGTGCCTTCCCTAGCCAAAAAAGAAAGAAAAGGTAAAACAAAAAACAAAACAAAACTCGAGCAAAACAAAATCAAATTTAATGGTCTTAAATGCAAAAGTAAAAACAAACAAAAAACACAAAAAAGCAAAAGAAAATTAACAGAACAGAACCCCAAACGTCAAGGCAGTTATGAAGAGAACTTTGAGGGTTAATCCTTAAAACTACAAATCAAAGGTTTTTGTTAATAGATAACTGGCAAGAAGTACTTTTCTGCTGAGTGTCCATACAAAAGCAAAATTTCAAAACAAAATCTAAGATTGGAAAAAGTCTAGTGCTCACAAGGAGGGATGCGAGAAATACAATGCTCAAATGTTTCTGTGTCATTAAAAACAGAGCTGTCATTGTGCATTCAAGATAGGTTAAATGGTCTTGGAAACTCGAGAGGTTGCATGAACAATAGTATTTGATGTGTGGGCACCATGCATGCAATGTGTGGACAGACACTCAGGATGTCAGAGGAGTGGGACATCTTCAGGCATGCCTGGAGCTCAGGTCTGACTCTGGAATATACTGGAGCTGCCCTGAAACTCTTTGGTCCGTTCTCATTGGTGCCTGGGCTTATAAAACACCTTTGTGTCCTCTGGAGGGCCTGGCCAAGCCCAACATGTGGAACCCATTATCCTCCCTGGGGAGGGTCCATAGAGTATGGGCCCTGCTGCTGCTGCTCCCAACACCATAGAGCCAGGATTGAGTGGACAGGAGGCAGCAGTGGGACCTGCTGGGGAGGGCAAATTTTCTGTCAACTAAAGCAGAAATTGCTTAAAATGGTGAGGCAGTTGAGAAAACACACTCTCCATCTGTCTAACATCTTTAGGTTAAGAACTAAAACTAAGAAGAAGAAAAAAAGATTTTTGTTTCGTTTTAAATCTGGTCTGTGGAGACATCAAATGAAACAGGTGTTAGACAGTCTTAGAAGTTAAAGCATGCTTCAGTTCCACCACCATCCAGAGGGACTGGTTAGTCAATGCAGTCTATTTAGGTTTAGGTTTAATATATACTTTAAAGGAAATAACTTAAGGAACTTAAAATTGGTCTAACATTTGTGGGATTTCAAGCATTTGAACATGTTGGTTGCATCCCAGAGTATAAAAACCTTTTGCACTTCTCATTTAGACTAAGACAAACACTTGTGAAAATTGGCGCAAAATGAGTTGTACACTAACAAAAAAGTTTCAACTTCTTCACTCTTAATTATCTATTCCGTACAAAAAAAGAAAAAAAGAAAAGAAAAAAGAAAAGCATGAGCGAGTTATTTGTGGGACTTGTTGGTTTTGAAGGAAACCTGTAAAATTTTGTCCCCCAGGCGGTAGCCGTTCAGACTTGCTATGGCCATTGCAGCTTCTTCATAGTTTGTCATGGTCACAAAACCAAACCCTTTGCACTTGTTGGTGTTGAAATCACGAATCACTTTCACATTGGTGACTGCACCAAAGGGACCAAACATCTGCCAGAGGATCCCCTCATCAGCGTCTTGCCCAAGGTTGTAGATGAAGATGCACCAGCCCGAGGAAGCATTGCCGGGGACATTGACACCAGAAATCCCACTCATGTGATCTACACCCATAGGGGAGAACCTAGCAAACAGAGAGCACACGTTCAGGTCAAGGTTAAGGCCAGTAGTGTATCTGCACAGGAGGGGTAAGAGGGAGAAAGGACGGGCAGGCCGGGATGATGGTGCATTGATGTAAGGATACTGGGCCTCTCACTGCTCTACACAGCCAGCTAGCTCTTCCTCTAAGTTACAGATGCTCAAGGCTGGGGTACCACGAGAGTCAAAATGACTTAGCTGTGTAAGGTAACAATGTTCACTGTGATATTTTCTCCTTTATTATCTTCTTGTCCCATCTTCTCTCAGATCCCGCCTTCTTCCCAAATAGCTCCTTCTACTTTCATATAATTCATCTGAATTTGTGCACTTAAGAGAAAACACACTGTCTGCACCTTTGGGTAACTTTCGAAAGGAATCTTGCAAAACAGTGGTGGGGCAGGACCCGTTCTGTTAGGGTCTGACTCTGAGGTACCCAGCTACTGCCATTTGACAGCAGCAGCAGCAGCACTTCTCCTGCTATATGTGTGCAGCATATGTGGGGTGCCTTTAGTTGTTTCTGAGACTTTCCCCATTTTACTTTAGTTTTTGTGTGCTGGGAAAGGAACTGAAGGTGGGCACTGACCACAAGTCCAATCCCGTATCCCACATTGAAATTCTTCCACATGCTCCAGTGCAGCGGACAGCACCCTTTGTGTATACAGTAGTCCATGTAGGGGAGAAAGAACACTCCCTGATTTCCCCAAGTTTAGTCCCTTTTCATTGCTTTCTTGTCCTTTGTTTTTTCTATTTTTTCTTTCTCCCCAAGACAGGTTTTCTCTGTTTAACTCCTGGTTGTCCTGGAACTTACTCTGTAGACCAGGTTGGCCTTGAACTCAGATTTGCTTCTGCCTCCTGGGTGCTGGGATTAAAGGTATATGTCACCATCTCCAGTTTTAGTTCCTTCTCATAGTGATACTTCTGCCTGAGGTATCAAAGGGGTCAAAGTCCTGTACAGGACACAATAATTCCTTTCCCCTAGCTCTGAACTGGCTCAAACCACCCCACAAGGGTCAGGTCAAGCTACCAAGGCCTATGAACTCAGTAGATAGAGGAGTATCAGTAACTTGACAAACACAGTGAGTTTTTCCCACAGTGAAACATCCACCACCACACCCACCCATTCACGTACCTACCTCCTCCCTCATCTCCCCACCATGCCCTCTATTTTTCTATTTCATTTATGTATTTATGTATGTATGTATGTATTTATTTCAAGACAGGGTTTCTCTATAGTTTTGGAGCCTGTCCTGGAACTCTGCTCTGTAGAGCAGGATGGCCTCAAACTCACAAGAGATCCACCTGTCTGTGAGTGCTGGGATTAAAGGCGTGTGCCACCTCCATCCCATCTATTTTTCCATTTCTTTTGGGCAACAGGTATCTTACTCTACAGCTCACGCTGGCTCAGGATTCGTGGTCCTCTTGCCTCAGCCTGAGTGTTAGGACAACAGGCATATACACTATTCCGGGCCATAGTGAACTGCTAAAAAATGTAGAGAACATGTAGCTGCAGTGATAAGATTAAGGAGAATAATAAAAGAGTAAGCTCTGTTGCCCTCTGTAGGTATTTTTGGAAGAAACAAACAAAACAACAACAAAAAAAAAACCATCCCCACAAACAGCTGGAGGGAAAGTTTAGGAATGTTTGAGGACATAGATATCTCTGGAGCAGCATACAACCAAAGAATCATCACCTGCTCCAAAATGATACCAGACTCTGGGCTGTGGGACCCCATGTGATAAAAGAAGGCTTCAGGGCTAGTTTTAATGTGGTGAGAAAGAACCAAAATACAGTATTTGTTTTGGTTTTAAAAACTGTGAGAACTTGTTTCAATAGCCAGCAGTAGAATGTTGCAGTGGTCAGATGGCCTTCTGTGGTTCAGAGGCAGTCTTAATGCAGAAAGACTATGGTATTGTTGATGTGGGTGGTAGGATGGTACCCAGGTGCCTCTAACACACTAAGTTGAGTTGGCTTTCAGTGAGAACTAGAAAATTGCACTGACTGTGGTTCCAAGTCACCTAGATTATCATGTGGCAACTACAGTGGGCCTTTTATATCTATAGGTTCTCCATATGCATTTCATTTTGTTGTTAATTTTGTTTTTTTGTTTTTTAAGACAGGGTTTCTCTGTAGCTTTGGAGCCTGTCCTGGAAACTAGATCTTATAGATCAGGCTGGCCTCAAACTTAAAAGAGATCTGCCTGCTTCTGTCTCCAGAGTGCTGGGATTAAAGGCATAGGCCACCACTGCCCAACTTGTTAATTTTGAGACAGGGTCTCACTATATGTAGATTTAGCTGGCCCGGAACTCACCACTATGTAGAACAGGCCTGGTTCGAACTCACAGAAAGCTATCTGCTCTGTTTCCCGAGTACTGGAACTAAGTACATGCCAGCAAACATAGGGTCCCCCGCCCCAAGCATGGTCTAATGTAGCCCAAGCTGGCCTCTGACTCCCTAGGTAACTAAGGATAATCCTGAACTTCAGATCCTTTTGCTTCCACCTTCCAAGTGCTAGAATGACAGGTTTGTACTAAAACACCTAGTTTATGTGGTGCCGGGAATGGAACCCAGGGCTTCATACATACTGGGTAAGCATTCTTCCAATCAAATGATGTCTTTAGCATTCACATCTGCAACTCAACCAATTCTGAATCAAAAAAGATAATTGGAGCCGGGCGGTGGTGGCGCACGCCTTTAATCCCAGCATTCAGGAGGCAGAGGGAGGCGGATCTCTGTAAGTTCGAGGCCAACCTGGTCTACAAGAGCTAGTTCTGGGACAGGCACCAAAGCTACAGAGAAACCCTGTCTCGAAAAACAAAACAAACAAACAAAAAAGACTTGAGAGGTCCTTGGGCTACAGAGATGGCTCAGAGGTTAAGAGCACTGACTGCTCTTCCAGAGGTCCTGAGTTCAATTCCCAGCAACCACATGGTGGCCCACAACCATCAGTACTGAGATCTGGCGCCCTCCTTTGGCGTGCAGGCATATATCAAGGCAGAATGTTGTATACATAATAAATAAATAAATCTTAAAAAAAAAAAGATAATTGGGGGAGGAGGGATCCTTTGCAAAACTCCCCACAATTTTCTACCTGTTTTAACCACGGACAGATTTTTGGGTCACTACTGCCTGAACAATATAGTATACTATAGTATACTGTTTCCATGGTAATCACAGAGTGCCAGGTATAAATCATGTGGAGATCTGCAGATGAGCTGGAGAGAAGATGTGTATGGGATCATTGCAAACACCGCTCTATTTTATATGTTGGATGATTCTGAAATGTGAGATAGGGATGTGAGGTGGTGTCCTAGAACCAGTCCTCTAATGAACCCCAAAAAATGACTATATACTGAAAACACCTAGGGGACTAGTTTACTGTCTTAAGATTCTCCTGCCTCAGCATTCCCAGTCCTGGGATTTCAGATATGCATCTCTAGCTGAGAGCTTTTGGACACAAATACCCATCTTCCTCATTCTCATTTCTTAAGGAGATCACCCTCATTGTCACTGATGGACAAAGAGTCCTGTCCTGTCTGCCTGCTCTCTGTCCACCTGGGCCTGTCTTCCTTTCCTTATCTCTGTCCCATCCAAACCCTGTTCCTCTAGCATCCTCTGGTCTTGTCCCTGAGCAGCTCTTCATGTTACTGTCTGATTACTTAGTTGGAACCGCTCCACTGGCTTTAGATTCCTGAAATGGCCTGATTCTTTCCACATGCCTCCCCAGCCTGCTTTTAAACCAGGAGGTAGAGGCAGGTCAGCTTTGGAACCAGAGCCAGGCTGAGGACTCTACATGGCTATACTATGAAAATAATCTTCTCCAAGACAGCTTCTGTAGAAAGAGCAGGATCTACTCAGCCCCAATGCTTAAAACAAAGATGAGAAATCTAGAGTGAAGCAGAAACAAAACACAACACAACTTTATCCACCTAAGTCAAGCTTTTGACACCCTGACAAAAATGAAGAAAATGGCACCTAAATTTGATTTTTTTCATTGCTCCTAACGCAGTATTAACACTCTGAACTGATTCTAAGCTGGTTTTGTTCTAGCTGAGTCTGGCAACTGACAATATTTTAGTAGAAGACAAAAGAATTGAGGAAAGCAGCCTTTCTTTAGGTCAGGGCCTTTAAGCAGCAGACACCTAACACTCAGCTATAAATATGACCAAGCAGCTTCAATATAGTACGGCAGCCCCTGCACATCACAAACAGGATGCAGCAGCAGCTGCAGCAGATTCATTTGCCAGAATTCAAGAGGTGGAGGCAGAAGGATCAGAAGTTTAAGGCTATTCTTTTTCTCTCCCCCGCCCCCCAAGTTTCTCTGTGTAGCTTTTGCAGTTATTGAACTCACTCAGTAGATCAGGCTAGCCTTCAACTCAGAGAGTGCTTGGAATTAATGGCATGCTCCACCAGGCCTGGCTCTAGGCCATTCTTATCCATTAGCTACATGGTGAGTTCTAGGCCATCTTGGCCTATATTAAACCCTGTCTAAAAAGGAAAGAAAAAATGGACAAGGAAGTCACACAATAAAGGCTTGCCTTAAAGTCAGTGATCAAATGTATTTAACTTATAAATAGGTCTTGCCTAAGTACATGTTGACTGCCATCTTTTCTCACAGACACAGGCTTTTTTTTTTTAACATAGTTTTAAAATATATGCATTTATCTATTTTTATATGTGTGTGTGTTTTGCCTGCATGTATGTCTACACACTATGTGTGTGCCTGGTGTCCCCACAGACCAAAAGAAGGGATTGTATTCCCTGGTAATGGAGTGATACAACACCTGTGTGCTGGGAACTGAACCCACATCTTCTGGAAGAGTAGCAGTGTTCCTAACTGGTGAGCCATCTCTCCAGGTCCAAGATTAAAAAAAAAAAAAAAGAAAAAAGAAAAGAAAAAGAAAAAAAGGCACACTAAGGATCGAAGGATTGCAATTCCTGCTGAACTATTCCAGTAATATGACTTCATATTACAGGAACCAAGTCCTGGAGCACTACCAGAAGCCAGTGGAGTTGGTGCCACCTTTTCAACTCCGATGACAGACAATGCCTCAGTGGATGTACAGTTGGCCCCCTGCAGCCATGGGCTATCTGTGGACATGACTCACTATAGTCTGGATATACCTGGGAAAAAAAGAATCCATATTGTCTGGGTACAGACTTGCCATTATCCCACAGTTAAGACATCACAGCAACTACTTTCACAGTACTTAGACTGAACTAGGTATTAAGAGTATCCAGTCTATAGGAGGACATGTGTAGGTGATGTGCAAAGATCTTATAAGAGAGTTGAGCAACCTTGCACTTGGTGCCTACAGAGGACTTGGAACCCACTCTCTGACCACTGATATTAAGGGTCCATTGCAATATTTTCCTTTCCTTTGAAAATAGTTTTGCTTTGTAGTCCAAGTGGTCTTTAATTCTTGATTCTTCTGCCTATGTCTCTCCAGTGATGGAACTGCAGGTGAGTCACCATGCCTAGTGCAGACACACTTCTAATAGAGGTGAGGACAAAGCTAGAAAAATGTGACTGGTAGGATAAGTCTAGCGTTCTCTGAGAAGTCCTCTCAACACAGGGCTATGTTTAGCTTGAAGGAGTAGTGTAACAGGCTATGAATAGCCTACCAGGATGTCAACCTCTGGACCCACCTGAATCTTTGCGCCTGGTGGTGCACAGGGCCTCCAAACCGCCTAGCAGGCGAGTGGTACAGCTGCGAGAGGAGAGCCATGTTTTTGTTCTGGTTGGGATTGGCTGCAAACTTCACTGTGATGGGCTCGGAGGAACCTGGGGGTTTATGACCATTGAAACTGGTAATTGCCTCTTCTGCTTCCGACCGTTTGTCAAACCGGATAAACGCAACCCCTCTGGATAAACCTTTTTAACAAACCAACAAAAATGGAGTTAGGGGGAAAAACCTTAAGGACAGAAAAATAAAACTGAGAAGCAAAAGTCAAGTCTGTAGGCTGTGGTTCATTCAAACTAGGCACCTACATAATGAAATAAACTGAAAACAACTCCAAATATGCAAACAAATGAATAAAGAAAACAATGACTAATCAAAGATTAAGATTTCAGACTCTCTTTCTAGCTGAAGCAATGATTCCCTGGGAGGAGCAAAGGGGTAAACTTTGCTCTGAAGTACATTCAGAAATGGGTGATGGCTGCAAACACTGAAGAGTTTGTTAAGAAAGTATTAAAGTGCCTGCCCATCTTAGTGACATCTTTAAACTAGATTTCTGAATGTGGTCTAGAAGAGAAGGCTACTCCAATCTAACTAAATATTCTCATTCACATGACCAGCTAAGGCTAACCTGGATGAGGGTGATCCTTTTCTAGGCAGACATTTTTCAGTTTGAGATAGGGCTGGCCTCAAACTCACATGTTGCCTATGATCTTGAACTCCTACTAATATTGTTTCTACCTCTCAAGTGCTTCAATTTCAGGTATGTGTCACTACACCTAGCATATGTGTGCTAAGGACTGAACTCGGATCCTTCTGCATGTCAGGCAACCACTCTACTAATGGCACTTTATTCCTGGTTTAGGCAAAGGCCCTTAGCGCACAGTTAACGAGTAACAATGATGGCCTCTTTGGTGACCTGTGAAGTGAGCATGCTGTCAAATGTTCTCAAGTCTCTTCCCATATCTTGGTACTTCCCCTAATCACTTCTTAGAAGAACCCGAAATGCCATATAATTCATGTGCACAGCAGCCAGGAATCTTATGGATTCTTTCTTCTGGGTTCAAAGGTAACATTGCAAACCCCAACAAAACGTAACCCCTACTTAAAATGCATAGCACACACTGATTTAGTGATTTCAGACCTAGCAATATGCCATGCTCTGATTCTGATATTTGAGCTCATTGCTCAACAACTGAAGGAATACCTGAAGACCAATCTTTGTCAGCAGGTGTCTGTATTACTCTTACACAGCAAAATTGACAGCTTGGCTGATCCTGGAAAGCTGAACCCTGACCTAACTTCAGGCCAGTATGATTCAAAGTTGTGGTGGGTTGGTACAACGTCACCTTTAGAATGACTGTCATTCTATTTCTTAGACCTGTGACCAAGCAGAGGAAAAGCCTGTGTCCAAGAATGGCTTCTTTAGTTTTATGCAATTGCTTTTAAATAAAAACTATCTGAAAGAAAAAGGGGATAATACCTTATGAAGGAGGTAAAAAAATTCATGTCTGATGAATTCATACTGCTGAAGATGACTGTGATTTGGGCTTTATTTTTAAATAAAAACAGATTTTTTTTCACACAATTAGTTTTATTATGGTTTCCCCTCCCTGCTCCCCTTATTCCCACTTGTAACTTCATGCTTGCTTTCTCTCATTTTAGAAAACAAACAGGGAAATAAAAACAAACAAACCAACAGGAAAAGAACAAGTATTATGAGACAAAAGTTTCAAAAATATCACTGAGTTAGTTTTCAGTTGGCTGTCTACTGTGAGGCATAGGGACTGCCCTTAATTGTGGTTTATACAATGAGACTCCATTAGAGAAAACTAATTTTTCCTTAGTGAGATGACTGCTTGGTTAGGGATGGGAGATAATGTCCACTTCTCTCTCTCAGTTCCAACATCAGCCAGATTGGATCTGTGCAAGCTGCTACTATCTCTGAGTTCATATGTGCCTAAGTCCTGCGTGTCTGGAAAGCAATGCTTCCTTGGTGGTGTCTTCCATCTCCACTGGCTCTTACTGTGACTCTTCTTCAGAAAATTTCCTGAATTGGGCTTTCTTTTTGCTAATGTTTTCAGGATTAACAATAGAAACCAAGAACTGGCACAACTTCCAGATGTGTGAACTAATCACATTCACAATTACGAATAAAAAAACAAAAATAAAAAAACTAGTTTTAATGACTATGGATGTAAATATTTTTTAAAAGATTTATTTATTTTATTTTATATATGTGAATGCTTTGCCTATGTATATGTATGTGTATCACTGTGTGCTTGGTGCCTGTGGAGGTCAAATGAAGATATCCAATATCCTGAAAATGGCAGCTATGAACTGCCCTGTGGATGCTGGGAATTGAAATTGGTTCTTTGGATGAGTAGCAACTACTCATCCATCTCTCCAGCCCTACATGAAGATTCTTCTTTTAATTACTCTGTGTAACAGCCCTGGCTGTCCTGGAACTTGCTCTGTAGACCAGGCTGGCCACAAACTTACAGAGATCTGCTTCCCTCTGAGACTAAAGGTGTGAGCTACCACTGTCTTCTACATGAAGATTCTTAAAAGAAGATGCAGTTTTTCTTCTTTTTTAAAGGCAGGGAGGGTCCTACCACGCTGCCCTGAATGGCTTCAAACTCACTGAGACCCATTTGCCTCGGCTTCCACAGTGTTGGGATTAAAAATTTGTGCCACCATCTTTGGTTTTTTTGTGTGCTGTTGTTGTTATTTTAAACATTGCTGTTGTTTTAAACATTGTATGCACACTGTATGCATACACATTCAAGTAGACAACACTCATACACATAAAATAAAAATGTATTTAAAAATAATTGTGGTGGTTTGAATGAGAATGCCTCCACAGGTTCATATATTTGAATACTTAGTCCCTAGTTGTTTAAACTATCTGGGAAGGATTAGGAGGTATGACTTTCTTCAAGGAGGGGTGTCACTGGTAGAAGGCTCCTTGCCTTGTGGCTATGGATCACAATCTAAGCTCTCAACTATTCCTTTCCTTGGCCATCATGAGTTCTAACCCTTTGAAGTCATAAATCAAATTAAGTCAGAGGATAATGTAAGGAAGCTGGTTCTCTTCTTCCACCACATAGAGCCCATGGATTGAATTTGTTTTTCAGACTTGTGGGCAGGTACCCTCACCTACTTAGTCACCACGCCAGCCCCAAATGCTATTCTGTTAAGTACTTTTTTTCCCCCCAGTACTGGGAATGAGACCTGGGACCTTAATCATGGTATGCAGACTACCATTGGACCATGGTCCTACCCTTGCTTTTCTGAACTTTAAGTGCTTTTCATTCACAGAACATAACACAAGTCTTCCCTTTCCATACCCTTCTCTTCCCTGGGAATGTTGAACCTCATACAGTCTTAGCAAGAGTAGCCTCTCTTTGCAGCAGAAGCCCTGAAGAGCAAGTCATTATCTTTTTACATGGCTTCATCTGTGGAAGGAGGGCTAGGGAAGGGAGGGGAGTCCTGCCACATTCTTCTTGCTTAGATTGTAGTGTCCTTTGCTAAAGTGGCCGAGAAACAAAGTGAAGGCCAAGAGTAAAGTGTGAAATCATCCTGAGTTCATGGCTAATTAGGGAGAGGGGGTGATATTGTGGTATATCTCTTGGACAAAGGAAAGAGACAAAGTCCCTACAAACAGATGAGGGAGCTGACTGTAGAGGTGACACTTTCTGCATGGTGGGGCCAACTATGCCAAAGAAGCAGAGGCGGAGCCTCTAGGAAAAGTGGTATGTTCTTGGGGATGGGGTTCTGTTCCAGTTTCCCACACCCAGCAATGCTGGGTCATGACTGATATAGGAGCCATATGCGATCTAGGGAGGAGGCTCAGGGAGAGGAACCTGTGTTGGCTTGGTCACCCACTGGCCAGTGGCTCACTGCTTCTCTCAACAGGTACTTCAGAAACTACTGACAATGTTCAGTGCAAACTGGGGGTGGGAGGTCCTGCTAAATAGATACTTAGTTTGCTGATCACCCAGAGAAAGGAGCAAACCTGTGTGAGGGAAACTAGGCCTTTCTGCCACAGACTGCTCAGAGTAGTTGTTTATACCAGGCTATAGATCATACTCAGAGCTCCTGTGACATGTTCCTGGGAAGTCTGCAGTGAGCCTGAGCTTGAGACAAAGTGAAACATCAACCCTGTGCAGTCATAAAGAGTGCCACAAGTTGCTCAAACGACTGAGCCACCCAAAGCCAAGGCATGGGGCACAAAGTCTATGGAGAATGTGAAGGGGAGAAAGCAAGAAAACAAACAAGCAAATCCACACAGGCCTTGCTCAGTCTCGGAACAGACTCCTCCTTTCTGGTGCCCACAAATTCCCATTCATACTGCGGTGATAATGGGTAATGATGCCCCCAGCTGGAGCTGTACTTTTATCGTTGGACTGGTAATGTTTTGGTTGGGTTGGGACGCAGCATGAGCGTATGTGGTAGTCTCAGCATTTTTACGTCCAGTTTCTCCACACACAGTTTGGGGTCCAAGATATAGTCCGGGAGGGACCTGCCAAGAGGTCAGTATGGCAGAGACAAGAATTTACTGCTTTCTCTGGAAAGGAGCATCACAATCATAAAGACTGAGGAAGTCCACCTGAAACAGTCAGTGGTGTTGGCTGCAGCTCACTACAAGGTGAGGTCTTGGGACTCTAAGAGGAGACACTGACACCATGTATTTGTAGTAAGAACTGCAGGTGACAGGTGAACAGCAACCTTTCCAACTATTCCCAGGGCAACGAAAGCTATCTGGGGTAGAGAGAAGACGCCAGAATTTTGATATTTCTCCTACAAATGCTAGCCTAATGCTGAGTGGCTTCTTCTTCCTTTTATTTCTTTTTCATTTTTTCTGAGAGAGGGTTTCACTATGTCACCATGGCTGGCTTGACACCTGCTATATAAACCAGGCAGATCCCGAACTCAGATCTACCTGCTTTTGCTTCTCCAGTGCTGGGATTAAAGGTATGCACCATTAGTCCTGTCCCCCAGGACTCTTTGAATGCTGGCTCACTCCCCTAGCCAAATCAAATGAAAACTAATGTCCAATTTGCACCCTTTTGGAGGCTAACTAATAATATCTTTCTATCTTCCCTAGAACACCTAGTTCTACACTCAGAGAGAAGCCTTTGCTGCCTATCCTAGCTCCTGTCTGTACCTGTGGTCTGATCCACAAGGACCCTGGAGTTGATGATTCGCCCAAACCGAGAGAACATGTCCTCCACATCCTTCTGAGTCATGGTCCTCGGGAGCCCGCTGATGTACAAGTTGGCATCTTTGATGACCTCTGAGCTTGGGCGGGCATAGGATACCTTAAAAACAAAACAAGTCAGAATTAGGGCTGGCATGTGGCCAAAGTACCATAGGAAGGAACCAAAATTTGGTGTTATGCAAAGCCAATGCTGTGGCATGTAATTGCACACAGGACAATATCATGCAATGGCATTTTCATGGCAGCTCACTACAGGCCAGCAGGGAGCTCAGACACCTTATAGCTGGTCCACAGCATCTCTAACAAGCAGAACATTATTCCTATTACACAAAGAAAAAGAGAACATAGGCCCACAGCAGTTGGGATTCAAGTTCATGTTATCTGCTGAAAACAGCATCTACGTCCCCACCTTCACGGAACTTGTGGTATGGCAGACAAAAGCTGAGACCCTCTTGGAAAGGCTGTATCAACCCTAGGCACTACAAAAGCCTATATAAGAATGCTGTGCTGAGGGAGGCCCAGTGATCAGCATTTGAATGCTTGGTACTGATGCTTGTGCTAGGAGAAAGAAAAGGAACCCTAAAGGCAAGCATCCAAAGGTTTTGGGCTTTTTCCCTGGTAGAGGCACTAGAGATAGTAGAGACCTCAAAGACCAGGGGCAGCCTTGATCTTCAGTGAGACAGTATGGTTAGCAGGAGGCTTTTCTGCCAATAAAGGGCAGAATGGGACCTAAAGCTGAGTCAGGAAGCTGGGTACAGAGTTGTGTTGTAAGACTTTTAAGACAATTCTGAAGCCATTTCTGACAATTCTGAATCCTCTCAGCCTCTGTGCCATAGTGCTTCCCCTCCTCCCCTGGGAACCAAGGACCTAACAGCTAAACATGCATGTACTCAGTTCCTGAACAATTACCCATATACGTATGTTTTGATTCGGTCCCCTGGGAAACGGGGTCAAAATGACCTCTTACCTCATCTGATCTGACAACAGCTCTCCAGTCAATTATTGGTAATAGCCCTTTCGAATAAGCCAATCAGAAAAGTCAAAGAACAACCCCCCCTTGCTTCTGTGGCCCCTTTAAAAGTAGACTGTACCAGCTATTCGAGGTCTCTCGGCTTCCCGAACGCTGAGGGACCCTGTCATGACAGAATTAATAAAATCCTCATGCTTTTGCACCGGCTGTGGTGTGTGAGATGGTCTCTGGGGGCGACTCCTTCTCAGTGTTTGGACACTAGAGTCCCACACATACACTGTACACAACTTTATTTCCTCAGAGACTGCTGCCCAGCTTCCCCATTACCAGGGCTGCCAGCTCTTCTAGGCTTTCCCAGGATTAGGCTAGATCAGCAGGGAGTTGCCATCTAGGACCAGTCTACCTTGCTTAGGCTGCATACAGGATCATTTTCTCAGCTTCTGATGAAGAACACAAAGATAAAGGCATTCTGAAATTGTGACTGAGTGCCTCCAGTAGGGTTGAGTTCAAGAAGAGCACTATCTGTACTTTTCAGAGCCAAATGCTAAGGAAAACTTCAATGCTAATGTCAGACATAACCACAAGAACTATTTGTCCTTTTTAGGCACTGTAAAGTTCAAAGTCAAAACTGAGTCAAATGGAGCAGCACTAGGGCATCTGGCACTGCTATGAGCACATGTCCCCTTTGAGTATATGGACACCACAAGGACCCTCTAAGTTCTCAGCAACACTTTTTCTTTAGTGTCAATCCAGTGCTTTCCTGTCCTCATCTTGAGAAATCTGTGGGTGAAATATACATACATACATACATACATACATTTTTGCATATATATTTTTTTAGATTCATATGTTTAATCCCTAATCCTCAGGATCATAGAATGTGACCTGGTTTGCATACAAACTTAGTTAAGACAAGTCACACATGGGAGGCTGAAACCCTAGTCTGATATAATTGTCCTTATAAAAAGGAAAAATCTGGGCTGGGCGGTGGTGACGCACGCCTTTAATCCCAGCACTAGGGAGGCAGAGGCAGGCGGATCTCTGTGAGTTCGAGGCCAGCCTGGTCTACAAGAGCTAGTTCCAGGACAGGAACCAAAAAAGCTATGGAGAAACCCTGTCTCGAAAAATCAAAAAAAAAAAAAAAAAAAAAAGGGGGGGGAAACCTGGACCCAGGCACATCCACAAAGGCACAATGTCATGTAGAAATGAAGGTAGTGAACAAGGGGATGCTTTTATAACCCAAGGAATGTCATGGATTGCCAACAACTGTTAGAATTTAGAGAAGCTTATGAAAGATCCTTTTCTAGAGCTCCTAGAAAAAAAGCCAACTCCACTAACCTTGTTCTAAGACTTCAGAGCAGTGAACCAGTTTCTGCTATTTAGGATATCTGGTCTGGGGTACTATATAAGCAAACTTAAAACTCACCTGAGCAAGTGGTTGTCACAGAACTGTTATCTACTTAATGCACAGCTCCCTTTGTCCCTATACTATATGTACTACATTTACCACAGACTCACACAAACTGTGATTTTATCCAATTAACTCCATGAGAGTAAAACTTAGATGATCACCGTTTCTCCTTCAGCACCTACAACAGTCAGGGGCAATAGTGGCATTCAATAAACACCTACTGAATGACTCAACCACAGTCACTGGTGATAAGAACACACATAATGAATCACAGTGCTCCAGAGATGGGGGCTGGGGATAACAAGTTCAAGGTCAGTACTGGTTATATAGTGAAATCCTGACTCAAAAAAACCTAAAAAACAAAAACACAAAATAACACAATGGGTGACCAAAATGAATGTTCCATTTCCTCAGAGCTCTGTGCTGTAACTTAAGTTTCAGGTACTTATCTTCCACCAAGTGCTGGGAAGGTGCTAAACTGGTGTTAAATGCCAGGTGCCAGAGCATCCAATTTCAAGGCTTGGCCTTCATCCCTCCTCTCTCCTAAGAAAACCATTTCACTTACTGGGGGGGAGGAGGGCTGGAAAGGAAAAAGCCAGCTTCTCATACTCTATGGGGCTGTGGTGAAGACCCTGAGATACCATGTGGAAGAATCTGGCCTTCCATCATCCTGTTAAGTGTGAGTTGTATGACTCACACACCGCTGGCGGGCCTGTAAAGCTGCACCCAAGCCTGATCAGTCTGTTTCTTCACTATAGTTGCCAGGCTGTCACAGAGAAAAGATGGTTAGGCATAGAGGAGCAGAACCCGTCACTCTGACCTCTACAACCAGAGTACAACATCAGGACCAATTAGGACACAAGAGACAATTTAGCCATAAAGGGCTGTTACCTGAGGCTGTTCAGATATAACGTTTTTAGCTTTAGGGACAGAGTATGTCTGGCTTCTGGTTTTCTTCCAGTACAGCTGCTTTTGCTTGGTGCCCCATCTATGAATGACAGACCTAGCATCTATAGGTCCTGAGTCTGGAATACTTTTATCCCCCATTCTGGCTTGGTTAAGGCTTTTTCTCCAGATCAACAGTGGAAATCTTGGAGGATCTCCTATGGTACAGCCTGAGTAGCAGGTAGGAGCCTACTGGTACAGGCTCCCTCAGTCCAACATGGGTAGTCACATGGGCTCTTGGGTTGGTGTTAATATGCATCATGGACATATGTCCATCTGGGACAGGCCACAGAAGACCAGGCAATGACACAATGAGTCTTTTTTTTTCTTTTTTTAATTATTTACTTATTATGTATACAATATTCAGTTTGTGTGTATGCCTGCAGGCCAGAAGAGGGCACCAGACCCCATTACAGATGGTTGTGAGCCACCATGTGGTTGCTGGGAATTGAACTCAGGACCCTTGGAAGAGCAGGCAGTGCTCTTAACCGCTGAGCCATCTCTCCAGCCCAGACACACAATGAGTCTTGTTCTTCATCTTTATTTGTATAATAATTGGTCTGGTCTTTTTCTTGGGTTCCTCTTGAGAAATTTCTACAACTATTTAAATAGTTTGTTATTCAGAAGTCTATGGCTTACATCTGGATTTATGCTAAAAGATGGACAAGATGAAGGTCAAGGTATAAGAAAGACCATGTTAGTGGCTACAAGGTTGGGACTTTGAGTCAAAACAGTATCATGTCACATTTGTGTGCTGGGGCAGGTGGAGGGGGAATAAATGATGCTTATAATATTATATGACAAAAACTAAGTCAGCCCCATATATAGAATAAGACCTCCATAGAAACTTAAGACATGGGGCTGGAGAGATGTCTCAGTGGTTAAGAGCACTGGCTGCTCTTCCAGAGGTCCTGAGTTCAATTCCCAGCAACCACATGGTGGCTCACAACCATCTGTAATGAGATCTTGTGCCTTCCTCTGGCATGCAGGTATACACGGAGGCAGAATGTTGTATACATAATAAATAAATCAATCTAAAAAAAAAAAAGAGAAAGAAACTTAAGATATGATGCATAATGGAATACCTTTCATGGCTAAAACATTGTTCTTTTCCTTGACTCTAGGGCAGGGACATGAGTGTTCTATGTACTGTGTCTCTCTGCTTAGTAAGTCCTGACTTTAGGCACAGCAGAACAGGAACTATAAATTCTGGGAACCATTTTAGTGGCTTAGGATCTGAAGGGGTCAAGGGGGCTCCAAAATTTCAGCCAACTGGGTTAGAACTGTAGGTGTAGTTGGTAACACAGAATTGCATCTGCCATGAAAGGACAGCCTTATTGGGAAGAGTGCTCTTAAATTTGTGGGGGTTGTGGTGACCATGGGTGGCTGTTAAGACAGAATTGTGAGACATCAGTTGGTATCATGCTGTGCGTGAGATGAACCCACAACCATAATGGCCTTTATCATGCTGCATGGACATACCACCCTTGAACTCACAAGGGCAGTAGGGCAGGAGATAGAAGTCACCCAGATCTTCATTCCTGACAGCTAGCCCTGACTGGAGGCTCAGGAAAGGTTTGCGTGGTAAAGAAGAATTCTCTGAAGACAAAGGGCTCCAGAGAACATTGCGGAGCTGTTATATGAATCTGGCAGTGCAGTCTCAAGGATGACAAAGGAATAATTTAGGCTGAAGGCCATCATATCTGCCTAAAAGGGGACCTAAGGGATGCCATAGGCAGGGGGTGAGGACTGACTTGGTATACACTCCTTTCCTATAACTTTTCATAGTGAGACTGAAGAGGTTACCAGTCACTTTGGGATAGTTACTGAAGTGTACATAGACTCCCCAAGATGCTCTAGAAGCACCAGGCCTCAGAATGACTCCAGTTCAGCACAGGAATGGATGAGGTGGGACCACACCTCTTTACCTTAATAGTTTTGGACTGCAGTCTCAAGCCATTCAGCGTGCTGATTGCTCTCTCTGCATCCTTTGCAGTCACATAGTTCACAAAGCCGTAACCCAAGCTGTGTCCTATGGAGAGAACATGACATTGGTAAACTAGCTGCCAATGAGAATGAAGGGGAGGTACAAGGGCAAGGTCAGAAAAAGAGAAGACAACATAGCACAGCAAAATTCCAAGTGAGGTACTCTGGGGAACTACTGTTGAGATGATGGCAAACCTTGTCATCTTTACAATTAACAAAGGTAACCTGTAATTAAAAGGTACTTCAAAACTGAGCCAGTGAGAAGGCTCAGCCAGTAAACAGTCTGGTGACTTGGGACCAATCCCTAAAACTCACACGGTAGAAGAATTGAATCAAAATATTCTCTGACTTCCTAATGTGAGCTATCAGTGCATGAGCATATACAAAACAGATATATAATGTTTCTCAAAAAAAAAAAATAATAATGTGTTACTGACTGCATCCTGAGAAAGGCTGTCCAGGAGTCCCAAAGGTGCTGGCTGCATTATGGGGCCTGACAAGAGGAGGTGATGATGTCCAGTGGCCAGAGCCTGTTGATTCTCTGAAACCTGAATTGCCGGAGTGTAAAGGCCTTCTGGGTTCTGGCACCATCTAGTACTGGTTCCCTTTCTTTCCTGAGTCTGGGGAAACTAAACCCAGTGAAAGGATGGGAGAAACTAAACTGAGAGAATCCTAGGCCTGCCAAGTGGTCCTGGCCATAGGTTCACAACCCTGGCCAAACTCCCTCAGCTTCTCCTGGCAGCAGAGTCCACTATAACAATGTAATCAGCACACATTTGGAAATGAGAAGTGAGAGGAACGACAACTAAGGCAGCAGCAAAGGATCCCAATGTCCTCTTTGTAAAATATTTAAGACATTTAGGAACACCTACCTGTCCACCTAGGAATGAATACAGCATGTAAGGAGAGGCCCAGGAAGATGAAGCTACTGGAGTGATAGTCAGGAAGGAGCCTTACCTAAGACCTCTTACTGAGGGAAATTTGAACTTGACTCACATATTGCTAGTTCATGCAAGCACTTTTTATTCTGGTTCCTGAGAGAACAGCTGTATGACAAGCCCATTGGATGCAGAGACGAGATCTCTGTGTTGTGAATCTGATGCAATCACAACCTAGGAAGTCACCCCCTTTGCTGATAACAAGACCTGAACCAAGTAGAGAACCTAAAGTGTGCTTACTATTTTTTGTTTTATTGGCACTTTCCAATACTCAATTTTAAAAACTATTTTACTGTATTCGTGTGCATGTGTATTCCTGTGTACCCACGCCACAGCAAACATTTGAAAAATAAACACATTCCAAGAATCAGTTTTTTCCTTCCACCATGTTGATCACAGGTACAAAACTCAGGCTGTCACAGTTAGTGGCAAGCACTTTTACCTGCTGAGCTTACCAATCCAACCTCCTCAGATAATGCATTTTTTAATAACCAATTTTAAATTTACAGAAAAACTAAACAAAGTAAGAGTTCCCAGCTCACCCTTAGCCTTCTCTATCAGAAATATCTTCCATTACCATGGCATAATTTTGTACAGTAAGTGAACCAATACTTGTTTAATATTAACCAAATATTCATACTTGATTCCTATGTCCTTAGTTTTCAATAAGCCCCCTCATTCTTCCTTTTAAAGTTAAAATTTAAAATTTCATTTTATGAGGCTGAAGATGGCTCAGTGGTTAAGAGCACCAGCTGCACTGGATGCTTTTCTAGAAGACTCGGGTTCAATTCCCAGCACCCACATGGCAGCTTACAACTGTCGGCAACTCCAGTTCCAGGGGATTCAACATCTTCACATAAATATAGATAGGCAAAACAAAACAAAACACCCCCAAAACCAAAACACACTAATGCACACGAAATAAACATACATGTGTTAACACCTCCCACTCATTCCCACACCTTCAATTCCTCCTCATCCCCTTTCCCTTTTCCTCCTATCTATACAGGCTCAATTAAAAACAAATAAAACCCACAAATCATTAAGTCCACTTAATGCTGCACAAATGAAGTTGCCATTTATTGGAGCAAGGTAGCCCCTCATCAGGAGCTGTACCCACAAAGGAAATTTACTTTCCTTTCCCCAGCAATAATCAATTGCTAAGACCTTCTTAGCTAGGGATAGAACCTCATGAGTCTCTCCTGTTATCTCCCATCTATGCTGGGATTCAGACTGCTTTGATCTTGTGTATGTCTTGTGCACAGTCACAACTGTGCAACAGCAGCACAAGCACTATATAATAGACCACTTTCTGTTTGATTTAAAGCTTTGTTCACATCCTTGAAAACTCAAGCCTACTAACATTAACCAGGCATCAAACCTGTAGCTATGCCCTAGGTCTTAGAGATCTTAAAAACTATTTCCTATTGTGTAAAATCACCCTTATATTATCTCATCAAACATCAAGAAGTTGAGCTAGTGCCTACCTGGAACCTTCAACCCTACTGACTTAATATTCATGGCACCGGAGGGTACTCTGCATTGTACAACAGGAGAAAAGTAATCACCAATCTAGTTGTAAACCCAGTGATCTATAATGATGACCTGCTGCGAGATATGCTGTACAATAGTGGCACAAATATCAGAGTAAACAACAACTCTTTGACTGGATTTAAGACACACTCCATGAGATGGAACCCATACCTGATATTGCTTGAATCGCCAAGAACCCAACAGTGGAAAGGACATGGGCCCAGGAAAAACCCAACTATACCATTGTTCTGGTAAAGGAACATTGCAATGCAATGACTCCTAATGATATTCTGTTAAATCCAGAGATCAGTGCTTCACTCAGACTTCATCGGAGAAGTTTCCTCTTGGAGTAACGAACTAACAGATCAACAAATAGACAATGTACAGAATGAGAGATTTTGGAGCACTCAATCCTAGATGGGATGTCTCCACCAAACTCCTTCCCTTGAGGCTTAGGAAGCAATTGCAGAAGAGGAGGTGGAAAGATTAAGAGCCAAAGGGGATGGAAAACTACAAGGAAGCAGGGTTCTCCAGACACAACAGGACTGATGAACATATGAACTCACAAAGACTATAGCAGCACACAGAGCCTGTGCAGATTCAAGCCAGATTTGGGGAGGAGTGTCTCAGTATTTAGAGTGGGAAGTGTACATGGGATCCCACCCCTAAGAAACAAACTATCTGTAACTGATACTTGCAAAGGAAAAAATTAGCTTTCTCTAATGGAGTCTCACTGAATGTATTAACAACACTTCCGTGCCAGCCTCATGCTCAGGATTAGTTGGCCAACACAAAATGAACTTTTTGTCTCTTCGCTTGTTTGGGCATTTGTCATATTGATCTTTTGCCTTTATATTTGGATTTCCATTTTTTTTGTGGGCCTTTTGTGCTTGTTTGTTCTCTCTTTGTTTTTAAAAAGGAAGAGAGAGAGAAACAACACAGAGTTAGGTGGGTGGGTAGGACCTAGGAGGAGTTGAAGTAGGGGAAAAAAGTGTAATCAAAATTAAAACAAAAGAAAACAAAAACAATCCCCCTTAAACTCTGCTCCCTAAGTTCCTATCTTTCTACCCATAGATCAGTATGTCTCTCAACCCTCATCAGAGAAGCTTTTTTGCAGTAGATGATGATCAATGCAAAGACCCATAACTGGTTGACACACAGAGAATAAGAGAATGAAATGGTCAACATCTTATTCTTTGAGATAATCTCTCTCACTTCAGCTAGAGTGTACTGATTTAGATAGGCAGACCAGCTGGCCAAAGAGCTTCAGTGATCCACCTATCTCCCCCTCCCATTCCATGTCCCAATAATGAGATTCAGAGACTTAAAAAAAAGATGTATTATGCATTTATTCATTTATTTACAGTGCTCTGCCTGCATATATGCCTGCATGCCAGAAGAGGACACCAGTTCTCATCATGTTGTGAGTCACCATGTGGTTTCTGGGAATTGAACTGAGGACCTCTAGAAGAGCAGCAAGTGCTCTTAACCTCTGAGCCATCTTTCCAGTTTGATTACAGAGACTTTTTATGTGGAGAGTCTGACTTTTTCCCAACTCAGGTCCTTAAGCCTGCATAGTAGGCACTTTAAAAAAAAAAGTTATCTCTAGTTTGTTTCCCATTTCTAACAAAGAACTCCTAGAGACTTGGCATTATTGCTCTAGACAAAGTGAGCATCCGCACAGCAAGGCTGCAGGGCTAAAACTATCATCTAGTAGTCATACTACAGAATACCACCAAGAGTGCTAAATCAGGGACATAAAAGGTCTCAACTGCAATATATCTGGGCTACACATCTCTACCTATCTCTTCAGAGTGGCTAGGCTATTTGTACCTCTCTCAGCAACTACCGTTTAATGCATCTCTACCAATCCCCTACCATGCTCAAGCAACACAGCCCATCTGATTTACCCTGACCCCAGGAATGGAGCACTTCTTTTTCTCTTGTAGGCACCACTGCTTTTGGGCTTGTGTTTCTTCCATACTCCTGAGGCTGGACCACCTGTCTCTTTTACCATCAGCTCTTCTGATACACTATTTGTGGCATAGGGGTAGTAAGATTGCAGAAGAACTTTAGTATGGGCAGCTGAGTAGACAGCTGGTAGGCTTAAAGATGAGGCAAGGGCAGTAGTCCTCAAATGACTGTGTATATCGCAGTGGAACACCTAGACTCTTAAGATCTTTCTTCAGCCTGGGACTCAAGACACTGCAAGTCTCATTCCTGTTGCTTCTGTTGACAAGGACCAAAGAGCCTTATAGGGTTCTGTCTTTTTTTTTTTTTTTTTAGAGAAAGGAAACATCAGTCTGAGAGAGGCCTGAGGACTGGGGAACAGTAGTGGGGACAAACAAAGATTCTAGTTAGGCTGTTGAGAACTTGGGTAGGAAGACTAGCCTAGAGTCAAGGTCAGGTGGCCAAAGCTCTGGAGATAGGATAAATAGTACAGGCAAGAGGGAAAGAGAAGCTGGGCGATGGTGGCGCACGCCTTTAATCCCAGCACTCAGGAGGCAGAGGCAGGCGGATCTCTGTGAGTTCGAGACCAGCCTGGTCTACAGAGCTAGTTCCAGGGTAGGCTCCAAAGCCACAGAGAAACCCTGTCTCGAAAAAGCAAAAAATAAAAAAATAAAAAATAAAAAAAATAAAAGAGGGGAAGAGAATAGGAAAGGAATAGATATGGAGAATAAACAAATCATGGCTCTAAAGTCTGAGAATGTCCCAGAGGCTGGTTGTACCCCCTTCCATCTATTTTCTGGCTGATCCAGTATTACTATCACTTTCCAAAAAGTTAAAATGCAGATAGTATAGTTTTCAGAATAGCTGATCTGGTGTGTCTGGTGGTTTGCATTTCTCCAAGTTCTCAGACACTACTGGTGGTCAGAAGACAGACATTGGGAGTCTGCTTAACTGGAGGAACCCCCCACATGGAGCACCATGTATGTCACCTTATTAAATGCTCCCTGGAGCATTTGGGCCAGTATCTTGCATTTCCAAACACAGTTCTCTGTTCAGATAAGAGTTACAACTGAGGGGGACTGGGGAGATGGCTCAGAGGTTAAGAGCATTGCCTGCTCTTCCAAAGGTCCTGAGTTCAATTCCCAGCAACCACATGGTGGCTCACAACCATCTGTAATGGGGTCTGATGCCTTCTTCTGGCCTGCAGGCATACACACAGGCAGAATATTGTATACGTAATAAATAAAATATTTAAAAAAAAAAGAGTTACAACTGAAAAAATGATGCCTCAGCTTTTTGCCTCGCCTTGTCTTTTGTGCTTCTAGGAACAGGGAGCTGAAGGTATGCACAAGTAAGGTGAGGACTCCTGTGCAGTGTGACAAGGTGGGCACTGTGAACTCTTTCTTTAAAGAGGGACTCCAGAGAAGACTTCACTGAGAGACACAGGGTGTGGGTGACAGAGAGAAGAAACCCGGCAGTTAAGAAAGAAATAGTAAAGGAACCAAAGGAAAGATAAGAGGCAAAGGACAAGGAAGGTGTTTTACGGAAAATAGAAAGGTGATCAGCAAGAAGGCGGAGACGATGGGCTCCACTTAAAATACAGGTCAGCCGGCAGAGGAGGAACCTTGCAGGGCCCAGGGCATTGATTGCAAGCAAACATTGGTGGAAGGGAGGGCCAGCTGGCTACTGGAACCATGGGGGTTCTTAGAAGGAATATTCTTATTTGCTGATTTACTACTTCCAAGAAGATTCTATGGAAATAGCAAGTGAGCAGAGTGATGCAAGGTATCATCTCTGTGGAGCTTATAAACATGGGATACAAAATTCTAGACAACCACTGTGATGATGGGATAATACGATGTCCAGCAGGGGTGGAACATGTCCAGATAGGAAGAACAGTTTGCTATATAGCTCACAGTACCACAATTACTTATAGTGGATATATTAATAGGGTTTGAAAGAAAATGTATCTAACGGCAAATTATGCGTAATTTGAGTTTTATTTTCTACTTGTAATGTCTATTGTTTCTGTTGCTTTTTGTTGTTGCTGTTGTTTATTTGTTTTTGAGAGAGGGTCTTACTATGTAGCCTGATTCTGCCTCTAAAGTGCTGAGATTCAAGGTATGTGCCATCACATCTGGTCAGTTTTTTTTTCTTTTTTAATGAAAAGCAAAGATGAATCATGTCAACGGAAAAGTTGGCAAAGTGTAGAAAGGCATTCTTGTAGAAGGAACATTGTTCAGCAGTCCTGAGAGCCAGATTAGGCATGTTGTGGAAATAAGCAACTCAGTCCAGGCTGAAGGTGGGTGTTGGGCACAAGCAGATGATGAAGGCTATGGATTCAATCCTGAGTACATGGCAACAAGATGACAGAGAGACAGGAAACCATGAGGGTTGAGGGCTGACTCTGATCCCTCAAGGGTCATACAAAACAGCTACAGGTGGCACGGTAACTATGATATCAGATAGATGCTGTGATGACACCCTGCATGTAGTGTTTGTTGATAGAAATACCAACAGTAAACACAGTGTCTTCAACAAAAGGACCTATACTTGCCTGGCCAGAAACACCGGAAGCTTCCTAGTCAACAAAGTGAGCATTCTTTTTATCCTAGTCACCCTATCCCTTTTTTTGCTGTCATTAGTGCCTAGTTGACCCATAGTAAAAAATTGTAAAATGAATGTATTTGAAAGTGTCCACCTCAGTGCAGTATAGGTTGCCATAAAAACCCACAAGCCAGGATCTTAACGATGACTAGCTAGAGCCAGGGAAGGTATTCTTAAACCAACAGAGACCAGAACCTGAAGAGTTTAGGAGGAAGGGAGTAATTGGGCCTCATGGAAACTAAAGAAGTCCCTTTGCTGTACTGAGGAAGTCTGGAAGAAGGAAAGGCTTGGGTGACCAGTGAAGAGGTCACAGCAACAAAGCAGATAATTGTGTCCTAGTCTAGGATGACTCTCGGGGTAAAAGGCAAACAGGGAAAGCCTACAGAAACACTGAGGAGAATGAATTCTGAGACCTGGTACTTCTGAGGGGAGCTACTTTGTAGACAGTGGTTCCATCAGCTAAGACAAAGACAGGATACACTGGTTGTGGTGCAGAAGTGCCTAAAGCTCAGGAGAGCTGTTTGGTAAGGAGAGGTAGCAAACTAAACTCACCCTGATTATCAGCTCTGGAAAAGAAAGAGGGCCATGGAATAATCTGAACTGCAAGGCTGGGGAAAAGAAAAGTTGTAACAGACAAGAGTGTGGCCTTGAAGGCAGCCAGCCAGCCAGCCAGAGGAAGAGGTTATTTCTAGAAGTACAGAGAGGGAATTTGATATTGACAGCCTATACAAGGGAAGACAACATACAGAGCACTCCCCTTCTCATGCCAGAATCTCATCTTTTTTTTTTTTTTTTTCGAGACAGGGTTTCTCTGTGGTTTTGGAGCCTGTCCTGGAACTAGCTCTTGTAGACCAGGCTGGTCTCGAACTCACAGAGATCCGCCTGCCTCTGCCTCGCGAGTGCTGGGATTAAAGGCGTGCGCCACCACCGCCCGGCAGAATCTCATCTTTTTTGCCTCCTACAATCACTCAGAACAATGTCTAGAGACATATAGTAATGTTCACAACTCAGAAGGTGCTACCAGTTTCAAGTGGGTAGAGGAATGACGCTCAAAATCCCTCAGCGTGTAATCAAGCTTCAGGCTGCAGCATCTAGCTCCAAATTTCAGAGTGCCAGAGGACATCAGGGAACTCAGGAAGGACTCTGTGGAGCCCTGGCTGGTTGATCTTCAAGAAACCCAAGTAAAAGTGCATGCTTGGATAGCTCATGGGTCATAAGTAGCCAGAGAGGGAAGGGGCCCAGGGAAGAGCGAGGGCAGATGTTAGTTCTACTGTGAAATAGTAGGTGACCATCTGCTCCAACTAAGGACCAGTTGAGGGCTGGAGGAGAAAAAGCACACATAAAGGCTATGAAGGATGAGACTATCCACCATGCCAATCAGCAGGTCTGGGACTGGCCCTAGCAGCATGCCTAGCTAGAGAGATATAAAGGACTCTCTTGCTGGGGTGGGCAGGCTGAGCTCCAGCTGGAGGAAAAGGAGACATGGGACTAGGCAGAGTGAGGTCACTAAATAACAGATGAACAGTAAAATTTAAGGCCACAGTCCCAGAATCAGTAAGCAAAAACGTTTTGACAGCAGGAGTAAAATAAGGGTAGAGCGAGTGTCTCAAATGTGCCATTCATTGAATAGGAATGAAAGGCTGCTAGCTAAGAAGTTGCTGAGCTAACTAAACAGGTACCTTCTCCACAACACCCAACACTGCCTACAGTTCAGAGAGAAGCTTTATATCTGGGAACCCAACTCACTTTTTAATTCCACTTCCGCTGCCTCTAATGTTTCCAATTCCCCAAGACTAGTTCTTTCAGGATTAACCCTGCATAATCTAGGTGTTCCTAAATATAGCCCACATTCCTCTGAAGTCCAGAGAAAGAAATCAGGGTATGAGAACCAAGAGCTAGACTCCAAAGCCCAGAACTGAAGATACTGCTGAGAACCCCTTCCAGCAAAACACAAGCCAGAGAAAGGGATCCAAAAGCCCTTTGGGAATGACTCTTATGCAGAACAAAGTCCTGAACAATCTAAAATATTCAATCTGTGTTTGGCTTTTTTGTTGTTGTCGTGTGCATGTTTTTTCGAGATAGGGTTTCTCTGTTTAACAGTCCTAGCTGTCCTGGAACTTGTGTAGACCAAGCTGGCCTCAAACTCACAAAGATCCACCTGTCTCTGCCTTCTAAGTGCTGAGATTAAAAGGAACGCACCACCACTGCCTGGCTTCAATTTGTGTATTATCTAAAGTTCTTTTTAGATGGCAGTAAACCAGACTTGAGATTGAAAGGAGAACCTCATCTGATGAGTGATTTCTCTGGACAGTGATCAGACAGGCTGTACAGGGTTATACAGGGATCAGTATATTTGGGTTACTGGAAACATGCTGAAGGTTGAGGAAGCAAGACAATGAATATACCAGATGTAATATACATTTTTTTGTTCACACATACTTGAAGTTTTCCATAAAAAAATCTTTTAAATTAGTTTCCAAGATGAATCCAGATACCTAGAAACTAAATAGCTGGATGCCTCAAAGTACTACTTGTTTCACAGTCAGGCAAAGTAGAGAAGGGGAGGGGAGCAGGGAGGGCAGAAAGGAGGAGGAAAAGGGCAGTGACTCCTAAGAACAACACTGCACCCAAAAGGGAAAGAAATGAAGCAGGACTTTGCAGCACTGAGTTCCTGAAGCCACATTCTCAGAACTATGAGGCCAAACCTGAGGAGGCTGTAACAGGAACCTGGCCTTTTACAAACACCTATGAGGTAGGTATAATCAGGACTTACAAGTACCACTGGCTACTGAATAGACGGGTGCCCAAAGGTCTGGAGTCACACTAAGAGAGTATACAAGGCTTTGAGGCATCTTGCTCCTAACTCAGAGATCCAGCTGAAGGGTTCATTTATGCATGAAGGTTTGCATTCACAGAAACGGACTTGTCAGTGCTTGGCCCAACAGGGTCTCTAAGTTATCAATCTGTGCAGAATTATTTGGTGCCATACAGTTTACAGAGCATTCCATTTCTTGTGCCCCATTTTTTTCCTTTCATGTCTTATTTTGTACATGTGGATTTTGTTGTTAAGTGAGGGTTTCTCTACCTAGCACTGGCTGTCCTGGAATTCACCACATAAAACAGATTGTTCTGGAACTCACAGAGATCCACCTGTCTGTCTTCTGAGTACTGGGATTAAAAGTGTTTACCACTACACCTGGCATGAATGTTCCATCTCACAAAATACCCAAGCTCTTTCTGGGGAAACTTACTTTCAGATTTTATCAAGATGTACTTGATTTTTAATTATGGGATCTGTGTGTGCGGTATGGTGGTAGTGTTATGTGCATATGAATGTGTGTCTGTGGAGGTCAGCAGAGAGCATAAGCTCCCTTAGAGCTGGAGTTACCAATGCAGACAACTTCCTGAAGGGGATGCAGGAACCAAACTCTGCCCTTTTGCAAGAGTAGAAAGTGCTCTTAACTGCTGAACCATCTCTCCGCAGTTACTCTGTACTAACGAAGTTAGCAGAAGGGGAGCCAGCGCTTAACTGGACAGCAACCATGACCCCTTGCCGAAATCTCTCAGGTTCTTTACCTGCTACTTTATCCCGAATAAGTTTTGCAGATTCAACCTCGCCAATGCTGCTGAATAGACTCCGTAATTCCTCCTGGGTCATGTTCTGAGGGAGGTAGTTGACAATTAAATTCGTTCTCCCAATATCATCCCTGCAGTCTTCGGCCATGTGGTCTTCATAACCATTAGACATTGTATTATTTAAAAACCTGCAAAGAAAAATAGGATCAGGTAAATTCTAAATGTTTATCTGCGTATGTGAAGGCAAAGATAAATGATAATATTTGCACTTTCTGCACTAGAAGATCAATTACTGGGGAGATGGTTCAGTTTGTAAAGAGCCTACTGGCACAAACATGGAGACTTGAGTTCATATCCCTGGTACCCATATAAAAGTTGGATAAATTGGCACATACCTGTAATCCCAGTTTAGGGAGCTGGGAACATGACAGAGAGACCCGTGGAACTCTTTGGCCAGCCTAGCTGAATCAATGAGCTTCAGGTTCAGTGAGAGACCCTGTCTCAAAAAATAAGGTGAAAAGTGTGTGGTAGACACTACCATACACCTCTCCTCACCACAGCCAATGTGTTCCACAATGATCTTTTCCTGTCTTACTGATAGTACTGCCATTTACAGAGTAGCTCTTCTTAGTAGTACCCAGGTCTCAGAGAATGAGAACAAGAAACATTTTTCACATATTCAAGCATTTGAATACTTGGTTCCCAGATATGGTACTGTTTGGGGAGGTGTGGAACCTTTAGGAGGTGAAGCTTTGCTAGAGGAAGCTGCTGGGGGTAGGCTTTGCATTTGCATTTACTCTTGCCCCATATCCACTTTGTTCTCTGTGCTTTCTGAGTGTCGATGGAGATGTGATTTCACACCTTACTACTCCTGGCTGCCTGCTGCCACATCTCCTTCACCATTAGAGTCTCTCTCTGGAACTGTAAGCTCAAATAAACTTCCTTCTGTAAGCTATCTCTGGTCATGGCATTTTAATACAATGTGATAGAATTCACTCACTATTGACCTCTTGCCTCCACATAAACTTGTAACCCCATACACACATAAGCAAGTACCCATACGAACACACACCATATCCACCCACCTATACCCATACCTCATTGTCCACTGTGTTCAGCAAGTCCGGTTTTATCCCATGCTTTTTCAGACCCAGGCCAGCTGGCCTTGGTGAGTTCCCTATAGAACACCCCCAAATAAACACACTGATAACTTTCTGTTATCTTAAACAGGATCCAAGTTTGGTTCCCAGAACCCACATGGTAGCTCACAATAATTTGTAACTCCAGATTCAGGAGACCTGACTTCTTTTAATCTCTGTGGGCAGCAGGCATGTGCACACATGCACGTGTACCACACACACATACATTAACTGCAACAAAAGTATCCAACTGTAAAATGTGGATAACAGAGAAAAAGTTGTTGGCCTATACCCGTACAAAGAGATCAACTGTGGTTACAAACAGCTGCTTTCTCAATAATGACCTAAAAAGAAATGAGCTATTGCCTTAGTTAAGGTCTCTATTGCTGTGAAGAGACACTATGACCATGGCAACTCTTATAAAGGAAAACGTTTAATTTGTACTGGCTTATATACAGGTCAGAGATTTAGTATGTTATCATCATGGTGGGAAGTATGACAGCATGCAGGCAGACATGACACTACAGAAGGAGCTGAGAGTTCTACATCTTGATCCACAGGCAGCAAAAGACTGTGCCACACTGACCTCTATTTCAAGAGAAAATAAAAACAAAGAAAAGCTTTTTAGATCTAAGTAGCAGAACATGTGCCTAGTACACAGGAGGCACTAGGTTCCACGTCTAGCACCTTAAGAAAAAAAGGGCTTTGCCGGAGTCTACATAAAATTGAACACAACTCTCGCACAGACATTTTTCTCTTACTCTTTGAATCACTTAGAAAAGGGGAATTAATGAGGCCTGGTTCCTGTAAATGTTCAGGTTCTCTCCTAACTTTCAACCATGTAAACAGTAAAAACTCCTCAGTGTTTGTTACTCACTTAAAACTGTGCAAGTTTGGGCTGGAGAGATGGCTCAGAGGTTAAGAGCATTGCCTGCTCTTCCAAAGGTCCTGCGTTCAATTCCCAGCAACCACATGGTGGCTCACAACCATCTGTAATGGAGTCTGGTGCCCTCTTCTGGCCTGACAGAATATTGTATTCATAATAAATAAATAAAAAACTGTGCAAGTTTCTTCCTCTCTGTAAGGCATGTTAACATCAAAAAAAAAAAAAAAAAAAAAAGAGAGAAGCCTGGCAAACCAAGTATCATAAAATTAAAAAGCTTTATGGCTAAAATCACAAGAAACAAAGACAAGCAGTAAGAGACTGGAAGAATGCATCTGCTATGTATCATTTTGATCAGTGATAGTCATGCTAGGAAATTCACCCATCAGGGAGGGGACAGGATGTGATAATGTGTGCAAGCATTCTTGGTTAGCACCAGCGTGTACTTGCGGACACACTACCAGTGTCTAGTGAGCAGATTCCAGGATGCTGTTAATTAAATACTCTGCAAGGCACAGGATAATGCCAATCAAGATGTACCTAGCCTAAATGTCAACATTGCTAAGGCTAAGTAAGTTGATTCAATGCATCAACAAATTAATAATTAAAATCCAAAACATTATCAACAGAAAGGCAGAAAATCATATAAAGTACAACTTCATGATGACAGCCATTCAGAGATGAGAAACTCATGAAAAAAAGCTCAACCTCATGAATAACAGAAAAAATGCAAATAAGGCTGGGGAAGTTAACTCAGCTGGGAGAGCACTTGCCTAGCATGTACTAAGTCCTGGCCTAACCCTGACACCATGCAAGTTGGGCACAATGGCACATTGATATCATTCTGGCGTCTGGGAGGTAGAAGCATAATAACCACGTTCACCTTCACAGTTTGAAATCATCTGGGACAATGGTTCCCAATCTTCCTAATACTGTGACCCTTTAATACAGTTCCTCATGTAGTGACACCCAACCATAAAATTATTTTCGTTGCTGTTATAAATATCTGGTATGTAACCCCTGTGAAAGGGTCATTTGTTCCCCCAAAGGGGTTGTGACCCACAGGCTGAGAACCACTGGTCTAGGCTAATATGAGACACTCCACCATCCCCCCTAAAAAGCCGGCAGGATGAAATGACAGACTATTTTTACTGGTCTTATAGGATGGATAAAATCCTTTAAGTAGGGAGAAGAGACTGACATGTATATAAGACAGCATCACCTTTTTGGAGAAGTTTAGAGCTCCTACCAATCCCAAGACTCAGGACATGTGAAACCAACCTCCAAAAACAGAACATAGGAATCTGTCCTGCAGCAATGACCATACAGATGCAGGTTAGTAATCAGGAGACACACACTATCCTTTTGCTTGTAAAAAGTACAAAACAGGGACAACATTTACATGTGTATTAATAGAAGATAGCTCAGCATCAATTTTTAATAGAAAACATTAAACTTTAATCACAAAAAAACTGTGGTCAATTTGCTAAACTGTCTGTGGTCATGAGAGTTTTAAATAGATCATTTAGCTCAAAACAAACAAATGAACAAAAGCATCTGCTAAAGATGAGAGCACAGAGGTTAACGCTAATAAATTAGTATGTGTTGGGCCAGTGGTGGCACATGCCTTTAATCCCAAGAAGGCAGAGGCAGGCAGATCTCTGAATTTGAGGTCAGCCTCATCTATAGAACCAGTTCCAGGACAGGCAGGACTGGCTACACAGGGAAACCCTGCCTTGAAAAAACAAAACAAAATTACTATGCAAGTTCAAGCTTGCTGAAGATGACATTCAAAACAAACATTTCTTTTTCCTTTCCCTTTTATTTCCTTTTTTTCTCTTTCTCTTCCCTCCCCTACTCCTCCTTCCTTTTCAAGTGCTGGTGATGGAATCTACTGTCTTGCATACACTAGGCCAGTGGTCTACCACTGAGTTACATCCCAAGCCTTTCTTCTCTTCACTCCTTCTCTAAGGGTTGTGCATCGACTCTTCTCTATTCAGTCTGCTTTTATAGCTAATGAACTGACAGTGATTACCTTCTTACAAGATGAGCACAGCTCATCACCTTTTATAAAGTTTTACTAGAACATAATCATTTTCTTTGTGCTATCTACTGTCTAAGGTTGATTAAAAAAAGAAACTACAATGACAAGAGTAGTAGCAAACTAGTAACAAACACATGGCCCATAGAGCCTAAAAGATTCACCATCTGGCTTTTTGCAGAAAAATTTTTTTATCATTATTTCCTTCTTCTCTCCTCCCCCTCCTTTATCCACTCTGAAGTTTCCAAAGATCCTTCACAGGGTCTCCCTATGTAGCACAGGCCAGTAACAAATTAGGAACATAGCTCAGTGATTGCCGCACATATGTGGTGAAAGCCCTGGGTTTGATTCCTAAAACTGCTGGTAGTCAAATTCCATGTAGTCCAGGTTGAATTCAAACCTGAGATTCTTCTTTCTGTCTCAGCTTCTCCCAAGTGCTGGGATTATGACATGTGCCACCATGCTAGTTTTTTTTTTTAATTTTTATTTTATGAGCACTGGTGTTTTGCCATGGGTGTTGGAAATTGAACCCTGTGGAAGAGCAGTCAGTGCTCTTAACTGCTAAGCCATCTCTCCAGCCTTGTCAGTCTTTTTTTATGAACATAAACATTTTTTAACATTGGGCTAGACAAAGATTTTAGATATACCACCAAAAGCTGTTTTCATTAAAAAATGAATAGATGTCATTAAAATGTAATACTGATGCTTTGCAAGACAATGCTGGAAAAACTAACACTCCAACACTGAGGAAAGTATTTGCAAAGAAGTGAAAACACTTAAAAATATTCTTTCGTTATTCTTTAAAAAAAATGTATAGTGCCTGGTGTCTGTGGAAGTCAGAAGAGGGCATCAAATCCCTTGGAATTAGAGTTACAGATGACTCTCAGGTAGGTGTTGGGTATTGAACTCAGGTCCTTTGGAAGAGCAGCAAGTGCTCTTAACCACCAAGCCATCTCTCCAGCTCCTAGAACACATTTTTTTTAAAAGCTCTCAAGACAAGAACAAGTTATTTTGTTACTCATTTGTCCACTGCTTTTTCAGTGTACTAAGTATATGGTTCTTTTTACTCTGGTCCACCATTTTAGCCTCCCCATCTCCCCTACTCTTAATTAACTACTGGGAAATGGACTGGTGGTATACATAAATTGTGTTTATTAGAAGTAAGTATATGTTCACAGTTTGATGTGAACAATTACAAACACGTACAGACACATTTTACTTAAAGGGGAAAAAAGGGGGAAGGGGCAATAGGTTGAAGCAACGGCTTAATGAGAATCTAAATTCAAATCCCAAGAACATGCATAAAAAGACATACATGGCTAGGATTATCTGTATAATCCCAGCACTGTAAAGAAGACAGGAAGACTGATGGGGCTTGCTGTCTTCCAAACTAGCTTCAGGTCTGGTGAGACCCTTTCTCAAAGAATAAGGGGAAAAGTGACAGAGCACACCTACCTTAAAACATGAGCAATGTGTACTTGCACACACATGCACACATAAATAAATAAATCTGAGCATGGTGGTATACTTTTGATATCCAAGTACTTAAGAGGTACTTGCAGATCAGGAGTTCTAAGTCATCTTCAACAAAATCGTATTGTCTCAAAAACAAACAGGAACTGGGGAGATGGGGAGAATACAAATATTTGGCTATTTGGACATGTAAGCTTGACAACTTGAGTTTGATACCCAGAACTCAAGAATGAATCTAGATGTCATGGTCAGCTGTGTAGCAAACACAAAAGAAATCTTTGGAATGGAAAGACCCCTAGACATGGAGGCCAAAGATCAATCAATCCATTCTCATTTTCACAGGTTGTCCTTTGACATCCACACATGTACAGTGGCATGCCAGACCACTCAAATACAAAAATACACAAATAACTCAATTTTCAAAATAAGCCAATTCCCAAACTTTAAAACAAAACAAAAAGACTTTGGAGGTACACCAAAGCAAATATGTACATGACAAATGAACATATGGAAAGAGGCTCAACATCATTAGCTAGGCAGAGGGCATGTCCACCTACTAAACGGCCAAAACAAAACATAACAAGACAATGTCAAACGCTGAGGAGGACGTGAATGAAGTCAGGCTTTCTGCACACAGCAATGGTAGAAATGCTAAAATGTAATGGCTACTTGATAAACAAACTGACAGCCTCTGAGCTGAACACACATAGTTAGTATGTGACCTGGCGATCACATTCCTACTACTGTTTTGTTCTTTTCTTTCATTTCATCCTTTCTTTCTTAGAGAGATACCCTGTTAGTCTAACCCTGAAATTCACCATGTAGCCCAAACAAGCCTCAAACTTAATGGCAACCCCTGCCTTAGCCTCTGAAATGCTGAGATTATAGGTGTAAACCATATCAGTGCAGGAGAAATGAAAATCCATGTTCATATAAAAAAATATATACAACTGAGTGGTGGTGATACACACCTTTAATCCCAGCACTCAGGAGGCACAGGCAGGATGTCTTTGAGTTCAAGGCTAGCCTGGTCTAAAGGGTGAGTTCCAGGACAGGCTCCAAACGACACAGAAAAGAAACCCTGTCCCGAAAAACAAAAATCCAAAATCAAACCAAACCAAACAAACAAACAAACAAAAAAAACAAACCAAAAACCTATATACAAATGCATACCGCATCCTTTATTCACAAGCACTGTAAGTCTGAACAACTGAAACAAGTCATTCACAGGGAAATTACGGTATGATCTATAACAAAAACACTACTAGGACATTCTGGAAAGGATCAAACTACAGACAGCCTCCAAAAGATGATTCATCTTAAAACTTTTCCCCATGGTGTTTGCAACAGGACCAGTGTGTGTAACCCAGGCTGACCCTCTAACTCATGACTTTAAATAAATAAATAAATTTTAAAAAGCTCTACTTAGTTTTATGTGTATGGATGTTTTGCTTTTATGTATATATGTATGTGCAAAATGTGTGCCTGGTACCCTCAGAGGTCAGAGGGCATTGGATCCCCTGGAACTGAAGTTACGATGATTATGAGTCACCACATGGGATCTGGGAATCAAATCTGAGTTCTCTGTAAGAGTAATGAAAGCTCTAAAGCACTGAGCCATCAGCTATCTCTCCAGCTCCATGCTTCTGACTCTAATTACTAAGATTATAGGTATGTGTCACCAAATGTAGAAACGCACAACTTTTTGAACGTTCAGGAGCAATGCCATTTCACAGAAATTATATGTCAAAATTTAGACCTTTTCCTAATAATGTGGTATGATAGTCTTATGATGTTAAACATCATCAGCTCCCAGGTACCCCACAAACATGAGATAGCAAACCACTGAGATTGTATAGTAGATCATGGTCTGCAAAATGGCTCAATGGAAAAAGATGTTTGCTATGCAAGCCTGGAGACCTGAGTTTGATCTCTCAAATCCACATAAAAGGGGAAGACCAACTCCACAAAGTTGTTCTCTGATAGCCATACTGTGGGATATGGTAGCACATGCCTTTAATCCCTGTACTCAAGATGCACAGATAGGTAGACTTCTGTGAGCTTGAGGCCAGCCTGGTCCACAGAGTTCTAGGCCTACCAGGGTTACACAGTGAGACCTTTTAAATCAAAACAAAACAAGCCTCAAATAATGGGGCTAGGATGTAGCTCAGTTAGAATTCTTGCCTAGCATGCATGAGGCCCTGGGTTCCATCCCCAGCACCACATGCAAGTGGTGGTGGACAACTATAATCCCAGAACTTGGGAGGTGGAGGCAAGGGTTCAGAAATTCAAAATCATCTTCAGATATACGGCAAGTCTGAAGGCCAACCTGAGCTACTCAGACCCTTTCTCAAAACAAAACAGAAAACAAAACTCTTCTTTAAACAACCCTACAAAAGATGAGTAAAATTTTCTATAATGCAAATTAAAAACTAAATTCAAATTAAGATTTAAACAAAGAACATGTCACACTGCTCCACAGCATGGTCACAGACAGCCAGGGCTGAGCACCTCTTGGAGGTCAAGTCTGTAGCCAACAAGCAACAATGGAGCCAGTTTCACGGTACATTAGAAACTAGCTGCTCAATCTTCTAGTATGCCTCCCTTGACACTTTCCAAATCTGTGTGGACCAACCTGGGTACAACTGGTCCTATGTCCACAAGCTCTAACCATAATAGGTCTTGTGACTATACAATTATTAATGACCACTATCAAGCCACTGCCACTTCCTGCTACCTCTAAGTCAATTCCCTTCACTTCCAGGCTTTCCCTGTCATCACCACTAAAGCTCAGTGGTCACACTATTTTTATTTTGCTAATGGTCAGTCAGGCTGTTAATAAATGACAAGGCTTGACCTTGAGTTGTCACTAAATAGTGATGCTCCAGCACGAATCCTAATACCTTTGTGATGGTGCCCTATTGAATTTTCCAGCTGGTGTCCCCAACCTGGCTTTGCTCTATGCAGGATAACAAGTTGCTTTATTTTTCAATTCTTCTCCACCATCGACATAGCCTTTATTAGTTCCTCAATTATTCTGACTTAAAATTTACTTTTTTGAGATACTGGCTGGGAAGATGGCTCAAAGGGTGAATGCTGTGGGAGCTCCTTCAGCCAATAGCCTTTAAGATACCAGCCCACTTGGGCGTGGTCTCTTTTGCTTTAAAAATCAGTGGTAGCCCTGCTCTCTCTCTCTCTCTTGCTTCCAGTTCCTCTTCCGCCTACTAGACTATGTTCCTGGTTGCACAGAGGGCTATTGTCTAGGACAGTGATCTGTAAGTTTTCCCCTTAAATAAATAATCCTTTTATTAATCATAATTCCAAACTGGTGTGGGATTGTTTTGTGATTTACGTCTACAGGTGAAGAAATTTATTTTGCTAGTCTGAAAATCTGAGTTTGATACCCAAAACATACATAAAAGTGGAAAGAACAACCTCCAACAAGTTGTATTCTGAACTCCACATGTGCGCCACATCAAAATAAATAACATAAATACAGCAAGGACTTTGAGAGTCAAGGTTAGACCTACACACATACATGGCCAAAGTCCCAACTATCATAAATTATGCAGTCAAATTTCTAGCATTTGGGGAAATTCACAGGAGTTAACACATCCCAAGGGCAATGGATGAGTCTCATCCTGGGAAAATGACCTTTTGATCATGGCATTTCCCCTATCAGTTAAGGACAGGCCATTGTTATCTAAGGGCCCCCAAACTCAGGGTTTCAGGCAACCCTGGTGTCTTACATAGCAGCAAAGGGTTACTGGCTTTCAAACTTCACCTAGAATATTACATGTGTGGAACATTTCTTTGATGTTAAAGAACAGCAGTCAGAAGCTGTTCTGTCATCTTATCAACCTATTCAGTTCCTTCCTTTTAAAAGTATCAAAAAAAGTATCTAAGATTGATTTTTAATTAAGTTTATGTATCTACATGTGGCTATGTACATGAGAGAGGAGGCCAGAAGTGTTGCATCCCCTGGAAATGGAGTTACTGGTTGTTGTAAGTTGTCTGATGTGGAATATTGTGTGCAAACTCAGGACCTCAGCAAGAGCAGAACACACGTTTAACAATTGAACCATCTCTTCAGCCCTAAAATAATTTTTAAGTTAACATACAAAATAATGGGTATCATAATGGCATTTTCATGTCCACCCGCCCCCCCAAGGTGGTAAGGACAGAACCTGGAGTCTTGAAGGCAACAATTCTATCACTCAGCCACATACAACACAGTATCTTATTTTCTCAAGATCATTATTAATAAGCACCACCCCAAAGAATAAGAGCCAACTGCAAGGAGCAAAAGATGGAAACTTCAAATGTGACAAAATGATCTTCCTATTATTTGGAACCACTTCAAGTACTGGATATACCAAGGAGAAACCTTGTTTAAAAGGATCTTGGAATTTTTGATCCTATTGCACCTTTCAAACTGTCTTATAGTTGTGTTGTGTGACATCTACCATGGTGTTCTCACCAGCAGCATATGTACTGCATATGCGGGAGAGCAATGTAGACGCCTTTATATATGACATAAAAACATACACGGATGGTGTTATCAGTGCAGCTAGTATTCATTAGGCATACATGAGAGCCAAACTTTTCAATGGTAGGGTGGGCCTTTGTAAAGGACAAATGCTAGATTGAAGACAAACACTCAAAACTCTTCATCAGGCCTGACCAGCACTACTACCACTTCTAATGAGGCTTATACTCAAATATTTCTATTTTAAAATTTTGTTTTATGTGTATGAGTGTTTTGCCTGCATACGTCTGTGCATTGGTGCCCATAGAGGTCAAAAGAGGGTGTCAGATCCCCTGGAACTGGAGCTACAGGTATTTGTGAGTCACCATGTGGGTGCTGGGAACAGAACCCAAGTCCTTTGCAAGAGCAGCAAGTGTTCTAACTGCCTTCTCTCCAGTCCCTTAATTATTTCCGCGGTTCTTTCTAAATATAAAACTCTTGAGTGTTCAAGGTGGGTGGTGGGGGTGGGGAACAAATCACCCAGGAAATGCTTTCCTGCTAGAAAAAACTGAAGCTGCCACTTGACCCCATTACAACTGCTACCCATTGAGAGTTCAGGTAGTTGGGGCACATAGAGATCCTTAATGGTCCCTGTCTACAGTCAAGAAGAAGGCCACTTGGCTGGGACAGCTCTAGTCAGCAAGTTCACAGTAGGTCAGGTGCAGAGAGCTGGGTGCCCAGTCCAAGTGCTCTACAGGCCCTAGGGACTTGGCCAGCTCCAGAGTCCTGCTAAAAGTGCCAGAGACTTGAAGTTGGTGAAGCTCTTGCACAGTCATGCACAGCAACTAAGGCACGAAAGCCTGTGGTTCTACTTCACTTCCAAAATGAATCTGTCAGCAACATCTGAAAGAGAGTGGGGGTTAGTCACTTCATTTTCTCACTGTGGATGCTACCAACTGCTACACAACACCTGTCAGCTGATAAATGTGGGTACCCTTACTCCTGAAACAAAGGTGTAACTCAGCCTGTCTCTTGTCTCACTCTTATCCAAACTTTTCCCTAACCTTGACTTACTTCCTACATTAGAACTACCACACCTCTCCTCCAATTCATCTCTTTCTATTCCTTCTACTAAATGAAACTGCAAGTTCTGCCTGAGTAACACCTGAAGACATCTCTAACTCTCCCTCCTTTCTCAATCAGGGCCCTGTCCCCTCGATCCTAGCCCAACTTCTAAACATGTCTCTAGACACAATTTAACCTTTCCCTCTAAATGACTCATTTTCCAACGTCTCCAGGCCTCTGTCTATGGTGACATGAGCCTTGCCACCAAGTTGCTATGCACTATTCTCCTGTTAATCTTTCCTCTGGCATGAAGGTTTCTTTGATGTGTGGCTGAATCCAGTCACTTCTGAGCTTGCCATTAACTCTTTTTTCTCCAGGCATGGATGCCAACCATGTGCCAGGCACAGGAACACAAAACAGAAGCAATCCTAATATCAACAGATCGGGATAATAGTTCTTGAACTAGTTGGTCCTCTTCTCTCCACAATCAATCTTCTGGAACCCCCTTGACAAGGCCCAGAAACCTAAGCCCAGCATAATTTTCTAGTTTTTATCTCCATGCTGACCCTGACGGACTCTTTTGGTCTGGCTTAACTGTGGCCATTTGCTGATTCGGGAAAGCCCTCTGTTTCTTTTATTGAAATCTGGTTAAATAAAAACAAACTCCGTAACCGATAATCATTCCATTCAATATACTGTATGTAAAGACTAACCCTCTTTTCTTGTCTCATACATTGAGTACTCTTCTCAAATCAGATTGACTTTCATTTTGAGACAGAGTTTCGTGTAGCCTAGGCTAGCTTCAACCTCCATAGACAGCCAATATGTGCCCATAATACCTGAGCACTAGGATTATAAGCACGAGACACTATTCCTGGTTTATGTGGTGCTGGGTGTTAAAATTAGGTTTCATGAATATAAGCCAAGCATCCTACCAACTGACCTACCCTCAGCTCTGGAAAGGTCATTTCTTCCCAGTAATAGAGAATAGGTCCTGGTAATTCATACCAACTTTCTTGAAGATAGAAAGGGGGTTTTAAACCACTGAGCACTGGAATAAGTACCCCCATGTGTGGTCATGGATATTCTGTCACCATCCTATTTCCTGCATTTTGCTTCAGCCATGTGCTTGCTCTCTTGTCTCCAGTTATACATTAAACTGCTCTCTCTTCCTTCTCAGGTTCTCTGTGGTCACTCATTTTTGTGGCACTCAAGTGTTGGGCAGAATCAGCCACCACTGCTCTTTCTCATGTCCAAATTCCAAGCCATGGGACTTTTGACCCTCTAATTGTGTTTCAATGCTCCCTGTCTCTACAACTGATATTCTGGGTCATATTAGCAATACTTCTAAATTGAAGGAAAGCCTGTAACTGGTTTTCTGGCTGCCAGTCAGCTCCTCCTGTGCAAATGTGACTCCCTCTGTCAATTAACATGGATCTGGAGAGGGTCCTCATAATACCGGAGCTCTCTTCCCAAAGGATCTGCTACTCACTTCATTCTCCTTTTCCAGAGTTCCATACCTGCATGGTTTCCCAAACAAATGGATGACCTGACCTCTTCTGCTCACCAAGTTCTTGAGGAGCCTTTCCCACTTGGTCTTTTACCTAGCTACTTCCTCCCAGTCCTCCTGCATCAACAACTCCAGGGAACATTCTGAGGTCCCCTGAGTTGAGTAACAGTTCCCTTTTCTGTGTTTCTACATCAGTTATGTTACTATTGCTCACCAGCCAGGCTGAAATCATCTACACACAAGTCATATACACCATGGTCTCTCCAGAGGCTAGCCTCTGGGCTAGAACACAGCTTGGGGGAGAGGAATGCAAAGGCTCACTTCCCTCTGGTTGACCAATTTCCTTAGGGCTTCTCTTAGCCAGTACCACTGCTGAGCTACTGCCACCTAGGGACAAAAGGATGGCATTGCATCTCTCACCGCTGGGCATTTAACTAGATTGAACACACTGAATGCGATTGGAACACAAACCAGGGAACAGTTGATTCTGGAGGTGGAGAAGCCTTGGCAGTTGGAGGCAGCTTCAAGCGATGTTTGTGTTCTGAATCAGGCCACACAATATAAGAAAGAGATCTTCTTCCAAGAAAAGAACAGACAGGGTTAGAGATGGTGTGTGTGGGGTGTCACCCAATGCTAAGGGCTTCTCATTTAAATCTTTAGAGCTATTCAAAAAGCCCAGCACAACTGTTGTCTCCCTGCCCAAAGACTTCTAATGAGGAGAAACACTATTAGATCTGCATCTTCAAAAGTCAACTCCTGCTGGCGTGCAAAGGCAGAAAGAAAAGCAGTGAGTGTGGGAAGCAACTGAGTAAGAACAGGAAAAAGTATGTTCTTCCATCTTGCCCTTTCTACTATTGCCCGGTGACCTATTCCTGAACACATCCAAATTTGTTTCCCTCAAACCAGCTAACTGAAACAGAAACATTTCCTATTTCTTTCAGCTTCTTCACAGACTTCAAAGTCACAGCATTAAAATTATTTTTAGATTTGTGTTTTGTCTGTACATATATGAGAACCACAGGCCTGTTTGGTGCCTGCAAGGTCAGAAGGTGTCATAGGATCCCTTAGAATGGGAGTTATTGACGGTTGTGTGCCATCGTTCAGGTGCTAAGCACTGAACACACAGGTCCTCTGCAAGAGCAACAAGTGCTCTTGTCTGCCGAGCCATCATCTCTCTAGCCCCACAGCATTTTAAAAATCAGATCTCAGCAGTTTTGTACACACATGTTCAGTGGCAATCCACTGGGGTTAGCTCGGACCTGTGCTCAAATCCTGCACTGGCCACTTCAATGCATGAGACTATCCTAAGTTTCACTTTCTTCTCTAAAATGGATATTGTAACACCTAGCTTAGGGGTTGGAGACATGCCTGCTGGGTATTAAACACATGGAACACTGCTGATAAATTCGGGTGATTATTTGTAACATCATGTATCCCACGGGTGGCATGCACAACACTGAGGTTTTCCTCACACATTCACATCTGCACAATACTTTCACCCTGCTCTTCTGCAGGTAATTCAACACCGCTTACTCAAAATCTTAAGAGCTTCCCACAGAACATCAGAACCAGGCTGGAAGAACTTTCCAGAAAGATTATTTTAGGAGTTCTCACCTCTGTGTGTGTATTTGGTGGTGGGGAGAGTGAGAAAGACCCCTAGCAACACTTGAATTTATTTTTGGTCCTTACAACTGGGAAAGTGGGAGGCAGAGATGCTAATACTTAGTGGGCAGAGAAGCCAGGCATGCCATCCAACTTCCTACCATGCACAGAGCACCCAGGCCCCCACAAACAACCATTATCTGACCTTAACTGTCTGTGGCAAAGAAGGTTAGAAAAACTTTCTCATCCGATCTTGCCCCCTTCTAGAGCACTGGCCATCGGTATCCCACATGAACGCTTTCGACAATGGAAGTTCTGTCCAGTGAAACAAAGTTCATTCAGCTGTCCTGCACACAGTAGGTGTCAAAACCCATTTTGACAGGCTTTAGCAGCAGAAGACAACAGAAAAGGGAGACTCTCCTTCACTTCCCATTGTTCAACTGCGTGCTACTAGATTTTCACTATTTATACATTATTTTACAAATGCAAACGTCCCGAGAACAGCTTTGTTAGAGATGGCGATCAATTTTTTTCCTTTTATTTTCTAGGACTTCCATACATACAGAAGAAAGGTCTGCACACTTCTAAACGGACCTCACGATCCGTCGCGCTGTATCCTGAAAAATCGGTCACAAAAGAAATTTGTGGGATTTCCCGAGGGAGCGAGTCCGTGGCCCGTGACCTCTGGGCGCCCAAGGCCCTCGCTCCTCTCTTCCGCCCCCGGATCACCGGGCTTCCGAGACTTACTATGCAGGGCCCCCCGAAGCCTCGGAGCCCGGCCCCCCAAAGCGCGTGCCCACGCCGTGTCCTTCTCCCGCCTCTCTCGCGGGAGCCCAGAGAGGAATCTGGACCGGGGGAGGCTTGTCGCCGACCAGAATCAAACCGAGTCGGTTTCCCTCCGCCTAGCCACGGCCTACACGCGCGTCTCCGTATCCAGGCCTTGCGCGGCCTGGGGCCTTCGGCCGGTGCAGGCCCGGCGGGAGCCCGCGGGACTAGGCGAGCTCAGGCTCTAGCGCGGCCTACTCTTTCGGAAGTCACCGGAGCCACCCGGCCTCACCTGAACAAGGGCGGGAAGGCCCGGGGCTCTGCTCCGGGGCGGGCGGCGCGGCGATAACGGCTCCGCACGGCCTCGGTAGCGGTGGTGGTGGCGGCAGAGCGGCTACGGCGGCGGCGACGGCGGCGGCTCCTCCTCAGCGCGCACGACCCGCTCCCTGGCCCCGCGGCCAGACACGCCCCCTTCTCAGCGCGCTCGTCTATTGGTCGGCGTCTTCGAAGAAGCGGCTCTCATTGGTTGAGATGGCTGTCGCGGTACGCTGGTGCGTGCGGCGGAGGCAGGACTTCCTGTCGGCGCCGCCTGCGAAGGGCTAAAGCGGCCGGTGGAGACGCGGAGTGGCTAACGCTGGCCGTGGAGGGCTCTAGCTGGGCCTTGGCCAGCTGCAGATGCCGATTAAGCGCGGAGGCCGAGGACTGGCTCTCTTTGTACCACGCATACCATGTGGTCCGCACCTGACGGGCTGTGCAAAGTAAGAAGTGTGGTCACCGGGAGCCCAGGCTAGGAGCTAGGATCACTAGTTCGAATCCCGGTTCCGACGGACGTTTCCGCTCTGGCTGCGGTTGAGCACCAGCTGACGTCACTACACCTGGCCTCAGTTTTCTTATCTAGTGAAGTGAATTAAGGGATGTGGTCAGCATGGCATTTCCAGAGGCTCTCACGTCAAAATTTTTGGTTTTAAGATTTTTTTAAAAATGTGTTTGGGATGGTTTTCTGCCTGTTCACCACATGCGTGCAGTGCTTACGGAAGTCGTAAAAGAATGTCGTAGGCTCTGGAACTGGAGTTACAGGCTATTGTTAGTTGCCATGGGGGTACTGGGAACCGAACCAAGGCCCTCTGCAAAAGCAGCCAGTGCTCTTAATTACTGAATTACCTTTCCAGCCACTCTTTCTTTGAGGTTTTAAGTGCATGCTCTGTGCCAGCCAGCCAGGCACTGACTGGAAAACAACTGCCTGTCCCTTTGGGGACTGCTGTTCTGGGCTAGTGCGATCAGAAAAGAATATGCAAATTGCATGATTTAGAAAATTCTGTTTCTCTGTTTTTAGCATGTTTGTTTTCTTTTAGTCAGGGTCTTCCTAAGTAGAACTGGCTTGGAATTGTAGATCAGACCGACTTTGCCTCACAGAGATCTGCCTGTCTTTGCTTCCTGAGTGCTGAGTTTAAAGATGATATGTATGTTTTTGAGACAGAGTCTCATGTGGTCCAGGTTGGCCTTAAACTCTCTATGGCACTAAGGATGTTGGGGAAATGATCCTTCTTCCATTTCTCAAATTCTAACTTTACAGGCCTGCAACTCCACAACTGGTTATGTGGTCTTTTAAAGATAGTTTTATGGAATTTGAAAATACATTATATTTTAACATATTCTGTATGTATGTGTTTATATGAATATGTATGTAGCAATCAAATGAAAGCTTGCAGGAGTCAGTTCTCTCCTTCAGTCTTGTGGGGTCTGGGGATTGAACTCAGGTTGTCACATTCAGCAGCCAGTGTCTATCAGCTGAACCATCTCTACAGCCCTGTGACATTCTTAACCAGCTCTGCATAGTAAAAAGTTATTTTAATATTATGTATAAGTAGAGGCTTGTTAAATTATGGCCCATGTAGTTTAATGGTAAAATACTTTCGTAGCTCATCCAAGGTGACTCACAAAAGAAAGGCTAAAAGGGTTGCACGCCTTTAATCCCAGCACTCAAGAGGCAGGCAGATCTCTGGGAGTTCAAGGCTGGCCTGGTCTACAGGAGCTAGTCCCAGGACAGGCTCCAAAGCTACAGAGAAACCCTGTCTCAAGAAACTAAAAAACTAAAAAAAAAAAAAAAAAAAAAAGAAAGAAGTTCACTCTTAGCTAGGCAGTGGTGGCACACACCTTTAACCCCAGCACTCACGAGGCAGAAACAGGTGAATCTCTGTTGAGTTCAAGGCCAACCTGGTCTACAGAACTAGTTCCAGGACATCTAGGTCTGTTACACAAAGAAACACTGTCTAGGGAAAAAAAAAGTTCATTCTTGACTACATAGCAAATTTCAAGACCAACCTCAGCTACATGGGACCATATTTCCAAAAAAGTAAGTTATTAGTTGTATTATAAAGGTAAAAACTAGGAGTCTGCAAGATGGCTCAACAGAATGAAGCACCACCTAAATTCAATCTCCAGAACCCACATGGAGAGAACAGACTCCTGCAAGTTGTCCTCTGACTTTCATATCCACATGTGAGCACACACAGTACCTTTTAGAAAATATAAAAACCAGATATTTTAATAATTTTACTTAACCAACTATATACAAAATATTTCTATATATAATCAAAGTTAAAAGTTTGATCTTCTGGGCAGTGGTTGTGCATACCTATAATCCCAGCACTTGGGAAGAAGGGGCAGGTGGATCTCCATGAGTCTGAGGCCAGCCTGGTCTGCAAAGTGAGTTCCAAGACAGCCAGGGATACATAGAGAAACCTTGTCTTAAAAAAAATAAAATGAGCCGGGGGGGGGGGGGCTGGTGGTGGTGCATGCCTTTAATCCCAGCACTCGGGAGGCAGAGGCAGGCGGATCTCTGTGAGTTCGAGGCCAGCCTGGTCTACAAGAGCTAGTTCCAGGACAGGCACCAAAGCTACAGAGAAACATTGTCTTGGATAAAAAAAATGAGATCTTTTTCTGGGTGGTGGTGACACACACCTTTAATCCCAGCACTGTGGAGGCAGAGGTAGGCAGATCTTTGTGAGATCAAGGCCAGCCTGGTCTACAGAACTAGTTCTAGGCCAGCCAGGACTATTCAGAAAAACTCCCATCTCGGGGGAAAAATTAAAAATGTTATGAGATCTTTTACATTCTGATTTTTCTTCCTTTTGCTTTTGAAATTTAGTGTATATTTTACATATCAAATTAGACTAATTCCATTTCAAGAACTCAGAAGTCCCACATTACCAATGGATCATGAGGTGTTGTAGGAGGAAACAGAAATCAAATGGGTTCTATGAAGTAGTTTTTAAAGGGGTAAGAAGAAAAGTAAACTGGGAAAAGAGTACAGGGAAGGTAGGGACTGAAATTCAAAGAGGGTAGCCAGGGAGATGGAATATGAAAAAGAATCAGAAGAGTTGAAAAAATTATGTAAGCAGAGTTTTTCTGTCTCTACTGCCTGTTCCCATATAACTGGCAGTTCCTTTCCAAATGTAAATGCTCAGCCAATAGCTCAGGCTTATTACTAACTAGCTCTTACATTTTAAGTTAGCCCATATTCCTTATTTATGCTCTGCCACATGGCAGTACCTTTATTAATTAGCATGGCATGTTCATCTCCTGCATCTGGCTGGTGACTCTGCCCTTCTCTTTCCCAGCATTCTCAGTTTGGCTCACCAACTTAACCTTATTCTGTTCAACTATTGGCCAGTCAGCTTGTTTATTAAACCAGTCACAGCTACTTTTAAACTGCTAAGCAGTGTGACTTCTGCTTTGGCAGCTGGCTTCGTGCTGCTTTGTTCCCCAAGAGCCTAGCTTCATGGTGGAGGTGCCAGTGGGAGCCACATTTACCTCCCCAACTTTGGGGGAGTTTTTGGGTCCATGCTGCCACTGTTAGGCTTATTAGTAACTAGCTCTTACATTTTAAGTCAACTCAGATTCCTTATTTATGGTCTGCCATGTGACAATACCTTTATTAGTATGGCATGTTCATCTCCTGTTCCCTCTGCATCTAGCTGGTAACTCCTGACTCTGCCCTTCTCTTTCCCAGAATTCTCAGTTTGACTCTTCCTACCTAATCTTATTTTGTTCAACTTTTGGCCAGTCAGCTTGTTTATTAAACCAATTATAGCTGCAAGTCTTCACCTTGTACAAAGGGATTATTCCATAACAAAATCACATTCTTTATTGTTTAGTATTATCCTGTAGACAATGTAGAAATTATGGGTGTGGGACTGGGAGATAACTTAATAGGTAAGAGGTTTGCTGTGCAAGCATGAGGACGTGAGTCTAGAAGCTGGTGCACACATCAAAAGCCACCTGTTGTTGGAGACAGAGATGGAAAAATTGATGGGGTCTTGCTGTCTGCCAATATAACTTAAGGTTTGGGGAGACTCAGCTTCAAATGAATAAATGAGTTAGCCAGTGATAGAGAACAAGATGTCCATTGCCCTCCTCTGACCTCTACATTTGTGCACACATGTGGGTATACACTATACTTGCACACAAAAATTAATGTGTCCCCTATCAACACTTCCCTATTGAAACTTGATGTTGGACACTTGACAGTAACTAGTTAACTGAAGATCTGAATTTTTAATTATATTTATGTATATATGCAGGTGTGTATAGGTGGAGTCTTCCTGTGTCGTATCCGCTCCCAAATAATCACTCAGAAACTTAATTTTAAATGCTTGACTGATAGCTCAGGCTTATTACTAGCTAACTCTTCTAACTTAGCCCATTTCTATTAATGTAGATATTGCCACATGGCTTGTGGCTTTACCTGCCCTCCAGCATGTCTTGTTCCTTCTGTGTTTCCTGGTGACTCTACTCTTTGCCTTTCTTCCTTCCAGCATTCTCAGTTTGGCTGTCCCATGAATACTTCCCTGTCTGCTGGCTACCTGCTAGTCAGTTCTTTATTAACCAATGAGACTAATATATTTTCATAGTATACAAAGGGATTATTTCACAGCAGGGGTGTGTGTGTGTGTGTGTGTGTGTGTGGTCACGTGCATGTAGAGGACAGAGCCCTCTGGTGTATTTATTTATTTATTTATTTATTTATTTATTTATTTTTGGATAGGGTTTCTCTGTGGAGACTTTGCTGTCCTGGGACTTGCTCTACTGTAAACCAGGCTGGTCTGAAACTCACAGAGCTCTGTCTACCTCTGCCTTCCAAGTGCTAGGATTACAGGTGTATGCCACCACTGCCCGGCTCCCATGGTCTACCTTGTCTTTCTGAGACAAAGTGTCTTCATTGACTTGGCCAATTAGGCTAGGGTGGCAGACCAGGGAACCCCAGGGATCTACTTGTGTCTTGATTAAGATTTCTGTTGCTGGGCTGGAGAGATGGCTCAGTGGTTAAGAGCATTGCCTGCCCTTCCAAAGGTCCTGAGTTCAATTCCCGGCAACCACATGGTGGCTCACAACCATCTGTAATGAGGTCTGGTTCCCTCTTCTGGCCTGCAGACATACACTCAGACAGATGATTGTATACATAATAAATAAATAAATAAATAAGTAAATAAATAAATATTTTAAAAAAAGATTTCTGTTGCTGTGAAAAGACAACATGACATGGCAACTTTTTTTTTTTTAGATTTTATTATTTATTTATTATGTATACAGTGTTCTGCATGTATGTCTGCCTGCAGGCCAGAAGAGGGCACCAGATCTCATTACAGATGGATGGTTGTGAGCCTCCACCATATGGTTGCTGGAACTTGAACTCAGGACCTCTGGAAGAGCAGCCAGTGCTTTTAACCATTGAGCCATCTCTCCAGCACCATAAAATTAATTTGTTTTTTTTTTTTTTCAAAACAGGATTTCTGTGTAGCTTTGGAGCCTGTCCTGGAATTCACTCTAAACTCACATAGATCCACCTGCCTCTGCCTCCTGGGTGCTGGAATTAAAGGTGTATGGCAACTCTTATAACGGAAAACATTTAACTGGGGCTGACTTACAGCCCGGCAGTTTAGTCCATTATCATGGTGAGACTTAGTACTGGAGAGGTAGCTAAAAGCTCTACATTTGGATCCGCAGGCAACAAGAAGAGAAGGCCATACTAGATGTGGCTTGAGCATCTGAGACCTCAAAACCACCCTCATGGACACAGTTCCTCCAGCAAGGCCACATCTGATGGTGCCGCTCCCAAAGAACCTGTGGGGACCACTTTCATTCAGACCTCTGCAGTCAGTCTGCCCCTTCGAGCGTGTGCTACTGTGCCTAGCCCTTTTTGAGTTTTTGACATGGGTTCTGGGGTCAAACTTGGGTTTTCTTATTTATGACAAAAATTTTGCCAACTGAGCTATCTCCCTAATCCAAATTGTATTTAATTTTTTTTTAATCAAATAGCCACATAGGACTAGGGCTCCTGCAGTGGACAGCAGGGGTTTAGTATAATGGCAGTGAGTGCTCTGGATTTACAGTGTCCTTCATGCTGCTGCATGTATCCCTTCCCCAGTGAAATAGCTCTGTAAATTGTAATGGGATTACAACTGTAATCCTAACCCTGGGGTTAGGGATGTGGAGGCAGGAATATCAGGGTCATTCAAGGTCATTCTTAGGTACACACCAAGTCGAAGGCCAGTTTGGGCTATTTGAGATTCTGTCTCAAATAAAAACCAAAAACCCAGAAAGAAATAGAGATAAAACTATTATTGCCAGTTTAAAGAATGAAGTGTTTAGAGGAAGCCCAGTAATACTCAACCTGTAGTCTCAGCTACTCAGAAAACTGAGACAGGAGAATCATACACTAGCCTTGGTCACAGCAAGTTCCTATTTCAATCAGGAAAAAGTGAAATCATGTATTCATCTTTTAAAAATTTAAGTTGGGTCGGGCAGTGGTGGCGCACGCCTTTAATCCCAGCACTCGGGAGGCAGAGGCAGGCGGATTTCTGTGAGTTCTAGGCCAGCCTAGTCTACAAGAGCTAGTGCCAGGACAGGCTCCAAAGCTACAGAGAAACCCTGTCTCAAAAAACTAAAAAAAGGGCTGGAGAGATGGCTCAGAGGTTAAGAGCATTGCCTGCTCTTCCAAAGGTCCTGAGTTCAATTCCCGGCAACCACATGGTGGCTCACAACCATCTGTAATGAGGTCTGGTGCCCTCTTCTGGCCTGCAGTCATACACACGGACAGAATATTGTATACATAATAAATAAATATTTAAAAAAAATAAAAAATAAATAAAAAAGTTGGGTGGTAGTGATGCACACCTTTAATCATTAAGGCAGAGGCAAGAGGATCTCTGTGAGTTCAAGGGCAGCCTGTTCTACAGAGTGAGTTTAGGAAAGCTAGGGCTACACAATGAAACCCTGTCTCAAATATATATATATATATATATATATATATATATATATACACACACACACACATATTTTACATGTATTGGTATTGTCTTAGTCATGTTCTATTGCTGTGAGGAGACAGGACCATGGCAACTTTTTTTTAAGATTTAATTGATTATTTATTTGTTTATTTTATGTGTACAGTATTCTGCCTGCATATGTGCTTGCATGCCAGAAGAGGGCACCAGATCTCATTACAGATGGTTGTGAGCCACCATGTGGTTGCTGGGAATTGAACTCAGGACCTTCAGAAGAGCAGGCAGTGCTCTTAAGCACTGAGCCATCTCTCCAGCCCCAGTGGCAACTCTTATAAAGGAAAGCATTTAATTGAGGCTTGCTTATAGTCTCAGGTTTAGTCCATTATCAGCATGCTAGCTTGCAGGCAGACATGGTACTGGAGAAGAGTTGAGAGTTCTACTTCTGGATCCCCAGGCAGCAGGAAGAGAGAGCCATTAGGCCTAGCGTTGGGCTTTTGAAACCTCAAACCCAGTGACACACTTCCTCCAAAAAGGGTATACTTCCTAATAGTGCCTTCTTTGGTGTCCAAGCATTCAACTCTCTGACCCTATGGAGGCCATTTTTTATTGAAACCCTCACAAATCACTTCCTGGGCCTCATAGGCTTGTAGCCATATTATAATTCAAAATTGCATTCAGTTCTACTTCAAAACTTCCCATAGTCTGTAATAGGCTACTCTGTTTAAAAGTTCAGTCTCATCTGAGATAAATGACAATTCTTAACTGTAATCTCCTGTAAAATCAATATAAAAAAGCATATTTCATACTTTTAACATACAATGTCAGAGAATATACATTACTATTCCTAAAGGGAGCATTCTGAGGAAATATGAAATCAAAACAAGACTGAAAACCAGCTGTACAAACTCCAAACTCTGCATCTCCATGTCTGATGTCTTCAGATCTCCAATTGCTTTTAGCTTTGTTGATTGCAACACACTTCTCTGTCTTGGGCTGGTTTCCTTCCTTGCTAGCAACTTTCCTCAGCAGGTATCCCACAACTCTGACATTTCCAACATCTTGGGTGGTCTCCAAGGCAATCCAGGCTTTACCTTCAGAGCATCACCCTATGTGGGTGTCCTTACAGGACCCTGACACAAGCCTGGCATAAGTAGCTTTCCTTAGTATCAGAGGGAGATTTCCATAACCCCTTTTATGTATCCTTGATTTTAAAAGTCAGAAGCAGGAGGCCCAAACTGCCAAGTTTTGCTGCTTGCTGGAGTTAGAACGTAGCCCCCTTGTTCGATGATATCTTCATAAGCTTTCTGTTTTTTGATGGTTTCCTTTATTGCTTAAGGTTTTTCTTAATTCCTTTTCACGGGATGGAAGCAAAGCTGGGTGAGATCTTGCCCTTAGGCTACCACTCCCTTTATTCCATTTAGCATCAGACTTTTCTTTAATCTCTTTCTCTCTGAACTCAGGCCTTAGCTCTGTTATACTTCCTGGTGCCCCCTTTCTCCGCAAACTATACTTTTTGTATTTTTCCTTGTGCAGCTTTTGTCTTTTCATTATAAAGCTGCGTAAGACTGACCACTAATAACCACACGATAGGGTCAATATAAAGCTACTTTGAAATCTCCTCTGCCAGTCCCATTAATCCAAAACTCTTCTTCTTTTTTTTTTTATTGAGAAAATGAGAGAAAAAAAAAACAAGTTTCCACCTCCTCCCAGCCTCCCATTTCCCTCCCCCTCCTCCCACCCTTCTCCCCCGCCTCCCACTCTTCTCCCCCTCCCCCCACTCCTTTCCCCCTCCCTCTCCAGTCCAAAGAGCAGTCAGGGTTCCCTGCCCTGTGGTAAGTCCTAGGTCCTCCCCACTCCGTCCATATCTAGGAAGGTGAATATCCAAACTGGCTAGGCTCCCACAAAGCCAGCACATTGCATAGGATCAGGCAGACTTTAGAAATGAGCAAAAAGCAGCCACAGTCTTTGTCAAAATATCACAAGAATGGTCTCTAGGCCTCATACTAATACTCTTTGCCTCTGAAACTTCTTGAGCAGGACCCCCGCATTTCAATAACCCTCAGCACTGGCTTCCATGCTGCTAGTAGTACGGCCCGTTCAGCCCTGCTTAAACTGTCCTGTTGCTCTTCTAGTTCAGAGTCCCATAGCGTTTCATATTCCTCTAAACAAAAGCATGGTCAAGCCTATCACAGCCATGCCCTAGTTCCTGGTACCAACTCACTTCTGTCTTAGCCATTGTTCTATCACTGGGAAGAGACACCATGACATTTTATTGGGACTGGCTTATAGTTTCAGAGGCTTAGTGCATTATCAGTCATGGCAACATGCAGGCAAACATACTGCTGGAGTTGAGCTAAGAATCCTACCTCTGGATTCCTCAGACAGCAGGAAGAGAAAGAGTCACTGGTTCTGGCTTTGGCTTTTGAAACCTCACAGTCCGCCCCAATGGCATACTTCCTCCAACAAAGGCACACTCCTAATAGTGTGCTTCCTGGTGACCAGCCTTCTAATCTGTGAACACTTCTTATTCAAACAACCACAGGTGTTTCAGCTGTATGTACATCTGTGTGTTACATGCATGTCTGGTACCCATGGAGACTAGAAGAATGTGTGTGATCCACTGGTACTGGAGTTAGGGAGAACTGTGAACCACTGTGTAGGTGCTGGGAATCAAATTCAGGTCCTCAGGAAGAACAGCCAGTGCTCTTAATCAACAAGCCATTTCTCAACCACCCCGACCCTCTTTGTAAAACATGGTGTCTGTGTAGCCCAAACTGGCCTCAGACTTGGTGTGTAGCTGAAGATGACCTTGGATTCACAATACTCCTGCCTCCACCTCCTTAGGGCTGGGATTACAAGTGTATATCACCATGCCTGGTTTTATTTATATTCTGTTTTTTAATACCTGATTTTAAAAATTGTATTTTTAGCCGGGTGGTGGTGGCACACACCTTTAATCCCAACACTCGGGAGGCAGAGGCAGATGGATCTCTGTGAGTTAGAAGCCAGCCTGGTCTACAAGAGCTAGTTCCAGGACAGCCAGGGCTGTTAAACAGATAAAACTTGCCTAGAAAAACCTAAATAAATAAATAAATAAATAAAATTACGTTTTTAAAAAAAAATTTAATTTTTGTTTTTTATTTGTGTGTGAAACTTGAGGGAGTTGATTTGCTTCTTTCACCACATAGGGTCAAACTCAGATTGTCTTATTTGGCACCTTTATCCTCTGAGCCATCTTGTTGGGCATAGACTATTTAGATTTTTTGGGAATATTAGATGATAGACCATTATTCCCCATACCTGGTTCCCTAATTAGTTAATTTTTTTATTAATATACTTGCTTTAGCTCTGGCTGACCTGGAATTTAATGTATAGACCAGGCTAGCCTTGAACTCACAGAGATCTGCCTGTCTTTGCTTCCCAACTGAGTGGAGAGGAACGGTGAGAGGACACTGAAGAGGCGCCAGCTGCCTGCTTTGAAGGATCACAGGGAAGCTGGAGAAGTTAGCATGATTCTGAAGACTGGGTAAGAGTAAGCTGTACATTCGTTTTTTTAAGATTTTTTTTTTAAAGGTGAGACAGGTGGCAGTGGCACATGCCTTTAATCCCAGCACTCAGAGGCAGAAGCAGGCAGATCTCCCTGAATTCAAGACCAACCTGATCTATGGAGCTAGTCCCAGGACAGCCAGGGCTACACAGAGAAAGCCTGACTTGTAAAACAAAACAGAAACAGACAAAAACTGAGTTTGCATGTGTGAATGTGCATATGTGTGCAGGTGCTGGAGGGCAGCAGAGGGTGTCCACTGGAACTGGGGCTATGAGTGGTTGGAGCCACCTGATGTGGGTGCTGGAAACTGAGCTCTGGGCTTCTGTAGGGGCAGCAAGTCCTCTTAACCACCAAGCCAGCCATCTCTTCAACTCTAGATCCTACAGTTTTCTAAGTCGTGTAGTTGCCCTAGCAACAGAGAATATGTGCCCACAAAGCCTCAAATGTTTGCTGTAAAGCCCTTTCAAGGAAGCTTGTGGATATCTGTTTGTGTTCGTTTTCTGTCACTGACAAATGCCTGAGGTGAATACTATATAGAAGAAAGGCTTATTTTGGCTCTTGGGTTTCAGTGGTTTCAGTCCGTGGTCACTTGGCTCCGTTGCTTGTGGCCGTTGATGGGGCAGAAGGTCATTGTGGAAAGCATAAATTGGTGGAGCACAGCTGCCACCTCATGGCAGCCAGGATGGGGAGAGACTGAGAACAAAGAAACAGGCACAAGATAGCCACTCCTAGTGACCTGCTTCCTCCAACTAGGTCCTACCTCCTAGGACAGCCCCATCTCCTTTTCATGGTTCATTCAGCTGTGAACCTATCAATGAAGTCAGAGCCTCCATGGTCTGTTGTGTTCTGAAGATAGGAACTTTTTTTGGGGGGGGGTGGCATTTATTATCCAAGCCGTAAGAGACCATGGAGATGACTCATTTGGGAAAGTGTTCAGTATGCAAGCATGAGAATTAGATCCCCAGTGTCTATTTAAAAAAAAAAGTCAGGTGCAAGCTGGGCATGCTGGCCTATGCTTATGATCTCAGCATTCAGAAGGTAGAGACATGAGGATTGCTGGCAGTTTGGGCTAGTCTAGGCTACATAAGTTCTAGGCCATCCAGGGGTTCATAGTGAGATTCTGTGGTTAAAGGGTAAGAAAAAAAAGATAACAAACAAAACCAACCAAACAACAACAGCAACAAAAAACCCAGGAGCAGCCGCCAGGTATTGCACACCTGAAGTCAGTATTGGGAAGACAGAAAGGTCCTTGTGGCTTGCTATCCAAGCAGGGTAGCCAGCCAAACAGTGAAAAGCTCTTTCTTTCAAAAAGCAAAACAAAACTAGTGGCTGAGCATGATGATGGCTCATGTTTTTAACACAAACACTTAGGAGGAAGAAGCAAACGGATCTCTTAAGTTCAATGCTATCCTGGTATACATAGGGAGTTCCAGGCCAACTAGGGATACACAGTGAGACTATGTCTCAAAAACCAAAAAGCAAAGTTGAGAGTGATTGGGGAAGATGCCCAATATTGACTTGTGGCCTCCACATACATTTGCACACACACACAGTGCTGGAATGCAGGTGAATAAGACAGTTTGCAGCTGGTACAAGGTAGCCAACCAGAAAGAGGAAGGGAAGCTCTAGTAAAAAGCCAGACTGCGCTGGGCGGTGGTGGCACACGCCTTTAATCCCAGCACTCGGGAGGCAGAGGCAGGAGGATCTCTGAGATTTCGAGGCCAGCCTGGTCTACAAGAGCTAGTGTCAGGACAGGCTCCAAAGCTACAGAGAAACTCTGTCTCCGGAAGAAGAAAAAAAAAAGCCAGACTGCAAATTCCAGCTGGCTCCCATAGAGGTCCCCCCCCACCTCCCCCACAGGAGCACACACAAGGTACCTTTGCTCTTTCTCAGCAGCTGGGAGTACTTACGCCCTCAGCATATTTGTGGATCTAATTGTTACAGTCTGAATTATGGGTATCTACAGCTTCTGAGAAAGCCTCTTCCTGTTCCTGAAAGATATTAGACTGTGCCAGTGGTGGGCCAGGGGAGGAGGGATGCAGGACCCAGACCTGTCTGTCAGATGCTATGTACCTTCTGTTGCTGTTTATTGCCTTGGCCCACCCTCCATTCAGAGATTATTCTGCTTATGCTTTTTAAAAATTTAAATTGAGTTATGTGTATGCTTGCCACAGTGCACATACTGAAGGCAGAGGACAACTCAGGGTACTCAGTTCTCTCCTAATGTGTGTCCTGGGGATCAAACTGGAATCAGCAGATTTGGTGGTAAGTACCTAATCTTACATTGGCTTTTTTATTTTTTTTTATTTTTTTTTTTAAATTTTTTTTATTTATTATGTATACAGTATTCTGTTTGCATGTATGCCTGCAGGCCAGAAGAGGGCACCAGATCTCATTACAGATGGTTGTGAGCCACCATGTGGTTGCTGGGAATTGAACTCAGGACCTCAGGAAGAGCAATCAGTGCTCTTAACCTCTGAGCCATCTCACCAACCCACATTGGCTTTTTTAACCTGAATAATAAACTTTGAAAATTTGACTTGCTCTACCCATTCCTGGCTGAGTACTTCAGGAACACAACTTTGTTGCTACAGTTGGAATCTGAGAGAATGTGGGAGGCACGTCCCCATCTATGACTGTCACCACAGCACCCCCCTAAAAGGGAAGCTAGAGAAGAGGGCCAGAAAGACTGGGAAAAGCTCTGCTGCCAACCCTAAAGATGGCGACTGAGCTTTGGACCAGGGGTGAAGGACCTGTGGAAGCCAGAAAAGGAACACTGTCAAGAGGCTGCAGAAGGATCAGCCCTTCAGCACCTTGATTTAGCCTGTTGTATGACATTATTCCTGGGGTTCAGACATTAACAAATTTCTACTTAGCCCAAGTATGGAACCAACAAGAGACCGGAATAAAGATGCCACCAAAGTCCAACTTAGTAAACCAGTAAGTTTTATGGTGGTTACTTACAGGGGCAGGAATGACTTAGTCAGCTGGATCACCAAAATGTCCCACCTCCACATGGGTGACAATAAAAAAAAAAAAGCTGCAAACCTGGAGCAGACTACCCGACCTGCAGGCAGTTCAATAGACTGGAGACTGCCCCTTTTCTAGGCAGCTAGGTAGGTCTCTGCTCCTTCCAAGCTGCTGTGTTGGTCTGAGAGCGTCTCTTAGTAGTCCTTATAGCATGTGCCTGGTGGGGGAAGGAAGGGCTTAGCAGATCTGGTCAGTCTCAAGGACTTCCCGAAGGCCTTGAGTTATTTACTTCCTGAGTTTAAGGAGCTTACCTGCAGGATGGAATGTTTTCCTCCCCACAGCACGTCTGGTCCAAAGTGGAAAATTAACCTGAGAGGAAACTGCTATAAACAGTCTGATAATACATAATTTGAGATTTATGATGCTTATTTATTATTGTTGTAAGATAATAAAGACCTATTGGAATCCTCCATGATTATAATTTATGATAACACATGTGAAAATTCCATGAAATACAAATTTCAGTGTCCACAAACCAGTCAACAGTGATTATCTTAAAGAAAAATTGTCAAGCCAGGAATGGTGGTGCAGGCCCATAATCCTGGCTCTTAAGAGGTAGAGGTGAGAGACTCTGTAACTTCAGGTCATTCTGGGCTGTGTAGTCAATGTGAAGCCAGCCTGGACTCCATGAAACTCTCTCCAAGAATTAAAAACAACAAAACATTAAAACTTCAAAATTGCCTTTTGGCTGAGAAAAAAAAATTGTAAAACAGGAGGCTTAAACTAGGGAGATGGTCCAGGTGGTAAATAGTTTGTCATAAAACCTTGAGGACCTGAGCTCAGATCCTCCCGCACCTGTGCAAAGAACGGATTCTGTAGTACATGAGGAGGCTGACTCAGGGAGCGACCTGGAACTCAGTAGTCTAGCTTCAGCTTCAGCGAGAGACCCTGCATCAAAAAAGAAGGTGAAGATCAATTAAGGCATCTGACATACACTCCACACAAAAGTAATTGGAGGGGGCAGTTATGGAAAGATGGCTGAGCAGTTAAGAGCAAGTACTCAGAGTTCAGATCCCAGCACCCAGCTTTCTGATGCTCTTTTCTGGCCTCCAAACATGTACATACATGGCCCACATATGTGTACATACATGCATAAAAACATGCACATAAAAAGCGGGATGTTAATTTGTTTGCAGTCAGGGTGTCCTGAATCCCAGGCTGTATCAAAGTCTCTGTAATAAGGAGGACTTTGAACACTGACCCTGCTCACTTCTCAGAGCTGAGATCACAGGCAAGTATTACCACACTCAACATGAAGGACTTTTTTCCCCAGTAAGGAAACCAGAGTTGCAAAGGCTAATTGTGGTTGTCAGCAACACACCTGGGAGATGGAGCCTCAACTGAAGAATTGCTTCTATCAGATTAGCCTGTGGGCACATGTGTGTGTCATTTTCTTGATTCATAATGTGGAAGAGCCCAGCCTGCTGTGGTCAGTACCATCCCTGGGCAGGTGGACTTGTGGTGTAGAAGAGTAGCGAAGTGTGAACCTGAGAATAAGTCTTAAACTGGTGTCTTGAGGGTCTTTCCTGGGATCTATCTAGTGTAGAAAAGATTGCCCAGACCCAGAGACGGGTGAGTTCCTGGGTTGCCAAAAAGGACTAAAATTCTATCCTCCCCTGTTTTTATTGTCAGCTAGAGTCACCTGGGAAGGAAAGAGGGAGCCTCAGCAAAAGAACTGCCTTAAAGGGGCTGGAGAGATGGCTTAGCGGTTAAGAGCAGTGACTCTTCTTCCAGAGGATCTGAGTTCAATTCCCAGCAACCACATGGTGGCTCACAACCATCTGTAATGAGATCTGGCGCCCTCTGGCCTGCAGGTATACATGGAGGGAGACTTTCTATACATAATAAATAAATAAAATCTTTAAAAAAAAAAAAGAACTGCCTTAAAGTGACCTGTGGCCATGGCTGTGAGAGATTTTCTTAACTGATGATTGATGTGGGAAGGCCCTGCTCGCTGTGGGCAGCACCATCCCTAGGCAAGTAGGCAAGGACTGTGTTCAAAACAAAACAAACAAAAAATAGAAAGCAAGCCAGACATCAGTGTTCCTCCATAATTTCTATTTCAGTTTCTGCCTTGGCTTCCATCTAGAAGTGTAAGGGAAATAAATCCTTTCTTCTCCCAATTGTTTTTGGTTGGAGTATTTTATCAAAGCCACCTAGAAAAAGTAAAGTAAAACATGAGTCAAGCGGAGAACTCTGCCTAAAGAGGAGGAAGGTTGGGAGCAGGGACTATGCAAACCAGACGTGGATGTCAAAAACAGGGGAAGTGGTTGTTAAGCAAGATGGCTTATCTGATAAAGGTGCCTGACAGCCCAGGTTCTATCCCTGGAGTCTATGTAAAGTGGGGGTAAGGGAATTTTTCTATGACTTCACCTTATGGCTACAAACACATGTTTTTTTTTTTTTTTTTTTTTTTTTAAATGAGGGGAGGCAGGATCTCCGGACCTAAGTTACCACACGGAAGACTGTGCCAATGCCCTGAGTTTGGGCTGCCACCTGGGGCCATAGTGACATCTGGGCCTAGTCTGCTGCCAAGGGCCGTGTCTGTGCCCTTGGCGCTACAGCAGCCAGGGCCCGTGTTGATGTCTGTGGCTCCTGTTAACCACCAAAGGCCGTGCCAATGTCAGTGTCTGGGGCTTGGGCTGCCGCCTATGGCCACATTACTGTCTGAGAGCCATGCAGATCTGAGTGGCCTGAGCTGCCACCTGGGGTCATGGTGACATCTAGTGGTCCAGGCTGCTGCAGAGAACCATGACTGGGTCTGTGGTCATACCAAAACCAGGGTCTCTGTGGCCTGTTTTGCTGCCAAAGGTCACATGGCTACACAGGGCCTGGGCTGCCACCTGTGGCCACATTGGTGTCTGAGGGTCCATTTTGCTAAGGCTGTACTGATCTGGGTGGCCTGTATTGCCACCTGGGGCCATGGTGACTTCTGGGCCTGAGCTGTTGCCAAGGACTGTGGCTGGGTCCATGACCCTACAGCAGCCAGAGTCTGCGTTGATGCCCATGGCTCCTATTAATATCAATGGTCATATGGATACCTGAGTTGTTGCGGGAGGTCCTCCCACTCCTCCAGCCTATCACCGCTGAGGTACCAGCCCACTGGGGCGTGGTTTCTCTCCCTTTAAAAAAGCGGCCACTTCCCTCTTCTCTCTCTCTTCACTTCCTGCTCCGCCTGCGACTAGACTCCTTTCCTGGTTGCGAAGAGGGCTGTTGCCTGGGACAGTGATCTGTAAGTTTTTTCCCCTTTAAATAAATACCACCCTAATAATCATAACCCCGAATTGGTGTGGCATTGTTTGTGACTTACGCCTTCATTTTGGCGCCCAACGTTTGGTTTTAGAACCTCTCCTTTCCCCACTCGCAGCCGCGAGTTCGGCTTGGCGGCCCCAAGTTTGGCTTGGCGGCCCCAAGTTCGGCTTGGCGGCTGCGGGCTTGGAGGGCGCAAGTTCAGCTTGGCGGCCGCGGGCTTGGCGGGCTCTAGTTCGGCTTGGCGGGAGCCCTCCCCTTCCTCAGCTGCCAGCTGCCTTGGACTCCCCACGTGGATTTAAACTCCACAGGCCCGCGTAGTCTCTGGCCGCGTGGTTTGCTCTTTTCTGAGTCATTTTTAAATCTCCCTTGCAAGTACAGCTCTTAAGTGGCACGAACCAGAGCACGTGGTTGCTGAAAGCTGCAACCCCTCAGGGTGACTTGTTCCGTCTCAGGAATTGATTTAATTAGATTTATTTTGTTGAGAAACTTGAATTTTCCAGTTTTTAACATCTACTAAGGCACTGAAACAGGACCATGTTTTCACCGCGACTCTGCAACAGCGCCACCTGCTGGATAATAGGTAATATTGCAGTTTTTGTTTCTAACGCAAATTTTACTGCTTTGTTTTCACTAATACAATGGATTAGTAAATTTATATTTACTAATACAATGAATTACATCATACAAGGTTTATATGATTATGGGGATACCTTAATTTGCTTGTTACTAGCCTTCAGTTTTCTTTTCCATATTCTATCATTAAGGAAGAATATGGCACTCCTAAGAACGATTGAATCTTTACGTACTAATAATGAACAGAAGAATATGGCACTCCTAAGAATGATAGAATCTTTACGAACTAATAATGAACAACTAATTGACAGGATTAAAATTATTGAAAATCAGAGGTTATCTGAACAAGTGGATACTATGACAGACAAAATTGATTCCATATCCAAGGGTATTAGAAAGTTACCTGAAAGGGTTCAGGCTGTTGAATTTGACGTTCAGACTTTATCACAAAGTTTTGATAAGGTAACAGACAGAATGTACCTCCAAGATGGGAATCTACATGATATACAAGAAAAGTTTAAGGAGGACATGTTATCTTTGAAGGAAAAAATTAAAGCTTTGGAATCACAGGTGCAGAATGGGGACCAAAAAATTGATACCTCAGTGAAATCACTGGAAATATATACAGGTCAGGAGATTCAGGATTTAAGAGAGACAATGATAAAAAGATTTGAAAAGATTGGGGAAATTATTGCAGCTGGTGAACAGAGTAAGGAGGCACAAGGACAGGATACAAGGCCTCCACCAGCTATTAGAACTGGCTTACCCAGGGTTCTAGCGACATACCCTATACTTAATTCTGAAAAAGCATCAACTTCTAAAGGCTCAAAGGGAGTCAGAGAAGCTAGATGGACGCCAATAGCAATGAATGATCTGAAAGAAATTAAGCAAGCTGTTGTTAATTTTGGCTTGCACAATGCATATGTAAAGGAAATGATAAGGACTTGGGCTTCTAATGCTAGAGCTACTCCCCATGATTTCCATCAGTTAGTGTCTGCAGTTTTAGATAATGGACCTTCCTTGATGTTTGGAATTTATTTCAGAGAAGAATCCAAACATATGGAACAGCAAGGAAGAGCAAAAGGTATTGAGGTTTCCCAAGATCAAATTCTTGGTGCAGGAGAATATGCTGATCCACAGGTCCAAGCTCTTTATGACGATGAAGTACTGTGTCTATGTCACCAAGCAGCTTTAAATGCTTGGAATAGGATACAAGATCCAGCAAAAAGGGTTGAATCATATACCAGAATTAGGCAGGGACAGAGAGAACCCTTTATTGACTTTTTGCAAAGATTAATTAAGGCTCTGGACATAGGGGTAACAGACCCAGAAGCTAGACGAATACTTCTTGAATCTCTAGCTTTTGAGAATGCAAACATAGAATGCAAAAAGATAATTGGGCCTTTAAAGTCTAGATCAGCACCTATGGATGAATGGATTCAGCATACGATGAATGTTGAGACGTTTAGCTATAATGATGAATCTTGGGTAGGAGAAGCGATTTCCAAAGCAATGAGGAGACATCAAACTGCCAGGTGTTTTAATTGTGGTAAATTAGGACATTTGCAAAGGAATTGCAGGCAAAGAATTTCTAGGAATAATATCTCTTCTGGGAATGACAAAAATAGGAGACCTCGGCCTTCAGGTATATGTAGGAGATGCGGTAAAGGCAGGCATTGGTCCAACGAATGTAGGTCAACAACAGACAGACGGGGCAATCCGATATCATCGGGAAACTCCTTGGGGGGCCTCTCGCAGGCCCCCAAGCCAACAGTGGCCCAGTCATTCCCAGTCACAGTGGAGAACGTGCCTCACCAAGAAAATTAAAAGCTCCAATTTCTGCTGTAAAAAGTAATACTGGTCTAAATGAAGAATTACGTGTGGAGGATGAGTCAAAAAACCCAATAGGACAGAGTAAACGTATATTTTGGCAGACTTCTATTAATGATCAAAGACCAAAGCTAAGAGTCTGTATAAATGGCACTTTTATTGAAGGCTTATTAGACACAGGTGCGGATGTAAGTATCATTACCCCAGAATCTTGGCATCCGAATTGGCCTCTTCAAGAGGTAGATGTTCAATTCCTGGGAATTGGAACCCTATCTCGTGTAAAACAAAGCACAAGATGGGTTGAATGCATAGGGCCCGAAGGGCAAATAGGAAGACTAAGGCCATATATAGCCAATATTGCCATAAATTTATGGGGCCATGACCTGCTACAGCAATGGAATACCCAGATTAACATTCCTGTATTTCCAGGAACTCATAATTCTGGGAAGGATATGATGAGGTATTATGGAAAAAGGTCACCAGCCATTCAGGCTGTACAAGAACATACAGCAAATACCAAACCTTTAGAGGTACCAACGGCCCTACCTTTAAAATGGCTAACTGAGAAGCCAATATGGACCAAACAATGGCCTCTAGCTGAAGATAAACTACAGGCATTGGAACAGCTGGTGCAAGAGCAACTAGATGCTCACCATATTGAAGAATCAACCAGCCCTTGGAATTCTCCTGTGTTTGTTGTAAAAAAGAAATCTGGTAAATGGAGAATGGTGACAGATCTAAGAGCTGTCAACAAAGTAATTCAACCTATGGGCCCACTACAATCTGGAATTCCTTTGCCTTCTCTGTTACCAAAAGGATGGCCTCTTATAGTTATTGATTTGAAAGATTGTTTTTTCACTATACCGTTACAAGAAAAGGATAGAGAAAAATTTGCCTTCACAGTGCCTACTTATAATAATTCTCAGCCTAATAGGAGATATCAGTGGACTGTCCTCCCACAGGGTATGCTCAATAGTCCTACACTGTGCCAATATTTTGTAAGTAAGCCATTGGAAATAATTCGTAAACAATTCCCCAAGTCCATCATTTATCATTACATGGATGACATTTTATTATCTGATTCAAATAAAGATACTTTAGAAAGGATGTTTGAAGAAGTAAAGAAAGTCTTGCCTAGGTGGGGATTACAAATTGCCCCTGAAAAGATTCAAAGAGGAAATTCTATTAATTACCTAGGTTACAGAATAGGGTTAGAGAAAATTAAAACGCAAAAGGCACAAATTAGGAGAGACCGGTTAAAGACTCTTAATGACTTCCAAAGATTGTTAGGAGACATTTCCAGTCTACGACCAGCTGTTGGGATAACACCTGATCTAATAGTTCATTTAAACAAAACCTTAGATGGTGATAAAGATTTGAATAGTCCAAGAGAACTGACAGCTGAAGCAGAAAAGGAACTGACAATGATTGAGGAAAAATTACAGGAGGCACATGTGGATAGGGTGAACCCAAATCTTAGCTGCATCCTAGTCATATTGCCTTCCAGAATTTCTCCTACAGGGATTCTAATGCAGAGGGAAGATATTATTTTAGAGTGGATATTTATACCTAATAAACCAAGTAAAAAATTAAAAACTTATGTGGAAAAGGTCTCTGAATTAATTATAAAAGGTAAGCTGAGACTTCGTCAACTAGCAGGTATAGACCCAGCAGAAATTATAGTGCCTTTTACTACTGAAGAAATAAAAAAGTTATGGGAAGACAATGAACCGTGGCAAAGAGCTTGTGCTAACTTTTTGGGAGAAATTAATAGCAACTATCCCAAAAGTGATAGACTTAATCTCATAAAAAGAACTTCTTGGATTCTTCCTAGAATTGTACGTGATGCTCCAATAACTGGAGCCCGTACGTTCTATACTGATGCAAATAAATCAGGGAAAGCAGGTTACAAGTCAGATGAATTGAGTAAGGTGGAACAAAGCCCTTATAATTCTGTCCAGAAGGCAGAATTATATGCCATTCTTATGGTGCTAAGGGATTTTAAAGAACCTCTTAATATAGTTACAGATTCACAATATGCAGAAAGAGTTATCTTGCATATTGAAACCGCTGAATTTATACCAGATGACACAGAGTTGACTTCACTGTTTATCCAGGTACAAGACATAATCAGGAACAGGCTTTGTCCAATGTACATAACACACATCCGGTCCCATACAGGTCTGCCTGGTCCTCTAGCCCAAGGCAATGCTGAGATTGATCAATTATTGATTGGAAGTGTGTTGCAGGCCTCGGAATTTCATAAGAAGCATCATGTCAATAGTAAAGGCCTAAAGAAAGAATTTTCCATTACTTGGCAACAAGCTAAGGACATTATAAAGAGATGCCCTACTTGTTCTTTCTATAATCAAACACCGTTGCCTGCAGGGAGTAACCCAAAGGGTACTAAGAGAAATGAAATCTGGCAGATGGATGTGTTCCACTTTATGGAATTTGGTAAATTAAAATATGTACACCACACCATAGACACGTATTCAGGTTTTCAATGGGCTACTGCCCTGAGCTCAGAAAAGGCTGATTCAGTAATCACACATTTATTGGAAGTTATGGCCATCATGGGTATACCTGCGCAAATAAAGACAGATAATGGTCCAGCATATGTATCTAAGAAAATGAAACGCTTTTTTGATTATTATAATATAAAACACATTACAGGTATACCAAATAATCCTACAGGTCAGGCAGTTATAGAAAGATCAAATCGTACTATAAAGGATATGCTGAACAAACAGAAAGGGACTGAAAATACCCCCAGAAATAGATTACATAATGCTTTATTAACCTTGAATTTTCTTAACGCTAATGAGAAAGGAACGACAGCAGCAGAAAGACATTGGATAATGGAAAAGTCTGCTGAACTAAATCAACCGATTTATTTCAAAGATGTGCTGACCTCTCAGTGGAAGCCAGGAGATGTGCTACGTTGGGGAAGGGGTTTTGCTCTTGTTTCCACAGGAGAAGAAAAATTGTGGATACCATCAAAATTAATAAAGTTTCGATTTGAAGAGGAGAAACCTCTTGGAAAGGAGAAATGACAACTCATCCACAACGATGATATTCATACAGGTGGTAAGAAAAACATATAGAATGGGGGCAGGGTTCTGTTCTTATCTCCACAGGAAAACACTCATCTTTGAGAAATTCAAGGGACCCTGGATGTTTGGATACTGACAAATGGAAAAATACCTGCCCAATAGGAAATATGAAGACAACTGAATGGATTGTGTAAGTAATATTAAACCATATTTCTAAATTTTTATAAAGCTGGTTTTGAAGTTGGACTTTGGCTCAGTCCCTCTCCAATTCCAAGCCTGTTAGTAAGAAAAAAACCCAGAGTTTCTGGAGTTTCTGTCTCATGTCAAGAGCCATGATATGGGACAGAAAGAAATATGAGTTTAGAAAACATCTTTGCTTTTCTTCATATCTATCATACTTTTCATTGAATATATCTATCATGTCTTTCATTGAATATATATATATGTTTATATATGTCTATATGATTAATGTTTAAGTTTTTCATAATGAACAATGAGTTTTTCCTGAAGTGACATTTGAAGTTTCCAGGAAGAAGATGGGGCCCCATAACAACAACTCCACCTGGTTGATATGACGTCATGATGCTGATAGCGCTACTACAAGACCTGCTTTTGGTACCAGCTGCACAAGACAGTTCCAACTTGGTTTGCTGAAATGGTGCACATCTTATACAACATTTTGGCCAGACCTGCACAAAATACTCAGAGACTATTGGCAATTTTAAAAGACATTGATCTTGAAATTTAACCATCATTTCACTTTCACAGGATCCCCCAGAAAGAACGTCGCCCCCATGACAGCTGGAAGTAATTCTAGAGGACGACGTCCCCTTTCCCAGTAAAACTTGCCCTTGGGTTTAGGGACATCATTTAGGGGTTGATTATAATTAGTACACGATTGAGGGTTGGGGGAGGAATTTTATACGCTCAGGGATCATTTTAAAAAAAAAAAAAAAAAAAAAAAAAGAGGGATGATGGGATAATAGATTTGTAATTGTGAGTTACTGTTTTTAGACAAATACATTGGTATAGATTCTTGTATATTGATACAAAGTTAAATTATATTGACTATTGTACGCATGCATGTTTCTACCTCTGTTTAAAACATTTTTTATGTATTGACATATATTGTATTGATATATATATATATTGTATATATTTACCATATTGCAGTGTACATTTCTACCTCTGATTAAGATACTTATATAATGATTGTGTATTGATATATATTTGCCTACTGCAATGTATATTTGTACATTGTTTATATTTGGAGGTCATTGTCCTCATTTGTTTCACAGTCGTTTATTGTCTTAGTCTTTAAGTTAGATAGATATTGAGAATTATATAGACTAATAGTCATCTAAGTTTGTCATTTATAATAGACTAATCAGGTTCTTTAGATATATAGAGATTATACTCAGTATAGATAGATAATCTTCAACTTCTTCAAAGAGCTGTAGAAAATGGCCTTTAATCTAACTCAGAGTTTTGTGGTAGTGAGACACAATTGCTCCTGGCAACACCACTCTATTCCCGAGAGAATGTTGAGCACCAAAGACACTCCACCTGGAGCCTTTCTTTTTGGCAGAACTGGCGTTTGGGCAAAGAAATGCCCATACCTCAACAACTGACAAAGATACAGAGCATGCATCAATGGATAAAACAGGACTGTCATATCCTGCCAAGACAGGGTAAGATAGTTTTAAAAAGTTGCTTGCCTTAGAAAATGGTATGTCAGTTATGTTAGGCCTTAGCCAAAGTTGGTTGCTTCAACGCTGCTAATGTGACTTTGGGTGATTGCCCAGGTAGCTAGTTGTCTCTGTAATTTGTTGCATGTTTTGGAAGTTGTTCTACTGAACTTCCTAATTACCCAGGTAACATTATTTCCCTTCTCAGATCTTCGATGGGGTTGAAGACTATATAAATGTAGTTACTTTCTCTCATGACTTGGCCAAGTTATTTATTATACAAGACCTAAGCTAGTTAGAATAGGATATTTGTACTTATTGTATATAATTTCATAGTAGGTTTAGAACTCTCTTATTTAAACAAAAGGGGGAGGTGTTGCGGGAGGTCCTCCCACTCCTCCAGCCTATCACCGCTGAGGTACCAGCCCACTGGGGCGTGGTTTCTCTCCCTTTAAAAAAGCGGCCACTTCCCTCTTCTCTCTCTCTTCACTTCCTGCTCCGCCTGCGACTAGACTCCTTTCCTGGTTGCGAAGAGGGCTGTTGCCTGGGACAGTGATCTGTAAGTTTTTTCCCCTTTAAATAAATACCACCCTAATAATCATAACCCCGAATTGGTGTGGCATTGTTTGTGACTTACGCCTTCACTGAGTTCTGGTCAACCTGAGAGCATGTTGGTGTCCTAGGCCATGCTGTCACATGGCCATACTGATCAAGATGGCCTGTGCTGCCACTGGGGCCATGGTGATGTCCAGGTCTGTGGTCCTGCTGCAGCTAGAGTCTGTGTTGATCTCCATGACCCCTCTTACCACAGGGGCCATAGGGACCATGCACATTGAAATCTAAGGGCTATGCTGAGCCAGCATCGTCCTTCAATGGCCTGAGAGAGTTGGTCCTGCCCCTTGCTGGCCACTACAGCAGAAGAACTGGGCCCACCTCTCATGGGAGAGCTGGCTCCACACTTAGAAGAGATGGCCCCAGCCCTCACCACAAGCATGGGAGAGTGCCTGATGGCATGGGTGTGGAAGAGCTGACTCTGCCCTTTTAAGGTGCCGGGGAAGGGTGGGAGGCCCAGGGGCCTGGACTGACCAAATCAGCTACCTCCCTGGCACTCATTCAGGGCTTTGAGTTGGTCCTTCTTTCCCACATCTACCCCATCTATGACCTGCTGAAGCATGTGAAGGGACTGGTCCTGCAGAACCGTAGCTGCAGAATCTTCATGACTCAGGGCAACAGCAGAATATCTAAGAAGAGTTTCCATGATAGTGTACCAGGGGCCAGAGGCACCCCCACAGCCTGCTTGGTCCTGGCAGACTAGAGTCGGCCAATCAGAAAAGGGCAGATCCTGCAAGTCGTGCCCCCTTTTCTGATACAGGGCTAGGCTTATCCTGATTTAGCCAAAGGTGCCACAGCCAATCAAATTTAAACTAATGTAACCATTGCTTGCTTAACCAATTGTGTTTGCTGGAGATGACCTAACTCCGCGCTTCTCTCCGGACCACTACCATTTTATGTGGCTGATCCTTGCGTGCTGGAATTTGCTCTCAAGAAATAAATGCTCTTGTAGATTGTATGTGTGAGTGGTAGACTTTTGCAGTGATCTGTGGACCCTAACAATGGGAAAGACAGAGGACTGAAGGGTTTTTTGTTTTGTTTTTAATTATTATTTGAAAAGTTTTCTTTTGTGGGGAACATTACTGGGGTGAATGAGGGACTGAGAAATGAGCAGGATTTGGGTGCAACATGTGAAATTCCAAAAATAAAAAAATCAATAAAAAATTATATTAAAAAAACAAAAACAAGGGCCTGGAGAGATGGTTCAGTGGTGAAGAGCAACTCCAGAGGACCCAGGTTCCATTCCCAGCAATCACATGGCAGCTCACCACTGTCTGTAAAAAAAAAAAGCCAAAAAATTAAAATACAGCCATAATATGTGTTCATCAGGTAGGATACATGGGACTTGGTGACTGACCAGTCTATAGGGAGAAGGCAGCAACCAGGTATGGAGATGTCATTCCATCTGAACTGTTTGTGGAACTCCATATGTGAGCAGGCTAATGTGAATCTTCAAGAAGGCTGGGGGATGGCTCATTTAGTAAAGTGGGAGAGTGAGGACCTGAATTTAGAGCCCATACAAAATTGGTTGCAATCATGCCTATGTGTAATATCAGGACTTCCACACAGATATGGCAGGTAGACCGAGCAAACGCCCAAAGCTCTTGGGCCAGCCAGCCTAATGTAGGGTTTTGTATGACAATGTCCCTCCAATGGGCTCCTGTATTTGAACACTGGGTCCCCAGTTGGTGGTGATATATGGGGAGGCTTTGGAACTTTTGGGAAGTAGAGTCATGAACTCCAAGCTTCCTGCTCTTCTGCTTATGCCTTCCCCATCTTTATGGACACCTAGCCCTCTCATTATAAGCCAGAGCATTTTATTATAGCAGCAGAAAAGTAATTGTTATACTTGCTATATGCAGCAATGAACAAGGGACCCTGTCTCAAACAAGGTGGGAAGAGAGAACCAACATCCAAGGTTGCCATTTGACTTCTGCACTTAAACATATACACACACACATAATTTTTAAAAGTGTGTGTGAAGAGCTGCTGAGACGGCTCATCAGGTAAGATGGCTTGCTGCCAAGCCTGGTCACCTGAGTTTTATCCCCTGAACCCACATGTTAGAAGGAAAGAATTGGCTTGGGCGAGTTGTCCTCTGACCTCCTTATGTGGATATGTGGACACACAATAAATAAATGTAATAGGAAAATATTATTTCAGCTAGAAGGTAAACCTAGGTCACTGAACTGAGCCACCTTGGAGAGCCTAAGTCTACAGACTGCCCTCTGGACCCATCCCCTAATACCCATTCCAGTATTTCTCCACCAAGCACAATCATGGACATTTTATCTCTTTGGGGTCAAGACTGGCAAAGTCCCACAAATTTTGTTTCCTGGGTCACAGAGTGACCCATGTTGTCCTGGACCTTAAGGACAGTGACCCCATTCATTCTTGGCCACTCCAGAGTAGACCATAAATCAATAAATCACACTTTCATCCTCCCCACATCTGTGCAGACTCACTCTGTAGAAGGGGCCGCCACCACTTTCTCAGAGTCCAGCCAACTAACTATTAAATGACAGGATCTTACTATCACTTTCTCTTTCAGATTTCTGGGTTTTTTGTACCCAACTCTTCTTTTTGTGTTCTTGTGTATATGAAGGTGCCCATGTATATGTGTACATGTGGAGACCAGAGATCAAAAATTGCTGCACACCTTATTTACTGAGACATGTCTCTTATTGGGCCCTGGGGGTTATGGGATAGATTAGGGTGGCTTGCAACCAAGCCCAAAGGATCTTCCTGTCACTGTCTCTCTGGTACCCACCTCCATGCCTGGCTTTTTATATGGGTTCTAGAGAAAGAGCACAGGCCCTCATGCTTGTATAGCAAGCATTTTGCCAACGAGTTATTTTTTCTCTTCTAAAATTTTATTGTTATTATTTATAATTATGTGTATGTATGGGGATAGGATATGTACATGGGACTGCAGGTGCCTACAAAGGCAAAAGTGTTGGGTCGCCCTGAAGCTGGAGTTATAGGTGGTTATGAGCTTCCTGATTTGAAAGCTGCGAATCAAATTTGGGTCCTCTGTAAGAGCAGTATGAGCTCTTAACTACCAAGTCATCTTCCAGTCCCACCCCATCATTTTAAAAAATTGCCTTGTGATATTTGGAGGTATCTCACTATGTAGCCTAGGTTGGCCTGGAACTTGTCAGATAGGTCAGGCTAGCCTCTATTTAGCCATGTTCCCTCTTCTGCTTCCCAAGACCTGGAATTACACACACACACACACACACACACACACACACACACACACTCATAGTCAATTCGTCCATCTTGTTCTCATTTAGTATTCAAGTAAAACGGCCACCATAGTCATTAGATTAACTATGCTGGTTTACAAAAGAGTCCAGCTGCTCCTTCCAGCCATCTCTATGCAGTTCTGCCCAAATAGCATCGTGTCTCAGGAGGTGCTAACGAACATAGGATGGGGTAGATTCATTGAGGATGGCATGATCCATGTAGCTTAGCTATGGGGAAGCCATCATCCATGTTAGGTGAAGGTCTTTTCTGTGTCGGCTTCAGAGTCACCCATGCTCTGACTACAACCCCTCACTCATGCTTTGTAAATAAGCCCAGTAAACGTGCTGTGTAGCTGAGGCTGTGCTGTTGCTCTTGACCTGATATTTCTGCTTTCATTTCCTAAGTACTGGGATTATAGGCATCACGTGCTACTACTCCTGGCTTTTTGGGACTGTACCTTATGCTCAGGCTCTTTTTATAATTTCTCCCTCCTTCTCTCCTCCCTGATGACCCTGAACTGAGCAGCTTTGCCCCTCACCGTGCTCTTCTGACTCACAATAGCCTTAAGCAACAAAACAAAGGATGAAACCTCTGAAAGGGAATCAAAATGCCTCTTTACTCCTTTCAGTTCATTTCTCAAGTATTTTGTCACAGCAACATGAAGATGACTAATGCAGTGTTTGGAAGGGGCAGAGGCAGAGACTGGGGTCAGTACATCACAGAAACTGAGCAGGGTCTCTTGAGACTTCATTACACAGGGTGGTGGAGAGGAGAACAGATTCTCGAGCCGATAGAGTCCTTTCAAGCATGCATGTAGTCCTGGGTTCCAACTGCAGCACTGTAATCAACCAAGCATGGCAGAGAATGTGTGCAATTCCTAGCACTCGTGAGGCAAGAGGATCAAAGTTCAAGGCTATTTTTGGGTACACAGTGAGTTCAAAGCTCAAAGCCATCTTTGTCTGTGTAGAGAGTTTGAGACCAGCTTGAGGTGTGTGGTAACTAATCTTGGCTGTGAACTACATCTGGAACCAACAAGAACCCAAGCTGACCACGCTGGTGAAGGAGGTTTTTTTTTTTTTTTTTTTTTTTTTTTACTGGAAAGACGCTAAACCATGTTCTGGTGGCAGCCCATATAAAAGGACATGGAAGAATGTCAGAGGCCTGGGAAGTATACAGCATATGGCAATTGATAATTTGGGTATCGACCCACCAGACCCTGATGGAGATTCAGGACCACTGACTCTGAAAACTGGTTGCCTGTATCTGTAATTCTCTCCTATGCCGTTTCATTTCTTCCTTAAGTTTTGGGTGTATTCTCACTGCTAGCGTGTTTATCTCATGAAAATAGTATTGGGCACATATATCTGTGGGTAGTCAGAAAGATGACTTTTCATTTATCGTATAATTTTGACATATAGAAAATATACTAGGACATGCTTCATAACTAGATCTATTGTCCCAAAGGACTGTAGACACTTAAAAGCCTACTTTGTTTCTTTTACTCAGACTAATGTCAGAAAACAACAATTTCTCATCAGTCTAACATAAACTGCACACAATTATCTTACTTTTTACCTCCAAGCAAGTTCAAGCTAGACTAAAGGCTTTTTGTAAATAGATCATAAGTTTGAAACTTTACAGCTATGCACAAGGTCAGAGTCACAGATGTCCCACCAAGGTTGCTACACAAAGCATCCTAAGGAAGGCATGCCAATTCTTTGTTTGCCAAGAGTAGCTGGCAACAGACCTATGTCGCAAAGTTTGTCACTGGACTCTGTGCACCCCAAACTGGTCACAGTCTTAATCCTGTAACTTTGGAACCTTGTGTTGCCATAGCAATGGCTCAGCTACGTGTCGCTGACCCTAGGAACGTGCTTTTGACCAAAGAGAAGCAACTCTTGCAATTTTTTTCAATCACTTCAAGGCTTCTGTGAGAAGGGGAGTTTTGAGGGTAGAGGAGAAGAATCCAGAAGGAATTAGAATCAGGACAAGAGAATTAGAATGGAAGCAGAAGGATAAAGAGATTTGTTTAGAACAGCAAGTGTGAGAGAGTTCATTTGCCCTCAGCTATTCTAAGAAAAAAGTGCCTTTCACTTGCTGTACCATCTGATCTGAACCCTGAAGAGGATCTTGGGGCTGGACCTCAAAGGCCCCATTAGAAGAAGGAAGCTTTTGCTTTTTGCCTGAGTGTTCTCACTCTTGTAAGTTTATCTGTCCTGTTGCTGAGGCATTACTTCCATGGTGTTAGACTAAAGATCCTCTGCTCTCTAGGAATCCTCCAAGACTCCAGCACCAGACTGGGACTGCTGAGTCTTGTGAACTGAACAACTACCAGACTCTTGGCCTTTCTGCCAAGAGACAGTTGTTGTGGGACTACCCAGACTACCTCCTGGAAACTGTTCTAATAATTCCCATACATATATTTCATATAAGCAGTTAGGTACACCTTATCCATATCCTCAGAATCTGATAAAATGAATTTATATGTGTATAATATATATGTTCATATACTATACATATATATATATATATATTCATTTCTTTAGAGAACCTTATAGCAGGAGGCCACTTATTTTCATCTTGGCCACCCAGAACTGAAATAATCACACAGAAACTGTATTAATTAAATCACTGCTTGGCCCATTAGCTCTAACTTTTTATTGGCTAACTCTTACATCTTAATTTAACCCATTTCTATTAATCTGTGTATCACCATGAGGTTGTGGCCTACCAGCAAAGTTTCAGCAAGTCTATCGTCATGGAACCGCCAGAATCAGACATGCTGAATCTTTGCCAGTAAGCCACTGCCATGTGGCGATATACAGATGGCAGGGAAGAACAGAACTAGGTGGGGAAAACTAGGCTATATGCTGGGAGAAAGAAGAGCGAAGTCAGGAAGATACCATGGAGCCTCCCGAGACAGATGGTGGGAATTTTACCCAGTAAGCCACTGCCACGTGGCAATACACAGATTAATAGAAATGGGTTAAACTAAGATGTATGAGTTAGTCAATAAGAAGTTAGAGCTAATGGGCCAAGCTGTGATTTAATTAATATGGTTTCTGTGTGATTATTTCAGGTGTAAGCTAGCTGGGTGGCTGGGAAGTACAAGTGGGCCCTCCTCCTACAAAACCCTGATTAATGGAGGGTGCATGAAACCAACCCCCCCCCAAAAAAAAAGAAAGAAAGAAAGGGAGGGAGAAATTAGCATGTTTGAAGGCCACTAAGGGTGGATCTTTCCCTCATAATCCACGGTTCATAAAACCAGAAAGTAAAGCTCCAGGCCTTTGACTGGCACCTAATGGAAGGCCTGACTCTCTTTGTCATCCTAGACTCTTTTCTTCTTGAAGAAAAGCACTTATCCATGTTGGCCTTCAGGACTTTGGACCTGGATTCAGTAGGTGACAAAGGCTTGCTGTGTAGATGCACATGCAACCACTCTTTTCTCCTGTGGATCAACAGTGTCATGTGAATTTATTATATCCTAGGGGACATGAGGGCACTATATTGTACATGAGCATTTGTTCCAATGGATGAGCCCTCCCACGCTGCCAGAGTGGATGAGATGGAGACCCCAGTTCCTACCAAGGCCAAAGAAGACTTACCCAACTCCAGATTGCTGAGAAAGGGATCCTACAGGGGAGACAAGGACAGGTTCAGGACTCCAGCCATGGGATTGTGCTGCCCACACTCACAGTGGGCCTTCCCACCTCAGTTAACCTAAGTTTAGAAACTCCCTCACAGACAAATACAGGGGTTTGTTTTGACATGATTCTAGAACTCAAGTTGTCAAATGAAACATCTCAGGTTTGGCAGGACACAAGTAGAAGCGGAAGTCCTAAGGAACCCCAGAGTCACAGTGGGGATAAGCTAACCACTCTCTCCAACCGCAATCCCAGGGCTGAGTGGACTACTGGGAGGTTTGGAATGACTCCTGCCCTGGTTTTCTTTCTGTGATAAAACACCAACAAAACAGTTTAGGGAGAAAGGTGTTTCAATTGCTGTGACAAAACAGCAGAAGGAGGTAACTTAGAAAAGAAAGCATCTCTTTAGGGTTCACAGCTCCAGAGAGCCAGAGTTATGATCATCATGGTGGGGAGCGTGACAGCAGACAGGCTGGCATGGTGCTGGAGAGTAGCTAAGAGCTTGTATATCCACCCACAAGCATGAGGCAGAGAGGGCTAACTGGGAATGGCATGACTTTTTGAAACCTTAAAGTCCACCCCCCAGTGACATCTCCTCCAACAAGGCCATACCTCCTAATTGTAGTAATTTGAGCAGCGGGGCTGCATCCCCAGCACCCCGGCCGCCTCGCTAGCTTATGCCCCGAAATAATTACACACAAACTGTATTCTTTTAAACACTGCCTGGCCCATTAGTTTCAGCCTCTTAACCCATTTCTAATAATCTATGTAGCACCACGAGGTGCGCTTACCAGGAAAGATTCAGCATGTCTGACCTGGTGGCTGGCTGCATCCCTGTCTGCCTCAGAGAGCAGAGCTATCGCGTCTGCCCGGGAGAGGGGAGCATGGCGTCTCTCTGAGCTCACTTCCTCTTCCTCCCAGCATTCTGTTCTGTTTACTCACCCACCTATGTTCTAACCTATCAGGGCAAGCAGTTTCTTTATTTAATTAACCAATGACCTTCCTCCATCACCTAATCCTTCCTGAAAAGTCCCACCAATTGGGGACCAAGTATTCAAACATATGATCCCAGGGTGCATTCTGATGCAAACTCCTACAAAGGAGATTGTTTATTTTAGCTCACAATTGCAAGCTACACTTCATTCCTGCAGAGAGTGAAGGGACCAGCTGAGGCACCCCAGGACTAAGTTTTTTTTTTTTAAAATAAGCCTGCACTTATTTATTTATTTATTTATTTATTTATTTATTTATTATGTACAGTGTTCTGCCTGCATGCGTACCTACACCCCAGAAGAGAGCACCAGATCTCATCATAGATGGTAGTGAGACACCATGTGGTTGCTGGGAATTGAACTTAGGACCTCTGGAAGAGCAGCCAGTGCTCTTAACCACTGAGACATCTCTCCAGCCCTCCAGAACCAAGTTCTTAACACAAAGGAGATTTATTTGCCCCACAGGGACAAAGAGTAGGGAATAAGAGATAAAGGCAGGAGACAGAGGATGAGGGAGAAGGGAAAAAGAACAAGGGAGAGGGGAAAGGGATTCCCTGGACGGACAAAGGACTGCCTCTGGATAGAGAGGAGACAGGCATGGCACACAGGGAAAAAGGGAAACCCCATGTTAGGATGAGGCATTTAATTTTGATTGGATATGTTAATTAAGTTAGCAGGGGGGGCTTTTGATTGCTGAGCTTCAGTACTTTATAGCTAGACCTTGGTATTCAGTCTGAGGAAGGGGAGGAAGTGGCCAAATAAGGGAATATGGGTACTCACTTTCAGAATGTAATCTAGTGGTTTTTAGTAAGACAGAGGGGATGGGGGAAAGACAAGACCTGCCAAAGTCATGTTTGCCTGGTAGATCCATCCCTTCAGAAAGGTCAAGGCAGCAGGAAATTGAGGTGTTCAGTCATATCCACGGTCAAGAGTAGTGCCCAGATCACTCTCTCCATTCTTATCCAGTCCAGGACCCCAAAGCATGGAGTGTTGATGACCACTTCCAGGCTAGACCTTCCCACACCAGTGAAGTCAATGAAGATGATCCCAGACAGACCTTCCCACAGGCCAACCTGATCCATCAACCCCTCACCAAGTCTCTTCCCGGGGGATTATTGTTTGTGCCAAGTTGACAAAACTAATGAGCACAAGTGGGACAGCAGGGTATAGGCAAGTCAACTTCTGCTCTCCCTAAACTTGTGAGCACCCATGGCCTTGAGAGGTCCCTTCCTCTGAGTGTCTGGCATGCACTATATGGCTTGCATTCCCACTTTTGAAAAGTAGGTGGCAGTGGGAGTCACGCTGGGCTATCCCCATTTCCACACCACCCCTTTCACCAGAGCATTGAGTTTCTTCATTGAGTCTTACCCCCAGTGCACAGGGGTGGGAGGTGAGTCTTGGATAAACCAGGCTGGCCTCAAATATACTAAGTAGTAGGAGATGACCTTGAACTTCTGGTCCTCCGGCCTCTTCCTCCTGAGGGCTGGATGAAAGGTGTGTGTGACCACACCTAGATTTATGGAGTGCAGGGGTCAGACCCAGGACTTCATACACGCTAGGCAAGCCTCACTAGAGAATGGTGAAGTGGCAAACCAGAAGCAGAGTTGGGGGCTGTACAAAAGGCTGGGCCCAAGGCAAGCGGGGGCAGCCAGCCAGGGTTGGGCTCCTAGTTCCATGCCCACACTGGCCTAGGGTATCTAGCTTTACTCCAGCTTGGTACCTGCTCCTCCATGCAACCCATGCTCTGTCACTGAGGCCACTGGCCATCTCACCCACCTCTCCAACACCTTTCCATTCATCTTAGTGGCATTGGGAGTTGCAACGTGTCATGCAGTAGACCCCATTGTCCTCTCCAGTTTACTTGCAAATATTCACTGCAATGAGTTGTTGTGGTTCACGGCCTCTTGAACCACATACACCATCATCGAAACTCCTCTTAGATATTCTGCTGTTGCCCTGAGTCATGGAGGTCCTGCAGCTATGGTTCTGCAGGACCAGTCCCTTCACATGCTTCAGCAGGTCATAGATGGGGTAGATGTGGGAAAGAAGGACCAACTCAAAGCCCTGAATGAGTGCCAGGGAGGTAGCTGATTTGGTCAGTCCAGGCCCCTGGGCCTCCCACCCTTCCCCGGCACCTTAAAGGGGCAGAGTCAGCTCTTCCACACCCATGCCATCAGGCACTCTCCCATGCTTGTGGTGAGGGCTGGGGCCATCTCTTCTAAGTGTGGAGCCAGCTCTCCCATGAGAGGTGGGCCCAGTTCTTCTGCTGTAGTGGCCAGCAAGGGGCAGGACCAACTCTCTCAGGCCATTGAAGGACGATGCTGGCTCAGCATAGCCCTTAGATTTCAATGTGCATGGTCCCTATGGCCCCTGTGGTAAGAGGGGCCATGGAGATGAACACAGACTCTAGCTGCAGCAGGACCACAGACCTGGACATCACCATGGCCCCAGTGGCAGCACAGGCCATCTTGATCAGTATGGCCATGTGACAGCATGGCCTAGGACACCAACATGCTCTCTGTTTTTCTTAATTTTGCTTTTAATTATACGTTGGTCTATGTGAGTTTGTGTGCCTGCAAGGTGCTCTTGGAGGCCAGAGGCATTAGATCCCCTGGAGCTGGAGTTACACGTGTTTGTGAGATGCCCAGCTTGGGTGCTTGGAACTGAACTCGGATCTTCTATAAAAGCAGTGTGCAACTGCTGAGCCTTCTCTCCACTCCCATTTTGTGTGTGTGTGTGTGTGTGTGTGTGTGTGTGTGTGTGTGCAGGTGAGTTCAAGTGATCATAAAGGCCAAAAGAGGAACTCAAATTCCCTGGAGCTAGTGTTACAGGCAGCTGTGAGCTTTTTGCCACCACAGGTGCAGGAAACTTCTGGGTCTCTGGAAGAGCAGTACATGTTCCTAACCACTTTTACCCCACCCTCCTTTTTGTTCTTCTTTTGTAGTTTTTCTCAGACTACAACCGCCCAGCTAATCTTCTTTTATTTTTGTTGATTTATTTTATTTTATTTAAAAGAGTGTTTTGTATATATATATATGTATATGCATATACATATATATATATATATATATATATATATATATATATATATGTAACTAATGTGTGCCTGTGTGCCTGATGCCAAAAAGAGGGTGCTGGATCCCTAAACCTGGAGTTGTGAATGATTGTGGGTTGCCATATTGGTGCCGGGAACTGAGCCTGGGTACTCTGCAATAGCAATAAAAGCTTTTAACTGCCGAGTCCTCTCCAGCTCTCTTCCCCTTAAAAAACTATACTTGTTTATTTAAAAGTGTATGCTTGTTTTTTTCTGTTTATTTCTGGTGTGTGTGTGTCTGTGTGTGTGTGTGAGGGAGAGAGAGAGAGAGAGAGAGAGAGAGAGAGAGAGAGAAAGAGAGAGAGAGAGAGAGACATATGCATGCACAACACACCTGTGGAAATCAGTCCTTCCTTCTGCTGTGTGGGTTCTGGGGATTAAAGTCAGGTTGTTGGACTTGTTGGTTAATTCCTTTATCCACAGAACCATCTCCCAGCCCCCGTCCTTTTTTTCCCCCTTAGGACAGGGTCTCAAGTAGCCTAGACTGGCTTTAAACACAAGTTGAGGCTGATTTTGAATTTCTGAGCCTCCTGTTTCTACTCCCTAAGTGCTAGGAATGAGATACCTCTAGCCTCTGTGAGTACCTGCACTGGTGTGCACTTATCTTGAAAGATACACACACCTCCATATAATTTAAAATAATAAAAGTAATCTTTAAGAAACCCCAAGAGGGTGGAGGGCCAGCTCGGTGTTTAAGAGCACTTACTGCTCTTTTAGAGAAGTTAGACATGATTTCCAGTTCTCACATGCGGTCTGGAACTCCTGTCCCAGCTGACTCAACACCTCTTCTGGCCTTCTTGGGCACCAGGCACACACATGGTGCACAGATATTTGCAGACAAAACACTCACACATAAAGTAAGATTAAAGATATGATGGGTACATGTGAAAATAAGTGAAAAGATGTGATGAGGGGGTACAATGCTTGCTGCCAAGACTGATGACGACCTGAGTTCAATCCTTTAGACTCACATGATGGTACGAGAGAACCAGCTCGCATGGGTTGTCCTCTATCTTGCATACACTCACACGTATACACAATAAAATAATGTCATAAAACATTCTAAAGTTTGAAACACCATAACAATGCCTAATACTCTGCATGCTAATTTAGAAATAAATAAAAACCTCAAGCATACAAAAAAACGAGGCTTGCTATGCACAAAATCCTGGGTTCTAGCTCCAGCACCTTATAAACTGAGCATGGTGGCGTGTGCCTGAAACCCAGCACTTTGCATGCAGAGGCGGAAGGATCAGGTCTTCAGGGCCATCCTGGACTGAAGAGACTCCGTCTCAAAAAGTAAAATGGAATGGCTAGGGAGCGACTTCTAGGGAGAGCAGTCCTTTCAGCGCGCTGTGGACTTGATGGCCCGTCCTGCCTCAATGAACAGAACGGTGGAAGATGTTTCCTGATAGCAACTTCAGACTTCCACATGCACACACACACAAGCGCGTTCATACCTACACACATGCAAAAACTTGCACACACACACACACTCACATGAAAAATGGAAAAGAAAATAAACTGAAAGGGTTCACTTGGCACAAGGTGAGTCAGGACTGGCTGACAGCTACCTGGAGTACCGAGTATCCCCGTGAAATGAACGGGTGTGAAGGAGGGTACCCAGCTGCTTCTCTCAGACAGTCAGGCTTGCAAGCCTCTTGTTACTAGAGCTTCAGGAGAGCTGTGGGTCCGACGTGCAAAAATGACTTCAGGAGAACCCTCACTTCAGCCTGGGATGCTCAAATAGTACCCATACCTGCACCATTGCTGATGACCTCCAAGTCTCTGCTCTACATCCCTCCACCATGGGAGGACTACACATTTCAAGAACAATGTTTGTTGCTCTTGCTGTTGAGAGGGGAATCTCACTATGCAGCTAAGGTTGGTCTCAAACTTATCATCTTTCTCCCTTGGATTCTCTAGTACTGGGATTTGTAGCATTTCTGACTCTTCCCTGATTGGTACAAGGTTATATATTAGGTAAACACTCTACCGCAGCCCTCTTTTTACTAAAGCAGATCCTCACGAAGTTGCTTTTAAACTCTCTGAACTCTGCAGTCCAGGTAGACCTTGAATTTGGATGTCTCAGCCACCTAGGTACCAAACTCATGCAGTGCGTGTGTGTGGTGGGGAGAGACTCATAAATCCCAGGCTGGCCTTGAACTTCTGATTTTCTGCACCTGTCTTTGCAAATGCTGGGATTAGAGATGTGCGCCTCCAGTTTTATGTGGTGGTAACATTAGAACCTCAGTTTTCATGCATCCTAGGCCAGCACTCTATTAACTCTACGCCCCCAGTCTAGAACTTTGTCTTTAATTCATGGCCTTGTGACCGTTGACCGTCTGTCTCCTGCCCACACGCCTGCACCTGAAGGCATATGAACCTGTATCAAGTTACTCTCTTAGATTCACTCTCCTTTTCCCCATGAAGGCAGCCGGCGGGACAAGGCCTGATCCTCATGTTGGGAAAGTGGGTACACATTCCAAGGAACTCCCCCTGAAACTTGGTCTCAGCAGGTATTGGGAAGCAATGGGCCATAGCCAGCCGGCTAGTTTACCACGCTGCAACTAGCCACGCTGCGTCTCCAAGCCTGCAGCCACGCGGAGCTGCGGCGTCCCAATCCAGCCTCCCCTACCCGGATCCACAGGCTGAGGGACCTGAGAAGTTCACTGGTCTGGGGGATAAGGGTGGGACTTGTAGCCCCTCTACAAAAAGACTGCTGCGTTCCTCCCCAGCTGGTGCTGTAGCTGAATTTGCACGCCTCAACCCCATGTAAACCTCACCCAGCAAGCCCCACCTTATGCCGCAAACTCTTCTATTCAGTTTTTGCTCTGTTATACGCTGGCTTTAAATTCTATCCACTAAATCCATTCAAATCACCATGAAGTCCCACCCTCTAGTGCCATTCCTCAAAACTGCCCACGGGCAGTACACCCTGGTGCTGTTCTCCAAACATAGACCGCAACTTTCCACCTTCCCCTGGATGCCTGTGGCTCTGAGCTCCATTCATCCAGCCAGACCTTAAGCCTCATTTACCTGCAGTTCGCTAGCACCACCCCCACCCCCACCCAGGCAAGAGGCCCCGACTGAGTAGGACTAAATCGGGCCGGAGAAAAAGGAGATTCAGAGTGTGAGAAATAGCCAGGGAGAGGATTGGGTAGCCAGCCTCCGAGGAGGGAGATAAAAAGGAAAAACCAATCAATTATGAGGTCTTGTGGCAGGCCTCCCGCCGCCTCCCCCCACCCTGCCTGATCTTCTGAAACACTTCTTTATCCTCCAGTGAGTCAAGTTAACCAAAGGAAAAAAGAATGAAGCTTGTTTTGCTTGCCGCAGCAGACAGAAGACACGCCGTGACCTGGATCCTGGCTTCACACTCCAAACGAGAGCATTTCTGTTAGTTTTGTTGAGATGATTCCCCATGTAATACTGGGGGAAATTCACTTGTCACTGCCCCATCGGGTAAGATGGCTGAAGGTGCCTGCCACTAAGCCTGATGGCCTTAATATCTTTCCTGGGTCCCACTGACTCTCCAGAGTTGTCCCCAGGTCTCCACGTGGTTCTCGCACCCCCAACTCCCAAATAAATAAAAATTTTAAAAGTGCACCATCAACTGTAATTTTATTCAACCATTAAGTGAAATTATGAAATTTCAGGAAAATGAACGAAATGAAAAATATATCTTCAGGTGGCCAGGCTTAGAGGGACTAACACTGCAGGTCTCTCTTCCACAGGCCTCTTAGCTTAGCTTTTCTGTATGCATGCATGCACACATGTATGTATGTATGTATCTATATATACACACACACACACACATATATATATGTATATATATATTTATGTAGGAGCGAGTATATTTAAGGCTAAAACAGAGCAAGAAAAAAGCATTTCAGCTCCTCGGTTCAGTGGGGAAAGACACCCGCCACCAGGCCTGACGACCTGAGTTCCATCCCTAGAACCCACATGATGAAAGGAAATAACAGATCGTTGTCCTCTGACCCCACAGGTATGCCATGGTGCATGTGTGTGCCTCCGCCCATGTACAAAATAGTAAAAAAGCTAGAAGTAATAAAGCAATTTAAAAGCCAGTTAATTATAAAGGAAGGTATCTATGAGGATGGTGATAAAAAGCTGTTAAGGGAGAGGACTGGGGACATGTTGGACCCCATATAATAAGGTAGTGGGAGGAGATGCTGGTTGAGAGGCCTGGATAAAGTGGAAGCAACCTCAAGGTTCATGAAACAGGTAACCCGGAGGGACAGATGCAAATTAGGGCTTGGTCTATCTGTGGGAAGTAGAAGCCCAGCAGAAGTCTCACAGAACAGGTGGGGAGGGGGAGGAGCAGCAGGAGGGAGGGAGGGAGGGAAGCGAGGGGGCAGGTCATGCGGGGTGGGGCTCTAACTATAAAGGATGAAGCCAGTCCATTGATTCCACACGGGCAGTACACCCTAGAAGCAGGCACAAGCTCTCCGGATCACACCGGCACTGGTGAGTCCTCCTCTGACTAGAGCGTGTCCTTTGTCACCCACCTCTCTTTCAGAGAGTTCCAGGGGCTGGCTTGAAACACTGGTGTCCTTATCCTTCCCTTCCACTTCCATAGGTGGCCCCACTCAACCTTCCGGCACCTGGAGAAAAGATCTAGTCTGCACCATGAAACTCTGGCTCTTTGCCTGCCTGCTCGCCTGCTTTGTTGGGGCCTGGATGCCTGTTGTCCATGCCCAAGGTACTGCCCTTAGCCATATTTTCCTTGCTCTAGTTTTCCAGATGTTGTTTCTTTACTCAACCCCCCTCCCAAGTGTTGAACTCTCCACTGATTCTGTATCCTTTGATTTCTTCAGTGGCTCTTGAGAGGTTGGGCAAAGCAAGAATTCCTGGCACTGTTGGGGTTGGGTGGAGGCATAGAGATGAAGGGTGTCAGCTCCCTGTTCCAGGACCCCTCACCTCCACTCTGGAATGCTTCCTTTACAGGACTCAAGAGGATTAGGGGCTGTAGGAGGCAGAGGGTGGCTTCCATTTGGGGGAAAGGACTTATAGCCAAGAATGCGTTCTGATGTCCTTCCTCTGCCTAACTAGAGATATGAGGTTGAGCTCTGAGCCCTAAAGCTCGTCCAAAGTGGATTCCCTGCCTTTCTCCCCTGTGTAGTCTAGCTAAGGGCCCAAGGCTGTCCTTCATGGGATTCAGTTTCTCATCTGCCAAGTAGAAATGAAAAATTTAAGGATCCAGTGACAAATACTCTCAGCCCGGGGGTCAGTGAACTGTTTCTGGCATCTTCCTCACTCTCCTGGAAAGCACAGACTTGAGGATTCAGTCGCTCAAGGCCAGTTCTCAGCATGGAGCATCCCCACTGGATGCTTCACCTCTGAGAAAACACCGAGTCTCAGCAGGTGTCAAAACAAGGTCCCTGACCAGGCTGAGGACCCAGGACCCTACCTCCTGCTCTGCCTGCTCCTCTACTAGGTCCTACAGTTCCAAGCTTCCGGAGTTCACTCTCTGCCCAGGAGAGAGGCTTGGCTTTCTTTCCAGAGACTGCTATCAGAGCCAGGCCCAGCCTCTGCCCTTTGATCCTGGGAGAAAAGTGGCCCCCAGTGTTGGGAAACACTTGCCAAGGAACCCTGAGCCCCAGTTCTTATCTAATACCACTGCCCCTTGTCCTAAAGAGCGAAAGTGAAGGGATGGTAAGGAGGATGAGCTCTCTCCCTGAAACCACTGTACTGGCCTCTGCTTGAACTCAGAGTTGACCCCGGAGTTAAGGTTTGGCAGATGGAGGTCACAGATAACCCTGAAGGCTGGCTAGACCGAGGAACCCACCGTCTTATCAACTTTTTTTTTTTTGTTTTGTTTATTCATTTGCTGCTCTCTTTCCCAGAACTTTCTAGAATCCTCTCTTTCTCCTGGGCACCCCTCCCAGTTCACGCACATACTCTTTTTGTGTGGAAAAGTTCTCTGCTCCCCTGCCAGGTTGAAACACCCCTGAGACACTAGGTCCAATTTACGTCTGTGCTGTCTGGATATTTGGTAGCTAGGAGAATTCTTTTTTTTTTTTTTTTTTTTTTTGTTTTTTTTGTTTTTCGAGACAGGGTTTCTCTGTAGCTTTGGTGCCCGTCCCGGAACTAGCTCTTGTAGATCAGGCTGGCCTCGAACTCCCAGAGATCCGCCTGCCTCTGCCTCCCGATAAAGGCGTGCGCCACCACCGCCAGGCCTGAGAATTCTTTTAAGTTTTCGTTAGTCCAGCCGGGAGACCAACAAAGATCAGCCAGATCAGTTTAGCCTTTACTAAGATCAGTGGAGAAAGGAAAAGGAATTTAGGCTGGTTCCATGTGGGAGAGGCCAGCCCATATAGCTGAGATCTCCAGGAAAGTGGAGTAACCTGTCTGTCTGTCTATTTATACTAGTTATACACATATATGCATTATATGTATTTATTTACTTTATGTGCATTTGTATGGACCTGCGTGTGACAGTGCCTGTGTGCAGAAAACAGGACAACTTGCAGGAGCTGGTTCTTTCCCTCCACTATGTGGATCCTTAGGTCAAACTCAGGTTATTAGGCTTGGTGGCAAGTGCCTTTGCCTCTCTGGATCAGATATCTTTGTGTGTGTGTGTGTGTGAGAGAGAGAGTTTCATTGTTTAGACTCACTATGTATACCTTGCTGTCCAGGAACACACTGTGTAGACCAGGCTGTCCTTAGACTCTTAGAAATCCTCCTGCCTCTGCCTCCTGAGTTCTCGGATTAAAGGCATGTGCCACCACGTCCAGCTAATTTTTTAATTTTTAAAATTAAGATAGGGTCTCACATATCTCAAGCTAGTCTCCAACTTGCTATCTACCTGAGGAATACTTTGAAATTCTGATGTCTGCCTCTGTTTCCCAGGAGCTAGGATTCCCAGCATGCACTACTACACCTGGTTTATGTAGTCTTGGGGATCCAATCCAGGGTCTCATACGAGCTAGGCAAATACTTTACCAATAGAGCTACAGTCCTGGTCACAATCTAGGTGCTTTGAGACAGGGTCTCATGTAGCTCAGACTGCTTAAAATTCATGATCCTCTACACCAGCCTCTGGAAGGAGGGCCTACACATGTGCATGTGTCTCGATGTTAGCCATTTTTAGGAAAGAAGGGCTGGGCTAGTGCCCCCCAAGTGTGCACTTGTCTACCTCAGTGCAGAAACAGAAAGGACCTTGGGCTTTTTCTTTGCCTGTCTGCACCCTACAATCCTGGACACATTCTTCTATCAAGAGCTGAGATAAGAAAGCTTCCTTATTTCCCAGGCAGCCTGTTGACCTCTGTCTCTAGAAGGTGGTGTGTGTGTGTGTGTGTGTGTTTGTGTGCGCGTGCACACACTCACATCTTTGGTTGTCCCTGACGCTGATGTGCCCATGGAATCACAGATGTGGCTGGGTCATCTAGTTGCAGGTACCTTTTTGTGATTTGTTTTGTTTATTGTTTGAGAATTTCAAACAATGCAAATATGTTTTGATTAAATCTATTCCTTATTCCCTCTCTTCCATTATCACCCCTATCCCCACCCAACTTCATGTTCTCTGTTTTTAAACTCACTGAGTCCATTTAATGCTGCTTGTGTGTATATGGCTGAAGGACCGTCTATTAGAACAGCGGTAGTCTTTCAGGGACCACAATTCCGAAGAAAACCAAGTCTTTCCTAGCAACCATCAGTTTCCAATAGCTCCTCAGATGGGGGTCAGAATTGAGCTCCCCAGCCACCCATGCTGAGATTCCATCTGTCTTGATCTTGTGTGGGTCTGTGCGCTCATCACAGCTCCTATGACTGACATGTGCATCATCATCATGCCCAGAAAACATTTTTTTTTTTTCCGTGAAGACGCCCACTTCCTCTGAGTCTTACAATTCTTCTGCCCCCCTCTTCTGAGATAATCCCTGAATCTTGTTGGGGAGGGAGTATGATACAGATGTCTTGTTTGTAGTGGGGAATTCCACAGTCTCTTACCCTGAATGTCGATCGGTTGTGGGTCTTCTGGATAACTGCCATCTACTACAAAAAGAAGCTTTACTGATGAGGGTATAACTTATATGGATAGGAATGTAGGGGACAGTTTATTACTATGTCTATTTATTAGCATAATAGTATTAGGTTCTTACTTAGGGCCTATGACCCAGTCAGCCACAGACACGCACGTACACACACACACACACACACACACACACAGACACACACACACACTGCTACATGTTTGTGAAGGTCAGAGGATAATTTGTGATTCTCTCCTATGTAGGTTCTAGGGACTGAATTTAAGGTAGCAAGCGTTTTTACCCACTGAGCCATCTCAATTGCCTCTGTAGGTGCCTTTGAAGACTGCTGCCTGGGTTACCAGTCCAATCTCAAATGGAGTATTCTCAAGCGTGCTAAGTGTTATCGCAAGCAGGAAGTGAGTGGGAGCTGCAATCTTCCAGCTGTGATGTGAGCAGGACCTTTGGTGTTGCTGGGTGAGAGTGATGCCTACCTTAGATCCTCATGCCCTGACCTGGTACCCACCTTTCGACCCTCTGTAGATTCTACTTCCGCCAGAAAGGCCCGGTGTGTGCGAACCCGGAGGATAAGGATGTGAAGAGGATCTTGTTGCCTAGGAACAAGCCAGTTGGCAGTCCCAAGAAGTGCACCCCAGGTAGGTAAGCCCCCAGCCAACAACTCAGGAAGGAAAAGAGCTCAGCATGCTAACATGCTGCTAGCTGACTCTCTTCAAAGAGAGTCAGTTGCTAGTGAGTCAGAGATGGAGGGAATAGCTAATCAGTTGCGTCAACACCCAGCTCCTGTGCAGCAGCAACCTCACGTGTCCTTCCTCGAGAGCTTTCCACGTCTTCTCCCTTTCAGTGCTGTGCACTGAATCCAGGCCCTTGAATATGCTACACAAGTGTGCTACCACTAAGAAATATTTCTAATGGTTCCATGGTTCCATTTTATTTTCAATGTGTGTGTGTGTGTGTGTACGCGCATGCATGAGTACGTCATTATGCATGTGGTGGTCAAACCTTCTATTGCTCTTCTGCCTTTACTGCCTTGAGAAAGAGCCTCTTACTGAACTGAATAGAATTCAGGTCCTCAGGCTTATATGACAAGCACTTTAACCAACTAAGCTGTCTCTCCAGTACATCCTTGTTTTAATTAGTAAATTAAGTTTATTTTCAGGGGCTGGGGAGTTAGGTCACCTGCTAATCATGCAAGTGTGAGGACTGGAGTTTGGATCCCTAGGAATCCATGTAAATGTTGGGTGGGTGTGGTGGTTTTCCAGTAATTCCAGCCTCGTAGCATGGAGAAATGGGACCTACCTAGCAAGCTGGCAGCTCTGGGTTTGATTGAGAGACCCAGCCTCGATGAATAAGGTCATAGAGCAATGGAGCATAATTCCTGACAATTGAGAGCCTCCACATGCACAGGCGTACATGTGCATGCTCACCCACACATGGGAGGAAAACATGCATGCTCACTTACGTGCACACTGTAAAGTGTTACAGCTCAGAAGGGAAAGGTATCCTGGCAGTTGAGAGCCAAGAAATACCACAAAGCTGTACCACTCAACAAACGCCACACAAAAGATCTATTTGGAAAAGCACAGGAAGAAGCGTGGCTGCCTCTATTTGTGCAAGAAGCAGCAGGAAACTTGGCAGGAGACAGGGTTATACATGGTTTCTTGGGCAGGGGTGGGGTGGGGAGGGCTTTCCAGGGTGGCCTGGGATTGGTAGTAATTTTGTGATCTGATTTTGGGATTGGTGGGATTTTGTGTTCAGGGATTGGTGGGATTTTTTGTCTCAGGCTGCTGATGGGGGGTCAAGTCAGGGTCAAGATTTCTTTCCTTGGTCCTTTAACCCTACATATATCATAAATAGATAAAAATGGGAAAAAATAAATATATTGTGTATTGAACACCCACCCCCATCTCCCACTCCTCTGTACTACCTTTTTTATTTTCCTTTAACTTCTGAGACAAGAAAGCTGCTCTGTCTGTCCTGGAAATCACTCTGTAGACCAGGCTGGCCCCAAACTCACAGAGATCCACCTGCTTCTGTCTCCCCAGTTCTGGGATTAAAGGTGTGCACCATCCCTGACTGGAAATTTGTCCTCCTTTTTCTAACATCTTCTTCTCCCACTTTCTCCATTTCCCTGAAGAGTTTCATTTCATTTCTACTTTAATTCATACAGACATGGTTTTATTAGACTATATAAAAGGTAGGAACCATAAATGAGAAAATGTTTGTCATTTTAAGATGGGCTTAATTCAAGCAGGGTGCACACCTTTAATCTCAGCACTCAGGAGGCAGAGAAAGGTGGATCTCTGTGAGTTCGAGGCCAACCTAGTCTACAGAGCCAGTTCTGGGACAGCCAGATGTACATTGAGGAACCCTGTCTTGGAAAAACCAAAATAAATAAATAAAATACAATTCATTGGTTTTAATTTTGTGTATGAATGTTTGATTTTATGTATGTGCTCAAAAGTGGGCATGGTGCCTGGGAAGGAAAGAAAAAAGTATCAGATCTCCTGGAACTGAAGTTATAGATGGTTGTGAGCCATCATGTAGGTGCTAGGAATTCAACCCCAGTCCTCTGTAAGAGCAGCAAGTTCTCTTAATCTCAGAGCCATCTCTACAGCCCCTGTTGGAACACTTACCTGTTTCTTTCTCAATTTTCCAGCAGGTTCTCATACTGAAAGAAAGAAGTCAAAACATGCAAAGTCCAAGTTAGGGAACCTCAGAATTACCAGCAGGAGGAATGCCACCCTAGGCCGGCCTAGGTAAGGACTCTTGGTCATGCCATCTTCCTCCATCCATCACTTTGCTGATGGGGTCTACTCCCAGGAGCATGGAGTCAGCTGTAGGTTGTGTGGTCACACCCTGACATCCTAGGTTCATGTCTTTAGCATGGCTTAGGGGGCACAAATAAATGTTAACATGAAATACCAGGGAGGTAGGCCAAGAGCTGCTCAACCATAGGCAAAACAGAAAGTGCCTTCTCCTCACACCATTCACATTTGCTTCCCATACTAGGCTAGTAAGCACTTCCCCCAGTCTTTTTATAATTTGCATTTTGAGACAAGGTTTTATTAAGTTGCCCACCTTAACCTTGAATTTACTCTGTAGCTTAGGCTGAATCTTTAGCTCCTTCTACCTTAACCTTTCAAATACCTAGAGTTATAGGCATTTGCTACCATGCTTGGCTTCAATGTGACACACACACACATGCACATTGTATGTGCGCCTATACACACGTGCACGCTTGGGTGTGTGCGTATGAGCGATATACCACTGTGAGGCAGTGGAGGCTAGAAACAACTGTTGGGAGTTGCTTCTCTCTTCCTACCACATGGGTCTCAGAGATCAGCCTCTGGCCATCTGGTTTCATGGCAAGCAACTCTGCTTGCTGAACAATCTCATTAGGCCTCAATTTAACACGTCTGATGCCAGATCTGAAAGAAGATGTTCCTCGTGAATCAAGAAGATACCTGTGTCCTGTAATTTAGGTCAGTGCAGTTCTGACTGTTTCTGTGCAGACCATATCTGGTTCCACAGGTTAAGGACACAGCCATGTAAGACTGAGCCATTGAAAACTCAAACTCTCAGAGTCTCAGTTTTTCCATCTGTAGGAGGGGGACAATACTAACACTGTCTATTTTACAGGGTGGTGAGGATGACCAGAAAGATCACCCATTAAGTTACTCAGAGTGAGCACCGTCTGGAGAATGGGAGGAGTCCCCTGAAGTGCTGTCTTCAGGGCATGACATGACCACTGAACTCATCAACTCACAGGAGCTACAGTTACCTGTACTTGACTAGATTCAGCAACGTTTCAGCATGGATGAGAGAGGGATTTCTGGAGCCCTACCCCATGCCGAGGAGCTATTGGCTGTTGAAGATTGCTGGGGGAAGGGTGTCTTTTTTCACAGAAGTGTTGCCATAGTCCAGTGTACAATCCCCCACCCATGCTCATACAAGCAACCCTAATCAAATGCAGTGAGTCACACACAAAGGAAAAGAGGGACAAAAGCAGGGCAGGGCTTGCTGGGAAGAAAGCATTCAAAAGGACCGAGGGCACTAGAGGAGGATGTGTGTGACAATGGTCAAAATGCCTACATTTGTGAAATGGTCAAAGAATTAAAAATAAAAAATGTAAAAGCCATTAAAAACTAATTACTTGAGCCGGGTGGTGATGGCAAATGCCTTTAATCCCAACACTTGGGAGGCAGAGGAAGGCAGATCTCAGTGAATTCCAGGACAGCCAGGGCAATACAGAGAAACCCTATCTCAAACAACAACAACCACCTAATTACTCACAGTGATGTCTGGTATGTAGAATGCTCTCAGGAAGTTAATGCCAGTATTTCAGATTTACCTGCTATAAATCAGGGTTCCTGTGACCCCTATTTTATTCAGTCAATTTTGCTAGGTGATCAGTTCCCAGGAGTCAGGGAATCACTTTTCTTATATTTCTTGATTATTCTATAGGATGTTATAAAAGCTATGGATGATCTAGGGTTGGTATTGCTGAAGGAGTCTGTCTTAGTTGGAGTTTCTACTGCTGTGAAGAGATACCATGACTATGGCAACTCATATAGAAAATTATTTAATTAGGGTGGCTTACAGTTCAGAGATTTAGTTCATTGTCATCATGGCAGGACATGGCAGCACACAGGCAGATGTGGTGCTGGAGAAGGAGCTGAGAATGAAGAAGCTACATCTTGATCTCAAAGGCAATAGGCAGTGAGCTGTCTCATCGGGTGTAGCTTCAGCATATATGAGACCTCAAAGCCCACTCCCACAAGGACACACCTCCTCCAACAAGGCCACACCTCCTAATAGTGCCTCTCCCTATGAGCTTATGGGGTCCAATTGCATTCAAACTACCATAGAATCTAGGTGGGATAATCACAAGCTTCAGGCCAATCTGGGTTATAGTGCAAGTTTGAGGCTAGCGTGGGATACATAGCAAGGCTCTGTCTCAAAATACAAACAAACAACAAATAAATAAAAACTAAACCAAAACAGGACTGAGGAGATGACTCAGTGTTAAAGAATTTGCTATGCAAGTGTGAGGGTCTGAGTTCAAATCCCCAGAAACAAGTAAAATTGGATGTGATAGTGTGTGTCTGTAATCCCAGAGCTCCCGTAGTAAGATGGAGACAGGAGATGCCCCTGGAAGATGAGCTATGGTTGTAATCAGCAGTGAGCAACAGACTCTGTTTCAAGCAAGGTGTGAGATGAGGGTTGGCAACTGAGTGTGTCCTCTAACTTCCATATTCATCCTGGAGGGAGGCTCCTTGAGATTCAGAAAGTCCCTGAAACTTACCCAGTGACAAGGCCTCTTCCTTGCAGAGCTTATACAAGCAACAGTAAGGACTGCTGAGGAGAGGAGACTCTCCAACTTGAGAGTTGTGCAGGGAGTGCTGGGATTGCAGAAGCTTTTGTGAATCTGCACTCGGGCCAGGATGGGTTTTCAGTGATATAACTGCCTTTGAGCCATACATGCTGATGTAAGTAAGCCCCCACTCATGCTGCTGTAAGTAAGCCCCCACTCATGGTCCTGTAAGTAAGCCCCCACTCATGGTCCTGTAAGTAAGCCCCCACTCATGGTCCTGTAAGTAAGCCCCCACTCATGGTCCTGTAAGTAAGCCCCCACTCATGGTCCTGTAAGTAAGCCCCCACTCATGGTCCTGTAAGTAAGCCCCCACTCATGGTCCTGTAAGTAAGCCCCCACTCATGGTCCTATAAGTAAGCTCTCACTCATGGTCCTGTAAATAAGCTCCCACTCATGCTGCTATAAGTAAGCCCCCACTCATGCTGCTGTAAGCCCCCACTCATGATCCTGTAAGTCCCCACTCATGCTACTGTAAGTAAGCCCCCACTCATGCTCCTGTAAGTAAGCCCCCACTCATGATCCTGTAAGTCCCCACTCATGCTACTGTAAGTAAGCCTCCACTCATGCTCCTGTAAGTAAGCCCCCACTCATGCTGCTGTAAGCCCCCACTCATGATCCTGTAAGTCCCCACTCATGCTACTGTAAGTAAGCCTCCACTCATGCTCCTGTAAGTAAGCCCCCACTCATGATCCTGTAAGTCCCCACTCATGCTGCTGTAAGTAAGCCCCCACTCATGCTGCTGTAAGCAAGCCCCAACTCATGATCCTGTAAGTGAGCCCCCACTCATGGTCCTGTAAGTAAGCCCTCACTATTGCTATTGTAAGTAACCGTGTAAGAGAAGATTGGACTTTCATTTTCTAGCCACCAAGACCCCTATAATCACACAGAAACTATATTAATTACAACACTGTTTGGCTAATGGCTCAGGCATATTCCTAGCTAGCTCTTACATCTTAAATTAACCCATTTCTACTAATCTATGTATTGCCACAAGGCTGTGGCTTATCGGTAATGTTCTGGCATCTTTCTCCTTCCACGACTACATGGCATACCCTCAACTCTGCCTACTCTCTCTCTATATCTCTGTTCGGATTTCCTACTTGGCTTTACTCTGCTAAGCTATTGGCCCAAACAGCTTTATTCATCAATCAATAAAAGCCACACATTTACAGAAGGACATCCCACATCATAAGCCCTCACTCTGCTGCTGTAAGGAAGCCCAGTAAACCTATTGGTTTGTTAATATGGACTTTGGGGCATTGCTACTTTTTTTCCATAGCAGTCCTCTATCTGGGGTGAGTAGATGCTTTTTCAGGTCTCCCCAGGAGAAGTGTCACACAACAGGGATGCACCACTTTCCTGGCACACTGATGTATTTGCCAATCTAGAAACCCTTTGAACCTCCCAGCTCGATATTTCTATGGACGTGTTTCCACACAGCATGACTGATTATTAACTGTACTTTCAACTCTTCTCCCCTGTGTGGAGCAGAAATCTAATCCATGGCTCACTTTTCCTTGTGACCAGCCTTCGACACACTCAGGGAATTCAGCCCATGTGGCAAATCCCGAGGTCTTTGGAGCTTTGTGTCAGGATTTGGGGTCAAAGACCAACTGTTAGAACAAAAGTTGCTTCTAGGGGCCCAGGGTGTGGCTCATTTAGTAGAGTTATTGTCTAGCATTGATGATGCCTTGGTTTTCATCTCATACCTGCATAAACTGGGTGTGGTAGAGGTTCTCAGTCATCATTCAGCACAGAGGGAGGGACGAGGATCAGGAGTTCAAGCTCTTCTTTAACCATACAGGTTTTTTTTTTGGGGGGGAGGGTTTGGTGGGTGGTGTGCGTGTGTGTGTGTGTGTGTGTGTGTGTGTGTGCGCGCGCGCGTGTGCTTGGAATAGAACCCAAAGCCTTGAGCATCTTATCACTTTATTACTGAGTTATCCCAAGCCCTCAAATAGTTCAAATTTGTTTTTTTTTTTTTTGAGACAGAATCTCATGTAGCTCAGGCTGGCCTTAAACTTACCAGGTATCTGAGGATGATGTTGAACCTCTGATGCTCTTGCCTCCTCCTCCTGAGTGCCGAGATTGCATGTGGGGACCACTATGCTCAGTTTATGAAGTGCTGGGGATTGAACCATCATTTCTGCCCCTGGTGTGTTTTACCTGTGTGTGTGTACATGTGTGCATGTTTGTGTATGTGTGTGCTGATCATGGGTGGTTTCTCTTCAGGACACTATCTGCCTTGGTTTTTTGTTCCTTTTTAAAAGAAACACATAATGATTTGATTAATTCTTTGAGAATTCCATACAATGTATTTTGATCATTCTCACCACTAACTCTCCCCTTTAACTTCTCCAATACCCACTCTCTCAACCACTCCCCTCAACAACCTCTTCTCCTTTTCCTTTTTTTAAATTTGTATTTTCTGAGTTTATTTGTTACCAAGAACAGCAAAGAGTTAAAAATTGTGGCTGGGAATCTTGGCACAGACTTTAATTCCAGGACTCAGAGGGCAGAGGTAGACACATCTCTATGAGCTTAAGGCCAGTCTGGTCTACATAGCAAGTTTCAGTCCTTCCACGGCAACATAATGTGACTCTGTCTCAAAAAGTTATTAATTTTTGAAGTGTGTGTGTCGCAGAACATGTGTAGGAGCCAGAGGGAAACTTGCAGAAGTCATCTCTCTCCTCTCACCATGAAGGCCATCAAGCCTGCGGGCCAGTGCCTTCTCCCTGGGCTGTCTCACCATCTACCCATCCCTAGTCCTGATTTTATTGAGATGGGGTCTCTCATTTGGCTGAGGGATCACCGATTAGCTTAGAGCAGCCACAGAACCCCTGCTCTGCCTCCTCAGTGCTAGAATTACAGGGGCATGCCACGGTGCCTTGGTCTTTTTGTCTTTAAAGTGTGGCTCTTAGGGATCGAACTCAGTTTCTCATGCTTATCTAGCAAGAACTTTGTCAACTGAGCCATCTCTCTAGCCCTATTTTTTGTTTTTGAGACAGTGATTCACTTTGTATAGGCTGGCCTTCATCTTGGGACCCTCCTGCCTCAGGTTCCTGTCATGCTTTACTGGGAAATGCCCCAGCCTGGGCTGAATTCCATGTTAATTCCCTTACAGAAGATTTGTACTCTAGTCTTATAATAGTCTTCCTCCTTGGGGAATGACCCCTGGAAGGGTGGATGTGACCTGACCTTGGACCATTGCTTCCTCACTTGGTTGATAAAATGAGACCCCTAACTTATGTAGCTCTGGTTTTAGCTCAGGGCTGTGTACTAGACAAGCACTTTACAGCTAGCTGAATACACCCTGTGCTCTCTGTCCAAAGCTGTTTATTTATTCATTGCAGTTGTGGGATAGTGGTGGTGGGTGTGCATAGTTCAGAACACAACCTAGGGAGTGGGTTCTCTTCTTTCACTTTGGGGTCTGGGTATTGACCTTAAGAAGTCAGTCTTGTATGGCAAACACGTTTATCTACTGAGCCATCTTGCCATCCTCTTGGTCTAAATATTTTTTGTTTTGTTTGTTAAACAGTGTCTCACTGTATATTCTTGACTAGACTGGAACTTGCTATGTAGACCAGGATGGCCTTGAACTTACAGAGATATGCTTACCTCTTTTTCCCCAGTGCTAAAGTGTGTGGCCCACTAAAGGTGTGGGCCATCATAATCAGTCAAGGTCCAAATCTTAATGTCAGTGTCTGTGTTGAATTTCTCTGTAAAATATAGGCCATTGTGTTTGCCATATCCAGATTCTGGGGGCTATGGGAGATCTGGATAATGGATGAAGAGGCTTTCTGCTAGCCCTAATGGGATGCCCAAAGGTCACTGGGTCAGACTTGGAGCAAGGATAGGGCTCTGGGACCAGATACTAGAGACCTGCAGATAGAGGTTGGTTGTTCAGCTTTGCTTCCGCCAATTTTTGGGAATTGTGGTGTTTTGAATGAGGATGACCCCCATAGACTCATGTGTTTGAATACATGGCCTGCAGTTGGTGAAGTATTTGGGAAGGATTATGAGGTGTGGCTTTGGTGGAGGAGGTATGTCATGGGGGCAGGCTTCGAAGTTTCAAAAGATTCAACCATTCTTAGTGTGCTCTCGGCCTGCTGTAGGCTCTCAGCTGTTCTTGATACCAGCTTTTGCTCAGCCAACATGGACTCTAACCCTCCTGTTTTCGTCAGTGTTCTATTGTTATGACCTCTTTCAGAAAGAGAGCAGATCAGTCATCCTCATCAACTTAGACCATGAAACCCAATACGGACAAGTTCAACAGAACGGCCATAGATAGGCTGCCCATGCATGCTTCAGCATTGTCAGGACATAAGTTTCATTTTTCAGTTTTTTCTATTGTTATGAAGAGACACCATGGCCACAGACAGCATTTAGTTGGGGCTCTCTTACAGGTTTAGAGATTTAGTCCATTATCACTATGGCAGGATCATGGTGGTACATAGACAGACAAGGTGCTGGAGTAGCTGAGAGTTCTACATTTGAATCCACAGGCCACGGAGAGAGAGAGAGAGAGAGAGAGAGAGAGAGAGAGAGAGAGAGAGAGAGAGAGAGACACAGAGGCAGAGAGAGAGAGAGTGAGCCACTGGGCTTTTGAAACCTCAAAGCCCACTCTAATAACACATTTCCTCTAACAAGGCTGCATCTACTTCAACAAGGCCACAACTTCTAATCCTTCTTGAGTACGCCACTCCCTGATGACTAAACATTCAAATATATGAGCCCGCGGGGCCATTCTTATTTAAACCACCATATCTCCCAAACCATAAATCTCAGGAATGTGGAGCCAAGCATATCTCTATGTGTTTAAAACCAGCCTGGTCTACAAAGAGAGTTCAGGCCAGCCAGAGATCCTATTTAAAATATCAATAAACTTTTCTAAAAAAAGAACTAGGGATGTAGCTCAGTGGTAGAATGCTTGCCTAGCATTTCTAAAGTAAAGCTGTGGGTTCAATTCCTATTACCACCAAACAACAACACAGCAACATCAACACACACAGAAAACAAAAATCAATCCTAAAACAAATGTTTCCTTTGTAGAGAGATTTTCTGTGGTTTGGAGCCAGGCTTCAGAATATAGCGTCAGGAAACACACACATACCCCACCTCAAAAACAAAACAATATAAAACAAACAAAGAATAACAACAAAAACTCAAACATCAGGCTCTAGCCTGTGCAATATGTGGTGATCACAGCAGGCTCCCATGCATTCTCTAAACCTCAGTATCCATGTGATAATACTGCTTTCCTTGGCTAGGCTTCATGGCTACCAAATATACTAGTATTTGAAAGGTGCCCCCAAGCTGCAGAGAGTTCACTATTATGACACACAGTCTAGCCACTGAGTCAGAGCCAGGCACAGTGATTGACAGCATAGCTGCTAGTACGGCTGCCTGATCATGACCATGTTGCTTAACTTCTCTGAGCATCAGTTGTTCTGCCTATCAAATGGGGACTCTGTGAATACTTGTCTATTCTTCAGAGTTTCAAGACAAACAGCAAACAAATGAATACCTGAAAAACCACCAGGGCCCAGAAAGGCTGCCACTGTCAGCCTAGTTTGGGGTTTGTGTAAATGGAGGTTTCTCCGTCTCTGCTCCCCCATCCCACAACTGTTTTTAAATAATCACTCAAAGGCTTAATATTAATTGTAGTATTTGGCTTATAGCTCAGGCTTATTACTAACTAGCTCTTCCAGTCAAATTAACCATTTTTATTAATCTATGTATTGCCACATGGCTGTGGCATTACTGGTCCACTGACATCTTGTTTCTTGGGTAGCTGGCTCACATTTCTCTTGACTCTGCCCCTCTTTCTCCCTGTCTTTCCATTTGGTTTTCCTGCCTTGCTTTGTTCTGCCTGGCCATAGGACAAGTTAGTTTTTATTATCAAACAATGAGAGCAACATGGATTCACAGAATATGGAGGATCATCCCACAGCATTTCCACTTTTATGTCTAATCAAAAAGGAAAGTTTCACATCATTTTGAGTGAAGAAACCAAGACCCAGAAAGACAATTATCACATATACTCACCCATAAGTGGTTTTAAAACATAAATCAAAGAAAACCAGCCCACAAATCACAATCCCAGAGAACCTAGACAACAATGTGGGCCCTAAGAGAGACATACATAGATCTAATCTACATGGGAAGTAGAAAAAGACAAGATCTCCTGAGTAAATTGGGAGCATGGGAACCTTGGAAGAGGATTGAAGGGGAGGGGAGAGACAGGGAGAGGAAGAGAGAAAAATGTAGAGCTCAATAAAAATTAATAAAAAGATTTTTACCAAAAAAGGGAAATTTTAACTTTAACATAGTAAAATTACAGTGTTTAAAATACACACACACGCTGGGCGGTGGTGGCGCACGCCTTTAATCCCAGCACTCAGGAGGCAGAGGCAGGCGGATCTCTGTGAGTTCGAGGCCAGCCTGGTCTACAAGAGCTAGTTCCAGGACAGGAACCAAAAGCTACGGAGAAACCCTGTCTCGAAAAACCAAAAAAAAAAAAAAATACACACACACACACACAAACTTGGGAGAAAAAAGAGTCATACAGTCATAGATTAAAAATATAGTTTAAAAATAATAAAGTGAAACTCTCAAAAAGAAAATAAATCAATACAAAGAAAATAAGCCACATAAAGATGGAAAACACAGAGAGTATGGATACTATGTGTTATGTTTAAGCTGCTTAACTGCTGAGAAAGGAACAAAAGCTACTAAGAGATATTTGATTATAAATGCTGCTGGATTAAACCAACCTATATATTTAAAAAATGTCTCGACTTCAAACAAGTCAAAAGATATGCTACTTTGGAAAAGAGGTTATGCTTTTGTTTCCACAGGAAATGAGAAGCTCTGGATTCGTTCTGGGTTAAGTGATTGAGGAACAGCCCCCTAAAAATCCTGACTATAGACACAGGAAAATAAACCTAAAGTAACTATAGGACACTGATGCATATTTTACCTGCTCAAACAAAAAAACAAAAACTACCTTCGGCTGGCTTTGTATAATACACAGTATATATTTGTATTTTTTTTTTTTTTTTGGTTTTCGAGACAAGGTTTCTCTGTAGCTTTGGTGCCCGTCCTGGAACTAGCTCTTGTAGACCAGGCTGGCCTCGAACTCACAGAGATCTGCCTGCGCCTCTGCCTCCCAAGTGCTGGGATTAAAGGCGTGCGCCACCACCGCCCATTAATACAGATGTGTATGTTGCCTTTAAAAGTTTATATATTTTTATAGTAAAGGGACCAGACACTAATGAAAATGATGGCCCAGGTGATCCAACATCCAGAACAGCTTCCTGGCTGCTGACTGAGATGGGTCAGCCTCACAGAATACTCCAGCCAAGACTTAACAATTATCCTGATTTTCTCAGGGTCCTTCAAAGATGACCAGTGCCCACCAATCAACAGGAAGTACTCTAGACAACTACGCCCAAATTCCCAAAATATTGTTATGAATGTTTGCTTGCATTTAAGGGGGTTGATTACAAATTGTTATTGATCATATTCAATCTCTTTCTAAAAGAAGAAAGGGTGCTATGATATAGAAATGACAGGATAAAGGGGTAGATTATTGAATCTACTTTTAACCACTAAAACAACTACTAGTCTTAAATATTTTATATTGTTATGGATTTTTGGATACAAATTCAAAGTTATTTTTGTTATATTGGATATATGTTTCTACTCTTGTTTAAGATATTTGTCTACTGATGCAAATTTAAAGTTATTTTTATTAGAACCTACTGTAGCTACGTTTCTACTCTTGTTTTAGGTATTGCACCTATATAGCTTGTTTTTAGTCCTTGAAAGTTATTATTACAAACCATTTAGGGTGATATAGAAATTCTGGTTAGTAGTTAGTCACCTATTATAATCAAACTTGTAATCATGTTAGGTATGTTTTTAGGATCAAACTGAGATATATTTTAGATATACATGTGATCTTTAAGCACTTCAGAGATCTACAGAATATGACATATAAGATGTTTTAATAACATAAGGTTCTTTTTTATGACAGTGAGACAAGTCTTCTTCTGGCAGCACCAACTTGGGTCCTCCAGCTTCCCCAAGTGTGTGTGTGTGTGTGTGTGTGTGTGTGTGTGTGTGGCTTTTGTAAGAGGAGACAGCATCTACTTATTTGAGAACACCATAGGCAGATTTAACCCCCAAGGACTTTATTGTTTTCTCCAGTTTCAAAGAAAAGTATCTTTAGAACCCTGGATCTGACTCTGGGGAATGAATCTGCTAGTCAAGATGTGGCAGGTAAGGCTTTTCCATTTTGATTCTCTGAGGGATGAACCCCACACCCACCCTAGACACTTATTCCCATGTCCCACCAACACCCTTGGCAAATCATAGTGCAGTCTGGAAATTTTAGCTTGAGGAAGACGAGGGGTGGTGAACACCAGGGGTCCTTCCTGCTGCTGACCTTGGCTGTGGGGTGGAGGGATGAATGCTGAGATTTCTAGCTGAGTCCAGGAGAGGCTGAGGTGTTGGGGGTCCTCCAGGTTTGCAAAGACTGAGTTCATCTGAGGTCAGAGTGTAATGCTTCCCTTTTCCTGAGTTTTGAGGTTCAACTTGCTTAGCCATTGCCTCCGAGATCAGTTCTAGCCAGTTGCAAAATATGCACTTTCAGATGTCACGGGACATCTAGGTGCACTGAAGATTCTTTCTGCTAGAGCAGTTGCAGTTGGACTGTTAGCCGCAAGGCTTGGTTTGCCGGCCCTGGTTGGCCCTGAGCTCCTGCTATACTCACCACCTCCAGCTGGTATTTCCCCGGTCTTAGTCTCCCAGGGCCAACCTGCAGGGAGCTGACGCCAGCCAGGTGACTCATTCGGAAGAAACCTTGGTTGTTACCTCTGGCAATAACATAACGGATCTGGCCTACCAGACTCTCAAGAGCTGGTCGAAATTCTAAGATGTGCTTGACTTGGCCCAGGTGTGAGATGTTCAGGCTCAAGGTCAAGGGGACTTCCACGTCAAGGGTATCCAGGCTAACCTAGGGGGAGGGACCAAGTGAACTGTCAGAGACTGTGTAAACAAGGATGCAAGTAGGTATGCTTGGTTCCTGGTTTCTTCATCTAGCAATTTATGAACAAGGCCAAGATCAGCTAAGGCCCTAACAGCAAAGGCCAAATTTGGTTCTTTGACGGAAAAAACAAACAACAACAAAGCCAGGAGGAGAAAGATTCAGGAGATGCTCAGGTGGTAAAGTGCTTGCTGTCAAGCATGAAGATCTGAGTTCAGATCTCCAGCACCCATGTAGAAAGCTGGGTGTGGTGGCGCACGCCCAGTCACACTGCTTGGAGGGGAGAGGAGGATGCCAGGGGCTTGCTGGCCAGTGGTATAATCAAACTGTGAGCTCCAGGTTTAGTGAGAGAGAATCTGTCCCACAAGATGGCTCAGCAGGTAAAGGAGCTTGCTGTGAAACCTGAGGACCTAAGTTTGATTCCCTAGACCCACATGGAAAAGGAGAGAGAATTCGTTCCTACCAGTTGTTCACTGATTTCCACATCCCTGTCTTATGCATGAATGGATACACACACAATCACTACCATGTCTAAGTAAATACATTTAAAATTAAAAAAAGAAAAGGTGGGGAAAAATTCTACGACAGTGATGACCTCTTGTCTCCAGATGTGGTATTCTTGAGCACATGTATTTATGTGTGTCTCCCCCCACCCCATGTATGAGAGAGATACACATAGACACACAGACACCGACAGATATACACACACCAAAAACAAAACAAATAAGAAAAACAACAGTTAGGGGAATCAGATTTGTCTTGAAAACACAGCAAACAGGTCAGGCAGGCAACATGCAGTTCCAGAGCCCTAAGGGGGGTTCAGAGGCAGCCTATGGGACTGGTGGACTGGTGTTATAACTAAGGGCTTTTTTTTTTTTTTTGGCAAGAAAAACCCACATCTCCAAAAAGATGCCAGAATCTACGGAGATACAAACAGAATATCCAGCTAGGACAGAAAGGGAGCAAGGAGAGGCCTCAGAAGAGCCTTCCGCTGGCTTCCATTGTACTTCCTGTATCTGGCTCTCTCTGAGAGGACCTTGTGTACAGATGACAAGCCCTTCTTTATTTGAGCTCTTCAGAAGTGCCTTCATGGTCCTGGCAGCAAGACAGTACCCTCAATAAGCCAATGAACCTCAATGGCAGGCCACCCCAGGCTGGGTGATGTAGCTGATTCCACAAAGGGTTATCTGTGTTTACTTTTTCCCCCTGTGGGTTGTGCCGTGTTTGTTTCACCTCATTTACATGCCTGTGGAGTGGTCTGCCGTTACTTTTGAGAGAAAGCTATTTCAGCCTCTCTGCCCCTGGTTCTGGGAAATCTTTCTGAGGGGCATGCTCCTCAAAACAACAAATGCTTTTATTGACACCTCCTGGCAATCAATGGTATTGCAAGCAAAGACAACGCAAATCCCTCTCTCTAAATCATGCTAGGTCCATCCCAGGATCCTCAGCAACCATTCCACTCTCCTTGAAAACCAAAGGCAGGCAGTGCAGCGACACATAAAAGTAAATGTCGGATAGTTTCTACATGAAAAGTTTTTTCTTAAAGGAAATACCAACTGAAGAAAACAGAAGACAAAGTAACTCACAATCCATTCATATTAGTTAACTATACGTTGAAAGTCTCTCAGCCCTAACATGCCCATCCCACTCTGGCTTTATTTCTCTCTGTTACATGGCTCATTTTTCATATGTTATAAAGCATGCTATATTTTACTTAATGATTTCTTTTTCCTCCATCAGAGTATCATGAGGGTAGGGACCTTTTTTCCTCCCCATTTGGTTATTACAGATTGCTTAGGATATGTCTAGAATGAGCCTTAACTGTCACAGGAATGAGATAAAGTGACCAAGGGATATGCTCCCCAGAAAAGGCACAGGCTGAGAATGTATAGAGGATCCAGTCAGGCACCATGATATGAGGGAGAAGCTGAGTCACATAGTCTAATGGTTGCCTGATTTTCTCTTCCCCCTTTTGAGACAGAGTCTCATGTAGCCTAGGCTAGTCTCAACCATACTAAGGAGCTGAGGATGTCTATTTTTATGTAGTGCTGGGGTTTGAATCCAGGACCTCATTCATGCTAGGCAAATAATTTATCAGCTAAGCTACATTCCTAGAGCTAGTGTTCTCTCTTGAGGGATCACAGTCTCCTTCAGACACCCGCAGACTCCTTAATTGACCCTCCCAGTGTGGCCCCCATGGCACCTGATGATCTCCATGGGTGCTGCGCCTTGGTCGGTCCCGAGGGGAGAGACCATTGATCTTGCATTCATAGCAGGCTTCAGGTGAGAGTGACTCTTCCTCATCTGGGGTGGCCCGAGATCCAGAGCTGAACCCAGGGCTGGAGATGCAGTGTCTGAGCCAGATAGATGGTATGGAAAAAACTTTTAGAAACAGGCTGGTATTACCTCCCTCACCATCTCCCATCATACCTCATTCTGAGCTATGGGCACAGGCACCATCATGCAAATATGCATGTGTGTGTGTTGGCATGGTTGTGTATGTGCATGTGTGCACACCTACAGGAGGGATGTGTGTCCCTTGGTTTACCTGGGCATTGGTATGAACACAAGAACGGGATGATGAACATGCAATAGAATAGAAGAATGTATCTGTGTATATCCAGAAACATGTATATTTGGGAGCCTACATGTGTATATGGAAGATAGTGTGTACATACACCTGTGCTCACTGGGATGCATGAATCTATATGAGTATGCTGATAATGTGAGTATAGTAACCCTTGTCCACAAGCACAGTCAACTCTCTGTATCCACAGGTTCTGCATCCTCATATTCAACTGGTTATCAAAGGACAGAAGATGTCTACTGTGTTGTGATCTTTTGTGTGGTTAGGCCTGTCTTAGTTAACTCCCTACTGAACATTTAGACATCTTTTCTTTGTTAATATCCCCTTAATAAAACAGTGCAACAGTTACATATACTATTTTATATTGTATCATGTAATATAAATTTTGTAGAGATGATTATTTATTTTCAAGATAGGGTCTCATGTTACCCAGGCTAACCTCAAATTTGCTGTATAGCAGAGGACGACCTTAAATTTCTGGTCCTCTTGCTTGTACCTTCCAAGTGCTGGGATTACAGGAGTATACCACCATGGCTGGTGTACACAATGCTGAGATAAAACCCAGGACTTTGGATGTATGAGGCAAGTATTCCACCCACCAAGTGACATCCCCAGCCTGTGATGATTTAGAGTATATGGAGGAGTGTGTGTAGGTCCTGTGTAAGTGCCATGTCATTTTATACAAGGGACTAGAATAGCCTTACATTTGGGTATCCATGAGATAGGGGTGATGTTATTGCACAGCAAATTTTGGGTGTTGATGAATCATTCTGTCCTTGAGGAAGGGTCCATGAGACACAGGAAATAAGCAACTCCTACATTTCAAGAGGTACCTAAAATTTACTGGATGCATAAGACCCCCAACTCCCATCACTGTTATATAAGCATCAAGGAAAGCTGAGGAGACTCCATCTTGTTAAGGTGCCTGCAAATCTTGCAGTGAGTTCTAAGATTTCAGATTCCCTGAGTCATTACCCACGTAAGTTGGGCCTGTTTTCTCATTCTCCCTCCCTTCCTCCCTTCGTTCTTTCCTTCCTTTCTTTCAAGATTTATTTATTTATGTATTTTATGTATATGGGTGCTTTGTCTGCATGCATGTCTGAACACTAGAAGAGGGAATCAGATCCCATGGGACTACAGTTATAGATGGTTGTGAGCCACCATGTGCACGCTGGGAACTAAACTCGGGACCCCTGTAAGAGCAGCCAGACATTTAACTGCTGAGCCATCCCTCCCGTCTATGGGCTTTTGTTGATGTATCTGCTTTTGGGTCATCTATGTTTCTGTAGATAACTTCTTATCCACACTCCTCCAAGTATCCCATTGGTGAGTAGTAAACTCGGGGGCTCACCAAGTTGGAATTTAATGGTATCATTACTTTGATCTGTTGCTGGTTCCATATCTGGGGTGAGTAGATGTTTTTGTTCATGACTCCCAGAAATTGTATCACATATGAGGGGTACAGGAAGCAATCTTCCATGAATATGGAGGGAGGATTTTATTTCTGTGTGTGAGGGTTCATATGTGTTTCTTCATGTGAACTAACTTGGATCATGGATAGCCTATAAATATCTCCAGGTAGTGGGCAAATATAAGCTTGAACAAAAAAATGGACTAATGACACAGATATGTACTCATGTATACTGGCATATGAATGGCTGGCTGTGTTTGGGCTTCTCTGTGTATGCATGTAGGCACCTACATGCACAGGCAGATGGAGCTTTGTTAATGGATTCTGTGGGTATAAGAACCCAATGTTCGTGATCAGGGCATGAAAAATGTGATCACTACACTCTTGCCCATCCCTCTTGAACCTCTTACCCTTGTCCTGCCCGGAAGTAGCCTTGGGGACAGCCACACAAGAAGCCACCAGGTGTGTTGGCACAACCATAGCTGCAGGGGCTGCCTTGTTCTGCACACTCATCCACATCCTGGCAGCCTCCAAGGTCCTGGTTGAAACTGAAACCAGAGGGGCAGACACAGTAGAAACTGCCAAGAGTATTGTAGCAAGAGGCACTGCCACAAGTCATGGGTGACAGGGCACACTCATCTTCATCTGTAGGCAGAGAGAAAAGGAGAGACAGATTGGAAGAAACCTTGTATACCTGGAACCTTTCACTTGAATACACACCACTCTATTCTGTACCCATGGCAGACATTACTAATCAATCACAGTACTCTTCACTGTGTAAAGCTTCCAGTAGACTCATTAGGAACTCTCAAATTATATTTGCCATGGATGGAGCTAGAAAACATCATATTGAGTGAGGTAACCCAGACCCCAAAGACAATTATCATATGTACTCACTCATAAGTGTTTTTTAAACATAAAGCAAAAGAAAACAGCCAACAATGAGGACCCTAAGAGAGACATACTTGAATCTAATCTACATGGAAAGTAGAAAAAGATAAGATCACCTGAGTAAATTGGGAGCATGGTGACCAAAGGAGAGGGTAAAAGGGGAGTGGAGAGAAATGTATAGCTTAATGAAATCAATAAAAAAAGACACCCCCACCCCCAGAACTATATTTGCCTTCCTCCACCCACTGCCTATTATACTCCTGGCTCTTACAGCATTTCTCAAAATCTCCCCTGTATCCCAAGTGGTTGGTTATTCTAGAACAAGCTTTCTCACGAGGGGAAGGGACATTCTGTGGTAGGAGCAAGTACTGTGAGATATTGAGCAGTATCCTTAGGCTCTGCCATGATACTAGGAGCCTCACATCCCCTACTTTCTGTATTCACAATAAACAATACTAATTAACCACAGTACCCTTTACTGTGCAAAGCCTCCAGTAAGCTTGCCGGAAGCCCTCAGACTGTTTTCCTCTATCCCCTGTCTATTATTCTCCCTCACAACTCCCATCCTCTGCTGCAAAGCTTGTGAGAGCAGTGAAAGTAAGAGCTGAGGAGACGTCACAGGTCTCAGGAGAGCAAGTGGACTCTGCAAAGGTAGAGGATAAAAGCTACATATACATATAACTAACTAACATAAACTAACGAGAAGAGAGGTCATAGCTTTGGGAGAGAACGAAAGGAGGGGTATATGGAAGGGGTTACAGGGAAGAAAACACAAAAAGACTATGGGAGAAATGTTGAAAGTGATAGAGATGAGGCTGTTGAAGGAAGAGCCTGGGGCAGCAAAAAAGGGGGAAAGTTGTGATACAGAAGGCACGCTCACTAACTCAAGAGCTTCTGAAATTTATGTGGCAAAGATAACAGCATGTGTGTCTTGAGGTGCATTGCTGTACTCAGGGCAGACATGACTAATCGATCACATCATACTTCCCACTGCATCTACAGCAGGCATTGACAAATCTTGCTGCTCTGCCTGTAGAAGACATTGCTAATCAATCACAGCATTCTTTCTGTTGCATACTTGGTAGTCTTTTGGTGCTGCACTTTTTCCAGGTAGTCAAGACATCACTCTATAACAAATAGATTTGAGCCCTATGCCATGTTTGGTCAGCAGTCCAATGACATCCCAGTAGTCAACTTTTTAGGCTGGTCCATTTTATGGACCAAGCTTGTCATAACAAGATGGACAAGCTTGTCATAACAGCTGCAGGGGAAATGGTTCCTACTGTCTGCACTGGAAAGATCCTGGAACATGCTTGGTTTCCTCCCAGCCATTGTCACTCACCCACACACTGGGCCCACTGGGAATGCTGGGTGAAGCCTTGGGGACAGTTGCAACGGTAGCCCCCCAGCTCGTTTTGGCAGCCAAACTGGCAGCGATGGGGTCTGTCACATTCATTTACATCTGAGACACAGAGAAAGAGAGAAAGAAAGAGAGAAGATTGGTGGGTGGTTTTGGGGGTCATCCTTCAGACTGAGAACCACTCACAGGCTACTTCACCTTCACAGCTGTGGCCCGAGCTGTCCAGCACGAAGCCTCTATGACACTCACAGCGGAAGCTGCCTGGGGTGTTCTGGCAGTGTCCATGGGTGCCACAGAGGCCAGGTTGGGCCAAGCACTCATCATTATCTATAGAGGACAGAGAACGGGCAGGGTTGCTTTGTGGTTAGGGGGTGGACGTGAAGGGCTGCCATGCTAGTGTTGACACTGGACAGCGTGGCTTCAGAGGAGTCACCCCACCCCCCAACCCCCGTGCTGGCTTCTTTCACTGTGAAATGAGAAATGAATAGTTCCTAGCTCACAGAATCGCACAGTGTTAGTGGGTACTGAATGTAAAGTGTATTGCTTGAAATTCAAGGCTGTGCGTCCTGGGGTTGCTGACTCCTCTAGTTCCCTCCATTACAACAGAGAAAGTAGCTACTTGTTTGCATTCTCGCATGAGAATTCAGCGGACTTAACCATGCTAGAGTTTAAGACGTTCCAGCTCTGAGAGTCAGACATTACCTACACTGGGCTGAGGGTGTGGCTTAGTAGTAAATGCTCTCCTGACATCCCCAAAGCTTTCTTAAAGAGTCAACAAACCCATATGCAGTCAGATGTGCATGAACAGGCCCATAATCTCAGTTACTTAGGATCCAGAGGCAGAGGATCACAAGTTCAAGGTCAGCTAGGTCAATTTAGAGAGACCCTGTCTCAAAACAAAAAGTGAAATGAAGGGCTGAACAGCCAGTTCAGGCATTGTTTTCTGTGCACGCACGAGGACCTGAGTCTTCAGAACCAGATGTGGGGTATGTCATCACCCACAGAGGCTGGTGGTCCCTGGAGGCTGGGCAGCCAGTTCATCCTAATTCCAGATCCTAATGACAGACACTGTCTCAGAAAACAAGGTAGGGGTGGAGCTGAGAAATGGCTCAGTGTTTAAGAGTCATTTTGTCTGTTTTTACAGAGGACCCTGGTTCAATTTCCCAAGCCCACGTGGTGGATAACAACAGTCTATAACTCCAGTCCCAGGGAATCTCCATCTATGGCCCCTGCAAGCGCTACATGTACGTGATACACATACATACATACAGGCAAAATATCCATACTCATGAAATAAAAATAAGTAAGACCTCAGGCCAGGCAATTGTGACATACACCTTTAATCCCAGAACATGGGAGGCAGAAGCAGGCAGATCTTTGTGAGTTTGAGGCCAGCCTGGTCTTCAGGGCAAGGGTCAGGGCTACACAGAGAAACCCTGTCTTGGGAAAAAGAAAGAAGAAAAAAAGTAAAGTCTCAAACAAAACAAAACCAACTGCTCAAAAAGGTGTGTGTGTGTGTGTGTGCTGAAAAGAAGGCTCAGTGAGTAAAACACTATTAGGGAAGAGAAGAAAAAGCTGGGCATAGGTGGTGGTAGTGTCCAGCCAGCCTAGCCTGTTTGGTGAACTACAGGTCAGCAAGACACTGTTTATCTTAAAAAAAAAAAAAAAAAAAAAAGAGGGGCACAGGTGAGATGGCTAAGCTGGTGAAGGTGCTTGCTGCCAAGCCCGAGTGGCTGAGTTCCTGGAGCCCATGGTGGAAGGAAGGAACTAATGTCTGAAAGTTGTCCTTTGACCTCCACATATGCCATGGACACACAAACACACACCTGCATGCAAAATACATGTTAAAAGGAAATTAAGAATAGTTAAAAATAAATGTTGAAAATGAGAAAAAGAAGAGACACCAGCAGACAAGAGTCTTGCTCTGTCTCTTGTCTGTCTGTCTATCTGTCTGAACACCCCAACTCCTGGCCATGTGAGGCTGCAAGAAGGTGTCTGGCTGCAAGCTAGGGATGGAATAGCTCTCACTGGGAACCAAATGTGCTGGTGCCTGGATCTTGGGCTTCTCCTCTCTACAATTGTGCAACACTAAATCTCTAGTGTCTGTTTAAAATTTTTGCTTTTCCATTTGTGTGTGTTGTGGATGCATGCATGTGTGCTTATGTGTGTGTGTGTGTGTGTGTGTGTGTGCGCGCACACACACACACACACACACATGTTCACTGAGAGCTTCCCGATATGGTTAGTCCTACTAGCCAGCTCACTCTGAGGATTTCATGTCTTCGCCTTTCTAGTCTTTCTAGTCTGGCATAACAGGCAGCCACCGTGCTTACTGGCATTTACGTAGATTTTGGGCATCAGAATTCCAGTTCTCGCGTTCTTGTGTTTGCACAGCAAGCTCTTTACCTAGCCCCAGTGCATTTATTATTTTTTTTTTTAAATTGGAGTGTGTGTGTCTGCTTCTGTGTGTGAGGTTGGCATCAGGTGTCTTGCTCAATCATTCCACTTTTTTGTTGAGAATTTCTCACTGAACTTGGAACTTATTGATTTGACTGGACTGACTGGCCAGCAAGGCCCTGGGATCCTACTTTCTGTACCTCCCCAGAAGTGCCTGGCTTTTAAAGCGAGTGATGGGGATCTGAACTCAGGTCTTCATAGCTTGAGCAGCAGGCACTTTTTACAGACTAACACGTCAGTTCCAGGCCCATTTGTTCATCAATCTTATAGTCTATGAACATCATTACCACAGCTGGTGCTAGCAGGAGGGTTGGGGGAGGGCTGAGTACTCTCTTTGCCTAGGCTGGCACTAGAGGGCGCTCTAGTTCCCTCAGGTCCAGAAGACACAAGAGACCATAGCTCTGTGGCTTTGACTTCTGAACTACTTTCTCCAGAGTGGTTGTGTAAACTCCTGGAGTTTGGAGAACACCTTGGGAAAGCTCAGTAAGAGAGACCCAGCAGGGATGGATCACGGGCAAGGGGAGAAGTCCCAGGCCTAGACCAGAGGGATTTCTGAGTGTAGGCCTCCCATCTCCCTAGGGCAATGAAGAAGATTCTAGATGCTACCAAGATGCGAGTATCCAGGGACTGCATTCCAATTACCTCCATGTCCTCCATGCCTGACACATGATGAGCATCGAGCATTTGACATTGTTTTGTATCACACACATGTGAAGGCTAGGGCTGTGAGGGTTGTGTTGGAGAGCGGGGTAGAAAGCAGACAACGCAACTCACCGAAGCAAGCCTGGTGGTGCTGCGTGAAGCCAGGAGGACAGCGGCAGGTGAAGGTGCCTATGGTGTTGACACAGACAAACTGGCAGTTGTGTTGCCTGGAGGTGCACTCGTCCAAGTCTGCAGTATAGGGGGTCCAAAGGGTCAGAGGGTAGGGATCAACGGGGTGCTCAAGGGTGGAGCTTAGCCGAAGGACTTGAAGGCTAAGAAGACAGTACTCAGAGGAGCTTGGGGAGAGTGCTGAGGAGACAGGCTTGAGGGTGTGCAGACATGGGGTGGGCTTAGAGGGTGGTTTGAGAGGAAGTTTCAGAGGCTGGGTCTGAGGGTACAGGATTCAAGGGTCAACTTGAGGAGGGTGCTTAAGCCTGGGGTTGTAAGGGACCAGCTAAGGGGGCAGGGCTCAGAGGGGGTTGGGGATGGTAACTCAATGGTGGTTTGAGTGTATGCATAGAGTGGGCAGTAGGCTTGAGGGGCTGCTCAGGGGGTAGGTTTGAGAGGTGATGGCTCAAGGGCAGGGGTTCAGGGGATAATTGTGAGTGGGTCTTATGGGTCCAGGCTTAGGTATGGGGCCTGGGATCCCTTTTGCCACTCCAAGCAGGGTGCTGTTGCCACTGGAGAGGTGGCAAGAGAGATACCCTGGCTGCAGTAGGATCTACTCTATACACCTGAGAGTGTCTTGAGACCAATAGGGGACGGGGAGGATTGGGGGAGGGAAGGACATCACCTTTGCAGCTCCTGAGATCTTCCTCCAACAGGTAGCCACGGGGGCAGGCGCACAGAAAGGAGCCCTCTGTGTTTTTGCAGAGGAAGGCACATGGCTTTGGGTCACGGCTGCACTCGTCCACATCTAGGAGGGATGGCAAGGCATGAGGGGATCACATAGACGTGGCTAGGGGTTGATGGGGGCCTCACAGGCTGGGACCCCTGCTCGTACTCTGTTTATCGGAAATTGTGGAACCACCTAAGTTGTTTAACTTTTATTATTAAATGTTATTTCTTTTGTTTATTTTCATGAGACAAGGGCTCACTGAGTATCCCAGGCTCACCTGAAACTCACAGACATTCACCTGCCTCTGCCTCCTTAGTGCTGGGATTAAAGGTACAGGACACCATGCCTGTCCCTAAAATTTGAGTGACATTTGCTTACTGTATGTGTATATGAGGAGGGCACACATATTTGGTGCATGTAGAGGCCAGAGGACAACTTGCAGAGGTGGCTCTCGCCTCTGTTATTTGGGTCCCAGGTTTTGAACTCAGGTCAGCAGGTTTGGTGGCAAGCATCTTTACCCACTAAGGCATCTCAATGGCCCTGTTTTCTATTTTTATGAAGTGTTGGGGATCAAACCCGGGTCTTTATGTTTGCACATGACAGGAAAGAGCTCCACGCTCCACCTATCTCTGTGGACTCAGCAATAGAAAATACTTTGGGGGAAAAAGTGTCTGTACCGAACATTCAGATTATTTTCCTCCAATTTTCCCACATAGTACACGTCACAGCTCTTACACTGTATTAGACTAATATATCAATGCTGAACTGACTCAGTGCCTTAACTCGATGTTACATTGTAATAAAGATGAGAAACCATATAAAATGATAATTTTATTTTTATTTAAAATGAAAAAAAATATTTTCTCGAGGGTTTGTGTGGATGTTTTACCTGCACATATGTATGTGTGTACCTCTTGTGTGCCAGGTGCCTGGAAGGTCAGGAAAGAATTCTGGCTCTCCTTGAACAGGAGTCGCAGACAGTTGTGAGCTGACATATGGGTGCTGGGAAACAAGCATCTGGTACCCTTAACTGCTAAGCTATCCCTCCAGCCTCTATTTTATTTTAGAGACAGGGTTCCAATATGCAGCAGAGGCTAGCCTAGAACTCACAAAGCAGCCAAGGCTAGCCTTTAGCTCACCGTGAGCTCACTTCCTGCCTCAGCCTCCCATGAGCTAGAATTGCAGGCATGAACTCTGATGCCCCCCCCCCAAGATAGTTTAAACATTTTTAGGAAGCAAATGTGGGAAAGAGGATTATGAAGAGAAGGTGGGGTTGGACAGAGGTGGGAAGGAGATAGGAGAGCTGGGGTGAGTATAATTGGAATGTGATTAATAATCTATAAAATAATATGCAGATAATCACTATATAATACACATATATGAACATTTTAGGGAACAAATTTAAATAATAAAAATACTTTAAAAAGGAGTTGTAGGTATCATTCAGTAGTAGAGCATCTTTCTAGAATATACCACCAACGGGCTTGGGGCATGGCTTAGGGGTAGAGCCCCTGGGGGGCCCTGAGATGCATTCTTCCTGTCACAAGAGATAAAAATGAAACTAAATGAATATACAGGAGCATGCGTGTAGGTCATAGGCAAACACTACACCACTTAAATTTTGTTATTTTATTTAGTGTGTGTATGTGTGTGTGTGTGTGTGTGTGTGTGTGAGCGCAGGAGCCTAGAGGCCAGAAGAAGGCCTTGGATTTCCTGTAATTAGCGTTATAGATTGGGGAGCCACCCAGTGTGGGTACTGGAAGCTGAACTCAGGTTCTCTGTAAGTTCTTTTAACCACGGAGCCATTTGTTCAGCCCCAAAGACACCATTTTTATACTGGAGGCTTAAGCAGCTCCCAGTTTGGCATCTGATAGGGGAGTGAAGATTGGAAACATTCCCTTTGGCTCCGAGGGATGGATGGATGTTTATTTTTATGGGTGTGGTGGTTTGAGTGGGAATGTCCCCCACAGCCTCATGGATTTGGACACGTGGTCCTCCTCAGTTGGTTGTACTGCTGGGAGATGTAGGAGGTGAAACTCTAACGGAGAAACGGTGTTACCAGGGCTGAGCTTTGAGAATGTAAAGACTCCTGCAATTTCTGGTTTTCTCTCTCTGCTTTGTGACCTGCTGGCTCTCCGCACCTGCCACCACGCCTGCTGCTTGCTGCCATGCCTCCCAGTCACGACACACTCTCATTCCTCTAAGGCATAAGCCCAAATAAACTCTCCCATACGTTGCTGTGGTCATGGTGACTTATTACAGCAACAGAAAAGCAAACTAGCATAGTGGGTGGCGTGGCTGTAATCACAACTAACTAGCGCAGTCTTTCTGTCAGGAAAAAGTAGTCACTGGAGGTGAATAAACACACAGGCACGGCTGCATGCCAATGAAACTCTACTTACAACTTGGCCCTCAGATTAGAGTTTGCAACCCACAATTTGGAGGAACACGTGGCACACAGTATAACTGGAAAAAAAAAATCTTAGGATGTACTAAATAACAGGAGGAAATAGGAGCGGGACATGTGACCCAAACAGGATGGAAATGCCAAAGAATATTTGCTTCTGGTCTGTTTTTTGAGTTCCTTAGAGTGTACATGAAAACCAAGAGATATGAAGTGGACAGTCCCCATTGGAATGGGGGTGACACAGTTTTTGCAGAAGTATAACTAGACCAAAGGTACAGGGTGGGGGTGGGACTTGGCTCACCCATGCAGGCAGTGGCAGTGGCATCTGGTGTATATCCAGCTTGGCAGTCACAGTGGAAGGAACCAATGCTATTGATACACTCTCCATGGTGGCACAGGTCAGCAAACATGTGGCATTCATCCACATCTAGGGACAAGCAGGGCAGGGCAGAGGTTAGCTGGCTCTCTTGTTCTCTTAAAGAATACCTTGTTTTCTACCAACAAGCCCTCTCTCCAGAGGGCTTTCCTTTACTCTGACCACATGGATGTTACTCTAAGGCAATGGGTCAGTCCTGAGCCAGCAGGACATGCTGACAGAGCTTCATTCCACTGAGTATTTATATACACATACATACATACACACACATACATATATACACATAGATACGCACACATATACAACACAAATATACACATATACATACACACATATACATAGATACATACACATATGTATACACATACATACAGATACACACATACATACACATATACACACATACATGCACATATATACATATACAAACATACACACATACACAGATACATGCACATATAAATATACAAACATACATACACACATACCCAGATACAAACATACATGCACACACACAGATTTACATACATACATACTCACACACACATGCATTTACCTCAGCCTCAGCCTGATCAGCAAAATAGCAACATCTCCTCAAGGCCAAACAGCAGCACACATATTCAGAAGGACTCATAAGCATCTTACTATAGCCACGTACCCAGACACTGCTGAAGAATCTTGAGTCACAGGGACATGCACCCAATCCATGGCTCCTTAGTACCCCAGGGACACTGAGAATAGGCACTTCTCTCTGGGGTCTAGCCTTTTTACTGTTTACTGCTTACTCAGGATAACCATTTCACACTTAGTGATATACGTGGACAGATTCACACCCATTCACAGATAAGCATGCAGTCATGTACTTACCCTATAAACTTGGTAGAATTCATTAACACCCGACAGACTCACTCCCCCACCCCCACAGCTTTCTAGTTCACAGGAAGGGCTGCTCTTCACAAAGTCCAGTGACCCCTATGCCCATGAGCAACACAATGATCATTAATAAGCTTTCACACACAGAGGGCACACAGCTCACACACACAGACATTAACAAGCTTGTGAGGGAACTTATGCCTCCTGATAGGGTCTCCCAAGCACATTAACAGGTTTGTACACACCACAAACAAGTAACACACACTACACCTCTTCCCATGCCTGCTCACTTGGCCATTGTAGTTCATGCATGCACAGGGCAAACACTGTTCTTGTTCTATCTGCTAGCACATTGGAACACACACACACACACATGCACACACTTGCAAATGCACACAGAGTAGCTCACATCATTGTAGCACAGTCACATAGCTTCAACACGACCTCAAGAGAACTTACCTTGGCCTTCGGTGCTGTAGCCCTTGCCATGAGGGCAGAGCTTCCTGTAGGCAGAGGTGCCAGGCAAGGGGCAGAGCTCACAATGGGGGCTCCAGCCCCGGCCACCTCCGCAGCAGCACTCGACTCTGGGTACAGCCTCACCACTGCTTGACCAACTCTGGCACATGACCTGTAGCACCTCGGAGAAGCAGAGCCCCCGCCGAGTATCTGCAGAGAATTGGTAGGAAGGGTGGGTGAAAAACTGCCTTGCCCAGGATCTTCTTCTGTTTTGTGCCTGGAAGTCAGGCATATGTGTATAGGGGACCATCTTCCTGTTGGCACTGGGCATTGTAAAACACCCTTGAATGGGTCAGGTAACACCCACTTGCTTCAATGGACTGGGACAAAAGCTACCCACCTCCCCAAATATCAATGTTAGCTCTGGGATAGGTTTTGAAGGTTAGGTGGCCTCTATGGAGGGTAGTGTCTTTGTGAAAAAGGACAATTAACGGGCAGCAGGTAAGCAGGGGAATGGGGGTAGGAAGAGTTGATGCTTGGGATAGAACAACAGAGACAGAGGAGAAAAATATCAGGCCTGGTGTGATGACTAACTTGAGTTTGATCCTTAGGATCCACAAAGTAGAAAGAAATAGCCAACCTCCACACACGTGCCATGGGACACTTATACACAATGGTCCCCAAAACCTCAATACTGATAACAAACAGTGTAATTAAATAGAATAAAAAATAAGATCAGAGATAGGTGGGAAGTGAGGGCTAAATACAGACTGGAAGTCTCTACTGGTCACTCCAGAAAGCCAGTGCAGGGTATTCCAACCACTGAGATGGGATTTGGGGGCAAAGAAGCTGAGTTGGTTTTGGGGTAAGCTACAGTGTTGGGGGATGGGAATAGGGTGTCAAGGAGATAAATATCATTTGGCCTGAAGCTAAGGGATGTACTTTATCCATGAAGAAGAGAGAAGAGGATGCGATCAGTAATGGACAGGTGCCTAACATAGAAGGTACTGTCAAGGTCTTCTGCTGGGTTCAGTTCTTAGGTTGTTGTGGGAAACCCAAGGAGAGATCATTCTGGGCTGGTGCCTCTAAGGTTACAGGAGTCATAGAGGTGGATGGGAAAAAATAGGAGGAAGGGGAGGACAGTGAGGAATTACCTCTTCTACAGAGTGTGTGTAGGCTCATGCATCTATATTGATAATGGTACAGCAATTCCTTCCATGTCTTGTTAGTGTTCCTGACCTCATCCCTGTCCCAGACCTCACAAGTCTCTGTTCACCTTGCTTGTTCCTGGTTACACTCACCATGGCACTCAGTGAGGGTGGGGCTGGGATGGAAACCCTCATCGCAATGACACTGGAAGCTTCCCACTGTGTTGATGCAGCGACCATGTGAACAGAGGCTGGACTGGGCCTGACATTCATCCTCATCTGAGATGGAAGGGATAAAGCAGGCCAGAAGGGGAGGCCAAAGTCCCCAAGCCAGTTGCCTTTGGCCTTGAAAGTTCCCCCTTCCTTTGAATTCTCCCCTCCATGTAGCTTTCCCTGTGCCCTAGAAGCACCACGTACCTGTGCAATCCTCCCCAGAGGGCTGGAGCTGCATGCCAGGAGGGCAGATACAGGCATAGGTGCCGATGAGGTTTTTGCACAGCATGCCTCGGGTGTGGCAATCCGGAGACCCATCTGCACACTCATCCACATCTTTGGATGACCAGGGATAGTGGGTAAGTCAAGGTCATGCCTTCCACAGCTTGGCTCCAGATGGGAAGAGCCTAGATTCCATACCCTAGCAGAAGTTCATGTGCTACAAACAACCCTAAAGCTTTATAGGGTTGGTATTTAGAGTTGGGGTCTTTGGGAGGTGATAGGATTAGATGAGGTCATGAGGATGGGTCTCCCATCACGGTTTCAGTGGGGTTGTAAGAACAGACTTGATTTAGCACCTCGATATGTCTTGCTTTGTGATGTCTTGTGCCATATCATGATGCCACTTGGAGACCCTCACCAGAACCATGATCCAAATATATTGTTATCCATGTGTGTGTGTGTTATATACACACATGTGCATAGGTGTGCATATCCATGTACATGCACAGAGATCAGAGGAGACTGTCACATATCCTGCTCTGTCACACTCTGCTTTCTTTTTTTTACTTGAGATGGTCTTACTGGACCTAGAGTTAAGCTGGCAGCCAACAAGCCCCATGGACCCTTCTGGCTTTACAGTGCTGGGGTTAAAGGCCTTCATGTGGCCACACCCAGATCTTGCTGTGGGTGCTTAGGTCTGAATTCAAGTCCTCATGCTAGTACAGCAAGTGCTCTTAGTCACTGAGCCATCAATCTTGTCCCATATTTCTGTTCTTTATCAATTACCCAGTCTGTACCAATCAGTTACAGCAAAAAAGCTACTGCTTCTCCAAAGATGCAAAAAAAAAAAAAAAAACATGTCTCCTTCAAAAACCAAGTGTCTACTTCATGCCCTAGTTCAGCTGTCTTCTGTGTGAGCTTTTTTTGCTGCTCACTTTTACCCTCTGGGGCTCAGTTCCATTTAAAGACAGGAAACCAAAGTGCTGAGACCACATCTGGATCTGTTTGATGTCAGGACCAGTTTTGGTGTGATGTTACTACACAGTGGAGAGCATAAGATCGTTGGTGGGGAATCAGAGAGCCCTTCCCCTTGCCAGTCTGTGCAGACCCTACCTTGGCACATGGCGCCATCCTTCCTCAGTGTGTAGCCAGCTGGGCAGGTGCATAGGTAGGAGCCCTCAGTGTTGTGGCAGCGGAAAGCACAGAGCAGTGGATTCAGGGAGCACTCATCAATGTCTGTGGAGGTCAGCAGAGGTCTCATCCGGGCAGGCTCTCCCTGAGGTACCCCTGGTGCCTCCTACGGATCAGCCCTAGAGAATCCCTGTTATACAGTTCTGATCCTGCTCAGGAAGCATCGTACTGTCACAGATCATCATAGGGCCAGGCCCAAAGCCTCAAAGTACATGCGCATTTGAAACTTCAATGACATTTGGGCAAATACCTCCCCCACAGGGGTCTCCTTATGTAAAGAGTAAGGGGAGAATATGGAGGGATGAATTAATGATTAGTTGGATACCTAAATGAACGCACGGGAAACGAACAGCTGAATGAACAAGAGATGAATGAATAAACAAGGAGAAGCCAAGGGAAGAATGAACCAGTGGAGCCTGGATGAGTGAATGACTATGAGGATAAAATGGAGAGATGAATTAGTGAATGAGTGCGGACTAATTGAGTAAGTGAACAAATGATCAAGTAAACGAGTGATCAAATGAACGAACAATTAAGCAAATGGGTGAATCAACTCTAACGCTGGTGAACGAATGCACGAACAATGGGAAATGAATGAGCAAATGAGAGAACAAGTGAATGTCTGAAACAGTCTACCTGAGCTAATGGGAGCGCACCAACTCCAGCAGATTGGGAAGGAACATGCATAGGACCAAACTAGTCCCTTTGAATGTGGTTGACAGTTGTATGTCTGGGGCAGACTGAGGGGCCACTGGCAGTGGCACTAGGATTTATCCCTGCTGCATGTACTGGCCTTTTGGGATCCCATTCTCTTTGGATTATACCTTGCTCAGCCTGGATATGGTGGGGAGGGCCTTGGACCTCCCACAAAGCAATGTGCCTTGCCCTCTCTGAGGACTGGATGGGGGTGGGGTGGAAAAGTGTGTGAAGGGAGTGGGAGGATGGGAGGGAGTGGGAACTTGGATTGGTATTTTTAAAAAAAATCTAATAAACTAAAAAAAGAAAGAAAGAATAAGTGAATGAGAATTGGAAAGGAGGAGGCAGGCTTAGCTTTTATGTTAACTTGACACACCTAGGGAGAGAGTCTCAGCACGGGATTGTTTACATCAGACTGGCCTGTGGGCGTATCTGGGGGGAAGACCCAGCCCACTGTGGACTGCTCTCTTCCCCAGACATAGTGTCCTGAACTGTGTGAGAGTGGAGATATAGAGTTGAGCACATGCAATTAAGCCAGCATGCACCCATTCATTTCTCTCTGCTCCTGCCTTTGGATATCATGGGACTAGTTGAAGTTCTTGCCGTGACTTCCCCACTATGATGGACTATAATTGTGAGCTGAAATACCCCCCCCCCCCCACTTTTTGAGACAAGTTTTCTCTGAGTAGCCCTGGCTGTGCAAGAACTCACTCTGTAGACTAGGTTGGCCTTGAACTCACAGAGATCCACCTGCCTCTCCCTCCCAAGTGCTGGGATTAAAGATGTGTGTCACCACCCCCCCCCGCCCCTATATTGCTTTTTGTTAGGATATTTTATCACCTCTGCAGGACTTAAGGTAGGATAGGAGAGTGCGTGGATGAGGAAAGTGACAGTGGTTGGCGAAGGGCTCCTTAGCTACCCACCAACGCAGGAGATGCTGGTGAGGTCCAGGCTGTAGCCAAAGGGACACTTGCAATGGAAGGAGCCGTCAGTGTCGACACAGGGACCATCAGTGCAGATGCCAGGGTTCTCTGAACACTCATTCACATCTGCAGGGTTGAGACACAGTGCCTGTCCACCGGTCACTGAGTAGATTCCAGGGCAACTTGTAGACTCCAAAGCTTGAGGAACCATGCAGAGCTGAGACAGAATAAAGGGGTTCCTAGAACCCAGAAGAAAGCCTTACCTTTTCTGGAGCCATCTGGGCCTGGGACAGCCCCATGGCCAAAGGGACAGAGCTCCTGAAAAGTAACTGGAAAGAGAATGGTAAGTGGGATTAGAAGAGTCGAGGGGGGGGGTGTCAGCACAACAGTCCCCAGTATCTAAGAAGGGTGAGGGAAGAACGGAGGAGGGAGAAAGCGTAGGGAGGGAGAGAGGATGGGTGGCTGGGACTCACCACTGTCCTTCTGAGGGCATAGTTCACAGGGCTCCCCCCAACCCTCTGCAGGGTTCTTGCTGCAACAGCACTGGGTCTTCGTGGTGTTGAAAGCTTTGGGCATTGAACACTTTCCGGCCTCAAACCGGGTGAAGCAGAAACTCTGGCGAATATCTGCGGAGAGGGAGGTGGGGACCATAATAGGCGCTGCACCTGACTGGCTAATCTTCCTTATCCCAACCTTAGTGAACGGGCAACCCTTTCCGGCCTCAAACCGGGTGAAGCAGAAACTCTGGCGAATATCTGCGGAGAGGGAGGTGGGGACCATAATAGGCGCTGCACCTGACTGGCTAATCTTCCTTATCCCAACCTTAGTGAACGGGCAACCCTTTCCGGCCTCAAACCGGGTGAAGCAGAAACTCTGGCGAATATCTGCGGAGAGGGAGGTGGGGACCGTAATAGGCGCTGCACCTGACTGGCTAATCTTCCTTATCCCAACCTTAGTGAACGGGCAACCCTGCTCCTACTAGCACCCAATGAAAATACGCCACACACCTGGCTAGACCCAATTGCTTGGGAGTGAACCCGTGATGAACTCTGGGCCAATGAGAATGAGCTGGGAATTCTTCCCAGCAGTCTTTCAAGCCACTTTTTGTGTGTGTGCATGCGTCTTGCTGACAAACTTTCAACGTGGCCCTTGTGTTGGGTAGAATAGGTAAACTCCACCCATTGCTTTTGAATCAGAGTTCTCTTAGAATGACAAAGATCATTTTCAGAGGGTTGGAAGACCTGGTAGGGCAGCCCCTCAGCCTCCAGCCCATCAGCCTGAGTTCTTACTGGCAGGCTGGGGTATGACTTACCAGTGGGCCCTATGTTCCCTTCATGGTTGATACTGGCTAAGTTGAACTGTAGGCTCTGGAACAGGCATTTGCTTATATTTCTCACAACACTCACCAAAACAGTAGTGTCCACTGTCAGAGAGGACAAAGCCAGAAGGGCAGAGACACCGGAAGGTCCCAGGACTGTTGGCACAGGTGCCAAGAAAGCAGAGGCTGGGCTCCTCCAAGCATTCATCAGTATCTGCAGAGGCAGTGATGGGAGCTGAGATGGGGGTAACTGTATCTCCAGCAAAGTGGGGGGAGTTTAGCTCTCCAATGTGCTCCTAAGCATGGACGCAGGGTGGGGGCTGGTGGTTGCGGAGGGAGTCACCACTAGGTGGGCAGTGTGTATGTAGAGGTCTTTATGTTTAGAGTAGGGGTCATGTTCAGGAGTTCTTCTTTTAAATTTATTTCTGTGTGCCTGTTTGTGTGTGTGTGTGTTCACATGTGCATGTGCGTGTGAGTACAGGTGCCTGTGGAGGCCTTAGGTCCTGGATCTCTCTAGAGCTAGCAGTTGTCAGCTGCCTGATGGGGGTGTTGGTCCTCTGCAAGAGCAGTAGGCTCACTGCTGAGCCACCTCTCCAGACTCTGAAGTTCATCTAAAAAAATGCTGGGTATGGTGGTGCACACCTTTTATCTTAGCACTCAGAAAGCAGAGGCAGGAGGATGTCTGTAAGTTGCAGACTAGTCTGGTCTACATCGAGAGTTCCAGGATAGCCAGGGCAACATAGTGAGACCTTGCCTCCAAAACAACAATTATTATACTTGTATTTATTTTGTGTCTACACATGTGGTGGTCAGAGAACACCTCCAGGAATCAGTTTTCTCTTCCACTGGGTGAATTCCAAAGACAGAACTCAAGCTTGGAAGCTAGTGCCTTTACCTGCAGAGTCATGTCATCATTAGAGAGACTGAAAACTGGGCAAAGTTAATCAAGACTAGAGATATTCTGCCTATACTAGTTGGAGTTAGCTTATGTGCCAGGCTAGACTAGATAGAATAAATTAGAAAATACCAGACTGAACTGGTCTAAATGAGTTCATTCTATACACAACAGTGAATTTGCTGAAGCCAGAATGGCTTGTTAACCCAGGTTATACAAGGCTAGCCTAAATGGAAAATAGATGTTGGCAGGTCAAACTGGCCCAGATTGTAAAAGGTTAGTACAAATGGAAGACTGGATTATCAGCAGTTGGGCCAGATTGGTTCAGATCATGGGCAAACTGACATATTTGCCCCTCTAAGGTGGGCTCATCAGTATCTGCAGTGGGAGATGGGAGAGTAGGGTCACCATAGACCCCAAGGTTATTGAGCTTTCCTTATATTTCTGCCCATAGGCTAATCCACCTGCTCAGACATTCTAGTCCAGGTTAGCATATATTATATAAGACTAACCTGGTGAATTAGTTAGTTAAGATCAAGTTAGACTAATTAGTTTAAAGTATATGACATGATTCTTGTGGACCAGAATTCTACGGAGTTTCTGAAGTACAATGATACTGAAACCAAGTATATTTTACAGTGATCACAAAGAATTCTCTGAGCCCTGAGAGCAAGGCCTGAACCAGGAGCCCCAGAACAGTTCTGATAGTAATGGAGCTGCACTTGGTCCTGTGCTCTGTGCACCTGCACTCTGGTAGGAGGTTGGACACTCACCAATACAATGGCCACTCTGCACCTGGAAGCCAGGGGGGCAGATGCACTGGAAGGAGCCTTTCAAGTTCTGACAGGTGCCTGGAAGACAGGTCCCTGGCAGGCTCAGACACTCATCAATATCTGTGGAGGAGAAAAGAAGAGGAATTCAGTGCCAGAGAGGAGGTGGAGTGTTCCCTGAGGTCTTTGGCCAACATCTGCAGGCGATTTGGGGGCCAAGCCCTTTCAGGGACAGTTTTGGGTCTAAGGGAAAAGCTGAGACTCTGGAACACCGGGGCAGCAGAGGAAGGAAGGGTTGTTTGTTCTTGCTGGTTTTATGAACCTGGAGGGAAGCAGGGAGCAAGGTTTATGAGCTGCTTGCAGGTTCCCTTCAAGATTTCCATGCATCCATTTGGTATATCTGCTATTTGTTATTTCATAAATTTCCCGTTTGCAGGATGACCTTGCCCTAAACTATAGTCAGCTCTTCTTCTTTTTAAATACCTTTACAATAAATAAGATGGATGAGTAAGGAAATCATGAATTCCCACCCCCACTTGAAGAGCTGTTGGCAACTGCTGGCTGCAGAAGGAGGGTGTCAGTTTTTACCCAGGATATGGCTCCTAATAGGTTGCCTGTGTTCTAGTAGATGACCCCACACCTACCCACGTATGGGCAACAGTAAATGCACTCCAAGAGCACATGGAGATGGGAGGGAAAGTGGTGGTGGGATATGGGAGGAGGTGCACGGCAGGGAGCTGGGGGTGGACTTGATCAAAAACACATATGCATGTATGAAATTCTCAATTTAAACTGGCAAACTGAATCTAAGAACACATCAGAAAAATCATCCACCATAATCAAGTCGACTTCATCCTAGAGATGCAGGGATGGTTCAACATATGAAAATCTGTCAATGTAATCCACCATATAAACAAACTGAAAAAAAAGACCACATGATCATCTAATTAGATGCTGAAAAAGCCTTCAACAAAATACAATATCCCTTCATGATAGAGGTCTTAGAGAGAGCAGGGATATAAGGAACATACCCAAGCATAATAAAGACAATATACAGCAAGCCAATAGCCAACATCAAACTAAATGGAGAGAAACTCAAAGTGATCCCACTGAAATAAGGAACAAGACAAGGTTGTCCACTCTTTCCATGTCTATGCAATATAGTTCTTGAGGTTCTAGCTTGAGAAATAAGACAACAAAAGGAGGTCAAGGGGATACAAATTGGAAAAGAAGAAGTCAAACTCTCACTTATTGCTGATGATATAATAGTTTACATAAGCAACCCCCAAAATTCTACCAAAGAACTTCTACAACTCATAAACATCTTCAGTAATGTAGCAGGATACAAGATTAACTCAAAAAAAATCAGTAGCCTTCTTTTACACAGATGATAAATGGGCTGATAAAGAAATCAGAGAAACATCACCCTTCACAATAGCCACTAATAGCGTAAAATATCTGAGTAACTCTAACCAAACCAACGGAAGACCTGTATGACAAGAACTTTAAATCTTTGAAGAAAGAAATGAAAGAAGAGAACAGAAAGTGGAAAGATCTCCCATGCTCTTGGGTAAGTAGATTTAACATAGCAAAAATGGCAGTCTTACCAAAAGCAATCTACTGATTCAATGCAATGCCCCATCAAAACCCCAGCAAAATTCTTCACAGACCCTGAAAGAACAGTACTCAACTTTATATGGAAAAGCAAAAATCCAAGAAGGTCTTACATGTAAAAATGAATCAAACAGAAGACAAAATATCAGGTCTCAAAGATAAAATAAAGGAACTCTCCCTCTGCTTGGATATGAGCAAAGGACTTGACATCCTACTCCACAGATACTTATTCAGTCATGTTTGCTGTGGCTCTATGCCCAATAAGCTAGGAAATGGAAACAACCTAAATGCCCTTCTACTGACAGGTGGATAATGAAAATATGGTACATATGCACAATGGAATACTATTTATGTAAAGAAAAGTGGAATCGTGAACTTTGCAGGTAAATGAGTGAAACTAGAAAAGATCATATTGAGTGAGTAGCCCAGACCCAGAAGGACAGACACTGCACGTTCTCTCTCACTGGAGACCCAGAAGGGCAGACATTGCACGTTCTCTCTCACTGGAGACCCAGAAGGACAGACACTGCACGTTCTCTCTCACTGGAGACCCAGAAGGACAGACACTGCACGTTCTCTCTCACTGGAGACCCAGAAGGACAGACACTGCACGTTCTCTCTCACTGGAGACCCAGACCCAGAAGGACAGACACTGCACACTCTCTAGCTCCAAATCTTCAGATGTGAGGACATGTCCTGGAGTAACTGAAGAAAGCAAGAAAGGAAAAAAGGGACCAATGCTGGTGTGGGAGAGCAACTGAACAGAGGAATAGTTGGATACAAGTGATCTGGTCAGGGAAATGGGGAAAAGGGGACTCTGGTTAGGGAAGGGAGTGAGATAAACACAGGAGAAGGGAGGAAGGTAAAATAACAGTAAGGATATCTGAAAAAGATCATAAGAAATCATACTATTAACCACTTACCTGAAAAACCACTATAATATCTGTAAGTCTGGTTGTAGAAATACTTACATAGTTTAAATAAGTGCTTGCTTTAGCAGCACATGTACTAAAATTGGATCAATACAGAGAAGATTAGCATGGCCCCTGTGCAAGGATGACATGCAAACATGTGAAGCATTCCATAGTTTTGTATAAAAAAAGTTTAAATAAATAAAATTGAAAACTATCCCTCCAAGAACCCCAAACCAACTAACAAAAATTCCAGTACCAGACACAAGAAAGTCGTCTTTAGAGTTGTTTCGAGGGCTGTTCAAGAGACTCACAAAACCTTTTAGGCCATTGCTGTTGTCCCCAGAGGCAGAAGATAAGTCCCTATTGCTGGAGACATATCATGCATTCAGGTGCAAGGACCAGATGACCCAGCGCTGGAACTGACTTGAATGGCCCCTCTGAGGGCTAGCTTTCATGGGATCAGAAGGTGCCAAAGGAGGAAGTAACCGACAGTCCTACCCAGCTATGACTCCCATAATCTACAACAGTGACCAACTTGTCATGATAACCCTAGGGGTGGTAATGGCACACATACCTTGGTGGTCACCAACGGCTCTCTAATTGGACCTATGACTTATTCAACAAGAGGGAGACCATGCCTGGGACTAGAAACCTAGCCAATAATTCGATTTTAGTGAAGTCATGAATCTCAGAAGGAGAGCCTGTAACCACCACTTTACTAAACTGGCATGATCCCCAATTACACTCTAAATATTTGTCTTTTTACTCACATATAAGTGTAATCTTCACCCTTCATCAAGGAAGCTTCCCAGTGCAAGAGACAGAGACCACTCCAGAAAACTACAACCAGTCTAAACGCAGAGCTGTGGAGCCCAATCCCAATGGATACATCTACTACACAACTCAGGGAACAGTGCAGAATAGGAGGTGTAAAGATTGTGAGAACCAGAGGATTAAGGGATCAAGAAATTTGCTGTGGTATTGTATTTCCTAGTAATGTCTGAAACTATACCCATAAAGTCTCATCAAACATAAGCTGAACAGAGACAAAGAACAATAGATAAGGCAAAGTGGACAGGGTAAAGCCCAGGAGACCTCAACCCTAAACAAAGAACTACAGGCTACTGAGGAATGCTGAGATGGGAGAAATAGTCCTCCCTGCAGAAGAACACTAATTGGTTATCCAATACCAAACGGTCAGCCCTGAAAACACACATAAAAGTAACATTATGCAGTCTGATACAGACATACTTAGGAATATATATGAATAGACATAAACACATATGCAACTATTAACAAAAGAAGAGGCCATGAGCTTGAGAGAGAGCAAGGAGGGGTACATGGGAGGATTTGGGGACAGGAGAGGGAAGGCAGAAATAATGTAATTATATGATAATCTCGGAAGGAAAAGAAAAAGTTCTTAAAAAGTAAATGTTAAGTCAGGCAGTGGTGGCATACACCTTTAATCCCAGCACTCACAAGGCGGGGGCAGATGGATCTCTCTGAGTTTGAGGCCAGCCTGGTCTAAGAAATGAGTTCAGGATAGTCAGTCCAGTTATACAGAAACTCTGCCTTGAAAAACCAAAACCAAAACCAAAACAACAAAATCAAAAACATCAAACCCTAAATCAAAACAAAAAAATACATCTTAAAAATAATTTAAATTTTATTTATGTGTTTATTTTGTGTGTATGCCTTCATATGTCTTTACACCATGTGCATTCCTGGTTCCTTTGGAGGCGGGAAATGAGTGTCAGATCCTCTGGAACTGGTTGTGAGTCTACGTGTGGATTCTGGGAATTGAACCTGAGTCCTTTAGAGGAGCAGTCAGGGCTCCACGCCTCCAGCCTTCTATTTCTATTTCTAACCATGTGTCCCTGGTCTAGTTCTTTGCCATGAGACACAGGAACCTAGATACTACAGCAGATTCCCCTGAGACATGCTGGAAGTTGCTCTGGGACTCAGATCTCTTGCCTGTAGTGATTGGGTGACTTTCCCCACACCTATTCTTATTTAAATTATGTTTTATCTATTTATTTTATGTGTGTACTATGAATCATATTTAGAGGTCAGAGAGAATCGATCACTGGGGACTGAACTCAGGCTACTAGGTTTGGTGGAAATTGCCTTTACTTACTGAGTCCTGGGTCCCAGTCATAGGGCCACTTATCCACCAACCCAGGCAGCTCACCTGCACAGTTACTGTTGTGGGTTGCCACAGGGCTAGGGAAGCACAGGTACTTGTAGGAGCCAACAATGAAGAGGGAAGGGAGAAAGGAAAGAGGCAGTAGGAAGGGAAAGGGCTGGGTGAAGGAATCTGAGGCTGTAGGTAGAAGGTTTCTCACCAAGAAACTTTGCCATGCGGATGTCAGTGATGAACCCTGGCACTTAGTTCCACAGAGGAGCTGGGTGGAGAAAAACAGAACCCCAGACCATACCGCTGCCCACCCTGAGTGCTGCACCTCCACGCACCCACAGCCAGCCCTTGCCTGGCCTCCCACCTTCCTTTACTCTGTGTTGATTATCTCTGGGTTCAAGGCTGCCCCAAGTCTATTCAGGGTACTTCCCAGAACACAGGTGGGAGACTTCCCGCATGTTTTCCTCTGGAGAAAGCACCAGCCATGCTTATAACCCTTGTTAAAGAGGGAACCAGGGAGGTGGCTCAGCTGATGAAGTGCAGGCCTCTGCAGCACGAAGATCTGAGCTTAAATCACAGAGCCATGTATAAAAGCTGGGTGGGTGGTGCATGCTTGTTTCTAGCATCATGAGGGAGGCAGAGGCAGGCAAACCTCTGGGTCTTCCTGGTCAGCCACTCTAGCCAAAATAAATGAGGAGCTCTAAAAAACTAGAGTGGAGACTTGCCTGAAGAAGACACCCTGATGTCAACTACTGGCGTCCACAAGTGCATGTACCAGTAAATACACCCACACCGGCACACACACACACACACACACACACACACACACACACGCACCCAACACACACACACACCACATACACACTCCCCACACCCCCCACACCCCATACACACCACAAACACCACACACACCACATATACACCACACACATACACACCCACCACACACACATCACACCACACACACATACATACACACACACCATACCACACACACACACACTACATATACACCCACCACACACACACTAATATACATACCACACACACCACGTACACCCATACCACACATACACACACACCGCACACACACACCACACACACACACCACACACACACACACACACACACACACACACACACACTCTTCAGTTACTACCTCAAGACTCTCATTCCAGCCCCCAACATTCCCGCAAGAAAGATTCTTGCATTTAAGCCCCCAATGTTCCTATGTGATGGTTAGTTTTATTATAACTTCATAAAAACCTGGATTAAACTGGGGAGAAAGTCTCAATGAAGGACTGCCTAGATCAAGGTGGCCTTTGAGCATGTTTCTGGGCATTGTCTTCACTGCCTTTCTTGATGTGGGAAGACCCAATCTGGAACCAGGCTCCTCTGTCCCCTGGTTTGTGGGCTGTGTGGGCGGAGAAGGTGAGCCGCACACTAAGAATGCATGCTTTCCATCTTTAGCTACCAACCAAGACTTCCCTGCAATGGAGGACCAAATCCTGAAGTTGCCAACTGAAATAAACTCACAACAAGCTCCTCTAAGCTGCTTTTTGTCAGGATATTTTACTGCTACAACAGAAATGAAACCAGCACAACCGACATGTCTCAGTATGAGTCTCTGAGCTGCCAGAGAGGAGCCTCTTCCCTGGCCTTCCCTAGAGCTATCTTTAGAGTATGTCCCCCAGAAGTTTCCTTGTTAGAAACCTAAGTCCTAAGGTTGGACGCTGAGGATGTTTGGAGAAGGGGCTTAGGGGAAGTAAGCAGGACCAGGAGGGTGGGGCCTCAAGGTGGCATTGTGGCTTTCAAAGAAGAGAAAAGACACCCAAACTGGCACTCTTGCTCTGCGGCACACTGTGACACCCTCTACCATACTGGGATGCAGTAGATAGCCCCCCCCCCCCCGCCTCCAGATGCTGGTGCCTTTACACTGAGCTTCTAAGCCTTTTGCACTGCAAACTAAATAAACGTGTATTTGGGCTGGAGATGAAGTTCAGTGGTAGAGAGCTTGCCTACCACGAATAAAACCCTGGGTTCAGAGCCCAGCATCACAAAACAAAAAGAACCCCTAAATTAAAATCCAGATCAAAACCACTATTTTTTTCTTTTAAGGATTATTTTATTTTAAATTATGTGTATATGTATATATGTCTGAGTCTATGAATGCAGGTGCCGGTGGTGGCCAGAAGAGGGAGCCAGATCCCCAGGCACCGGGTTTGAGGTAGCTGGGAGCCACCTGACAGAGGTGCTGGGAACCAAACTCGGATCCTCTGGAAGGGCGGTGCATGCTTTTAACTGCTAACTCATCTCTCCAAGCCTGACCTCCTATTGTTGATAAGAACTAGTCTCAACTATAACCTCGCATTTAGTGCCACGACTTGAATGTGCAATGTCCCTCCACAGGCTCGGGTGTTTGAATACGTGGTCGCCAGCTGGTGGTGCTGCTTTGGGAGGCTGTGGAATATTTAAGAGGGGGGCTTAACTCAAGTAAGTGGGCCTTTGGGGGTGGGTGGATCTTTGGGGGCTGTGTTTGAACAAACAAACAAACAAAATCAAGGTAGAAGGCTTGTAAAAAAGTGGCACCCCAAGTAGATCTTGGGCCCCCACAATCGGATACCCACACATGCATATACCGCATGAAGATACACCCACTTGTGTGGTACCCACAGAGAATAAAGCAGATAATTAAAGGCTAGAAGCCTCGAACTCTACCATGTATCCCTCTGTACTGTGCTGGGAGGGGCCAGACTGAGAAAGTGGTTGGGGCACTCACAGTTGGCAGGGGTGGGACAGGTTACACAGGGTCTGTTCCAGGCCTGCCCCACGCTGTGGAGCAGCAACACATCCTCCGGGTCACACTGAAGTTCAGCGTGTTCCCACATGTTCCATGACAGTGCCGGAAACGCATGCTCTTTCTCGTGTCTGCAGCTGAAGTGGGAGTAAAGAACACGGGCCGCAGACTGGCGAGATGGTTCAGCTGGGAACGGCGCTTACCACCAAGCCTGACAACCTGAGCTTGACTCCTGGGCTCACACAGTTGAAGGGGAAAGAACTGATCCTGCAAGTTGTCCTCTGACCTCTACGTGTGTGCCGTAATGCCCACACAGCCCCCATTTCCCATGTAATAAGTAAATAATAGGTAAGGAGAAAAAGAAAAGATTGGGAACGGGTCCAAGCCAGAGTAAGGATGCAGATTGGAGAGGAGATTTATCCATGAATTTATGTTAACACTTTGGCTTAAGGTCTTTTCTCCAATCTCTTTAAGCCTTTGTTGACCAGTGCATGGCCTGGGAGGACCACTCGCAGCTACTCTGGGCTCCCAAGTCCTGGGGTATCATTTTGTCACATATAAGCACATCAAATACATGCAGATGTACTCTGTTTCTTCTTTCAAATATACCTCTCTCTGCACCTTCCAAGGCTCTGAGGGTCTTTGCAGTCCTTCCCATAGCAACCACTAGCCTTCCACCCCTCAAGCCCAAGTCATCACACTTCCTACCCACACAGTGGTTGCCACTGCTGACCTGCAGGAACTCTGCGGGGCAGATACAGGTGTGATTGCCTAAACTGTAGCCTGGGCTACAGGTGTCTGGGTGTGTGGAGCATTCACCGATATCTGCAGAAGAGGGAAGGGTGGAAGAGGACACGTGAGAAATGTCAGAGACTGTCTGGGTAACTCCCCAGGGGGTTCCTTACCCCAGGCCGAGTGAAGACACTTTATTGTCATCACTTCTATTTGTGAAATAGAAAATATAAAAGACTTCTATTTGGTTTCACTAGTTTAAAATCATACAGATATTTGGGCCAGGAAGGTGGCGATTGTTGCACACACATGAGGATCTGAGTCTGCATCCCCAGATCCCAAAATAGCTCTGGTAGCTATCCTGGAGAACACGGAGCAAACAGACCCTGTCTTAGATAAGGAGGAAGCAAAGACTGACCCAAGGCTGTCCTCTGGCTGTCACGTGCACATTGTGGCATGAGTGCCCACACTGACACTGTGATGGTTTTGTTTGTTTGTTTCTTGGTCACGATATCCTATCTCACTAAGAGACAATATGAAAAAGACTAAGAGCAATGAAAACGTGAAGTGGGGCCATTACTTCCAACCATACAGAAACTCAGGAATCATAAGACTATAGAATGGATAATTGCTTGCTGCCCCTAAATCAGGTTGATAAGAGGACATGAATACATTTCTAGAAGAGGAGCTGGACACATGGCTCAGTGGTTAAGAGCATGTGCTGCTCTTGGAGAGCATTCACTGAGCCAGCTCCAGGGTATCTGATGCCCTCTTCTGGCTTCCACGAGAACTGCATTTGTAAACACAAAATTAAAGTCTTTAGGATTTACACACACACACACACACATACACACACACACACACACACACACGCACGCACATCAATAGATGGAATCCAACAGTATATTGTGGACATGGTACGCCATGACAGTCATGGTTGGTATTAATGCCACACATGAGAAGCACACGAGTAGGAAGCCTCACCGGAAGGATTGTCCCAATTGCCTTAATTGATGTGGGAAGACCTACTCAAAATGTGGACGGCACCTTCTGGGCACATCCCTGATAGAAAGGGTGTAGCAGGAGGAAGATAACTTGCCTACTGCTCACCTGACCTTTCTTCTTGCCTCTGAGTTGATTTATCCTGTTGCTGCAGCTTAGGATTCTTTATCTGATAGTAAAACCAGTATTGCCAGGCTTCCATACTAAGAACTGATGGCCCTTCAGGAACTTTCAAGGTTTTTAGCTCCCGACGGAGACTAGTGAGGCATCCAGTACCAGGGACGGAGCAACTACCAGGTTGTTGGCCTCTCTAGTGTGACCCAGCCGCTGTGAGACTATTTCAGTTACTGAGGTACCAGCCACAAGGATCAAGCAACTACTGGTAATATCTCAACATAAGCTGATATCAGGTATAAATCCATCTATTCATATCTATCTATCTATCTATCTATCTATCTTCAACCATCTATTTATCCATCCATCCATGCATGCATCCATCCATCCAGTTGTCTAGGCGGCTGGGTAGCTGTGGCCTGTTGACTATATTAAAGAGCCTAGGCTTCAGTTTTAGAATGGTCAGACTCAAGCTGACCCACACCACCTAGAAGTCACTTAATCCTCTTGAGCCTTAGTTTCTACATCTAAAATGTGGGATCATAATAGAAAACCCTTCCTTATGGGGACGCTATAGTACATAGATATTAATTTAGGATCTCCAGCACAGCCCTGGCCCTGAGTCCCTGTTGGGCACTACTACATGCCCAATCAAGGACAATAGAGAGACATGTGAAGTGTATTTGAAGCCAAGGTGAGACCATTCCTTCTCATGACCTTTCCACACAGTTAGTCATGGACCTTGGTCATCTTTGGCTCAAGAGAGGAATATCAAGGTTGCTGTGAAGCTATATTATTTACAAAGGAGTAGAAGGAAGAAGGAAGGGGACTGGACAGGATGGAAGGCGGGGCATTCAGTTAGCCTTGCATCCCTGACCTTAGAGAGCTTGGCAGAGCATCATGGCAGGGATGGAGAGGAAGTGCCCGGCCTAGCCCGGGCAGAGTCCACACTCACCCTCACAGGTGCGGGTATCTTCACTGAGGCTGTATCCAGGAGGACACTCACATTGGAAGGTACCGAAGGCGTTGGTGCAGTTGCCTCCCTGGCACAGACTGGGTAGCTCCTGGCACTCATTGATGTCTGTCAGGAATGGAGGAAGCTGAGAAGGAGAGCTAAATCCAGCAGAGGACTTGAGGGATCCCCACAGGCTGCTCGGGGTCTTATGGGCTCTTTAAAGTATTCCCCCAATAGTTATTTCTATGACTGTTGGGCATTTAGAGGATCTATCTCAATGGCTGGATACTTGAGTCAGTGCTGGCCTGAGACCAACTCCTTTATTTCCACCTTAATTTCATCTCCTCATGCATGATAGTTTCCTCAGGCTAGAATATCTTTTCTAACATCACCATTCCCCAAGACTGACGGCTGGATATAAAGTAGTGATTGATGGAAGGATTGATTATTGGCTATGAAAAGGGTGAGTGTGCAAGTAGGCCAATGGACGAGAAGATCACATGTGGATGAATGGAAGGATGGGTAGAGAGGCAAGTAGTTAGATGAATAAAGAAGGATAGAGGATAGGCAGATGATATTGGTAGGTGGAAGATGGGTCAATGAAGTACATGGAAAGTGGATGTAAACTTGGAGATGGAGGGATCGATGCTGCATGGATGAATAGATAGGTAAGAAATGGATAGATGAATGGTTGGATGGGGGTAGATGGCAGATGGATGGATGGATGGATAGATAAGAAATGGATAGATGGATGGTTGAATGGGGGTGGACGGGAGATGGATGGATGAATAGATAGATAAGAAAAGGATGGATGAATGGATGGATGGGTAGATGGATAAATGGGGGTAAATGAATGAGTAGAAGGTGTGGTGATCGGAATGAGAATGGACCCTTTATGTTCAAACATTTGAATACTTGGTTCCCAGTTGGTTGAAATGTTTGGGAAGGATTAGAATGTGTGGCCTTGTTGGAGGAGGTTATGCCTGCCTGCTGCCGTGCTCCCTGCCATGATGGTAATGGGCTCTAACCTCTGAATCTAAAAAGATTTAAACAATTTCTTTCTTCTATAGATTGCCTTAGTCATGGTATTCTATCACAGTAGGAAAGTAACTAAGGCAGATGGTGACAGAGCATGGGTGAACGATATGGGTGGTTAAGTGGATGGGTGAGTGGATGGATAGGATGAGGATGAATGGATTATATGGGTGGGTGGGAAATGGGATAGATTGATGGATGATGAGTGGATGGATGACCGGATAGATGAATGGGTATAGATAGATGGAGGATGGATGGATAGATGAAGGAATAGATGGGTATGTGGGTAGGTATCCATGGGTAGATAGGTGAATGGAGGCTGGCTGGCTAGCTAATTGACAGGTTGTCTGAAAGGTTGGGTGGTTGGATGGATGGAAGAATTGATGGATGGATAAGTGGATAGATGGAAAGCTCAATTAATAAACAAACAACTGACAGAAGAAATGACAGAACAGATTAAAATTTTCATGCATAATTTGGTTCTGCAACAAAGCCTCCAAGTAGGAGAACGTATTTCCCCAGGATTCCCCCCGTACACTTGGCAATGTGCTAATGACAGAAAGACCCATCAGTGCGTAGCTGGATCAATAGTCTGTCAGGAACTCACCTTCTAGAATCAAAGTGATGGGATTTGGTCGGAAACCCTTACCACCGGGGCACAGGGTCTTATACTCTGCTGCAAGGGAAACAGGTTTACATGAGGAACTATGAAGAGAGGCACCTGGGTAAAACCTAGTGGATGGGAGCGGGCCCCTTGAAAAAGATGCAACATGGGTCCCCCTTCCTTTGCTTTGCTGAACCAACCATGATTCATATCCTCAGCTTTGTGGAGCTGCCTAGTGATTCAGTATACTCTAGTGTTGGGGTGTATGTATAAACATCTATTCCCATCCAGAGCATGGATAGTGGATCCTGAGGGATCCTGGTCCTACTGCACCTCACTCTTTCCACTTTACTCATCCTCCAAACCCATACCTTACATGGGACCTGCAGTTCCCCAGATCCCTAGTCCCTAGCACAGGCATATAGGAACTCATTGTTTGCTGACTGATTGAGTGATGGATTGAATACAAACACAGAGAGAATTTATAGAAAGCAAAATTGGAGAGAAGCCTGGCCTTTGAACTGTCAAGGGCATGCTTTGTGACCGAAGATCCTTTTCCTTCCTGATTCTACTTCCTTGTCCTCCAAAGCCTTCTGCAGGCAGAGATAACCTGCAAACTTCTGAGTCTCTGGCTCAGGCTCACTGTCTTGCAGGGACTCACAGGTGTTGCCTGCTGGACACAGCTTGCAGGGGTTTCCCGAGGCCCGACCCAAGGAACAACAACAAGACGCTCTGCTGACACCAACTCCAATCTCTGCACTACAGGAAATGCCACTGTCATCTTGGTCCTGCACATCCAGGAAACAGATCACGGTCTGGGTATCTGCACAGGTAAAAATGGGTGGTTAGCGCATGAAGAAACTATGTATTTCTCTGTGTTACCATGAACTCCATGACTTCCTGGTTGCATGTGTGTGTGTTCCTGAGTGTGTAACTGTGGCCTCTCTGTTTTGTGTGTCTGTCTGTGTGTAACTGTGTGTGAGTTTGTATGTACCATGTGCTGTGTGCATAAATGTGTGTAATTACCATCTCTGACTGTAACTGTATATCTTTGTGTAACTTTGTGTCTAGTTGTGTCTGTAACTGTGAATTTGTGCATACCATGTGATATGTGTAACTATGTTTCTCTGTATGTAACTTTATATTGTGTTAGTGTGTTTCTCTGCATGTAACTTGCCTTTGTCTATAACTGTATTGTGTATAACTTTTCTGTATATGTGTACATTTGTGAATAGTTATAATTATAGTTTTTCTTAGTTATGATAAAAGATAAAGTAGATATAGATATTGTAACCATAATTCTTGCTTAATATCTTTTTGTTATATGTAATTTTACTATGTTAAAGTTAAAATCTTTCTTTTTATTTAAATAGAAAAGGGGAAATAATGAGGGAAGTCCTTTTGTCTATGTGTTGCCTTTATTGGTTAATGAATAAAGAAACTGTCTTGGGCCTGCACAGGGCAGAATAGAGGTAGGCGGGAAAAAATAAACTGAATTCTGGGAGAAAGAAGGCAGAGTCAGGAGATGCCATGTAGCTGCCAGAGGGAAAAGACACAAGTTGCCAGTTAAAACCTTGCTGGTAGGCCACAATCCTCGTGATAAAGTATAAACTAATAGAAATGGGTTAAATTAAGATATAAGAGCTAGCCAATAAGAAGCTAGAGCTAATAGACCCAGCAGTGATTTAATTAATACAATTTCTGTGTGGTTATTTCAGGGCTGAGCAGCCAGGAACAATCTCCTACAACATGGTACCAGATTTCTAGGTGTATTACTGACTGTCTCTGTCTGTCTGTGTTTGAGTGTGTTTTTCTTTGTGTAACTTGACCCCAACTGTTACTGTGTGTTGCAAATCTGTGTGCATAAATGTTTCTCTGTGTCTTTGTATACCTGTGTGTCATTTGTTTCTCACCACAGGTCTCTGTGTGACTGTGTGTCTATGTATTATTATGTCTCTCTGTCTGACAATAGTCTCTCTGTATGTCTATGGATCTGTAGTTAAGGGTTTTTCTGTGTGCAATTTGATCTTGTATGTTAACTGCATGCATATGTATGTATGCAAATGGTATCTCTGACTATATTATATGTATCCTTACATGTAACTGTATGTGCTTATGTATAGAATTGTGCTTCTTTGTGTGTAATGGTCGTCTCTGTATCTACCTGTGTCCGTGTAACTGTGAGTTTATATATATCATGTGTAACTTTACTGAAATTGTGTATATATGTATAGATGTTGTCTCTGACTGTAATTATATGTGTGTGTAATTGTGTGTGCCTCTGTATATGCAGTTGCTGTCTCTCTATATAACTGTGTCTGCATGCAGTTGTGTTTTTTTGTGGGTAACTGTAGTCTTCTAAGAAACTACATGTAATGTGTGTCTAAACATTGTCTCTGTAAGTGTGTCTCTATGGTAATTGTGTGTGCCTCAGTGGTTTTCTCTGGGTGTAACCATGCTATGTATAATTGCATGTCTCTGTGTAGTTGTCTGTCTTACCCTATGTAGTTCTTTGTATGTAACTATGTTTGCTGTTGTCCTTGACTAGAACCATGTATTTCTATGTATAACAAGTAGGGATAAGTCCCGCCCCTTGGGGGGTGTGTTCGCCTCGGGCTAATGTTTGCCTATAAATTTGGTGAGCGTGCTCCCAGCCGTCGCTTCTGCTTTCCTGGTCTCCGCGGGAACGGTGGTTCTGTAAGTCTATTTCTACATTAAACTATATATATATTTTTTACAATCTGTCTGCATTCGGTTACGCCATTACATTTTGGCGTCCAACGTGGGCTATTTTGCCCCCGACTCAAGTGGGTAGCCTGCTAGCTAACACAGCACCCTCCCGGGTGCTGTTTTTAAGTTCGTGACTCGGGCCCCAGTGCCGAGTCCGAGACACACTCAGCCACACAGGCCCATTCTGCCTGCCTTGGCTAAGTTTGCAGCGGAACCCCACTGCCTGAATTAGCAGAAGCTCAAGTACTTGTGGTTTTGCAACAAAAGCTGCCACAGTGGCAGATTTGGTCTGATACAAAGTGACTTGGCCGGGCGGTGGTGGTGCACACCTTTGATACCAGCACTTGGGAGGCAAAGGCAGGTGGATCTCTGTGAGTTTGAGGCCTGCCAGGCGGTGGTAGCACACGCCTTTAATCCCAGCACTTGGGAGGCAGAGACAGGCGGATCTCTGTGAGTTCGAGGCCAGACTGGTTTACAAGAGCTAGTTCTAGGACAGGCTCCAAAAACACAGAGACCACCACTGGCAGGAACCTATCATTGCAGGTAAAAAATTTTTCTTTTATAAATAAAATGTCTGAACACATTAGTATTCAAGAATTTAACAGTTTTTTTTTAATTGTACCATGTGGGAGATTTTACAAGAGGTGTCTATCACCCCACATCTATGGATCCTTCTGGGATTCGTAGTTTTCATTGTCACTAAATGGTTTGATAATAGAAATATGATAAAGTCTTTACGAGATGAATCCAGGATTCTTAAGGCAGAGATTGAACGCTTAAAAACAATTGAGAATGACAACAATCTTCTCAAGAATCAGTTTGAAGTTCTCTAGGCTGATGTTAAGGAGAAATTCATTACTATGGAAGAGGGAATAGCTGATCTGGATAGTAAGCTTCAGTCCCTTTCAGTAGGAACTGAAACATTAGTGGCTGATATTAAGAAGAAATTCATTACTATGGAAGAGGGAACAGCTGAATAGGATCATAAGCTTCTGTAGGAAATGAAACATTAACTGAGAGAATCAAAACTGCTGAATGTGACAATCGGATTTTGTCTAAAGCTTATGACAGATTGACGGAAAGATTGTCAATACAAGAAGGCATGGTTTATGCCATAAAAATTATGTCCAAAGATGAGATGTTATCTCTAACGGACAAACTTTATACTTTAGAATCCTCAATGAAGGTTTTGGAACACAATTCTGGACAGGAGATTCAGACATTGCAGAAGGCAATGGTGAATAGAATTGAAAAGATTGAGGAATTTCTAAATTCTGATGAAGAAGAGCAAAGGGTAGAAAGGCAAATTTTAACTACATCTGTGGGTAAATCTCTCTGGGACAATTTCCACAAAGCTCTACCTACAGCTCTACCTGCCTTTCCAGTAATAACAACAGAGAAGGTGATTGGTTCCAAAAACCCTAGGGTCATCAAGGAGGATACATGGGAGCCTGTCCGTATGAATGATCTCAAGGAAATAAAACAGGCTGTCATGACTTTTGGGATGCAAGCCTCTTTTGTTAAAGAGATGCTAAGAACTTGGGCCACGACAAGCAGAGCAACCCCCTCGGACTGGCTCCAGCTGAGCTCTGCGGTACTTGAGAGTGGACCGCAATTGAAATGGAAATGCTTATTCAGGCAAGAGGCTAGACTCTTAGAACAGCAGGAAAAAGCGAAGGGAATTGACATTTCCCTAGATAAAATTCTAGGTGAAGGGCTCTTTTCCGACCATCAGGAACAAGCTAATTTGGATGAAAACACACTCTCCATGTGTACTACAGCAGCCTTAAGGGCTTGGGACAGGGTACAAGACCCAGGACAGAGAATGGAATCATTTGTCAGAGTTAAACAGGGTCAGAGAGAACCCTTTAGTGACTTTTTACAAAGATTAACTAAGGCTGTACAAATAGGGATATCTGACCCAGAAGCAAGACGTATAATGATTGAGTCTGGCTTATGAAAACGCAAATGTGGAATGCAAAAGGATTTTGGGGCCTTTAAAGCTCAGATCAGCGTCCTTGGAAGAATGGGTCTTGCATACACTCAATGTTGATACATTTGATTATGGCACTGAAGCATGGGTAGAAGAAGCAATTTCCAATGGTAAAAGGAGACACCAGAATACCAAATGTTTTAATTGTGGCAAAATGGGTCATATGAAAAGGAATTGTAGACAACGGATTTTCAGAAATAATAATAATAATGCATCTTTCAGAAATAATAATAATAATAATAATAATAATAATAATGCATCTTCTAGAAATAACAGAAATAGGACTCAGCCTTCAGGTTTAGGTAGAAGATGTGGAAAAGGCAGACATTGGACAAATGAATGCAGGTCTACAAGAGATAGACAAGGCAACCTCATACAGTTGGGAAACGTAAGAGGGGGGCCTCACAGGCCCCTATGGCAAACATGGTTCAGTCATTTCTAGTTTCTGCAGAGAACGTGCCTCATCAGGACAATTAGGAAGCCCCATGCCTATTGTTATAAGCAATAATGATCAGAAAGATAAGTTACGTGTGTTTTGGCAAACTTCTATAAATGATCAAAGACCTAAACTGAGAGTGTGTGTAAATGGCATTTTTATTACTGGCCTGCTGGACACGGGTGCTGATGTAAGTATCATTACCCCAGAATCTTGGCATCCGTGCTGGCCTCCTCAGAATGTAAATGTTCAGCTCCTGGGAATTGGAACCCTATCTCGAGTAAGGCAGAGCACGAGATGGGTTGAATGTATAGGGCTAGAGGGACAAATAGGAAAATTAAGGCCATATGTAGCCAATATCGCAATGAATTTATGGGGTCGTGACCTATTACAAAAATGGAATACCAAAATTAATATTCCTGCTACTTCTAGAGCCTATATTTCTGAGAATAATATTAAAAGATATTACAAATGGAGAAAACCGGCCATTCGGGCTGTACAAGAACAAGCAATTGATGTCCCTTCAGAGATACCAACAGCCTTGCCTCTAAAATGGTTGACTGAGAAACCAATATGGACAAAGCAATGGCCTTTAGCTGAGGAAAAGTTACAGGCTTTAGAACAGCTGGTACAAGAACAATTAGATGCTGGACATATAGAGGAATCTACCAGCCCTTGGAATTCTCCTGTATTTGTGGTTAAGAAAAAATCAGGTAAATGGAGAATGGTGACAGATCTCAGGGCCATCAACAAGGTTATTCAACCTATGGGCCCTCTGCAGTCCGGAATTCCTTTGCCCTCTTTATTACCAAAAGGATGGCCTCTCATAGTTATTGATTTAAAGGATTGTTTTTTCACTATACCTTTGCAAAAAGAAGATAGAGAAAAATTTGCCTTCACAGTGCCTACTTATAACAATTCTCAACCTTCGAGGAGGTACCACTGGACCGTTCTCCCCCAGGGTATGTTAAATAGCCCCTCCCTGTGCCAATATTTTGTGAACCAACCATTGCAAATAATACACAAGAAATTTCCCAAATCTATAGTATACCATTACACGGACGACATTTTGTTATCTGATTCAAACATGGATACCTTGAACAGACTGTTTGAAGAAATAAAGATACTTTTACCTAAATGGGGATTGCAAATCGCTCCTGAAAAGATTCAGAAGGGAGATTCTGTTAATTATTTAGGTTATAAAATAGGTTTGCAAAAAATTAAGACACAAAAAGCACAAATCAGGAGAGATCGCCTACGGACTCTTAATGACTTTCAAAGACTGTTAGGAGACATTTCCAGTCTACGACCAGCTATTGGAATAACACCTGATCTAATAATTCATTTGAACAAAACCTTGGATGGTGATAAAGATTTAAACAGTCCCAGAGAATTAACAGCTGAAGCAGAAAAGGAACTGACAATGATTGAGGAAAAATTACAACAGGCACATGTGAACAGGGTGAATCCAGAGCTCGATTGTATTCTCGTCATACTACCATCAAAAATTTCTCCTACAGGAATTTTAATGCAGAGAGATGATATTATTTTGGAATGGCTCTTTGTAGCACATAAACCAAGTAAGAAACTGAAAACTTATGTGGAAAAAGTCTCTGAGTTAATTATAAAAGGCAAGCTGAGACTTCGTCAACTAGCAGGCATAGACCCAGCAGAAATTATAGTGCCTTTCACTGCTGATGAACTAAAGAAATTATGGGAAGATAATGAACCATGGCAAAGAGCTTGTGCTAATTTTTTGGGAGACATTAATAACAACTATCCAAAAAGCAAGAGGCTTAACTTCATAAAGAGAACTTCTTGGATTCTTCCTCGAATCGTCCGTGATGCTCCAATAACTGGAGCCCGTACATTCTATACTGATGCCAATAAATCAGGGAAGGCAGGTTACAAATCAGAAGACTTGGGTAAGGTGGAACAAAGTCCGTATAATTCTGTCCAGAAGGCGGAATTATATGCCATTCTTATGGTGCTAAGGGATTTTAAAGAACCTATTAATATAGTCACTGATTCACAATATGCAGAAAGAGTTATTTTACATATTGAAACTGCTGAATTTATACCTGATGATACAGAATTAACCTCATTGTTTCTCCAGGTTCAAGATTTGATCAGGAACAGGCTTTGCCCTATGTACATAACACACATCCGATCCCATACGGGTCTGCCAGGTCCTCTAGCACAAGGTAATGCAGAAATTGATCAATTATTGAATGGTAGTGTGCTACAAGCCTCTGAATTTCATAAAAAAACATCATGTTAATAGCAAAGGTTTGAAGAAAGAGTTTTCAATTACATGGCAACAAGCTAAGGAGATTGTAAAGAAATGCCCTACTTGCTCTTTATATAACCAAATGCCACTGCCTGCAGGGACTAATCCAAAGGGCACCCAAAGGAATGAAATCTGGCAGATGGATGTGTTCCACTTTGCAGAATTTGGCAAATTAAAATATGTTCATCACACCATTGACACTTATTGAGGCTTTCAGTGGGCAACTGCTTTAAGTTCAGAAAAAGCTGATTCAGTAATCACTCATTTATTAGAAGTCATGGCTATCATGGGTATACCTACACAAATAAAGACGGATAATGGTCCTGCTTATGTCTCTAGGAAAATGAAACGGTTTTTTGATTATTACAATATCAAGCATGTTACAGGTATACCATACAATCCTACAGGTCAAGCAGTCATAGAAAGATCAAATCGAACTATAAAGGATATGTTGAACAAACAGAAAGGGGTGGAAAACACCCCCAGAAATAGGTTACATAATGCTTTGTTAACCTTGAATTTTCTCAACGCTAATGAGAAGGGAACAACGGCTGCAGAAAGACATTGGATAATGAAAAAGTCTACTGAACTAAATCAACCAGTTTATTTCAAGGATGTGCTTGACCTCACAATGGAAGCCAGGAGATGTGCTACGTTGGGGAAGGGGTTTTGCTCTTATCTCCACAGGTGAGGAAAAATTGTGGATACCGTCAAAATTAATAAAGGTTCGGTTTGAAGAAGAGAAGCCACTTGGAAAAGATAAATAGCAATTCATTCACAAGGATGGTGAGCATACTGATGGTAAGAAATACAGATAGGTTGGGGGCAGTGTTCTTTTCTTATCTCCATAGGAAAATACTCATCTTCAAAGAAATTAAGGGACCCTGAATATTTAATTACTGATGGATGGACATATTTTTGTAAGTATTAATTATATATATATATATATATGTCTTATTAAACATTTCTTTATAAATATGTAGAGCTGGTTTTGAAGTTGGACTCTGGCTCAGTCCCTCTCCAATTCCAAGCCTGTTAATAAGAGAAAAACCCAGAGTTTCTGGAGTTTCTGTCTCATGTCAAGAGCCATGATATGGGACAGAAAGAAATATGAGTTTAGAAAACATCTTTGCTTTTCTCCATATCTATCATACTTTTCATTGAATATATCTATCATGCCTTTCATTGAAAATATATATGTATGTCTATATGATTAATGTTTAAGTTTTTCACAATGAACAATGAGATTTTCCTGAAGTGACCTTTGAAGTTTCCAGGAAGAAGATGGGGCCCCACAACAACAACTCTCCCTGGTTGATATGACATCATGATACTGATAGCGCTACTACAAGACCTGTTTTGGATACCAGCTGCACAAGACGATCCCAACTTGGTTAGCTGAAATGGTGCACATCTTGTACAACATTCTGGCCAGACCTCCACAAAATACTCAGAGACTATTTGCAATTTTAAAAGACATTGATCCTGAAATTTAACCATCATTTTACTTTCACGGGATCCCCCAGAAAGAACGTCGCCCCCATGACAGCTGGAAGTAATTCTAGAGGACAACGTCCCCTCTCCCAGTAAAGTTTACCCCTGGGTTTAGGGACATCATTTAGGGATTGGGAGGCTGGGGAAGGAATTTTATAAGCTCAGGGATCATTTTGAAAAAAAAAAAGAGGTAATGATGGGATAATAGATTTATAATTGTGAGTTACTGTTTTTAGACAAATATATTGGTATCGATTCTTGTATATTGATACAAAGTTAAATTATATTGACTATTGTATGCATGCATGTTTCTATCTCTGTTTAAAACATTTTTTATGTGTTGACATATATTGTATTGATAAATATATATTGTATATATTTACCATATTGCAGTGTACATTTCTACCTCTGATTAAGATACTTACATAATGTTTGAGTATTGATATATATTTACCATATTGCAATGTATATTTGTACAGTGTTTATATTTGGAGGTCATTATCCTCATTTGTTACACAGTTGCTTATTGTCTTAGTCTTTAAGTTAGATAGATATTGAGAATTATATAGATCAATAGTCATCTAAGTTTGTCATTTATAATTAGACGAATCAGGTTCTCTAGATATATAGAGATTATACTCAGTATAGATAGATAATCTTCGACCTCTTCAAGGAGCTGTAGAAAATGGCCTTTAATCTAACTCAGAGTTTCATGATAGTGAGACACAATTGCTCCTGGCAACACCGCTCTATTCCCGAGAGAATGTTGAGCACCAAAGACACTCCATCTGGAGCCTTTCTATTTGGCAGAACTGGCCTTTGGGCAAAGAAATGCCCATACCTCAACCACTGACAGAGATACAGAGCGTGCATCAATGGATAAAACAGGACTGTCATATCCTGCCAAGACAGGGTAAGATAGTTTTGAAAAGTTCCTTGCCTTTAATAATGGTATGTCAGTTATGTTAGGCCTTAGCCAAAATTGGTTGACTCAACATTGCAAACGAGACTTTGGGTGATTGCCCAGGTAGTCAGTTGTCTCTGTCAATTGTTGCACATTTTGGATATATCTCGTTTGTTGAGTAGTGTTTATTCCCTTCTCAGATCTTTGATGGAGTTGAAGATTATATAACTGTAGTTACTCTCTACATTATTTGGACTCCTTGAGATAGAATGTTTAGCAAAGCTTTTGTTCTCAATATTGTTTGTTATATTTATTATTTGTTGTTATTGTATATAGTTGTATTTGGTTTGGTTCTGTCTTATTTAGACAAAAAGGGGAGATGTAGGGATAAGTCCCGCCCCTTGGGGGGCATGTTCGCCTCGGGCTAATGTTTGCCTATAAATTTGGCGAGCGTGCTCCCAGCTGTCGCTTCTGCTTTCCTGGTCTCCGCAGGAACGGTGGTTCTGTAAGTCTGTTTCTACATTAAAGATATATATATATATATATATATATATATATATATATATTTACAATCTGTCTGCATTCGTTTACGCCGTTACAGTAACAACTGTGTATGCCTCCATATAAGCCTGCATGTTTGTATGTAGTGGTTGAATATATTCCTGAATGGGCAGGGAAGGTATGCATGTGTGTAAAATTTTGAGTGCATGTGACCATGTGTGTCTGGTCCAGAAGGCAGTATCACAACAGATGACTTCTCAGCCCATACTTGTCCTGCATGTTGGGAGCAGGAAAATCTACACAAGTTGACATCCAAGGTGACCCAGGCCATAGCCCTGCCAGTAATACCGACTCCTGAGTTACCCAGCTGTTGCCAGGTGTGTACTCACCAACACAGCCGGTCCCACTGGGGGTAAGCTGAAAGTCCTGGGGGCAGTTGCAGAGGTAGCTGCCAGGGGTGTTAACACACAGGCCATTGATGCAGTTCACAGGATTTGCACACTCGTCGACATCTGTGAGGCACACACACCATCATCTGCTAAGAGACCTCACTGTACACCATCCCTCCCTTTCTCCTGAGTGGCCATAGATTTCAATGGGCCCACTCAGGTGCTGGAGTATGAATCTTTGTTGTTCCCTTGGAGGGAGCCAAAGAGGACATGGCCTTAAGAGTCTGCCTTGGCCATTCAGCAATCTCCCTTCCTCTGCTCAGTTCCATTTGGCCTAGGTTTATCCTCTTCCACACTCTTCATTCCTGAGTTTCCCAAGCCAACATATGAAACTAAGATGAGAAAACACCTTTGATTGAGGTGTTGGAAAACCACGCTGAAGGCCCAACGTGGCCAGTGTTTATTTGTATCAATAAAGTTTTATTGACACATGACTAAGCCCATATATTTACATATTATCTGCAGGAAAGCTAGTGGTGGCAAAAGACACCTAGAAAGAATGCAGAAAAATTTCACCACCTGTTATTAAAGATACGGGTAGGGGGCCATTTAGCAGATGTGGTGCAGAGGGCACTTCATTTGTCCACTGCATTTGCTCAGGAGATGATGAGAGGGCAATTGTGATGGTCACTTCTAATAACCAACTGAATATCACCTAGATTAACATGGGAAGAGAGTTTCAGTGAGAGACTGTCTCCATTGGATTGGTCTGGGGCATGTCTGTGGGAGTTGTATTAGTTAAATTAATTGATGTGGGAAGATGAAGTTGTACCATTCCTAAGCACTCTTAGAGGAGTAGAGAAATGAAGCTTCTTTGCATAAGCATAAAAGCAAGCATGCATGAATTTATTTTCCACACATTTATTCTCTCTCTGCTCTTTGATGTGAATGTGATATGATTTGCTGTCTCAAGATCCTGCTGCTATGGTTTGCCCACAGTGGTAGACTTGGGGGTGGAAACTGACTTCTTTCCTTTCTCTCCTAAGTTGTTTGCTTTCAGGATACTTTATCAACCAACAGAAATGAAACTACACAGCAATGATCACAATGATTAAAAACAGGAAGTGGGGGTGGAAAGATGGCTCAGTAGTAGAGAGTATTTGTTGCTATTGCAAAGGACCTAAGTTCTGTTTCCAGCACCCACATGGTGGCTCACAACCGTCTGTAATTCCAGTTCCAGGGGAGTCCCTCTTCTGTTCTCCATGGGCACCTGGCATACATGTGGTGTACATACACACATTCAGGGAAAGCTCTCATACATATAAAATAATAAATCTAAAAATAAAATTTTAAAATAAAGGAGTGATGAGGGCTGAAGAAGCTGCCTATGTGGGTAAGAACACTTGTTGTACAAGCACAAAGGCCTGGGTTCAAATTCTCAGCACCAATGTAAAAAGCTTGAATGTTCTCCTGCAACACTAGGGCTAATAGTGGAGACAGGAGGATTGCTCCAGCTTTCTGGCTGTCAGCTTTGCTCCAGGATCAGCTACAGAGCCTGACTCAGGGGGATAAGGTGGAGCATGATAGAGCAGGATGCCTGACATCCTCCTCTGGACTCATGCATATTTACCCACTTGTATCCCAGACACATATACATAGGTACATACCCCTAAATACACACATATGCACAAAAGGGGGTAGTGGAAACTATTTTAGAAGAGAAGTCAAGGTGGGTGTAGGGGGACACGGCTTGCTCCCCAGCCAGGGTGACTCCATACCTGTGCAGTTGCTTCCAGTTTTGTCCAGTTCATAGCCATCTTCACAAATGCAGCGGAACATTCCAGGCAGGTTTTCACAGTTCCCGAACATGCACAGGTTCCCAAGAGCACACTCGTCCACATCTGTAGGGACCTCATTTCAGCCTACCATGTTTGATGGTATGCTCTGGAAACTAGCCCCCTGTATACACCCACTGTCTTGGACAGGGCTAGGCTGAGACTTACCCCAGCAAGCTCGCTGGTTCTTGGTAGGGTTGAAGCCTATATCACATTCACAGTGGTACCCGCCAGCTACATTGAGGCACTGTCCATTAGCACAGAGGCCCACATTCTCCATGCATTCATCCTTGTCTGAGAAAGCACAGGGCTGAGAACCAACTGGGTTAGGACCCACATTGAATGGGCAGGAAGTGCCTTGGATTTAACCATTTACTTTCATCCAGAATCTCAGGTGAGAACCCCGGGAACTCAGATGCTAACTCTGAATAGGCAGATAACCAAGATGGGGGATTCGGAGTGAAAAGGGGACCCCTGACATGTAGAGTCCAGTTGGATGCACACAGAGTCACAGTCAAGGAAGCAAGAGGATTAAATTGACTACACTGGTGTAGATCATAAGGAAAAGCTAATAATGAAAGAATTGGGGAGCAAAAAGCCTGCGGAGATAGCTCAGGTGGTAAATTCTTGCTACACCAACATACGAATCAGAATTTGACCTCCAGCACCCAGATGGAAAAAGCCAGGTGTGGTAGCACAAATGTGTGATCCATTCTGGGGAGATGGAGATCTATGAATCCCTGGAGTTCAATGGCCAACCAATATAGCTTAATTGGTGAGTCCTAGGGGTCCCAACCAGAAAAAATGCCTCCAAACAAAGCAAAACAAAACAAACGAACAACAATAATAACAACAACAACCCAACCCAAACCAACCAATAGACCAGCCAAACGAAAACCCATAACTAACCACCATCCCAAGGTGATTGTCTCCTGAGGAAGGAACTTGAAGTTAACCTCTGGCCTCTACATGTACTCACATATATGTGTGCCTGCACACGTGTGCCTCCTCCCACACATCTGTGCACACCCACAAGGTCATAACAAGAATTTTTTTAAAAATCAGAAAAAAAGTGGTAACCAAAAGAGGGGACAGGTGGGCATGCAGAGAGTGGCTCTGCGAGCTAAGGACGTAGACCCTCTAGTACCCATGGGGCAGGGGAGGACAACTTTGGCACCGTGGTTGTCGCATTCAGGCCCTGCCCTCCGCCTCACCTTCACAGAATAAGCCATCTCCAACAAATCCTGGTCGGCAGGTGCAGTGGTGGGAGCCCAGGGTATTGAGGCAGTCAGCTTCCGGAGCACAACGATGCTGCTGGATCGCGCATTCATCCAGGTCTGCAGCAGACAGAGCCGGGATCCCCTGGTATGGACTGAGGCTGTGGGGAGGCTGACTCTCCACTCCCAGACCCACATGGTTCCCACATCCCGTCTCCTAGTCTCCAGCCGTCACCCTGCCTTGCCTTCCATCGACCTCTTCACCTTTCAGGGATGTTCTGCCCCTAGGTACTCACCGTGGCATTTGAAGCCATCCCCAGTCCAGCCTGGGTGGCATCTACAGAAGAAACTCCCAGGGATATTGAGACAGGAGGCGTGCCTGTCACAGTTGTGTTTTTTAAACTCACATTCGTCCACATCTGAGGGGAGAGGGAACAGTGGTAGGAAGCAGCCACAGCAGGGAAGACTCAGAGAAGCAATGATAGAAAAACAGATGGAAGACTGGCCTTCCCAAGGACCTTCGGTTTTCTCCTACAGCCCAAGAAAGAAGCCTCAAGGCCACCGGATCTGACTTACAGTGGCCCTCAGAGATGATTGGAAATGTCAGGCAGCACAAGAGACTCATGTAGGCATTAAGTGCAATTATCCAATGAACAGTTATACCAAGATTCCAGGCTTTCCAATTCTGAATCAGTGTGAGCCACTGTTTACTAAATAAACGTTTTTCTATATAATTCCCCACTTTGACTTACATGAACATATTTTATTTTTCATCCACCAATCAATTCATTTTCTAAGGTTAGTTATCTATCATCTGTCTGTCATCCATCCTTCATTTTTTTTAGGTATCTATTTATCTATCCGTCTGTCTATCATCTTTCATCCATCACTTTTTAATGAAGGTTATATATATCATCCATCCACCTATTACAATCTGAATGTCTGTCTTCATAAAGCCTGGCCATTGAACTCAGGGATTTGCACACTCCAAGCAGGGTCTCTAGCAGAGCCATACCCAAGCCCATTATTTTGTTGTTTTGAGACAGACATGGTTTCACTATGTAGAACACATACATGAGAGAGAGAGAGAGAGAGAGAGAGAGAGAGAGAGAGAGAAAGAAAGAGAGAGAGGGGGCGAGAGAGAGAGAGCGAGAGAGCGAGAGAGCGAGAGAGAGAGAGAGAGAGAGAGAATATTATGACCTCTCACATCTATGAAGGTGACTTTAGTTAAAGATGATCTTTGGAGATGCCACTAAGTTACAGTATTATCATGGTTTGTTTTGCATCCTGGTTCAATCAGCTCTTCTAAGAGGGGAATTTGGGCACAGAAAGACGAGAAGACTACCAGGCAAATATGAAGGCAGCTGTGGGTGTAATGTTCTTATGAATCAAATTCTACCACAGTCTGCCAACAACAACCAGAAGTTAGAGAGATGCCTAGGGCAGGTCCTTTCTCTGTACCAAGAAGAAACCTACCCATCCCCTGATTCCAGCCTTCTAGCTGTCATTCTGGATAGAGAAAATATCCTGGGGTTCGAAGTTTGATCTGAGATGTGAATTCTCTTACTGGTTAGATGTTTAAATGCTAATCCATGTATCATGCAAAAACCATCTGGCTTGCTTGCTTTGGGAATGCTGCTCTCTCCTTTGGGGTTCCCTCCATTGAGCTCTTTAAGAGGCTCCCAGGGTGCTTTATTGTTGAGAGGTTTCATTAGTGGAAACGGTAAGAACGAGTCTCGTTGCCTTCTATCCTAAGGCATGGAGACAGTGCTAATGATCTTCAAGCTGGCTCTTTGGATCTCTCCGGCTCCAGCTGGCTGACTTTCACTCACCAGAGCAGCCTGGAGCTCCCTTCCTGATGGCATAGCCCAGCTGGCAATGACAGGTAAAGGATCCTTTTGTGTTCTCACAGTTCCCATGGAGACAGAGGTGGGGATTCATGTCACACTCATTCACATCTGTGGTGAGGACAGGGTCTGGGTTATGTGGGTAGAGTGATGGCAGAGGAATAGGGCCAGGGCTAGGGCAGGGAGGCAGGAGAGTAGTTGCCACACAGCAGATTCTCCTACTAGGCTGTGTGGGTGTCTGCAAAGAAAAGTGTGATGGTTAGTTTTGATTGTCAACTTGTCACAACCTAGCATTACCTAGGAAGACATCCTCAGGGAAGGACTGTCTACACTGGGTTGGCTTGTGTAGGGGAAGCCCAGCCAATCACCTTGCTTCAAGGGCGGGATCCCCCGAGGTTATTTTTTACTTATAAAGATTTGGGGGCGGGCATGCTCCCTGCGTTTCCTTATGTTTTCCTGTTCTCTGCGGGAACCTCGGTTTTGTATGTCCTCCCCTTATTAAAGCTGAATATTTTATAATAAATTCTGTCTGCCATTCTTTTACGCCGAAACAGGCCTGTGAGCATATCTGTAGGGGACTGTCGTAAGTTTACTAATGTGGAAAGACCCAGATCACTGTGGGTGGTCCTGAACTAGGTAAGAGTGGAGACACGGAGACGAGCAAGGCAGCACGTGAGCATGCAGGTACTCACGTCTCTCAGCTGTTAACTATGCATGTGACATGACCACCCTGTATCTGAAGTTCCTGCCTTGACCTCCCACACAGAGAGATGAATTCCAACATGAAATTATAAGCTACAATAGACTCCTTTAACCCCTACATTGATTTTTGTTGGGGTTTGTATCACAGCAACAGAAACAAATTACTAACACAGGTTGAGCGCTCCCTCTAGGACCAGCATTAGATAGTGAGTCAGGCTGATCCAAGGTTTTCTCAAATGCCCCAATGAAAGGACAAACGGGACCTAGCTCTGTGTCCTTGCCCAGTGGCAGACTTACCAAGGTTCAGTCTGGGTCTAGGGTTAACACCTCAAAAGAGTGAAGGTTTTAGTTCCTGGAAACTTGACTTTTTCCTCTGAAGATACTGTAGTTACTAGTCCCAAGGCTGCTGTATGTTCAGATTGTGATGAAGTTGAGATCTACTGCGTTCCCTTTGTGTAACATGGCTTGATTAGCTTCATGCAATGAAGATCCCATTGTATGATGCTCCCTTTGTGTAACATGGCTTGATTAGCTTCACGCTGACTTCATCCCACTGTACAATGGCTTTGTGCTGACTCTGTTCCGTCGCCTGCCTTGAAAACTATATATAAGATGTTGTCCTTCCTAATAAACTCGATTGGTATGAGACATAGCTAGTATAAGACCTCTTGGTCCTAAACTTTCTTGTTGTCTTTATCTTCTGGTCCCCTGGTCTTCTCCCTCAGGCTACTGTCACTGAAGAACGACCTGCTGGCTCAGGTCAGGGTATTTATAAGTCTTCTATGAGCATTTCACAGTGCATTTTTCATGGAACACAACTTACATGTGTTCCCCAAAGTAATACATGTTCAAATATATGTAACAAGGGCTGCATTTAACCAAGATATCCAGGTTTTCTTCTCTGGTCCTCACAGCTTAAGCAGAGGAAAGAGGCCCCACACACTCAGCTGCCTTTCACAAAGCTAGCCAGGTTTGTCAATGCATTTATGCTAACTTGTATTTGGATGGTGTGCTGGGGTGTCTAACCCTTGGCTTATAGACTACATGTAGGATAGTTATGAGTGTGGCCCCAAATAAAATTATAAACTTACTTAAAACTCTTAGAGAATTGGCTTGAAAAGTTTTGGGGGTGACTAATGGAATTCAATGGTTCTGGAGTTTGAACTTCATAGGTGATGTCCTGTCATGTTAAAAAGCAGGACATGCCTTTTGGGTAGAAGTGTTGCCTCAGTTGTATTTCTCATTAGCACCTTCTGAAAGATATTCTCTGACATTCCTCCTAGCTGAAACTCTCAGGATCTACTGGGTTAGAAAGCCTTTGGTGGGCTTGTTACCACCGGGGACTTGTCTGCTCTAGCTCAGCTCTGCCCTGACAAGGCGCCCAGTATGCGTCTACTCCCCAGGAGGAAGAACTGCCTGTGGCCTGGTGAAGACGGATTTGTGCTATCCAAAGAGCTTTGGGAAGGTCTTCAAACAGAGATCAGCACACAGTTATGTTCTGAACAATGCTCAACACCTTTAGTTAAACCAACCAACCAACCAACCAACCAACCAACCAAACAACCAACCACCCTTTGCTTGTAGTTATTAGTGCATAGCCTGTGGAACAAGCATAGGTCTCTGATAGGTGTTGGGCATATGGTGAATGTTAAATGCAGAGGGGAATAAAAAAGTTGGGGGCAGGTCTCTGTTTCTATGACAGGATCACACAGGCTATGGAGAGGTGTGTTCAGGTGTGTCCCTAACCACCAGCCCCTGCTGCTTACCTACACAAATCTTCATGTCCGGTGAGACTGAGAAGCCATCATAGCAAATGCAATGGTAAGATCCCGGCACATTGGTACACTGGCCTTCTCCACAGATGCCTAGGTTGTCTTCACATTCATCCACATCTTGAGAAGCAAGGATAGGGGATGGGTTGAAGGGGGACAGGGACATAGGAAGAGTTCAGGATCCTTCCCAGGGCTTGGATATTTGGGATCTGGCTGATCCTGCCTGGCTCTGTGTGAGGTTGCTGTCTAGCCTAGGCCTTCTCTGGTGCTCACATCCCAAGCAGAAGGCATAGGACACACTCACTACCCTGTGCATGCCCTCCTATTGGGCATCCTGCCAAAAGCTGCACTGGAAGCTTCCCTTCACATTTGTGCACTGCACTTCACAGCCTCTATTCGGACTTGGTATTCATTGATGTCTGCAGGGGCAGACAAGAGGGGAACCAGGTTGGTGAGCTTGGGCTGAATTAGGGGCAGGAACTCAGAGGAGTTTGGAAATAAGGCTGGGGAAAGCTGTGTTGTGCAGGGAATTGCAGAGAGCATCGTAGAGATGGCATAGTCTCACCCACGCAGCCCTGGCCATCAGGAGTGCTCTGGAAACCTGTGTGGCAGGAGCAATGGAAAGCACCGATGACGTTGATGCACTGGCCATGGGGACAGAGGCTGTCACTTGTGGTGCATTCATCAATGTCTGGTGGGAGGAACACATATGGCTGGTGACTAAGTTTCAGGTGAAAGAGCAGCCTTACTGTCCCTCATCCCCTATCCGCCATCACATGCATCCCAGTGAGCTCACTCTGGCTGCTTGCACCAGCATCCCACCGTTTGATTGCCTGTCTGCTCACAAATATATCTTTTAATCATGCGCAACTCAAAGTCATGCACGCTTGTAGACACATGCATTTGCCTGAAGAAACATGCTCACACCTAGAGGCATGATAGAAACACACCTTATATGCACACACTTATCCTTGTGCAAATATGAACCCACACCCAAACATACTCAGATACACTCATACTGTGTGTGCTTACATAAGTGCACACAGAAACACAGCCTTATATTTACTCATATCGTAAGCTCTTGTGATTGAACATGGTCCCAGGCTCGTGCTATTTGAGATGGCTGTGGAACCGTTAGAAGGTGAGCCTCACTGGGAGAAGTGGGTCATTGTGGACCAGTTTTGACATTTTGTAACTCAGCTGCACTTCCTAAATACTCTGCTTCCTGACTATGGATACAATGTGGCTAATTGCTCCTGTAGCCATGGCTTCCCTGCCAGGCTGGACTGTACTCCTTCAGACCATGGGACCACAGTCTTGGTCACAGAAAGGAGAGTCTCCAACATGAATGCTTCTCCCTTGTACCAACATGAATCTGTACCTCATCCTCACATATACTCTTATAGGTACACACACACACACACACACACACACACACACACACACACACCAATGTCCATTCACATGCAAATACATAGACCTGCTCATCACTTATACGTTCACACCCAAATATACACTTCTGTCCTCTGTTAGGCTCATCTATATGCACACATACTCAAATGCAAAAATTTGCCATTGCACATCCGCACACACCTGCACATAGATTCACAAACACACTTGCTTTTGCACAGATACAGCTTCATCGATATTCACATGGCTGTGTTCACAGATACACTTCCCATTTGTATTTGTTTCTTTCCTCATTACTGTGACAAAATGTCTGAGAAAAGCAACTCAAAAGAGAAGCATTTACTTAGGCTCACAGTTTGATACAGTCCATCACGGTAGGGTAGTCATGGTGACGGGAGCATAAGGCAGCTGGTCATACTGCATCCAACAGGACACAGAGCAGGATGAACACTGGCACTCAGCTCCCTTCTCCTTTTTAGTCAGACCGGAACCCCAGCCCATGGGATAGATAATGCCACCACCTACGTTCAGGTCGAGTATCGCCCACCTCCATTAACTTAATGTAGGAACTTGAACTCCCCCACAGACATGCTGGAGCTTTGTCTCCTAGGTGATTTTACATCCTCTCAGGTGGACAATATGAACCACCTCACTCTCTTGCACACACGAGACACGACTATATACAAACCACTACTCATGCACATTATGTTGATACACGCGCACACTTTTCCATTTCACACTCACACACCCACACACAATCTTGTGGATGCAAACACACACACACAGAGGTTGATCTTCAGAGACACATGCATACACTTCATCTCACATTTTTACTGTGCATTTGGATAGACACACAGATGTGAGCACGTGCCAGACCCTGCCCCTCTTTCATACCTTGCTGCAAGCTCACCTTCACAGGCAGTGCCTTGGGCCTTCAGCTCACGTCCAGGGGGACAGTGACACTCATAGCTCCCTTCCGTGTTGATGCAGGTGCCTCTCTGGCAGAGCAGCGGGTCCCTAGCACATTCATCTGCATCTGGACACGCGGAAAGACAGCAGGCTGGTGATGCTGACTCGAGAATGGGGTGGTTAGGGAAGCGTCTCTGTGTGGCATCCCTTCATCCCCCGTTTGCAGTCCAGCCAAACCTATCTTTCTACCTCTCACACCCACCCCGGGGCTTTTGCATGTGTCCTCTGGCCTCCATGTCATGTCTCAGAATTTCCCTAAACCCTTAGGTGCACCCCAGATCCTTCACACATGCTGTTCCTCCAGCCACTGTGGCGTGCGTGTGGAGGTCACAGTGGACAACTGTGGCAGCTTCTTTTCCCCTTGTATGATGTGGGTACCATGGATCAAACTCAGGTTGTTATGCTTGGCCTCGTGCACCTTTAACCACTGATCCATCCCACTCATCCCCATCTCTCAGCCACTTCCTGGGCTCTCCACTTCAGTGACTCTCAGTGTCCTCAGCCACCTTCCCGACCTCACAGAATAGGTGTGTCCCCTGGGTCCTTATTCCCATCAGACCACAGAAGAATTTTGCTTTCTTGGGAAAGGCTCTTTAGCTAGTTCTTTGAGAGTTTGAACACACTTTGATCTTACCTTACTCTTACTCCCACTTACAGTCCCCTTCCTTACTTCACCCAACTTTGTGTCCTTTTTTTTTTTAACCCTTCAAGACCAACTTCATTTGTCTTCCCGTGGAGTTATGAAGCCCTTTGTGCTTAAACTCTCTGCATTACCCCAATCCAGTGAATGCGTGTGACATGTTTGCTGAGTAAATAACAAAGTGAATGACAGGGACCTCTTTTATTTTGGAGAAAGGGCCTTGTTATATAGCTCAGGTTGGGCTAGATAGAATTGGTAACCCTCCTGCCCTAGCCTTCTGAGAGATGGCATTATAAATCTATGCCCAAGCTAGATTCTTCTTAAATGGTTTCTCTGGGGGTAGCCCCTTTCCCCAAAAGGCACACATTCTCAATGGGCTGTCTTTATGGCAGTATCCCACGGTAGTCCAACAGCACACTACACCTTCTCCTCATATCTGCACAGCAGCAGCAAGCTTGGCACCCCTCTTCTGGATGTCCCTCCTTCCCATGGCTCTCTCTCTGCCATGGTCTCCCCCTGCCACCACTCACCCACACAGTTCTTCATCAGCAAAGACCCACTAGTGAAACCGGGAAAGCAATCACACTCAAAGCTGCCTGGGGTGTTGATGCAGGAACCGTGGCCACAGACGTCAGGTGAGATACGACATTCATCGATGTCTGTGGGAACAGAGACATATGGGCTAGAGGTCTGTGTGTGCAAACATGAGGATCTACAGGCCAGAGGTTTCAAATAAGAGAACATATGGAGCTGGGTCTCTGTAGACTCGAGGGTTGCCCAAGAGCCCCAAGAAACTGAGCTGAGTCCAGGAAGGAGAAATGCCTCAGATGAACAGAGAAAAGGGACAAGATATTTCCTTTCAGAGGTGGTCTTGGCTGGCCCTCCATAGACTGTAGAGATCCCTGCAGCACAGACAGGGTGGTGAGCTGTCTTAGGCCACACCCATAGCTGGGTATGTTAAAAGGAGATTGAAGAATGAATCTTGTCCTCACATTCAATACAGGGACCCCTCCCACAAATTCCTGCATGCATGACCTGTCCTCACCAGATGGGGAGTGGCACCTACCTATGCAGTTCCTTTCTCGGGCACCCAGAGCAAAGCCTTTGTCACAGGAGCAGTGGAAGCTGCCCACAGAATTGCGGCAGGTGCCATGTGTGCACAGGCCAGGGAACACCTGGCATTCATTCACATCTGGAGTATGGGTTGGAAACAAGGTCAGGTAAACCACACCGAAGGTCTTTAGTCTGGAATTCATACCCTAAGCCTTCCCTAGGTTCTTACCTCTTGAGCTTGCTAACATTCCTGTCTCTTAAGTCTTTCATATTTATGTTTTATGCATGTATGTGGGTGCATACACTGTAGAGGTCAGAAAAACAATTTGAGAGTTGGTTCTCTCCTTCCACTGTGTGCCTCCTGAGGCTTGAACTCAGTGTCAGGCTCCTCAGAGAAAAATGATGCCTCTACTTGCTGAGCCATCCTGCTCTTCTTCTTCTTCTTCTTCTCCTCCTCCTCCTCCTCCTCCTCCTCCTCCTCCTCCTCTTCTTCTTCTTCTTCTTCTTCTTCTTCTTCTTCTTCATACAGTACAAAACTCACTCTCACTCTGCAGCTCCTGCTTCTACTTTCCAAGCACTGGCTTGATAGGCATGCACCACCACACTTTTTGTGTGTGTGTGTGTGTGCGCGCGCGCACGCACACACCTGTGTATGTGGAGGCCAGAAGACAGCCTTAACTGTTGTTTCTCAGGAGCTTTGAGGAGGGAAAATCACCTTTGATTTTTCAGACAGGCTTTCTCACTGTCCCAGGACTGACCTAGGCTGGCTGGCCAGTGAGTCCGGGGAGCTATCTGTCTCTGTCTGCTCAGCTATGAGATTACATCTGTTTAACTTGTACCTGAGAGTTTACATGGTTGTTGGGAATTGAACTCAGGTCCTCATGCTTGCAAGGCAAACATAACATCAACTGCATTATCATACCAAACCTGTTTTTTTGATTTATATTGAAAGAGTCTCATGTAGCCCAACCGAAGCTGACCTTGAATCTCTGGTCCTCCTGTCTTTACTTCCTGAGTGCTGGGATGACAGTCTTATATCACTTGGATACTAAACCTCCTACCTGAAAATAATGCTTTCTACCATCAGACCTTTGCCCATGCTGTGCCCTTTACCACTTTCCCTTCCAGGATCTTTTTCCTTTGGTGTGCCCCTCCCCAGACTAACCTTTATAGAAGGGTCGGCCAGACAGGAAGTCCTGGCTGGCAAAGCCCAGCCCTTGGGGACACAGTTTGAAGAATTCTGGGGAGCTGGGCTCTGGGCAAACCTTGCACTCAGCTCCCCATGATGTCCCAACAGAGCAGCAACAGACGTCCATCCGGTACTTGCCAGGCAGGGGAATTCCACAGTCATCCTCATCCCAATGTAGGAAACACAGCCCCAGCCTCACATCTGCACAGAGGAATGGTTGATCACTGGGTCCCATCACTGCTACACTTTGGCAGGATTATCAGTTGGTATCACTTGCCTGAGATCCCCACCCCCAACAGAGAGAGATTCAAAGAGCAATAAGATGTGGCATTCTCATGCTGAAGGTTGAGGTCACCACACTGCCTGGGTCCCTATTATGTACTAAGTATTATTCTAAGTAACTCCGTCCATTTACCTTTCAAAGTAATGCCCAGAGGAGGGCTGAGGCTGTAGTTCAGCAGGAGAGCTCCTGCCTAGAATCCCCAGTGAAAGTCTTGGATATGTGGCTCAGTGGTAGAGACTCAGACTAGAATATACTGGGATAGTCTAGAATAGGATGTACTATAATATACCAGAATATGGCCAGGAGATTTGCTCAGCAGTAGAGTACCTGCTTAGGATCTTCCAGTGAGGGCTTGGATGATGGACCAGCACTGGAGTGCCTGTCCAGAATCTGCCAATCAGGAGCTGGGACATGGCTTCAGTAGTAGAGAATTTGCTCAGAATCCACCACTAAGGAGTCAGGTTGTCCTTGGCAAATTCTAAAACCAAGTCACTGTCTAATCCCTAGCCTTGGTTTCCACTGCACCGAGACAACATAAAGTGATTCACATATGCCACATATGTGTGTGGAAAGCAAGATCTAAACGATGACACAACAACAAAAGTACCAAGTCGTGCATGTCTCAAGATGTGTTCCCTTTGTCAAGCAATGCTATGCTAGTATTCTCGCTGTGTATGTGTATGTATATCTCTGTGTGTGTATGAGAAAGAGAGAAAGAACTTATGTGTGAGTATATATGTGGGTGTTTGGGTGTGTGCATATATTTATTTTTAAAAGATTTACTTTTTTTGTGCCCATGTGTGTATGCACACAAGTGCAAAGTTCCTTCAGAGGCCAGACTCTTCTGGTATTAGATTCTCTGGAGCTGGAATTACAGGCAGTTGTGGGCTCCCAATTTGGATCTCCGGAAGAGCCAGCTCCTACAGATAGTTCCTATATATTGTTCATAAAACAATGAAATGAGTTGGCAGATGTTTTCTTCTCCAGTATTTTCTAATGTTAGTTTAAACAGTAAATATGGAAGGCCAACTATAGTTGCCCCCTGGGACTCCTTATCCAAAACCCCAACTCCATCAAAGAGAAGCTTCCTTCCCTTCTTCAGGATTGCTTCCTCAGGCTCAAGTTCAGCCCTAGCTTTTGAACCCCCTACCCCACCAGGGCTCACCACTGTTGGAGTTGCCAGAGCTCAGTGTGGAACGTTGGTGCCCATGCCCATTGGAACCACGGTGGTTGTGTTGTGCTGGCCCTAGGGCAGAGCCCAGGTTATTGGATCCAACTTCTGAGAGTCCAGGGAAGAGGTCTGCATAGGCAGGCAGCAGTGGGAGCCTTTGAGCACACAGTCTCAGGAATTCACCTGCAAAGAACAGAGTTTGAAGGCCAGTGACGAAGGGTGTTTGCCTTGCGAGCGTGGGGAGCTGAACAAAGGCAGAGGGAGAGAACCGACTTCACGTAGTTGTTCTCTAACTTCCGCATGCACGTGCATGAATGGTTCTCCCCTCACACAATAATGAATGTGAGTAAATTTGTGCCCTGGCAATGCTGAAGCATGGGCAGTCCATATATGGTGGTTCATCACACAATAATAATAATAACAACAACAATAACAATAATAAAACATAGAACTGAATCTGAAGCCAGGCCATGAATCCCACCCATGACCTCTCTACTTAGAAGCTCAAGCTATCACTCACCAGAACCCCGTGGAGGACACAGCTTTGGGGATGGACCAGTCGCCCAGCACCTGCCCTTGTCACAGCAGCACTGTCTGTGAGTGTAGTGGCCAGTGAGACCTGCAGCACACTGACCTCTGATAAGCACTGAGAAGCAGGTGCCCACCTGGCGCTCTGTAACAGGATACAGGGAGGGGAAGTTAAGCACAAACTGAGCACAGATGGGTTCAAATTCCAGCGGTACCTACACTGCTCTAGAACTGCTCTCCTTGACTGTCATAGTTATGTTTTCTCATCAATAAATCAGGGTGCTCCAAGCACCCACAGTGCCTCAGAAGAGTGTTGCCTTGAGGAAAAATAGGGCATTGAGCTGGAGAGATGGAAAGTACAGGGTCTAAGTTTGGTCCTCAGAACCACATAAAAAGCAAACAATCTGGGTGTGATGGCATGCAGTTTCAATCCCAGCACTGAGGAGGCAGAGAAGAGTAGATTCCTAGGGATCCCTGGTCAGTCACCCTAACTAATGTGGTGAGTTCCAGGCTAGGGAGATCCTGCTTCAGAAAGGGGTAGTCAAAGCAGGAGGTGCCCTCCGCGGTTAAGAGACTTGCTTCTTTCTAGAGAACATGAGTCCAGTTTCCAGCACTCACACTGGATGGCTAACAACCCCTTGTAATTTCAGCTTTAGGGGATCCAATGCTCTCTTCTGGGTTCTGCAGGCACCTGCACATAGATGGCACACACTCACACTGATACATACACATAAATAAAATATACACAATAAATAACATAAATTGTGGTTCCACTGAGGCCCAAAGCCAGGACCTTCTGCATGTAAAGCAGACATGAAAACCACTACACACACACACACACACACACACACACACACACACACACTTTAGCATGTGGGTAAACCCTGCTCAGTACTTCCTATTTTAAAGCTTTCTAAATCATTATAGAAGATGAATTAGGCTTTCATCTGGACCATGGCTCCAATATCTCAAGTTGCCACCACCAGCAAACTCTTCTTCAAGCACAACGAGGAAGACCTCTTACTTCTTAGCGGTAGGGGGGTACCTGTTGCAAACTCAGGCAATATGTCCATGTGTCCTTGCTTACTGACCTTGGCTATCACAGGGAAGCATGGAGAAGCATTCCCATGGGGCAAATGGATGCACTAGGAGCCACTGCCCTCGGAAGAAACTGATCCCGTAGTTACCTTGGCATGAGAAACACAGACACTCCTCTGCTTCTCACCAGACTCTTGGGCCCATGGCTTTGCATGGAGATCAGAGTTCTCAGGCTTATTTTTGGGTTCAGTTACTGAAAATATTAGCTGGTGTCCTTTGGTTGAGAAACTACTCCCACCAGCAGAGAGGGCTGCTGGCAGCTGGCTGTCCAACATTATGCTGGAAAGTCATGCCAATTTTTCCCCCTGTGTACCTGGGGACTTCCCAGGTGTGTGTGTGTGTGTGTGTGTGTGAGAGAGAGAGAGAGAGAGAGAGAGAGAGAGAGAGAGAGAGAGAGAGACGGCCACTCAGAAGAGACCTGTTCAGATGAGAAGACGACAACACTCTGGTTCAAGGTTACCCAGATATTAGATTTGGTTGAACGTGGGGAACCAGATTCTCTAACCACATGGGGTCTGACAAGCAGCTGTCTCTCCAGTAGGGAAAAAAGAGATAGAATATTGAGAATTTTAATGTAAACTACAGCTGTCAATAATTTAAACACCCTCGCTGACAAGTGGTCCTGCCTCAACCTCCCCAGGGTACTCCTTATATCCAATGTATGTACTGAGCATAAATACTGTGTACCAGTCTACAAACCATTTCAACTTCTGTCTCACTACATTTTGTATGTATGTAATGAACATGTATAAGCAATGTATGTACTGAGCATACTGTGTACCAGTCATCTACAAACCATTTCAACTTCTGTCTCACTACATCTTGCGATGCTTATTCTCTTTTTCTCCTCTCTCCCTTTCCCCGCCTCCCTAGGGTGGCCTTGAACTCATTCTGTAGTCAAGGGTAACGTTGAACTTCTGATCATCCTGTGTCCACTTAGAGTGCTAGAATTGACAGATGTACACCACTATGACTACTGTACATAGTGCAGAAGCTGGAACCCAGGATTTTGTGAATGCTACCTAAACATTCTATCAACTGAACCATATCCCCAGCTCTATCACTGTCTATCCTCAAAACAACCATTCAAGATTGGTATGACTACTATCCCCATTTTATAGATGGAGAAACTAAGATATTTTTTTTTAAAAAAAAGTCAGTTGAGTAAAATCACATAGTCTTGGAACAGCTCAGCTAGAACTAAAAACTCAGGATTGAGAGGCTAGAGAGATGGTTTGGCAGAGGACCCAGGTTCAGTTGCCAGCATTCACATGGTGGGTCACAGTTGTCTGTAACTCTAGTCCCAAGGAACCTAATGCACTCTTCTGACCTCCTCAGGCATCATACATGCATACGATATAGAGACATACACACAGGCACACACACACACACACACACACACACACACACACACACCAAACAAACACACCCAGGACCAAATCAAAGTCCATGTTCAGAGACAATTAGATTCTGTAGTTGGATCAGTCCCTTGAAATCCAGAGGATAAGTTGGTCCTCTGGCAGAAGACCTCCTATTATGGCTATAAAGGACCCTGGAGGTGGAGACTGGACAAATTCCAATACAATATTCTTAGTTCTGTCTTATACAGGCCTAGCCTGAGGGGTTAGAGGTGATGCTGAGAATGGGCCATACCTCCTTCTCTTTCCTGCAAACAGAATCCTTTCATTTACATCCATATTCCTAGGCAGCCTTGTGGACCCCCCAAATTATCTAGATTTGGAAGCTCATGACACCTGTGTGCGAGGTAGAACCACTCTTGACTGGCTGAAGTGTGGGGGACTGCATTGGAGATCCAGACAAGGGGCACTTTCAAACCTCATGTGGGTCTGGGCAGCTGGATGTAGGCATTTCTGTTATGGACTTGTTGAGTCTATCCAAGCCAGTCTTGCTTTTCTGAGCCCCAGTTTCTTCTTTTCAAAAAAATTGAAGGGGTAGTGAGAAAAGTTCCTAAAAGATTGGGTGCACAGAGGGGCTAATGGGCAGAAGGGCATGGACGTGAATGAAGGAAGACAGCAAAGGTAAAGACTCAAGGGTCAGAAGGGGTCCAAGTTGAAAGCTGGGAGGAGAATCATTTTGCCCCCTGTTGAAAGCTACAGGGTCAGAGGAGTAACAGAGATTGAAGCTAGAAGATCACTGGGGGCACAGAAATGAAGGTTAGCGGGTATAGAAAGACATAAAGATCAAGACTGGAGGATTAGAGGTTGGCAAAAAGATGGATACCAGAGGGAATGGGGGGGCATAGAGTTGAAGGCTATGGGAGCTTACAGAGATGACACAACAGGGTGGGGGAGGTGTGGTGGGAACAGAAGTTAAGGATAAAGTGTGATAAAGGGTAAATATGTCCATCAACCCCAAAGGGCATAGAACCGGAGAAACAAACAGGCATAGTGGAAGCATGTTTGTTTTTAGGAAGATAGGGAACAGAAGAATCAAGAGACTGAGTTGGGAGACCAGAGCGCCAAAGGACATAGAAAAAGAGCGTCAAAAGGACCCCCAGACCAGAGTCAGTGAGAGCATAGATGCTGGGAAGACAATTGCTAGATGGGAGGAAACAAGGGCCCAGAGAGGCAGAGGATCATTGTATCAGTGACCAGAATGATGGTCTTGGGGTGAGGGAGAGGTATTTTAGCACTGTATCCCTCTTCAGCCCATTGGCCCATCTCAGCCAGGCAGTGAGCTCCATCCAGGTTTCTGACTGAGCCTCATGATAGGTGCACACATAGCTCCCAACGTGTTTGTGCAGCCACCCCCAGAGCAGGGCCCAGATACACTAAGACACTCAATCAGATCTGCACAGGCAGACAGGGTCGGAGCCAGGCTTCTCATCTGCCCAATCCCTCCACCCTTCTGCAGGGAGCCAAGGTAACACACACATACCCTACCTTCACATTTGGCGCCTCTGATATTGAACTGGTGTCCAGCAGGACAGCGGCACTTGAAGGAGCCCACTGTATTGAGACAGCTGCCACCCTGGCACAGGCCCGAGATGACCTGGCACTCATCCACATCTGCAGGAATAAAGTCCAGGAAGGGAGTCAGAGAGAAAAACCAACTCATGGTGCATGTGTGTGAGTGTGTGTGTGTGTGGTATGTATGTGTCTGTGGTGTCTATGTATGTGGTGTGTGTGTGTGTGTGTGTGTGGTTTGTATGTGTGTGTGGTGTGTATGTGTGTGTGCTGGGGGGATCTCCATTCAGCTCTGGATACCTAGGGGCTCCATTCTCCCTTGTGTACCCCACAACTCACCTTGGCAGGCTCCTGTATGAACATTTGGGGTAAAGCCTCGGCGGCAGGGGTGTGGCTGTGCAGGGCAGAGCTGGCAGGGAAGTCCCCAGGCATGGCCCACAGTGGCACAGCAGAGAGCTTTGGTGCACATAAGACCTGTTAGCTGGTGCTGGCACCCCTCAGGACTCACGTGGGGGTAGCAGGGCCCCATCTGGAAGTCTGTGGACAGACGGACACAGGCATCTGACTTTGAACTGTCTCTGTCCCACTGTTCTCTGCAGGTGCCCAGGCCTCTATACCAACATATCTGGCCTTTTCTTTCCAATGAGCCTTTCAACGTCCCCTTTTGGAAAGGATGCCTTTTCTACCTAACAAACTCCTACTGATCCTTCAAAATATTCAGTACCTTCACACAAATAACCTCCAGCAGAGAATCTTCAGATTTTCTCTGACTTGCTCTCTCTCACCCTGCCTTCAAGCAGAGACCACGGATACCTGGCAGGAGAGCCCGTCTCACGTCTGACTGCACACCGGGCCTGGATGAATCTCCTCTTGGCTCTCATGACACCATGTCCCTGAACCCTCAAACCTAGTACAAGGGAGCTGCGTCAGTTTTCCCAAGCGCAGTGCCCAGGGTCCATTTGTGACTGCTTGGCTCCTCCCACCCTTCAGATATTTCCAATAATAGGGCTGGCACAGGACCAAGGACAGCCCCTCCCAGAATAAGCCAACCACTCTCCTTTCCGGGCCCCTTATGAAGGAGGGCATCAGAGATAGCTTGGTACCCAGCCTTCCTGGGCCTTTGATACCCACCACCTGCCCTGGTCCCCTTCTCCGCCCCCCGCACTGACCTACACTTTTCTCATCTCTTACAGTCCTTATTCCATTTTTTTCTCTTTTGGTTAAGTGTTTCTAAAGACATCATTCCATAACCCAGGTATACATCCTGCAGCCCCTCCACCTTCCAATTCATGACAAGTCTCTCTTTATCTATAAACTGACCCTTGCCACCATCAATAACCTCAGCCCCTCACTGGGGGATTCTAGGTGGATGCCCTCAGGCTGAGTCTCATCTGTAGCTACTTTCTGGGAGGTGGTAGGGCCAGTGCTCACCAGTGAGTCACTCCTCAGACCTCTTTATTACTTTTAGAGACAGTGAAACTATGCAGCTCAAGCTACAACAGTAGCTTCTCCCTGACTGACATCTCCCACAATAGGAATCAATCTCAGGGCCTCCGAAGTCCATCACCTTTAGGTTCTTCATCTACACAAGTCACTCTGATAGCTTCTGTGTATAAAAACCATTCCCGAAAAGTTCCAGAGAACCCGGAGAAGCCTCTCTACACCCCCAACCACCCCCATTGCCTCTGTGACCCCTGGAGTCTTGGCCCTGACTGTTCCCGGAGAGGTGAGTTTCTGGGTTCCCAGCTGGAGGACCCTGCTCTCTAGACCCTAGCCCCCGGGAGGCATATTCTGTACCCTATTCCCACCCAGCAAAGCTCCAGAGACCTGGGAGCAGCCTCCCCACACCTGTAACAATTCCCCACCACATCCATGATCATCAGAGCCTTGGTCAAGACTGCACCTGGAGAGAAGACCCTAGAGCTGCATCAGTGAACACAAGAGGCAAGGCCTTGCCTGCACCTGGAGGAAGAGTGACTCCTGAAGCCACAGGCCCCACCTGCACCCATTGGAGGAAGAGATGGATAGACAACAGGGTAAGAATACATTTGACAACATAAAGAGCAACATGGCACCACCAGAAACTAGGGGTTCTACACCAGCAAGGCCTGTACATCTCAATGCTGATGAAGCAGACGAATGACCTTAGAAATAACTTTATGAAGATGATGGAGGCCCTTAAAGAGGAAATGAAAAATTCCCTTAAAGAAATGGAGGAAAAGGCAAACCAAAAATTAGAAGAAATCAACAAATCCCTTAAAGAAAGCAAAGAAAACCAAGAAAAAAAACAATCAAATAGGTGAAAGAAATGGTTCAAGACTTGAAGACTGGAATAGAGGCAATAAAGAAAATGCAAACTGAGGTAATTCTGGAAATGGAAAATCTGGGTAAATGATCAGGAACTACAGATGCAAGCATAATCAAAAGAATACAAGAAATGGAAGAGAGAATCTCAGGCATTGAAGATACAATAGAGGAAACAGATCCATCAGTCAAAGAATATGCTAAATTTAGCAAATTTTTAACAGAAAATATCCAGGAAATCTTGGACTCCATGAAAAGATCAAACCTGAAAATAATAGGAATAGAGGAAGGAGAAGTCCAACTCAAAGGCACAGAAAATATATCCAAAAAATCATAGAAGAAAACTTTTCCAACCTAAAGAAGGACATGCCTATGAAAGTACAATAAGCTTACAGAACACCAAATAGACTGAGCCAAAAAAAGAATTTCCCTCACCACATAATAATCAAAACACTAAACATACAGAATAAAGAAAAGTATTAAGAGCTGTAAAGGAAAAAGGTCAAGTAACATATAAAGGTGGATCTAACAGAATTACACCCGACTTCCCAATAGAAACTCTGAAAGCAAGAAGATCCTGGATAGATATTCTGTAGATACTAAGAGACATGGATGCCAGGCCAGACTACTATACCTAGCAAAGCTTTCAATCACCATAGAGGGAGAAAACAAGATGTTACATGACAAAACCATATTTAAACAATACTTATCCATAAATCCAGCACTACAGAAAGTACTAGAAGAAAAATTCCAACCCAATGAAGTTAGCTACACCTACAAAAACAAAGCAGTAGATAATTCCACACCAGTAAAACCCAAAGAAGGGAAACACATGCACAACACAATACCACCACCACCAAAACCAAAAATAACATGAACTAACAGTCACTGGTCATTAATATTTTTAACATCAAAGGCCTCATTTTGCCTATAAAAGATATAGGCGGGGGCTGGAGAGATGGCTCAGTGGTTAAGAGCATTGTCTGCTCTTCCAAAGGTCCTGAATTCAATTCCCAGCAACCACATGGTGGCTCACAACCATCTGTAAAGAGGTCTGGTGCCCTCTTCCGGCCTTCAGGCATACAGACAGAATATTGTATACATAATAAATAAATAAATATTAAAAAAAGAAAGAAAAAAAGATATAGGCTAACAAAATGGATACAAAACAGGATCCTTCTGCTGTATACAAGAAAGACACCTCAACTTCAAAGTCAGACATTACCTCAGAGTGAAGGGTTGGGAAAAGACTTTCCAATCAAATAGACCTAAGAAACAAGCTGGTGTAGCTATCCTAATATCTAACAAAATAGAACCTCAAACTAAAATTAATCAAATGATATGGAGAAGGACACTTCAAATTCATCACAGGAAAAATCCATCAAGATGAAGTCTCAATTCTGAACATCTGTGCCCCAAATACAAGAGCACCCACATATGTAAAAGAAACATTACTAAAGCTTAACTCATACATTAAACCCCACACACTAATAGTGGGAGACTTCAATATCGCACTCTCACCACTGGACAGGACTGCCAGACAAGAAACATAACAGAGAAATAAGAAACTAATAGATGTTATGACTCAAATTTTAAAAGACATTCATAGAATATTCTACCCAGATACCATTTTATACCTTCTTCTTAGCACCACATGGAACCTTCTCTAAAGAAGGTAGGAAGGAAGGAAGGAAGGAAGGAAGGAAGGAAGGAAGGAAGGAAGGAAGGAACGATTTCCCTTTTCCTCATGGGGCTGTAAAGATGGCTCAACCATTAAAAGCATCTACTGTTCTTGCTTCAATCCCTAGCACCCATACAAAGCAACTCACAACCACCTGGCTGTAACTCCAGCTCCAGGGAATCTGATGCCTTCTTCTGGTCTCTATGGACACCTGCCTTCATGTGCGCATACTCTCCCACACACATAACTTTAAAATAGTAAACTGAACCATTTTAAAAATAAAAGGTAGAAAGGGGACCTGGTGAGATGATGGCTGAGCTAGTAAGGGTGGATGCTACCAAGTCTGACCTCCTGGGTTTCATCTCAGACCCACAGGGATGGAAGGTGAGAATCAACTTCTGCAAGCTTTCCACTCACCTCCACACTTTGCCATAGTATTTGTTTCCTCATCATCTTCTAAGTAAGTAAATAGGATTTTAAAAAAAAATAAGCAGAAAGAGGTGTATGGGCATGGCTAACTGTTAAGCATGGTCCTTCAGTTCTTCAGTGAGGGGCTGAGAAGTGGCTCAAGGGTAGAGTCCCTCCTAGAATCCCCTAGTGAGGGGCTATGGCTGGAAGTGTGGTTCAGTTGAGTGCCTGTTTAGTTCTCAAATAAGACCTGAGCTCAGTCACTAGTAACAGAGACAGAGAGAGATGGCGAGGTGGTGGTGGTGGGGCGAGGTTTCGGTAAAGTGTCCATTCCCTGTGGATCATTTTCAGAGCCAGGGGTCGGGTGAGCAAGGTGGCGCATGCCTGGGATCCTAGGTATTTACAAGGCTGAGGCAGGAGGATCAAGGGTAAGCTTGACGTGAACCTGGACTGAATAATGAAATCGAAGCCTACCCGGGTGACTCAGTGTGACCTGTCTCAAGAAGTTAAGATCCTGGCTTGGGAGGTGACTCAGGGAGGAAACGCACTGCCACCAAACATGATGACTTGAGTTTGATCCCCAAACCCTCCATTGTGGAAGGAGAGAGGACTCCTGCAAGTTGTCCTCTGACCTCCACACGCATGGTATAGCACGAGCACACACACAAATTAATAAATGTATCAAATTATTTAAAAGTAAAACATTTTTCAAGATTCAGCAGAGAGGTCTCTTTCCCCAGAAAGTCCTCTCTCACTCCATGGTCCATGACGTCTCTGCTCTTTATATCCCCTTCGTCATGGCAATTGATCCCAAGGTCAGTGTTTTCTTCTTCCAATTCCCAAGCCAATACAAACTCTTTTTTTTCTAAACAAAGGAGCTAATTTTTATTCCATGTGTTCTGGAGTCTTGCCTGCATATATGTGAGGGTGTCTGATCTGATCCTGGGGTTACAGACAGTTGTCAGGTGGGTGCTGGGAATTGAACCCAGGTACTCTGGAAAGGCAGCAAGTACTTCTAATCTCTGAGCCACCTCTCCATCTGCCCCCCTAACCCCCAATGCAAATTCTTTCGAAGTAGGCCAATGAGCAATAACTGCTACGCAGAGTGGATGAGCAAAGGAAGCCCATTGTCCTCAGACTGCCCTGGAAGGAGCGAAGCAGCCATCTGTCTGCACTTGGAACCCACCCATGTCTTGCTCACGGCCCATTTTCCTCCCCGAATTCTTCTCAGTACCTCTCTCGCACTGAGGCCCCATGAATCCATAGACACACGCACAGAGGTTTGGCCCGATGCAGCGTCCTCCGTTACGGCAGCCGTGGACACAGATGGCTGTGGACAGACAGGGGAGGACGACTGAAGGTTTCCTGGAAGCAGAGGGGGCTGGGACCTAAGTAGCCTTTCTTTATCCAGGGATCCCGCCATCTGGACCAGGGGGAGTAAGACTGACTAATGAGCAATGGTTTGGTCAGTAAAGTGCTTGCCGTGTAAACATGAGAATCTGAGCTCAGATCCTCATCACCCATGGGAAAGTCACAAGCAATGGTGCTCTGTAATTCCTTTGCTGGGGAGCCAGAGGCAGATGGTCTCTGAAAGCTCACTGGCCAGGTAGCCTAGCCGAATAGGTGAGCTCCAGGTTCAATAAGAGACCCTGTCTCTGATAATAAGGTGGAGAACAATTGATGGAGATACCTAACATTGATCTTTGGCCTTCACATGCACAAATACACACATGCACACATACACACATGCACACATACACACATGCACACATACACACATGCACACATACACACATGCACACATGCTGGCATACATACATGCACATCTGCACAAACACCTGCCCCTGCCCCCGACTTGTGCAGCTGTAACAATGAGCCTGTCACCTTTGATCTCTGATCAAAGTGAACAAGTGATGAACAAATCCATTTCCTGGGATTCTCTGTGTAAGTGAGGTCAGCAATGGGGGTACTCACGTTGTCCACACACAGTGCCCGTGTAGCCTTCCTGGCATAGACAGGATTCCCCTCGGCAGCTGCCTCCATTCATGCAGCTCATGCTACACCCCAGTGATGCTTTGGATAAGGAAAAACATACAGTAAGGGGAAGATGTTCCAGGAAGGCTTGACCAGGGCCTCTACTTGGCTTGGCTCTTATCCTTCAACAAAAACAACCTGGGCTCCTAGTGGCATTCAGATGCCTAGGGTCTTCTCTTCCTTCTTCAAGAGGCCACTGACCACTCACCTCTACCTACGCCACAGCTGGGGGCCAGGGTCCCATCCATACAGGTACACAGGTTGGGCTGGGAGCAGAAGCCATTGCCACAGGCATGCCTGCAGACAGCTGGAAAGGCAGAGAGTACAGCATCAAAATCAGGACCCACGGCCTTAGTGATTTCTCATTAGGTAGAGGCACTTGCTGCACAAGCCTGGTGATCCAACCTCAACTCACCAGTGAAGGCGGAAAGGAAGAAGAGAACTGACTTCACATAATTGTTCTCTGACATCCATAGGTGTATCATGGTACGTGTGCCTCCACACACTCAACATGCACATACACAGTACTAACTAAATACTACCGAGCAAAATGTGGTAGTGTGCATATATCAGCCCAACACTTGGGAGGGAAGAGAGCGGGAATGGAGGGGGAATGCTGAAGGATGGGAGAGAGAAAGGATGTGAGTCTCATGTCATCCTCATTCCAAAGATTCCCAGGCCACCAGAAGCCTCAAGGTGAACCAGTTGGTCTTCCCCAGCTCTAGCTCTGCTCATACCCTGAATAATGGCAAATAACCCCAACCAAGTCTCTAGGCTGAGCAGGTGCTGTGACCTTCAGCTCCAGGATTTTGCTACATCATCAGGAGAGATGATGTGGGCATGAAGGGCTGACTTCAGGGCACAGAGGCTGGAGTGGTGAGGACCCTGATTCCGAGTCTGGAGACAGAGAAGCTAGAGTTGGGGGAGAGAGTATGAGATTGACATAAAGAGAGTATGAGAGGCCCGAAGAACCATGGAGACAGACAGGAAAACAGGAAAGCCAGACAGAAACGACAAGATGGGAGGACAAAGGAAATGAATGCAGGGTGGGTAAGATGATTCAGAAGGTAAAGGCACTCACTCCCAAGTCTGATGACGTTTTGATCCTCAAGAGCTACATGATTGAAGGTGAGAACGGATTACTGTCAACTGCCCTCATGTACACCATGGCATGCTTCACCCACCCAACAAAATAAACGAAATACTTATTTTTCAAAAAGAGATAAATGAATGCATCAAGTCACAATGGAGTCTAAGGACAAAAGCATGGGACGTTAGTGAGGCTCACCCAGCAGCCCTGAGCTAAGTTCCAACTTCATATGTAGACAAGGCTGGGATTGCTGACAGGTAGCTGGGAGGACCCCCAAGCATCCCCTGCCTGTACCCTCCATCTCCTCTCTTCAACACTCACGGACAACACACTGATTCCTGCCAGGCAGAGTCCTCCAGCCAGGGCAACAGTAGGCATGAAAGCGGGAACCACAGACATTAGGCCTTTGGGAGAAAGTGGTGATGTCGCTACCAGTCCCCTTACCCCAGCATAGCCTTCCCTGCCTGCACCCCAGGTACTTTCAGCATTCCAGATACACGCACCCCTGCAAAATGATGGCAGGCCTGCCACGCCTTCTCACATGGTCTGGACTCGCAGATTCCAGGGTCCCATCCCAGTAGCCTTGACCATTTTCCATGCACGATAGAACCACCCAGGCCAGCAGAATCTGAGCTGGAGGACCCCAGGCTGTAAGGAAGCCTCCAGGTTCTCTCCTTGCCCAACATGGGCCTTCCAGAGTCATGATGTGTCTTTGGAGGCTGCAAGGAGCAAGCAGAGTCAGCTGCCAAGTGAACTACATGGTGAAGGGGCACCCCATAGAATGGACAGCTGTGAGGAGTCTGCCTGGGAAGACACCAGTTCTGCCTTGGGAGAGCAGGGGAACAACCACAGCAGACTTTTGAAAGGGGTTTGATTGATTTTAGTGTGTTTGTCATGTGTGCATACACACGTGCCTGTGGAGGCCACCAGGCAACGTCTACTGTCATTCTCAGGAGCCGTCAGATTGTTTTTTGAGACTGGACTTCTCCCTGGAGTGGAATTCACCAAGTAAGCTAGGCTGGTTGGTGAATGAGCCCCAGGATCCTTCTGTCTACACATGCTCAGGGCTATCATATTTAAGTGGGTCCTAGGCGATCGAACAAAAGCCTTTAAGTTTCAAAGCAGGGGTTTTACTGACTGAGCTATCTTCTAGCTTCAGGATATGATATTTCACAGGTGAAGTCACTATAGATAATGATTCTGGGGAAGAGGGTTTGTGGGGGGAAAAGGGAGTAGAGAGTGGGAGAAAGGGAAGGTGGTCCATGGTTGTGCATCAAGGGCAATGAAGAGCTCTTGAAATATTTTTGGTGAGAGACAAATATGAGCTTGGAGTAAGGAAGGGATGTGGGGTCCAGCAAAAGCTGGGCAGGGAGATGGCAGGGCCAAATGACAGGGGTTGATAACAAGGAATAACAGAGAACTCAAACAATCAAAAAGAGTAGGTGGGGATTCCAGAGGAGGAAGGAAGATTAAGGAGACCCCCAGAATTCTGGCTGGGAGGGTAGAGAAGGACTGGTTAAAGACTGGGAATACGGCTTGGGCTTGCCTTGCAACATGGGGATCTGAATTTTACCTCCCAGAACCCACATAAGACGACCAAACATCATGGTGGTTCTCTCTCTCCTCTCCTCTCCTCTCCTCTCCTCTCCTCTCCTCTCCTCTTCTCTCTCTCTCTCTCTGTCTCTCTCTCTCTCTCTCTCTCTAATATTTTGTTTTATTTTATGTGTGGTTATTTTTGCCTTCATATGTGCCTGAGCACTATGTAAGTGTCTGGTGCCCAAGGGAGCCTGAAGAGGGCATTTGATCCCCTGAAACTGGAGTGTAGTTGATTTTAAGTCTCCATGAGGATGCTGGGAATTGACCCTAGGACCTCTGAAAGATCAACAAATGCTCTTAACCCCTGAGCCATCCACTCCAGTCCCACGGGACGTGCTCTTATTCCAGCGCTGGGGAAGAGGAGACAGGCAGATCCTTGGCTCACTGACTAGTCAGTCTAGCCTACTTGGTGAGTTTCAGGTCAGTGAGAGACCCTGAGGAACAGAACCTGAGGCTGACCTCTGACCTCCACACACATGTTGTACATGTGTGCACCCACACATGTGTGTACAACACACATTCCAAACTTAAATAAGTGGCTAAGTCAAAGGAGGCAGCTGGGCATTCTGACAACATTTGCATCTTGTTCACTTTGGACAAAGCAAGACTATCACATGGTTAGCGAGAAGATGCAAGGTCCAGCCATCTCCTCCTCCCAGAACGGTTGACTCTATCCTTGGCCGGGAAGAATGAGTGTGGGAGCAGGTCAAGGCGATTTCCCAAAAGAGTCGGTTGGGCTGGTGAGAAGGCTCAGCCCAGTAAAGGCACTTGAGGACTTAAGTTTGATTCACATGGACTCACACGGTGGAGGGAGAGACCCAACTCCCACAAGCTGTTCCCTGACCTCCACACATGCTTCCTCCCCGGCCCCAGCCCCGCCCCACTCCGCGTCCCATAAACGAAATACATTTCTAAACTGTAAGAAAATCAGTGTGTTATGTTTCTTTTGTAAAAGGTTTGGATGGAGACCAGGATGTAACTCAGTTGGCAGAGTGCTTCCCCAGAATGCATGAAACCCTAGGTTTGATCCCCGGGGCTAGCTCTGGTGTGGTGGTGCGTACATATAATAACACCCTGCGGAAAAGTAGAGGCAAGAAGATAGTGAGTTTAAGGCCTTCTGGGATACATAGCCCATAAACAGTTTGCAGAATGAAAACTCTGGGCCTTTGAGGAGAAGCGAAAGTTTGACCGGGTGTTCCCAAGCTTTTGTTAACTTAAAGCAGTGGTTCTCAACCTTCCTAACTTATTAACTGTATTAATACTTTAATACAGTTCCTGGTGTTGTGATGACCCCATCCAAGAATTATTGTCGTTGCTACTTCATAACTGTAATTTTGCTATAGTTCTGAATTGTAATGTAAATATTTCTGGAGATGATTTATTAAAGGGGGTGGCGACCCACAGGTTGAGACACTCTGACTTAGAGGCACGACCAGGCAGGGGAAGGGGACAAGGACACTTGTCTTGCTTCCAGGAGATCTGATTAACATGGCCAACTCACCGGATCCTCCCACACTCCCAAGCTCTGAAAGTTAGGTCTCCAAGATTAGTTGGATGAGTTAAGTTGCCTCAAAGGCAAGCGGAACTTGGATGGGAAGATGTGCCCCCCCCCCTCGCCCCTCGCTGCAGCTTCCTCTGCAGCCTCAGCGAAGAACGAGGAGTCCCAGGAAAGAGGCACCCCCGAGAGTGCTTGGGCAGCGACCTCCAGTCACCATGGTCAAAGCTACAGCACCTTGTGAGATCCTCAGGGTGGTGCTTCGCTCCGCCCTCACCTGCAGATCAGACACTGGAAGCTCAGGTCCTGCAGAGTACGGGGGTTTCCCGGCATCCTACAAGAGCCCGCCCAGTGGATAGTGGAGAGGGGAAGGGGGCTGGGCCAGGGGCTGCCTGGCTGCAGACAAAGGAATCCCCCACTCCGTCGTCGTGGCCAACCGACCTCCCTCCGCTACTTCTGGACCTCCCTTCCTCCGCGTTCCCGGCGGTCACTGTTTCACAGGCACCGCCTTTCCCTACCTGAGGGTGCTGCTCGAAGAGGCAGCTGACAAGATGCGCGAGCCAAGAGGACCCCGGGAGCAGCAAGGCAAAAGCCTGGGAGGGCTGAGCCGCCGCGTGCCTAGCTCCGAATTGGGGGCGGGAGGGGTTTGGGGGAGGGTGCGGTTGCACCTCTCAGCCTGGGCGGGGAGAATTGAGAGAGGCTGAGGCTGGGGGAAGGCCTGAAGCTGGCTTGCAACTCCAAGGAGTTACAGAGAGGCAAGGGGTTCCTGGAACTACTGAACTCCTAGGGGTCATGTTTACAATGGAGTTAGGGGTGGTCCTGAGGTGGGGCTGGGGTGTGCGGGATGATCAGAAGATAGTAGGCACAGGGAGGCCCCAAGACTTACCTGGAAGGTCTCCCCTTTTCCTGCTGGGGCAAGGATAATTGTAGATATGGTAATTCACCTGTGTGTTAGTCAGGGTTCTCTAGAAGAATAAAACTGATAAAATATACATATACACATACATACATACAAGCTGTGGTCCAGCTAGTTCAACAATGGCTGTCTAAGTTCAAAGGAAAGTCCAAGAATCCAGTAGTTGTTCAGTCCTGAGGCTGCCTGTCTCAGCTGGTCTTCAGTATAAGGCCAGAATCTCAAAGCAGGAGGTTCTAATGCCCGGGAAGGAATGAGGGCAAGAGTGAGAGCAAGCAGGCAAAGGGAGCAAGCTTCCTCTTCCACGTCCTTTACATAGGCTGCCTCCAGAAAGTGTGGGCCAGACTTACGGTGGAGCTTCTCACCTCAAAAGATCTGGGTTATGGTGGGTCTTCCTACTTCAAATGACTTAATTAGGAAAAATTCCTAGAAAAGAAGAAAAAAAGAAAAGTTCCACAAAATGTACATCGACTTTTAGTTTAATGTGCGTTTACACAGGAGTGTGCAGGGTAGAAGATGGTCTCAGTTGTTATCCTCAGGGACACTACCTCCGCCGAGACAAAACGAAAACATTAGCATAGAGAAGATGTAGAATTCAGCGTTCCAGCTCAGTTACTGGAGACTGAACTCAGGGTCTCACACACGCGAAACAAGTGCTCTGTAGATGAGCCACACTCCTAGTCCCACTGGGGGATTCTAGGCAGAGGCTCTAGAACTGTTTAGATGCAGACTCTAGATACTGCTGAGCCTGTATCTAACCCAGCATGGGGGGATCTTAGGGAATTTTATCCTCCCTTGTGGCTGAGCTTCATCCCCCAGACTCTGGAGGCATCTCCTTGATTGACATTTCTGGCAATTTCACTGCCACTTTGGGAATAACTCACCACTAATAATCTTGAATATGACAGAAGCTGTTTCTGGGATCTAAAATGGTTACTCCACCCAGCAAAATTCTATGTAGCTAGCAAACCCAATTTGTTTTAGTTTCCCTTTCCCCCAAAACATCAGCTTTCTCAGTGTAATCCCCAAAGCTAAATGTGCTGACCATGCATCATCATAGCAATTCTAGAATGTAGTAAACAAACAAACAAACAAACCTCTCTGCTGATGCAAACAATCCCAATCAAACCAAATCAGACCCAATTAAAAGATACCCATATTTAATGGATGACAATACTCCCGGGTGACCCTGGGAAAACGTGGAGAGGCAAAGAGAGAGGGGGGGAGACCATGCAAAACTGGGAGACCATGTGTTTATTCTCTGGGGGGCAGTTTAAATAGCCTGTGGGAGTGGTCTTGACCTTCCCTGGGGAGGGTTTACCAGTTGGCGGGCTTTCTCAGAGGTGGAGTTTGGACTAAGGCAATTCCCAGGGGAGGAAGCTTATGCCGGGAGTGGGGTGAAGCCTCCAGCTAAATACTTACAATCTGAAGTGGTGCCAGGTGATAGTGGTGTACAACTTTAACCTCTCAGGCGTCAGTGGCAGGCAGATCTCTGAGTTCAAGGCCAGCCTGGTCTACACAGCAAGTTCCAGGACAGCCAGGGTTAAACAGAGAAATGCTGTATTGAAAAACAAAAGCAAAAACCAAAACAGTTTGAAGCATTGTTGAGTGGTTTCAATTTGATAGGCCTGATTTAAACTTTAGTATATCATATCTCATTTTATTTCAGTTAAACCTTTTCCCCCCACTGTTACTTTTGATTGTGTTGTTTAGTATAGGAATAAAGCAAACCCGGACAGGTCCCATATGTAGGGAGGTGTATGTGTGTACGTGTGCATGAGTGTGTGTGCATGCATACATGTGTGCATGTGTGTGTGTGTGTGCGTGTGTGTGTGTGTATAGAGGCTGGGGCAACCTCAGGAGTCATCTTGTATCTGACAGAGGATCTCTCACTGGACCAGAACTGACCAGCTAGGCTAGGCCTACTGGACAGTAAGCCCCAGGGATCTTCCAGTTTCTAAGGATAAAACTTAGATATTTTTGTGTGCAATTTTATCGACTGAGCCATCGCCTCAGCACAATCTCAGTATCTTGAATTCCCGTTTCTTACCATTGTTTCTGATCTCCACCAAACTCCTGCTGAAACCCATCACAATCTCAGGCTCTTATTTGGACATTCCAGTACCACCTTGTGCCTGTTAGGACCCTACACTTTTTGTCTACTTAATTCCCTTTCTTTTCTTTTCGTTCTCTTTTTTGTTTCATTTTATTTTTATTTTTAGTTTTTCAAGACAGAGCTTCTCTGACCTGGCTGTTCTGAAACTCACTTTGTAGACCAGGCTGGCCTTGAACTCACAGAGAGCCACCTGCCTCTGCCTCCTGAGTGCTGGGATTCAAGGCATGTGCCGCTACCCCTGGCTTGATTTTCTTTTCAGGATCTTACTGTGTGACTCAGGCTAGCTTTTGACTTGAGGTGATCCATCTGCTTCAGCTTTGTGAGTGCCAGGATTGTAGACAGGGGCCACCATGTCTGGATCCTTTATCAGACACATTCATACACATTGTTCTTTGTCACCAAACATTAGCTTCCCTACGAAGATGCTTTGAACTCATTAAGGGACTCTGACCAGCTCAAGCGAGGCAAACATGGCTTTGGCAGGCCTTGCCCCTTTCCCCATTCCCTTTGCCTTGCTAAAAAACTATTAGATTACATTCCTAAAGCTAGCCCCCAAGGTCTATTCCCTTATTTGGTCACTTTCTCCTCCTGAGGTTAACCACCAAGGTCCAGCTATTAAAATATTGAAGTCCAGCAATCAGAAACCCCTTTGAGTATCCTAATTAACATACCCAATTAAAACTAAACACCTTATCCTCACACAGGTTTTCCCCTTGTACCTTTATAAACTGTTGTTTTCCTAAGGGCCATATCTGTCTCCTGTCTATCCAGAGGCAGTCCTTTGTCCCCTGGGACAAACACCCCTGCCCCCTCTTCCTTGTTTCCTTCCCCTTCTCCCTCATTCTCTGTCTCCTGCCTTTGTCTCTTATTCCCTGCCCTCTGTCCTTCTGGGGCAAATAAATATTTGTGCTGAGAACTTGACCTTGGGATGGTCTTCTGCCTGGACCTTCCTTTCAAGTGCCAAGATGAGAGACACGTACCACCATGCCTGGCTTAAGATTCCATTCTTTACAAATCACTTGGTCTCTGGTACTTGAGTGTTTTCTAAAGTCAAATTAGGTCAAATATTGCTTTCCACTTTAATTTTTAATTGCATATATTTATTTATGTGTATTATGTGTGTTGAGGTACACATGTATCATGATATGTATGTAGTTTACATACAATTTATAGGTCCTGGGGCTCAGACCCAGGTGGCCAGAGTTGGCAGCAGGTGTCTTTACTTGCCAAGCAATCTTGATAACCCCTACCTTATTTTTGGAGAAAATGTCTCTCAGTGAACCTACATCTCATTGTTTTGTCTAGACTGGCTGGCCAGCAGGCTCCAGACATTTTCCTGTCTTGCCTGCCTCTGAGTCACATGAGTACAATGTCATGCTGGTGGTCTGAACTCAGGTTCTTGTCCTTGTGTAGCAAACACTTTACTCCCTGAACCATCCCTAAAGATTCATGGTCTCTGGTATTTGTTTATGAGATAGGGTCTCATAAAGCCTGTGCTGGCCTCAGACTCACCATATTAGGCAGGGTTCTCTAAAGAAACAGAACTAAAGAATGAGTACAGTGTGCGTGTGTGTGTGTGTGTGTGTGTGTGTGTACATAAGTGTGATCTATTAGAACGGCTTATAGTCTGTGATCCTGGTAGTCCAACATTGACTGTCTTGTGTGTGTGTGTGTGTTTGTGTACATGAGTGTGATCTATTAGAGAGGCTTATAGTCTGTGGTCCTGGTAGTCCAACATTGACTGTCTCGTGTGTGTGTGTGTGTGTGTGTGTGTGTATACATGAGTGTGATATATTAGAACGGCTTATAGTCTGTGGTCCTGGTAGCCCAACATTGACTGTTTCACAAAGGAAAGTTTGAAAATCTCTGTTTAGTCCGCGTGGTTGGGTGTTTTACCAGTCCCAATCTGATGCTGAAGTCCTGGAGGATTCTTAGAGAACTACTGGTCTTCAATTAACATAGAATGTCCCCCAAAACTAATTCCTGATTCTAATACCAGTGAAGGACAGATAAACTTGCCAGTGAGAGAGAGGGCAAGCCGGCAAAAACCAAAAGCTTTCTTCTTCATGGTCTTTTTTTTCATATTAACTTTTTGATGAATCTATAATAATTACATAACTTCCCCTCTTTTCTTCCTCCCTCCAACCCCTCCTCCCATGCACTCGCCCTTGCCTGTGTATATACGTATTTTCATATTCCTAAATACAGAACTACAACCTGCTCATTCTGTATAATGTTATTTGTATGTATATGTTTTCAGGGCTGACCATTTGGGATTGAATAACCATTTGGTACGTTTATGCCACTAGAAGGTGCGATCCAGATTTAGGATGGGTCTTTCCAACTAAAATTATCCAGTCAAGAAAATCCCTCACAGGTGTATCATCTGTTTAGAATTTAGTTGGTTCCAGATGTAGTCAAGTTGACAACTAAGATTAGCTATGGAGTGTATTGTCATGGTCAGCTCTGCTCCACCAACTGAAGCCCAAATAACCATTCAGAGACTTACTATTAATTATAAATGCTCGGCCAATAGTTCAGGCTTGTTACTAGCTAACTCTTACAACTTAAATGAACCCATTACTATATATCTACACTCTATCATGTGGCATTAACTCTCTTTCATCTTGTACCTCCTGTTTCATGTCTGACTGGTGATTCCTCTGACTCTGCCCTTCTTTTCCCAGCATTCTCTCTGCCTCTAAAATATTACCTAGCCATCAGCCAGTTTTTTTTAACAATGAGCACAATACATATTTGCAGTGTACAAAGATTGCTCCACAGCAGACTTGAACTCCCAATCTTCCTGTCTCCCAAGTTCTGAATAACTCCTGTCCCCCACTCCAGTCTGGCCATGTAGTTCAGATTGGCCAAAAATGCACAGTCCTCCTGTTTCATCCTCGCAAGTGCTGGAATTACACATGTGTACCACCTTCTGACATCAAATAGCTTCACATTCTCCCTTTTCCACAATGGCATTGCTGTGTGTTAAGATGTCACACCCCTGAGATCCCCCTCCACACCCCCTGCCATTCTTCTAATGTGACTCTAGCCCTCCCTTTTATATACACCATCCTTTGATTTTCTGTGCTTCCCCAGAGGCCCCTCTTAGGGACAGGCATTAGGGCTGTAAGCCCAGAGTGGGGGTATCTTTAATTCTGTCCACTTGTGTGATCTTGAGCTGAAGATCTGGATAGAGGAGGTAGGATGTGTTCAAGAGCCCAAGGCCAGGACTGGGGACAGGCTGGTGTGACTGACTGGTTAAGATGGATGGAGATAATCTGCAGAGACATTTGTGTCCTTGGCTGAGGCTGTTAGACTGTGGTAATAACAAACCCTTAAAAACTGGAATTCCCCCAGAACAGGTCAGTGATGGGCAGGGTCACACCTTGACTAGAGGATGGCATGAATAGCTGTTATAATTTATTTAAAAATGGTATGAATTTATTTAAAAATGGTATGAAGGGAGTCACATCATATAACAGAGCCCACATAGGAGGTTTATTGGAAGAGAGAAGGGGCAGAGAAGGACAGAGAGGGGGCAGAGAATGGGGCGGGGAGGCAGAGAGCTGTCCCTGGGGACAAGAGTGGTAGAAGAGAAAGAGACAGAGAGGAAGAGAGAGAGAAAGAGAGGGAGGGGAGGTGGGCAAGGTCCACCTTTTATAAGGGAACATAGCAAATGTGCACAGGAGGTGCTCTCAGTGACTGCAGCTGAGGATGTATTTTGTCAGGACCCCATGGGCAGGCCGGTACAGATGCCTGAATACTAACATTTCTCTCCCCGCTTTGCTTAATATAAGTAGTTAGGGGTAGCAGATGAGGTGAGAATGAGGACAGCAAGTTCTCGAGACTGCTTCCTGCTGACCTGTGGGGTGTGGATCATCTTTGGGAGGACCTGAGAAGTCTAGGATCCTGCCTACATCCTGAGGTAGCTGGCTGTTTTACCTCATTGTCCAGGCTTTGTGGAACCATCGGGTGCTGCTTGGACCTAGCAAAAAGCTGTCTGAGACAGATCTAAGTCAACTCCCTGGAGCTCACAAGAATTCTCTGAGTTTGTGAAAAGGGAAGTTTTAGAAACATTAGCATTGCCATTTCAGTACTGTAATCTGTACTGAAATCTACATTACAAAAATAGTAGTATATTTGCATAATGGTAGTACTCTGCCAGATTCATAGCTTTTCAGAATTCCATTGATTAATGTTAAGACTATGGACTTTTGGAGTCTCTTTTTTATTGATTTTTATTGAGCTTTCCATTTTTCTCTGCTCCCCTCCCTGCCTCTCCCCTCCCTGTCAACCCTCTCCCAAGGTCCCCATGCTCCCCATGCTCCCAATTTACTCAGGAGATCTTGTCTTTTTCTACTTCCCATGTAGATTAGATCCATGTATGTCTCTTGTTGTCTAGGTTCTCTGGGATTGTGATTTGTAGGCTGGCTATCCTTGCTTTATGTCTAAAAACCAATTATGAGTGAGTAATATGATAATTGAACTTTTGGAGTCTTACTATCCTTCCCCATCACCACAGCATCACTTACACCCCTGCTTTCTATCTAATTTACCAGGAGACATAGGTGGTTGATTTCTGAGGGCAGCCATTGTAGAATTAGTTCCTTTTAAATAAAAGAATAGTACAGAGTTACATTAGAATTTGTTCTGTGAGTTTCTTTTCTGAATCTGGGGGACATGGATACCTCTGGGGTGCTGTTGGTTCCCACCATCTGGACAAGTTTAGTAGTCTTATGCTTCTAGCTCTGTGGCTAACAGTTGATAGTCCTGTGACAATAGCTAATTAGTTATTTGATCAGAGAGTTTTGAATGTATCATTGGAAATACATAGAGAAGAAATTGATGAAGGAGGGTGTAGTTGTTAAAGGTAGGAGAACCAGGAGAGGGGTCAGGAAGAAGAGCATCCACTTCCATATGGACTTTCCGATTCGGTAGAGTTTGCGGGACGAAGCCTCATTCTTCTGGCATTTGGGGTTAAGGCAGTTGATCTCAGTGTCCTCTGAAGCTTAAGGGTGCGGGGTCCCAGTAGAGGTGAAGTTCCTGTGACATTTTAACAAGGGTGTGTTTTAAGGAGCGGTTAGTTCATTCTATCTTTCCTGAGGACTGTTTCCTTCTCTGAGTCCTACATTCAGCAGACCCAGACAGGACATTTAGGGCAGAAGAACAGACACAAGCAGCTTTTGGAGCAATAAAAAAGAAAGTGGAGAATTCTTTCTTGGTTCCACAACTGTCTAGTCCAACCAATACTGAGGCCAGATTCGATTTGAAAGGAGTGGTTAGTGGATCTCCAAAAGACAGCCCACTGGGAGTGAGGAGGTGTATGACACGGGTCCCAAGGATGAGACAGAGGAAGATTGAGTTGGCACAGTGAGTGGGGTAGAGAAAGAAGATCCATTGGTCTGAACACACTGGCATCCCAGGGACCCAGGGAGGATCAGACTGAGTGGGCACAAGCTGTTCAGTATGTCTTCATGCAGGAACAGGGTCCAAGGGCTCTGAGCCCAAGAGAAACACAGTTGTCTGGTACCAGGACTTTGAGAAAAGCCAGAAGATGAAAACAGGCCTGTGCTCTAGAAAGGAAACCTCACACCCAAGGGGAATGGTCAGAAGCCGGTAGCTCTGTCAGAGACCCAATTGCCAGTATTGAATGGAAGTCAAAGGCAACCTTGAACAAGAAAGCAGATTTGTTGCAGGTGGAAGAGAGCAGATCAGAACGCAGTATCTAAGGGGTATTTGGGCCAGATCTGACAGCAAAGGCAGACGAGGTTAGAAGCCCTTAAATTGGGCACTGAGTGCACAAGTTGGAGTTATAGATGGTGCCAAAGTTCCCATGAATGAGGTAGATAAGTGAGACCCAGTGGTCTGTAATTTCTAGAGTCCCAGGAATTCAGAGAGGGTCGATTTCAAGAAGGCACAGGCTGCTCAGTGATTCGTCAGACACAGAGCAGGGTCCAAGGGCTCCAAGCCCGAGAGAGCCATGGTTGCCTGGTACCAGGGCTTAATGAGGCCACAAGGCAAGAAACCACCCTTGAGAAATGAGTCCTCACTCATGGAAAATGGCCAGAGGTGAGAAGAGAGTCTGATCAACCATGCCGGTGTTGGATGGAGGAGCCAAGTGCTCCATTAGTTGGAGAAGCGGGGTTATCGTATGTGGACCAAGTTCGAGGGTCCTGGCCTGCCTCAGAGTACTGGGAGGGCCTGTCAAGTTTCATGGCACCAAAGTTATAATTTAAAAATTGGCCGGAGAGAGAGTCATGTCATACAGCAGGGCACACATAGGAGGATTTTTGGAAGAGGAGAGAGAAGGGGCAGAGAAGGAGACAGAGAGGGGGTGAGAGACCAGTCCCTGGGGACAAGAGTGGCAGAAGAAAGAATGTCAGAAGAGAAAGACATGGAAGAGAAAGAGAGAGAGAGAGAGAGAGAGAGAGAGAGGATGAGAGAGCAAGAGGAGGTGGTCAAGGCCCACCTTTTATAAAGAACATAGCACATGTGCACAGGAGGTACTCCTAGTGGCTGCAGCTGAGGATGTATCCTGTCAGGACCCCAACAGCAGGCCAGCACAGATGCCTGAATACTAACAACAGTTCTGGCTTCTACTTAAACATTTGGGGGTTGAGGGGGGTCACTGTGTCTCTTTGTCTGTCTTCTCAATATGATCACATTGAATAAATCTGCTTTTCACTTTTAATTTGACTACTTTAATTGACTTATCTAGGGAGTACTATCTTAGGGCCCAAACTGTGGCCCTAAGTCCAATACCAGTGACATGGTGGATGGGGGAAGGGCGGAAACTCACAGTCTAGTGTGTAATGTGCTGGGCTTGCTGGGGTGGGTGGCTGGGACAGAGCCTTCTTTGTCTGCACTCAGGAAGCAGCTGGTGGACGGGAAGCTGCAGCACATGGCTGGATGAGCTTGGCTGGATGCCTGGGAATGAGGCTGAGGGAGAACCTGGGAAGGGTTCAGTGGAGGCCAGGCAAGACCCGAGAGGAGGCAGGGAGTGGAGCTGACCCCTGAGGGCATAGTGTTTAGTTCTACAGTAAACACACTCATGACTCTCACATCAGGTTCCTAAGGCCTTGCTGTCACCCATTACCCAGATCATGAAACTGAGGTTTAGAGATGTTCGGGCAGTCACCCTTATCTCACAAGCCAGGAAAGGACTGGAGATCAGAAGCAAGGACACACCCTGGACCCTTTCCTCTATGTTCTTAGATGTGTCCTCCTGATACTCCAGTGTTGGGAGCCTGGGAAAATGGCCCCGTCTGTGTTTTAATTACTGTGTTAGTTTCTTTTTGTGTGTGTGTTTATGATAAGATACCATGGCCAGAAGCAAGGAAGGTTTCACTTTGGCCTCTAGTTCCAACAGGGTTAGAAGTTATCAAGGTGGGGGAAGTGGAAAGATCACATTTCCACTGCACATAGGAAGAGGGAAAGAGACCAGGAAGTGGAACACAGCTATTAAGTCTCAAGACCTGCCTTCAGTACTTAACGCCTCCACTAAGACTCCGTGTCCTAAAGTTTGCATAAGTTCCCAAACAGAGCCACCAATGGGGAACGAAGTGTTTAAATACACGAGCCTTTTTGGGGGAGGTCTATTTATTTATTTTTATCACTCCCAGTTTCCCCTCCCTCCTCCTGTTCCTCCCCCTTCTCCCACTCCTCACCCACCCTACCTCCCATCTGCTCCTCAGAGAGTTTAAGGCCTCCCCTGGGAAGTCAACTAAGTCTGTCCCTTCACCTCGTTGAGGTAGGACCAAGCCCCCAACCGCCCATGCCTAGGCTGAGCAAGGCATCTATCGCACCATAGAGAATGGGTTCCACAAAGTCAGTTCATGCATTAGAGTTAGATCCCGCCACGTTACTTTCTTGTTGGGAACACAAAAACACCCAGGCAAAACAGCTGGAGGGAGAAAGGGTTTATCTCGGCTTATTGTTCCAGTGGGGCACAGTCCATTGTGGTGGGAAGGGCAGGGAAGGTGGATATGGCAGCAGGAACTTCCTTACTAGTGGCTAGCACACTGAAGAAAATATCTCTCCTTTCCCAGCAACCATGAACTACCTGTTCATAGATCCTTAGGGGCGGGAGAGTCTGGTGAGCTCCTCCCCACTCTGCATGGCAGAAGGTTGATGGGTCCCATCTGTGCAGATAGTCATAGATGCTGAGTAAGAGTGCAGCTGAGCAGGGCACTGCCTTTAATCTCAGTCCTCACGAAGCAGAGGCAGTGGCCTACAGGGTAAGTTCCAGGACAGCCAGGGCTACACAGAGAAACCCTGCCTCAAGAAAACAAAAACAAACAACAACAACAAAAAAAACCAAAGAAAAAAAAGTGCAACAGATATGTCACACCTGGAAAACAAGCACACCTCAACGTTCTACCCCTTCTGTTGGGTCTTACACTTTCTGAGCCCTCGTCTGTGAGAGAAGAAAGGGCTCTTGAATGCTATGTTAGAGCACTCGGGAGCCACTGAAGAATGACTTGCTGTTGGGGGCGACCGCAGGTTTGTGTTCTGCAGACTGGGACCCCTGGGCTGGGTGTGAATTAGCTTTGCTGGACAGACAGAAGATCTTGCACCTACTTTGTAGCCCTGCCATCTCTACCTATCCAGGTTCTCTTCTCACGGTCAACCTTGATGGCTGAGGCTCTTCTTAGAAGCATCCTACCCTGCCCCAAATCTGCAGTTTATTAATAAAGTAAACATTAATCCAACAACTACTGTGTATGCCAAGTACATTTATTGTTGCAAGGAGTCTTTCCAACAATCCTACACACAAGGTGTACAGCTCAGGATCAGTTGTAAAAAACTAAGGCCTCGACGGGCGGTGGCGGCACACGCCTTTAATCCCAGCACTCGGGAGGCAGAGGCAGGCGGATCTCTGTGAGTTCGAGACCAGCCTGGTCTACAAGAGCTAGTTCCAGGACAGGAACCAAAAGCTCCGGAGAAACCCTGTCTCGAAAATCCAAAATAACCCAAACAACAACAACAACAACAAAACCCCTAAGGCCCGAGAACAGAATTGGTTCAATGCAAGCTCTCAAATCCAGACGTGGGAGCGTGACTAAAGGGCTTTCCTGCGTCATCCTCAGTACTCAATACGAGCTCACGGAATCAGACCTAGCACGCCTGGTGTGGGTGGAAGAAATGGGTGGTAGTGCCTTGTGAAGACTGGAATGGGGTTCAGACTGAGAGGGGGCCTGGAAAGCTGGGAGATTGGGTATATCCTGGAGGACCAGATCTAAATTGGAGGACACAGATGCCAAGAAGTGCGGTTCAGGGGCTTTGTCACTAGAGGGCACCCAAGCCTTGGCCTAGATCATCTTTTCCTCCCTAAAATTCAAATTTACCTTTATTTATTCGCCCGTGTGTGTGTGCGTGTGTGTGTTGTGTAGTGCGTATGTAAGTGCATGTCTCTCTGTGTGTGTGCACCCACATATCACCACGTACTCATGTAGAGGTCAGAAACAACTTGTAGGGAGGGATTGATTCTGTTCTTTACCATGTGTTTTGGTTGGTCCTGGAGATTGAAGGCAGGTTCTTAAGTTTGGCAGCAGGTGCCTTTACTGGCTGAACTAGCTCATTGACTGTCACGTCTCTCTCTTCTCCCTTCCCCTTTAAAGGATCTTTTATTTATTCTTTGACAATTTCACGCACATATACAATGCGTCTGTCTGAATTCTGTAGACACACTTCAACATGCCCCTTCTTCATATCCTCTCCCTTCTTTTTTTTCTTTTAAAAATAACACAGTGAGTGTAATGAGCCGCCTGTGGGAATGTTGACTGAACTTGGCTTGACCCTGTGCAGACCGTTGTGCAGGGAGCTCATGAGGGCAGTGGCCATGGCAGGTCCAGAATGGCCATTCACAGCACCCTTCCACATTCTCCAGTTCTTTCTTTCTTTCTGACCCCTCTTCTGCAGTGTTCCCTTGGTGGGGTTGATATAGACGTCTCATTTAGGGCTAAGCATTCAAAGGCCACTTGTTCTCAACCTTGATCAGACATGAGTCTCTGCATTACCTGCTGCAGAAAGAGGCTGTGAGCGCATATATATATAAACAGAAACATTTAGAAGGCACTTTGACAACATGATCAGTTAGCAAAACAACAGCAGTAGGGTCCCTCCTAGAGTTATGACCTCCCAAGTTCTGGGATTTTGATCAGTACTGAAGGACCACGCATGAATTCCTCTCTATGAAGCAGGCCTCAGGTCTAACCTGAAAGTTATGCCATGATTATGCTGGCAGTTATACCTTGTGGCATAGATTTTCTTCAGAAAGGTGCTACTTCTAGGTGGTCAGTGGCCCAGGTGACTCTGTGTGAGTATTAGAAATGAAGCCATGCAAAATTGAGATGCAAATGGCAAATATATACCACATTTAGAATGTTTTGTGCAGGAAAGGAAAATAACATGCCTCCTGAATACTTTAAAAAAAGATACCAACGAGAAGGCTAGGGAGAAGGCTACGTCAGTAAAGTGTCTGCTGTGAGAGCCAGGGGACCTGAGTTTGGAACCTAGCATACACAGAGAAGCCAGTGTGCCCATGTGTATGAGCCCAGCACTGGGGAGATACAAAGAAGCAGATCTTTGGGACTTACAAGCCAGTCACCCCAGAAAACTCAACAAGCTCCAGGTCAATGAGAGACCTGTCTCAAAAAATAACAGACAACGGAGGAAGACACCTGACACATATTTCTGATCTTCCACACATTCACACACACATGATGCACAGACATGAACACACAAATCAACAGAAAATGAAAGGGACGGTGTTTGGGTCCATTGGGAATAAGTGTATTATTGAAATGTCATCTTGGGCCGTGTGTGATCGGTCAGCAGGTAATAACCTTGCACACGGCCTGATGATATGATTTGATACCCGAGACCCATATGGTGGAAGGAGAGAACTGACTCCTACAGGTTGTCTTCTGACCACCACACAAGTGCTGTGGCATGTACATACCCACACCCCCCCCACATGCGCGTGCACATGTGCACACACACAAATAAAATGTAATTAAAAATTTAAATGTCATTTTGTTTTCTTTAAAAATGTGGCTCGTAGGGACTGGAGAGATGCCTGGGGTTAAGAGCCCTGGCTACTATTGCCATGGTTCTGAATTTGGTTCTAAGCACCTATGTTGAGGAGCTCACAACTGCTCTCTTTTCTGGCCTACTTGTGTTTGTGTGTGCCTACACACACACACACACACACACACATTAAAAACAACAAAAATAAATCTCAAAAAACCCTAGAATGTTTAAAACATGTGTATGATGGGCTGGAAAATTGGCCCAGTGCTTAAGAGCACTGCTTCTCTTGCAGAGGACCGGAGTTTCACTCCCTGCACCCACACGGCAGCTCACAACTGTCTGTAATTCCCATTCCAGGAGCTATAACAACCTCTTCTGGCTTTCTAGGGCAGCAGGCATATATATGGTGCACATACATACAAGTGGGAGAATACTCATACATATAAGATAGTAAAATAAGTCTAAAATTAAATAAAAGGTATGTGAAAGAATCATGGTTATGTAGATGGACCAGATCTCTCGCTTTTTTTCTTTTTCTTTTCTTTTTTCCGAGACAGGGTTTCTCTGTAGCTTTGGCACCTGTCCTGGAAGTAGCTCTTATAGACCAGGCTGGCCACGAACTCACAGAGATCCGCCTGCCTCTGCCTCCCGAGTGCTGGGATTAAAGGTGTGTGCCACTACCATTTGGCCAGATGTCTTTTTCTATTGAAATCAATACCTAGAGAAAGATGTTGTGTGAGTTTTGCAAAAAAAAAAAAAAAAAGATAAAGATTTTGAGATTCTCAAAACCAAAGAGAGAGCCTCCCTCCAGAGCTCAACTGTTAGCAGTCCTCCTGTCTCCGCTCTCGAATCCCAGGTTTAAGGGCTGCGAGCCACCACATCTAGTTTAGGAGTTAGTATTTCTGGAACAAACTATTCTCCCATCTTTCGTATTCATAACAGGGTCTCCACTAGCTCCAACTGCCCTTGAATTCATTGTGTGACCTACAATGATGTTCCTGCCTCTACCTCCCGAGTGCTAGGATGACATGCACCACCCTGGCCAGCTTTCTTGCTCTGATATTTAGTTTTAGAATGTTATTCTTCTCAATCTATGATATTTTAGTAAAAAGTTTAAAAGTTGCTTGTTACTCCCCCACTCTGTGCGTGTGGTACGTGGTGTGATGTGTGTATGGTGCACTTGTGCCGCAGTGAACATACGGATGTCAAAGAACGACTTTTGGGGGTCAGTGCTCTCCTTCATGTTTTGTGGGTCCTGAGAAATCAGCTCATGTTTCTGGGTTTGGCAGCAAGTGCCCTTTCCCACTGAACCATCTCACCAGCACTGGCTCCTCTCTCTCTCTCTCTCTCTCTCTCTCTCTCTCTCTCTCTCTCTCTGAACCTAGGGGAATTATGTGCGCCTGTGCATGTGCACAGAGACTAAAGGAAGAAGCTGGGCGTCCTTCTCTATCGCTCTCCACCTTGTTTTCTTGAGTCAGAGTCTCTTACCGAGCCTGGAGCTAGACTGGCAGCCAGCAAGTCCCAACAACTTCTACAGTATTGGAAAGTCTTATGCAGCCACAGTTTAGCTCTTTAAATAAACGCTGGGGGTGGGGTGAGGTGAGGGGGATTTGAACTCAGGTCTTCACACTTGCACAACAAGCACTCTGAGGCACTACGCCATTTCCCCAGCCCTGAATATAGCTATTTATCAAGGTATCTGAAGAAATTTCTCAGCCCACTCACTACAGTTCAAGTTCATTTAAAAAATTGCTTGATAATTATCCGCGATGTGAATGGACCCCAACTCACTCAGTGCCGTCATCGCTGAGAAGCTTACACTTCATTCCCGGGTTTTATTTTCACCATCACTAAAGAGGAACGCAAGCTCAACATGCTGCAACTTTCTGTCTGTGCTCCTTTGTAAGGACTTGTTGTGCTTTGCTTTTGTGGTACTTGCTAAACATTGGATCCCCAGTTACTGGGTTCCCCCGCTGATGCAATAAGCCGAATCTGACCGAATTAACAAATCCAGATTTAATAAAGAGAGCAGAGTGAAGCAATTCCCAGTGACTCTTGGGAAGGCAGGAGAGAGCATGTGGCAGGGCTGGCGACTAGGTCTTAAATAGCCTGAAGTTGGTCTTGAGCAGTTCCAGAGGAGCAGCTGCTGATGGTGGACTTTCTGAGGGGCGGGGTCTGGGATGGGAGGAGTGAAACTCCTGTGGAGCTTCCCAACATCACTTAATTTGGATACTTACTGGTACGGGTTCAAGTCTGACTACTTCAAGTCTGGCAAAGGACAACAGGGGGAGGGAGGAGTCAGGAGTTGGTGGGCGCTGCATGCTCGGTGGGAGGTGAAGGTGAAGAAGCATTTAGTTTACCGCCTTCCAGGAGACCTCAGGCATCTGTCCCTTGAGGAGGCAAAGGAGGCAGGATTACAAGGAGAAAAATAGATTTTTAACACTGGTCCCATGAATAGGGCTAGGCGCGGGGAGAGTGACGACGGCCAGAAAGAATGAGACGGAGATATGCCCTGGTTGTACAAAGAGACAAAGGGTGAATGTGCGAGACAGGAGAGCAGATATGCCCTTCACTGGGACATCTTGGAAAATCAGACCCCAGTTGCTGGATAGGTGCCTGCTTGAGCCTGACTAGGTGGTACCAGCCCTGAAGTTCCAGGAACTTGGGGAGATGGCATGCCAACTCGAGCGATGTACCTGCTGTTACTTAGGGCGTGGGAAATGCCTCTATGCATCCTATAAAAGTGTCAACAAGAGTTAGGAGACAAAGGATTTTTTTTTTTTTTAATGAGTGGGCATGTGGGTGAAGTCAACCTGCCAGTTCTGGATCTGTTGGTGTCCTCGTGCTTGGTGTAGGGATGGCATATCTGGAGGGCTGCCTGCAGGTTGGGCTTGACACGCTTTTCCCAGGAACATGCAGGCACCTGTAAAACAGCTGGAGTTGATTTCTTTTCTTTGGTGTCATAGCAGAAGACTTTGGCTTTGGGTAAAAGGCATAAACATTTTTCCTAGGGCCTGTTTTCAGCCCAGTGAAACACACCTTTAAGCCTTTTTTTTTTCTTCGGAGGAGCAGATTCAAAAGATTTATTTTACAACACAGTGACAACAAAGCAAACACTGGAAAAATCTCAGAGTACATTTAGAGAACTCACATCACAAAAGCAACGTTAAGGAATCCATGTTAATTAGGCATTCCACAATGCCTGCCAATTTCAAATCATACATATGTACAATTTTGTTAGTTTAAAAATGAAGAAGAATATTTGACAATACTTTTTAAAAAATAATTAATAACCATTGGTTAACTTCATTCATTGCCTTAAATTCTCAGCCAGCTTTGTCTTGTTCCCCAAGGCTGAAATGGAACATGAGGTCCTAATGAACCCAGGACCCAGCACTTGCTTCTGTCCAGCATCCCTTTTCTGTGTTCCAGCAGCAAAAGTTAAGCCTGGATTAGTTCTTCCCTCAGCAAGGAAATTGGTAGTTTGTACTTATTAGCAGTGATTCGTAGCTATGGTTGCACAAGAGAATCACCCAGGGAGCTTTAGAAAACCCTAGTGCCCAATTAAGTGAGGGACACGGCAGGTGGGAGCAGTTATTAGCATTTTTTCATAGCTCTCTGGGTGATTTCCTTGTGCAGCCAAACTGCAGATCCAAACTCCTACTCCCATCTGCCTGAAGCTATGTGGCCACAGGTGAGATACTAGGGTCTGAGTCTGTTCAATCCCTTCCCATGCAGAGGAGATATGATTCTCCAAGCGAGCTAACACAGACAGCATCCTCTCTCAGCACGGTGACCAACACAGTCAATGTTGGCTTGGGAATTAATTCTCTAAGTGACATTATGGTCATTAAATAAATCTTTCATTTCTGCTCCACTCAAGATTTTGCTTTAGAATGAGACATGGAGGAGGAGCTGGCTGTGGAGAAAAATAAATTCAGCAGAAGCAATAGCTGCCTCAAGTTTCTGTGGCTCATTTTTTAAAGTCTTCCCTCATCCTCAGGTGAAAACAATCTCCTGACAGCCCCGTGCCGACTGGATACAGCTCAACACCGTGCTGCATCCAAATGGCTCCTTTCCATCTGAACGCCTGCCTTCTATTTCGTCCTAATTTCTTTAGCTTTCATCCAAAGGAGCCAAACAGTTTCTAAATTGCTCAACACAAAGAATTTAGAACTCAGACGGTAGAATCTGCAGCTGGGGACTGCTGAACCTTCTGTGACTGAGTCTGTGAGTCAAATCCAACCCCACTAGGGAAGAATCCCTTGTGTTGCCAGGGTGGGCCAGTGGTGAAGGCACTGAACTCAAGATCCAACAGACACAAGTCTGCAGTGGTCTTAATTCACTGAACAGAAGAGGTTGGGCAAGTGGAGGAGGAGGGAGTTGAACATACCTGCAGGGTTCCAAACCCTCTCTAATGCTAACCTGTCTCTAAAAGCTGGGAGCAGTAAAATCCTCAGAAATTTAAGGACCCCAAGAAAACTGTTTGTAGTTGGTCCTCTATCGGTTCATCAAGGTTGTGTTTATCAATGCTAAAACTCTGAAGCTCCAAAGTTACATCTGAAACCAGTTTATCTTGAACCACAAAACCTGTGAATGAGGCACACACCTGTCTGAACTTTTAACAGGAAACTTAGCCAAGGAACCAATGAGCTACCAAGCTGGCTGTGGCCAGGGGCGGGGCGGAGGATAAGGTTGGGGGAGAGCTGCTAAACTGGTAAGGCTATCAGTACCCTAGTCATCAAATGCCATCAGATCTGAGAAAGACAAACGGAAGTGAGACAACTATCTCCATGATCACTGGGGAGCAGAAGTCCCAAAGGCAGTACCAGTCTTTGACTGCTGAGTCCAGAAGATCTGACAGACTTCGCTGTGGGGCAGGGATTTGGGAAGAGTGACCTACCTTGTCTTGGTAAAGTGGGGGAATCAATTCCCAGTGCCCTGTTGTCCAGTCTAGGCAGGGTCTTGGCAGCAATTTAAAGTGCGAAGCATTTGGTATCAGAATTGAATTGTATACCACTGTGTATGCCTATAATCTCAGCACTCTGCAAGCAGAGACAGGAGTATTGGGGTTTCCCCCAACAGTCTGATATTTAGCAAGACCCTTCTAAAATAAAGAAATAAAGATTATGGTATCCCAGTTGGGATTGAAATACAAAAAAAAAAAAAAAAAAAAAGGAAGCAGCTTTTTTTGCTGCATGACTGGCTTTGTCACATTTAAAGCAAACTTCCAATTTGGAGGCGATACAGGATGTTGCTAGTAGCTGGTATGTCTCTATAAGCTTTTTTATTATTAAAATGCTATATTCTCAGCTCTCTGAAGGGCTTTCGGATCAGGTATAATTATCTGTTAGGTATATCTGAATTAGACAAATGTTGTTTAGGCTTAACTTTGAAAGCATATATAAGTTAAATCTGGAAATATGGTTTGCTCAATTAGTTGCATCTTACCAATGTTAGTGAAAGCAAAAAGGTTAGACATATTATGATTTTAGCCAACCAGCATGGCTGGCACTTCCGGATTCCAGGGCCACGCATGTGTGGACAGCCCTCAGGTAAAAATACCTATCTGCCCCAGCGACCTTAAAAGGCCCTGCGAGACCCATGTACGGCATGGTTTCATCACATACATATGACACAGCTATGTAAGCCCTTGTGTGCATGCGTGAGCTCTGTCATCACGTGTGACGTAGCAGACCATAACACTTCCCATCTCTTTCTTTTAATAAAAAGGCGGGAAGTTAGACACAACAGTTAAAGGAATTGTGATGATGGATTCTCAAGACTGCTTCCTGCTTATTTGTGGGCATTGTTTTGTGGGGGGACCTGAGAAAGCTGGGTGCTGGTCACATCCTGGGATAGCTGTATTCTTTCCTCTTCTCCATGTTTTGTGGTATGGAACTGTCCCGTGTCTCTTGGACCTGGCAAGGTATTGGCAGAACAGAGGACAAAGTTAAATTTAGGAAGAAAAAATTTTTTAGTACCAGGGAATTGAGAGGGGTGTATCTGACCTATTTAAGGTGTATCCTTCATCAGTTAGCATTTTCAACTATTTTGGTATCTTACTGAAATTTGTTTTGTGTGGCTGTCCTTTTAAACCGACAAAACTTCTCAGTTGTCAAACTGCATCAGAGATCTTTGAGAAGGATAAAATTTACTTGAGTTATTGATTAAAAAGCAACAGAGAACTTACTTGGTTGGCTACCTAGAGTTATTCCTCAGGGGCCTCCATGGTCGCTGAGGGTTGTATTTGCCTTTTGCTGTTTAGCACAGGGCCTGCCAGGCTTTTGAAGATCCCCGTGGGTTAGAAATTTGTAAAGACAAGTCTACTTGGACCTGTTGATTCCAGCGATTCTGTCCATATCTGGAGATCGTCAGTTTAGATGAAGGCAGTTTTGCCAGTGGTCAGTGCTTGGCAGTTGATGTGAATTATGGATGCACGTTGTTTTGTGCCCATCTGTCTTTTGTCTTCTTTGGAGAAAGAGTGCTACTGCTAGGAGCCAACCTGTCTCTCTCTGTTATGAAAAGTCTTTTAATAATTAAACATTTAAATGCCATATTCCCCAGATCTCTGAGCAGTTGAGGGCTGTTTATGGGGTCTAGATAAGCTATAACTACAGCATAGAATTTGCCTGGAGAGCTGGGTCTAAGCTCAACTGTACTGGCTCTCAACTTAACAGGTAAGATTTGTACTTGTAAAGGGCAAAGAAGATAAAACTGCTTGCAATAGAAGCTTAACGGTAGAACTGACAATAGTAGAGAACAGCTTAATATTTTAAAGCAGGTTTGGGTTAAATATACCGTATTTTTGCAAGAAATTTAAGAGAACATACCAATTTAAAACATTTAAAACATGAGACTTATTGCTTTCTTAGTCTGGAATGAGAGATAATGGACAGACAATTATAACATTTAACAGTAAACATATGTGCATTTATACCCAGTTGAATTTAAGTTTTATACACATATACACAGAGTTAAAGCTAAGTTATCACAAACACACATACATATTAAACAGGATGCTTGGGCAAAGTGGATGCTTTTGGTGGACCCTACCAAAGGCATGACACTGCGTAAAACACACATGGCAAAAAAAAAAAAAAAAAAAAAGAGCTGGGTGTGCGGGGGACCGAACTTGAACCCAGAAGTATCCCCTCACAAGCCATTAGCCAGAGACTGGAGATCGGGGCAGGATGGTGTGGTGGGTGCAGGCAGCATCCCCCAAAAAGTCTGGGGCCAAAAACAGTGGGGGGGGGTTGGGGTTTCCCTGTGTAGGACATCTCTCAAACCAAGGAAGCCCAAGGGACAGGGATTGTCCCTATCCCAGAACAGGCTGAAGTCACCTGGGACTGCAGTGGCTCTGAAGGCAAATCGGAAGCCTTTCCCCCAGAAGGGGTGAAGACTCAAAAGGGATCCTAGATCCCTTTTATAGGCTTTTGGTTTGGAATGGATGACTTACCAAGCAAGGGTCAGTCTGAGGTGGGGAGGGAAAGTGGCTTTCCATGGCCACGGGGTCACCAGAAAAACTCAATTCTACTCGAGTCTGGTATTAATCAGACTGAATTAATAAATCCAGATTTAATAAACAGAGCAGAGGGAAGCAACTCCCAGGTGATTCTCGGGGAGGCAGGAGAGAGAGCACCGGGTAGGTCTGGTAACTAGATCTTAAGTAGCCTCTAAGTGGTCTTGAGCAGTTCCAGGGGAGGACCAATGGCAGACTCTCTGAGGGGCGGGGTCTGGAATGGGAGCAGTGAAACCGGAATGGAGCTTCCCAACAGTATTGCAGAGTGAACCCAGCACCTTGTACATTCTAGGCCAGAGGGTGTTAGAAGGGTTATAGGCAGCTGCTGCTTCACTGAGTCCTCTTCATAGTTATTTGAGACAGGATCTTCCTAAGTTGCCCAGGCTGGCCATGAACTCAGGCGCATTGTGCTTCAACCTCCCCAGGTAGCTGAGATCACCACCCTGAAGACCCAGGTCTGGCAGTGAGTTTTTTTCTAAGGGAAAGATTTCTAACAGAGACTGCTGGGTAAGGGGTAATGTGTTTGTAATTTTAAGAGATATTGTTGGTTGTAGATGCAAACAGATTCTAAAAGTTTGTTCAAAACTTGGAGACACAGATCAATTGACAGAGGGGCTGCTTAGCACTCAGGAAGCCCTGGGTTCTTTCCTTATCACTTCATAAAACCAGGTACAGGCTTGTCATTCTGCTCTGGGAAGTTGGAGGCAGGAGGATCAAAAGTTAGTCCCTAGCAAGTTTGAGGTCAGCTTGGGCTATCATCTTATTTTGTTGTTGATTGCTAGGATAAACACTACAGCCAAAAGCAACTTTGGGAGAAAGTGTGTGCTGGACTGACAGTTTATAGTCTATAATGAAAGGAGGCCAGGAGCTCAGGGAAGGAACCTGGAATCAGGAACGGAAGAAGAAGTCATGGAGGAACGACTACTGCTTACTGGTTTGATCTCCGTGGCTCAATGGCTTGCTTTTTTACACAACCCAAGACTCCTTGTCCAGGAGATGGCACCACCTACAATGAACTAGATCCTCCTACATTAAGTACCAATTAAGAAAATGCCCCAAAAGCTTGCCTGTGGGCAATATAATGGAAGCATTTTCTCAGGGGAGGTTCTCTCTTCCCAGATGACTCTAGCTTGTGTCAAGTTTTGTCAAGCAAATTTGACAGAAAATTAACCAGCACAGTTATAAAAAGAAACAAAACAATCCCTTAAATCAGAAAATAGGACATTATGGTATTGACAACAACAACAACAACAACAACAACAAAGACATTGAAAATCAACAGTAAAGGGAAGATTGCCCAAATTCAGACATGTACAAATATAATCAATTGATTTCTACCAAAGGAGCAAAGGTGATTCAATGAGAGAGAGAAGACTGTTACAGAACATACTGGGAACATTAGATATACAAATGTTATACAAAGATTTCATGGCTGAGGGCAAGGCTCAGGGGTAGAGCCCTTGCCTAGAACTCCCAGTGAGTTCTAGCTGAACAGTGCTTGCTTAACACATACAGGACCCTGGATTCTGAACTAAGACCCACAAACAATAATAATGTCTAAAGTCTAACCTTACAGCTTAACAAAGGAAAAGTTTGTTGTAATGAGATACAGAGAATAGGCAAGTTCATAGGAGCAGGGACTAGAATAGAGGCGACACGCTTATATAAAAGGAGAGTTAGCTTGGAATGAGGAAAGAGTTTTTGTTTGGAGAAGTTTCTTCAGATGGCAATAGCTGCACAACAGCATAAATGTGCTTAATATGAATGAGTTCCTCCCTTAAAGTAGATAGAATAGGCCTGAGGGGAGTACATCTATAATCTTAGCACTGAGGAGGCTGGGGTCAGGCTAAGGTGCATAGTGAGGACCTGTCTTAGAAAGTCAAAAGATAGAGCTCCTAGTCAAGCCTTTGTTTACTGTGCACAAGGCCAAGGTCAACACTCAGCATTGAAGTAATTCTTTTACTCCAATGTAATTTCCTAGAGAAATTCTTTGGAATGTCTCTCTCTCTCTCTCTCTCTCTCTCTCTCTCTCTCTCTCTCTCTGTGTGTGTGTGTGTGTGTGAATTACCAACATAGACACAAAGAATCAGAGACCTGGTGTAACACAAAAACCTGCTGTCTATAGAAGGGAACAAGAGAAAAATCTAGATGACTTTGAGTTTGGTGGTGAATTTTTAGAAACACAATCTCCACAAAAAAAATTGACACTGAACTTTATTGAAACAGAAACTTAAGAGATATGGGTGTTGAAGCTAAGCAGTAAAGTTCTGGCTGAGCAAGTGGGAGGCCCGAGGCTCTCAATCCTGTGAGTAGAAATTAAAATAAAATTAGAAATTTTTTTTTGTAAGAATCTGTAGAGAGAGAGAATAGAAAGACGAACAGCAGAATGGAAGAAATCTTCATAAAGCACATTGCCCACAGAGTCACACAGATGCAAATTAACTTATCTCCTCAACCAAGCCTAGTGTTATAAGCCTGTGGTCAGAGCTGCTTGGGAGGCTGAGACAAGAGGTTGGGTAGTTCAAGGGGAATGTGGACTACACAGAGAGTTTAAAGATATCCCAGACAATGGAGTGAGATCCTGTCTCCAAAGGGTAAAAAGAGGGCTGGTAATGTGACTCGGTGACTGAACACTTGTCTAGCAAATCTTGAGGTCGGTCTCAGCACACCACACATGCACACACACAGTGATGTGTTGTGGTTAGAAAGGATATTTCTCTAAATCTGTGTTTTCCAAGGTGGTAGTATGGGGAGTAGGAGTGGGTGCAGTGCACCTTTAAGAGGTAGAGACTCTAGGGAGAACTTACTACAGTTGTTTAGCTATTGTTTAGTTTTTCAGGCACTGGACTTTATTCATACATCTATGTTTATAGAAACACCCAGCCTCAGCCAGAGAAGCTTCTCTTTGCAAGGAATGATGGTGAGCACAAAGAGTGTGGACGCCCAAGGTAAGGGGAATAAGTGACATCTGAGTGCTGAGCCCTAACTAGGACATTTATCACACTCAGTGAATGTCACTGAAGGGGCAGAGAATGCAAGAACCAGATACAGAGAGAAGGGTCAAAACGTTGTCTTCTGGACATCACACAGCCGTTACAAGCATGAACGCCCAGTAACTGTCAACAGTCAATCATGGAAGGGGAGGGGCTTATGGGATCATATCCGACCCTGCTGAATTATTGACTACTGATGGATTTTGTCTGAGGCACCCATTGTCTTCAGTTCCAAGTCTATGCTCACCTAATCAGGCGGCCATGATTAAACACAGCTGGTCACAAAGCAAACAGATATGAATGCTAGAAAGGGAGGAAAGGGGAAAGAGTTGATAGGGGGTGGGAGGAGATTAGAAGAGGGAGGGAGAGAGTAGCCAGAATATGTTATACACCTGTATGGCACTGCTAAAGAAGAAAATTAGTAAGAATTATGTATAAAAAAAATCAAGAAGTAGGGTCCAGTAGTATGTGCTTCCTGGCTCAAGATGTGAGTCCTTTTCTTAGATATATGTTCCTACCATTGAAATGGAATCCTCTTAACAGAAGCTAAGCCCAGCGGGTCACTTGAATTTGGATTTGAACCTCCAACAGGGAGGAAATGAACCTCTTCTCTTTGTAGCTTAAGTACTTTAGTTATTTCATGATAGCAATAGAGAATTGACTAACACTTGTATCTTATTTTTAATACAGTTTTTTTATTGATTCTTAGAGAATTTCACATCATGTACCCGATCTCACTCATTTCCCAGTTCTTCCATATTCACCCCTCACCCCTGTAGCATGCCCCAAAATAAAATTTAAAAAATATTAATTAAAAATAAAACCAACAAATAAATCAACAAAAAGTCACCCTGTTCTCCCATCTTTCCCACCTCCCCATCACCTCTTCATTTGTCTTTTGGCATTGGGAGCTGCTGTGTGTCATGTAGTAGACCCTTTGTCCACTCAGCATTACTTGCAAATGTTCATTATGTAATGTATAATGTATTGTGGTCAGGTCCAAGGCTTCTGGTCCCTGGTACACCAATCAATACTGGACCCTCACCAAAACTCCTCTCAGATTTCCTGCTGTTGCCCTGAGTCATGGGGATCCTGTGGCTATGGTGCTGCAGGACAGTCCCTTCTTGGTCATAGATGGGGTAGATGTGGGAAGAGCCAACTCAAAACCCTGAATGTGGGTCTGGGTGGTAGCTGACTTGGTCAGTCCGGGTCCCTGGTACACTGCCTACCAACCCCAGGCCTGGATGTCACCAAGGCTCCAGTAGCAGCTCAGCTTAGCCAGATCAGTGTGGCCCCTGTGGCAGCATGGTCCTAGGACACCAACATGGTCTTAGATGGCTGACCAGTCCCCTGGTATCTGTGTGGCCCTCAGTGGTAACAGGGGCCACAGTCATCAACTCCTGGCTGCTGTAGGGCCATGGACCCAGCCATGCCCTAGGCTGCAGCTTGGGCTGGACATCACCATGGTCCTGGGGAGCAGTGCAGGTCACTCAGGTCCGTATGGTCCCAGCTACAACATGACTTTCAGACACCAATATGGCCACAGATGGCGGCCCAGACCTTGGGCATCTTCATAACTTCAGATCAGCATGACTCCTATAGCAGCTCAGCCCTTGGATGCCAACAAGCCTATAGGTGGTAGCCTCACATCAGGTATTTGTGTGGTCTTTGGCAGGAACATGGGCCACAGATGTCAACACAGACCCCAGATGGGGTAGAACCACTGAGCCAGACATGGCACTTGGCAGCAGCCTGGACCCAGACATCACCAGGACCCAGGGTGGCAGTCAGGCCACCCACAGCAGCCTGTTTCCCAATACCTTTGCTTCTTCAGTTCTGCCTCTTTCCACAGCACATGGACTGGTCTGCTTCTCTTTCTCTCCCATTTCTCCACTATATATTTGCTCATAATAATGGCCCCTTCCACAAGGACACCCAGGCAGACCTGTGCCTATCTTCTGCCCACCTGGGCTGTGGGACCCAGGAAGGCCTGTGGATGTCTTCTGCTAGCCCAGGCCAAGAGGACTCAGACATTATATGGCTGTATTCCATCTGCCTAGGCAGAGAGGACCCAGGCAGGCCTGCGAACATGTTCAGCTGTCCAGGGACATCAGTACTTAAATGGTAACAATTAAAATATCACCTGTGGTTCAAAGATGTCCTATCAATTTAATCCTCAGAATCAGAGGTAGACAATGTGTGAGATGTGGGGAGGTAAATGGATTACTAGGTTCATGGAATTATCATGGGAGTAATTTTATCATAAAAATGAGTTCTTTCTAGCTCACTTGGTTTGTATGTGCCAAACACTTTTACATGTATAATATAAGATGGGCACTCTTAATCCAAAATTTGAAACACACACACACACACACACACACACACACACACACACCTATATAGGGATATATAAAAAATATATAAATCAATATACATACAGCTTCTTAATTCAGGAGCTGGAAAGATGACTCATTCAATAAAGATATGTAAAAGCCAGGTGGAAAGAGAGAACGGATTCCAAGAAATTCTCTCCTGTCTGTGTCTGCCTCTGGAGTCCTGGGATTAAAGGTGTCCACCATCATCACCTGTTCTAACAATATTAGTGTTTTTAAAGTGTTGCTTAAGCTTTTTCACTAGTTTTTTTTGTTCCACATCTGAGAAGTAAGTCAGATATACTGTCATATTCCAGTCTCTGATACAAGAAAGCTGAGTTTGAGGCAAGCCTAGGCGATGTAGAAAGAACTTGTCCCAGAAAAAAGAAAATAGAGAGGGAAAAGACCAAGTCATCAAGTAGTATTTCTGGGACAAAGGCCATTTATTCAACTTAAAAACTAATTAACATCAGCCAGTGGTGGCATCTGCCTTTAATTCCAGCACTTTGGGGGCAGAGGCAGGTATATCTCTGATTTTGAGGCCAACCTTGTCTACAGAGCTAGTTCCAGGACAACCAGAGCTATATAGAGAAACCCCATCTCTAGAAAACAAAACAAAACAAAAATAAAAACAAAAACTATTTACTTAATTTGTGTGTGTATGTTTGTATATATGTTGTGTACATATATACCACACGTGTTTGTGGGTTCACATACGTGTATCATACATTGAAGCCAGAGGAAGACACTGGGTGCTCTGTGCTATCACTCTCCACTTTATTCCTATGAGACAGGGTCTCTCATTGAACTTGGAGCTGGACTGATGTCCAGCAAGCACCAGTGAACATCCTGTTTCTGCCTCCCATAGCACTAGGGTTATAGGCCATGCCTGGTGACCCTTTGTACAAGGGTGCTGGTGTAGCAAGTACTTACTCATTGAGCTATTTTCACAGTGTATATACATCAGTGTGCAGGATAGAGGATAGTCTTGGGTATTATTTTCAGGAACATTGTCTCTTTTAAGACCCTGTCTCGAAAAACCAAGAAAAAAAAAAGACAGGTCTCTCACTGGTCTGGAATTCATCAATTAGACTAGACTGGCTGACCAGAGGACCCAGGAATATCCCTGTCTTCATGTCTAGTGCTGGCATTACAAGTGCATAGTAATACTCAACATTTTCGTGTGGGTTCTGGAGCTTGAATTCATGTCCTCATGCTTACATAGCAAGCACTCCCCCTGACTGAGCCATCTTGCTAGTCTCATTTATTTGGCTTTTAGTATATGCTGGTATTTAACTTCCAGAGATGCCCACACCTGGGCAAAGCAGCAGCTTCAGCAAGTGGCTATCTATAGACATAAACTCAAATGAGTTCAGATAAATACACAAACAGGGAGTCTTGGCTACACAGAGAGAGACTGTGTCTCAAAAAAAAAATAAAAACAAACAAAAACCAAAATTTGGGAAATCTGCATGCATGCATGTCCAGATGACCCCAAGAGTGATCCACATGCTGGGTTCATAGCCTATCTCTGGCCTAGACAAAAGGAATAGAGAGATGAGTGAGTGTCTTCCTGGAATGCTGGACAAGAGCCTGAACTCTTGATAGAAGTGGAGAAGGGCGTGGGAACCCCTCAGGGAACTCAACTCCTCTTAGTTTCTTTCATAGACCCACCCTGGGTTTTTGTCTTGTGCTGGTCAGGATGAAGGATAAATACTCTAATTTTGGGACAGTAGAGAGAACAGGCCAAACCCATCCCTACTCCTGACAATCCATTACCCTGGATGTTCAGGTTTCATTTCTTATTTTGTTTGTTTTATTTTATGTGTGTGCATCTGTGTGGGTGTCAGAGAATAATGTAGGGTGTTTTCTTTACCTGCTCCCCACCGTGCTATCAATCCATCTGTTTATTCTGAGTGTGTGAGTGGTTCTGTGTGTCTGCACCTGTGTGTGAGTACATGTGTAGGTATAAGGAGACTGGAGGAAGATTTTGGGTATTTTACTTGATAATTATTCACCATCTATCATCTATCTATCTATCTATCATCTATCTATCATCTATATGTCTATATCTATTAACTTTTGAGACAGGATCTTACTAATTAGTCCTGGTTGACTTGGAACTAGACATATAGTCCAGGGTGGCCTCAAATGCACAGAAATCAGCCTGCCTCTGATTCTCAAGTACTGGGATTAAAGGTATGTACCACCATGCCTAGTCCCCTCTAATTTTTTGAGACAGGGTCATTCATTGTCTCTGGAGCTTCTGGTTTATTCTAGTATAACTTGCTATCAAGATCCTTGGATCCACCTGTCTGCACCCTCCAACACTTTGTTTTAGGCATGTGTGATCATGATCTACTTTTATATTTGTACTGGGGATTCAAAATCTCTGCTCTACTTGCTTTGTCAGCAACTTCTTTTACCATGGAGGTTTCTCCCCAGCCTCTCTGGTTTTAGAGACTATGTCTCACCCACTGTGATGGTTTGAACAGAAGTGGTCTTCATTGGCACATATATTTGAATGCTTGGTCATTAGGGAATGTTTCCCTAATCCAAAGTCCCAAAATCTTCGGCATTCTACCAGCAAGCAGCATGGTCAAGCCTAATCACTCCTTGACATGGGTTAGAGGTGTGGCCATGTTATAGTAGGAGTGGCCTTGTTGGAGGAAGTGTGTCACTGGAGGTGGGCTTTGGGGTTTCAAGTGCTTAAGTTAGGACCAGTGTCTCCCTTCTTCCTGCTGCCTGCCAATCTGTACACAGAACTCTCAGCACTTCTCATGTCTGCCTGCGTGTCATCATGCTCTCAGCCATGACTATAATGGACTGAACCTCTGAAACCATAAGCAAACCTAATTGCATGCTTTCCTTGACAAGAGTTGTTATGGCCATGGTGTCTCTTCACAGCAATAGAACACTAAGACAGAAGTTAGTATCAGGAGTAAGATATTGCTTTGACAGGCCTGACCATGTTGTTTGTTGGTAGAATGCGGAGGACTTTGGGACTTTGGGTTAGGAAAGCACTTGAACACATTAACTGATGCCTAATGAGCCATACTAGTAGGAGCATGGAAGACAGTGCTTAGGTTGATTTGAGCTTGGGGTCCTAGTTCAAGAAGTTTCAGAAGGAAAGAAGTGGCCTAGAGATGGTTCTTATAATCTAGTGCTATCTGCTGCTTTATATAACATTCATAGTTACTAAGAAAATCAAGCTCCTGGGCTCACAAAATTGATCATTTTTGATCTTTGAGGACCTCACTGGTCGACTGGGGTCCTTTCCACAAACTTCAGACCCTGACATTTCTATATGCTTAACTATTTTTTTTTACTTTTTTTTTATGCCTGTGCTTTTGTAGCTTATTTTCTTCTTATGTAAGAATTGAACTCAAGTCTTGTACTTACTTACTGGGCAAGAGCTTTACTGCTGAGCTTCATCTCTAGAATCTGTGGTCTGAGTTAGTTTTGAGAAGGTTCTGTTGTAGAATTCAAGGGACGCACTGAGAAGGGTTGCTGGAGAAAAAGTTTATTAGAAAGGTTATTAATGCCATGGACAGACAGACGACATCATGGTGGCACAAACTCTGAGTAGAATCAAGTGCTAGCACTGGGGACACACAGCTTGACCGGGGTTCTGGAGTAGAATCAGAGAGCGTCACAAAGTGGGGGGACATCTCTTCTAATGTGTCTTTGAGGAAGTAGGGTAGAAGTGGGTTTACACTGTGAGACGTCAGCCAAGCTCTCTGATTTCCTAGAAGGGGAGCAGGATGTATGGCCATATGGTAGCATTTTGATAGTCCCAGAGCCTGTAAACTCAATTCCTCAAGAGGGAAATCCCAGCACCTGAAATCTGTCCTCATTAAATTTTTATTGTTGTGTGTGATGGCTATTCTTGATTGTCAGGTTGACTACCAAAGTGGGTAGGTATGTCTGTGAAGGATTTTTCTTAATCATTTGAGTGGGAAGATGAACCTTTAATCCAGATCTTTTGAGGTGGGAAGATGCACCTTAAATCTGGGCCACAGTTTCTGGTAGCAGTCTCTATAAAGGACGTGGAAGAAGGAAGCTTTTGCTTTTTGTCTGCTTGCCTTCATGTCCACTGGCATTAGAGCATATTCCTTCTGGATTCTGGCCTTATACTGAAGACAAGCTGATACCTGCAGCCTCATGGACTGAGCAGCTACTGGATTTTTGGGTTTTCCATTGGTAGAAAGTCATTGTTGAACTAGTTGGACCATAGCCTTCAAACTGCTCTAATAAATCCTCTTTATAAATATTTATATAGATATATTCATTTTGTTAGTTCTGTTCCTCTAGGTAATTTTAATTAATGCATTGTGGTAAACTCTATGGCCACAGGCTATTTGAGGAGAAAAGGCTTTATTGTACTTCATTTATAGCTTACAGACATTCATTAAGGGAAGTCAAGGCAGGAAACGGGAGACAGGAACTGAAGCAGAGGCCACAGAGGAGGATTGTTTACTGACTTGTTCCTCATGGCTTGCTTAGCCTGCTTTATTAGACCACCCAGGACCATCTGCCAAGGACGGCACTGCCAGTGAACGGGACCCTCCCACATCAATCATTAACTAAGGAAATGCCCTACAGACTTGCCTATTTCAATATGATGGAGACATTTTCTCAGCAGAATCCCCACATTCACAGATAACTCTATCTTGTGTAATGCTGATTAAACTTAACAAGGACAATGTCTGATTCAAAGGCAGTAATCTCAGTAGGGATCCTGTCAGTGTCTGTGATGCTGTAGCTATTGTGACCTGAGCAAAATTCTGGATCCTAACAATTTTCATTCATTCTAGAAGTATAAAATGCGAGGACATGGGTAGGAACAGGACCTTTGCTAGCTCATCCTCTCCCTTTCCAGCCTGGGTCCCAGACCTGGCTCTACCCTCCAATTTAGTCAGCTCACACTGTATCATGGGGGTGATGTTGTATCTTTTTAAAAAAATACATTTATGTGGCTATATGTGTATATGCACATGTACACCAGGGCATGAGTGAAGAGGTCAGGGGACATTCTTTCCTTCTATATATCCTGGAGCATAAACTCAGGTGTCAGTCTGATGGAGGAAGGTCATTGGTTAAATAAAAAGAAACTGCTTGGCCCATTTCTATCTAGCCTCTTCTCGGCTAACTCTCACACCTGGACTAGCCCATTTCTAATATTCTATGTAGCACAGCTAGGTGCGCTTACCGGGAAGATTCTAGCCTAAGTCCATCCTGGGTCAGAGCTTCATTGCGTGCGTCTGCCTGGGAGCTGGGAGCATGGCATCTCTCTGAGGCGTCTGCTCCCGAGAGGAGAGCTGTCGAGTCTGAGCTCACTTCCTCTTCCTCCCAGCGTTCTGTTCTGTTTACTCCTCCCACCTATCTTCTAACCAATGAGGGCCAAGCAGTTTCTTTTTATTTAACCAATGACCTTCCTCCATCATTTCCCCTCTTTCGGTTTAAACTAAAAAAAAAAGGCTTTAACTTTAACATAGCAAAATTACATATAACGAAACAGTTATCAAGTAAAAGTTACAATAATCTTTATCATAACTAAGGAAAACTATAACTATAACTAACTATTCTTAACTCCATCAAAGACTCCAGAAAGATACAATACTACCTAAGCAAACAAGAAAAAAAGCAACTTTTAAAACTCGAGAAATGACAGAGACATCTCGCTGCCTGGACAGTCACCCAAAGTTCCTCTGTACTGTTGGGGCATCCATCTTCAGCCTTCAGGCCCATGGTATCCAGCAGACATTTCCATAAAGCAGGAAAATTCAAAGTCAGTTCAGTCACTATCTGTTGTGTCCTGCAGAATGTCTCGCGGACTCTTTCATGAATCAGGAATCCCGAAAGATCATCTCACCTTAGGCAAGTTCAGTAGTCCTCTCTCTGTGGGTTCTCTGTGTCCAGTTTATGCAATAGTCCAGGCAAGAGCAGTTTCTTGCCCAAATGGCTATCAATCTCCATAACGAGCCTCTTCGATGCCTATCTTCCTCTTGAAGTAGATTGGTGCTGCCAGGAGCAGAGTGTCTCATTGTTGTGAAAAGTCCTAAGTTATTAAAACATTTAAAATGCCATATTCTATAATCTTTGAAAAATGTGAAGAATGCCTATCTAAAATATATCTACGCACATCTAGAAAATATTAACTAACATGACTACAAACTTGACTATTATTTATGATTATCCATCAACAACCTATATTTCCTAATTATACATTACATTTTAATAATGAACTACACAATCACAATACCTTAATCAATATCAGAAATACATATACATATAACAAAATTGACCATAAATCTCTATCAATAAAGCAAAATCTATACTAATGCAAATTATTCATACCTATATCATATCCCCCTTTAAATGTAAAAGAACATTTATAAACATTTTTTGGGAATATGGGCGCAGTTATTTCTCTCCAAACTGCTTCCTGCTGAATGGGGGTGTCGTTAATTAGGTCTTTCATGGTATAACCTGTGTTTCATCTCAGTTGGCAGTTGAGTGAAGCAATTTTCTGAAGGTGTTCACACCAACCCTTCAGGAGGGCGTGGTCCATCATACCAAATCGGAATAGAAGAAATGAACAGGGTCTCATCCTCTGTGAAAACAAAATAAGAAACTCCTTTCCAAAGCATCATGTCCTTAGATCCAAATTTCAAAGTCAAGGCATCAAAATATCTATGTTGGATTAGTTCAGCAGCATTTATAAATAAATATCTTTTAGCATCTGTTGCTCCTTCCTCAGCATTCAAATAATTTAAAGAGAGCATAATAGCATACAGTATCAAAATTTTCTGTCTATTTTCCATCTTTGTACAGCTTTGTTTTAACCTCTATTTCGTTTACTGCAAAGAGAAATTTACTTGATGAAAGTTGAAAAACTATACTTTTCTGTGGGTGTAAGAACAAATGTTTAAAGATTGTGACATTATACGGACTGACCAGGTTATATTTAGCAATATATATGTATATATATATATATATATATATATATATATATATATATACTTATATGCATGCAATAACAATAGTGAGAAAAGAGGCTATGAATTTAAAGGAGAGTGGGGAGAGATATATGGCAGGGTTTTGATGGAGGAAGTGAAGGGAGAAGTGTTGTGATTTTATTATAATCTAAAACCAACCAAACAAAAAAGGGTGCAGCCCATGGCCTTGCGTTTGTCTAGTGTGTACCAACACTGGCCTGCGGAACTGTTTCCTTTCCGCACTGTGTCTCTCTTCATAACCCATTTCCTTCCAAGTGTTGAGTGAACTCAGCCTTCACTTTTTAAAAAATATTTATTATGTATACAATATTCTGTCTGTGTGTGTGTCTGCAGGCCAGAACAGGGTACCAAGCCTCATTACAGATGGTTGTGAGCCACCATGTGGTTGCTGGGAATTGAACTCATGACCTTTGGAAGAGCAGGCAATGCTCTTAACCACTGAGCCATCTCTCTAGCCCCTTAGCCTTCACTTTTGCTTCATTGTCTCTGCAATGACTTTTCCCTTCTTCAAGGAGGTTACAGAAGGAGGTGACAGGCTCCGATGTGTAACATAAAAAGATTAAGATAAGATTTGGGTATTGGCAGGAGGCCTAGTCAGCCAAGACAGATGGATGATTAGATTTGTCCCTTAGTCTTAGCAAAGCATAGGCTCCTTTCCCCGACTGACTGGTTAATTCTCTGCAGACACCAAAGCATCTGGGGCAGAAAGAAGAGTTCCATGGAAGCTTTGCCACTCACCTGCTGGGTGTCCACCTCATGCCTTCTGAGCTAGGATATGGGGTGGGGTGAGTGAGAACCACAGGGAGTGTCAGACCAGGTGCATCACATAAAGAAAGACAGAACCTAGATCCGGGTTTTGCCTGGCCCCCTATAGGGCAAAGAGTGGGAAACAAGAGTGTTGGTGACTGGGCCACTTTGGAGGCTGGAAGGGGCATTGGTGCAGAGGGGAATTAGGAATGGCTGCCAGAGGAAGGCAGATGAGAACTCTAAAGTAGTACATCCTTCGTTGTCTCTCCTTTTAAATACTACATTCATGTGTTACATATTATATGCACATGTGCTTGTGTGTGTGTGTTCACATATACAGGAGCATGTGGAGGTCAGAGGTTGACATTCAGACACTTCACCTTTTTTGCTAGTGAACTTAGGAGTCACAACCTGTTCTCCAAGTTAGGTCCATTCACCTGTCCTCAATAAGCCAAAGAAAAGGGCTAAATTAAAGGTGGAAAGCAAAGATTGGGCATGATAGCACACACCTTTAATCTTAGCAGAGGTGGCAGGGGCAGGAGGAGCTTTGTGGTCTACATCATGAGTTCCAGGACAGACAGAGCTACATAGAGAGACCATGTCTCAAAAATATAAACAAACAAACAAACAAACAAACAAAAACAAATGTGAAAAGCAAAAAGGAGGACTTCCACATTGAGAAAAGGGACAAAGAGATCCAGTGACCCTCAAGCCTGTCTTTGGGGTCCTGAAGTGAGATCGAAGTTTAAATGGAGCCCCAAGACTATTCGTGTTGATGCAGTCTCCAGGGTGGGGTCAGGTCTCAGACCACCCACTTTTTTCTGGCTGTCAGTCTCATCCCGTAAAGTGGTCTGAATAGAAAAGGTAGCTTCAAATAGTCGTTAGAACTATTTAAAATCTTTTCCTTGGAGACAAGTTTCCCCTTTTGCTGATGATCTTTCCTTCTCTCAGCATAAGATTCCTGGAGAAATTCCCATTTCTGTTGCTGTCCAACCACAGCCTCGGTTCAGGTCCTGAGTTGGGGAAGAGGCGTTGACGTGAAGAAATGAACGGTCTGACCACTGGTGAGTCTCACACAAGTAGCTGGCCCCAAATAGCTCCATCCATTTTTATTTATACATCAAAAACAAGCATGTTTCTTCCAATACTAACAAACACATTTTTCCCATCTTTCAACATTAACCTCCGGTAAAAACAAATATGTCAAATACATTTCCCCCCCAAGTTTTACATCAAAACATCTTTAAACCAAAAACACTTATCATTTTGCTAGCTTGGCCAAATATAGAGCCAGGTGCATCCTATTTTTACAAAACTAAAAGGTGATTGACATAGGCACACATTTTCAAGAGCAACAATCCCATTCAAATCACATTTACAGTAATAGGGGTGATCTGCCTCCGATCCTGTCAGCACTGAGTCAGAACAGCTCCCAGGTCTGAAGCAACAGCTGGTATCCCCAGACAAGAAACCTGAGAAGCATCAAGTCGCAAAGAATTTTAGGGGAAAATATTCAAGAGAAAAATGGGGTTTCCAAGAATGATCACATTTGTCCCATGCATGATTGACAAAATGACACTAAAATCACTAAGAGAATCATCAATATTACAAGGCAGAAGAGGGCAAGCAGGCATCATGGTCCCAGCAGTATTCTGCACCGTCCCGAAGTCCACTGGTCCTTGCCGAGTGAGACTGCCACTGTGGGCTTTTGCCTCATCTGGAGACCCGTTGGACAAGCACTCAAATACTGGTTCAAAACTAGGCCTCACGGTGCCTAACACATTTGTTTGGGATCTATTATTTCATCAGTATGTTAGTCAGTGTCTCTTTAGAGCATCTTCATCTTTCTGCCAGGCCAGTGACACTTTTCTTGAGACAGGGTCTCACAGTGTAGCCTGGCTGACCTGGAACTCGCTATGTAGACCATCTGGCCTCAAACTCACAGATATCTGACTATCTCTGCCTCCTGAGTGCTAGGATTAAAGTAATGCACCCATGCCTAGCTGCTCTTCATCTTAAAAAAAATAAAAAGAATAAAAAAAAGGACTATTGGATTTAATTCATGAGAACACAAGGGCTTCATTGGAGTAGGAACTACAGGTATTTGTGAGCTACCTAATGTGGGTGCTGAGATTTGAACTCCTCTTTTAAATTGTAAAGACACTCCTATCGACTGGCCCAGCTATCCACATTGATGTTAATGATGATGAGGAAAAAGTGGAGGAGGAGAAAGACAAGATCTTTCACTGAACCTGGAGCTTACTGCTCCATCTAGGCCAATGAGCCTGTCTCTTCCTCTCAGTGCTTGAGTTGCAGAAGCATGCCCCCACACTTGGCTTTTTTTTAAAAATTTATTTATTTATTAAAGATTTCTGTCTCTTCCCCGCCAACGCCTCCCATTTCCCTCCCCCTCCCCCAATTAAGTCCCCCCCTCCTCAGCCCGAAAAGCAATCAGGGTTCCCTGTCCTGTGGGAAGTCCAAGGAACCCCCACCTCCATCCAGGTCTAGTAAGTTGAGCATCCAAACTGCCTAGGCTCCCACAAAGCCAGTGCGTGCAGTAGGATCAGAAACCCATTGCCGTTGTTCTTGAGTTCTCAGTAGTCCTCATTGTCCGCTATGTTCAGAGAGTCCGGTTTTATCCCAGGCTTTTCCAGACCCAGGCCAGTTGGCCTTGGTGAGTTCCCAGTAGAACATCCCCATTGTCTCAGCCACACTTGGCTTTTATGTGGGCACCAGGCTCTGCAGCACTTTACCCATGGAGACATCTCCCCATCAACTGAAATACTTTTATACTGTGGTGTATACAGTATGTGCATGCTCGTGTGTGTGTGTGTGTGTGTGTGTGTGTGTGCGTGCGTGTGTGTGTGTGTGTTCTCACTCCTTCTTCCTATACCTTCCTATCTTTTTCTTTCAGTTGTGCTAAAAATCTACATCAGATGGTCTGGGGCTGGAGGGTCATGGTAGAACACTTGCACAACATGCATGGAGTCCCTAGGTCTGTGTCTGGCTATAGAAAATAACTAATTATGGGCTAGAGATGGTACAGTGGTTAAGAGATCTTCCTACCTAGTTTGGTTTCCAGCACCCACATTCGGTGGCTCACAGTTATCTGTAACTCTAGCTCCAGATGGATCCAGTTCCTTCTTCTGACCTCTTATACACACAAATACACATATACACACATACACAAAATAAATTAATCATTAAATAGATGAATAAAAAAACTAAATCTATAAAAGAAAGATCACCATGTTTTCCTTCCTTACTTCATTGCCAGAAAGTGAACCCAGGGCCTTGAACATGCTAGTTAAATGCTCTACCATTGACGAACAGCTCCAGCCAGAATTTCTTTCCTTTTTAAGGTTGAATAATATTCCATTGTCAGCATGGATCACGCTTCATCTATCCATTTATTTGCCATACATAGATTTCTTTTTCCATCTTAAAAATTTTGTTTTGGCTGGTGGTGGCTCAGGACTTTAATCTAACACTGGGGAGGCAGAGACAGATTTCTGTGAGTTCATGGTCAACCTGGTCTACAGAGCCAGTTCCAGGACAGCCAAGGCTACATAAAGAAACCCTGTCTTGAAAAAACAAAAACAAAATAGAACAAAACATTTTTTTTACTTTGTTATATTTCATTTTGTTATATTAAAGGTGAACAGTGGAACTGTCATTTATCCTGAGCGGCACTGGGTATACTGAGCACTTCAGGAAAGGGCTCATGTTCAGGAGCACGTGGTTAACAAATAATGGACTCCACAAGATTTTTGTGCTTTTATTTCTACAGTTTGGTGTTTTTGTTTTCTTTTTGTGTGTTGTATTTTGTTTTCTAGGTTTTGGGGGTTTTGTTGTCCTATTGGGGTTTTGGTTTGTTTTTTAAGAAAGAACTTAAAGTTGGGTGGGTAGGGAGGAGGAAAGGATCTGGATGAACTTAGAGTAGGGGAAGAATATGATCAAAATCAATTTACATTTAAAAATTGTTTTAAAATGATAAAAATAAGAAAAAAATTGAATTGTGATTTGAATTATCCTCCTTTTGGCTTCCCCTATACGATAACTTATTTGTTGTTGTTTAGAGACTGAGTCTCACTTGTGCAGCTCAGTGACGGAACCCATGATCATCTACGTCCCCTCCTAAGTACAAGGATGACAGGTGTGCAGCATCATGTCCAGAAATGCTAATGTTTTTCCAAACTGTCCCTTGCTTTTGAAATGAATGCTTGATGTGAATGATCATCTTTCATTGGCGCCTGGGTTGAGAACTGGCTGGAGAACAGCTTTGTGGGCTGTCAAGTGTCAGTTGGAAGCTCTGTGTCATTTTCCCCTCTGTGTCTGAGCAGCTCATTTAACCCCTGGTGTTGCCTTGATCACCACTCCTTCCTTGAATATGAAATGAAGAGAATCACAGCACTGTCCTTTCCTTTTGGCTCCTCTCTTTCCCCATTTTCCTCCTCTCTCACTCTCTTCTCTCTTTTTGCCTTTCTTCCCTCCCCTTCTTGTCGTCCCCCTTCTCTTACTTTACCTCCTTCCTCCCCAACTAACTTCTCTCTCCTCTTCTTTCCTTTTTACTATCGCCCCAAATCCAACAAAACAAAACAGCAGTTCTCCTTCCAAAGGACCAAAAGAGATAGTTTATTCTGGAGTCAAATGTGAGTGACCACTTCCTCAGATTTCATATTGCAATGAGGAGGCAATTTCAGGAAGTTTTTATAAAAATAGCAAAGAAGATGGAGAATCAACACACTTTTCAGATGCATTGGTGGAATGGCGGGGGAGGTCCTTCTGTCTATGTGTTGCTTTTATTGGTTAATAAATAAAGCTGTTTCAGCCAGTGGCTTAGCAGAATAGAGCTAGGTGGGAAAACTAAACTAAATGCTGAAAGAAAAAAAGGCAGAGTCAAAGAGAAGCCATGTAGCCGCCACCAGGGACAGATGCCTCTGCTGAAGCCCACTGAAACTTTGCCAGTAGGCCACGACCTTGTGCTGATGCACAGATTAATGGAGATGGGTTAGTTTAAGATATAACAGTTAGCTAGAAATATGATTAAGCTATTGGCCAAACAGTATTGCAAGCAATATTGCTTCTGAGTAATTCTTTCAGGTCTGGGAAGCTGGGAACAAATGAGCAGCCTCCCCAACAAATTACCTCTATGTGTTTCTTTGGGACTAAAAGGCTGCAGGACATGGTGGACAGAAACCTCTGTCAACAGTGAAACCATCAGAGAAGAGGTGGGTACCAACAGAGTGGGGATTCTCTTACAGGGCTTCAATTATCATCTGATGGTGCTCTTAGCCTTTGAGTTGGTAGACAGTGCTCTGCTAAGTTGATACATTTTAAAAAAGATTTTAGATCAAACACAGAAGTGGGCAAAAAGTAGCTGTTGAGGGAGTTAAATATAGCCTAAGAATAATTGTGATTAGGTTCTGGACTTGCCTCCTACTCACAATATGCAGAGCCTGGAGCAAAAGCTGCCTTTTCTGGCCATTTTGCTGAGCTATTCCCGCAGCATTTCAAAGCTGAGGTGCCCTGGGATCGGGCTGACTCTCCCCACCTGTCTTGGCCCCATTGAGCCCTGGTCTGGAGATTGCACCACCACATGACTTGTCCCTTCATGTAGAACGCTTCCTCACACCGACTTTACACCTAGACAGGGACTTCTGAAGATTATCTTTATATAATGCAATACAGATATCAGAGGGATAACCCTGAGGCAGGCAGAGGAGGAGGCACTGTTTTGGAGATGGAACAATAAGGAGAGAGTTCAAAAATTTTAGGGAGCCAGAATCAATTAGGCATGCAAGAAAGGCATGCCAGAGCCACCCTGGGGCCCATTAGAACTCAGCTGTGAAAGGCTTATGTCTCCAGCTAAGAGATATCAATTGGATCATTGACTGCTTTTATAAAGAAAGAGTGGCAGGGGCTAATGAGATGGCCTAATCGGTAAATGCCCTTGCTGCCAAGTCTGACCTTACTTTGATCCCTAGGACCTACGTGAAAGAAGGAAAGAGCCAACACCCACAGATTGTCCTCTGACCTCCATAAGAATGCTTTGACATTTGGTCACCCCATCCCAATACACAAATTAAAATGCGTGTCAGGCAGTGGTGGCACCCACCTTTAGTCTCAGTGCTTGGGAGGTAGAGACAGGTGGATCTCTGTGAGTTTGAGGCCAGCCTGGTCTATAGAATGAGTTTCAGGATAGCCAGGAGTACACAGCAAAACCCTATTTTGAAAAACAGCAACAACAACAAAAAAAACAAAAACAAAACAAAACAAAAAGTTAAAATGCAACAAAAATTTTAAAGAGAAAGACCCTGGTCTGGGGAGATGGCTCATTGGGTACAATAACATGCCACAAACTTGACAATTTCAGTGCAATCTATGGAACTCACATAGATGTAGGAGGGAATAAAACCCTGTAAGTGGTTCTTCTGACTTCAACACGCACGCTGTGACACCTGTTTGCCCAGGCACACAATCACAAATGCCAAAACATAAGATGTCTACAAATACCTTTGAGGATGTAGAGAAAGTGGAACCTGTAGCCACTGATGATGGGACTGTAACCTGCTGCGGCCACTCTGGAAAAAAGGGTGGAAGATCCTAAAACCCCCCAAAATAGAAGAACTATGTGACACATGGAGAGATAATCCTAGGCACCCCCTCAGACACACAAGAATATATATATATATATATTTAAAAATAATAATAAAAGTTAATCTTAAATAAAAATGTAACTAACCTAGATGTCCACTGACAAATGAAGATGCAGAAAATGTGGCAATCATACACAGATGCTATTCTATTCAGCCACAAAGAAAAACGAAGTCACATTGTCAGGAAAATGGGTGGACTTGAAGAACATCATGTTAATGGAAGAAGTCAGACTCAGAACAACAAATGCCATATCTTTTCTCTCACATTAAGAATCCAGATTTAAATTTATAGATGTGTGCATGTGGGAGGGGCCATGAGAAGGGACAAACAGATTCTAAAGGAGGGAAGGAAGGAGAAAAATAAAATCCATGTGACAGAAGGTTCTCTTTGGAGGACTGGCGAAGGAGACACAGGAAATGGGGAAGGGGACAATATGAATAGTCAGTGGTGTAGTGACTGGCACAGTACCCACACTCATTCCAGTAAATAGTCCCTCATCTGGGAAAAGGAGGATTCTTTAGGAAGGGTGAAGTAGGTAAATACAGAAGGAGGTAGGAAGATAAAATAACAATAGGAATATCTGAAATAACCATAAGGAGTCATATTATCAGCTATTTACCTAAAAAGAATTCTATAATAATATAATTCTGTTCATAAATATAAGTATACAATTGAAAGGTGAATTTTCCTCAATTGAGCTAACAATGTCCCCTCCAAGAGCCAAAGACCACCTAACAGAAAACCTAATGCTAGGCAGGAGAAGCCCTCTTTTTAGTTGTTGGCCAGGGCTGTCCAAGTAACATCCAAAATCAGACAGACTACTGCTGTTTTCCTTGGTTGACCCTCTATGTGTGGAAAGTAAGTTCCTATTGATCAAGATAACATGCACTTCAGACACAGGACCCAGATACCCCTGAGCTGGAACTGACCTGAATTCCCTTTCCCTGAGGACTAGTGTTCATGGTACCAGAAGGCTCTATGCAAGCTTCTAAAGATGGGAGGCAACCAACAGTCCTACCAGCGATAGATCCTAGAACCACATCAATGGCCAGTGTGGCACAATAGTCCTAAGAGTGGAGCAGTGGCATGCATACCTTAGTGGTAGCCAACAACTTCCTAATTGAATTTAAGACATGATTGACAAGAAGTAAGTAGGTCTGGCACTGAAAACCTAGCTATCTACTCAGTGATTGTGGAGTCATGGATATTGGAGGAGCATTTACTACCACTACTTTACTAATCCAGCATAACCCAGTCTAAATATCTGTCCTTAAATTCACAGACAAGTGTAGAAGGTGCTGTAGACTGCGTTCCTGCCACCCAGCTCCCGGCCTGGCTAGCTTACACCCCAAAATAACAACACACAAACTGTATTCATATAAACACTGCTTGGCCCATTTCTATTAATGTGTGTAGCACCACAAGGTGGTGACTTATCTTGCCTAACCCATATTTAGTAATCTGTGTAGCACCAGTCTTACTGGGAAAAATTCAGCATGTCTGACCTGGCAGCTTGCTTCATCGTGTCTGCCCTGAAGAGCAGCGGCATGGCATCTCTGACCTCACTTCCTTCTTCCCAGCATTCTATTCTGTCTACTCCACCCACCTAAGGACTGGCCTATCAAATGGGCCAAGGCAGTTTCTTTATTAACCAATGACCTTCTTCCATCAGACAAGTGTAGTCTTCACCCCTTGTCAAGCAACTTTCTCTTTGCAATAGACAGAGACCATTACAGAAAACCATAACCAGTCAAAATGCAGGGTTGTGAAGCCCACTCTCAATGGATACCTCTACACCTCAACTCCTGCACCTAAAGTTCAATGAACATTGTAGAAGAAAGGACAGAAAGCTCTTTAAGAGTCAGAGGATCAGAGAGTTTCCTGTGAGATTGTATCTCTTAGGAATATCAGAAGCTACACATATAATGTCTCACCAACACGATTGTCTAAACAATCATGAACAAGGAAAACATCAATGGACATGCTGAAGCAGACAAAAAAAAAGCCCATGAGGCCCCAGTCCCATACAAAGAACTACAAGCAATGGGGAAATGCTGGGTGTGGGAGAAATAGCTTTCCCCAAGGAAGAACAATACCAACTGGTTATTCAATACCAATGATCAGCTCTGAAAACATACACAAAGTAACATTATACAGAGTGAGCAAGTTATATTAAGGAATATATATATATATTAAATATATGCATGTATGTAAATATGATACACTTATAAAATATATATAATAATTAATGGAAAAAGAGTATATGAATTTGAAAGAGAGCAAAGAAAGGTATAAGGAAGAGTTTGAAGGCAGGAAAGGGAAGGGAGAAATGTAATTTTATATAATCACTAAAATAAAAATAAAAAAATATTGTGTTTGTGGTGATAAAAATGGAACCTAGAACTCCTTGCATGCTAGGTAAGTGCCCTGCCCTCAAGCAACCCCCTCAACCCACATATGGAGAAAGAATTTCCATTGTAACAATTTGGGTCTGGAACCATGGCTCAGTGGTAGAGCCTCTGCCTAGAAAACCCTAGTGAGGTGCTCTGGTCCTGGCCCATTGCTTAGAATCTTGCCTATCTTGATGTAGACTCTGGTTCCATTCCCAATACTGCAAACTAACTAACTAAATAGGAAGAAGATTAAGAAATATTTTTTTATTAAGAATTTCCAACTCCTCCCATTTCCCTCTCTCTCCCCCTCCCCTCCCCCTCCCTCTGCAATCCAAAGAGTCAGGGTTCCCTGCCCTGTGGGAAATTCAAGGTCCTCCCCACTCCATCCAGGTCTAGGAAGGTGAGCATCCAAACAGACTAGGCTCCCACAAAGCCAGTACATGCAGTAGAATCAAAACCCAGTGCCATTGTCCTTGGCTTCTCAGGCAGCCCTCATTGTCAGCCATGTTCAAAGAGTCCGGTTTGATCACATGCTCCATCAGTCCCAGTCCAGCTGGCCTTGGTGAGCTCCCATTAGATCAGCCCTGTCTCAGTGGGTGAGCGTACCTCTCCTGGTCCTGATTTCCTTGTTCATGTTCTCCCTCCTTCTGCTCCTCATTTGGACCTTGGAAGCTCAGTCCAGTGCCCCAATGTGGGTCTCTGTCTCTATCTCCATCCATCACCAGATGAAGGTTCTATGGTGATATGAAAGATATTCATCAGTGTGGCTATAGGATAGGCCCAGTTCATGCGCCCTCTCCTCAGCTGCCCAAGGAACAAACTGGGGACATCTCCTTGGACACCTGTGATGGAGGAAGGTCATTGGTTAAATAAAAAGAAACTGCTTGGCCCTCATTGGTTCGAAGATAGGTGGGAGGAGTAAACAGAACAGAATGCTAGGAGAAAGAGGAAGTGAGCTCAGACCCGACAGCTCTCCTCTTGGGAGCACACGCCTCAGAGAGACGCCATGCTCCAGCTCTCCCGGGCAGACACACGTGATGAAGCAAGCCGCCAGGTTAGACATGCTGAACCTTTCCCGGTAAGACCGGTGCTCACAGATTATTAGAGATGGGGTTGATCGGGATGTGAGAATTAGCCTGTAAGGGCTAGAGCTAAAGAGCCAAGCAGTGTTTAAATGAATATAGTTTGTGTGTTGTTATTTCGGGGCATAAGCTAGCCAGGCAGCTGGGGTGCCAGGGATGCAGCCCCGCCGCCCTCTTATTACTACAATTGGCGCCCGATGTGATGGACTAAATCCACTTAAAAAACCTGAGAAGGCTTAAAAATAAGGGAGAGAGAGTTTAACACAGATTTTTGCTGTTTGTTGGTGGCGTGCTGTAGAGAGATTTCCTGATTCGGCAACAGCAGCAGAAAAAATGCTGTGTCATTTTAAAGTGCAGCTTCTTGGGGCTATGCTGTCAGCATGAACTCTGGCTTTAAAGCATTTGTGGCACTCTGCTTGCTAGAGGCAAGCAAGCGCTCTCATCTAAGAGAGGCTTCCTGACTCAGCTTTAGCTGCAAAACCCTGCAGCTTATTAAGAGGTCCTGCCACGAAACACTTAAATGGTGTTAATGAAAAGCTGAACGCATGCTTTTCGGGTTTTCAGCCGTAGCAGGAAAAAAGCTTCGCCGTTTAAAAATGCCGGCTTTCTGGGTTGTCCTGCCAGGGCAAACTCTGACTCTTTTACGCAGGCGGTTCGTGTGGTTTGCAAGCACAGGCTGCTGAAGCTCTCTTGCTGGCAGGGACCTTGAAATGCCATAGAGTTGTGGCAGTAAACATGGCTACAGCCAGTACCTCAGCCATGAGGCTGGAAAGCTAAGGAATGGGCTACATCTAGCTGGCAAAGCCACACCTTTAATCCTACTGATATTGCTTGGTAAATTAAAGACTCATGTGGTCAGAAAAAGAGAGATATACAGTAAAGAGAGATTCAAAGACAAAGAAAATTTTTAAATGGTTTACAGTGTGTTAAAAATATATGCAGACTAAAAGTTGAAGTTCTTAAAGTAAAAAAACAAAAAAAAAGGAAGAGAGTTGTTGTGTGTGGTAGTACACACCTTTAATCCCAACACTTGGAAGGCAGAGGGAGATTGACCTCTGTGACTTCAAGGTGTGGTAGCACACGCCTTTAATCCCAGTGCCTAGAAGGCAGAGATAAACAGATTTCTGTGAGTTCAAGGTGTTGTAGCATACACCTTTAATCCCAATGCCTGGGAGGCAGAGACAGGCGGATATCTGAGAGTTCAAAGACAGCCTGGTCTACAGAGTTATTCCAGGTCAAAGATACAGAGAACCTGTCTAAAAAGCAAAAAATAAAAGTAAAAATATACAAAATAGAGGTTAAAATAAAGCACACAAAGATGGAAAATACACAGAGAATTTTGATACTGTATGCTATTATGCTCTCTTTGAATTGTTTGAATGCTGAGGAAAGAGCAAAAGCTACTAAAAGATATTTGTTTATAAATGCTGCTGAACTAATCCAACATAGATATTTTGAATTTGGATCTAAGGATATGATACTTTGGAAAAGAGATTCTTCTTTTGTTTTCAGAGGATCAGACCTTATGGATTGCATTTATCCCGATATGGTATGATGGACCACGCCCTCCTGAAGGGTTGTTGTGAACATCTTCAGAAAATTGCTTCACTCAACTGCCAACTGAGATGAAACTAGCACACAGGTTATACCATGAAAGACCTAATTAATGACACCCCCATTCAGCAGGAAGCAGTTTGGAGAGAAAAAACTGCGCCCATATTCCCAAAAAATGTTTATAAATGTTCTTTTACATTTAAAGGGGGATATGATATAGATATAAATAATTTACATTAGTATAGATTTTGCTTTATTGATAGAGATTTAAGGTCAATTTTGTTATATGTATAAGTGTTTCTGGTTTTGATTAAGGTATTGTGATTGTGTAGTTCATTTAAATATGTACTGTATAATTAAGAAATATAGGTTGTTAATGGATAATTATAGATAATAGTAAAGCTTGTAGTCATGTTAGTTAGATTTTCTAGATATATAGAGATATATTTTAGATAGACATTCTTCATGTCTTTCAAAGATTACAGAATAGGACATTTAATGTTTTAATAACTGAGGACTTTTCATGACAATGAGACACTCTGCTCCTGGCAGCACCAATGTACTTCAAGAGGAAGATAGGCATCAAAGAGGTTCATTATGGAGATTGATAGCCATTTGGGCAAGAAACTGCTCTTGCCTGAACTATTGCATAAACTGGACACAGAGAGCCCACAGAGAGAGGACTACTGAACTTGCCTAAGGTGAGATGATCTCTCGGGGTTCCTGATTCATGAAAGAGTCTGCGAGACATTCTGCAGGACACAACAGATAGTGACTAAACTGACTTTAAATTTTCCTGCTTTATGGAAATGTCTGCTGGATACCATGGGCCCGAAGGCTGAAGATGGATGCCCCAACGGTACAGAGGAACTTTGGGTGACTGTCCAGGCAGCGAGATGTCTCTGTCATTTCTCAAGTTTTAAAAGTTGCTTTTTTCTTGTTTGCTTAGGTAGTATTGTATCTTTCTGGAGTCTTTGATGGAGTTAAGAATAGTTAGTTATGGTTATAGTTTTCCTTAGTTATGATAAAGATTATTGTAACTTTTACTTGATAACTGTTTCGTTATATGTAATTTTGCTATGTTAAAGTTAAAGCCTTTTTGTTGTTGTTGTTGTTTAAACCGAAAGAGGGGAAATGATGGAGGAAGGTCATTGGTTAAATAAAAAGAAACTGCTTGGCCCTTATTGGTTAGAAGATAGGTGGGAGGAGTAAACAGAACAGAATGCTGGGAGGAAGAGGAAGTGAGCTCAGACTCGACAGCTCTCCTCTCGGGAGCAGACGCCTCAGAGAGACGCCATGCTCCCGCTCTCCCGGGCAGACACACGTGATGAAGCAAGCCGCCAGGTTAGACATGCTGAACCTTTCCCGGTAAGACCGGTGCTCACAGATTATTAGAGATGGGGTTGATCGGGATGTGAGAATTAGCCTGTAAGGGCTAGAGCTAAAGGGCCAAGCAGTGTTTAAATGAATACACTTTGTGTGTTGTTATTTTGGGGCATAAGCTAGCCAGGCGGCTGGGGTGCCAGGGACGCAGCCCCGCCGCCCTCTTATTACCACACACCTGGGAGCCCCTCTAGAGTCAATTCTCTTGCCAACCCTAAAATGGCTCCCTTAATTAAGATATATACTTCCCTGCTCCCATATCCACTCTTCCTCCATCCAAACTGTCCCATTCCCCCAAGCTCTTCCCATCCTTCCCTTCTCACTTCTCTCTCCCCATCTCCCCTTACCCCCATCCCACCCCACTTCCAATATCCCAATTTTTGCCTGGCAATCTTGTCTACTTTCAATATCCAGGAGCATAACTATATGTTTTTCTTTGGGTTCACCTTCTTATTTAGCTTCTCTAGGATCATGAATTATAGGATCAATATCCTTTAATTACGGCTAGAATCCACTTATGAGTGAGTACATACCATATTCATCTTTTTGGGTCTGGGTTACCTCACTCAGGATAGTGTTTTCTATCTTCATCCATTTGCATGCAAAATTCAAGATGTCATTGTTTTTTACCGCTGAGTAGTACTCTAATGCGTATATATTTTACACTTTCTCTATCCATTCTTCCATTGAGGGGCATCTAGGTTTTTTCCAGGTTCTGGCTATTACAAATAATGCTGCTATGAACATAGTTGAACAAATGCTTTTGTAGTATCGCTGGATCCTGGGGTAGGTTGATCCTGAATTTCTGAGAAACCACCACACTGATTTCCAAAGTGGTTGTACAAGTTTGCATTCTCACCAGCAATGGATGAGTGTTCCCCTTACTCCACATCCTCTCCAGCAAAGGCTATCATTGGTGTTTTTGATTTTAGCCATTCTGACAGTGTAAGATGGTATCTCAAAGTTGTTTTGATTTGCAAAGAAATATTTTTAAATTAGCTTGCACAGCCGGGCAGTGGTGGCGCATGCCTTTAATGCCAGCACTCGGGAGGCAGAGGCAGGTGGATCTCTGGGAGTTCGAGGCCAGCCTAGTTTACAAGTGCTAGTTCCGGAACAGGCACCAAAGCTACAGAGAAACCCTGTCTCGAAAAAACCAAAAACAAAACAAAACAAAACAAAACAAAACAAAACAAAAAAAAAACCAAAAAAAAAATTAGCTTGCACAGTAGCAAGTTTCCTTTCAGTTCTTTTACATACATGTAGTTTGGGTTGACCTCTCTTTCTTTTCACAGACTACTATCTCTGTTAATATCTTTTTATCTCAGTATTCTCTCCAAAGTTGATATCTTTACAAGATGACTAAGCCACAAACCCTGGGCTCTCATGAGAGAATTATTACAGCAGGAAAATGTGCCCATCAACAAGATGAATGTAACTCAAACTTTCTTACATTTTGTTACCTTTTGGTTGTGTTCTGACATACCAGGAACGTCTTTGAGAAATGGTGGCAACATCTTGGCCGCCTCAGCCTATAAGGTTATGTAGCAATAGCAGAAACTCCGAGACAACTCTTAACTTCTTTCAGGGACTGAAAGGTAGGCTGCCTTGCCTCTGGGACAGTCCTCCTCCTCTTTTTCCTCTGTCTTCCTCAAGGTCACCTACAATCTGGTATCAGATTGGCCAAGAGCAGATTTTGAGAACCAGAGTTTGGCATGGGCACGCATTCATTGCAGGTATGACAGCCGTGGAAACTGCCTGAGATTTTAAGAGCTTGTTAGTTACCTCTCCTGTTGTTGGTAGTTACAGAGGACAGGCTGAGCCAACTTCCCAGTAACCCAGTCAAATAGATAATTAAGACAGGGAGAAGGTTCCATGGGTAAAGGTGATTGCTGCCACGTCTGAAGACACAGTTTCACCCTGGGACCCTCATGGTGGAAGGAGAGAACTGACTCTTGCAAGCTGTCTTCACACACAAGATACATAAATAAATGTCAAAAAAATATAGACGAGTACCGGTGAAAAGCAGAAAATTTGGATGAATGTGGCCACATTGGGGAAAGAAAAAAAGAAAGGGTTCCAGTGACCGTGAGTCTGTCGTTGGGGACCTGGCATGAGTCTTAGGTTTAAACAGATAAAGAATATGTGGTAAAGGGAAAGAGGTATGCAAAATTAAGCAGTGTTCTTATAGACAGGGTGTAGGTGTTCCTTGTTTGAGTTATGGTTCCACAAGTGGCTGGAAGAGGCCCTGTTCTTGGGAGGATAAGCAAAGTGCAGCCTCGTCATTGCAGACACTGTCCTCATTTTGGTTATGGTGTGTCCCACAAAGGTTTATTCCCAGAAATTCAGGGACTGCTGCAGGCTGAGGACAATGGCTGGAGGCCACTTTTAAGTGATTTGGATGTCTGGAAAGCAGAGGTAGTTTAGTGAGGCTGGAGAGGTGGCTCAGGCCAAAAAGTGCCTGCCATGCACATGTGAGGTTCTGAGTTCAAACACAAAAGACAATGTTTAAGGAAAACCAGAATATAGAATAGACCTGTAATCCCCAAGCTGGGAAAATGGAGACAGGATGATCTTTAAGGCTTGCTGACCAGATGGCTTAGTCTACCTGGTAAGTTTTAAACCAATGAGAGGCCCAGTTTCTTTTCTTTTATTTCTTTCTCTTTTAATCTTTTTTTGAGACAGGGCTTCGCTGTGTAACAGCCCTAACTGTCCTGGAACTGGCTCTGTAGACCAGGCTGGCCTGAACTCATAGAGATTCTTTTGCTTCCGCCTCCCAAGTGCTAGGATTAAAGGTGCGCACTACCACTACCTGGCTGAGACTCAGTTTCAAACAAACAAACAAACAAACACACTTCAAAACGGTGGACAGAACCTGAAGAGTGACACCAGAGATTGTTCTCTGGCTTACATATGCTCATGCAAACACATATATGTGCATATACATACATGTACATGTGCACCAGAACACACATACATACTTCCCCATGAACATGCATGGGTGCACACACATGTGCTCAAGATGATTCAGTTACTCTTATGTTTGCGCCTTCAGCATTGAAGGGGGACGAGACGGGCTAGGTATTGAAGACTATTTCTATATATTTTTAAGTTTATGCATGTCTGTGTACAGGTGGGAGCATTCGGGTGAAAATGCCCATAAGATCCAAAGAGAGTATTGGATCCTCAGGAACTGGAGTCACAGGAAGTTGTGGGCTGCCTGATGTGGGTGATGGAAACTGAATTTGGGTCATCAGAAAGAGCACTATATGCTCTTAATCCCTGAGCCACTTATCAGGTCCCATCACCAGTTTCTAGATAGCTACTCCTTGGCTGACCAACACAGTGAGTTACAGGTCCATGACTGACTGAAGTAAAGGAGATAGAGGCAGATGTCAGGCATTGGCCATGCTTTTACTTCTCTGTGGGCTAGGAGAGGCAACCATGTAGTCCCCCCCCCAGCCCAAACATCTTCTAAGTGCCTATATTATAGCGGAGTCAGATGCTACTCAGTCTGCATCTTGGGTTTGATGACAATGTTCATGTAGGTTCTAGGATATATTTGGGAAATTGGACTTAGACATGTGGATCTCCGGGAAAGATAGAAGCAGCAGAAGTCACACATGTTAGAACCTGACGAATCCAGACTGGAGAGGCAGACAGGGCTGGTGACAGAGTCCTGTCTTTACTCTGCCTCCTCTATCTTGCACGTGTGTAGGCACACATGTGTGTGCTTGCACATAGAGATCTGTAGTTAATATCAGGAATCAGTCTTCCACTATGAAGGCCAGGTCTGCCGATCAAATGCAGAGGTCTACAATAGGGATCATTCCACTGGCCAGACTCCCTAGCCAGCTTGCTCTGGGAGTCCCTTCTTCACCTTCAGGGAGTTATAAGTGGGTTTCCATGCCCACTCTGAGTTGACATAGGTTCTAGGGATCTGAACTCAGATCCTTAAGTTTATTCAGAAAGTTCCTTAGCTGTTGAGCCATCTCCCCAGGCCCAGAGTCCTGTCTTTAAAGAAAAGCAAGCTGAACAAGGGGCTGAGACAGAGAACAGGTGTAAGGTGCAGAAAGACAGGTGAACAGATTTATAAGGAAGAAGAGCTCTGTGTGTCACCCTGTGTGTGCCTGTGCGTGCACGTGTGTGTGCACTATAGTTGGTATCTTTCTCAATCACTCTCCACCTTATTTTTTTGAGACAAGTACTTTCAATGAAGCTGGAGTTCATTAATTCAGCTAAGACTGAACGGCCATAATTCTCTGGAATGGGAATTACAGGCCTGTGCCAAGGAGCCCATATTTTTTACATAGGTTTGGAGAGATTGAACTCAGGTCCTCATTCTTGCACAGCAAACATTTTACTGACTGAGCATCCTCAACCCTATCTATCTATCTATCTATCTATCTATCTATCTATCTATCTATCTATCTATCTATCTGAGTCAGAGTCTCTCTATGTAGTCCAGGCCATAACTGAACCCTCTATGTGATCAAGGATGACTGTGAACTTTTGGATCTGTTTCCACTTCCTGAGCACTGGAAAGACAGGCACGCACTGCTCTGCCTGCCTCATGTGATACTGTGGTGCTTCGTTATAAGAAGCACTCTACCATCAGTTCCAACCTCATTCCATCTTCTGATGCGTTGTCCCTGCAGCCCTGGGCATTTCACCTATTAGGTAAACAACTGTCTTTGATCTCCGCCTATAGCCCTTTGATTTTGCTATCTGGAGCATCAGCCAGCATTAACTAATATCCAACGCCCATAACTAACCCAGTGTAAATCTTTCATGATTTTTAAAATGCTAACTGGGCATGACTAGGGCCAACACAGCCCTGCCTGCTTGCTCCACCTAGTCCAACATGGCGGAGGCATATTCACTGCCTCTGAGAGCCATTTTAAGGTACACATTGGGTTGCCATTAAGCAAATTGCAGCACTCTGCTCACAGACCCCACTTAAATGCTCCATAGCTGGACCTCCTGAAAGAGTCAGAGCTCTTCTTGCTGGCAAACCAGGAATCCTTTTTAAAGGAGCCATGCAGTTTTTGCTGCTACCACTGAGTCAGGAAGCCTTCTCTTAAAAGAATCATGCCTCTGCTTGTTTCTAGCGAACAGAGTCTAGACCCATAAAAAAACATGGTGTGTTCTCACTCATAAGTGAATATTAGGCATAAAGAAGGGGTGACAAACATGCAATCCACAGCCCCAGAGAGGCTAGATAACAAAGAGGGCCCAAAGAGAGATGCATGAATTTTTCTGGCAATAGAAGATATCTCCCGGGTAAACTGGGGTTGGGGGTGGGGAGTATGAGGTATAAGAACTTGAGGGAGCATGTTGGGCAGGCTGGGTGCATGAGCCAGGTTAGGGGCAGGATGGATGGGGAGAATAAGAATAGAAACATCTTGATGGGGGGCATTTTGGAGTTAGGGAGAAACCTGGTGCCAGGAAACTCCCAGAAATCCACAAGAATGACCCCAGCTAAGAAGGTAAGAATCCTAGCAATAGTGGAGAGAGTGCCTGAGTGCCTGACTGACCATCTACTGTAATCAAATTGGTGACCACCCTAATTGTCATCAGAGAGTCTTGATCCAGGAACTGATGAAAGCAGACATAGAGATCCACAACAAAACACTGAGCCCATCTCCGGAGTCCTTCCGAGGAAAGGGAGGAGGGATTGTACAAGTCAAGTGGGTCAAGGTCATGATGGGGAAATCCACAGAGACAGTGGACCTGAGCTCCTGGGAGCACATGGACTCTGGACCATTAGTTAGGGAGCCTGCATGGGACGGACGTAGGCCCTTGCATGTATGTTTGTGACAGTTGTGTAGCTTGGTCTGTTTGTAGTGCTCCTAGCAGTGGGATCAGAACTTGCTCCTGGGGCTTAGTTGGCTTTTGGGAACCTGTTCCCCATACTAATTATCTTGCCCAGCCTTGATGTGCCATGTTTTGTTTAAGCCCATGGGAGGGCTGTCCCTTTTTTAATGATGATGAGGAGGAATGGATGGGGAGGTGGGTAGATCAGTGTGTGTGGTGGGGGCAGGAACAAGAGGAGAGGATGGAGGGAAAACTGTGGTCCCTATGTAAAATAAGTGAAAAATGTTAATTAGACAAAATTTTAAAAAAATAAAAGAAATAAAAAGTAATGGAGGTAAAGAGGAAAGACAGAGAAACTTTGCTAGGTAATGGTCATACTGACAACAGCACAGTTTACTGTTTTAGGGTTTGCTCCTTAAATACTTGTATTAACAACAAAAACATTATGTTGTGCAAAAAAAAAAGGTTAAAAACTAAAATCCAAAAGTTAAAAAAAATGGTGTAGATAATTAACAATGCCAGATGAATCAAGAAGTCAGGTGGCTGGAATTGGTTCCTGGCTAGGGAAACCCTCACTTTGGGCTGCATTTAAGAGTAAGAGCAGGCTCTAGGGACTCTTCTCCAGGCACACAGCCATGGTGACAAATCCAGTAAGCATGAAATATTCTATCACAATGTTTCTTTGGTTACTAATCACATAGGCACCCTTTGGTGACCCTGATACCTCCCTTCTCTTAATGAATCCTGTGGTAGGGTTGGTTCTATGTCTGTGTTGTGTGGCTCCTTTCATGTTGGGCTCTCAGGCTGGGTTTTAGGCATGCATTTTATGGTTGAATTTTGTGGCTCAATTTTATAGTTGGGCTTTATGTTGGATTTTGTAGTTGAGTTCTATGACTTGGTTGTCTTTGTGTTTACATTTCATGACTGGATTCTGTATCTTGGTTCTATGGCATGGTTTCATGTTAGATTCTGTTACTGGGTTTTATGACTGTGTTCTATAGTTGGGCTTGTGGCTTTATTCTGAGGATGGGTTTCATAATAGAGTTTGGATCTTGATTCTGCAGTGGGTTTTGTGTGGGTCTCTGGCTGGAGCTTATGGTTGAGTTGGCTCTGTGGCTGAGTTCTGTATCAGGCTCTATGCTTGGGGCTTGTGCTTAGGCTTGTGTCGTGACTCTGTGGCACTGGTTGTGCTTCCTTGTTATCAGATGACTGGCTAGAAGCTGCAGCTTATTATACCCAACCAGCACATGAAGATAATATCTCATATCAGTAGCCCATAAAAAGATGAAAGTTCAGAGTACACCTTCTCTTTGAACGCATATCGCTTTCACACCATCATAAAGTTGAAAATTGTTTTTTGAAACCATTGTAAGTCTGTAGTTAATCATTTAAGAACAAAATACGCATCCTTGCTTCATAATATATCAGGAAAGGTTTGGAATTACATTTGATTATGTATGATCAAAATTCTAAAAAAGAAAAAGAAAAGAAGAAACCAAGAAAATCTAACTAACTGAATGGAAAGAAAGCAGGACTGGAAAGGCATGGTTTGCTTTTTTATCACATAACAGATGAATCCAGTTATGATACAGAGGATGCATGAAGCCAGCTGTGACCTCCTTTTCCATCTTATTGCCCTATCCTCCTTTGCATCTGGGGTTTGTCTTTAGGGTCTTGTTGTGGATCCTTCCCCAACTTCCTCAGTTATGGAAGACCCTGGGTAGTGCCACAGAAATCAGGATACAGGGAATGCAGAGTAGGAGATACAACTGCATACTTTTTTGCAAAGCCAGTGCTCTTTTTATAATACTCAAATCATGATTCAAACTAGGTTCCCATAATACGTGAAAATAGTTTCATAGACTAGTCACTTGGTTGCCACTAATTTAGAGGGCTTCGTGTCCTAGCTAATCTAAACAAAAAGCTTGGTGTTACGGGAAACACACTTGCTGTAATATAATATGTAAAAACACCTCATCAGAAGACAAGCCATAACCTAATCAGAGCCTTTGAACTACAGTGCACATCTGTGTTCTCAAGGACTGACCATTGACAAGGCACTCTACTGATGGGAGAGGTTTGCCTCCTCCCAACTTGGTTTGCCAAGCCTATCAGCAAGAATGCTACCTCAAGTCTCCTTTGCACAGAGTTTCTATGCAGTTCAAAACCGACCCTCTACAGGGTCTCAAGACAACTGCTGCACTTCCAGACATGACAACTATATTCCACACAGCAAGAAATGAGAATGGGTGATTTGGATGTTCTGGAGAGATGGCTCAGTGGTTAAGTATATACACTGTTTTGGGGGAGGACCTGGTTCAGTGGCCTCTAGATCAGATACCTGTACTCATGAACACATACCTACACACAAAGACATAGTTTTCAGAATTTTAAAGGAAAGAGCAGAGATTAGTAAATTAATGTATTCACCAGTTTTCATTGTTGTGATTAAGTATCGAGAGTGGAGACTTATGTGGTTTATGGCTTCAAATAGTTCAGTCTTTGGTTGTTTGTCTCCATTACTCTGAATTTGAGGTCAGCCTAAACATCATGGTGGGGGCCGTGTGTAGAGGTGGAGGCTGATCATGGGACAGGAAGCAGAACGGGGAGGGAACCCAAGACCATGCAGAATCTTTTGGCTATGTTTCTAGGGTTGTGCTTCCTCCAGCCTCACCGCAAGGGCTCCAGTTAGACCTGGTCTTTTGGATTATTTGATATGAACAAAGCATCTGCCATGCAAGGATGCTCCAGCAGTCCTGTGGAGAGGCCTCCCACCAACATCTGGTGCCAACTGGGCAAGCCAGGAAATGTGTTACCTTCAAAGCAAATCCTGCAGTCTCAGTAAAGGATTCAGAGACAGCATCCTGTGTGACATCCAACTCCATTGATAACTCCCTTGCTAGAGCCTTCCATTCAAATTGGCACTGAATTGTTTGAAAGATTCATTTTTGATTATGTGTATGTGGACTGGGACTATAGCACAATGGTGGAGTGTTTTCCTACCACAAGTAAGGGTAGCACCAAAAATGTAAGTGTCTCTGTGTATGTTTATGTATGTGATCGCAGGTGCTTATGGAACCTAGAGTTGTGAGATTTTCTTAGATTTGGAGTTAGAGATTGTTGTGAGATGTCTGATGTAGGTGTTGAGACAAGAACAGCATGAACTCCTAACTTAGAGTGAGTATAAACAGGCCTAGGACATAGGTCATTAGAATAGCACTTGTTTAGTTTGCAGAAAGCCCTGGCTTCATTCTGATACCTGAAAATAAAAGACAGTAGATTTCTATGAGTTCCAGGTCAACCTGATCTACACAGAGAGTTTCGGAAAGCCAAAACTACATAGTATGTTGATGGAGACTGCCTTTTCATTTCCCAACTGCTCAGACCGGAATAATCACAACGTGTAATCTTAATTACAACACTATTCGGCTAATGATTCAGGCATATTTATAGATAGCTCTTACATCTTAAATTAACCCATTTCTATTTACCTATGTATTGGCATGAGGCTGTGGCTTACTGGTAAGGATCAGGCATCTGTCTCCTTCAGCAGCTACATGGTGTCTCCCTGATTCAGCCTACTTTCTCTCTATATCTCTGTTCAGGTTTCCTGCCTGGCTTTACTCTGCTAAGCCATTAGCAGAAACAGCTTCTTTACTAACAAATTGTAATAAAACATATTCACAGCATATAGAGGGGAATCCACATCAATAGTGAGACACTGTTTCAAAATAAACAACAAAACACAGGGCAATCAGAAAAAAATGAGCACAGCAATTGACAACAACAGTGAAAAGAATTCAATCTTACGGCCACTCAAAGATGCTAATCGTCAATAAAAAAGATGCAGAATTTGTAGGTTTTAATAGCATCTACTCACTGTAGAATCCTGTGTCAGTTTGCTCTTCCTAGTGTACATTGCTGACTTTGGGCGAGCACTTAGCTCCACGTAGCAGGAATAGTAGCAGGCTGCCTTTTCAAGCCAGTCTTTCCACTTCTGAGAATCCGTGTGGGAGGAACATGAGAAACTGGCAAGTATTTACCTACAATGAGCCTTGCCAGAGTGTCCTGTTACTACTTTGCTGGCACATGTGTTTAGTGAAAATAGGACAGTAACACATAAAATAGGTGATACGTCCACTTAATATGGTTATAGATCTTTTTTTTTATTAATTATTTATTACAGATTTCTGCGTCCTCCCCGCCACCGCCTCCCATTTCCCTCCCCCTCCCCCGTTCAAGTCTCCCTCCCTCGTCAGCCCAAAGACCAATCAGGGTTCCCTGCCCTGTGGGAAGTCCAAGGACCACCCACCTCCATCCAGGTCTAGTAAGGTGAGCATCCAAACTGCCTAGGCTCCCACAAAGCCAGTACGTGCAGTAGGATCAAAAGCCCATTGCCATGGTTCTTGAGTTCTCAGTAGTCCTCATTGTCCACTATGTTCAGCAAGTTCGGTTTTATCCCATGCTTTTTCAAACCCGGGCCAGCTGGCCTTGGTGAGTTCCCAATAGAACATCCCCATTGTCTCAGTGTGTGGGTGCACCCCTCTCGGTCCTGAGTTCCTTGCTCATGCTCTCTCTCCATCTGCTCCTGATTTGGACCTTGAGATTTCTGTCCGGTGCTCCAATGTGGGTCTCTGTCTCAGTCTCCTTTCATCACCTGATGAAGGTTAATATTCAGGAGGATGCGTATATATTTTTCTTTGGGTTCACCTTAATTAGTTTCTCTAGGATCACGAATTATAGGCTCAAAGTCCTTTATTTATGGCTAGAAACCAAATATGAGTGAGAACATCCCATGTTCCTCTTTTTGGGTCTGGTTTACCTCACTCAGGATAGTGTTTTCCATTTCTGTCCATTTGCATGCAAAATTCAAGAAGTCATTGTTTTTTACTGCTGAGTAGTACTCTAATATGTATATATTCCATACTTTCTTCATCCATTCTTCCATTGAAGGGAATCTAGGTTGTTTCCAGGTTCTGGCTATTACAAACAATGCTGCTATGAACATAGTTGAGCATATACTTTTGTTGTATGATAGGGCCTCTCTTGGGTATATTCCCAAGAGTGGTATTGCTGGGTCCTGGGGTAGGTTGATCCCGAATTTCCTGAGAAACCGCCACACTGCTTTCCAGAGTGGTTGCACAAGTTTGCATTCTCACCAGCAATGGATGAGTGTACCCCTTTCTCCACAACCTCTCCAGCAAAGGCTATCATTGATGTTTCTGATTTTAGCCATTCTGACAGGTGTAAGATGGTATCTTAAGGTTGTCTTGATTTGCATTTCCCTGATCGCTAAGGAAGTTGAGCATGACTGTAAGTGTGTTTTGGCCATTTGAACTTCTGTTGAGAATTCTCTGTTCAGCTCAGTGCCCTATTTTATAATTGGGTTGATTAGCCTTTTACGGTCTAGTTTCTTGAGTTCTTTATATATTTTGGAGATCAGACCTTTGTCAGTTGCGGGGTTGGTGAGGATCTTCTCTCAGTAAGTGGGTTGCCTTTTTGTCTTAGTGACAGTGTCCTTTGCTTTACAGAAGCTTCTCAGTCTCAGGAGGTCCCATTTATTCAATGAGGCCCTTAATGTCTGTGCTGCTGGGGTTATACGGAAGTGGTCTCCTGTGCCCATGTGTTGTAGAGTACTTCCCACTTTCTCTTCTATCAGGTTCAGTGTGTTCGGACTGATATTCAGGTCTTTAACCCATTTGGACTTGAGTTTTGTGCATGGTGATACATATGGATCTATTTTCATTCTTCAACAGATTGACATCCAGTTGTGCCAGCACAATTTGTTGAAGATGCTCTCTTTTTTTCCATTGTATACTTTTAGCTCCTTTATTGAAAATCAGGTGTTCATAGGTTTGTGGGTTAAAGTCAGGGTCTTCTATTCGATTCCATTGGTCGACTTCTCTGTTTTTATGCCAATACCAAGCTGTTTTCAATACCGTAGCTCTGTAATAGAGTTTGAAGTCAGGGATGGTAATGCCTCCAGAAGTTCCTTTATTATATAAGATTGTTTTGGCTATCGTGGGTTTTTTGTTTTTCCATATAAAGTTGATTATTGTCTTCTCCAGATCTGTGAAGAATTTTGATGGGATTTTGATGGGGATTGCATTGAATCTATAGATTGCTTTTGGTAGAATTGCCATTTTTACTATGTTGATCCTCCCAATCTAAGAGCAAGGGAGATCCTTCCATTTTCTGGTGTCCTCTTCAATTTCCTTCTTCAAAGACTTAAAGTTCTTGTCAAATAGATCTTTCACTTCCTTGGTCAGAGTTACCCCAAGATATTTTATGCTATTTGTGGCTATCGTGAAAGGTGATGCTTCTCTGATTTCCCTCTCTGCTTCCTTATCCTTAGTGTATAGGAAGGCAACTGATTTCTTGGAGTCGATCTTGTATCCTGCCACATTATCAAAGGTGTTTATCAGCTGTAGGTGTTCTTTGGTAGAGTTTTTGGGGTCGCTTATGTATACCATCATATCATCTGCAAATAACGAAAGCTTAACTTCTTCCTTTCCGATACGAATCCCCTTGATCCCATTATGTTGTCTTATTGCCATTGCTAGAACTTCAAGCACTATATTGTAGAGGTATGGAGAGAGTGGACAGCCTTGTCGTGTTCCTGATTTTAGTGGGATTTTTTTTTCCGTTTAATCAATGTTAGCTGTTGGCTTGCTGTAAATAGCTTTTATTATATTTAGGTATGACCCATGTATCCCTAATCTCTACAAGACCTTTATCATAAAGGGATGTTGAATTTTGTCGAATGCTTTTTCAGCATCTAATGAAATGATCATATGGTTTTTTTTCTTTCAGTTTATTTATATGGTGGATTACATTGATAGATTTTCATATGTTGAACCAGCCCTGCATCTCTGGGATGAAGCCTACTTGATCATAATTGATAATTTTTCTAATGTGTTCTTGGATTCGGTTTGCCAGTATTTTATTGAGAATTTTTGTGTGGATATTCATGCGTGAGATTGGCCTGTAATTCTCTTTCCTGGTTGAGTCTTTGTGTGGTTTTGGTATCAGAGTGACTGTAGCTTCATAAAAGGAATTTGGCAATGACTCTTCTGTTTCTATATTGTGAAATACATTAAGGAGTATAGGTATTAGCTCTTCTTGGAAGTTCTGGTAGAATTCTGCATTGAAACCATCTGGTCCTGGGCTTTTTATGGAAGGGAGATTTTTGATAACAGTTTCTAATTCTTAGCGACTAACAGGTCTACTTAGATTGTTCACCTGGTCCTGGTTTAACTTTGGTATATGGTATTTATCTAAAAATGTGTCCATTTCTTTGGTATTTTCCAGTTTTGTGGCATATAGGCTTTTGTAGTAAGATCTAATGATTCTCTGAATTTCCTCTGTGTCTGTGGTTATGTCCCCCTTTTCATTTCTTTTTTTTTAATATTTATTTATTTATTATGTATACAATATTCTGTCTGAATGTATGCCTGCAGGCTAGAAGAGGGCACCAGACCCCATTTCAGATGGTTGTGAGACACCATGTGGTTGCTGGGAATTGATCTCAGGACCTTTGGAAGAACAGGCAATGCTCTTAACCTCTGAGCCATCACTCCAGCCCTTTCATTTCTGATCTTATTTATTTGCATGCTCTCTCTCTGTTGTTTAATTAGTTTGGATAGGCGTTTGTCAATCTTGTTGATTTTCTCCAAGAACCAACTTTTTGTTTCATTGATTCTTTGGACTGTTTTCTTTGTTTCTAATTTGTTGATTTCAGCCCTCAGTTTGATTATTTCCAGTCTTCTACTCCTCCTGGGAGCGTCTGCTTCTTTTTTTTTCTAGAGCTCTTAGGTTTGTTGTTAAGTCCTCAATGTATGCTCTCTCCAGGTTTTCTTTAAGTGGGCACTTAGTGCTATGAACTTTCCTCTTATCACTGCTTTTATCGTGTCCCATAGGTTTGAGTATGCTGTCTCTTTTTTTTTTCATTAAATTCAAAGAAGACTTTGATTTCTTTCTTAATTTCTTCCTTGACCCAGGTGTTGTTCAGTAGTTGACTGTTTAGTTTCCATGAGTTTGTCAGCTTTCTGGGGTTAGCATTGTTGTTGCCTTTTAACTTTAATCCGTGGTGATCTGATAAGACACAGGTGGACACTGATTTTTTTTGTATCTGTGGAGGTTTCCTTTGTTTTTGAGTATATGGTCAATTTTCGAGAAGGTTCTATGAGCTGCAGAGAAGAAGGTATATTCTTTCCTATTTGGGTGGAGTGTTCTATAGATGTCTGTTAAATCCATTTGCTTCATTACCTCCAACAATTCTCTTAATTCTCTATTAGGTTTCTGTCTGATTGCCCTGTCCATTGGTGAGAGAGGTGTGTTGAAGTCTACTACTACTAGTGTGTGTGGTTTGATGTCTGCCTTGAGTTTTTTTTAGTAATATTCCTTTTACATAAGTGGGTGCTTTTATATTAGGGGCATAGATATTCAGGATTGAGACTTCATCCTGATGAATTGTTCCTGTTATGAGTATAAAGTGTCCATCTCGATCTCTTCTGATTGATTTTAGTTTGAAGTCAGTTTTGTTAGAAATTAGTATGGCCACACCTGCTTTTTTCTTAGGACCATTTGCTTGAAAAACCTTTTCCCAACCCTTTACTCTGAGTAGGTACCTGTCTTTGTGGTTGAGATGTGTATCTTGCAAACAGCAGAATGTTGGATCCTGTTTTCGTATCCAATCTCTTAGCCTGTGCCTTATTATAGGTGAATTGAGACCATTAATATTAAGTGATATTAATGACCAGTGGTTGTTTACTCCGGTTATTCTTATTGTTTTTGGTAGTAGAGTTTGTGTGTCTCCCTTCTTTGAGTTGTGCTGGTGAAGGGTCGCTAGATGCCTGAGTTATTGTAGGCAGTGCTGGCAATGTTGGGTTCCTTGGGTTGTGATTTTCCTTCTATTACTTTCTGTAAGGCTGGATTTGTGGCTACGTATTGTTTAAATTTGTTCTTATCCTGGAATGTCTTGATTTCTCCATTGATAGTGAACGATAGCTTGGCTGGGTATAGTAGTTTGGGTTTGCATCCATGGTCTCTTAGCTTCTGCAGTACCTCTATCCAGGACCTTCTAGCTTTCATGGTTTCCATAGAGAAGTCAGGTGTAAGTCTGATTGGTTTACCTTTATAAGTAACTTGACCCTTTTCCTTTGCAGCTCTTAATATTCTTTCTTTAATCTGTATATTTTGTGTTTTGATTATTATATGGCGAGGAGATTTTTTTTGATCCAGTCTCTTTGGTGTTCTGTATGATTCTTGAATATTCAAAGGAATATCTTTCTTTATGTTGGGAAAGTTTTCTCACATAATTTTGTTAAAAATATTTTCTGGGCCTTTGAGCTATGACTCTTCTCCTTCTTATATCCGTAATATTCTTAGGTTTGGTCTTTTTATTGTGTCCTATATTTCCTGAATGTTTTGTGTTGAGAATTTGTTGGCTTTGCTGTTTTCTTTGATCAGGGCATTTATTTTCTCTATGGTGTCTTCAGAATCTGAGATTCTTTCTTCTATCTCTTGTATTCTATTGATTATGCTTGTTTCTGTAGTCTGTAGTCTACCTAGATTTTCCATATCCAGCTGGTCCTCAGTTTGTGTTTTCTTCCTTGCTTCCATTTTAGTTTTTAAGACTTGAACTGTTTCCATTACCTGTTTGATTGTTTTTTTCTTAGTTTCCCAGGGTATCATTTATGTATTTACTCATTTCTTCAAACTTTTTGTTATACTTCTCATCCATTTCTATAAGGGCGTTTTTTTACATGTTGTTTAAGGGACTCCATTGCTTTCATAAAGTCATTTTTTCCCTCTTCTTCTGTGTTAGGGTGTTCAAGTCCTTCTGTTGTAAGATTATTGGGTTCTGGTGTTTTCATGTTGTTTTTCAGATTGTTGGGTGAATTCTTGCCTTGGCTCCTACCCATCTCCTCCTATCGATGCTATCTAATGGGTCTTTTTTTTTTTTATTTTTCGAGACAGACTTTTAAAACAGGATTAGGTTTCCCTGCTGGCCAGGGGCCCTGCTTACAAAATGCCCTTGCTCCGTTTCCTGGGTTCCCGCTGCAGGCCAAGACCCCTCTCACCACTCAGAAGGGTCTTCAGGACCAGGGCCAGGCTCTCTGCTCGCCAGGGACCTCACCAATAAAAAAGGTCTACCACTCTGCAGGCCAGCCACCAAAACAGAGAAACTCCAGCTGCCCTCGGCCCCAAGCTCCTGACCCAGTGCCCAAACAGGCTAAACTGGGTGATCCCAAGGCCCAGCACGGTAGGGAGGGGGAGTGAAGGAAGCCCCTGGGTGCAAGCTGGGATGGGTCAGGGAGAGAGAGGTCGCAGCAGAGGAGGAGCAGCCCCAGCAGAGGGTACCAGCCCCGGGTTCAAGGGGGTCGGGGAATGCCCCCGCTCCGTTTTCTTGTCCCACCACAGGCCAAGAACACTCTCCCCACTCAGGAGGGTTTTCAGGGACAGGACCAGGCTCCCTGTTCACCCGTGGACCTCGCCAATAAAAGGCCTACCACTCTGGAGGCCTGGCCCCAAAAAACCTACTTGATTTAATTGTAGTGGGGCGATCTGCTCTCAGTGTGGGCTTCACTGTTTCATGTTTGGACTATCCCGCATCCGCTGCGCCTGTGCGCCGGTGCCTCCCGTTATAGATCTTTTGAAAGAACTAAACAACGTCTCTTGTGGGAGTTCATTCTCTTCCTCCAAAGATCAAACTCTGGTGGTGAGGCTTAGTTCAAGTATCTTAACTTTCTGAGCCATCTGGATGGGCCATCTTTAGATCTTTCAAACAATATGGATAGTGTTTTCATGAAACATTTTATTTAAAGTTTATTTGATATTTTGTTATATTTATCTAGTGGAATACAGGAGGAATTCCTCCACCCTGAGATAGCTCAAGCTGGCCTCAAATTCACAAGTTCATTCTTGAACTCTTGATCCCCTTGTGTTTGTTTATCTTTTGAGTGCTGGGATTACAGCTGGGTCACCATGGCGAGTTATGTAGGTGCCAGGGATGGAAACCAAGTTTTTGCGTGTGCTATGCAAGCGCTCTACCAGTAGCTACATACTCAACCTCCCTTTTCTTTTTGAGTCAGGGTCTTGCTACAGCTCAGACTACTCTTGAACCTATCTCTGTGTTCTCAAATTCTGTTTTGACAAGCGTGTGTCACCATGCCCAGCAGGATCCAAGTTTTGTTTCTAGGCCTTTCTTGTGACTGAAAATCCTCATGCGGACCAGAGTTCAGATCCCTAGCATCCATGTAAAAGCCAGTTGTAGTGTGTGTATATAATCTTAACACTAGAAAGAAATAGAAGATGCTGAGGACCAGGTGCTTCTCCTGTTTTGTTGCTTGTGTGTATGTGAACATGGCTGTGGGGGAGGCATTTGAGTGAACCCTTGGAAAGACAGGAAAAATTTTACAGAGGTGTTCCCTGATTACTTCTCAAAAAACCTCCTACTGCTCACAGGACTTTCATTCCTAGGTGCTATCTTCGTCACCTTACCTGGTAAGTTATTTGCTGTTGTAACAAAATACCCAACAAGAGCATCTTAAGGAAGAAAGGTTGATTTTGGCCCACAGATTTGCTGTTCCTTGAATACGGCTCTTCTCACCTCCAGAATGCGTCTCTTGGCCTCCCCCATCTACCCACATTATCTGCATTCTGCACCTCTCACCCTGAATCTTGTCCTTGTTCACTATGCCCAACAAACACCTGACAGTCTGCTCTGGATCTCTCGTTCCCGCCCTTCACTTCACTTCTTCCTTTCCCTTCCCTACCCCATCTCCTTCCTTTCTTTCCATCTCTTCTCTCTCTCTCCCTCCCTCCTTCCCTCTTTTTCTTTTCCTCTTCTCTCCTTTCTTTCTATATACCTATGTGTGCACATAAATGCACATATGTTCACATTGTGCGAAGGCCAGAGGACAATCTCAAATGTTACTCAAAAGATGTCCACCTTATTTTTTTAGGTTTATTATTTTTATTTTATATGTATGGACATCTATGTGTATGTAGACTTACAGGTAAGTCTGTGTACCATGTATTGCATCAGACCAACAACTCCATCATCTCTAAAGGAAATAACAGAGGCAGCTAGAGCGCAGCCTTCCAAGGCCCAGACTCACCTCACCCATCTCAGGGAGTCTACACACTACAGCCCACATCCCCACAGTCACCCCAACCCTAACCCTAACCCCTAACCTGACACTCAGTAAATCCTGTCCTATCTACACCAGCTCTCTCACCCTAATAGCCAGGCTCTGTCTCATTTTGTCAAGGCTCACCTCCAGCCTACCCCTGATGACTTGCATTTCTTAAGAACTATTACTGCCTCTTGTAAAATTTGTCAAATGTCAGATCCTAACTCTGGAGATTGTAGCCCCCCTTTTCTACCCACCAGGTCAGGGGCTCCCTCCTGGGAACTGACTGGCAACTTGACTTTCCCCATATGCCCACAGTCAGATGAGTTAAGTATCTCCTGGTTCTAGTGGACATGCTCTCAGGTTGGGTGAAGCATACCCCATCACTAACAAAAGAGCTCAGTCTCTCACCTCCTTTTCTGGGAGATTATTCCCTATTCATAATCGCCACCTCTTTTCAGTCAGACAATGGTCCTGAGTTTACCTCCCAGATCTCCCAAAGCCTATCCAAACCTGTCAGCATCCCTTGGCATTTTCACATTCCATATTACCCTTAGTCCTTAGGAAAGATAGAATGAGCCAACTGCTTCTTAAAAAACATTCTTGTTAAAATGTCACAGGAACTTCACCTTGACTTGGTAAAGCTCTTATCTCTGGCTCTTTTCAAGCTCCAGGCTCTCCCCAAACTACTCCTTTCCATCTCTCCCTTTGAACCCATGTATGGAAGGTCAGTTCTAACCCTTGGCCTCCCATCCAAACCCTCACCTCTCTCTGATCTCCTATTCACCTTCCTGCTCTATCATGTCTGCTCCCTCCTATGTAACTTTACTACTTTACTACGGAACTGACTACTCCCTACCCTGACCATGCATCAACCTCTGCCAATCCCCAATCAACATCTGGGATCTCTCTCCTTCAGACCAATGCCCCTCACCTCTTCTCCATAAATGGCATAAATTACTTTCAAAGTAATTCTTGTAACACCTACAGCTGCTAAGCTTGAGGGCCTCCCTCATTGGATTCACTTATCCTATCTCAAACCCTTTACCCCTCCACCTCAAGCTAATCCTTCTTCATAGACAGTGGCTCCAACAAGACCCTGCTTCCTTAAGTTTCAGAGGACACCATGACACTGAGATCAACTGCCTTGTCCCCAATTCCAGAAGCATGAGGCTTCACCCCACAACTGTACTCAGCTTTACTGGATTGGGAACCCTATATGTTTTTCTTCCTGACCTCTCTCCTTTTTCCCTTGTCTCTACTAATCACACCCTGCTTCATCAATTTCCTCCCTATGGATCTCCAATGAGATATTCAAAATTTCTAATTAAACTAATTAGCTGTTGCTACAGGGCTACCAACCATTAGCCAGAGAGCTGGAGACATAAAGACTGTCAAACACGCTTGGGTGGTAAGAAACAACACCACCCCAGAGATATCCACACCCCTGAACTCAAAAAGGAGACTCACAGAACAGACTTCACTATAATTCTTTGCTATTGACTGCCCTCAGCAATCAACCACCTGTGTCTCCCAAGTGTTAAGGGGTTTCCATGATGACGGGGAAGGAACAGGTGTTTTAAAAGAACGAGGCATATTCCAGATTCCTCTTTCTTGCTGTGACTTAAACACTAACTCATAGAATTCTGATAAGCTATTATCTAGCTCTAGCAGAGCACAAAACACTACATCACTACATCATCATAGCCACAACCTCAGGATTTTAAATTCCCTTTGGGTGTCTTTTAATGTGTCTAGAACTTACCTCTTTTTGTAAACTGAAAATTCTTGTAGGCTCCAAGGAGCTGACCCAAAACAGGTCAGATTCACTCCAGGTAAGTACCATCCCTCCTTTCCCTGGTTTGGGGACTGCCTATCTCAGTTACCAGCATCTAAGGAAAAATATGTTTTCCCTAAAGTTAACTTTACCTTCTGCCCTGCCAGGTCCAAAGGTGCCAGAGGGTTCCACAGAGCCTGTGCAGTGGTGAAACAACCAACTACCCTAGGATGTGGCCAGCACTCCTGCTTTCTCAGGTTCCCCAAAATGGCATGCCCCCATGTCAGCAGGAAGCAGTCTCGAGAACCCGGTGCCCCCACTTCCTGTCCCCACTTGCTATCCCTAAGTCACATTTTATAATGAACAGAAGGGAAGAATGTTACCGTTCCTGGTATCGCCTAGCCAGCCCTGGGGTCCTATGGCTGCACATGTGCTATCAGGACTCAGGCAAATCCTAGCCAGTCCCAGGATCCTATGGCCATGCATACATGGTCAGTATTCAGGCAAATGCTCATCCCAGGGCCCTGTGGCCATATGTCACTACGTAATCTATGTGCATGGGCTGCGTGGTTGTATCTCTGTAAGCATGGTAAAACTCCTTTAAAAGTGAGCTCTGCCCATTCCCTTACTCTTTCTACACCACTTCCCTTTTTGAGGCTGGCTTCCATGATCCCCCTTCTTTACACCCCTATCAATAACCTTCCATGTGGGCTTGTACATTGTGGTTCTCACCTCTGCTAAACTACAACACACAGGCCACAGGTGGACTTCGGGTATCTTCTTCAATCAATCTTCACATTATTTACTTATTCTATTAATTTTTATTTTTTTTAAATTATAATATAATTACATCTTTCCTCCTTGATTTTCCTCATTCCAACCTCTCTCATGTACCTCCTTGTTCTTTCTCAAATTTATGGACTCTATTTATTTAGTTATTGTTACAGAGACACAGACACACAACCTACTCAGTTCGTATAATGTTGCCTTGTGCATATGATCTCTTTATGCAAGGTCTCTCACTGAGTCTGTAGCTCATACATTCAGATAGGCTTGCTGACCAATGAGCTTCAGGAATCTGCCTGTTTCTGGCTCCCCTCTACCCAGCCACCCAGTGCTTTGATTATAGGTGTACAGCATTGTACCTAGCTTTATATGTGATTACTGGGGATCCAAACTCAGATCATCATGATTGTGCAGAAATCACTTTACCCACTGAGACATCCGTCAAGCCCGTCACAGCTGGCATTTTCTGTGGGTTCTTGCGATTAAACTCATAGCTCATGTTTGCAAGGCAAGCATTTTTACCCACTGAGATATTTTTGTCTCTATGCTCTGTCCTGGACTGTCTAAAGCAGGCAGACTCTATTGAGCTTTGGCTCACTGGTCTTAGAAAAAAGGTTCCTCCCAATTACAACATGCACCAAAAACCCAGAACAGGGAACAGAAGCATTGGCAGGAAGAATCTGTAAATTAAAAAAAAAAAAATACAAGTAGTAACAATGAACTCATTCTCTGTTATAGTTAATGAGATGCAGTTATAATTGAAAGGATAAACTAATTCTCAAAATGAAAGCTATTAGCCAGTTCACAGTGTGTGTGCGTGCATACACTGTGCACGTGGAGACCAGAGTCTTTGGTGGGTGTCTTCATCGATTGCTCTTCACTTCTTCTTTTAAGACAGGGTCACTCCATATATACCAGACTGGCATGTTTATAGGGATCCTCCTGCCTCTCCCTCTGGAGTGCTGGGATTAAAGGCTTGCCCTACCATGCCCAGTTTATAAAATGTCACTTGTATGTAAATGTTTTTAGGGTTGACCATTTAATATTGGATGACCAGTTGGTGTGCTCTCCACTAGGGAAGACTATTTTTCCTGCTCTCAGCACTCCTTACTTGCTGTAGTTATTTGTGTACGGTTGAGATCTCACGGGCTTTTTTTTTTTTTTGTCCACTTTGCGATGATCAGTGTCATCCTTGTTCAGTTCATCCTTATGCAGTCACATTGATGAGACTTTATGGGTGCAACTTCTGCTGTTATTAGGAGATATGATCTCGCAGTAAACTCCCTGATTGTCTGGCTTTTATAATCTTTCTGCACCTCGTCTGCATTGTTTCCTGAGCCTTTAATGCGGGAGTTGTACTGCAGATGTATTCAATGCAACTGGGCTCTGCAACTCTGCATTTTGATTGGTTGTGGTTTTCTGTAATGTTCTCTAACTGTTGCAAAGAGAAGTTTCTCAATAAAGGATGAGGACTACACTTATGTGTAAGTATAAAGATTCATTTTTAGAACGTAGTTAAGGATATGTTGGTTTAGTAAAGTAATTTCTCCACAATCCATGACTTCCCTAGCCCTGGATATTTGGCTAGGTTCCTAGTACCAGATACGGATTCCCTCTTTTTGAGTGGGCCTTAAATCGAATTAGAGAGTTGTTGATTACTGCCAAAGTATTCTTTTCATTACTATACCCTTAGGTTTTTAAAGTTAAATGTATTCTCTGACAGTTTCATAACTATATACAATGTATTCTTACCATACTCACTTCCACTCCCTCATCCCCCCTTCCGCCCTTGCTGACCTCCTTTTCCTCCAAGGCCCCTCCCACTTTGATGTTTGTTTTCTCCTTTTGTTTTGTGACCCATTGAATTTATTTAATCAGGGACCCACTTTTACAGTAACACATCCAGGAGAGCAGAGTCCTCTTGGCTCTGAAAGAGTCTCATCTTTAATCTTTATTTGCTCCTGATGGGTGTGTAAACTGGTATGACCACTATGGAACTCAGTATTGGGGATACTACAAAAGCTAGAAATCAAACTAGTCATATGATCCAGCTATATGATTCATAGGCATGTAGCCCAAGGACATGCAGAGATATTTCACATCCATGCTCATTGCTGCTCTCTTCACAATAGCTAGGAAGCAGAATCATCCTAGGTGTCCATCCACAGGTGGACAAGCACACAGTGGAATTTTAGTCAGAAACTGAGTTATAATAATCCATCCATGAGGGCAGAGTCCTTCTGGCCAAATCATCTCTTAGAATCCCTCCTCTTAACACTGTCACAGTAACAATTGTCGGGCACAACCTGCGGTTCCAACTGTTCTCGGGATCTCAAGACCAGCCCAAGCACTAGAGCAGACCCTATCGGAAAAGGAAAAAGAAAAAGAAGGTGGTGTAGAAGAGGAGGGGAGGGAAAGGAAGGGGAGGGAAAGCAAAGGAAGAGTTGAGAAGTGAAGCCATGAGAAGAAGAAAATAAAAAATAAGTTTGGCATGAACGTGGAAGGGGACTTGTGAGTCATAACACATCCCTGCCTCAAACTTTACCACAACGCCAATTCCAGAGGAATCAAAGTTCCACAGATGAAACATAGAACCAGGTAATAAACCACACTTGGATGTTTTCCTTTCATAATAATTTGAAAGTGGGAAATATGTTTCTAAGGGAATAAAAGCAAAAGCCATAAAATGTATAACTAAGTTCAACTTCATAAAAGCATAAATAGATTCATAAGCAGAAACATCATATATTAAGTAAAGATGCACAAGTGGGGTGAGGGGCACAAGGACTATAACTCATATCATAGAATACAAGGTCAATTCTTGGGGCTGCAGAGATAGCTCAGTGGTCAACAGCTTCTACTGCTCTTGCAGAAGATTTGGGCTCCATTCTCAGCACCCACATCTGGTGCCTCACAACTAAGCCATGACTCCAGCTCAAGGGGGTCTGATAATGTCTGCTAGCCTTTGTGGCCACTGTACTCGTGTAGATGTCCTCTTGCCCCCAGAGACAAAAGTAGTCAAACAACAAAAACAAAACCTTGGTAACAACAAGCAAACCACAAACATCAACACCCCCCTCAACAAACAGGGCTGAAATGATGGCAAAGAGCACTGGCTGCTTGCTTTTCCAGAGGACCTGGTTTCATTTCCATTCACAGCTACCTGTAACACCAGTTTCAGGGGATCCGATGGTCTCCTCTAGCTTCTGAGAGCACCAGTCACACACATGGTACACAGACGCATATACAGGTAAAACAAATAGACAAACAAACCAACGCAAAGCAAAGCAAAAACCCATCACAGAAAGTAAAACAATAATTAGAAAAGTAAGATACAAATATCTAATTTTACATTGAAAAGGAATCCCATTTCTTAATATTAAAAAGAGCTTTAGTCAAGGAGACACCCCAGTAAACAGCTTTCTATGCAAACATGTGGGCTGAGCGTGCTCCCCCAAATCCACAGATAAAAAGAGATGTGGCCCTTTAACTCCAGTGTGTGTGTGTGTGTGTGTGTGTGTGTGTGTGTAAGCAGAAATAGCCAGGTCTCTGGCTTGTGGGCTGCTCCTTTAACCTGACTGATGAGTCTCAGGTCAGTAATAGTCTTTGTCTCACAAAAGCAAGACTGGGGACCAATGAGATGGTGAATCAGGTAAAGGGATTTGCTACCAAGCCTGACAACCTGTGCTTGATCCCTGGAATCCACGGGGCAGGCAGAGAGAACTGATCCCTGCAAGTTGTCCTCCGACCTCCACTTGTGCCCCATGCCATGAACACACACATATGCAGATGAATTAAATAAACAAATAGCACAATAAAAGTTATATAAAAAAAACCAAACAGACCTACCCACCCAGACTGGTAGGTCTTAAGGAATGACACCCTCTACCCCTACCCCACATGCACACATATGAATACACACATACAACTTGTGCTGAGGATATAGGTGGGACAATTAACTAGCACAGCAAAGGCCTTGGGATCTGAGCCCAGCATGGGGCTGAACAACTGCTGTGTGTGTATGTGTGTGTGTGTGTGTGTGTGTGCAGGTCCACGCTCCTTGCATATGGAAAAAAGACAACAACCAAAAATCACACAAAGCCTTCCAGGAAAAGACTACAGATTGGTTTTTTAAGCACAGAGGTGACAAAAACGTAAATTGAAACAAGTTAATAAAGCCTCTGATATTAGGGCTGTTTGATAACAGTGGGGACCTTTGTGGGAAACCTTTGGCATACTGTTCAGAGTCATGTCTCCTTCAGCCTCTCTGGGTAACTTCACTCATAAACATTTAATTCAGGACACAAGCTCATTGGTTTGGAAACTTCTATAATAGATAATCCATCTGCTGTCACCTGGGTAAGAAGCAACATGGGGGTCATTAAGTGAAGATCCTCTCAGGTGTGACATTTGTGATATTATACAGCTATATGAAAGGACAAGCGGATAGGAGGCTAGGGAGATGGCTCAATTGGTAAAAAGCTTGCCCGAGAAAAGTGAGGATGTGAGTTTGATACACAGAACCTTTATCGTAAAAGCCAAGCCCAGAGATGCATGTTTGTCGTTTTAGCTCTGTAATACAGGCAGAGCCCTGGGGCTTGTTGGCTAGTCAGCTTGGCTTAATGAGAAACCCTATCTTAAAACAACAAAACGAAACCCAAATTAGATGGCACGTGGGGAATGACAGCTGAAATTAACCTTTGTTCTTCACAAACATGTATGTATCCACACCCACACACTCATGATCTCCCCCTTCCACACACATACAAGACGGCCAGGTATAGTGATCTCTGCCTGCAATCCCACTAGTAGGGAGTCTGAGGCAGGAAGATAGTGAGCTCAAGGCCATCCTGGGCTCCACAGCAACACTATCTTAGACAATTAAACCAAAGGACAGTGGTAAGAAGTGCCAGCCTAGGATAGCTTAAAAACCCTGGGAGGTGAATCATTTTAAATAGTCACATTAATGAATACAAGAAAGAAAGAGAGAAAGAAGAAAGGAAGGAAGAAGGAAGGAAAGAAGGAAGGAAGAAGGACAAGAATAACAAACCAACCCAAACACTAAGAAATATTTACTTCCAAGGGTCCAAGTGTCTCTTGAAATTTTGGAAGTTCTAGTGGAATCCCTACACGTTGCTGGGGAAATTGAGGTTCTTTCTTGAGCTTCTAGTCTTGTTAATAAAAGAATTTGAAAAGAACTCAGAAAAAAACACAATGTCGATTTTATTAGAGCTTAAAATAAGATGCAGATCTTGTTTTGCCATGTTTGGCTGATAACCCTGGGAGGCTTGCTCTTTTCTGAAGAGAAACAGAGGTGGGGGGGATGGAATGACGGTCAAGTCCAGAAAGAGTAAGAGAGAAAATCATGCCAGCATGGAGGTCAGCCACACTGCAGACAAGTACCTCATGTGAGGGAGGGAGTGTTAGAGAAAGAGTAACACCCAAAGCCTTATGGAAAGCCTGCTTGGAAAAGAGATACAAAGAAAAAAAGTTAAACTTTTTTTTAGTAATTCAGAAAAGCAGACCAATTTAGGAGGCTGCAGGACCAGAGCTATATAGGAGACATCACAGAGTGTAGGGATTCTGGGAAGACAAGCACATCCTCTCACCTAGGGACAATTAGTCCTCCTGTCTCTTTAGTACGGCGTAAGGTGGATGTACCTTTTTGAAGGGTATTCTTAGCCAGGTGATTGATGCACCCACCTGGAATGTTGGATCTCCACCCAGGTGTAGTGAGAGATTCTAAAAAGTGAAGAGCAATAAAAGAAGATAACCAATATTTACATCCATGATGTCGGATAATGCTCTTGTACATTGTAAAATTTGTCATTCATATTAATTTAATAAGACACTGATTGGCCAGTAGTCAGGCAGAAAGTACAGGTGGGGTGATCAGACTAAGAGAGTTCTGAGAGAGGAAAGGCAAAGAGCCAGTCACCAGCCAGAGCAGAGGAAGCAAGATGAGAATGCCTTACTGGGAAAAGGTACCAAGTCACATGGTTAAACATAGAAAAGAATTATGGGTTAATTTAACTTGTAAGAGCTAGTTAATAATAAACCTGAGCTAATTAATAGGTCACACAGCTTATAATTAATCTAAACCTCTATGTGTTTCTTCAAGACTGAACAGCTGTGAGACCAGGCAGGACAGAAACTTTCATCTATAATCCAGCATTCATATGTGGTACACACACATATATACATAAACATACACACAAACATATACACATATACAAACATATAAATACATACACATACATATAAACATACAAACATATACACTCATAATATATACTCACACACATATAAACATATACACATACACATAACACAAACATATATACATACACACATACAAATATATACATACATATATAAACATATACACATACACACATATAAACATACACACATACAAATACAAACACACATACAAATGTATATATATGCATAGATGCACACATATCCATAATACAAACATATATACACATATGCAAACATATATACACATACACAGACACACACAAACATATATAAACACACATATATACACACACATACAAAAAATAATATATATACAAACATCCAGATATATATACATTCAAACACATGCGAACATACACACATATCCATACACACACAAGCATACACTTATACACATATGCAAACATATATACACATACATACAAACATATAAGCACACATATACACCCATACAAACATATATACACACACACAATCATATACACACACATACAAAAATAAACACATTGACACACCAACATGAGTTCCTAGAAATATTAAGCTAAAAAAGGTTCAAGGCTCTGAAAAAGTTAAAAATAGAGTAATATGTGTTAATAATTTTGGTAATAAATGTCCTCCAAAGCTCACCTGTTTCATGTGGTAAAGGCTTAGGCCCCAGTGCAGCAGGCAATGAGTCATGAGAGCTCTGACTTCAATGGATTTATGGGCTAATAGCTTAAAGCACTATTGGATAGGTAAGCATCTTAGAACCTTTGGAACCCCTCTATCTCCCCCCTCTCTCTCCTTCCCTTCTCTACTTGTGGGAGCCTAGGCAGTTTGGATGCTCACCTTATGAGACCTGGATAGAGGTGGGCAGTCCTTGGGCTTCCCACAGGTCAGGGAACCCTGATTGCTCTTCGAGCAGATGAGGGAGGGGGACTTGATCGGGGGAGGGGGAGGGAAATGGGAAGGGGTTGCGGGGAGGAGGCAGAAATCCTTAATAAATAAATAAATTTAAAAAAAATGGGAATTTTTAAGGACCCTTGTTGTAGGACATGACTTGGCCATGCCCCTTCCTATCTTGGGCTGTGACCTCATTTAGACATTGAAACAGTCATGGGTCCTGGCCCGGCAGGAAGCCTTGCCATTATGAACTGGTTATCCAACTCTCTGGGGCTATGTGCCAGCCGCCTCTGGGAAAACTGGACAGGTTTTCCCAGGAAAGATGAAGAGAAGTCTAGCACTCAGTAGAATGAGGCACAGTAGGAGAGGGTAGGGAGGAGACAAGAAGGAAGAAATGAAAGCAGGCTGCAGGATCTCTAAGGTGAGTGCCAAGGCAGGATCCCATACCACTTTCCACAGAGGGGAGATCCAAGTCAAAGTCTTTTCTCAGAGGTCCCCAAATGAACAGACAAGCAAACACATACATACAGAGATATATAGAAATACACACCAATGAAAACACACATACACAGAAGAATATACAGACACATACACAGGTACATACCAATGTATACACACTTACAGAAGCACACAAATACACAGAAACAGAGACAGAAATACATAGAAACAGAAACAAAAATATACAGAAATACAGCAGACACACAGAAATAGAGATACAGAGAAGCACACATACCAATTCGAACACACGGAAATACACGGACACATACCAATTCAAACACACGGAAATACAGGACAGGCAGACACACAGGAGCGCACACACACATGCACAGAGATACACACACACAAAAACACTCAGACACAGCAGATCAACCCACAGAGGAGACCAACACAAAAAGTTATCTACCCAGTCTTGAAGACAAATGTCCCCAGGGACAGAAACACCCTCACAATTACACAAAGTCGCACACAGGATCAGGCAGCAGGCAGACAACCAGGAGGGAGTTTCCCACCATTATCCTAGCCTGCAGCAGCTCTCTGTGCATAAGGCCCTGGTCCAGGCTGTTTTGGCACTGGGATGGATGGGGTTGGAAGTGGGCACTCTCTAGGGAGACCAAGGATGTAGGAATAGAGAACCAGGAAAGAGAAGACTGTTGGGGGAGGGCCATTGACTAAAGTGGGTAAAAGGATCAAGAAAGGGGCAGCAGAAGAACCTTCTAGGCAGAGGAAAGAGTTCCTATGCTGACCCCTACTCAGGCCAAGTAGAAACCGTGGTCCCACCCCTCTAGATATCTGCAGCCCCCTCCTTCAAGACCAGCATGGTTATTTTCCTTTCCAAAGATGGGAATCAATGGGTTTAGAGAAGCTGTGTCAGCATTCAAAATCACACAACATAAAGATTTTTGTGGGAACCAGCTGATCTTTAACAGAAATCCCTCTAGGGTCAGAGAACCACCCCCCGCCACCCCTTGCTAGTTCCCGTAGAGGAGAGGAATCTTGCTTGGCAAAGGTCATGCCAGGGAGAACAGATGTGGGAAAAGCTGTGTGATCAGCCTTCAGTCCTTCTGGCTGCTGTACTGGGCTTTAGCCATACCCCTGCACACTACTCCCATCCTTACAGAGCAGGGCTTTAGGGACAGGCAGGAAGAGTGGGTGATGGAGCATGGCAGGAGCATGGATGGAGCATGGAAGGACTTGTTGGAAAGGGCTAATCCTGCAAGCAGATCTTGGGCTAGGAGGCTCTAGTTTGTAGGATTTTCAGAGTTGTTACCAGCACAAATGCTCGCAAACCTGCCAGAGTGATGGTATATGTTTGTAATCTCAGTTGTTCCCAGACATGCATGTGGCTGAGTAGTAGAATCGACAGTTGAGGATGAGTTTATTCTTTATTATATTTACTTGTATGTGCCACGACACTCATGAGGGAGGTCAGAGGACAACTTGTGTGAGCTCATTCTTTTCCTACCATGTGGGTCCCAGCATTGAACTCGATTTATTAGCTGGGCAGCAATCACCTTTATCCAATGATGCATCTCACTGGCCCAACTATTTTTTATTTTTTAAGATGTGGTCTCATGTAGTTAAGTCTGGTCTTGAACTCATGATGGTGCCTAGAAGATGATCTTAAACTCCTGATCTTCCTGATTCTACTTCCTGAGTGCTATTATGACAAGCACATGCCACTACAACAGCCTGAAAAATGACATTTTCAAAAGGTCCAGGGGTCAGGCATATGTAGTGCCTATTATTCCAGCACTTGGAAGGTGGAGGCAGAAGACCCATGAGTTTGAGGCCAGCTTGGCCTATACAGAGAAAGTCTGTCTTGAGAAGAAGAAGGAGGGGAGAGGAAGAGAGAAAGAAAAGAAAATGACTAGGAAGGAGCAAGGCTCTAGGTTCTATTCCTAGCAGCTCTGGGTTCTATCTCTAGTAACACCCCCCTCCCCCCGACACACACCCACACCCACACTAAAATACCAGGTAGAGCAGTGCATACCTGTAATCCTAGCACAGCCTAGACTATATTGCTCCCCTTTATCAATAGAAGAAGAAAACAAAGTGATCAAAAACCTGTTGAGTAAAATAACATATGGGCTGCGGAGATGGCCCTGTGGTTATAGTACTTGATGTACACAGTATGGGGACCTGAGTTCGGCTCTCCAGAGCCAGCGTATGATGCCCACCTGCAACTCCAGTTCTGGAAGGTGGAGACAGGGGATCCTCAGAGCAAGTTAGCTAGCAAGACTAGCCACATTGGCCAACTCTGGGTGTTGTTGAGAGACCCTGCCTCAATGATCAAGGTGAAAGAATGAGCAAAGATATTCCTGACATCAACTTTGGCCTTCCACATGCACACACACTCATGTACAGGCACTCACACACAGTACATGCTCACACATGCAAAAAACATGTGCACACCCATATACAGATAAAAAAAAATAGAAAAATAAAGCAACAGCACACACTCTTACTGTGTTGGAGGGCAGCTTACTCACTACACTCAAGTCCAAGTATGTACAAGAAGATAGCACAGTGGGGGCTCAGAGTCTGCTCTGGGTTCCAATATTCGGCAGACATCTCTGGAACTCAGGTTCATGCCTGCAAGCAATACTGTAAGGACCCTGTGGTGACACGGGGTCCCAGATAGTTCTGAGTCATCACCCTTCTCAAGTTCCTTTATTTCATGCCATGTGTAATCTTGCTTACCACAGGAAGCAACATATTTAGGGGCTGATGAGATGGGTCAGGTAGCAAAGCACTTGCTGCTAAGTCTGACGATCTGAGTTTCAGTCCCTGGAACCCATATCGTGGAAGGAAGTTCTCAGAACTGACTCTTGCAAGCTGCTTTCTGACCCCCACATATAGACTGTGACCCCACAAATAAATAAATAAATAAAGAAAGAAAGAAACTGAAGTATCATAGTCACAGATTTTAGAGGTCATGACAATGTCAAATTGTCCTGACCAGTTTTATGCCAACTTGGCACAAGCTATGGTCATCCGAGAAAGGAGCTTCAGTTGAGGAAATGCCTCTATGAGATCCAGTTCTAAAGCATTTTCTTAATTAATGACCAATGGGGAAGGGCCCAGCCCCTTACGAGTGGGACAATCCCTGAACTGGTTGTTCTGGGTTCTATAGGAAAGTAGACTGGGCAAGTCATGGAGAGCAAGCCAGTAAGCAGCATTCTTCCATGGGCTCTACATCAGCTCCTGCCTGCAGGGTCCTGCCCTGTTTGAATTCCTGTCCTGGCTTCCTTAAATAATGAACTACAATGTAGAAGTATAAGTCAAATAAACCCTTTTCTCCCCAACTTGCGTTTGGCTTTGGTGTCTCATAGCAGCAATAATAGAACCCCTAACGAAGACAGTGATCATTTTTGAATTACTATGACTGTGTTTAGCTCAGGCTTCATGGGTCCAGGGTCCAGCGTCCAATCTACAAGCCTGGCCACAATGAGCCCAAAGTCTGGAGAAGATCAATACAGGTGTCTGCTTCAGTCCCTTAGCTGGAGGCTGTAATGTTCAATCTCAGTTATCAGCTTTGGGAGAGACACCTGTTGATATGCCTGGGCGTCTTCATTAGATGGAAGTGGGAAGACCTGTCCACTGCTGTGCACTGCTCCGTGGCTGGGGTCCTAGAGTATATAAAAAGGGGGTGGCGAGCTAAGCACCAGCATTCATCGCTGTTTCTTGACTGCAGATAGAGTGCAGATACCCCAAGTCTCCTGCCTCCGTGACTTCCCGTCAAGGATAGACTGCACATTTCAGAACTGTTAGCCTTCCTTTCTAAATTGATTTTGTCAGAGTGTTTTATTGCAGCAAAAGAAATTACATAGAGGGGAAGCGGGGAGCAGCCCAGAGTTGCTTCCTGTGTCCTGTGCTCATCAGTTCTCTCATCAGATGAGGCTCACATGGATGGGAAGTTCATAAAGGGTGTGAAAGTCTGTGAGTGTTGGGGTGGGGGTGGGGCAGTAATGGGATACAGCTCAGTGGGAGAGCGCTCTCCCATTGTGTAAGAAGTTCAGGCCTCTTTCGCCAAACCTATCAGTGCGTCTGAAAAACAGGACGCAGGCGGACCTGCAAGCTAGAGCATCATAGAGATCTAGGACTGGGAAGCGGGAACCAGAAGTTGACCAGCTGAAGCAGTAGTCTTCAGGCGGTGCTGGGTTAAAAGGTCAGAGATAAGGTAGTGCAGAAACCAACAGCTTGATTGGAGTAAGGCCAGGTGCCCAGAAGGGCCGGAGCTGGGGCGGGCCTGACAAAGCCGGCCTGGGCCGGGGGACCAGACCTTGGAAGCAGAGGAAGAGCCTGAAAGCGGGTTTGGAGCTCTGCGAGGCTGTGCAGGGTAGAGTGCCAAGTGGAATTGGGGGCGGGTCCTGGAGGCGCCGGGGTGGGGGCTGAGGGCGAGATTTAGAAGCTCTGGGCAGCGGGACATAGACTGGGGCGGAGCCTGGCTTCTCAAAACAGGGTCTGCTGGAGGCGGGGTCTCAGGGTACGGGGCTAGGGACTGAGGGCGGGGTCTGGAGGCGGCCGAGGATTGTGGGGCGGGCTTTAGGGAGGGGCCTGGTGGTGTGGGGGCGAGGCCAGGACGTGGGTTGGGCAGTTTAGGGCACAGGGGTCTTAGACCCAGCGGTTTGTGCAAGCCGGGTCCGAGCACACTGGGCCAGAGCCCACTGAAGTCACGCCCCTCCCCCGCCCAGACCACGCCCAAGTCCCCACCAAACTCCTCCCCGAGGCCCCCTTGGGCTCTATTTCCTCCCCTGTGGGTGGAGGCTCAGTGGCGAGCGCAATCCCTCGGTCCAGCGCCGTCAGCCGCGTGTCTACGGCATCTTCGGGTTTGCTGATTTCCACCCTGCCTGGGCCTCCACACATCCGCTTGCACCCCAGGTAAGCAAGTGCCCCTCTCCGGGGGCTTCGGCCTAGAAGCAACCCTCGCAGCGACCTCCAGTCTCGCCTCCCAGGCCAAGACCAGCCGGACTCGGCCCCAAGGTAGGGTCAATGAGCTCCCTATCATTCCGTCCCCTAGGTACTTCTCAGGGTTTCCCAGCAGGTCGGGGGCTCGGGCTACCTTTACCGGAGAGTTTTGGGCCCCCGAGGGCGAAGGTGAAGGTGGACGTGACTGGAAAATGCGCGCGAGCGAAGAGGGGCTATCGTGGCCCGGTGTTGCGGGGAATCCGGATGTATGAACGGGCGCTGCGTCACAGGAGTGTCTGTCACCGGAGAATCGGTGCCGAGCTCCTGCTGGGTGCCACGGTTCGGGCGATGGCCGTAGACACAGCAGGGCATTGTCTGGGAGCCGCGTAGACCAGCCGCTGAGAAACGTCTTTAACAGGATTGCAACGTTTCAGCTGGTGCCGGGAGCGTGGAGAGCACACATCCTAATACTGGAGGTAGAGGGTTAGAGTGTCGTGAGAGAGCCCCTGGGTGTGTGAGGGAAAGGGCCAACCGCAGCACCTGCTGTGGAGTGCTCTCTGGACCCGGGCAACAACATCCCTGGGAAAGGCCCAGGTTGGTGTGTTTGCAGATCACAAAAGAGGCTGACGTATCAGAAGTGTATACAGGGAAGAAAGAAGGTAGGGAGTGGTTGACAAGGGATTGGAAGACAATGAGGAACCCACAGTTTCATTCTCAGAGCTATGGATAGGAGGATGCTTAAGCCAGCAAGCAGCAACCATCCTATTGTGTCTTGAGAGGTAGAACCTGCAGCCAATATGGGGAGGGGGGAAGTTGAGGACGTGGGCAGAGGCAGCTGGTAGGACCTCTGATGGAAAGTGTGTGAAGGCATGAGAAGTTAGAAATTCTTTATTTCCTCCCAGAAGAACTGTGTTTCATGCATGTTTGGAAGTTGTCCTCGAGGGAAGGCCTGTGTGGAGACAGCGCTGCGCTGCCGAGGGAATGGAAGGGGCATTTATTCTTTCTCTAGAACTAGGTTGAATCTAGGGCCTCATGCAAGGGGGGGCACTCCACCACGGAAACACTTTGGTTGCTTCCTTCCTTTATGTGTGTGTGCTCACATGTAGTGTAGATGTGTGTGTGTGTGTGTGTGTACACGTGTGTGTGTGTGTGTACACGTGTGTGTATGAGCTCAAGTGTATGGAGGCCAGAGGTTGACTTCTTATGCATCCCTCAGTTGCTCTCCACCCTGTTTTCTGAGACAGGGTCTCTTACTGAACCAGGAGCTTGCTGTTTTGGCAAAACAAGCCACCTGCCTCTTCCCTCCTGCCTGCTTCCTACCGGAGTTTCAGGCACATATCACAATGCCCTTTTTTTTCCCCCGTGGGTGCTGGGAATCTGAACTCAGGTTCTTCTGCTTGCATAGCCAGCAATTCACCTACCGAGCTGCCATCTAACTAGCCCTTATGTTTTACTTTGAGACAAGAGTCTCACTAACTTGTTCATTCTGGCCTTGAACTCATTCTGTTGGCCTGGCAGGCCTTAAACTTTCATTCCTCCGACCTTAGTTCGTCAGGTAATTGGGTTGACAGATAAACCATAGACTTGGGCATGGAGGAACCCTTTATTTCTGGGACGGGGGCCTGAAAGAAGAGTGTGGAGGTAAGAGGAGGCTTGTAGGACCCAGCCCGGCTTGCAAAACCCATGAACTGCCTGGGATATGGAGACACAGGGCTCCCCAAGACTGCAGTCTGAGCCCAGCCAAGGTTCTTAGGCACCAGCATGACCTCTGCTGTGGTGAGCTGAACCCATTGTCTGGCTGGAGCACTGGAGAAGAGGAATCCTAGACTGGGAAGTTGCCTTGGAAGCTCACTAGCCTGTACAGCTGGTCCCTCCCAGCCATAGCTGCTCTTTGGGTGGAGTTCCCAGAGCATCACTCAGCCTGCCTTGAGTCCAGCCAGGTCACAGGGAATATTAGGGATCTTTTTTGCTTCCCTTCTCACTTCACTCACTCCCAAAGGGGAGTGTTTCCGGGAGTCAAGGAGCAAAGGGGCAATAGATATACACTGAGAGCCCGTGCCTGTGGGAAAGGGTTCCAACTTTCTGCTTGCCAATCTAGGAAATGGGTCTGCAATATCTTTCTTTGAGTATTAATGAGCCCTCAGCTGTGGATAGTGCTTGACAAATCTCAGTGCCTTTACACTCCTGAGGTCCTGGGAGTGGCCTCCACGCTCCACTCTGTGATAAGAAGAACACCATCCCCCTCCAAACCCAAGGCCATTGGCATAGTGCCTCGGAGACAGTGAACAGTTAGCGAAGGAGCCTCTGGGCTTATGAAAGATGACAAGGAGAGTGAGCAAAGGTCTCTTCCTCCCACTCCTGGGATGACACAAGAAATCATTGCAGCGGGGATGCTCCCCTGTGATCTGGGTGCCCCAGGCTGCCACATTCTACTGCCTGGGCTTGTACCTACCTCCTGTTTGAGTGCTGCAGCCCTCAGGCTAGTAGGTTTACCTCATTTTCCCCAGCTGTAAAATGGGAATGATACCACTTAAACACCCTATATAGTTAAAGAGCTGAGGACAAAGCCTGGCTAGTAATCAGTGCCTGATGAAACCAGCCCATTTAAGTGCAGAGTTCTTGCCTCAGGGCAGAACCGAGTTCAGTAAGTAGCATGACTTGACCCAGGGAGAGTCAGAGAAGGCATCCTGAGTGGGGACAGTGATTCAGCTAAAAATGGAGAGCTGTGTTCACTGGACAGAGGGGCAGCATTGCAAACCAAAGGATCAGGAGGTACAAGGCTCTAAGCACACTGCTGGGTGCTTGGAGGACTAATTAGCAGAGATTTGAAAGGACTTTTAAGATCCTTGGGGGATGGAGAGGTTGATCATTGGTAAGAGCGCTTGTTTTTGCTTGCAGAGGACCTACGTTCAGATCCCAGCACCCGCATCAGGTGGCTTACAACCATCTGATATAACTCTAGCTACAGGGAATTTGATGCTCTCCTCTGCCCTCTTTGGGCAGTGGACTCTCTCTCTCTCTCTCTCTCTCTCTCTCTCTCTCTCTCTGTCTCTTTCTAAAAACAAACAAACAAACAAACAAACAACCCTTGAGGTCTGGAGGATAACAGGATAACTAGACCTCAGTGGGGAATTGAGAGACTATTCTGACCCCAGAGAACAGACTGCTGGGTGTGTGTGATGCTTATGAGGGCAGGAGCCAGGAGACCGGAATAGAGGTGACTAATCCGGTTCAAGTGATGGGACTGTATCAAATGGAGGTTTGGATGGGTGAGAATTCAGTGGACCTTGGATGGACTAGGTGGGCTGGGGCAGCCATTGATTGATATGTGTGGCTTGCGTGAGGGGAACAGGGTTACATTCAGCTCGGCAATCTGTTAATCTGTTTCTGGTATTTGCCTCCTATCATACCTCCGGATAGGATAGCGAGCTGGTGGAGGAGTGGCCAAGCGCAAGCTTTGGAGGAAGAAGATGGGAGCTGGCGGGAAGAGAGGGCAGGGAGTAGGTGGGAGCCATGAGCCAAAGGTGCTATGGGTTAAGTAAAGAGGAAGGCTGGCCAGCAATATGGTGAGCCGTTGAGTAAAGGCCCCTGTTACTAAGCCTGATGACCTGAGGCTGATCTCCAGAATCTGTATGATGGAAGGAGAGAACCAACTCTTGCAAGTTGTCCTCTGACCTTCACATACGTAGGATGGCTTTTGTGCAACCACCTCCACACACCCACATGAAAACATAAAATTGTGAAAAATAATAAGAGAAAGGCTGAGAGGTGCTGGAGACCTGGGTGAAGTCAGAACTCTTGCCCAGCGTGTGTGAAGGCCTGGGTAACATCCCCAGCATTACAAAAATAAATGCTTTAATTAAAATATAAGTAAGAAACTGTCTCCGAATGCCCTGCTTGGGGAATTCATGGACAGGAATCTTCCTCCCACATGTACCTGACCATTTACAGCATTTTTCATTTTTACTTTATTCACAGTGCCACCCCCCCCCTTGTGTGTGTATGTGTAAAACTTGTAGGAGTCAGTTTTTTTTTTTTTTTCTATCATGTGTGTCCCAGTGACTGAATTGAGTCGTTCGGTGGCAAGTGCCTTTACCTGAGAAGCTGTCCTCCCTCCTCCTTCAGACCTTCTCTAGGTCTTCTTTGGTCCCTTTCTAATAAGCCACCTCAGACTCAGAGTAGCTCTTGTCAGAGGAACGTAAAGAAGCCTGTCTCTTCCCTCGGTCTGGACTCTGTATCTTTCTAGTGTGATGTTATAATGTGTCCCAGAGTGGCTAGCACTCAGCTCCTTTTGGGCTCCTGAAGCCATATTTTGGTCTAAGGTTCCATGACTGTCTAAAAAGGGATTTTTCTCTTTTAGTCACATCCTGGTGTCCCCATTTGTCCTGTTTTTTTTGGCTTTATCTTCCTCCCATCACTGCTTGTGTTATTTGCATCCAAATCTATATTGGGTGGTATTGGGAAACCTGTGTTCTTGGGGGAAGGGACAGAAAAAGGGGTGAGGCCTAAACCAGATAATTATGTGGAGGACGAGCACTCCAGGCAGAGGGACGAGCAGGTGCAAAGGTCCCGAGGCCACCACAAGCTTGGTATGTACTGGGGACACAGCAAGGAGGCTGGTATGGCTGAAACAGAGATAGATAGATAGATAGATAGATAGATAGATAGATGGGGGGAGAGAGAGACAGAGAATGAACTAAGAGGAACAGGCAAAGATCCTGAAGGTTCTCAAGGACCTGAAGACCAACCACAGCAGACCCTTGGAAAATCCTTACCCCAGAGAGGATGGGTGGGTAGATAGAACTTTTTGCTTTGTAATTTTGTTCTATATGAGTGTTAATGAACTCAAAAAAAAAAGAGGAAGACAGGACTGACTACACCTCTCCCTACCCCCTCAACCAGGGCAATACATCTTCCCTTTGTACATGGTGAGGTTGCCCAGGGAAACTTCCTAGAGGGGTCCAAATTTCCTTCTTGCCCAGGGGTAGAGAGAAGGAACTAGCCAGGGGAAGAACTCTATTGGTATGGAGGCAAGGGTTGATAAAGGCCAGACAATACGTAGAGCAGAGTAGCAGGTAAGAGGAGCCTGGAGATTCAAAGATGCTGAGCCTGGAGGAGAAACCACAGAAGCCAAGCGCATGTGTTCTGTGGATGGGACCAGTGGCCACTCTCTTCCCAGGAGGTGGAGATGAAACTTGTGCCCTCTCCCTGTCCCCTTCACATGGGCAAGAGCTGGTGACTCGCTCTGGGCACCCTCCCCACTCCTACCACGGACTGAGACATCATCTGCTCCGATTTCACTGAGCATATTTCTATCTGAATTGCTGGGAGTTAAAAATAAACCCTGAGATCCAAAATTAATTAATTTCGAGGCAGAATCTCACAATGTAGCCCTAGCTGCCCTGCAACTCTTCATGTAGATCAGGCTGCCCTTTAATTCACAGACATCCCTAGTGGTGGCTTTGAAGGTGTGTGTCACCATGAGTCTTTCCTGAGTTTGGATAGTATGCTGGGCAGTTGTCCAAATCGGTGGCAGGTACTCTTTGACCCTGGTTCTGCTCTATAATGTGACAGGTGTAACGGGCTTACTTCTGGGTTGGAGGCAGAGGGCCTGAACTTCTGGGAGATGACAGGGGACACAGACAATGACAGAGGCAAGAGATGCAGGTCTCAGGTTGAGTGACTGTTGAGAACCGTTCAGTGTGGATGGCTGACCCTTGCCTGCTCTCACTTTATTCCCTCTCTTGCGGCCATGCCACTGTCTGTTTCTTGAATCCAGTGCATAGCCCTGCCTCAGGGTCTTTAGACTGGCTGTTGACTCTGGCTAGAATGTCCTGTTTTTCTTCTTTGTCTCCTGCGTTTAAAATGTTCCTTAGCAATCAGGGAAATGCAAATCAAGACAACTTTAAGATACCATCTTACACCTGTCAGAATGGCTAAAATAAAAAACACCAATGATAGCCTTTGCTGGAGAGGTTGTGGAGAAAGGGGTACACTCATCCATTGCTGGTGGGAATGCAAACTTGTGCAACCACTTTGGAAAGCAGTGTGGTGGTTTCTCAGGAAATTCGGGATCAACTTACCCCTGGACCCAGCAATACCACTCTTGGGAATATACCCAAGAGAAGCCTTATCATACAACAAAAGTATATGCTCTACGTTGTTCATAGCAGCATTGTTTGTAATAGCCAGAACCTGGAAACAACCTAGATGCCCTTCAATGGAAGAATGGATGAAGAAAGTATGGAATATATACATATTAGAGTACTACTCAGCAGTAAAAAAACAAGGGCTTCTTGAATTTTGCATGCAAATGGACAGAAATAGAAAACACTATCCTGAGTGAGGTAAGCCAGACCCAAAAAGAGGAACATGGGATGTACTCACTCATATTTGGTTTCTAGCCATAAACAAAGAACATTGAGCCTATAATTAGTGATGCTAGAGAAGCTAAATAAGGAGAATCCAAAGAAAAACATATAGGCATCCTCCTGAATATTAACCTTCATCAGGCGATGAAAGGAGACAGAGACAGAGACCCACATTGGAGCACCGGACAGAAATCTCAAGGTCCAAATCAGGAGCAGAAGCAGAGAGAGCATGAGCAAGGAACTCAGGACCGCAAGGGGTGCACCCACACACTGAGACAATGGGGATGTTCTATTGGGAACTCACCAAGGCCAGCTGGCCTGGGTCTGAAGAAGCCTGGGATAAAACCGGACTTGCTGAACATAGCGGACAATGAGGACTACTGAGAACTCAAGAACAATGGCAATGGGTTTCTGATCCTACTGCACGTACTGGCTTTGTAGGAGCCTAGGCAGTTTGGATGCTCAACTTACTAGATCTGGATGGAGGTGGGGGTTCTTTGGACTTCCCACAGGGCAGGGAACCCTGATTGCTCTTCGGGCTGAGGAGGGAGGGGGACTTGATTGGGGAGGGGGAGGAAAATGGGAGGCGGTTTCGGGGAAGAGACAGAAATCTTTAATAAATAAATAAATTAAAAAAAAAATAAAATGTTGCCTTCTCAAGGAGTTTTTATTGACCAGTGTTTGTCTGTTTTTTTTCCTTTCTCCTTTCCCCTCTTTCTTTATTCTTCCCTTTCCTCCCTTCCCTCTCTTCTTTGTGTGTGCATGTCTCTGCAAGCACAGGAGAAGGACAAGCTCAGTGTCCTTCCTCAGGCGCCATCCATCTTTTCTGAGACTGGGCCTCTCACTGGGACCTGGTGCTTGCCAATTAGGCTAGGCTGGCTGGCCAGCAGGCCCTAGGAATCTTCCTTTGTTTTTGCTTCCCAAGTTCTGGGATCACAAGTGCACACCCCTTGGCCTGCCTTTCTTTTTAAAAAGTGCTTTCTGGAGATGAAACTCAGGCCCCCCTGCTTGTGGCCTATACTTTACTGAGAAGCCATTTCCTCTGACCCAGGTCTTTCAAATGCAGCCTCTAGGTTCCTCTGGATCCCTCTTCACATTCTCCTCCAGGCCTTATTCTCTCCACAGGACTAGTTGCTGGCTGATACAATGAAACAAACTGATTAACAAAAAAATACTATGTATCTCTCCCCCTCCCTTTTAAACACATGAACTCCTGAGTTAGCTATACCGTCTACTCAGTTCTCTGTGGAGATTCCCACGTGTAGATCTGGTGCATGGCGGTTACCCAAACGAAATGATGACAAGCATCCAGGTACTTGTGGATACAGCCTAAGTAGAGATCAGGCTGAATGTTGACATGAGGCTCAATTTGGGTAGAGGTTTGTAAGATGGGTAAGCTCACCTTCTGGGTCTCAGCTTTCTGCTTCCTCCTTTATGATCTTGGGTGATCCTGTGCCTCAGTTTCCACAGCAATCTACAAGATGATAGAAGCAACCAGTCCTTAGTGGACAGCTCAGCTGTGGCTTCCTGGAGACGTAGGTAGAGGCCAGAAGGACTTAGGGATGAGTCTTATTTAGTCAGAGGTTCCTGGACCTCACATCCAGAAGCAGAGCATTTAAGATTTTTCTGCATTTTCTTTTTTTCCAGAAGCAGTCTGAGGATGAGGTGATTGCCTTTATTTTGGTTGGTGTAGGCCTCTCTGGGAGGTGCATTTTGAGCTGAGGCTGGATTTGGAGCCGGCAATAGACACTGTTAGTCAGGTTTCTCTAGAGTGGTGGTTCTCAACCTTCCTAGTGCTGTGACCCATTAATACAGTTTCTCATGTACTGGTGACCCTCCCCCCACCATAAAATTATTTCACTGCTGCTTTATAACTGTGATTTTGCTACTGTTATGAATTGTGATGTAAATATCTGATGTATCTTGATCCCTGTGGGGGTCAAGACCCACAAGTTGAGGATTACCGCTCTAGAGGAATAGAACTTATAGAAAGAATATATGTTACAAAGGGGATTTATTGGGTAGGCTCACATAACATACACCGGGCAGTCCAGTAGTGGCTACCTGCACACTGGAGTGGGTGACAACACAGTAGTCGCTCAGTCCTAAAGGTTGGGTGCCTCAGTTGTCCCAGTTTGTCACTGAAGGCCTGAAGGATTCTTGGAGGGTCTTCAGTCCACAATAGAAAGTCAAAGGAGATAGGTTCTAGTGTTAATATAAGATGGTGGTAGCGGTAACAGCAACAACGTAGATGCACCCACCAGCAGCCAGTGAAGACAAGTAGGCAAAAGAAGTCCCGTTTTCTCCCCAGACCTCTTTATATCTAGGCTGCCACCAGAAGATGCTACATACACTGTGGGAGGGTCCTTTCCCTTTAGTTAATTCTCTCAGGGGATACCTTCAACTGATCCTTAGAGGCACCTCTCTCAGCTGATTCCATAATCTGCTCAAGTTGACAACCAAGATTAATCATCAAGGCAGGAATTGGTGCATTTTCTACCTTCTTAGATAGCCCTATTCTAGGGGAAGAGACGGGTGCTTGGGCAAGTAGTTGCAAGGCAGAGTAGGCAAAGCATAGGCACTGCAGTCCCTGGAAGTGATGAATCCCCCGAGCCAGTATGGGTATCCTGGAGGCTTCTTGGAAGCAGTTGCAGGTAGTTTCTCACCTGCAAGCTCAGCTGGGTCTCAGATAGTAGGAGTGGTGACTGGGGGACTCCGCTGGAGGGAGCAGCCCAGCCAAAGACCTGGCATCATAGGTTGGCCCAGCGTGCTGTTTCTGAAGTTTGAATGGATCTTCGGAATCTGTGTACCTAGAGTGAGAGTCACAGAGTCAAGGAGATCAGTGGGGCTGGGTGGAGTGGTAGGAAGAGCTAGGTAACTATGGAGACTTTAATTGACAGGCCAGGAGCCATAAGAAGCCCTCAGGTTCATGATCAGAAGAGATAGGTTTGAGCTATGAGCTGCTATCGGACTGGTATAGGAGGGCCAGAGTGGATGCCTTCTTTTTTGCTGCTACCCTCAGTGAGTATCACTGCCCTGAACCTTTAAGGCTGTGATATTTTCACTGGGGACTCACTTTTTGAGCTATATCATTGGCAAGGACCCTCAACCCACCCATTCAAGCTAAAAGAAAGACATGTTCCCTGTGCCCACTGCTGTTCCTGTCTCCACAGGGTATTGTCACAAAGTCTATGGCATCTGGAGGGCCACCTACAGACTGGTGTCCTTCACTGCAACTCTCTTCTCTGCTTCCTTCCCTCGGTACAGGGTCAGAGGCAGCACAGATGCTGTTATATTTTTAGAACATGACAAGCCTGGGATTGGAGAGATGGCTCACTTGTGAAGAGTGGATGTGGTTCCTACGACAGATCTGCCTCCCAGCACCTCTCAGTTGGCTCACAACCCCTGGAACTCCAGTTCCTGGGGAATCTGATGCCTTCTTCTGACTTTTTCATGCACTTGCATTTATGTGTACATAACCACACATAGACATATATATTACATATAATTAAAAATAAATCTTTAGTAAAAGTGAAACAAAAAGCAGCAACAGCCCCAGGCATGGTAGCATAGGCCTTCTATTCCAGGTACTTTTGAGCCAGAGGCAGGAGGATTGTAAACCCAAGGCTAGCCTAGGAAATTCAGTGAAATAATTTTTCAAAATAAGCAATAAAAGAGGCTGGAAATATAGCTCAGTTACAGAGCATCTGCCTAGCTCCTCCCAGTGAGGGCTTGGAGGTATGGCTCAGTGCTAGGATGCTTGTCTAGAACCAGTGTGGTTATGGGTTCTAGTACACACACACACACACACACACACACACACAAATCTAAAACCAAATCAAACAAGATTACAGCAGTAGCCACTTGCCACCTTCTCTTGAATCAGCAGCACCAGGATGGAGCTTGATTTTGATTTACTGTCTTTGTTTTTATGGCCACATTGCTCTCCTTGCACAGATGCTGGTTTGCTAAGGGAGGAAGGGAAAGTCTCTTTTGAAAATAAACAACAGTCACGTGACTTTAATGACCTAGAGGCACCCTAGGACATTTGGCAGTAGGTGAGTCCATTTGTAATATAAATACTTATTCCATGTGGCTTCTGGTTCTAACATAGAGAATTTAACCAAGAACAGTTGGGCTGGGGATACAGCTCAGTTGGTAGAGGGCTTGCCTAGCATACATAAAGCCCTGGGTTCAACTCCAAGCAGGGTGGTGCATGCCCCTATCTCAGCATTGAGAATATGAGGGCAGGATGAGAAGTTCAAGATCACATTTGGCTGTATAGGGACCCTATCTCAAAACAAATAAACAAATGCTCCTTCAACCCCCCAAAACCCCAATAATAGCAAAACTTTTAAACAAACAAACAAACCAACAAGCAAGCAAATAAACCCAAACTCTTTAAAAACTTATAAACTAGGTGTGTTGGTGCATGTCTTGGGAGGATGAGGCAAGAGGATGGCAAGTTTGAATGCATGCACGAATGTGCGTGTGCATACACACACACATACAGACAGACACACAAATACACCCACATGTATGCATGGATGCATGCACGCTTGGGAGTAGGGAAGAGTGAGGAAGATAATATGAGAAAAGGGGGTCTCTGAGATGGCTCAGTGAGTAAAAGTGCTTGCTGCTCAGCCTGAAGACCTGAGTTTGATGCCTGGGGCACACTGTAGAAGGAGAGGACTAACTCCTCAAGGCTGTCTTTTAATCTCCACATGCACACATGGCATGTATCCATGCATAAATGCACAATAGATAAATTATAAATAATTGATCAAATAAATAATTGAAAAACAGAATGCGTTCTGGGATGTAGCCATGTGGTAAAGTGCTTTCTTTGCACACAGCCCTGGTTCTATGCCCACCCCCACCCCGAATGTATAGAGTATAGTAATCACATAAACGGGCAGCACAGGCTCCCATGATCATTGTGTTGGTCTGCTTTCTGCTAGGTGTGCTTTGCCTGAGACTTCCAGAAGTTCCAGTTTATGACTGGGTGGGTATTTTGCATTCCTTTTTTTTTGAAGGCTGGGTAGATGGTAGAGTCTAGGCCCAGCAGCCATGAGTAGAAAAGAAAGGAAGTATAGTGGGGGGATGGCTTAGGGGGACATGTCTGCACAAGAAATGACGAGGCAGTGTTGGATGTGTGAATTTGGTCTTGACAGGGAAATCTGGAAATTCATGAAAAGCTGAACATCGCTTCTGAGTGGGTGAGTTTCCTCAAGGCCAGTGACAATAGATCAAAGATTAGCATGATTTGAGGACAGAGGGGAACAAGAACAGCCTGGATTGGAGCGGGAGTCGCTGAGAGGTGGTGAATGAGAAGGCTGAGGTTCTTGGAAGCGGGCATAGCTAGATGACCTGTTAAGGGCCATAAACCCCGGGCAAGGAATCTGGTGAAAGGTGAGGCCCTTAGTGTAGGGAAGAAGCGTGAAGAAGTGTACTTACTTTCCAGCTGGCCAAGGTGGCACACATGTTATCACAGCGCTCAAGAGGCTGAGGCAGGAGGATATCAGCCTTGAGGCCACAGAGACCCACTATTAAAACAAAGAAATGGTCATTGAGATGGCTCAGCCGGTAAAGCAGTTTGCTGCCAAGCCTGACAATCTGAGCTTGGTCCCCAGAGTCCACACGGTGGAAGAGAGAATAGATTCTTATAGATTGTCCTCTGACTACCACTTGTTATGGCCCAAATGCTGAGTGCCAATAAACAAACAAAATAATTAGTAAAAACCAAGCAAGCACCCAAACCAACCAAACAAACCTTTGTTTCTTTTCTTATTTCTTTAAAAATTCATTTTGTTTCTTATTATTTGTGTGGCTGCACACACACATAGACATGTGGAGCTCAGAAGAAACACTGGGTATTTTCCTCAGTTGCCCCCCCCCCTTTTTTTAACTTGATCTCTCACACTGCCACACCTGGCTGTTATGAGGGTGCTATTTAGCAGAGGATGACTTTGAACTTCTTAGCCTCCTGCTTCTATCTACTGGTTTCAGAACCTAGCCTGTCTCCTAGGAGAACCTGGGTAACATGGACCTCACAGGCCCCCAGTATGGATTTACATGAGATGGACCAGGCACTGAGTCAATGCTCTCAAGAGTTCTTTTCCTCTCTCCCACTCATGCCCATGTAAAGATCAAAGGACAACCATTGCCTTCCGTGATCGAGGCAGGGTGTGGGGTGACTACTAGGTGAGCCATGAGTTTCCCCAGAACATCCCGTCTTAATGAGGCAGTGCTGATATTGTAGACACCTACGCACACTCTTGGCTTTATAGGGGTACGGGGAATCCAAACCCAAGGGCTATGTTAGTTATTGCAATAAGAGCTTTACCCATTGAGCCATCTTCCCAACCTTTTAATATCTTTTTTTAAGATTTCCTTTTTTGAGACAGGTTTTCATGTGACTGAGCCTGGTTTCTACATTTCTGATTCTCCTGCCTCTACCTCCCCAGTTCTGGATAACAAGTCACCACCTCAGCTGGATTTATTTAGCACTGGGGATGGAACCATTATTTCATGCATGCCAGGCCAGAGCTGTACCAACTGAGCCACATCCGCTTGGTCATCCCCCCCTCTAGTCTTCTAGTCCTATGTACATGTATGAGAGATCTTTTCGACGTTGTCCTAGAAGATGCTCAGGCTGTATACATTTTTATTTTTTAAATTTTGTTTTATTGTGTTTGGGTGCCATAGCCCTTCTCTCTAGCAGAATTTTCAGTCAGTTTTTCTCCTTTCATCATGTGAGTCCTAGGGGTTGAACTCAGGGCTTCAGACTTGACAGCAAGCACCTTTACCTGCAGAGATACTTTGATGGTCCCTATCCATTCTTATATAATGGTAAACTATGTAAAACATAAAATGGACCTCCCTTCCCCCTCCCTGCCCTCTCCCTATTTCTCCTCTCCTCTTCCTTCCCTTCTCTCTCTTTTTAGGAGACAGGGTCTTGCTGTGTAGCTAATGCTAGCCTGTAACTCATGATTTCCCTGCTTCAGCCTCCTGAGTGCTGGATTACAGGCACATGAATCTTCATTTGGCTTATTTCTAGCTCTGGCCATTGTCTAGAGCAGTTCTGTCTGGTATCATGTTGTGTGATGATCACCACTGGCAGGCATAGTCACTGCCAGTCATATGTGGCAGTGAATGTGTATCTAGCTGGTAAGGCTGAGGGACTAAGTGTATGTATTCTCACAAGTGTGGTGTTTGTGCACATGCATGTGGAGGTCAGAGGTTAGCTTCAAGTGAATTCCTTTATTGTTCTGCTTTTTTTTTTTTTTTTTTTTTTGAGAAAGGTCTTTCCTTGGCTAGATTGACCAGCTGGCTAGCCCAGAGATATGCCTGGTTCTGATCTTCAGGGCAAGAATTACAGATGCATGCTGTCATGCCCAAGTGTTCTGTGGGTTCTGGGAAGTGTGTGCATATGTGTGTGTGTGTGTGTGTTATTTGGGATGGAACTTAGAGCCTGGAGTGTGGCAAGCAAGAAAGAGCTCTACAACTGAGCTAACCAAGCCCCCAGGACAAACTGATTTAACTTTAAATAGCCTCGTGCTTTTGGGAGGCTGAGACAGTAAGACGGAGAGTTTGAAACCATCATGGCCTCTATAATAAATTTCAGACTAACCAGGGCTAAGTTGCAAGACTCTATCTCTAAGTAATTAATTAATTAAATTTAAAAAAACTGCACAAGGACTAGAATTTCTAGGTATTATTGTTGTTATTATTATTAGTGATGCTGGTGATTGATCCCAGGGCTTCCTGTATATTAAGCAAGGGTTCACATTTAGCCTTGTCCCAGCTCATTACTACTGGATTCCAGGTAGGTTCTTTACCACTGAACTCATTTTTTAGTTCAGTCTCTACTGGAACTTGCTGTTCTCCTGCCTCAGTTTCCCCTTTAGCTCTATTTCCTGGCATGCTGCCTCTTACCCAACTCAGGTAGTGTTTTTATGTTTTGCCTGAAACATATCATTGGCATCTGTGAGTCTGATGAAGCTGCCTCTGTCATTACCCCAAACTGAACTGTGCTGGTGGTTTTCCATTACATAAATTAGAAATGGGGCCATTACTGTCTCCCTGCATTTTGCTTTGTTTTCTTAATTCTTTGATCTACCCACACCAGACAGTGTACAGTTTGGCATTCCTAATTTATTCACATAGCTGTGCCCCAGTTTACAGAATGTTTTTATCTTGCACGATTCAAGCAGTAATCATTAAACATTAACTTCTCGGTTCTCCCTCTTCCTTGCCAAGCTCTGGCAACCTCTAGTTCGTGTGTGTGTGTGTGTGTGTGTGTGTGTGTGTGTGTACATGTGCATATACGTGCATGTATAGGTCAGAAGTTGACATCAGGCATCAGGTGTCTTCCTCAATTGTTCATCTAGTTTTTTAACACAGGGTCTCACACTGAACCTAGGGCTCACTGATTCAGCTAGATTGGCCCTAGGGACCCTGTCTTTCTCTCCACTTCTCTAGGGCTGGGATAACAGGTGTATGTTGGCATGCCTGATTTTCTTATTTGGGTACTGGGGATACCCTTCAGGCCCTCATTTTTTAAAGGTGATTTATTTATTTTTATTTTGTGTACATTGGTGTTTTGCCTGCATGTATGTCTGTGTGAGGTGTCAGATTTTGGAGTTCCAGACAGTCGTGAGCTCAGGCCCTCATTCTTGCACAGTAAACTCTACCCACTGAGCCATGTCCCCAGGCCTCTGTCCTTTTGACTGCTCCAGGGACCTCCTGTTGTTGGAATCATGGCAGTGTTTACCTTGTCTTCTTTCACTTAAAAGCCTCCAAGGTTTATCCAAGCCACAACTTTCTCCCCCTCCTCAATCTTCCTGTGGCATCCTAGAGTGGGGAACCCTAAGATTTCTGACCAAGTGCTGCACGTCAGGATTGATTCTGCTAGGAGAGAAGGAGGGGTTCCACAGAGAGCATTTCAGGGAAGGAATGAAGATGCTCATTATGACTGAGGCAGTGATGTCATGGGTTTTGATACATGTCAGAGTACATCAGAGTATGCTGGGAGTGGTGGTACGTGCCTGTAATCTCTCAACACTTGGAAGGTGCAGGCAGGAGAAGCAGGAGCTTATGGATAGTCACAGTTACATAGTGGGTTTGATGTTGTCTGGGCTACACTGAGACCTTTTCTTACCCCTTCTTCCAAAATAATGTGTGTGTATGTGTATATAACCACAAATTTTAAGCACATAGTTATTGTGTTTTCCTTTTCTTTTTGGTGTTTCAAGACAGAGTTTCTCCGTGTAGCCCTGGCTGTCCTGGCATTCTCTCTGTAGACCAAGCTGGCCTAGAACTCAGAGATCACTGCCACTGGTCCAAGTCTTAGGATTAAAGGCGTGCGCCACCACCCAACTTGTGTTTTTCTTTTTTATTTCTTTCCTTTCCTACCTTTCTCCTTTTCCTTTTCCTTCCCTTTTCCTTTCTCCTTTTAACTCCTCCTTTTTTCCCCTTCCCAGGGCATCACGTTGTAGCCTAAACTTGCCTGAAACTTACCATCCTCCTGACTTAATTACTCCCAAGTACTGGGATGACAGACCTGTCCATCATCTCCAGGTGTCCCTGTATGACCCTGCTCTCACATACCGTGATGCTGGGACCCCTGGAGACATGCTACTGTATGGGGACCCAGACCCAGCCATGTTCATTCCAAGCCTCATGGAAGTGGCTGTGGGGTGAGGTGGTGGTGGTGGGTGCTTGGAGTGCTGACTTTTAAGTAGGGGTGTTAGGTTTCCAGATTTGTGATCAACTATCTGAGATGGTTAACTTCGAAGGCAGAAAGATTTGTTTTGGGCTCTCAGTTTCAGAGGTCGTAGTCCCTGGCTTGTGATGAGTCAGAGCAGACTGCTCACCTCATGGGGTCCAGAGAAGATGGATGAAGGGGAGAGAGGAGGATGGAAGTGAAGAGACAGGGAGAGAGCAAGAGATGGAGGAGAGAGGGAGGGAGAAGAGGCAGAGAGGAAAGAGAAGGAGGGGGGGAAGAGGAGGAGGGAGGGAGGATACAGAGAGAGAGAGAGAGAGATAGATAGATAGATAGAGTGCTAGCCTTTTTACCAGCGACCTGCTTCTTTGGTAAATTGGGGATTTCTAGGAAGGGATTCCACCACTGAGTCACACTCCCAGACCCACAATGGTGGATTCTAAGCCTGTTCTCTACTGCCAAACCATGCCTCCACCCTCTTATTGGAGGATTATAGGCAAGCCCAGTCCCCTAGTAAATTCTAGATAAAGATTCTCTTGGGCTTAGCAATACACTTCCAGCTTCTCACTGTAGGAGTAGAAATTCTACTGCTGAGCCATATCCCCAACCTTTGCTTTAAAAGATATAATCTTGCCCAGTCTGGCCTCCACCTCTCAAATGCTAATAGGCATATAGCACCACACCTGCCATGAAAAATATTACTGTTATTTTTGCAGTGCTAGGACAGGACCCATAGCCCCTCACATGCTAGGCAAGCACTCATAATTGAGCCAACCCCTACCCTAGCCCCTTGTTCTTAAACTCAGGGTCTTCCTGTGCAACCCAGGATATGCTGGCATTCAAAATCCCCCAGTCTCTGCCTCCCCAGTGCTAGGATAGAAGGTACGCAGCACTATAGGCTTTCTAGATGATTCCTAGGCAGTTCCGAGCAGGCTCACTCTGCCTGGAAACCCTCCCGACCTCCATTGTCCTTCCCTTAAAGTCTGGCTTCTGTGCTCAAACTGGGTTGGGTCAGAGCAGCCCACAAGGCAAGTTAAAGTGAGTGAGGTCAATGGGAGAGTCAGCTGAGGTGGCTGGGCCAGCATGCTCAGTCTCAGCTTTTATTATCCTCAAGGCCCTCCTACCCCTGAGTTCCTCCCCACCCCATGCCACCCCCACCCCCCACCACCACCCCACACTCCCGCCTGCTTGCTCTTTGAAGCCTAGCTGGCCCCACTCCCAGCCAGGCCCCTGCCACCTGGGACTCGGCTGATAATCCCTCTTACTAACTAAAAATATCCCTGTATGCAAGGAGGGAGAGACCAGGGCTTTGTGCTGAAGGGCCCAACAGAGGGGCCAGCTAAGCTGAGGAGAGAGGGAGGAGGAGAGAAAGGAAAGGCAAGGGGAGTGGATAAGGAGCTAAAAGCCCTACCCTGACACGCCCAACCGGGGCCTGTGTATTTAAATTTGATCCTTACTATTCTGAAAGTCCCAACGGACAGAGGTGAGCACACTCCGAACAGAAACTTGTGTCCCTCACTTCCGGGTATCAGACTATTGAAACAATGGGCCCCAAGATACTGGAATTCCCCCAGGAATCTCCTGCTGGGAGAGAAGAAAGCCTAGAGCGGAAGCCAACAACTGGGCAGTGAAACATTGTTTCATAAGGCGCTGAAAACTTTCAGACCCCATTGCTGGGAGTACTGAAACACACACACACACACACACACACACACACACGTACACACACACACAGATACACACACGCACATACACGCGTGCGCACACACACACACACTTTCAAAAATTGTTCTAAAGTTTAATGTTAGGAGCTGGGTTTGGCACACATCTGTCATCACAGCCCTTAGAAAGCAGAGACCAGAAGAAAGCAAGTCCCAGGTCAGCAGCTTGGACTGTATTTTTTTTTTTTTTTTTTTTTTTTTTTTTTGGTTTTTCGAGACAGGGTTTCTCTGTGGCTTTGGAGCCTGTCCTGGAACTAGCTCTGTAGACCAGGCTGGTCTCGAACTCACAGAGATCCGCCTGCCTCTGCCTCCCGAGTGCTGGGATTAAAGGCGTGCGCCACCATCGCCCGGTTTGGACTGTATTTTGAAAGGAAAAAGGAAAAAGAGGAGCAGGCTGTAGCTCAGTTGATAGAGCAATTCCCCAGAACGCAAATGCATGCACGAGGCCCTGGTTTCCATGCCCAGCACTCCACTCCGTGAGAATGGTGACGTACAACTGCCAGCCCTGCCCGTGGGAAGTAGAGGCAGCGGGATCAGAAGTTCAAGACTACCCTTGGCTAAACAGCTTGAGGACAGTTCATGCTACACCAGACTTTGCTTCAACACAGTAAAAATAAAAACAGGATAGCAAGATGGTTCCGCAAGCCCTCTGGCTTGCCACTAAGTCGACGACCTGAGTTGAACTGCTGAGTGGAAAGGGGGCACTAACTCCCTCAGTTGTCCTCAGGCCTCCACATGGATGCTGTGACACAGGTGTGCCCACACAGACACAATGGCATCACATACTGAGTTTCAGAGTTTTTAGTGAGGTGCTGAAGAGATGGCTCACTCATTAAGAGAGAGGCTGTTCTTGCAGAGGACCCAGGTTCAATTCCCAGCACCTCCATGGCAGCTCCCAATCATCTGTGATTCCAGTTCCAGGGGATCTGGTGCCTTCTCCTAGCCATTGTGGGCACTGTACATACATGGTGCACAGACATGCATGCAAGCAAAACACCCATACACACAAAATAAAAGTAAAGGTTAAAAAAATTAAGTGTTTTAGTGAAACAGATTCTTCAGGCATCTGCAAGTCACTCCGCTTCACCCCACAAGTCTGGGACCACAGGCACAGTAGCCACCCTGCAGCCAGGTATGAGCCTTCCGTGCAGAGAGGACCCTGTGCCACCACACCTGACCCCTTTGTCTCTTGACTGCTGGATCATGTGAACTTTTCTCCTGTGGGGATCTGGATTATAAATATTCCCCAGAAGTATACATGTTGAGGGCTATGTCCCTGGCGGGTCAGTGTTCGGCAAGGAAGCCTGCTGAATGTAACTGGATCATGAGCCCTCTGGGCTCACCAGAAAACTGAGTGGCTGATGGATTCTCAGCCTAATGCACTACTGAGAGCAATGGAAACCTAGAAATCCCCAGTGAAGGACTAGGGTCACAGCTAATGGTAGCGTGTTAGTTAGGGCTGGGGATGTGTCTTCTGGGTAGCATTTGCCTAGCCTGGTCAAAGCCCTGGGTTCTACTCTCAGAACTGGGGATAGGGGTGGGGAAGGGGCATGAAGAAAATCATCCAAGGCCTCGGTGCTGACTCAGTGTGCAAAGGGCTTGAGTTCAAGTCCCCAGCTCTCATGGATATGCCTGTAATGCCAGTACTGGGGATCAGAGACAGGAAGCTCTTGGGAGCTCACTGGCTAGTCAGTCTAGTCAACTGGCAAGGTGTGGGTTTAGTGAGAGACCCTGTCTCAAAAAATAAGCTGGAAAACAAGCTAGTTAGGAAGGTAGCCACTATAATCTGGGCTCCACATGTGCGTGCATGGGCCCGTGCACTTGTACATATATGCATATACTACCTTGTTGCATGAATAATAAAAACTCAAGAGACAGATATTGGGGTTCAAGATGGAGATCAGAAAATCAAAGCAGTCAAGCCACTGGAGAAATCTTACCTCTGCCAAGGCTCAAACAAAGGGATAATCTTGCAGTGCTCTCCACCAACCTCAGACTCCACACTCCTGCGAGTTCCTGTCTCTTCCCCTTTATATTTCTCTCTCCACCCAGCCATATCACTCCTGTCTCCACCTCTCTAATGCTGGGATTGAAGGCATGTGACTCCCTAGTAATGGGATTAAAGGTGTGAGCCACCACCACCTGGATCTGTTTTCTGGATCAATTTTGTATAGTCCAGGGTGGCCTCAAGCTCATAGAGATTTGTCTGCCTCTATCTCCCAAATCCTGTGATTAAAGGTGTGTGCTACCACTGCCTGACCTCTTGTGGTTTAGCTTTACCCTCTAATTTTCAGACAAGCTTATTTATTAAAACAGAAATAATATACCACTATATACCCCACAACACAAAGAATCTTCCAGAAGCTGCCATATACCAACGACTTCTCAATCTTTCACAGACCATCAATTTTCTCTCTGGTGACCATTATTGACTGTCACTTGTGTAGCTCTAGGCATCGTTCCCAACCTCCCAGTCCTCCTGGAAGGGATTATTGTGGATCCCATTTACAGATGGGGAAGGTGAGACACATAGATTAAGTCATCTACTACCAAGGTTACATAACTGGTCCATGACCAAGCCAGAAATTAAACCAACCAAGATGAAATGCTTATCATAACTAAAATTTATAATTATAATTATCTTGTCTTCAATTCCATCAAAGATCCCAAAGGATATAATATTACCCAAGTAAGCAGGAAGTGCATTGTTAGCAACTTCCAAAACTCTAAAATTGACAGAGACATCTTGCTGCCTGTACAGTCACCCTGGATAGCAGACAGAGGGGACTCCCACATCAGCCCTTTACCTTACTCATCCATGCAAGGTCTTTTTTTAGCCCTTCTGATTAGCTAGCATGCTCTGGGAAAATCCTGCCGTCACCTCCTATGGGCGGGGTTACAGATAAATTGCTACGCCTCTCTGGCTTTTATGTAGTTCATTCTATTAAATTTCATCTTGAAAGAAAAGAAAAACGAAACAACTGCTTCCAACAAAAACAAAATAAAGAAAACCAAACCACACCAGCAGACATCAAACCTCAAGTTAAGTGGTTTCATCACTGTGACAAAACATATATCAAACAATTTAATGGACAAAAGATTTGTCCTGGGTTTCTACTTGGAAAGCATCATTACCTCATGTGGAGGCTGTGGTGGAGCAGAGCAGTTTGAGACACCGTGGTCAGGAAGCAGATAAAAAGGATTAGAGGCAGGGTTCAGGCACAATGCGGCCCCAAGAACGTGCCCTGCAACCCCCAAGCAATGCGGCCCCAAGAACGTGCCCTGCAACCTCCAAGCGCTGTTCCTACTTTTTTCTGTATTCATGGAGGATGAACCACTGAGTCAGAACTTCCAGGATCTAACCATGGAAATGCTTTCTCAGACAAACCAGAGATTTGTTTACTGTATTGTTTACAGTATTGTTTACTGACTTTTAAAAGATTTATTTATTTTTATGTGTGTCTTAGTTACTGTTCTATTGCTGTGATGAAACACCATGGTCGTGGCAACTTATAAAATAAACTTTAACTCAGAGAACAAATAGAACAAAGAGATCAAACAATAATAAAAGGAAAACAGTGAAAGTCTACAGAATTAAAAGAAAAGTCCTTTGGTTTCTTATTAGTCAGATGATGCAATTGTACTGTGATTTTCTTTCTTTCTTTCGTTCTTTCTTTCTTTCTTTTTTTTTTTTTTTTGGATTTTCGAGACAGGGTTTCTCCATAGCTTTTGGTTCCTGTCCTGGAACTAGCTCTTGTAGACCAGGTTGGCCTCGAACTCACAGAGATCCGTCTGCCTCTGCCTCCCGAGTGCTGGGATTAAAGGCGTGCGTCGCCACCACCCTGCCTGTGATTTTCTTTATATCCAATTAAACATAAAATAGTAAGAAAAATATTGATCTGTAATGTTGAAATAAAAATATACTCCATATCTATTATTAAATGTAGTAAAAGCCAAACAAATGCATATATTTGTGAAGATTATTATAGGAAGTTACTTTAAACAAACTCATCCATGTGCATATTGAAATGTCTGGAAGAATACACAGCCAACTCTAAGAAAGTCTTCTCAAAGGAAAGAATCAGGGTTGCTGTAAAAATAAGGAACTTCAGTGCTTATTCTAGGTAATTCTTTACTATTTGACTTTTTTTCACATTTAGGCAGAAGAATTTTTATTTTTTGTATTCTTTAATTTTTATACTTTTTGATTCACTAATGTGTGAAATATACTTCATCTCTTAACTTCTTTAGTTGTCCTTGTTAGGTGATGACTTGCTAACCCAGTTCTATATGCTCTCCTGACACTCTCACGTCTGTTTCCCTGTCCCAGTGAAAACAGACAAGTTTCTGTGGCACACATGGTGCATTGTGCACTCTACATTAGTTATTCTCATCACAGTAATCGTAATCTCTACATCCAAACATGTCCAGTCATTATAGCCATGAATGACTTTCCTCAATGTTGCTTTAGCGTGTCCAGCTATTCTACCACTGCCTAATCACTTTTTTCTTTTTTTTAATTTGATTTTTTTGAGCTATATATTTTTCTCTGCTCCCCTCTCTTCCCCTCCCCTTCCCTTCAACCCTCTCTCATGGTCCCCATGCTCCCTATTTACTCAGGAGGTCTTGTCTTTTTCTACTTCTCATGTAGATTAGATCTGTGTATATCTCTCTTAGGGTCCTCATTGTTGTTTAGGTTCTCTGGGATTGTGATTTGTAGGCTGGTTTTTCTTTGCTTTATGTTTAAAAACCACTTATGAGTGAGAACATATGATAATTGTCTTTCTGGGTCTAGGTTACCTCACTCAATATGATGTTTACTAGATCCATCCGTTTGCCTGCAAATTTCAAGATGTCATTATTTTTTTCTGCAGTGTAGTACTCCACTGTGTAAATGTACCACATTTTCCTTATCCATTCTTCAATCAAGGGGCATTTAGGTTGTTTCCAGGTTCTGGCTATGACAAACAATGCTGCTATGAACATAGTTGAGCACATGTCCTTGTGGTACCATTGAGCATCCTTTGGATATATACCCCAAAGTGGTATTGCTGGATCTTGAGGAAGGAAAAGACATATTTAATTGGGGCTTGCTTACAGCTTCAGAGGGTTGGTTCATTATCACTATGGCAGGGAGTGTGCCAACAGGCAGGCAAGTCTGGTGCTAAGAGTTTATATCCTGACCTGTAGGCAGAGGGACACTGGGCCTAGAGTTCGCACCTCAGTGGCACACCTTCTCCAAAAGCCATAGCGCCTAATTCTTCTTAAATTAAAAGGTCCTTCAACTAGGGACCAAACATTCAATGTGTGGGTCTCTGGAGGCATTCCCATTCAGACCACCCCAGTGTGTATGGGTGTTTTGCCTGCATGTATGTCTGTGCACCACGAGTGCAGTGCCTGTGAGAACCAGGAGGCTTTGACTCCACTAGAGCTGGAGTTGCAGATGGCCGTTAGTTGCTGTGTGGGAGGCGGGAATTGAACCCTGGTCCTTGGGAAGAGCAGTCCGTGCTCTAAACCACCGTGCCTTCTCTCCAGTCTTCCCCTCTTCTGACGTTCCTTCAAGTAGAATGCTCTGTGGCTCTGGATGCTCAGCCTCTTCCATGGTATACACGCTTCTAGCTGAGTTGATCTGCACTTACCTGATTGTGTCTCCACAGCATGTTGTTCAGCTTCAGTGAGTGGCTGTGGCAGGAGAAGTACTGGTTACCACCCAACAGCACATGGGCACAGCTGGAGGACCGAGATGGCCTGGTGTTCGCCCACCCTCACCACATGCTTGCTGCCTTGCCAGTGGCTTTGGTCCTGGTGGCTGTGCGTATCGTCTTTGAGAGGTGAGTGCCATGCTGTGGCTGGTGGAGCCCTGCATTTGCATGCATGCATGCATGTGTATGTGTGTATATGTACTATGAGCATGCAGGTGCCCACAGGTCAGAAAATGGTGTCAGATTCCCCAGAGGTGGAGTTACAGGTGGTTAGGAGCCACTTGGTTTGGGTGCTGGCATCTAAACTACATTCCTGGAAATACAGCAAGTGCTCTTAACTGCTGAACCACCTCTCTAGCCCCTTGAACATCTTGCTTTCCTGCCTCCACTTCGTAAGTGTTTTATGATAGGCATCTGCTACCACTCCCAATTCGTGCTCTGCAAGCATTCTCCCATCTCAGTCATATCTCCAGACTTCTGCAATTCTTCTAAGCTTGTGTTTCAAGACAGAGCCCTTGGTCTATCTCAGGAGGATCCCATTTTAGCGTCAAGCCCTAACCAGAAGTGCACTTGGTTTGTGGTTCCCACCATCAAGGGGTTTTTGAGCTCTCAGCCCCCTGAACACAGACAGGATGTGAGTGATCTAAGAAGCATTTGCTGAAGTTATATTTACCTCATAGACTTATTTTTTTTTTAAATGTGTATATGTGTGCAGAAGTCGGAGCACATACTCCTGTCACTATCTTACTGCCTTCCAGCAGGGTGACTAGCAAGCCCGAGTGATCTTTCTTTCTCTCTCCCCACAACCCCCAGGCAGGCATATGGCCACATCCAGGTTTTTGCATGGGTGTTGGGGATTTGAACTCATGTCCTCATGCTTGTGTGGTAAATATCTTTACTGAACTATCTCCCTAGTCCCTTCATATACTTTTGAAGGCACCTCTGCCATATACAACTCTAAGATGTCTGCATGTCTTAGCTCAATTCATGATGCCCATATATGAGATAGAACTACTATTAGTCCTGCTTTACGAAGGAAGAAATGGAGACACAGAGTGCTTTAGTAACATGTCTAAGTAACATTTGCAGATCAGCTGGGTATGTAGGAATTGTGGGAAGCCCAGTTTAGACAGGCCTTCAAAGAAGGTTGCTTTCCCATAGAAGCTGGGAAAAGCAGGGATGGGAGATGTCTTAATTAGGGTTTCTATTGCAGTGACAAAACACCATGACCATGACAACTCTCATAAAGGAAAAGCATTTAATTTGAGTGGCTTACATTTTTAGAGGTTTATTCTGTTATCATCATGTGACATGGTGGCTTGCAGGGAGATGTGTTGCTGGAGAAGTAGCTGAGTGTCGTCCTCCGTCTTGCAGGCAGCAAGAAGTGACTGAGACCCTGGGTGTGGCTTGAGCATATGTGAGACTTCCAAGCCCACCCCCTCATGACACTCCTCCTCCAAAAAGGCCACCACCTCTTAATGGACAGGAGAGTAGGGTGGTACTGTGCCCAACTTCACCACCGGAGCCCAGATGGGTGTATTTTCACATTTAAGTGGTGATCTTAGGCTGGGCATGGTGGTACATGACTGTAATCCCTGCATTGGGAAGGCTGAGGCAGGAGGATTGCCAGTTTGAACATAGGCTGGGCTGCATAGGGAGACTGTAGCTAGCAAGCAAGCAAGCAAGCAAGCAAGCAAGCAGACACAATATCATAGCTTGGACTTCCCCATGTGGGGTAAGTACTCAGCAGAGACTGGTCTCCCTTGCTCCACCACTGTGGTATCTAACAGAAGTTTTTCAGTAGATGGATCTAGGTCTCAGGTTCCTTTTTTTAAAAATTATTTTATTTTATTGCTTAAAAAATACCAATCAAAATTCCCACTTCCTCGCCTCCTCCCACTTCCCTCCCACTCCCTCCACATACCCCCCTTCCCCCTCCAATCTTAAGAGAGAGCAAGCCACCCTGCCCTGTGGAAGGTCCAAGGCCCTCCCCACTACATTCAGACTGAACAAGGTATACATCCAAAGAGAATAGCATCCCAGAAAGCCAGTACATACAGTAGAGACAAATCCCAGTGCCATTGTCATTGGCCCCTCAGTCTGCCCCAACTGTCAACCACATTCAGAGGGACTAGTTTGCTTCTTTCTTTCTTTCTTTCTTTCTTTCTTTCTTTCTTTCTTTCTTTCTTTCTCTTTTTTCCCCCTCCCTCCCTCACTTCCTTTTTGAGGGACTAGTTTCTTAAGTGAGGTTTAGATACTAGAACCCTGATGATGGCGTTCAATCTCCATTTGTGGTCTTGGGGCACCCTCTTGTGGGCAATGTGGGAACTGATTAGCCAGGTTCCTTCTCTGAAGTAGGGATTGTGGGACTTAACCGGTGATGCCCCTCCCTTGAGGAGCCTCACACAGGGAGACTAAGACTCAGAGGACTTTTGTTCTGGTTGAGGATGGGTGAAGGAACATGGGTTCCCTGTGAGTTGGCCTGAACTTCCCTATCCTGAAGATGATGCTAGTCTCTTTTCCTAGGTTTGGTAAAAAATTTCCTTCCTGCGTGGGCATTTTGGCTGTGTGTTTCCACACCCTCTGTTCAGTAGATTTGAACCATACATGCTGATGACGCTTGCCTGAGCCTCAGGTTCCCCCCATTTCCTCTTGCTATGGTCACACCCCATTCATTTGAGTTCTACTGGGTTATGTCTCCCTTTGTACTCAGATTTGTGGCCTTGCCCCTGAGCCGGTGGATGGGTGTGCGGGATCAAATCAGGAGGCAGATGAAGCCCAACCCAGTGCTGGAGAAATACTTCCTCAGGATGGGGCAGAGACCCGTGGAGGTGAGCCCCAACATCCTCTTGACATGTATGTGGGGCTGTCCCTGGGATCTGGAAACAGAAGTCCTTTTTAGTACTATTAGAGGTTGCACAGGGACCTTGAACTCACTCAGAAGTGCCCCCTTCCTACATTCTACCTGGGTCCACAGAGTCCCTGGTACCTGAGGCTCTACCCCTCATCTCCTGGGATGCGAGGCTCCACCTCTCCCCGCTGTGCTAAGACTAGTAGACCAATCATATCCTCCTCAGGCTCCCTGGAGCTTGGAACCATTTCTCTCCCAGTATGAGACTGCCCTTCCTAGTCTCAGTTCCCTAGGTCTTGAAGCCCCATCCCTCATGTGTTTCTTTTTTCTTTTTTTTTTCTGGTTAATGTTTTATTTTTTTTATGATTTATTTATTTAAGATTTCTGCGTCCTCCCCGCCACCGCCTCCCATTTCCCTCCCCCTTCCCCAGCAAGTCCCCCTCCCTCGTCATCCCAAAGAGCAATCAGGGTTCCCTGCCCTGTGGGAAGTCCAAGGACCACTCACCTCATGTCTTTCTGAGATGTGAGGGCACACCCCTCATCTCCCTGAGCCATAAGGGTCTGCCCCCTTTTATGCTTCCTGAGTTATGAAGTCCCACCCTTTCTGGTCTCCCTGGGACCTGGGGAAGCCTTTTAAAGATATCAAAGCTTGAATCTGCCCCTTCTTAGACTTCTTGGGACATGAGGCCCTGCCCCTTCAGGTCTTCCAGAGACTTGAAGATCCTATCCTCAGGTTCCCCAGGGTTGGAAGCTCTGGTACTCACAGCATTCCGGGATCATAAGCCCCTGCACCTCTAGGTTTTTGGGGACGTGAGGCCCTGATGATCCCAGACTTCTTGGGACTCAAGAAGCCCTGCTAGGCTTCCTGGGATATGAGTCCCCACATCTCTTAGTGTGGGGCATCTGCCGTATGTTCACTCACCAAACAGATTCTGGGATCACAGTGAGAAGAGTAGGTTTCTTCCCTGTTCTGGAGAGGGACAAGGTGTCTGTTCCAGTGGTTGGAATGCCAGAAGCTGTCCTGTGACTCTGCTTCCATTCCCATCCTTGGTGGGGCTACCCAGTTGGCTTGGTCTGGGCCAGGTTATCTAGGGGAAGGTGCAAGTGAAGTCTGTGTATCCTGGCTGGGGACAGAGTAGCTTTTTGGTTTGCTTTTGGTTTTTGAGACAGGGTTTCTCTGTGTAACTCTGGATGTCCTCGTATTTGCTCTGTAGACCAGGCTGACCTTAAGCTCACAGTCCGCTGGGCTCTGGCTCCCAAGTGCTGGGGTTAAAGGCATACACCAACAGCCTGGCTGGCAGATTAGCTTCTATAGAGCAGAGAACGTAATGCCTGCCTGGCGTAGTAGCCTAGTCTGCTTTCTGTTGCTGTGCTCAACATTGAATGCAAGTTGGAGAAGAAGAGGTTCATTCCGAATCATGCTTTCAAGTAACAGGCGATCACTGAGGAATTTGAGTGCAGGAAACTGAGGCAGGAATCGAAGCAGAGGCCATGGAGGAATACTACTTACTGGTTTGCTACCTCTAGCTTGGGCTCAGCCAGATTTCTTAACAAAGCTCTCAGGTCCATCTGTCTAGGGGTGATACCTCTCCCATCAGTCAATAATCAAGATAATTCACCAGTGACACGGCCATAAGCCAAACGATTCTGGGCAGTATTGAGACACCCTTTTCCAGTTGATTCTTGGTGGTGCCAAGTTGACAATAAAAATTAAGCAACGGGTAGGGTGAAGCTCAACTCCCCAAGCGGCTGAAGAAAAGCCTGCCTCTCATCCTCATACATGTTCTTGTGCCGGGGATGAACCCAGGACTTTGTTCATGCTAGGCAAGCACCACAGAGCTGTATCCCCCATTCTCCAGTCTCATTCTTGATGCCAGGCTCCACCAGTGACTTGTGTGTTGTATAAGCAGGACCAGTGTTCTGGAGGTCTCTCCACCCATACAACCACTCTTTCCTCTCACTATAGTGGATATGGCTCTGTGGGAAAGATCTTGAGCTTCCAGAGGGGGATGGGGTGGGAATCAAAGCGGGACCCATGCATCTGGGGACAACAGGAGGAAACCAGCACTAGGCCACTGTGACCCTTCTCCCTCATTATCCTCTGCTCAGACCCAGATGGTCCTCCTGGCTGCCCAATGTGGTCTCACACTACGGCAGACTCAACGCTGGTTCAGGAGACGTCGGAACCTGGAACGTCCTTGCTTGTCCAAGAAATTCTGTGAAGCTAGGTAATTATGGGATGCAGGGGAGGTAGCCTTTTTGAATGATAAGGCCCCACTCCTAGCCTTCCTTGGTGATGAGGTCCCATCCCTCCAAATCTGTCTGGATAATGAAGCCCTGCCACTCCTAGACTGTGGGTGATGAGGCTTCACCTCCCTAGCCTCCTTGTCACTTGAGGTCCTTCCCTTCCCAGACTCCCTGAGATGTGAGGCCCCACCCTTTTTCAGTCTCCCTGTCAGATGAAGCTCCACCTCTGGGGCCTGGACACTGCTCTTTTGGCAGCTGCCTCACTAGCTTCCTCCCCCTCTGCAGCTGGAGGTTTGTCTTCTATCTGTGTTCCTTCGTGGGTGGCATCTCTGTCCTCTACCATGTGAGTAAACCTGAGGGTCACCTATCCCACAACCACAAGCTTACTGAAGACCTCCTTGCACTGGGAGCTGACCATGTGCAGTGAATAAATCTGCTGGGGGAGGAGTGGGAGGCAGAACTGGAACAAGCAGGAGAGGGCAGGGCTGAGCTATGGTAGGGAGAGCATGCTGCCCTACTTTCTTTTTCTGTTGCTGTGATAGAATTTTCTGAGAAGCAGCTGAAGGGAAAAAGGATTTATTTTAGCTCATGGTTCGACGTCCCAGTCCACCATAGCAGGGGAAGTAGCAGGAACAGACATTAGGGAATGCATATATGTTAGTGTTCAGCTCACTATTTTTCATTCAGCCCAAGGCTTACTTTATGAAATAGTGCTGTCCACATTCAGGATGGGTCTTCCCATCTCAGTTAACCCAAATAGGAAAAATGTCTCATGTAGAGATATGCACAGACCAACCTTATCGAGATAATCCCTCATTGAGACCACCTTCCCGGGTGATTCTCAGTTGTGTCAAGTTGACAGTCAAAACCAACACTCAGCCGCTGTGGGCAGACGGACAGTGGATTTGAGGACCATGTGAGCTACACAGTGAGCCCCTTGCTTGAAAAGCATAAAAGCAGGGCAGAGTGGAATCGGTACATGGAAGGCTGTGGAAGTCCTGGTTGTGGAGGGTTCAGATCCAGGGTAGGAGGCTGGCTTTTGCCTTTGGAGAGCTTAAGATCCTTTGTTCATTCATAGGAGCCATGGTTGTGGACACTGTCTTTGTGCTGGGAAAATTACCCACAGCAGGTGAGTCAAGTGAACTGTGGAGAAACTCAGTTCTGTGGTCACAGGCAAGAGAGACCCCCACCCCACTCCCTGCCTGTATGATGAGGCTCCGCCCCATCAGCTCCTGCATGATGAGGCTCAGCCCCACTCCCTGCCTATATGATGAGGCTTCACCCCACTAACTCCTGTATGCTAAGGCTCCGCCCCACTAGCTGCCTGTATGGTGAGGCTCCGCCCCACTAGCTGCCTGTATGATGAGGCCCCGCCCCTTTTGTTGCTTGGATGATGAGGCTCCTCCCCTGGGGGAATCTTCATCCGGGTCCCTTCCAGGGAGGGTCCGCCACACATCACAATTAATCTTTCCTCACCCTGCTATAGACCCTGAATCTGGCCCTGTACTGGTGGTATCTTCTGGAGCTGGGCTTCTACATTTCACTGCTAATCACTCTGCCCTTTGACATTAAACGCAAGGTGAGTTATCAGTTACACGTCAAACTGGATGTGTGGGCGCCATGGTGGCGATGCCCTCTAATCTCTGGGGAGAGGCTGAAGTGGGATGAATTGGCCACAGCGTTGCACTATGAGGTGCTCTTGATTCCTGGCAGAAGGTATGGGATCCAGAGGCCTTATAGATCTCCTGAAAAGGCTTGCTTCCAGGCATGGGGCTCTCCAGCCACAGAGGCTTGTCCCAGTGGTGACCCATTGTCTTCTGCAGGATTTCAAGGAGCAGGTGGTGCACCACTTTGTGACCGTGGGGCTGATAGCTTTCTCCTACAGCTCCAACTTGCTGCGCATTGGCTCCGTGGTGCTGCTGCTGCATGATTGCTCCGACTACCTGCTGGAGGTAGGTTCACCTCTCCACTTGCCCTGCCAACCCTGCTGTTGTCCTGGCCATGGAGAGGAGGCCCTGCCACAACTGGGCTATCTGATAGACCCCGTCTCTCACAATCTGCTAGGGTGATGATGCCTTAATCCCTCAATCTCTCTGGGAGAAGAAACCTCACTTTTCCCTCTTTAGTGTCTCAGCAACGTAAGGCCCATTTCCTCTTGGTCTCTCTGGGACAGGAAGTCCTTATCCCTGTCTGACTCATTTGGATGTGAGACCCTGCCTTTTCCAGCCTTTCAGGAACTGAGGCACCATGCTCCAGTCTCCCTGGAGATGAAATACTCTGTGTCTTATCCCTGTCTTATCACTCTTTTTTTTTTTTTTTTGTCCTTCCTACATAGTTCTGGAGATACAACCTTAGCTCAATCACTTGCTCCCCCCATAGCTTCTTGTCCCCAAGTAAAGGATCCCCATTGTCTGATCCACCACTTTCCATGGATTCTCGGTCCTAAACCTATTTCTCTTTGCTGCTCTCCCCAGGCTTGTAAGATGTTCAACTATTCCCACTTTCGGCGAGTGTGCAACGCTCTCTTCATCATCTTCTCCTTAGTCTTCTTCTACACTCGCCTCATCTTCTTCCCCACCCAGTGAGTCCTGAGGGACAGGGAGATGGGAGGGTGTGCTCAGGATCCATGAAGGCCTCACCCTTGGTGCTCTACTTCAGGGAACTGGAGGTGTTGGCTGAAGTTTTTCCAGGAGGCAGGAAATGGTGTGCCTGGCCCAGAGCACAGCATATGCAAAGGCCCAGAGTCAGAGAAACAGAAACCGAATACAGCACTAATATAGTGCACTCCCAAGACAGGAAGAGAGAGGAGGAGGCTGTCTGAGTGCCTGGTCACTAAAATTGTCTAGTAAACATTTTTTTTTTTTTTGATATTTGTTGAGTCTCTGAACTGTGTTAGGGAGGGAAGAAATATCAGAGAGAGCAATGCAAGTGTCTGCCCTGGAGCTAATTGATATGGATGAGGAAAAGGATAGACAGGCAAGCAACAGACCACAAGGCACAAGGGACTGATAGCACGGAAGAGAAAATGAAACTAGGAACTGTGAAGGAAGCAGGTTTGCAGGTAGTTGGCCCTGGATTAGTCCCTCTTCAGGGGTGTTTCACTGATAGCTGTTGTGTATAGAGAATGAATGGGGCTCAAGAACCATACTGATCATAGAGGAAGATGGTCCAGGTGGAGAGAGCAGCATATGTAAAGACTCCGAGACTTGAGTGTGTTCCAGTCTTGGAAGAACAGAAATGAGTTTGGAACAGAGAGAAGGATAAGGTGCATGCAGGTAGGTGGCCAGGGGAAGTAATGAAGGATTCTATGGGATGTTATCTGAAGGGAGGTGGGAGCCATAGAGGACTGAGGCAGATGTGGGAAGCTGGGGCAGATAAACCAGAGCAGGTGAGAGGAGATGGCCAGAAGGGGACACCATCAGGACTAGGAGAAACTTCCGGAGGCATCAGGAGCCTAGCTGCTCCGTGCTGGTTTTGAGGGTCTTATGCTCCTTGGTAGACATGGAGGCAGATGGCCTGTCAGCTTGGGCTCTCTGGAAGGGTGGGCGTGTAAATGCAGGAGTTGCCAGCCTGTGGCAGGCATTTGCAGCAGGGGGCTGGGCAGTGTCATCTGGGGCAAAAGTATCGATACAACCCAACTCCTAGAGCTCTCTTGTTTTTGTTGGAGAGTGATGGAGAAATTCCGAGAGCTGAAGACTGGACCAGTAGTGAAGTTCAGTGAGAAAGGTCTTGTTTAGTGCCCCTTAGGTACAGGGTTGGGTAGAGAGGAGGAGTCAGAGGGGTGAGAGAAGGAAGGGGAAAAGAAAGAAAGTAAATGGAGAAGATGGATAATAAAATGGAGCAAAAAGTGAAAATGAAAAGAGGGGAGGAAGATGAAAAAAGATGGAAGGAAAGTCTAAAGAAGGGAGTGGAAGTTGGTGAAGAAGATGGAGGAGGATTGCGGAGGAGGGAGATGAGTGTGGAGAAGGGACAGGTAAGTATGGAGGAGGGAGGAAGGAGAGAAGGAGGAAGGGAGAGAGTGCAGAAGAAGCAGTAGAGGAGAGGGGGGATAGGCATTTGGGCTTCTAGAAGGCATAAGAGCATTGGGGAAAAGAAAAGAAGTAGCTAGGGACAAAGATTAATCAAGGGGATGTGGTTGGATTTTTCTTTCTTGCATATGAAATAGCATCAGGGTTAGTTTTGATGGTAGAGGATATGTGTAGGACACGAGAGCTGTGACCTTGCAGAGTCGGTATAGTGGGTTTAGGAACATTGTCTCTGACTGACATCCAGTGGCCCTGTGAGATGAGTATGTAAGTCTCAGGTTGATGTGAAGAGTTACACTGTATCTAAGGACAGATGGGTAATCATAAAGGGTTACCTGGGAGGGCCAGTGGTACACTTGTTACTGCCTTGTAGTTATGGTAGAGAAAGGTCAGTTGATACACTTTATATGCTTCACTGACTTAGCATAAGCAGGTCAAGGGAGATACCATCTCAGGAGTGGGCACTAGGGAGGCTCAGGAGCACAGATGATCCGTGCAAGTTCCCAGAATGGGGAGCTATACAGGCTGGTGAAACTCCTTCTTGCTTCCTGCTTTAGGGTCCTCTATTCCACTCTGTTTGACTCCATGAAGAACATGAGTCCCTTCTTCGGCTACTATTACTTTAATGTGCTCCTGGTGATGCTGCAGATCCTTCATGTGTACTGGTTCTGTCTCATCCTGCGCATGATCTTCAGTTTCCTGTGGAAGGGTCAGGTATGGAGGCCTAAGAGGGTCGGATCCCAATTCTCCTCCTTGTCTCAGTGCTCCTCACTATGTTCTGAGCTCTGGCCTCGTCTGTTTTCACAGATGGCAAAGGACATTCGTAGTGATGCAGAAGAATCAGACTCCAGTGATGACGGGGCAGTTCCTGAAAGTCCTCAACTGAAGAACGGGGTGACTCGAGGGTCTGGCCCAGCCATCGCCAATGGCCCACGGAGCCGGGCAGCTGGGCGTCTGGCCAATGGGCACACCCAGTCCACATAGACAACCTAGGACTGACATTGAGGGTTGCCCTCCAGCATTGTGGATGGATATCCAGATGCTGGGCTGGTGACCCTGGGAGATAGGGAGGTCCTCCTCAAGGTAGGAAGAGGACTGATGATCTGTTTCCAGCACTTCCCTTTTTATCTCGTCTCCCTTTATCCCTTTGAGCAACTGGACAGAGCCTGGGGAGCAGTGGACTCTGCATTTGGTCAGAGCCACCCTCAGGTTGTAGCCTGGGGGCTGTGGGGAGCCTTGGCTCATAGGACCAATAAAACTTCAACAGAGATGAAGTCTCTGCCTGAGAGTTTTGGTTCCCTACACAGGTCTTCCTCTGTTGACAGGATTCCTCACTGCCACATCAAGATTTATGTCCATTCCCACACACATAGTATCATGGCCTGAAGATACTCCCCATCCGCGGATCAGTGTCTTCATCATGTTCTCCTCCAGAGTAGCTCTCCAAGGACATTGTTATTAGCTGATAGGCACTGGCTGCAGGAAAGATGTTATTAAGCTTAGATGGAGCTTCTCTGTCTGAAGTTATACAGTATTCCTCGTCCAAGTCAGAAGGTAAGAGCAGAGACCCAAGCACACCCTTGTAGTCTCTTGCTTAAAGCAACCTGCAACCCCACACTGGGGTCTTTATACCCAGGATAGTGAGGTCATTGTCTTCAGAAGTGCTATAGGAAAACTTCTTCCTCTAAGATGGAAGTTTGGTGACCATTGTCACTTAAGTCAGAAATCAAACCACAGGATCCGTGTGTGGTTAGACCATGCTGTCTTTAGGAGTATGCAAGAGGGACTGAGTGTCATGGAAGAGAGCAAAGCAGAGACAATGGGGAGTAGAGGGCCATCTCAGGGGATATCCAAAAATAAATGCCGTGGGGACAAAAAGCAGAGCCTGTCATGGCAGCCTATGACTGTCATCTAACACCAGGAAGAAAGAAGCCAGCAGACTGGAAAAACACACAAGCCTAATACAAAGCAGGAACCAGTCTCCAAAGAAGCAGTGGGAGGGAGTGTCAAAAAACAGTTACCCAGAAGAGAAAGCTGGACTAAAATCTAAGATAGAAACAACTAAAAGAAAATAAAAAAAAATGTGCAAAGAACGTGGGCCTGCTCTCGGGGTAGAGCAGGTGGTGAGATGACATGTGGAGTTTGTCTTCTTGGGAGATACCGGAGAAAACTGGAGAAATATAGCTTCTGCTGAGAGAGTAACAATTCAAGGGGAATAAACATTAAGTAACACAGGCAGAGATTACATAGAGACTTTTGAAAGAACCAGGAAGACAAGACCACAGAAGGAAAGGAAACGGGGATAGGGGAAAGAGATGAAAGGAAGAATTAAAAAAAAGGAAAGGAGAAAGAGAAAAATGTTGTACATAGCGCGTGGATGGAAAGCCCAGAAAGAATAGGAAGGGGCATTTGAGAAGGAAGAATGATGGATACTGAAGATAAAAACAGTATTGAGAGAATTTGAAGGTTCAAAACCAGTATGGCTACAAGCCTGAAATCACAGTACTGTGGATGTTAAGGCACAAAGACCATAGATTTGATGTGAATCTATTTGTATAGCTACTAAGCTCACAAATTGTGACAAAAAGACTTCTTATTAATTGTGAAAGCTTGAGCAATAGCTTAGGCTTGTTTTAACTAGTCCTTATAACTTAAATTAACCCAAATATTTTAATCTATATTCTTTTATGTGGTTCAGTTACCTTTACTTTGTGAAGCCCATGCTGCTTTTTCTGCATCCATGGTGTCTCCTCACGACTCTGCCCTTCCTCTCCCCAGCATTCTCTGTGTCCTGAAAGTCTTGCCTAGCTATTGGCCATTTTTAGCAAACCAATTAGTGGCACATATTAACAGTGCATAAAAGACCATTATACAGCATTTTCCCCTTTTTGTCTAAAGGAAAAAAAATTACTCTAACATAGTAAAGCTATATACAATAGAAACAATTATCAGATATTTTCTAAATAGAAAAGAAAGGTATTAACTTTAAAAAAATGAAACTCTATACAGTAAGAACAATTATCAAATAAGAATTAAATTTAAAATGCCCAGTCCTTTTGTATTTGGCAAATTTAGAGAAAATACTCCTAAATCACATTTCTGTGGGCAGCCCTAACCAGCTACCACCACAAAGGCCTCCCAGATGGAAGCTGTTTTCTAGCACCAGCCCAAGTAAGCCAGCCACCTTTCTGGTCTGAGAAAACCCTGTCCTCCCGTATTTCCCACTAGTGGGGAAACTCAGTTCACTCTTAAATTACCTTAAGGAAAAAAAAGAAAAGAAAAGAAAATACTCCTTTATCCTCTCTTGATGAGTCCAAAGTTTTATACTAATTTATCTTTTATTATAACTAAGGAAAACTGAACTATTCTTCAATTCCATCAAAGACCCCAGAAGGACAATATTGTCTGAGTGAACAGGAAGTGCAGTGCAAGCTGCTTTCAGACCTATAGAATTCGAGACATCTGGCTGTCTGGACAGTCACTCAATATCCTCTTCAATGTTGAGACATCTATCCTTACCCTGTAGCCCTAGAATATCTGACAGACTTTTCTATGAAGCAGGAATTTTTAAGGACTGTCCTGCTTCATCTTGGCAAAGTTTGGTAGTCTTTTTTCCTTTGTGCCCTGCTTATCCAGTTTGTACAACATACTGTCAGCAGTCAAGGCAAGAACAGTTTCTTTGCCTAGTGGCCAACCTTGCCACAATGAAATTAAGCTCCAGAAAAGATTTCTTCAATGCCCATTATCTTTTCTGAAGTAAGTTGGTGCTGCCAGGAGCAGACATGTCTCACTGTTCTGAAAAGCCTCAGGTTATCCAATCTTAAATGCCATATTCTGTAAGTCTTTGAAGTGTTTGAAGACCATCTATCTGAATATATAGGCTTAACCTTGAAAACATACCTAATAGGACTACAAGTTTGATTATTAAAGATGACTACTAAACTGCATCTTTTAGTTATACATTACATTTTTAAATGATCTACATAAGAGCAATACCACAACATAATTCAGTATAACAAAAAATAACCTTAAATTTATATCAATATACCAAAAATCCATACCAATGTAAAATATTTGAAACAGTGGTTGTTCAAAAGTAAACTCAACAATGCACACTTTTATCCCATAATATTTATACCGTATTTCTCCTTTTACCTTCAGAAAGAGATCCCTGAATCTAAACTCCTTCATTTAGCTTTTTTCCTGACCATGACCAGTAACAAATTGTAACCCCCTTCAAGTAATGAGAAGCATCTATAGCCCAACAAATGACAACAATAACAAAAAAACCCAAAACCCACCCACCCCACCTCTTGGGAATGGGTGCATTGTGTTCTCTAAACTGCTTTCTGTTGTCTGGAGGTAATGGCATCTTTGGAGTACTGTGAGAAAATTATGATAATAGTAAAGTTCTGGTTAGAATAGTCAGTGAGGATGGACCATCTCAGCCAGCAGCCTTGAAGCTGTTCTGGATGCAGAACTCTGAGGTATGATACTGCAACAGAGGCAATCTGAGAGGCTGCATCACCTGGGTCATCCATTTTTATTGGCGTCTTATCCCCTTGCTCTGAAAACACAAACTTTGAAAGGTAACATACATTAACACAAGTATGGGATATGTGTTGTATATGAACCTGCCAAAGATGTGTTGTTGTTTGTTTGAGCAGGTAAAATATATGTTGTCTGTCTTGTAGTTATTTTAGGTTTATATCTGTCTGTAAGCAGGCTTTCAGGGGGTCTTCTCTGATCAAATCTGATCCCTTATCAATCTTGAACAGACCCACAACCTGTTCCTGTTCCACAGGAAACAAAAGGATAACCCCTTCCCCAAAGCAAGACTTTTTTTTTTTTTTTTGAATTCTGTTTGAAAGTTAAGGCATTCTTAAAGTTTCTAGACTGGTTTATTTAGGGCATTCTTAAAGTTCCTAGGCTGGTTTATTTCAGCAGTCCCTTTCACAATCTCATCTACCAGCAGCTGTCATTTGCTTATCCGCATTAAAAAAATTCACAGACATCACAATAAAATAATAATGATACAGGATCAGACTTCCTGTATATTTCCTATCTTTGTGTGACTTATTATTTTTTTATTACTTTATTTGTTTATGACTATACCTTTCTTTCTTATGCCTACATATATTGTTAAATGCACTCTGTCTTGTATAGAGGCTATTTTCCATCTAAACCCGTTTTACTTTATATGTGTAACCTTTTCTGTTTGCATGAACAAAATCTTAAGTGAAGCTTAACTCATGGTGTGCTGGTAGCTGGCTCCACCCCGTCTATTTTCTGAGAGCCTAGCCTCATGGTAGAGGTACTGACCAGAGTCATGTTTACTACCCCAACTTTGGGAAGTCTCTGTGTCCATGATGCTGTAGGCATTTCTACCTCATCTCATGCTATGAAGTAGCATACTGCCCACTGCTCATAAACCCTATTCAAGTGCTTATTAGCAAGGCCTCTTAAAAGAGACATGCCTCTGTATACCGCTAGCCTCTAGCCTATCTGAGAGACTATGGCCACCAGGAAACCATGTTTGACTCTGTGTTGCAAATTCTCTGAATCTTTTTCAGGCTGTATGTGGCCCCACATTGGGTGCCATATGTTGCAAGTCCTTCTCTATCCCGCCAGCCAGCTCCCATATCATGATGCAGAGACTTCTTATTAATCTTGAAATAAAAGATTATGAAATCTTGGCTGATAGCTTAGATTTGTTTCTTTCTAATTAGTTCATATATCTTAAATTAACCCATTTTTCAATCTATGTTCTTTTATGTGACTTGGTTACATTTACTTGGTGAAACCAATGCTGCTTTCTCTGCATCTCTAGAGTCTCCTTACAACTCTTTTCTTCTTCTTAGCATTGTCTCTGTCCTGAAAATTCTTCCTAGTTATTGGCCAGTCAACTTTTTATTAAACCAATCATAGTGACTCATATTAAGTATACAAAAAGATTATTTTACAATGTTTTGAGGCCAGCCTGGGAAGGAGAACCAACCTAGAAAAGCAACAACAAAAAACACAGAACAGACATACATAGAGGTACATGGACAAATGCAGCTGTAAAGAATAAATCATGTAGTTTCAAGAAAGTTGATACAACAGGAAATCATGTCTTGTGAAATAAGCCACACTCTGAAGGACAAATACTGAATGTTTTCTTTTATGAAAAACTTAGATTTTAAATTATAAATATTTGTGCATATGTATGTATTTACATTTATATGTCTATAGGTCATGAAAATATAAGGGATCATGAGAAAGGAGGAAGCAATCTTAAAAGAGATGAAGAATGTAATACATGTGACATGGAAACAGAAGGGAAAGAGAACCAAATAGGAGGTGACAACCTGGGGAATATGAACAGGAAGAGTAAAGAGTGACTGAATAAGAACAAAATGTGACTACTCATGTGTATGAAGATGCTGCAGTAAAACTCATTACTCTTTATGTAAATGTAAGAAACAAAAATAGGACCAATAAACTTAAAACACACAATGGCCTTACTAATAACTTTAGTGCAGAATAATTCTGGATTTTAAAAATGGGATTAGTTGTGATGGTTAACCTCCATTGTCAGCTTGTTGAGCTATAGAGTCAACTGGGAGATGGGCCTCTAAGCATACTTGTAAGGGAGTATTTTGATTAGGTTAATTGAAATGAGAAGACCTGCCCACTCTGGGTGGTATCATTCCCTGCTAAAAAGAACTTTGTAGCCAAATAATGGTGGTTAATATTAATTGGGTAGAATATTCTCTAGGAATATGCTAAGTCCATCTTATTTATGATATAGTTTAACTGTGGTGCATCTTTGTTGACTTTTAGTAAGGATGACCTATCTATATGAGATTTTGGTATTGAATTCACCTACTAATATGAGGACCTATTTTTCCATTTAATGTTTGTTTTATAAAGTTGGAGTCCCAACATTTGGTGTGATTGATTTTAATGCTCTTGATGGAATGTTTTCTATCTTTTGATTTTATCAATGAGGTGTGTTTCTTGGAGACAATATATAGTTTAATCTAGTTTTTTAAATCTAAGAATAGATTTATTTTTATTTTATAAGGATTATTTAGAGCTTGATGTTTACTAGAACACTGAGAGAAAGGTACAGAGGTTTCATTGTTCCCTTTGCCTATCAAGTGTAAGCCTCTCCCACTGTCAACATCCTCCATCACAGTGGTGTATTTGTTATAATCCACAATGACACATCCTCACCCAAAGACTACACTTTACATTAGTGTTCATATTTTCCTTCTTATTCTTTTTTAATTCAGGATTTTATCTGTATCCCAGATTACCCTTAAACTTGCCCTCCCAACAGTCTCCCAACTGCCACAAATACATGTGTGAACTGTCACACTAAACCAGACTTCCTATTTTTTTTGTATTCTACATTCAGTGACTAACATGTAATGACCTGTGTTCACCACTGAAATACCATGTAGAGTCATTTCACAGCCCCCAGTCCTCCATGCTCTTCTTAGTTACTCTTCCTCCTTCCCCACCCATGTCAAGAAGTGACCTTCCACCATTCTCCATGGTATTCCTTTTCCATTTTTTAATTCAGCCAGCTGGTCTGTATTGCTATTGGTGAGTTGAGTGTATTACATGGAAATTATTATTGAGAAATAGCTATGGATTTATGTTATTTCTGTCAGTTGGATCATTGTCTGTTCTTTATGCTGTCCCACATACATATCTGGCTTATTTTGTTACATATAATAGACTCCTTCCAGATCACCTTTGTTCAGCTAGTGTGCCCATGAAATCTATTCTTTCCTCTGCTTTAGTGACTGAAATTTCTTCTATTGCTTATAGTATTCCTTTAGTGTCTTCTGCAGTGCTGGCATGGTGGCCGGAAACTTCCTCAGTTGTGGAGGAGCAGGTAAGCCCTTCATTGTGGCATCCTGGAATACCGGAGGGTGGAAGTTCCTGTCTGCTGCACAGACCAGGTTTCCTAAGTAGATGCCCACTTGAGCCTAGAGAGATGGTACCAGCATGGGTGTCCCAGGAGCTTGGCAGCTGCGGGGGTGGTGAGGATTACTGTGTGAGGTCCTGTCCATCTAGGTTCGAGAGACCTAGGAGTTAACTATTTGAGGAGTACTCTGTTCCCTGAAGAGAGTGGGGCAGGTTTAGGGGCATTAGGGTCCACTGGTGTGGGGGCAGGGAAACAACTGTCAGCATGTGAATGGAGAAGGGACTTTAAAAGGGAGAGGTAGGGTAGGTACCCTGCCAGTGGCGGACTTTGGGCTGGGAGGTGATGGATAAGGAGAAGGGGCCTGCCATAAAGCAGCTCAGAAGGGCTTAGGCCTGTAGAGGAATGTGGGGTGGCCCTGAGGCAAGTCAGGGCAATGGGGGAAGGGAGGCCAAGGTAACCTGAGTTCAATGGAGAGCTTGGTTACTTGTTGTTTGATGAGTCCATTGTCCATCTGGATGGTTTGTGGGACACCAAACCAAGGAATGATGTGGTCCCAGAGTACCTGAGCCACCACATCTATTATTTCCCTGGAGACCGGAAATGCTTCTATCCATCCTGTAGAAGTATTCCTAAGTTATTTTGAAATAAGATAATTGATAAAGGAAATGTGTACATATATTTATTAAGTATTTTTATCAATGTTGCAGATGAGTTTGTTTTAATTTATCTGTGTCACCTTTTAATAAACTCATTGGTAATCAAAAACAGAGAGAGAATGTAGGAATAGGAACTCATGTGTACTACCTCCTCTCAGAGAGATAATTCCTTCGGGATTAAATCAATACAGGTCCTGTGATTGCTGCCACAGTAAAAAAAAAAAAAGAGAGATAATGGAGTTTTTTTTATGAGAAGGCATATGAGTGAAATCAACCTGCCAATCTTTGTCTGGTTGGTGTTCTGGTGTCGACAAAGCTGGTGTAGAGACTGACGCGTGTGGAGAGCCCTCTGTGGGTTGGCCTGGGCACACATTTGGCAGGATGAATGAACCTGTAAAATATGATCTTGGAGATGGGTGGGGTCAAAAAGGGGTCCCAAGAAGTGGAACAAAGATTTGGGGAAGCGGCTAAGAATATCTTGACTCAGTAAAGGTGCTGGGAAAGCAGGTATCACTAAGAAAGAATGAGAAAAAAATTGTCCTGCAAGAATGCAGGGCAGTGGCAAGGTTTTAAGTGGGGGAGGAACAGGTCCTGTCTACCCTCATAACTGAAATTAGTGAGGAGAACATAAGGCTTGGGTAAGATGTTGGAACATAATATGTAGCTCACATGTCCAAAATAAAAGTAATGGACTTATCTGCTACCTACAGCTTTACCCTTGGCACAGATAGGGTTACAGGATATACCAAGTCTGGACAGCATCAATCCTCTGCAAGGCTGAGTGTTGTAATAGGAGCGGCAGGGCTGTGTCCCCAGCACCCTGGCCACCTCGCTAGCTTATGCCCCAAAATAACAACACACAAATTGTATTCATTTAAACACTGCTTGGCCCATTAGCTCTAGCCCTTACTGGCTAATTCTGATATCCCTATCAACTCATCTCTAATAAACTGTGTAGCACCGGTCTTACCAGGAAAGATTCAGCATGTCTGACCTGGCAGCTTGCTTCATTGCATGTGTCTGCCTGGGAGAGGGGAGCATGGCATCTCTGAGCTCACTTCCTCTTCCTCCCAGCATTCTGTTCTGTTTACTCCACTGACCTGTGTTCAACCTATCAGGGCAAGCAGTTTCTTTATTTAATTAACCAATGACCTTCCTCCATCAGCTGAGAATTTCAAAGGCTGGCACAGTTTCACTTGCATGGCATAGAGGACAAGCCCACATGGGGGCATTGTGATTTCCTGTGTCCAGGTTGCTATCAAATAGGGCATAACCTTGGAGGAGAGGTAGTGCAATATCTTGCCACATGACCATTTAGGCCACACTTGTAACAGCTTGCTTGTGAGGTTGACTTAGGCTGGGCTCTCTCAGGTTAGAGCCCTGTGGTGCCTTCCCTTGTTCTCCTTCCTGTACCTTAGGGCAGCTGCTAAAGCCTGGGTCTGCAGAGTAGCTGCCTGTTGTAGCCTTGTCTGTTGGGAAGATTCAACCGATTTTTCTCGGGCATTAAAAACTTTAAAGGCCATTTTCAATTCTCTTATAAGGGTTTGGGGACCCACCTCAACCTTTCTTAACTTTTTCCTAATATATGGTTGTGCCTGAGAAATAAAATGGGTAGCCAAGACCATGGCTCCTGCTGGGGAGGCTGGATCTAGCCTGGTATATTGGACCATGGTTTCTTGTAACCAATTAAAAAAAAAAACATCTAGATGTTGTCAAAATTAACTACTTTTTATGAGACAATTTCCATACCCTAAAGGAGACAATGGACCATGATGTCCTACCTCTGTTGGCTGCTTTGGCCAGGTTGGTAGTTCCAGTGTGGTTCTGTGGCCTGCACAGCCATTTATCCCACAGAGAGTGTATTGTCTACCAAATGAATCTGGTCTGCATATTCCCTAACTGCTACCTGAGTTCTATTTCGCTCCTCAGGAGCGAGAGTAGAAGCTTGGATGACATAATAGTCATGCCAAGAAAGATCATAGGTCTGAGACAAACAACAAAACTCTTTTCTATCTGAGAGAGAGATGGAAGATAAAAGGGATCATGAACTTTCATAATGCCATCAACTCCTGCCACCTCCTGGAGAAGACAGAGAAGGGTGACGCTATGGTGTGATCTGGTATGGGAGGAGACTGGGGAGGTTTGGGAGGGGTTAGCCCAGTTCACAGAGGGGTTCCAAGGGTGGGGAGATGAGGTAGGAGGGGGAAGAGAGGAGGAAGGTGGGTAAGGTGGAAATTGGTCTTGAACCTCCAGATTGGGAAGGGAGGAGGTAGACAGGGAAGGAGAGGAATGTGGAGAATGTTGCTCCACAGGAGGGGGTTGAGTAGTGTGGGCTTGAGGGAGTGGGGGAGGTTCCAGTTCCTCTGGCTGCATGGTCCAGCTAGAATTGTCAGGGTCCCAATTCCCAGATGACAGAGAATTTGGAGGCATTGTGGCCTTAGCCACTAAGACTGATGCTATGAGACACTGGCTACTAAGAAAAGGGTGAGAGCACAGAGCCCCCAAACCATGGACATATGTAAGCCCTGCCCATTTGTCTTTATGGTAACACAAATTTTAGTGCATAGGGAAATTAGCTGTTTGGGACATTGTATTGAACAGGCCCAATTTATAAAGATTTTGTAAGAGGCATAAAGTCTATGCCCAACCAAGTGGCATAAGTCTATTACAGCATGCCAACTAGAATAGCTATAAGGCCTAATGGGGTCGTGGAAATGGAATGCTAGGTATCCCTGGCACAAAAAAATCCACTCCAGCCAGGCCTGGTCTTGCCAGTCTAGCCACTGCTGAGATTAAACTCTTGGCATGAGCTGGTGGCTTCAATAAGAGTCCGATAATCAACAAAATAAGTACCAATGGGTCCCCCCAAAGCCCTATAGCATAGACAAGAAAAAGGGACTCACCAAGATGCAGCCATTGTAGCCCAGGAGCCAGTTTTAGCATGGCATGGAGAGGTCAGATTGTGGACTAGGGGCTTTCAAAGCATGACCTAGGGCCATACGGAAAGGCCGCCCTACCCACTGGGACCTCCAAGTGATTTGGTGCTTTTTCCTTTACAGCATTAAATATTGTTTCTTTGCTTTGTATTTTTGACATCTTGACTGTAATATGCCATGGAACGTACTTCTCTGGTCATGTCTGTTTGGGGTTCTGAATGCGTTTTGTGTTTGAATGTCTGAATGTTTTCCAGGCTTGGGAATTTTTTTTGCTGTAATATTGTTGAATGCATATCCTACACTTTTTGTGTTTATGTTACTCCTTCTAGTTCGGTGGGTTCTTGGGTTTGATCTTTCATGGACATTGTGGTCATGCTCATTTATTTTTTGCTTCTTGGTGTCTATATGTATTATTTTTCCACCATTATCCATCTGGCAGTTTTTCTTTTGCTTCTTTGAGTCCATTGTTCTTGCTCCCCACTGTGCTTTTTTATTTGATTTATTTTTCACTTTCAGCACGTTTTTCACTTCTCATTACATTCTCATTACTAAAGTTTTCTCTCATGTTGCTTATTGTTTTTGCCATTTTCCTCTGTATTTATGACTTTGTCTACAGGTATTTATGGTATGTGTGGAATTAATCTGCCTGTGGATATCCTTCTTTGAGTCTTTGATCATTTTTTGCAAGAAAACTTTTGGAATGTTGTTGGAGGAGGTGCTTGTTCCTCCTGGCCACCCAGAACCAAAATAACCACACAGAAACTGTATTAATTAAAGTACGGCTTGGCCCATTAGCTTTATCTTCGTATTGGCTAACTCTTACATCTTAATTTAACCAATTTCTATTAATCTGTTTATCATCGAGAGGTTGTGGCCTAACAGCAAAATTTCAGCACGTCAGTCTCCAGTGGTGGCAGCTTCATGGAGTCTCCTTGACTCTGCCCTTCTTCCTCCCAGAATTCTGTTTAGTTTTCCCCACCTCGCTCTGTTCCCCTACAGCTCTGCTATAGGCCCAAAGCAGTTTCTTTATTAACCAATGAACACAACACACAGACAGAAGGACCTCCTATGCCATTTCCCCTTTTCTGTTTAAACAAAAAGGAAAGCTTTAACTTTAACATTGCAAAACTACATATAACAACACAGGTATAGAAAAAGAACTACAGTTACAATATTTATATCTTCTTTATTTTTATCATAACTAAGGAAAACAATAACAATAAATTCTTCAACTCCATCCAAGACTCCAGAAGGATATGATATTACCTAAATAAACAGGAAGTGCATTGCAAGCAGCTTCCAAAATTTTAGAACTGACAGAGACATCTCACTGCCTGGACAGTCACCCAAAGTTCCTCTGTACTGTTGGGGCATACATCTTCAGCCTGCTGGCCCATAGTATACAGCAGACTCTTTCATGAAGCAGGAAATTTCAAAGACAGTTCAGCCTATATTGGCAGTTTGTCAGTAACTTCTTCTGTGTCCTGCAGAATGTCTGGCAGACTCTTTCATGAAGCAGGAACTCCAAAGGACCATCTCCCCTTTAGGCAAGTTGAGCAGTCATTTCTCTGTGGCTCCTGCATCCAGTTTACTTAACAAACTCCATAAGGAGCTTCTTCAATGCCCATCTTTCTTTTGAAGTACTTGGTGCTGCCAGGAGCAAATGTGTCTCACTGTCATGAAAAGTCCTAAATTATTAAAATACTTTAAATGCCATATTCTGTGGGCTTTGAAAGATTTAAAGAATATGTAACTAGCTGTGTTACACACACACACACACACACACACACACATATATATATATCTAGAAAATCTAACTAACATGACTACAAGCTTGACTATTATAAATGATTATCTATTAACCTGTATTTCTTAATTATACATTACAATTTTAAATGAACTACACAATCACAATACCTTAATCAAGAGGAGAAATACATACATAAATACATATATATATAACAAAATTGACATTAAATTGTATCAATAAAACAACATCCATACCAGTGCAAATATCCATCTCTATAGCATATTCCCCTTTAAATATAAACAAACATTTCTAGACAATATTTGGGAATATGGGTCTAGTTATTTCTCTCCAAACTGATTCCTGCTGTTTATTGGGTAAAGTATTTTCTTTTGGGGGTGTTTACAGCAACCTTTCAGGTGGTTTTATTCCATCAAACTATATCAGTCTGGAGGCAATCCATGGGTTTTCATCTTCTATGAAAACAAAAGAACCTCTTTCCCAAAGCAACATATCCTTAGACCCATATTCTGAAATCAAGATACCTTTAAAAAAAAAAAAAAATATATATATATATATATATATATATATATATATATATATATATATATATGCTGGTTTAGCTTAGCAGCCCATACAATAAAATGTCTCTGTACTTATTCACAGTCAAAAAGTTCAAAGATAACACAATAATATACATAATCCAGACTCTTTGTGAATTTTCCATCCTTACATGACTTATTTTTACTCTCTTGCTTTTTAATATTTATTTTATTATATTTACTCTTTTAATCTATGACTGTTAGTCTTTTTCAACTCTCTATACTCTTTTTCATTTCTCTCCCAAGCCTATGTACATTTATTCAACACTATGACTCATCTGGAATTGTCTTTATTGCATATCTGTAATTTTTTACTGTCCAAGAGAGCTTTTGAAAATGCTAAGCACTTCTTAATCCGTAAGCCGTGCCATTAGTATGGCATACATGGTACTTCCTGCTTTCCAGCCCAGTCTAAAACTTAAGCTGCATCATTACTATAATATATATGGTACTTCCTGCTTGCTCCACACAGTTTAGCATGGCAGAGCAGCTTGCACCTCTGAGCTGGTGCATACCACACTATTTCCAGGCACAAAGCTGGTTCACGTTGCCATCAAGCAAGTTGCAGCACACTGCTCACAAACCCCATCCAAATACATGGTGTCCTGAAACAGATAGAGACCTTGCTGGCAGCATGGCATAGAAAGCCAGCAATTAAAAACAGCCATGGCTTTTTCCCTGCTTAGGCTGAATCAGGAAAATCTCTCTTAAAGGAGTTGCAGGAAGCTGCCAGCGAACTGCAAGAAGCTGTGTTAAACTCTGTATTTTTTTTTTTTGTCTAGAATTCCTTTTCAAGCCCTCTCAGGTTTTACATGGATTTACTTGGCCACATGGGTGCCAATTTGTTGGAGGAGATGGTTGTTTGTCCTGGCTATCCAGAACCAAAATAACCACACAGAAACTGTATTAATTAAATCACTGTTTGGCTCGGCTCATTAGCTTTACTCTTAACTCTTACATTTTAATTTAACCCATTTCTAATAATATGTTTATCACCACAAGATTGTGGCCTACCAGAAACATTTCAGCACGTTTGTCTCCTCTAGTGGTGGCTTCATGGCATCTCCTGACTTTGCCCTCCTTTCTCTTATAATTCCCTTTAGTTTTCCCCATCTTGCTCTGTTTACCTACAGCTCAAAGCAGGTCCCTTATTAACCAATGAAAGCAACACATAGATAGAAGGACTTTCTACACCAGAATGTTCATCTGATAGTTTACCTATTTCAGAATGTTGAGTTCACCAGTTGAACTCTTTCATGGAAATTGTGTTGACTTCCTATCTTATGTTTCTTGTATTTTGTGCTTGTAGTCACACCTCTCCTAGTTGGTATGTCTCTCCTGGATTTTGAAGAGGTAGTGGTGGTGAATTTCAACAGCAGCTTTGATCACAGGGAAAGTCAGCACCAGAAGTTCATTGTCTCCTTCGAAAGATGACCCAACACCTTATATTTTCCTTAATGAATTTTGTTACATGTTTAGTAGGATGTTTGTGCCACTGTAGAAAACAATGTAGAAGTTCTTAACAAAATTAAAAGAAGAAGTACCATTCAATCCACCATACCACTCCTAGGTATATATACCCAGATGCAACTACAGAGATAATTGCACATCCATGATTATTGCTGTACTTTCATGGTGATAAGTAAAGGAAGCACACAGATAGCTATCCATTATCAGGTGAATAGATAAAGTAAATATGGAGCATATTAACAGTGACATTTCTTCAGTCTTAAAGTAGAAGAAAGTCATGACATTTAAAAGGAAAATTTTGGAACCAGAGATTATTAAATTTGGTGACTTAAGCCATAGTCATAAGTATAAATACCACAGGGAGGTGGCATTCTCTCTCTCTCTCTCTCTCTCTCTCTCTCTCTCTCTCTCTCTTTTCTCAGCCTGAAAGTAGAAGGTGTCCAAAGGGGAGTGAAAGTATGAAAGGTGAGGTGGGAAAAGGCAGGTGGTAGAGAAACACAGACATGAGTGTAAAAATGAGGATTGTTTTAAGATAAGGAAGAAACAGAAAGAGGTCAATAGAGGGGATGCAGTATCAGTTTGTGAGACAGATGAATAGGAACAAATATATGTATGAAAATGTAATAATGAAATCTCCTTCACGTGCTAACTTGAAAGTTAATACTAAATTTATTAAGCCTTGTACCTATAATGTATTTTGTTCCTGAGACCCTGAATAGAGTTTATTTGTGGTCTGAACAAAATGATGTAGCACTTGGGGGCAAAGATACAACCAAGGAGCCCTGCACTGGATGCCAAGATGGAGAAGACCTCCACAGCCACCATGACCTTCCCTTTGGTGCTGTGGTAGACAGGGAGGAAGGTGACCCAGACACTGCAGAACACCAGCATGCTGAATGTCAGGAACTTGGCTTCATTGAAGGTGTCAGGTAGGTTTCTGGCCAGGAAAGCCACAGTGAAGCTTCCCAAGGCCAGAGCGCCCAGATATCCCAGCACACAGTAGAAAGCAGTGACTGATCCCTTGTTGCACAGGATGATAATGTGTTCACGCTCAGAGTGTGCATCTGTGTCAATGAAGGGGGGAGATTTTCCCAGCCAGACCCCACACAAGATAATCTGGATGAAGGTGCAGATGGGAACAATGAAGTTAGGTGCCCGTGTTACCAACAACCACCTGATTCTTCTTCCTGGAGCAGTGACCTTGTAGGCCAGAACCACAGTAATAGTTTTGGCCAAGATGGTGGAAACAGCCACAGTGAACAACACTCCAAATGTGGTCTGCTGCAGGATGCACGTGGTTGTGTTGGGGTGGCCAATGAAGAGAAAAGAGCAGAGAAAACAGCAGTTAAGGGTGATGAGCAGGATGTAGCTGAGAGTGCGGTTATTTGCCTTCACGATGGGCGTGTCTTGCTGCTTCAGAAAGATACCAAGAACGAGAGCTGACAGTGCAGAGAAGTACAAGGCTATGCATGACAGACCTCTCCCCAGGGGATCGTCATAGTCCAGGAAAGTCATAGATTTCTGGAGGCAATGGCTTCGGTCTGTGTTGGCATATTGATGATCTAGACACTTCACACACTGATCTGCATCTGGTGAAAGCATGTATATTTGTTATTCCAGGTTAGTTTTCTTTTGTCCACTTTCTCCACTCATTTGAGTAGTTTAGCCTAATAGATATCCCTTGTTACTTCAGACATCAAACGAAAGAATGCTTTATGGGGAATAACGTGACTACCGTGTATTTTCTGCAATGTGACATGAACAAAGCTACAGTTTCTCCTCCTAATTCAATTGTGTGTTGTTTTGCATATTCTGATATCATTATTTCCCCTTTCATGAAACTTATATACTCACTTACAATATACATCTTCAATTTGGTCACAATATTGAATTCACATGAAATATTTCTTGGGCTTGGGAGAGCTGATTCACTGGGTAAACAAATTGTTGCTCAAGCCTGATGATTTGAGTTTGGATTCCCAGGGTCCACATAAAAGCTGGATGCTGTAGCACAAGCATCTATAATCCCAGTGCACCCCTATTATCAGATGAGAGACAGACAACACTTTCCAGGAGCTCGTGGGGCATCTGGCCTGGCTAATGCATCTGTGAAGAAATGTGATCTCAAGCAGAGTGAGGGTGATGACTGACTCTCCAATTCCATCTCTGCTCCATGACACATGCACACCCACACTCCCAGACTCTCTCTCTCTCTCTCTCTCTCTCTCTCTCTCTCTCTCAATATAAGTTTAGTGAGTTATGAAGGGGTTTCTCAAGTTCTTTCCTTGTAATGGTATTTTGAGATATGGGGGTCAAATGGAGCTACCCAGTGAACTGACTTCTCTGGTTATTTTATTTTCTGTCTGAAGGCATTTTAATAAGTAAGTATTGCATTCTAACAGTTTGCCACATGGTGGCACACATCAGTAGTTCTTGAACTTGGGATGTAGAATCAGGAGAAATAAGAGTACAGAGTCAGACTTAGCTACTTGGCAAGTTAGGGGACAGTCTTGCCTTTGTCAGATCTTTTTTGGAAAAAAACAACAATCATCAAAAAGGGGATCGCTTAAACGTGTTAACACAACGATTGTCGGAAGGCATTCACTTCATATATAGACATTTGATTCTTTTTAAAGGTTAATTTTTATTAAAGAAGATTTAAAATTTTTAGTTATGTGTATGTGTGCATGTTTGTGGGCTTGTGCACATGATGCAGATGGCCTAAGATCACCTGGAGGTTTTGGATGATCTTCCAAAGTTGCCTTTGATTTCCACATGCATGCCACGCATATTGGAGTGGCTTAAATAAAAATGCCCCTTAAAAGTCACAAACATTTTGATACTTAGATGTCAGGAAGTGGCACTACTTTGGACAGATTAGGATGTATGATCTTGTAGAAGGAAGTGAAGTGTGTCACTGGGGGTAGGTGTTGAAGTTTCAAAAACCCAAGCCAGGCCAAATGGCTTTTCTCCTTCTACCTGCAGACCCAGATGTAAAACTCTCAGCTACTCTTTCAGCACCATGTCTGGCTGCATTCTGTCCTGCTTCCACCCATAATGACAGTGGACTAGACCTCTGAACTTGTAAGCAAGCCTCAGTTAAAGGCTCCCTTTTATAAGAGCTGCTGTGGTTATGGTGTTGGTACACAGCATTTGAACAATGACTAAGTCAGAAGATGATAGCAGGCATGGGATATTGCTATGTCAGGACTGACCATGATGCTTCTTGGTGGAATGTGGAAGACTTTGGAACTTTGGACTTGCAAAGTAATTGGATGATTTAAGTGGGGCTTAATGAACCATCCTAATAGAAGGCAGTGGTGATGCAAACAGTGTAGATTTGATGGCCCATCTCAAGAGGTTTCAGAGGAGAAGAATATGAACAAATAGCTTAGAGATTTTTCTTGTATTTTGCAGAAGAACTGGGTATCCTGGGCGCCAAAAATCTCCTGATGCTAATTTGAAGAGTTTTGGATTAATGATCCTGGAAGAGGTTATTTCTAGACAGCTTAAAATTGAGTGTGTTACATGGTTATTAGTGATCACTCTTATGCATAATAAAAAGGAGCAAGCTGAGCATGGAAAAGTATAATATGTACAGTTTGAGGAAAAAAGAGCACCATGAAGTGTAAAGAAGCTAATTCCAGAGCTCAAGGGGATTGTGTTGGTTTAAATAAAAATGTCCCTTCCATGGTCCATAGAGAATGGTACTATTAGGTGGTATGACCTTGTTAGAATAGCCATAGATTGATTAGAGGAAGTGTGTCACTAGGGGTTGGGCTTTGAAATCTCAACATGCTTCACTCAGTTCTTTTCTTGCTGCCTGCAGATCAAAATGTATAACTCTTGGCTACCTCTAGCACAATGTGTGTTGGGAATGCCACCATGCTTCCCACCGTAGAAGCAGAGAAGAAAACTTGCCCAAACTACAGAAAGGCATGCCTACAAGGATACAAGAAACTTACAGAACACCAAATAGACTGGATCAAAAAAGTTTCCTTGTCATATCATAATCAAAACACTAAAACATATCGAGTAAAGAAAGAATATTAAGAGCTGCAAAAAGAAAAGGACAAGTAACATTCAAAGGCAGAACTATCAGAATTACACCTGACCTCTTAATGGAAACAATGAAAGCCAGAAGGTCCTGGTCAAGTGTTGTGCAGACATTAAGAGACCATGGACGTCAGCTCAGACTAGAAGAAAATCTCCAACCCAAGGAAGTTTACTACATCAAAAAACACACAGACAGTAACACAGCAGAAAATCCCAAAGAGGGAGAAAAACACACACAATAACATCACCAACAATGAAAACTAAAATAACAGGAGCTGACTATCATTAGTCATCAATATACCTTAATATAAATGAACTCAACTCACCTATAAAAAGACACAGGTTAACAGATTGGATATGAAAACAGAATTCATCCTTCTGCTGCATACAAGAAACACATCTCAACCTCAAAGACAGATGTTGCTTCAGAGTAAAGGGTTGGATTTTTTTTTAATTAAATGGACCAAAGAAACAAGTTGGTATAGCTATCATAATATCTAAAAAAATAGGCTTCAAACTAAAATCAATCAAAAGAGACAAAGACGACATTTCATATTAGTCACAGGAAAAATCTTTCAAGAGGAAATTTCAGTACTGAACAACTATGCCCCCAATACAAGGTTATCCTTATATGTAAAAGATGATGGGGGAGCGTCTTCTGTTTTGTGTTAATTTCATTGGTTAAATAAAGAGACTGCCTTGGCCCTTTAATAGGACATCAAATTAGGTAGGCGGAGTAAACAGAACAGAATGCTGGGAGAAAGAAGCTGAGTCTAGGAGTCGCCATGATTCTCCCACTCCAGGCAGACGCAGGTTAAGATCATTCCTGGTAAGCCAGCTCGTGGGCTACACAGATTATTAGAAATGGGTTAGGTCAATATGTAAGAGCTAGCCAATAAGAGGCTGGAACTAATGGGCCAGGCAGTCTTTAAAAGAATACAGTTTCCATGTAATTATTTTGGGGCATAAGCTAGCCATGCGGGCGGCTGGGTGCCAGGGACGCAGCCCCGCTGCTCCTATTACAACAAAAAGAAAAACTTCTAAAACTTAAATCACGCATTAAATCCCATACACTAATAGTGGGAAACTTTAGCACCCTACTCTTACCACTGGACAGGTCTGTCAGGCAGAAAATTGCATAGAAATAAGGAATTAACAGATGTTATGAATCAAATTGACTTAACAACCATTTATAGACTATTCCATCCAAACATAAAAGAATTATACCTTCTTCTCAGCACCTCATGGAACCTTCTCAAAAACTGAGCACATGCTAGGTAACAAACAAACTTAAAACAGAAATGAAATTTGGAATAAGCTCACATATCTTATCGAATCACCATGGTTTAAAATTAGAATTCAACAGCAACAGTAATTCCAGTAATTCCAGAAAACGCATAAACACATGGAAATTAAATAATGCTCATCTGATTCACCAATGGGTTTAGGAAGAAATAAAGGAAGAGTTTACAGACTTCCTAAAATTCAATAAAAATGATCACAAACATACTCAAATTTATGGGACACAGTGAAAACAGTGTTAAGAGGAAAGTTCATTGCACCAAATGCCTACATAAAAAGATGGAAAAATTCCACACCAGGGAATTAACAGAGCACTCGAAAATTCTATAACAAGAAGAAGTAAACTAACCCAGGAGAACTAGATGGCAGGAAATAGTCAAATTGAGAGCTGAAACCAACAAAATAGAGACAAAGAAAACAGTACAAAGAATCAATGAGACAAAGAGTTGGTTCTTTGAGAAAATCAAGAAAATAGACATACCTTTATCCAAACTGACCTAAAGGCAGAGAGAGAATGTCCAAATTATCAAACTCAGAAATGAAAAGGAGGACATAAAACAGACATGGAGGAAATCCCAAGAATTATTAGATCATATTTGGAAAACCTGTACTCCACAAAATTGGAAAACTTAAAGGAAATTGACAACTTTCTGGATAAATATCACTTATCAAAATTAAGTAAAGACAAGATAATAAAATTAAATAGACTTATAACTGCTAAAAAAAGTAGAAATAGTTATCAAAAATCTCCCAACCAACCAAACAAAAACCCCAAGACCCGATGGTTTCAGCTCAGAATTCTAAAAGATTTTCAAAGAAGAACTAATACCAATACTCCTTAAAATGTTCAACACAATAGAAACAGAAGAAACATTGTAAAACTCTTTTTATGAGGCTACAATTACTCTGATACCCAAACCTCACAAAGCCATTACTAAGAAAGAGAATTACATACCAACCTCACTCATGAACATTGATGCAAAAAACTCAATAAAATACTGGCAAATTGAATTGAAGAACCTAGCAGAAAAATCATTCACCATGATAAAGTAGCCATCATTCCAGGTATGCAGGGATTAATCAACATATGAAAACCTGTCAACATAATCCACCATATAAACTAACTGAATAATAAAAACCACATGATCATCTCATTTAATACTGAGAAAGCCTTTGACAAAATACAACATCCCTTCATGATAAAAGTCTTGGAGGGAGCAGGGGTAAAAGGAACATATCTAAACATAATAAAGGCAATATAGGGGTAACCAACAGCCAACATGTAACTAAATGGGCAGAAACTCAGTTATCCCACAGAAATCAGGAACAAGACAAGGCAGTCCACTCTCTCCATATCTATTCAAGATAGTTCTTGAGGTCCTAGCTAGAGCAATAAAAAAACAAAATAGATTAAGGAAACACAGATCAAAAAACAAAAACAAAAAAGAAAACAAAAAGTAATCAAACTCTTAATATTTGGAGATTAGGTATGATAGTTTATATAAGCAACCAAAAATTCTAACAAGGAACTACTACCAACTTATGAACACTTTCAGTAATGTAGCAGGATACAAGTTAACTCAAAAAGAAATCAGTATCCCTCCTTTAAACAGATAATAAATGGGCCAAGAAAAAAAATCAGAGAAACATCACACTTTATAATAGCTACAAATAGCATAAAGTATCTTGGAGTAACTCTAACCAAATAAGTGAAAGAACAATATGACAAGAACTTTAAATCTTTGAAGAGAGAAATTGAAGAAGACAACAGAAAATGGAAGGATCTTCCATGCTGTTGGGTAGGTAGAATTAATGTAGTAAAAATGCCAATCGTACCAAAAGTAATCTACAAATTTAATGCAATGCCCATCAAAATTCCAGCAAAATTCTTCACACCTTGAAGAACAGTACTCAACTTTATATGGAAAGGCAACAAATCTAGGATAGCCAAAACAATCCTGTACAGTAATAGAACTTCTGGAGGCATCACAATCCCTGACTTCAAATTTTACTACAAAGCTACAGTACTGAAAACAGCCTGGTATTGGCATAAAAATAGACAGGCAGATCAATGGAAGCACATGAAGACTATGATATTAATCCACATGTTGTCTGAGGTTTCTATCCTGTCTGATTCCTGCAGTCGTTAAGTCCCAAAGAAATCACACAGAGTCCTATATTAGTTATAAACTGATTGGCCCATTATCTCTTATAATTTATATTAGCCTGTTAGTCTTGTTTATGTTAGTCAAGTGGCTTGATACCTTATTCAGCAAAGAAGTCACATCTTGCTTCTTCTGTGGCTGGGTCATGACTGCAGACTAGGACTTCCTTTTTCCCCAAATTCTCATTGCACTGCCTCTACTTCCTGCCTGGTTGTACCACATACACTTCGTGCCTGGCTACTGGCCAATCAGCATTTGACAGGGTACAAGCCATTATCCCATAGCACCCCCCCCCACATTTTTTTAAAAAAATACCCAAGAACTCTGAATCTAATATCCTTTGTTTAGCTTTTCTCCTGAATATTATGCATAACATCTTGTAAACAGCATTCTAAACTAAGGAAAGTATCCATAGTCCATTTTTTGGAATGTAGGCATAGTTTTCCAGGCCACTCCCTGCTGGTTGGGACCTCTGATAATCTTATAGGGACTTAAAGAAAATTTATAATTGTCATCAAGTCATGACTGGACTATCCTGTGAGGCTTGATCATCTCAGGTAGCAGTCTTGAACTTGTTCTGGATGTAGAACTCAGACATCTGGGCCATCCATTCCTACCGGAGATTTCTCAGGTGGTCTTCTTTGATAAAACCTGATTTTTCTTGACTCAGCATGAATCCATATCCTCTCATTTTCTGTGGAAACAAAAGAAAAACCTCTTTTCCAAAATAATATATCTTTTGACTTCAATTTTGAAGTCAAGCTATTTTCTTTCTTTTCTTTTTTTTTAAAGAATTTGGGTTTAATTTGGTCTTTATAACTTGCACTTACTTATAAACTGCGTTGGTATTATGTACATGATATAAAAAGCAAGTTTCAAAATGCCTATATTGGATTAATTCAGCAGCATTTATATACGAATATCTTTTAGCAGTTGTTGCTCCTTCCTCAGCATTCAAACAATTCAAAGAGAGCATAATAACATACAGTATCCAGATTCTCTGTGTGTTTTCCATCTTAATGTGGCTTTAATTTAAACTCCATTTTGTTTATTTTTACTTTTAAGTTTTTGGCTTTTTGAGACAGGTTCTCTGTGTATCATTTCTGTCCTGGAATTCCTTCTGTAGACTAGGCTGTTCTTGAACTCACAGAGCTCTGTCTGCCTCTGTCTTCCAAGTGTTTTGATTAAAGGTGTGTGCCACCACTCTTAACTACTCTCTTTCTTTCTCTTTTATTTTAAGGACTTTAACCTTTTCTATTTCAGGCCTGCATATATTTTCAACACACCATAAACTATTTAGAGGGTTTCTTTGTCTTTCAATCTCTCTTTACTGTATATCTCACTTTTTCTGACCACATGAGTCTTTAATTTGCTAGGCAATGTGGATAGGATTAAAGGTATGGCTTTTACGGCTGGATCCAGCCCATTCCTTAGCTTTCTGAGATTCCAGCCTCATGGTGGAGGTACCAGCTGTAATCATGTATATTGCTACAACTCTATGGCATTTCAAGGTCCCTGCCACCAAGCAAGCTTCAGCACTCTGCTCAAATACCACATTCAAATGCTCTGTAGCTAGACCTCCTGCCTGACAGAGTCAGATTTTGCTCTGGCAGGACAGCCCAGAAAGACAGCCTTTAAAATAGCGTGGCTTTTTTCTGCTATGGCTGAAAACCAAAAAGCATGTGGTCAGCTTTTTATCAACACCATTTAAGTGTTTTGTGGCACGACCTTTTAAAAAAGCTGTAAGGTTTTACAGCTAAAGCTGAGTCAGGAAGCCTCTCTTAAATGAGATTGCTTGCCTCTAGCAAGCAGAGCCCACCAGAGAAACTACTGCTATCAATAAGTCATGCTCAACTCTATTCTTTTCTGTAGTATTACTTCCTAAGCTCTCTTAGGATTTGTGGGTGCAGTTGTACATGTGGATGCCAGTTGTCTGAGGTTTCTGTCCTGCCTGATTCCTGTAGTCGTTAAGTCCCAAAGAAATCACACAGAGTTTGACATTTCATTATAAACTGATTGGCTTATTAGCTCAGACTTATTTTTAACTCTTATAACATTATTCTTGTCCATGTTAGCCCTATGGCTTTGTACCTTATTTGGCAAGGCTGTCACATCCTGCTTCTTCTGTGGCTGGGTCACAAGGGCAGACTAGGACTTCCTTCTTTCCAGAGTTCTCATTTCCCTGCCTCTACTTCCTGCTTGGCTACTGGCCAATCAGCATTTTATTAAAATACAATGGACTGGTACAAACCATTGTCCCATAGCACTTCACCCTGATACCCCATCCTCAAAAAGTTTGTTCATAGGGTTGGGAACACTGTTTATGGGTTGTTGATTATTACTTGTACTAAATAGAGGGTTGGCGTGAAAACTATGTTTGTTCAAAAAGAGGGTGTTATAGTAATATTGGGTAATAGAGTGAATACTCATTAGCTATTATTTATGGGTAATTTACATTGGTATAGTTTTTGTATATTGATACAAGTTGGAATTATATTTGTTCCTTTTGTTTACATTTGTACATCTATGCAAAGTTATTTTGTCAGATTGCATATATGCATGTTTCTACCTATTTTTAGAACATTTTGTATATTGATACAACTTTTAGGATATATTTTCATTATGCATTATATATTACTTCTACTTCTGATCAAGACACTTACAGATTGTTTACATTTTGGGTCATTGTTCACATTTGTTGCACATTTGTTTATAGATTATTTAATATTCTGACATGAGGTTTTACTCTAAGTTATACAGGTATTAATTATTATAGGTCAATAGTTGTTCATGTTTGTTGTACATACAGTCAGATCAATTAGGTTCTTTAGATACATAAAGATTGTATGCTGTCTAGGTAGGTAATCTTCAACCACTTCAAGGGTCTGTGGAACATGGCATTTAAATAATTTAGGGTTCTGTTGACATGAGACATGATTGCTTCTGACAGCACAGGTCTATTCCCAAGAGAATGTTGAGCATCAAAGACACTCTACTTGGAGTTTTTTGTTTTTTTTTGGTTTTTTTTTTTTTTAAAAACTGACCTTAGGGCAAGGAACTAATAATGCCTCAACCACTGACAAGTTACATAGTATCCAGAAATAGATAAGCAGGACTTTCAAATCTTGCCAAGACAGTGTAAGACAGTTTTGAAAAATTTCCTGCCTCTGAAAATGGTCTGTTACTCTAGGCCTTATCCAGAGTTGGTTGATTCCATGTTGCAAAACGAGACTTTGGGTGATTGCTCAGTTAGCTAATTGCCCACTTTGGAAGCTACTTTATTGTACTTCCTGCCTGCTCAAGTAATATTATCTCCCTTCTCAGGGGGTTTGACAGGGTTGAAGATTAGATAGTCATAGTTACTGTACTCTTATGATCTAGCCAAGCCATTTCCTATACAAGACTTAGAGTTCATAGGATAGAATGTTTATTAAAACCTTTAGCATATATTCCTTGCTTAATATTGTTTATGCTAGTTGTAATTCCAGTTATACTTGATATCTGTTCCTAGTGTATATAGTTTTGTATTGGGTTTGGAACTCTCTTGTTTAAACAAAAGGGGGAAGTGCTGTGGGAGCACATTCTGCTCCTTCATCCAATAGCCTTTAAGATACCAGCCCACTTGGGCATGGTCTCTTATATGTAAAAAGCAGTAGTAACCATAGGCCTGGTCTCTTGCTTCTGGCTCCTACTTTCAGCTGCTAGACTCTGTTCCTGTATGCTCAGAGGACTGTTATCAAGGACAGTAATCTGTAAGTTTTCCCCTTAAATAAATAACCCTTGTATTATCCATAATTCTAAAGTGGTATGGGGTTGTTTTGTGACTTAGGACATTATACACACACCCTATGAACAACTGAATTTTGACAAACAAGTAAAAAATATAAAATGGAAAAAGAAAGCATATTCAACATATGGTGCTGGGATAACTGTATATCAACAAATAGAACAATGAAAATAGACACATATCTATCACCATGCACAAAACTCAAGTCCAAATGGATCAAACACCTCAAAATAAAACCAACCACATTGAACCTCATAGAACAGAAAGTGGGAAGTACACTTGAATGCATTAACGTGGGAGACCACTTCCTAAGTATAACCCTGTGGCACAGATGTTGAGAGGAACAATTAATAAATGTCATCTCCTGAAACTGAAAAGCTTCTGTAAAGTAGAGAACATGGTCAACAAGACAAAACAGCAGCCTACAGAATGGGGAAAGCTCTTCACAAACCCCACAACAGACAGAGGTTTGATCTCCAAAATATAAGAAGAACTCAAGAAACCGTCATCAAAAGAACAATCTAGTAAAACAATTAGGTACAGACCTAAACAAAAAACTCTCAACAGAGGAATCTAAAATGGCTGAAAGACACTTAAGGAAATGCTCAACATCCTTAGCCATGAGGAAAGGCAAACCAAAACAAGTCTGAGATTCCATCTTACACCAGTAAGAATGGCCAAGATCAAAAATCACTTATACCGGAATGGATGTGGGGTAAAGGGAACACTCCTGCGTTGCTGGTGGAAGAGCAAACTGGTACAGCCCCTTTGGATATCAGTATGGCAACTTCTCAGAAAATTAGGAAACAACCTTTTTTAAGAAACAGCAATACCACTTTTGGATAGATACCCAAAGGATGCTCAATAGTACCACAAGAACATCTGCTCAACTATGTTCATAACATAATTGTTTGTCATAGCTAGATCCTGGAAATCACCTAAATGCCCCTCAACTGAAGAACTGATAAGAAAAATGTGGTATAGTTACACAATGGAGTACTACACAACAGAAAAAAATGACATCTGAAAATTTGTAGGCAAATGGATAGAACTAGAAAATGTCATACTGAATCAGGTAACTCAGACCCAGAAAGACAAATATAATATGTCCTTACTCATTAATGGCTTTTAGACATAAAGCAAAGAAAACCAGCCTACACTATATAATTACAGAGAACCTAGACAATAATGAGGACCCTAAGTGAGACAGACATACAGGGATCTAATATACATGGAAAGCTGAAAAAGACAAGATCTCCTGAGTAAATTGAGAACATGGAGACCATGGGAGAGGGTACAAGGGGAGGAGAGAGAAAGGGAGGGGAGCAGAGAAAAATGTATAGATCAACAAAATCAATAAAATTTAAAAATAGACTAAATGCATTTTATATTAAAATATGGCTACATGCCTATAGGAAGGCAGGTAGTGGAATGTGGTGGTTTGAAAAAGAATGGTCCTATAGGCTTGAGTGGTTAGTCATTAGAGAATGGTCCTACTTGAGAAAGAAGAGGAGGAGAGTCCTTGGACTTCACACAGGGCAGGGAACCCTGACTACTCTTTGGGCTGATGAGGGAGGGGGAGTTGTTTGGGGGGAGGGGGAGGGAAATGGGAGGCAGTGGCGGGGAGGAGGCAGAAATCTTTAATAAATAAATAAATAAAGAGATTTCCCAGAACTAGAGTTATATATGGTTTTAGAAACTATCTTTTTAAATGAAATTATTCAGGTTTCCAAAGACCATCTTTGTATTCTTTCTTTAATTATTGTAATCTAGGTTTACACACACACACACACACACACACACACACACACACACACACAGATGCATGCATGCGTATTCACACACATGCACACACACATAGATTAGACTACTTGGATAAAATAAGAACTTCAAGAAAAAAGGAGAGGAACAAGGGAAGATATGGATGTAAATATAGTCAAATTGAATTTTATATGTGAACAACTATTCTTAACACCCATTTTATTTTATACCAAATATACACTAATAAAATACTTTCTTTTGAGATAGTCTCTTGTAGTTACTGTGTTGCTGAGGATAAACTTGGACTTCTATTTTCCCACAAGATGGAACTGAAAAGACATTGCTGGTTGTATGTTAACAGGGACAACTATATATAAGCTCTGGGATTCAACAAGAAAACTCCAACCTGGTGCAACTCAGTTTTATACAGCTAAATGGTCATAAAAGTGTACCTAGAACAATATTAGTGCAGGAGTGGGTTATGAGGGAGAGGAGAGGAGAGAGAGAAAAGAAAGAGAGAGAGATCTCGAGAGAGAGAGAGAGCCCTATGAGAGAGAGAGAGAGAGAGAGAGAGAGAGAGAGAGAGAGAGAGTTCTATTGGAGTAGAATCTAGCCCCCTCTTCAGACTACAGTCTCAAAAGATAAGACACTTAACCTGCTAATCAGGGTCATTTAGAGGAAGAGACCTCTGTGTTACTCTGCAGATTCTCAATGTGCAGTACCATGAGGTGGCAGAGAGAGGTTCTATTGTCTGAGCTTCTCTGGGTTCAGAAACATCTGCCTTTTCTTATTTAGAATGGTCAGTGGGTGTCACTCATATGACAATCTTGGTTCTGGGGTGCACCTCTGACATAAACCTGTTAAGAGTTCTATAGTGGGAATGACTCAGACTTGCAGAATGAGGTGGAAAGTGCTTCCCTTGAAAATGGATGAAACCTCTCTGAGTGTGGGGGAGTAGAGGGCTGCCTATGTGTTAAGCTAGGAGTTAAGTGTGAGGACTCCTGGAATGAGGTTGGCAGATCATGTACTTGTGCTTCTCTCTCCCAGCACCGATCTTTGACGATCTGTCACCCCTTGCCCATTTTCAGAGGTATTGGGAGACACATCCAGTAGGGGAACATTTGACCTGACTTCAAAGTGGTGAAGAATTTGTAAACAAACTTTGTCTAGCTCATTTCAAATGCCCTGCCTGCTCTTTCCAGTGTGTAAAGAAGCAGAAAGGAATTTCAACCACTTTTAGCTTGAAATCACTTCGCTAATCGCCTTTTGTGTACCCAAACCTGAAAAGGACAGTGCACGAACGTGAGTGGTAAACAGTCTAGTCATTCCATGTGTGTTGCACACCATTTCAGAAGACACAGAGAAGATGACGGATACACATAGGCTTCAGTCCCCTTAGCCCTGTGATTGGCTTCAAAAACATCAATGCGAAGGAAATTTATTTGGTATTAAAATGACTTTTGAAGCAGCTTTCTGATGTCTGAAGCTTCTGTCCTGTCCAGGTCCCTCAGTCGTTAAGTCTCAAAGAAATCACACAGAGGTCTACATTAGTTATAAACTGATTGGCCTATTAGCTCACCTTCTTCTTAACTAATTCTTATAACTTACAAGGGCCCTTAATTCTTGTCTATATGAGTCACGTGGCTTGGTATCTTTTTCGGTGAGGCTGTCACATCTTGCTTGCTCTCATTGCCTTGCCTCTACATCCTGCCTGGTAAACACATCTATGCTTCCTGCCTGGCTATTGGCCAATCAGCGTTTTAATAAAATACAATTGACAAGGTACAAACAATTGTCCCATAGTATTTTTCATTAGGTAGCTATGACTGTCCTGGAACTTGTTATGTAGAACAGGCTGGTTGTAACCTCACAGAGATTGGCCTGCCTCTGTCTCCTGAGTGCAGAAGTTGTGCATCACTACACTTTGCTTAATATTCTTTTTCTTATTAATAAACATCTTGGGCTAGGGAGATGGCTCAGTGTGTAAAGTGTTTGAAGCACAAATGTAAGAATCAGTGTTCAGATGCCTAGAATCTTCATAAAAAGACTGTTAATCAGAAGTAGAGAATTTCTCCATAAGACACACTTACCTGTCTTGTTTGAAATCTCATTCTCTGGACACAGAATGCAGTCAAAACAACAAGCCACATTTCCTTCTGGGAGGGATTTTCTGAATCCAGGACTACAGCTTTCACTGCAGACAGACTGGGGAGTCTGAAGACAATCAGATGTGAGCATCTTATACTTCAAAATCTGAATTAAACCTACTACTATAGTGAGCACATTATTCATAGAATTAGATAATTAGTGAACATAGTTTTTGTATCCATATGTAATCAACTGATTGGATGTTGCTGTAGCTTCGACACCACACACCCCCTTAACGGTGATGACCTTCAGCCTATGGTGCTGCTGAGACGTGGTGAAGTCTTTAAGTGGAGAGGTATTGGGGTGGAGAAATGGTTCTGTATTAACAGCATGGGATGCTCTTGCAGAGGGCATGAATTACATTACATGGCTCAAAGATGCCTTTAACTCCAGCTCCAAGGGATCCAACAGCCTCTTTTGGCCTCCATAGGCACCTGCACTCATCATGCAGATAAAAGTTCCTTCCTCCATGTGCATATAAACAGTGAAAATAAAAACAATATAATTTTTTAAAGGTGAGAAAGTGATTGGAGGCTTGCCATTGGAAGTTGTACTGGGACAATGGACTCATCCTACCTCTTGTTTTGCTGGCATGAGGTGATTGTCTTCTACTGCCACAAACAACACCATAGTGCCTTATCCCACCAAAGTAACAGCTATGAGTCCTTGAATCATCCATATTCAACCTAAAGATCTGTCAGTAATGAGAACCCCAACAGATGTTGTGTATATTTTCATATGAAATGTGTGAGCATTTAGATGCGTATTGGTAAATGAACATGTTCTAGTTCCATACAGTATATAAGAAAATTCTCTTCCTTAAATTGGAAGTATAAAATTTAAAAAGCACATTCTTGGTTCAAGGGATTGCTGTGTATGATAATGGATTAAAAGCTGCCTTTACAAGATTCAGTAAAAGACAAGAGTCACAAGAGTCATAGTAAAAACCAAATAGACTCTACTTTAGCAGAGAAAGAATTGAATGAAAAAGAAATTAGCCTACATGGCACCTTTGTTTCAAAGGAACAGTCAAGCTAGTGTGTTTCACCATCTTGCTCGCATCAGACCAACGACAAAAGCATCCGTCAATGAGGGGCAGTTGGTCATGGACACTAGAAAACAGCAGCTGGAACATGTCAACCCCGTTTGCTAGCCATGAGTGGATTGATGGGTAGAGTAAAACTGGGTGAGCAGATGGGAGCTGAAATGAGGTAGAGGAACTTGGAGCTGAGATTCCTGCCTGGCATCCTGGAAACCATTGTCTGAGCAGAAATCACCCCTCCCACTGCCTTGGTGAACTGCTATGAAATATTTCCTCCACTATCATCCGTGGTCCTAAACCATGCACTGTGCTTCTTATTCCTACTTTACTCTCTATTTCCATTTCTCCAATTCCTTCCTCAATTTACTACTGAAGGAATATGGACACCCTTAGCTCTAAAACCTGTGAAGTGTATCTTCTCCAATCAGTACTCTAATGATGCTGCCTCTGAATTATGTTAGGAAAAAAAAAAGGAAAATACAAAAGTGTCTTCTACTTCAAGTTAACATGAATATTTCCATCAAACCTCTGTATTTGTTATTGTAATTGAATCCTCCCCCATAAACATCACATGCTCAAAAACTGGTAGAATTAATATTGTAGAAATGACCATTCTACCAAAAACTATTTACAGATTCAGTGTAATACCAATTTAAAATTCCTATTTCATTCTGCACAGAAATAGAAGTATCCTAAATTTTATATGAGTCCACAAAAAACGACATATAATATTTTATATATTTATATTTTTAAAATTTATATAGAAAACTTAAAAATATCAATATATCATAAAATCATAAAACTTACAGGCAAAAGAAAAATATGTATTGAAGTATAAAAACATTAAAAGACTTTTTCACACAAAATATTTTGATCATGCTTCTTCCTTCAGTTCCTCTCAGATCTCCCCCTCCATTCAACCCCATGCCCTTTCTTTCTGTCTGTTTACAAAACAAGCAAACAAAACTGAAAAACAAACAAAACTCCCACGAAACACACACATATAAAGCAAAAGACCAATAAGATAAAAAATTCCCAAACAAAGAAATGTGATATAAAAATTTTACAAAAAAGAAACTGAAATTTGTGGGAATGGAGCCTTTTGTGAAGAGAGACTCTATTGGAAGAAATTACTTTCCTTTACAAGAAAGTATTCATTGTAGATAGCTTTTTGGTTTGAAGATACTGATCAAGATTTGTTTGTTTTAATATGTGTAGTTCATAGCATTACAATTATACCCAACTTACCTCTGTGATTCCTGTGGCCCATTCTATCATGTCCTCAGATAAAGATAATTGTTGACCCAGTGGACCATATGGAGAAAACTGTCCAACCTTTACCTTAAGTTCTAGACCTTCTGGAAAGTTCCAGTAGTTGAGTATATCATACTCTGCATTCAGTTTCATTTTCTCATCCAAATTCACTTGTTCTCCCGCATGATTAGTAAATTCCATGTCTTTTAAAAAAGGGTTCAGCTAAAAAAGATATATTATTTTATGAAGTTGATACCAGAGCGAAGACAAAAAACTGAAGTGTTTGGGAAAGTATTACATTGTTTAAATCCTTAACGAATAAAGCAAATTTGACATACACACCACAAACACACACACACACACACACACACACACACACACACACACACACACACCTCAGCGGTAAGAAACGACATCTTGAATTTTGCATGCAAATGGATGGAAATAGAAAACATTATCCTGAGTGAGGTAACCCAGACCCAAAAAGATGAACATGGGATGTACTCATTCATAATTGGTTTCTAGCCATAAATAAAGGACACTGAGCCTATAATTCGTGATCCTAAAGAAGCTAAACAAGAAAGTGAACCCAAAGAAAAACATAGTTATCCTCCTGGATATTGGAAGTAGACAGATTGCTGGGCAAAAATTGGGAACTTGGGGATGGGGGTAGAATGGGGGTAAGGGGAGACGGGGAGAGAAAAGTGAGGAGAAGATGGGGAGAGCTTGGGGGAATGGGATGGTTGGGATGGAGAAAGGGTGGATATGGGAGCAGGGAAGTATATATCTTAATTAAGGGAGCCATTTTAGGGTTGGCAAGAGACTTGACTCTAGAGGGGTTCTAAGGTGTCCATGAAGTTGTCCCCAGCTCGTTCCTTGGGTAGCTGAGGAGAGGGAGCCTGAAATAGCCTGATCCTATAGCCATACTGATGAATATCTTGCATATCACCATAGAACCTTCATCCGGCGGTGGATGGAGATAGAGACAGAGACCCACATTGGAGCACCGGACTGAGCTCCCAAGGTCCAAATGAGGAGCAGAAGGAGGGAGAACATGAGCAATGAAGTCGGGACCGCTAGGGGTGCACCCACCCACTGAGACGGCCAGCTGGACTAGGACTGAAAAACATGGGATCAAACCAGACTCTCTGAACATGCCGGTCAGTGAGGGCTGACTGAGAAACCAAGGACAATGGCACTGGGCTTTGATCCTACTGCATGTACTGGCTTTGTAGGAGCCTAGTCTGTTTGGATGCTTACCTTCCTAGACCTGGATGGAGAGGGGAGGACCTTGGACTTCCCACAGAGCAGGGAACTCTGACTGCTCTTTGTACTGGAGAGGGAGGTGGGAGGGGGAGAGATATGGGAGGCAGGGAGGAGGCAGAAATTTTTAATTAAAAGAAAAGCTTTTTTGGCATCTAATGAGATGATAATGTGGTTTTTATTTTTCAGTTTGTTTATATGGTGGATTACATTGACAGATTTTTTTTTTTCGAGACAGGGTTTCTCTGTGGTTTTTATATGTTGAAACATATCTGCATCTTTGGGATGAACCTAATTTGATCATGGTGGATGATGGTTCTGATGTGTTCTTGGATTTTATGTGCCAGTATTTTATTGAGTATTTTTGCATCGATGTTCATGAGTGAGATTGGCCTGTAATTCTCCTTCTTAGTAATGTCTTTCTGTGGTTTGAGTATCAGGGTGATTGTAGCCTCATAAAAAGAATTTGGTATTATTCCTTCTGTTTCTATTGTGTGGAATAACTTGAGGAGTATTGGTATTAGTTCTTCTTTGAAAGTCTTGTAGAATTCTGAGCTGAAACCATCTGGTCCTGGGCTCTTTTTGTTTGGGAGACTTTTGATGACTATTTCTATTTCTTCAGCAGTTATAGGTCTGTTTAATTTGCTTATCTGGTCTTGATTTAATTTTTGGTAAGTGATATTTATCCAGAAATTGTTCATTTCCTTCATGTTTCCAATTTTGCAGAGTACAGGTTTTCAAAATATGACCTGATAATTCTTTGTATTTCCTCCATGTTTGTTATTATGTCTCCCTTTTCATTTCTGATTTTGTTAATTTGGATATTCTCTCTCTGCCTTTTGGTTAGTTTTGATAAGGGTTAGTCTATTTTGTTGATTTTCTCGAAGAACCAACTCTTTGTTTCATTGACTGTATTGCTTTCTTTATTTCTATTTTGCTGATTTCAGCTCTCAAATTGATTATTTGTTGCCCTCTAGTTCTCTTGGGAGAGTTTGTTCTAAAGTTATCAAATGTTCTGTTAATTCACTAGTGTGGGACTTTTCCAGCTTCTTTATGTAGGCATTTATCTCTATGAACTTTGCTCTTAAGACTGCTTTCATTGTGTCCCATAGATTTGGGTATGTTGTGTGGTTATTTTCATTGAATTTTAGGAAGTCTTTATTTTTTCCCTTTATTTCTTCCTCAACCCATTGATGATTCAGGTGAGCAATGTTTAATTTCCATGTGTTTGTGGGCTTTCTGGAATTAGTATTGCTGTTGACTTCTAGTTTTAAACCATGATGATCTGATAAGGTACATTGGGTTATTCCATTTTTTTTGTATTTGTTGAGGTTAGTTTTGTTACCTAGTATGTGGTCAATTTTTGAGAAGGTTCCATGAGGTGCTGAGAAGAAGGTATAATTTTTGCTGTTTGGATGGAATATTCTATAGATGTTTATTAAGTCCATTTGAATCATAACATCTGTTAGTTCTCTTATTTCTCTGTTCATTTTTGTCTGACTGACCTGTCCAATGGTGAGAGGGGAGTGTTGAAATCTCCCACTATTAGTATGTGGGTTTAATATATGATTTAAGCTTTAGAAGTGTTTCTTTTACATATGAGGGTGCCCTTGTATTTGCTGCATAGATGTTCAGTATTGAGATTTCCTTTTGATAGATTTGTCCTGAACTAATATGAAATGACCTTCTTTGTCTCTTTTGACTGATTTTAGCTTGAAGTCTATTTAGTTAGATATTAGGATAGCTACACCTGCTTCTTTCTTAGGTCTATTTGATTGGTATATTTTTTCCCAACCCTTTACTCTGAGATTATGTCTGTCTTTGAAGTTGAGATATGTTTCTTGTATGCACAAGAAGGATAGATTCTTTTTTTTTTTGTAACTAATCTGTTAGCCTGTGTCTTTTTATAGGTGAGTTGAGTCCATTTACATTAAGGGATGTTAATGACCAGTGATTTCTATCTCTTGTTAACTTAGTTTTCATTGTTGCTGACGTTAATTTGTACATTTCCCCCCTTCTTTGGGATTTGCCGCTATTAGACCATTAGTTGTCTCTGTTTTTTGTTGGTGTACCAACTTCCTTGGGTTGGAGTTTTCCTTCTAAGGTTTTGTGTAAGGCTGGGTTTGTGACTAGTTATTGGTGAAATCTAGTTTTGTCATGTAATGTCTTGTTTTTCCTTCTATGGTGATTGAAAGTTTTGTTGGGTATAGTAGTCTGGGCTGACATCCATGGTCTCTTAATGTCTGCATAATGCTTGACCTTGATCTTCTAGCTTTCATTGTCTCCAATGAGAAGTGTAATTCTGATAGGGCTACCTGTATGTGTTACGTGGCCTTTTCCCTTTGCAGTTCTTAATATCCTTTCTTTACTCTGTATGTTTAGTGCTTCGATTATTATGTGGTCAGGGTACTTTTTCTTTGGATCCAATATATTTTCTGTTCTGTAAGCTTCTTGTATCTTAATAGGCATATCTTTCTTTAGGTTGGGAATGTTTTTTCTGTGATTTTGTTAAATATAGTTTCTGTGCTTTTGAGTTGAACTTCTTCTCCTTCTCTTATAACTATTATTCTTCGATTTGGCCTTTTCATGGTGTCCTATATTTCCTGGATATTTTGGGTTAAGCTTTTGTTAGATTTAATGTTTTCTCTAACTGATAAATCTATTTCTTCTATTGCATATTCAGTGCTTGAGATTCCCTCTTCTATCTCTTGTATTCTGCTGTTATTGCTTGCATTTGTGGTTCCTGATCTTTTTCTCATGATTTCTGTTTTTATAATTCCCTTTGCTTATGTTTTCTTTATTGTCTCTATTTCAGTTTTCAAGCCTTGAATAGTTTCTCTCATATGTTTAGTTTCATTTTCTTGGTTTTCTTTGAGGGATTTGCTGATGTCTTCCAACTTTTTGTTTGTCTTTTCCTCCATTTCTTTAAGGGAATTTCTCATTTCCTCTTTAAGAGTTTTGAACATTCTCTTGATTTGTTTAGGTCATTTTCTTCTGCTTCATCTATATTTGGTTGTTCAGGTCTTGCTGTTGTAGGACCTTTAGGTTTTACTAGTGTTGTGTTGCTCTTTGTGGTTTTGCATGCATTCTTACCTTTTCTACTCATCTTTTCCTCTAATAGATGTGGTTGAGGCTGTCTGAGATTCTGTTGAATAATCTTCTAGGTACCAAAGAATCCAAAGCTCAGATGGTTGTTCCTCATGGTACAGCTCTACAGTTCTAGCTGCCCCATTGGTTACTCTATGTTCCTGGAGATAGCTCAGTGATCCTGTGCTTTGCTTTGCTCCCTTGGAGTTTGCTGTCTCAGGCCTAATTTGGCCTAGGTTACAGGCTTTGCACTATTTTTGCAAATCCTAGTCTTGATCCCCTCTGCAGAAGTCCCTGCCTTGGAGTTGGTCCTGCAAAGGTTTTTGGCTCCAGTCTACTGTCTTGGAGTATTCAGCCTCAGGTGCACCCAGAATCACAGAGGACCTGAGCCAGGGTTACTCCCTCAGAGGTCACAGACTCATGTTCAGACCTGCTAAGGCTCTGGGTTCCTGCCTATTCCCTTTGATGTCCCAAACCAATGCCCGGACCCACAGAGGTCCTGGCTCAGGCATACTCCCTCTGAGCTCCCGGCTCAGGCATACTCCCTCTGAGCTCCCAGACTCACATCTGGCCCTGCATAGATCTCTGATTCCTGCCTACTCTCTCAGAGGTCCCAGATTCATGCCCAGACTGGCAGAGGTCTTGGCTCAGGCCTAGTTCCTGGGAGGTCCTAAACACATGCCCAGACCCACAGGGGTTCTGGCTTAGGACTACTCCCTTGAAGGACCCAGATTCATGTCCAGACCCTCAGTGGATTCTGGCTCTGGCTCTCTTACTCAGCAATTATACTGTGTCAGGTCTGAGAGTTTTTACAGAGTCTTTAGGGTCTCTCATGTATAGAATATTATCATCTACAAGGGAGGATGTTTTGACTTCTCCCTTTTTTGTATCCTTTTTAGTCCCAGTTCTTAACTTATTACTTATGTTGAAATCACATTAGTTGTCTGTGTCTATACAGTGCTGTGGAATAACCCTTCTGTATGCTATGGATATGTTTTATTCCCATTGATTAATAAAGAATCTTCTTTTTCTTATAACAAGGCAGAATACAGCTAGGCAGGAATGCTAAAGAGAGATACAGAGAGGAAAATGGCAGAGTCAAGAGAGACATGAACAGCTGCCCAAGAAATAACATGCCAATAGATCACTAAATGCCACGGCCACTTGGCAATATATAGATTAATAGAAATGGGCTAATTTAAAATAATTCAGGAAAAGTGGGGTACAGATGTAAACATAGAACTTTCAACAGACAAATATAAAATTGTTGAAAGATGCTCAAGGAAATGGTTAACATCCTTAGCAATCAGAGAAATGCAGATTATAACAACTCTGAGATTCCATCTTACACTTGTCATGATGGCCAAGATAAAAAACACTGATGACGGCTTATGCTGGAGAGAATGTGCGGTAAAAGGAACATTTCTCCATTTCTGGTAGGGGTGCAAACTGATACCACCACTTTGGATATCAGTATGGTGATTTCTCAGAAAGTTAGGAAACAGTCTATCTCAAGACTTTGAGTATATACCAAAAGTATGTTCAATCACACCACAAGGACATGTACTTGACTATGTTCATAGCCCCATTATTTGTTATAGCAAGAAATTGGAAATGACATAAATGCTCTTTGACCAAAGAATGAATAAAGAAAATGTGGTACAATTACACAATTGAGTACTACATAGTGGGAAAAAAATGACATCTTGAAATTTGCAGGCAAATGGATGAATCTAGAAAACATCATATAGAATAGGGTAACCCAACGCCAGAAAGACAAATACAATATGTACTTACTCATAAGTGGCTTTTAGACATAAAGCAAAGAAAAACCAACCTACATTTCACAATCCCAGAGAACCTAGTCAGCAAAGAGAACCCTAAAAAGGACATGCATGGATCTAATCTACATTGGAAGTAGAAAAGACAAGATCTCATGATTAAACGGAGAGTATAGGGATCATGGGAGAAAGTAGAAGGGGAGGAGAGAGGAAGGGAGGTGAATGGAAAAATATATAGCTCAATAAATATAGTAAAAATAGGTTAATTTGAATATAAGAGCTAGTTATTAATAAGCTTGAACTATAGGCCAAAGAGTTTATATATAAAGTAAGCCTCTGGGTGAGTATTTAAAGCAGGGGCAAGATGGGGTGGGACAGAAAAACCTCCATCTACAGAGCAACTTACTCTGTGACAACTATAACCCTACCTTCTTCTGTGGTCTTTATTGCATGTTGTGGAATTACATATGCCTGGGAACTCTACCCTCATTCATCTCCAATGCCCAGTCTGCCTGTACAAGCTTTGCTGCATGTTGTGGTAGTCCTATGAAGTATCCCTTTTTTAGCCAATTTAGTTCTTTCATTTTCTTTTGAAGCCTCTTCTCCATGGATGGCAATCTACATACTTAAGTGTAATTAACTCTTCGCTGGTTCCTTCCTCCAGCTTTTCCTGCAGATTCCATTCTCCATGTTGTGTGATTCCTTCCATGTGCCTAGACACCGTATCCTTCACAATTAGCTCTGGCCTCTCAGTTGAAGTCCACAGCCTCCGTTGAATCTCCTGGGACTCACAAGATTGGATATATCTATATTTTTTATACAGAAATCAGTGATCTGTCAATATAAAATACTGATGTGGATTTAGAACACATTTTCTTTCTTCCTTTTAACCATTTCTGTATAGACCTTGACTTACCCCTTTGTATGTGTTTCTAGTAGTTTATTTTGTACTCTTCGAGAACCTAAGATAAGTAGTATGACCTCCTAAAGCATAAATTCAGAAAATCACATTGCTTATGTTATGAGCAATCCAATGGGAAATTACCTGCCAGGCTGAAAACATCAACTCTTCTGTCTTTCTTAATGGTTTTACTTCTGCTTGATGAAGAAGCATCTCATGAAGGCCATGGGCCACAGCATACACAGCATTGTATGTATTGTAAGCATACTCAGTCATGACCTTATCAAAATGGTTGTTAGGTGAGTCATGCAAGGAAACATTAGGCACATAGTTCTCAACTGTAGTACAGTCATTGTCAGCAAATGAGCAGTTAAAAAAGTAGAACCAAAACCTTTGAAGGTAAAAATCTTCTGGGTATTTGGAAGGGTGAAGTGTTTGGGTAAAATTTCTGAAACCAGAGAGTTCTTTGTGGTGATGTGAGAAAATGAGGCTCCCATGCAATGACTGCAAAATGAAATGCTTTGAATGGTTGATGTCATTCCATTCTGAGTTCATGATCCAAACTTTCCCTGTAACTAAAGTCTGCTTTAAATAAGACAGGAAGCCTCTCAGAAAGTCACTGTCCCCATATGTGATGATCACATTTGCTGATGATTTCAGAACCCGTGTAGGATTCAATTGTTCCTGTGCCAAAAAGGATACTTTACTGACTGGGATCATCTCCACAAAATCTATACATATTCTGTTTCTGTCCATTTCTGCCCTCAGGTCTGAGATTATCTGAACACCTTTTTGTCCTTCAGATACAATCAACCCCACCCAATTCCAGTGTAAATAATTCAACAATAAGACAATGCCACTGGCCAGAGATGTGTCCTTGGAGGCCATTTGATAGAGATTGGGAAACTGATCATGATTATTCAGGTTAGGATCAAAAGACCCAATGGTCAGCTAAAATGAAAAGAAGTAGAAGCAGAATTAAGAGGAGAAACCATAAAGCATGGGTCAAATCATGACAGACTTGTAGAATCAGCTAGAGTGATGAAGAGAATTTGATCATCACATTGTACACATGTGTACACGAGGTCAAGGCTGATAGTGGTATTACCTTGTTATTCTTTACTTTAATTTTTTCTTTTTCTTTTGAGCATAGGTCTCTAAGTGAACCTGTAGCTCACTGTTTTGGCTAGCCTGACTTTCCAATTAGGGACTCTCTGCTTTACCAGAACTGAGGTTAAAGATATGTCCTGTCATGGCCAGATTTCATGTGAATGCTAGAGAGTCACACTCAGATTCCCATGCTTGTGAATCAAATACTTTACTCCCAAAGACACCTCTGTAGACCATAATACCACTAAAATATTGGTATCCTACTTTCTGAGGCATATTTAGAAAATTTCTGGTCACTCACAGTTCCAGGTAATCGCTGACCAAGGAAATGTGGATATGTCACCAAGTCACTGAACACTTACTCTTTGGGATTATAAACTTTGTCAGATGTATAATCATAATTTTCTTTCATGTTCATTTTTCACCTTGGGATGACCCTGAACTTGTGTTTTTCATCTCTCTACTCTACTCGTCCTCACCTGTGGATATTTGTAGAGTCCCAGCAGTGTTCCTATCTGGGCAGATATTATCCAGGATACTCCTGAGAGTACAGCAACAGACTTCATTTCTTTCCTGCAGTTGTAATTACTTATATATTTCTTCCCTGATAGCCACGTGATGCATCTATCCAATGTCGACCATTCACTATACAGGACATTATAGATATCATACCCCAGAGACACATTGGGTAAAAGATGAGGGTTCATGTTGATCTCCTCAATGGCAAAAACCATTGCCAGGAGAATCTGGTAGTTCTTTATCTTTAACCTGAACAGAAGACACAAGAATATTTAGAGGTGCTGTTTTTTGAATGTCAAATATCTCCCATATATTCACAACTGAACACTCTGTCCTCAGCTGATGACATTGATGAAGTCTCTGGAACTTTCAAAAGTTTGAGCATTACTGAAAGAAGTTTGTCAGTGGAGGAGAGTCTTTGGACATTATATATTGGCCTCAGTTCAGGCTCAATCTCTTATTTATTGAATCAGGCTCATTGTTTTTATTTTGACAAAATCATGTCAGCCATGAGAATGTGCTTCACAGAATCCAAACACAGGGATTGCAATTTGCAGAACCCAGCTCCTCTGCACTGAAATATGAAATTTATTCTGATTTTGTCAAAATAAAAACAATGAGCCTGAGTATGGGGTATGTGCATGGAAAGTCTCAAGCAGGGAGTTCTGTGGAAGTATGATAAAAAGCAGCTGATGAAATTAATATAAGATTTAGCTGATTAGAAGCTAGAGCTAACGGGCCAAGCAGTGATTTAATTATTACAGTTTCTGTTTAATTATTTTGGGTCTAAGCTAGCCGGATGGCTGGGATGAAAAAGTGGGTCCTCCTCCAACAGAGAAGTACTCCAAAAATACTACTTTCAGGAGAAGCACACACCTATCATAAACTATATTCAGTGCTACTCATAGGAGCTACATTATGAAACTAACCTCAATGTCCAATAACAGAACTATGAATAAAAAAATGTGGTACATGTGTACAGTGGAATTTTATTGAAGTATAACGAATGAACTTATATCACTTGTTGGAACTTGGATGTAATTTAATCATATTAAGTAAATTAAGTCAGTACTAGGAAGACAAATATCATATTTTCTCATTGATAAGTCCTAGATTTCATGTAGATACATAAAACCTGATAAGTATACAGATGACATGAAAGTAGACATGAAATGGGATGAACAAAGTAGACTCTGAGCATGATAGCAGCTTGAAAATGGAAAGAATAGCTGGGAATGGAGGCATACAGGGAAATACTTTCAAGAATAGCACCTATGTATCTTTGTTTAGTAAATTGAAGATGTTTAATATTTCAAAAAAGGGAGAAAAATAGTGGCCCTCTAAAATGAAATTAGAGATGAAAATGGGACATACATCAGATTCCAATAAATTCCAGAAGATTATTATGGAACATTTTTCAAACTCATATTTAACTTATGTTTTAATGAATAAAACTTGCCTGAAGATCAGAACAAAGCTAGCCATACTAGTCAGCCATACAGGCCAGGCAGTGGTGCTGTATAGATTCAGTACCAGCACTAGAGAGAAATATAAGACAGGATAGGACAGAAACTCACTATCTTTTCAGTCTGAAGATTTTGTAGAAGAGCTCTCTAGTGGTTGCTTGCTCTGCTTTTGATTTTCAGTTTGAAGTCAAATATCTGTCTCTTGGTTTTTATTGCTCATGATGCATCTGGCACCCATTTTTGGAGTACAAATTTACAATAAAAGTCATTTACCTCTTGCTTTGCAGTCTCTGGTATAGGCCAGAGCTCCACACAGCCAGAGTTACCACCCTACTGGCTAGGTTTTTCTTTCTTCTCCTCTGGTGGGTTTTCCCTTGAACCCCCTTTTGGGATGACGAGAAACTGTGTAGATGCCTTGAAATTCAGTCAGGCTTTTACTGACTGATCTATGCCATAGCAATAAGCCAAATATCTCCAACAATATTTGTGGTCTACTTGGTCAGAAAATTGAGGATTCTTAGGGAAGGAATTAGTTAAAATGGAGTTTCTTTCCCCATGGGAAAACATAACTACAATAGTGAATGTTAGGTCTCTTCTGATTATGTAATGCATGATATAAAAATAGACCAATTCAATGAAAGAATTAAAAACCAAGATTGACATACTGTTATCATTTTAATAACCCTTGTTCTAATTTTGTTAATTCTTGGTTTGTCTCTCTCTCTCTCTCTCTTTTTTTTAATTTTCGAGACAGGGTTTCTCTGTAGCTTTTTGGTCCTGTCCTGGAACTAGCTCTTCTAGACCAGGCTGGCCTCGAACTCACAGAGATCTGCCTGCCTCTGCCTCCCAAGTTCTGGGATTAAAGGTGTGTGCCACCACCGCCCAGCTTTGGTTTGCCTCTTAAAATTTTGTATGACTTGACTGCCAAGATACATGTCTTAGAAAAATTTAATAAAACATACCACAGAGCTATCCAAATCCAGATAGAAGAATTTCGGCATTGCATTGTAATGAGAGGAACAACCTAAGGTTTCCAAACAACCAACCTTAATACCACAGAGTAACCTTGCAGGAATTATCAAATGGTAGATGATCTGTTATAGCTAATTGGACTTCTGTGTCAATGTTAAATTTAAGGATAAATCGAGGAATCAATAGTCTCATCTGGTATTCATTCACCTTTTGTGAAGCAAATATTAAACTTGTGGTCAATTTATAATACAGTTATCCCTAACCATTGAGTGGACACAATTAAAGCTGTTTTAGAATCTGATTCACAGTCACAATGGAGGACCTGTTTCTGATGGAGTATAACTAGAGGCATGGAAATCTCCCAAGATCAACTTCTTGGAGAAGGAGTTTATGCTATTATAGAAAGACAAGCCCTACATGATGGCCACATCCTGGCTTTATGCCATGCAACAGCTTTGACTGCTTGGTACAGAATTGAAGTAGGAAAGGTTGAATCATTTACTGAAATCTTGTAAATGACCCAAAAGAAATCTTCTTGGATTTCTTACAAAGATTTGCATCAGCAGTAAATAGAATGATACCAAATTTAGGAACTAGACTAATAATAATTGAATTTCAGGCTTTTGAAAATGCTAATTCTCAATGTAAAAATAATTAGGTCATCAAAGGCAACGTCAGCACCTTTGGAGGAATGGATGTGAGTCTTGGAGGAGAGCCACTTGTTTGTCCCAGTCGCCAGAACCAAAATAATCACACAGGAACTGTATTGATTAAGTCACTGCGTGGTTCATTAGCTCTAGCTTCTTACTGCCTAACTCTCACATCTTAATTTAACCCATCTCCATTAACCTGTGTATTGTCACATGGCAGTTGCTTACTGTCAAAGATCCAGCATGTCTGACTCTGGTGGCTCCATGGTGACTCTATCCACCCTCCTTTCTCCCAGCATTCAGTTCTGTCTCCCTGCCTACCTAAGTTCTGCCCTCTCAACAAGTCAAGGCAATTTCTTTATTCATTAATGATAATCACATCACATAGAGGGGACTCCCACATCACCTCCCCTTTGTTATTTCAATAAAAAAGAAGGCTTTAACTTTAACATAGTAAAATTACATATAACAAAACAGTTATCAAACAAGAATTACAGTTATAATATTTATATCTACTCCGTGTTTTAGCATAACTAAGGAAAACTATATTTATTTTTCAACTCTATTAAAGACTCCAGAAGGATATTTTGAAGGTCTCTGAAAGAATTGAAGAATACCTATTTATCTAAAATACATTTCTGCACATGTAGAAAATCTAACTATCATTACTACAAGGTTGACTTTTATAGATGATTATTTATTAACCTATATTTCTTAATTATACATTACATTTTGAAACAAATTACACAATCACAATACCTTAATCAAGAGCATAAATATACATATAAGATTGACCTTAAATTTGTATCAATAAACCAAGATCCATACCAATGCAAATGTCTATATCATATCCCCCTTTAAATGTAAATAAACAATTATACAGAATATTTGGGAATATGGGCATAATTATTTCTCTCTAAACTTCTTCCTGCTGTTTATTGGGTGAAGTAATTTTTTGAGGGTATTTTTGGGGTGCTCATGGGGACCTTTCTGGGGGTCTTGTTCCACAAGTCTGGTTACACAAGTCTGGAAGCAATCCACAGGTTCTCATCCTCTGTGGAGACAATAGAAGAACCTCTTTTCCAAAGCAACATATCCTTAGACCCAAATTCTGAAGTCAATATACCTTTATAATATACCTGTTGGTTTAGCTTAGCAGCCCATACAATGAAATGTCCCTCTGTACTTAGCTCCTCTACAGTAAAAAAAGAAAATTAAAGAGTACACAATAATGTACATAATCCAGACTCTCTGTGAATTTTCCAATTTTTATGTGGCTTATTTTTACTCTTTTGTTTTTTTATATTTATTTTATTATCTTTACTCCTTTAATCTACGACTGTCTGTCTTTTTATCCAACACTGTGACCCATTTATAAGTTTTTTTATCTGAATTTGTCTTTATTGCATATCTGTAATTACTTTTTGACCAGAAGTGCTCCTTAAAATGCTAAGCACTTAAGAATCTAAGCTGTAAGTATTATTTGCAATTGCCAGAACCTGGAAACAACCCAGATGTCCTACAATGGGAGAATGGATGAAGAAAGTGTGGAATATATACATATTAGAGTACTACACTGCGGTAAAAAACAATGACTTCTAGAATTTTGCATGCAAATGGATGGAAATAGAAAACACTATCCTGAGTGAGGTAACCCAGACCCAAAAAGATGAACATGGGATGTACTCACTCATAATTGGTTTCTAGCCATAAATAAAGGTAATGGAGTCTATAATTGGTGATCCTAAAGAAGCTAAATATGAAGGTGGACCCAAAGAAAAACTTATAGTTATCCTCTTGGCTATGGGAAGTAGACAAAATTGCCGGGGAAAAAATTGGGATCTTGGGGGTGGGGTGGGATGGGGGTAAGGAGAGATGGGGAGAGAAAAGTGAGAAGGGGAGGATGGGGGAAACTTGGTGAAACAGGATGATTGGGATAAAGGAAGGTTGGATAGGGGAGCAGGGAAGCACAAATCTTAATTAAGGGAGCTACCTTAGGGTTGGCAAGAGACTTGAACCTAGAGTGGCTCCCAGGAGCCCAAGGCGATGTCCCCAGTTAGTTCCTTGGGCAGCTGAGGATAGGGAACCTGAAATGACCCTATCCTATAGCAATACTGACAAATATCTTGCATATCACCGTAGAACCTTCATCTGGTGATGGATGGAGATAGAGACAGAGACCCACACTGGAGCACTGGACTGAGCTCCCAAGGTCCCAATGAGGAGCAGAAGGAGGGAGAACATGAACAAGGAAGTCAGGACCACGCGGGGTGCACCCACCCACTGAGACAGTGGGGCTGATCTATTGGGAGCTCACCAAGGCCAGCTGGACTGTGACTGAAGAAGCATAGGATAAAACTGGACTCTCTGAACATGGCGAACAATGAGGGCTGATGAGAAGCCAAGGACAATGGCACTGGGTTTTGATCCTACTTCATGTTCTGGCTTTGTGGGAGCCTTGCCAGTTTGGATGTTCACCTTCCTAGACATGGACAGAGGGGGGAGGACCTTGGACTTTCCACAGGGCAGGTAACCCTGACTGCTCTTTGGACTGGAGAGGGAGGGGGAGAGGAGTGGGGGAAGAGAGAAAAGGGTGGGAGGAGTGGGAGGGAAATGGGAGGCTGGGAGGAGGCAGAAACTTTTTTTTCTTTTTCTCAATAAAAAAATTTTTAAAAAAGAAGCTAAGGTGTGACATTACTAGGTCAAATATGTTACCACCTGCTTGCTCTGCTCAATCTAGCATGGTGGACCTGCTTGTGCCTCTCAGCCACACACAGGCCCATTTCCAGGAAAACACCCAGTACAAGTTGCCATCAAGCAAGCCACAGCACTCTGCTGACATTCCCATCCAAATACTGGGTCTTCCGAAAAGCCAGAGGTCACATTTTCAGCATGTTCCAAAATAGCTATATTTCAAAATGTCACAGCTTTTGCCTGCTGCTGCTGCTGAGTCAGAAAAACCTCTTTTAAAGGAGCTGAGGCATGCTGCCAGAAAACAGCAAGAAGCTGTGGTTTTTTTGTGTATGTCTAGAATTTCTTTTTAAACTCTCTCAAACTTTTAAGTGAATTTAGTTGGCCCCACATTGGGTGCCAATTTGTTGCAAGAGCCGCTTGTTTGTCTTGGTCACCTAAAACCAAAATAATCATACAGGGACTGTATTAATTAAATCACTGCTTGGCTCATTATCTCTAGCTTCTTTTTGGCTAACTCTTTCATCTTAATTTAAGCCATCTTCATTAATCTGTATATCAATACGTGGCAGTGGCTTACAAGCAAAGATTTGGCATATCTGACTCTGGTGGTTCCATGCTGTCTCTCTCCACCCTCTTTCCTCCCAGTATTCAGTTCTGTGTTCCCCACCTACCTCAGTTCTGCCCTCTCAACAGACCAAGGCAGCTTATTTATTAATGGTAATTACAGCACACAGAAGGGACTCCCACATCATCTGAGATACAATAAATCTCATAACCATGATGATATATGGATAGAAGAGTTGACTTCCAGAGGTTTAAGGCAAAATTTAAATATAATGTGTTTAAATTTTGGCAAACAAGTCATCTTAAATGAGATTGTAAACATTGCATTCCTAGAAACAATGTTTTTTTCTAAGCATAATCCAATCAGAATGTCTCTCCATTCTGGATTATACACAAGGTATGGGAAAGTCTGGCATTGGACTAAAGAATGTAGATAAACAAGAGACATTCAATGCAATGATTTGCATTGGGAACCTCCTTGAGGGACCTCTCACAAACCCCTATGTCAAATCCAATTCAGTTGACTCATGTAACTATTAAGGAAACTCCTCCCCAGAGCACAATGAATCTAATGCCTATTGTCAGAAACCATACTGATCTGGATAATATAACAACTAAAAAGAAAGAACAAAAAATCAGGAGAAACCATAAAGTGAGTATTTTAGTAAACTTCCATGAATTAACAAAGACCAAAATTAAAAAACAAATGACTTTGTCACTGAAGGTTTGGTTGACACAGATAAGAGCATAACAATAATTGTACCAGAAAGTTGTCATCCAAGTTGATGTCCTCAGCAACTTAATGTTCATGTCTAAGGGATTCAAACTTTATCTCAGGTAAAACGGAACATGAGATGGGTCAAATATATAGGCCACAAAGGACAGAGAGGAAAATGAAATCATAAGTAGCTAACATAAAATATGCAGAGAAAAAGAGTCCTTTGACATTCAGTCATAAATGAAATGTCTCCCACAAATACATCTCCAGAGGACTCAGAAATCCTATGGAAGGTGAGGCAGGAAGACTGTAAGAGCTAAAAGGGATGGATGACTCCAAGGAAACGGTCACTTCTAGACACATCAGGACTGACACACAGACACATTCACATAGTCTGGCCGCATTCACAGGACCTGCACATGTCTAATCCAGATGCGGTCTCAGCACTGAAAGTCAACATAGACACAAGCCCCATTCCCTAATTCAAAAGCTATCTCCAGTTGATAACCACTGGCGAAGGAAAAATCAGGTGTTTTCCAATGGAGTCTCATTGGGTATACTGACCCCACTTAAGTGAATGTCACATGTCCAGCAGTAGATAGCCGACACAAAATGAATCTAATATTTTTGGAGATTTTTTTCTTTCTAATCCTTTTTTGTGGGAATTTCTTTCTTAAAGTTGTTTCTTTTTCCCTATCTACTGTTTATCTGTCTCTCTGTCTTCACACATGATACATATATATTATATATACGAACACATATATAATAATTTCAAATTTTATCTTATGGATTTTCTCTGTGTGTGAAGCTGTCTCTATGTCTGTAAGGTCTTATGCTTTATCTTTAGACATTTTTTTCTGTTTGTTTAATCCTATTCTGTTTTTAAAGATCTTATACTATTATATTATAATATTATCATATTTTGTTTTGTTTTCTAATTAAAAAGAGAAAGATAGGGAAAGAGTGAAACCAAGTTAGCAGAATCTGCAACTAACAGGGAAAGATTATAACATGTACATAAGAAACTGACACTATTATGAGGAAAATTTTTACAAACTGCATTTCATTAATATGGAAAAGTTAAAAAGTAAATGACTTTCCATATTATGCCAAATCTCCAACATTAACCCAAGAAGAAATAAAACATTTAAATAGAACCATAAAAATGAGGAGATTAAAATAATAATGGAAAGTCTTCAGTCAAAAAAGTTCAGGGCCAGATGGATTCACAACACAATTCTAGCAGATTTTTAATCTTTCAGATCATTTTTAAATTATTAAAAGATAAAAGAAACAGAATGAGCACTCCCAAACTTCTACAAAACCAGTATTACTGTACTCAAAAAAAAAAAAACAGATAGCAACAGCATAGGCCAATATTCCTTAGGAATGCAGACTAAAAATAGTCAACAAAATATTACAAACAGAATACAATAAAAAGATCTTCAAGTATGACCAAGTTGGCTTTCTAATTGAAATGTGGGGATGGTTCCACCTATGTCTGATACTATTATGAAGGAAAATTTTACAAACTGCATTTCATTAATTTGGAAAAGTTAAAAAGTAAATGATTTTCCATATTATGTCAAATCCCCAAATTAACCCAAGAAGAAATAAAACATTTAAATAGAACCATAAAAATGAGGAGAATGAATAATAATGGAAAGTTTTCAGCCAAAAAAATTTAGGGCCAGATGGATTCACAACACAATTCTTGCAGATTTTTAATCTTTCAGATACTTTTTAAATTATTAAAAGAGAAAAGAAACAGAATGAGCACTCCCAAACTTCTACAAAGCCAGTATCACTCTACTAAATAAAACAAACAAACAAACAAACAAAAAAAACAGATAGCAACAGCATAGGCCAATATTCCTGAGGAACACAGATTAAAAATAGTCAACAAAATATTACAAGCAGAATACAATAAAAAGTCTTCAACTATGTCCAAATTGGCTTTCTAACTGAAATGTGGGGATGGTTCCACCTATGTCTCAAGTAAATAAATATAATAAATCACATAATGGATATATGCCCAATAGTAATCACATGATTATTTCCATAGATGCATAAAATCTTTGATAACATTTTCATGTATTAAAGATCAAGGTCATTAATTGTAGAGCTAGAGGAAACATACCTCAATACAATAAGATTAACTATATTTATATATACCCTGATGACAACATCATCAACATAAATGGAGACAATCCCTCTCAGAATTCAGTCAGGAATGTCTACCACCTCTACTACTTTTAAATACTGTTCCTGAAGTATTAGCTAGAGAAGGAATTAAGGGGAATACAAGTAAGCAAAGAATAAGGTATACTATTATTATTGAAAGATAACATGATACTATACAATAGAGATCCCAAAAATTCTACCAGGAAAGAAATGATAATCAAATTCAGTAACAAAGTAGGATATGGAGTCAGCTTGCATAATCAATAGCTTTTATGATACATCAACAATAAACATACAAAAAAGAAGATCATGAGCACATGCACAATACCCTCAAGGAAAACTATCTAGGAAAAGTGTAACCAAGGAAATAAAGGTTTTCTTTAATGAAATTTAACTTTTGAAGAAGGAAAGACACTAGGGAATGAAGTTCAATGCAATTTAGGTTAAAATCCCACCTTATTTTTCTTAATAACTAATAAAAATCTATTCTATAATTTATATAAAACCACAATACAATCCTGAGATAAAAGAATGATGCTGGAGGGATTTCCATCCCAGATCTTAGTATATATTAGACAGCCATAGTAATAAAAAGACATGGTACTGACACAAAGCATCCATGTAGACCAATGGAACAAAATCAAATCCCAAACAGGAGTACATGTAACTTCAGCAACTTAGTACTTGACTAAGATACCAAAAAAAAAAAACCTATGCCAAAAAGAAAGCATCTTCAATAAATGGTTCTGAGAAGACTGGATGTCCACATGCAGAAGAATGAAAATAACCTGTGTCTATTAGGCTGTACAAAAACTAAATTCAATGGGGGGTCTAAGATGTAAATGTGAAGTCTGAAACACAGAAACTGCTAGAAGAAAACATAGGTAGTACCATCATGCTAGAATTGTAGGGAAGGATTCTGTCCAAGTATTAAGTCCAATAGTTGACAATTGGTTCTTCATAAAACTAAAAATCTTCTGCACAGTAATCAACAGGTGAAGAAAAAGCCCAGAGTAAGAAAATCATTATCAAGTATACATTTGACAGAGGTTTTATACCAATATAAGTACAAGTAACTTAAATTAATACAAATAACTCAAAATGCTGATATAAACAGATAAAAAAGATCCTTTACTACTCACAAAGAGACTGTTCCTTATACTCTTTGAAAATATTCGATACCAGAGGCTTGTATTGTGCTTGTAAATAGTACTGTTGGATATCATTCAGTGACAACACAGTCTGGAAGAGAGTCAGGAACGTTTGAATGATCAAGAAAGAATTGAGTCTCAGAAAGGGGAAGGTAGAATGAAGGAAACTAAAAAAAATTTGTTCTTTTTGAAGCAAAAAAAAAAACCTAATAAAACTAGTAAAGAAAAATAAAGTAGAAAGAGTTCTTGGTATATGGAGTTGAAAGAGTGGTATGAAGGATGTAGACAGCACTGATGTATGCACATATAATATTTCTAGGCATTATCTATTTGAAAATATGACAGAAAACAAAGAAATGAAAAAATGAACTTACTGATGATAGAGGCCTGCACTGCTTGGATCTTCAGTGATGGAATCATATACAATAGTATGCAGTGGGAAAAATGCAGCAAGCACCATATCCCCACCCTTGTACACACTGACCCCTGTCTTTGCAGCACAGGAAGAACGATCAAAGGAAGAAACATAGCTGGAATATGGCAGAACCAGAAACATAAAAAGCAGAGGGAGCATCATGGAAGAATCTACAAAGTCAAACTGTGTAGAGTCTGAATTTTCAGAGCAGGCAGGTGTATGCATATCCCAAGTACTTGTACCTGTTCATGTAAATTCCAATGTTTTTGTTGGCTATGATGACCACTCTCATTCCCAAAGATCCTTCAACTCAGATTACTAATATTTCCCTGATGGATTCTGAAAAACATTCATCCTGGGGCATCACATCTGGAGTCCAGGTAAAAAAAAAATATAAGGTTAAAATATGCTTGAGGCTCATCTTCTCCAGTCCCTAGTGGCATGATTCATCCAGTTCCACTGACAACAGGGCTCCCTTCTGAAATGAAGTCCTTCTGGGAAGACTTGACCAAGCTGGTACTAAGAAACTTTTACCTTCAGTTACGGATAAAAATATTGTCTTGAGGGATGTGTAGTTAAGGATAGTCAGTGGATAGCTGAATTATTTTTAATCAGGCACAAAGGCTCAGATTATATGGCACCACATAAACTGAGCATTGTTATTAGCATCTCTAATCCCAGCACTGAAAGATCAAGAGACAGTAAAATCAGGCGATAAAGATCATCATTATATATTTAGGATGTTAAGGTCTACCTGTACTAGAGATTATGTTTTAAAAAGTGTTCTTATAATTCATCTATATGTCCAAAGCATTTATTTTGCCCATGGTTGTGGTTTTTTTATAGTATGTGGTGTATATGTCCCTCGTCTCCTCTGAAACAGAAGAAAATCAACAGAAAATATTAATAAATTCTTTCTTTTACTAAAAACAGTGAAAGCAAAAATATATAGACATATATGTTGTCCAGGAGCAAAGGAAAATATCAGGGAAGCGAAATAATTCAGTATCATATTGTAGTGGTGTATTATTTTATTTTATCTTTACTAAATAATGATATATCCCATATATATAGGATATATATATATATATCCTATATAAATTGTGTCATGTTCTATTCTACATAAATCATTAATAATGTGAGTAATCATGGAGTATATGGGACCCTTTTGCCCTTTGCCTTCAATTTTCTCCCAACCTAATAATGCTTTGAAACTAGAGACTACTAGGTTTTTGTGTTTATATGTGTATCTGTGTTTCTGTGCGGACACCATGTGGAAACCAGAGGTTGAAATTAGATGTCTTCCTTAAGTCCTCTCCATCTTAGTTTTTTAAAATATGGTTTCTTAGTAAAACCAGAACTGTCTGATTTAGGTAGATCAAATGGGCAAATGCCGTCACAAGGAAGTACTGGGACTACAAGTGTTCTGTTTTGTTTTTAAATGTCAGAACTGGGAAACTAAACTCAGGTTCTTATTATTTTGTAGTCAACTGCACCATCTCCCTAGCCCTTAGAGTCTACAGTTTTTTAGATAAAAGTACTTTAAGTGGCCTTCAATTGGAGACATGTCAATATTATTCTTTCAAAATGTAGCTACCACAAAGACAGAAAGGGATAGAATAAACATTGAATTTCAAAGATGCTTTTGTGAAAATGTTCATTTGTAACACTCTCTAATTCTTTGCAACATTGAGTATGAAATACAGTGCCTTCTGCATTCTAGGCAGGTACTTTTTTTTAAGTCATATTACCAGTCCATCATGCTATGATGTTGAAACTTTGGGTTCACAGGTTTAAATAACTACTGTGCAATAGTGGTTTTGTATACTGTAAATATTTGTCAATTGCATTGTTTTAATAAAACACTGATTGGCCAATAGCCATGCATGAAGTATAGGCCAGATAACCAGAAAGAGAGAATTCTGGGGAGAGGAAAGACAGAGACACAGTCACCAACCAGATGCAGAAGAAGCAAGATGAGAATGCCTCACTGAGAAAATGTACCACGTCATGTGCCTAACCATAGACAAGAATTATGGGTTAATCGTAGTTGTAAGTGCTAGTTAATCATAAGCCTGAGATAATAGGCCAAGCAGTTTGAAATTAATATAAACCTCTGTTTGTTTCTTTGTGATTGAATGGCTGTGGGACCAGGTAACACAGATGCTTCTATGTAAAAATGGTACCCAAGTGTTTGGCAAAATTTCCAGATAAAGCCTGAGAAAGCTTTAAAAGAAAAGAGGATTCTAAATAGACAAGAGCAGAGCCAAGTACAACTTCTTGGTAATAGTCTCTTCACCAACAGACTCTGTTTTCTAGAGACAATCAGAGATGTGGCTCCTTTAAAAGCATCTTCCTGACTCAGGCTTATCAGCAAAAACCTCACAGTTCTTTTAACAGGCCCTGTCACCAAACACTTAAAAGGTGTTTATGAACAGCTGTTGGCATGCTTGTCAAGGTGGCTTGAATCTAGAAACTCCGCATCGTTTTGAGAGCAAATCTGGCTCCCACCAGTAATTCCGCCATGAAGCCATAATTTCAGAAAGCTAATATATGTGTGTGGCCTGCTGTCAAGGCCTCAGCTTTAATTTTAGATGGTAGAGAACAGTCACAGTGATGCAGAAGAATCAGACTCCAGTGATGATGGGGCAGTTCCTGAATGTCCTCAACTGAAGAACGTGGTGACTCAAGGGTCTGTCCCAGCCATTGCCAATGGCTGGCCCACGGAGCCAGACAGATGGGCGTCTGGCCAATGCAGCCAGACCATGTAGACAACCTAGGACTGACATTGAGGGTTGCCTCCAGCAATGTGGATGGATATTCTCTTGGTGACCCTGGGAGACAGGGAGGTCCTCCCCAAGGTAGGAAGAGGACCGATGATCTGTTTCGAGCACTTTGCTCCTGTCTAGTCTCCCTTTACCCCTTTGAGCAACTGGACAGAGCCTGGGGAGCAGTGGACTCTGCTTCTGGCCAGATCCACCCTCAGGCTGTAGTCTGGGGGTTGTGGGGAGCCTTGGCTCCAAGGATCAATAAAACTTCAACAGAGACAATTTCTCTGCCTGAGAGTTTTGGTTCCCTACACAGGTCTTCCTTTCTATTCCTCTGTTGACAGGATTTCTCACTGCCACATCAAGATCTATGTCCATCCCCACCCACACAGCATCATGGCTTGAAGATACTCCCCATCTGCGGATCAGTGTCTTCACCATGTTGTCCTCCAGAGTAGCTCTCCAAGGACATTGTTATTAGCTGATAGGCACTGGCTACAGAAAAGATGTTATTAAGCTTAGATGCAGCTTCTCTGTCTGAAGTTATACAGTATTCCTCGTCCAAGTCAGAAGGTAGAGCAGAGACCCAAGCATGTCCTTGTAGTCTCTTGCTTAAGCAACCTGCAGCCTCACCCTAGGGATCTTTCTACTTTTGGGACAGTGGAGATCCAAGACAGTGAAGTCACTGTCTTCAGAAATTCTATAGGAAAACATCATCCTCCAAAAGGGATGCTTGGTGACCATTGTCGTTTAAGTCAGAAATCAAACCACAGGAACCGTGCATGGTTAGTCCATGCTATCTTTGGCAGTATGCAAGAGGGACTGAGTGTCATGAAAAAGAGTGAAGTACAGACAGTGGAGAGTATAGGGCCACCTCAGGGGATATTCAAGAATAAATGCTCTGGGGATAAAAGCTGAGCCTGGCATGGCAGCTTATGACTGTCATCTAACACCGGGGAGGAAAAAGCCAAGAGACTGGAAAAACACACAAGCTTAATACAAAGCAGGATTCAGTCTCCAAAGAAGCAAGGGGAGGGAGTGTCAAGGAACAGTGACCCAGAAGAGAAAGCTGGACTAAAATCTGAGATAGAAACAACTTACGGTAAGTTGATTCCCAATTTTCTGAGAAACTGGCACACTGATTTCCAAAGTAGTTGCACAACTTTGCATTTTCACCATCAATGGATGTGTGTTTTCCTTTCTCAACAACCTCTCCAGAATAAGCTATCATTGGTGTTTTTGATTTTAGCCATTCTGACATGTGTAAGATGGTATCTCAAAGTTGTTTTGATTTGCATTTCCCTGATAGCTAAGGAAGATGAACATATCCTTAAGTAACTTTCCGCCATTTGAACTTCTTCTGTTAAGAATTCTCTGTTCAGTTCAGTACCCCATCTTTTAATTGGGTTATTTAGAATATTAATGTCTAGTTTCTTGAGTTTTTTTATATATTTTGGAGATCATTTCTTTGTCTGATGTGGGGTTGGTGAAGATCTTTTCCCATTCAGTAGGTTGCCTTTTTGTCTTAATGATTGTGTCCTTTGCTTAAAAGAAGCTTCTCAGTTTCAGGAGGTCCCATTTATTCATTGCTGCTCTTATTGTCTGTGCTACTAAGGTTATATGTAGTAAGTGGTCGCCTGTGCCCATGCATTGCAGGCTACTTCCCACTTTCTCTTCTATCAGGTTCAGTGTGGTCAGATTTATATTAAGGTCTTTAATCCATTTTGACTTGAGTTTTGTGCATGGTGATAGATATGGATCTATTTTCATTCTTCTACAGGTTGACATCCAGTTATACCAGCACCATTTTTTAAAGATGCTTTCTTTCTTCCATTGTATAATCCAGCAATACTACTGTTGGGAATGTACCCAAGAGATGCCCAATCATACTACATTAGCATTTGTTCAACTATGTTCATAGCAGCATTATTTGTAATAACCAGAACCCGGAAACAACTTAGATGGCCCTCAATGGAAAAATGGATAAAGAAAGTGTGGCACATCTACACATTAGAGTATTACTAAGCGGTAAAAAACAATGACATCTTGAATTTTGCATGAAAATGGATAGAAATAGAAAACACTATTTGAGTGAGATAATGTAGACCCAAAATATGAATATGGTATGTACTCACTCATTAGTGGATTCTAGCCATAAACAAATGAGCCTATAGTTAGTGATCCTAGAGAAGCTAAGTAATAAGGTGATTTCCCCCCCCTCCAAAAAAAACATATATTTATCCTCCTGGAAATTGGAAGCAGAAAAGATCTCCAGGCAAAAGTTGGGAGTATAGGGTGGGAGTAGGGAGAAGGGGAGAGGGGAAGAGAGAGGGGACAAGGGAGAAGGGGAGGGTTGGAAGAGCTTGGGGGAGTGGGATGGTTAAGATGGAGGAAGGATGGATATGGGAGCAGGGATATAAAGATATAATTTTTTATATATTTCTGAAATATTAGATTGGATTTATAACTTGGCTTTTTAAGGATACCTTCATTGTTTGTTGTAGGACAATTAATAAAAACCCAGAGACAGATATTGGGGTTCAATCTAAAGATCAGCAAAGTAAAACTGCAAGCTACTGGCTGTTACCTCTACCTCAGTCCAAAATTAGGATTGTCATTTTGTACTGAAGTGGAAGTAAGTGTCAGTGGCTGACTGTTTTGCTTTTCTGACCTTCAGGTTGAACCCCAAAATCAGTCTCTGAGTTTTTATTAGTCATCCTACATTTATTTTTTTATTTGTATCCATTTGCAATTCTTCTAGTAAAACATACCACTTCTAAAGGAATTCACTGTGCTCTACTCATATTTTGAAAGTCAGAAGACACTTAAATTCATTTCAATAAAAATTTCATGTGCACATTCATTGATTGTATTATGTAATCCTTTCATATTTTAAGGCTATTTTATTGCATCATTGCAAAAGTAAAGGCTTCTATTGTTATACAATAATTAGATGTTGATCTGTAGCCAAATTAATCATTTTATTTTATTACATAATGATTATCAAAATAACTTTTGGTGACCATTAAATTATCTCTAAGTAAGATATTTTGCTATTAATCAATATTTGTGAAGTTCAAATATTTTTTAAGAACTCTAAGTATTTTATACATTAAATGGAACTTACAATACTGATCAGAATATTAATTTGGGTAAGTATTATAGAAATACAGTAAATATGATTTTCAACCTTTAGACAAGATTACATATGTTGGAGCAAACATAATATAGAAATATTTAGAACTTGATTTTTTTACCCCAAATATCAAACTATGTCCATTTATTAAACATTTAATTACTGAATTGTAAGTTAAATTCCTGCTTAGTTTTTGAGTTATTATCAGGTTATTGACAATTTCTGAAGGAAGTTTTCTAATATCTATGTGTCTTTAAAATGGAAGGCATAGAAGGTTTTGTAAAAGTGGAACAAAATGCTCCTTTACCTTTCCCTTGCCTCCAGGAGATCTCATCTATATCATCTTCCCAGGGTGATCCATGCATCCCTCTTAGGGTCCTCCTTGTCACCTAGCTTCTCTGGAGCTTTGGATTGTGGTCTGGTTCTCCTTTAATTTACATCTAGTATTCCCTTATGAGTGAGTATTACTGTGTTCGTCGTTCTGAGCCTGGGTTACCTCAGTCAGGTTTTTTTTTTTCTAGCTCCATTCATTTGCCATCCTGTGATTGACAGCATCAGAGGCAGAGATCCATGACCAAACACCAGGCTGAGCTCTGGGAATCCAGTCCAGAGAGGGAGGAAGGAATATATGAGAAAGGATGTCAGGATCATAGAGAGAAAATCTACAGAGACAGCTGAACTGAGATTTTTGGAACACGTGAGCTCTAGACTGACAGCAGTGGAGCCTCCAAGGGACCAAACTAGGTCCCTGCATGTGGGAGACAGTTATGTAGTGTGGGCTACCTGAGGGGCCCCTGAAAGTAGGACCAGGATCTATACCTGGTGCATGAGCTAGCTTGTCGGTGCCCATTCTTTATGGTGGGATGCCCTGCTCAGCCTTAATGCAGGGGAGGGTCTTGGTCTCCCTCAACTTAATGGTCCATGCTTTGTTGACTCCCCCCAGTATCCCTTACCCTTTGGGAAGAGTGCATATATATGGACTGGGCTTGGGGGAGTCAAGGGGGACAGGAGAAGGTGTGGGAAGGGGAAATGTGGTTGGAATATAAAAATTAAAAGAATAAAAAAATCATAAAACCACAAATATTGCTGCTATGAACATAGTTGAGCAAATGTCTTTGTGGTATGATTGTCTTTCCTTTAGCTATATGCCCAGGAGTGGTCATGCTGGGTCTTGATGTAGATTGATTCTCCGTCTTCTGAGAAAGCACTACAATGGTTTCCAAAGTGGTTGTATAAACTTGCACTCCCACCGGAAATGAAGGAGTGTCTCCCTTACACCACATATTCTCCAATGTAGGCTGCCATCAGTGTTTTGAATCTTAGCCATTCTGACAGGTATAAGATGGTATTTCAGAGTCATTTAGGTTTGCATTTCCATGATGACTGAGGAGATTGAGCATTTCCTTAAATGTCTTTTTACCATTTGAGATTTTTCTGTTGAGAATTCTCTGTTTAGATCTGTACCCTATTTTTTAATTGGATTATTTGGTATTTTGATGTCTCATTTCTTGAGTTCTTTATATATTTTGGAGGTCATCCCTCTGTTGGGTGTAGTGTTGGTGAAGACCTTTTCCAATTCTGTAGTCTGCATTTTATCTTACTTACCATGTCCTTTGCCTTACAGAAGCTTCTCAGTTCCAGGAGGTCCTGTTTATTGATTCTTGCTCTCGGTGTCTGTGCTACTGGTGTTTTATCTAGGAAGAGATTTCCTGTGCCTGTGTGTTCAAGGCTACTTCCCACTTTCTCTTCATTTAAGTTCCATCTAACTAGATTTATGCTGAGGTCTTTGATTCATGTGGACTTGAGTACTGTGCATGACAATACATATGGTTCTATTTGCATTCTTCTACATGTTGACATGCAGTTATGCCAGCACCATTTGTTGAAGATGCTTTCTTTTTTCCATTGTGCAATTTTGTCTTCTTTGTCACAAACCAGATTATCATAGGTATGCGCATTAATATCAGGGTCTTCACATGATCTATCCCTGACACATGAGTTAGCTTGTTGGAGCCCATTCCCTATGGTTCGTGGCGTTTTGAGCCTTAATGTAGGATGAAGTGGTATGGTCCTGCCCATCTGAATGTAGCAGACTTTGTTGGCTCCTCATGGGATCCCTTACTCATTGGTAGGAGTGGATGGGGAGTGGGCTGGAGGAGACGGGGGGGGGGCAGGAGGAAGGGTGGGAGGGCAAATTGTGATTGGAATGTAAAATAAAGAGAAAAAGAAGAAAAAGTGAAAGAATAAAAATAATATCAGGGTCTTTAATTCTATTTTTAAATTGATTTTGTTGGTTTAGGTCTATATTTTTTCTCCCCCCCCCCCGCCTCTCACCTCTCCTTCAACCTTCTCCAAGGTCCCCATGCTTCCAATTTACTCAGGAGATCTTATATTTTTTTCTACTTCTCAAGTAGATTAGATCTATGTATGTCTCTCTTAGGGTCCTCATTGCTGTCTAGGTTCTCTGGGATTGTGATTTGTGGGATGGTTTTCTTTGCTTTATGTTTAAAAAGCACTTATGAGTGAGTACATATGATAATTGTCTTTCTGGGTCTTGGTTACCTCATTAAAAATGATTTTTTTCTAGCTCCATCCATTTTCCTGCAAAATTCAAGATGTCATTTTTTTTTCTGTTGAGTAAATGTACCATATTTTATTTATCCATTCTTTGATCGAGGGGCATTTAGGTTGTTTCCTGGTTCTGGCTATGACAATGCTGCTATGAACGTAGTTGAGCACATGTCCTTGTGGCACAACTGGGCATCCTTTGGATATATACCCAAAAGTGGTATTACTGTTATCTTGAGTAACATTGTTTCCTAATTATGTGAGAAATCACCATACTGACATCCAAAGGGGCTGTACCAGCTTGCATTCCCACCAGCAATGCTGGAGTGTTCTCTTTACCCCACAACCTCTCCAGCATAAGTTGTCATCAACTTTTTTGATCTTGGCCATTCTTACAAGTATAAGATGGAATCTCAGAGTTGTTTTCATTTGCATTTCTCTGATGACTAAGGATGTTGAACATTTCCTTAAGTGTCTTTTCGCCATTTTAGATTCCTGTGTTGAGAGTTTTCTGTTTAGGTCTGTACTCCATTTTTTAGTTGGATTCTATGTTCTTTTAATGACCAATTTCCTGAGTTCTTTGTATATTTTGGAGATCAGACCTCTGTCTGATGTGGGGTTAGTGAAGGTCTTTTCCTAGTCTTTAGGTTGTCGTTTTGTCTTGTTGATCATGTCCTTTGCTTTACAGAAGCTTTTCAGTTTCAGGAGGTCCCACTTGTTAATCATTTCTCTCAGAGTCTGTGCTACTGGGGTTATCTGTAGGAAGTGATCTCCTGTGCCAGTATGTAAAAGTTTACTTCCCACTTTCTCTTCTATAAAGTTCAGTGTGGCTGGCTTTATGTTGAGGTCTTTGATCCATTTGGACTTGAGTTTTGTGCATGGTGATAGATATGGGTCTATTTTCATTTTTCTACATGTTGATATCCAGTTACAGCAGCACCACTTGTTAAATATGTTATCTTTTTTCCATTTGATATTTTTTGCTTCTTTGTCAAAAATCAGGTGTTCGAAGGTGTGTGGATTAATACCAGGGTCTTCAATTTGGTTCCATTGGTCTTCCAGTCTATTTTTATGCCAATAGCAGGCTGTTTTCAGTACTGTATCTCTGTAGTAGAGTTTGAAGTCAGGGAGTGTGATGCCTCCAGAAATTCTGTAATTCCCTCGGCTTGTGTTTTCTTTATTGGCTCTAATTCAGTTTTCAAGTCTTTAATAGTTTCTTTCATAAGTCTGATTGCTTTTTCTTGGTTTTCTTTAAGGGATTTGCTGATGTCTTCCAACTTTTTTCTTTGTTTTTTTTTCTCCCATTTCTTTGAGGGAATTTCTCATTTCCTATTTAAGAGTTTCAAACATTCTCCTGAAGTTATTTTTTATATTATTTTCTTTTGCTTCGTCTATATTTGGTTTTTCAAGTCTTGCTACTGTAAGATCTTTTGGTGTTACTGGTGTTGTGCTGCTCTTTGTGGTGTTGCATGTGTTCTTACCTTATCTAATCATCTTTTTCTCTAATATTTGAGGTTGGGGCTGTCTGTGATTCTGTTGATTAATTTTCTAAGTGCCAGTGAATCCAAGGCTCAGATGGTTGTTCCTCATGATACAGTCAGTACCACGGTTCTGGTAACCCTGTTGGTCACTCCATGTTCCTGGAGGTCACTCAGTGCTCCCAGGGTTTGCTCTACATCCTTGGAGTTTGTTGTCTCTGGACTGCTCTAACCTAGGTTGTTGCCTCAGATGTGCTTCTGTAAATGTCACTGGTCTGGATCTGTTCCTGCAGAGGTCCTCTGGCTTGGAGTTAATCCTGTAAAGGACTCTGGCTCTGGTTTACTCTCTCGGAGTTCCCATGGTCGGGTGCACCCAGACCCGCAGAGGACCTGGCTCAGGCTTACTCCCTCAGAAGTCTCAGACTAATGCTTAGACTGGCAGAGGTTTCTGGTTCCTGCCTATTCCCTTTGACATCTCAGACCAATGCCCAGACCAACAGAGGTCCTGACTCAGGCCTATGCCCTTTGAGGTCCCAGACTCATGCCTGGACACAAAGAGCTCCTTATTAGGTCTACTCTCTTTAAGGTTCCAGATTCACATCCAGATCCTTAGCGGTCTCTGGCTCTGGCTCACTTGCTTAGCATTGCTCCCTTGTACCTGTTCCTGTGGAGTTCACTGTCTCAGGTCCCAGACCCAGACTCATGGCCAGACCCAGAGAGGTCCTGGCTCAGGCCTAGTTCCTTGGAGGTCCCAGTCTCACGTTTGGATAAGCAGGGGTCCTGGCTCAGGTATACTCCCTTGAAGGTCCCAGATTTATGCCCAGACTTGCAGAGGTCTCTGGCCCTGATCCACTCATCCAGTGGTTGCTCCCCTATACCTGCTCTTGTGGAGTTTACTGTCTCAGGTTTACTCCAGCCCAGGTTGCTGGCTCAGTCCTGCTCTTGTGGAGTTTGCTGCCTCAGGCCTGCTCTCTACAAATTGTTTCTGAATTAGCTGTATCACCAGGGCAGGCTTGGCTTTTCCAACAGCTCCAACTCCTAAGAGTTTCTATTCAGTGAATTGGAGCCGGCCTCTCTCTGCTCCTCCATGCCTCGGCTTCCATCATCACCTTCAGGCCCATGTGGCCCCCTCAGGTCCTGAAATTCTGAGGGAGCAGGCCCAGGCCTAGCCACCAAGGTTTTCCTCAGTCACCTCAGCTGCCACCAATTCTTTCTTCTATGAGTTACCTTGGTCTTATCACAGCAATAGAAAAATAACCAATACTGAAGTTGGTACCAGAGAGTGGGGTATTAATAGCTGCTGACAGACCTAAGCTGGTAATCTTGGTTTGGTTTGGTCTGGTTGGTTGGTTGGTTGGTTGTTCTTTTACATTTTTGATGTGGAAGACTTTGGGACTTTTGAAAAGTGGTCAAATGCTGTATGTAGTGCTTAATGGGCCAAACTAAGATAGAGAACAAAGATGGTAGTGCCAAGAACGAAATACACATCCACTGCTGTTGGAGTTCTAAATGGGTTTGGTCACATGGAAATTACTAAGAATCCTCAAAAAATAAAAAAAAATCTACCAGATGACCCAGCTATACCAATCCATGGCATGTGCCCAAAGAACTTATCATATGCTCTACAGATGTTTTCTCAGGCATGTTCATTGCTGCCCTATTCATAATAGCTAGAAAATGACAACTACCAAGGGTCCTACAACTGACAAATTGATATGAAAATGTGATCCATGTGCTCTATGGAATACTACTCAGCTATAAAGAAAACTGACATCACATACTTTGCAGGTAAATGGATGGAACTAGAAAAGATCCTACTGAGTGTGGTAACAGACACAGAAAAAATATATTACATGTTTTCTCTTATTGGAGGCTCCTAGGTCCAAACTTTCACATGTGAGTACATGTTCTATTAAATAAAATAGAGCTAATTACCAGGATAGGGTGGATGTCTCCTTCACAAGAAGGTTGTTGGGGAGCCAAAGAGAGGGTAATGTCAGAGTAAGAGTGACCATAAAGGAGATAAAGAAAGGGTTGCTGATTAGAGAGGGAGAGGGAGATAAATACAGAGAGGAGGGCAAAGGAAAATAGAATACTAGATATCTAGTAGCAGAAATGTGAAACATGGGGTTCTTAGAGAAGGGGAGAAGAGGAGAAGGAGGGAGGTTGGTTAATCAACCATAAGAATGTTTCAAAAATCCACAAAGAATCATACGATTAGCTATTTATCTAAACACACACACACACACAAATATACATGTTAGTCAGTATGTATAGAGATAGTGTTAATGAGATTTTATCATATGCAAAGGCAGTGCTCCCCTAAGAACAAAAGGCCACGTAACTAAGGCGCCAGTGCCAGATATGAGAAGCTGTATTTGAGTTGTTGGTCAGAGTTCTCAAGAGACTCTTAAAACATACAGCCTAGTGATGTTGCCCTTTGTTCCTGCCCAGAGTGCCCTATTGATGAAGACACCAAACTCTTCAGAAAAAGATCCCTGAGACCTGTTAACTGAACTGACCTGAACATTCCCTTTCTGCAGTCTAACTTCCATGGTCATGCAAGCTTCACAGAAAGGAGACAACCTACACAATCTTAACCCAGCTTGATACCTATGAACCCACAACAATAACCAGCAGGGTATGATAACCCTACAAACTCACTATTGACAAACATACCTTAGTGCTAACCACAAGCTCTCCAATTGATTTTAAGACCCATACGTCAAAAGGAATACCATACCCTTGTAGGGGTAAACTACCTAACTACTCAATCCTAGAGAAATTATGGTTATTATAGGAAACTGTACAGCCGCTAAACCAGAATAATCTGTAACAACTATAAACATGAATTTATACTCACTGATAAGTATAGTCATCATCCTTCATCAATGAACTTCCCTTTGCAACAGATGGAGACCACTACAAAAAACCACAATCAATCAAACCACAGGGTTGTGTAGTCCACACTCCCACACCCCAGTGAAAGTTGAGTAAGAGAAGGTGGAAAGATTGTAAGGGACAGAGAGTCAGGGAGTTTACTGTGAGACTGTGCCTCCAAGTAATAACAGAGGCATTTCCCCATAATGTCTCACCAACATGTATGGGCTAGCAAAAACCCAAAGACTCAACCCTAAATGAAAACACCTCAACCAAAGAATGATGAGGGTAGGAGAAATAGTCTTCCTCATGAGGGGCACACACTTATTATTGGCGACCCAAAACCAGTGGTCAAACCTAAAAACATGCATACAAGAAAGATTATATAGTCTGAGCAGGTTGTGTTTATGTACGTAGAAATATATATGTACATAAATGAATGTGTACAGGAGTGAGAAAAGAGGCCATGGTTTGAAAGAGAATCAGGCAGAGTACATGGGAGGATGAATTAAGGGTAAGGGAAAGTGATGTAAGTATAATCTCAAGAAATAATTGTTTAAAAAATCACAAGGCTAGGCCGTGGCCGCGGTTCGCTGGCTTCTAGGCTTAACTGGGGTGGCAGCAGCTGCCTGCCTAGGCTCTTGTGTGGTAGCCGCCAGGACCTGGGCGCTGCTCCCTGGCTCCCCGAGCTCTGGCCCCGGCGGCCAGGGCATGGGCCAGGGGCGCGGAGTGAGGCGGCTTTCTGCAAGGCCGTGATGTGCACCGACTTCAGCATGAAGACCCTCATTGCCGCCTACTCCGGAGTCCTGCGGGGTGAGCGTCGGGCCGAAGCTGCCCGTAGAGAGAACAAGAATGGAGGATCTGCCCTGTCACGCGAGGGGTCTGGGCGATGGGGCACTGGCTCCAGCATCCTCTCGGCCCTCCAAGACATCTTTTCTGTCTCCTGGCTCAACAGGTCCAAGGTGGAAAAGCAGCTCCAGGTCATCTCAGTCCTACAGTGGGTCCTGTCCTTCCTGGTGCTAGGAGTGGCTTGCAGTGTTATTCTCATGTACACCTTCTGCACCGACTGCTGGCTGTTAGCTGTGCTCTACTTCACCTGGCTGGCCTTTGACTGGAACACGCCCAAGAAAGGTGGCAGGAGATCGCAGTGGGTGCGGTTCTGGGCCGTGTGGCGCTATTTCCGAGACTACTTTCCCATCCAGCTGGTGAAGATACACAACCTGCTGACCACCAGGAACTATATCTTTGGGTACCATCCCCATGGCATCATGGGCCTGGGTGCCTTCTGCAACTTCAGCACGGAGGCGACCGAAGTTAGCAAGAAGTTTCCCGGCATAAGGCCAAGTTGGCCAGCAACTTCCGGATGCCTGTCCTTCGGGAGTACTTGATGTCTGGAGGCATCTGCCCTGTCAACCGAGACACCATAGACTACTTGCTTTCAAAGAACAGGAGTGGCAATGCTATCATCATCGTGGTGGGAGGTGCAGCCGAGTCCCTGAGTTTCATGCCTGGCAAGAACGCAGTCACTCTGCGGAACTGCAAGGGCTTTAGCTGGCCCTGCGCCATGGAGTTATTCTGGTTCCCACCTATTCCTTTGGAGAGAATGAGGTGTACAAGCAGGTGATCTTTGAGGAAGGCTCCTGGGGCCGCTGGGTCCAGAAGAAGTTCCAGAAGTATATTGGTTTCACCCTGTGCATCTTCCATGGCCGAGGCCTCTTCTCCTCTGACACCTGGGGGCTGGTGCCCTACTCCAAGCCTATCACCACTGTTGTGGGTGAGCCCATCACCGTCCCCAAGCTGGAGTTCCCGACCCAGAAGGACATCGACATGTACCACGCCATGTACATGGAGGCCCTGGTGAAGCTCTTTGACAATCACAAGACCAAACTTGGCCTTCCGGAGACGGAGGTGCTGGAGTGAACTGACCCAGTCCGTGGGGTCCAGCTCCTGGAAGGAGAGACTGCGAATCCTTTTCTACCCAGTTCTCAAGTGCATCTTGCTTTGTAAATTTGGAAGCGTCATGGGTGTCTGTGGGTTATTTAAAATAAATTATAATTTGTTAAACCATTGCCATGTTAGATCTTTTGTAAGAAGGGGCGAGTCAGTATTTTGAGTTCTCACATCTAGTATGTCCTGCACACGGTGGTGGCTGACATTTCTGGGCCTTGATGGTTTCTTATCCACCCCCTCTAGGGTTCCCCAAACAACAGACAGCTGGCCCTGCTGAACTGGGGAAGGACAATCCTTATGACTTGGCCACTTAGATAATCCTCTTTTCTCCAGGGATTCTTGAGAGGCAGAAGCCGTGTTTAGCAAACATCTCCATTCCCACCACCCTACATGTGACTGAAGGTCTGGTTCTTCTTGCCAAGGGGAGGATGCAGGGAACAGAGTTGACCCCCTTTGGGGAAGGTGGCAGATGGCACCTGGAGTCTCCTCTCTGCTCCTCACCCTACCACTTTTCTCCAATCTGAGCCTATGCTGGCCTATATACTGTGCTAGGGACAAGGATGTCCCACAGGTACTGTCTTGGGTTATCTCGCTGCTGTTGGCTGGTTTTACTCTGAAGGCTGGCACCGTAGATTCAGCACAGCTCAGCCGTGGCTTGGAGCATGTTCTTTCAGCCGCCTGAGCTCTCCTGAGCCACACCCCAAGTCTGGTGTGAGGAAGGGTCTCTCTTCGGTTCAAAAAGGGGCCTGGCTTTCGGTGTAGCACACTGGGTCCAGGACAGGAGGCCCCGTACCCAAGCCTCACATGTGTGCCTTCCTGAGGCATTGGGCCAGGGAAGAGAGCCACCCCCCTCCTGTGTATTCTGTTTTCTTTCCATGAGATTGTTGTTCCATGTCACACTTTTGTAGATTCCTAGACTAATAAACGGAAACAAGAACAAAAAAAAAATCACGAGGCTAGACAGTTCTGAAATCTACGAACCAGAAAACTCTAATAAAAGGGGTAAAATTCTAGATATATCTGGGTCAGAGAAATTAAACCAATAGATCCAAAATGTAAACAAACCTTTAGAAAAAAATTGAGAACTAATCAACTGACGACATAAGCCGTCCTTTAAATCCCAGTTTATAGAGAATAGGGCACATCTGCTTCCTTCCCAAGCAGCTTAGAGTGTTGTAATCCAGAAATTTATTTAAATTGTGAAAAATATGGTGTATCCCTTTATAATCTGACTGGTAGCATGGACATTATCTGTGGTAATAGAGTTGGTTGCTCACTCCTGGACTCTTAAAATGATTAAGTCCTAAAAATCACTCACCCAGAAAAAAATACTACAACATGAAGGATATGAAAACCTACTAAACCCTTTAAAACATCTGCAGAGCAGCAGCGTGGAGCTCATGGGGACCAGCAGGGCTGTAGCTTGAATGACTGATCTCTACCTCCAAGGAGCTTGGCCACCACAGAGCATATTCTGTCTCCGAGAAGCTCATCATGATTAGAAAACAACTCTGTGTCCAAACAGAAATCAAACAAAAAAGCACTCTCATCTGCAGGATTCAGGATCCTACATGGCCCCCAGTAGTGAGTACCACTCCTCTGGCGTGCCATGGCAACAGTGAACACACAAGAAGGGATACAGGTTACTGATACCAGGCTGCCTGTCCCACTAGAGCCCTCCACAAGGAACCAGAGACAAGGACGGCACAGGGTGCTGTAACAAGACTTGTGCTTTATTGTGGGAGATATGAGGAACATCGGTGGGCAGCAGAAGCTGGGCTTTGTTCCTGGTCCTTACCACACAGCCCTTGACCTCCATAATAAATAGGGACAGACTCTGCACAGATGCCCCTCCAGCCCCGGAACAGGAGCCTACTGTGTAAGGGGCCTCATGCCATCCTGGTACTGAATCCGTCCCAGTGGTGGTGGTCATGGGCATCTCCATTCTTGCCAGGCAGCTTCCGAGCAGGCTGATGAGGCTTCTGCCATCCTAGCACTTGTCCCCATCCTCCTGCTCTGAGGAGTCCACGAGGCTGCTCAGCTTGTTCCCAGGTTGCCCTCTCTGGAGGAGGTCTGCTTTGGCAGCTCCCCTGTCCAGGTACACTTTGTACATGGGGTCCCCATGTAGGGAAGCAGGTGGTGCTCACTGTGAACACAGTCAGCTTGTCCACAGCCAGCAGCAGAAACCAGATGAAGTTGAGCAAGGATTGTAAGAAGGTCCCCTTGATGGACGGGACCTTCTGTGCGCACCTTGTAAAGACCCCCTGGGCACCTTTCTTGTTTTTCAAACAGAGAAACAGTTGTACACAGCCTGGGCCACGAACTCACCCACCCGCTTCAGAAGCCTTGTGTAGTGGAGTACCTGTCCGTCATGTTTGTACAGCCCTTGCCCTCAGTGGGGGGCAGGAAGTAATACTGAGACTTACAGTAGTATTGCAGACCCACAGCATGAGGGGCTGGTGGAAGCTGGGATGGCCCAGTTTCCCAGATCCTCCACTGGACCACTTCAGAGCTCTGGCCACCAACACTACTCTTGCGAATTTAGATCCGTCAAAGTGAACACTGTAGCTGGCTCTACAATTCCCTAACAGTTCATCAGCTATATACACTGTTACCTTCCCCAGGGATTCGAGGATCGGCAGGGTCAGGTCAGCCTGGACTGCTCTGCTGGCCATGACCGAAGAAGAGAAATACTCCTGAGTACCTGAGATCTCAGGATTCTGAGTGTTTGTTTCTGGACATGTATCTGAAGAAGAGCATTCAGTACATCTCGTGTGCCTCGTGGTAGTCACCCTTCTGGATGCTTGCACGCAGTTGCCCTCCATGTGCTGGGGGCATCTTTCTGGGTGATCAAAACCAATACCATGGGCCTCTGCACTGTTCAGAACTGGTGCTGTGGCAGGCGATGTTGGCGGAGCCTCCTTGCTCCCTTCCCTGTGGCCACTACATGCACTCTACCAGAACTGATTTGCTTTTTAGCAGAAGCTACTATTGATGGCTACTTCCCCATCTGCCTGTATCACTGTGGGAAACACTACTTTCCCAGGTAACACAGCAGTGCTGAGTTTCATCCTCCATCTATAGTTCAGAGATGTGCAAATTTGCAAAATTTTTTTGAGGCTTCTCTGGATCCAGAGAATGTAATGGGGATTCTAGGCCCCAGTGACTTGTTTGAGTCTTTGCAGTAGCACAGGAAAACCCTGGGAGGGCTCCCCTGCATCTGCTGGTACCAGTAAATGTTGTTATCGCCAATGCCGATGTCACTCCTCAGGGCACAGAGGAGGAGGGTGTTTCTGCCAATATAGTCCAAGAAAAGGAACCTGCGAAAGCAGAAACCATAATGAACAGCAGAGTTGAGGTACAGCATTTTGGGGATCTGAACCAGAGGGACTGACTAAGTTTAGAAGTTCTCCCCAGGACTCCTGGGCCTGTCCGTACCTGTACATTGAGATGGAAAAATGAAGAGGAGGGGAGTCCAAGCCATGGCAGGCACAGCACACCTTCTTCTCAGACCGGGGTCTTCTGTCTGGGCTGTCTCATTATCTCATCATCTGGACCCCATAGAAGAAGAGGTGCTAGTCAAGCAAATGAGTTCTCACTAACTCCTCCTAGTGGTTGGTTCAGTGTGGGCTCCTGAAAGAGCAAGCCAGGTGAAGTGAATTACTTTCTCCCATGGAATATAAAGTAGATGGTAAAACACTCAGGCCTGTGTGCAAAGACCTCTTTCAGATCCACAGGAGAGCGAGCAGCTGCTGATTCCTCACAAATTGGAGGACTCAGTCAGCCATGGGCCCCATGTCTGTTAGGGTTACCGCATGTGGACACCTGTCCTGCAGAAACTCCAGAGAGAGACTCAGCACACTCCTGTAAGTCCCAGAGCAGCCATCACTTCCACAGTTGTTCACTATATCAGTGCTGCTGTGGGTTTCAGACTTCCATTTCAGATGCATGAAAGGAAAACTACAGGGAGCATGGCGATGTGTTCTAATGGAGCCATCGCTGATGCATTTCCTGATGAATGTGGACAGGGACAGCACACGGGCAGTCAACACAGGAGAGCTTGGGACCCAGCCAGGAGCTGAGGATGACAAACCCTGAACAGAGACAATGAGTCTCACAATATGAACAATCTGTTGCCTTTAATGGATCAAGGATGATTAGATCTGTCTTTGTTTTAGAAGAGGAGGCACTTGTTCAGGATGCTGTGTGTGAAAGGGGGTTCATGCAATGAAGCAGGCCTTGATAAACATCACAGGAGATGACACAGCATGGCCTCGAATGCAGATCAAATACCAACACAGGGTCTGCAGCTGGCAGGCAGAGTGCAGAACCAGGCAATATGCTAAGATGTCATGTGTGGTTTTCAGGCAAATGTGTTAATGTGTTCAAAGAGATACTTTATCAAAATGCTGCCTGTTGTTTCTTCTGACATTAGACACCCTACTCTGATAGATGTTATGGGCTGAACTTGCGCAGAAGGGGCCTTGAAGAATGCATTTGCCCAAGGCTGATACAGTCCAACAGCTGAGAACCAGGGGAGGCTGAAATGGGACAGACCTTGAAGGTGCAGCAGTGATGCAGTAAGCAGGAGTTGCAAAAAGAGGAGATGGTGCAGGGTACAAGATGAGTCGTAGACCGTGACTTAGGAAATGAAGTAGGTTCGAGGGCCCGCTTAGGGGTTAGTTATATATTAACTACATGAGACATGATAATGTGGAAACAGGAGTGTATTCAGGCATAGAGCTTTCCAGAATCATTTTCTGTTAATAAAATGCACCAAACACAGGCTGATATTTCTATATTTAAGAGAACAATGCCAACTCCATGGGATTCCCTTTAAACAATAGTTTCAATGGGAGGTACTTGGATTAGTAAACCAATCATAACCTTGATGTCTGTTTTATGGCGTCCAGATGTGATGGGCTAAATCCACTTAAAAACCTGAGAGAGCTTAATTTTAAACAAACAAACAAACAAACAAACAAAAAAACCAAAACAGAGTTTAACACAGAGTTTTACTCTTTGTTGGTGGCATGCCATAGAGAGATTTCCTGATTCAACAACAGCAACAAAAAAAAGCTGCGTCATTTTAAAGCGTGGCTTCCTGGGGCTGTGCTAACAAGGTAAACTCTGGCTTTAAAACATTTCAATGGCTTTTATGGGACTGGATTTTATGTTCCCGTTTGGGATCGAAAGGAGAGTGTTCTGAGACCGTGTCAATGGCTCAGTGCTCCCCGCCTGCACCTGGGCAGATGGCAAAATCAGGCTTAGGCAGGCAGAAGAGCATGACAAATTCCTGCCGCCATACAGAAACATGTTTTCAGACTGCGCAGTACTCTGCATGTCAGATTTGGCTGTAACTTGGATAAAAAGAGTTTCTGTGCCACACACTCAGTCTCAAAGTTAAAGTGCTAAATGCGGCTCCTACCTGGCAGCCCCAAAGCTAGTAAAAAATGGTACATCCTCCATTTTAAAATAAAAAAAAAAGTAAAGCCAACATCCAAAACAGCCCGTCGCCCTGCAGCTCAGAGGCACAACTGATTCAGTCACAAATGGCTCCGCCATGTTGGATTGGGCGGGGCAAGCCTACAGTACCTGTTTTTGACCTAAAAATGTCACAGCTTAGATTCTTAAGCACTTAATGATTTAAAGGCACAAAACAAAATGCTCCTAAATAGTAAAAAAATTACAAATTCACAATAAAACAAATTTCAAACATAAAAGACCTTTATAAATCACAATGTTGGATAAATGTACATAGGCTTAAAAAAAGGATAAAGTCTTGAAAAAACAAATAAAATGACAAAATAAAAATAAGCCACATAAGAATAAAAAATTCACAGAGTCTAGATTATGTACATTGTGTTTTCTTTAAAATTTTTAACTATAAATGAACTAAATACAGAGAGACATTTCATTATATGGGCTGCCAAATAAAACCAAAACAAATATCATAAGGGTATGACTTCAAAATTTGGGTCTAAGAATATGATACTTTGGAAAGAGTCTTCTTTTGTTTTCACAGAAGATGAAACTCTATAAATTACTTCTATCCCAATATGGTATGATAGACCAAGCCCTCCTAAAAGGTTGCTGTAAACACCCTCAAAAAATTACTTCACTCAACTGCCAACTGAGATAAACCTGACACACAGGTAATACCATAAAAGACCTAAATAACAGCGCCCCCATTCAACAAAAAAGTTTAAAAAAAACTGGGCCCCCTGCTGAATATTAACCTTCAGCAAGCGATGAAAGGAGACAGAGACAGAGACCCACATTGGAGCACAGGACTGAAATCTCAAGGTCCAAATCAGGAGCAGAAGGAGAGAGAGCACGAGCAAGGAACTCAGGACCGCGAGGGGTGCACCCTCACACTGAGACAATGGGGATGTTCTACTGGGAACTCACCAAGACCAGCTGGCCTGGGTCTGGAAACTGGAAAAGCCTGGGATAAAACTGGACTCTCTGAACATAGCAGACAATGAGGACTACTGAGAACTCAAGAACAATGGCAATGGGTTTTTGATCCTACTGCACGCACTGACTTTGTAGGAGCCTAGGCAGTTTGGATGCTCAACTTACTAGACCTGGATGGAGGTGGGGGTTCCTTGGACTTCCCACAGGACAGGGAACCCTGATTGCTTTTCGGGCTGAGGGGGGGGGACTTAATTGGAGGAGGGGGAGGGAAATGGGAGGCGTTGGCGGGGAAGAGACAGAAATCTTTAATAAATAAATAAATTTAAAAAAAGAATGCATAAAGAAAAAAAAACTGGGCCCATATTCCCAAATATTGTTATAAATGTTCTTTTACATTTAAAGGGAGATATGATATAACACCAGCTACTTCAAAAAAAAAAGATAAACATCAAAAAAGATCCTTATGGAGCTAAATAGTCATTTGGACAAAAAACTGCTCTTGCCTGGACTGTTACATAAACTAGACACAAAAAACCTACTAAACTTGCCTAAAGATGAGATGGTCTTTCGGGGTTCCTGACTCATAAAAGAGTCTGTGAGACCTTCTACAGGACACAACAAAAATGACTAAACTGTCTTTAAAATTTCTCGCTTCATCAAAATGTCTACTGGATACTATGGGCCTAAAGGCTAAAGATGGATGCCCCAACGGTACAAAAAAACTTTGGCTGACTGTCCAGGCAGCGAAATGTCTCTGTCATTTTTAGAGTTTGAACTTCTTGTTTGCTTAGATAATATTATATCCTTCTAGAGTCTTTAATGGAGTTAAAAACTGGTTAATTATAGTTATAGTTTTCCTTAGTTATAATAAAAGATAAAATAGATATAAATATTGTAACTATAATTTTTACTTAATAACTGTTTTGTTATATGTAATTTTGCTATGTTAAAGTTAAAGCCTTCCTTTTTTTGTTTAAACAAAAAAAGAAAAAATGATGGAGGAAGGTCATTGGTTAAAAAATAAAGAAACTGCTTGGCCCTCATAGGTTAAAACATAGGTGGGTGGAGTAAACAGAACAGAATGCTGGGAGGAAGAGGAAGTGAGGTAAGATGCCTCAGACAGACGCCATGCTCCCCTCTCCCGGGCAGATGCGATGAAGCTCTGACCCAGGATGGACGTAGGCTAGAATCTTCCCGGTAAGTGCACCTTGGGGTGCTAGACACATTAATAGAAATGGGCCAAGCAGTGTTTAAAAGAATACAATTTGTGTGTTGTTATTTCGGGGTATAAGCTAGCCAGGCGGCTGGGAGCAGGGTGGCAGGAACACAGCCCGCAGCTCCTACTACAGTTTTATTTGCATTTTATGATCATTTAGAATCATTGAATGTGAACGAATAAAAGATACTGTAAGCAGAAGCTGTGTACAAAGGCAGCAGTGTAGACAAATACTGTTGCAGATGTGGAGATGGATCGAGGCCCAGGAGGTTGAGTATCCTGCACTGCTTCTCCTGTCTCTGTCATCTTGAGAAACTCACCTGTGCCAGACTTGAATGTAATATCCAGATCCACTATCAGGCCACAACTCAAAGATATGCACGGTGCCTACATTACCTCATGCATATTTAGATTCATAGAAAGAGCTGGAGTCTGTTGGAAGTGGTCTTGAGAACACAAAGAAAGAGACCACCACTCCCACTAAAGCATCTTAACAATGCAACTTCTAATCAGGAGAGTAGATGCTCACAGAAGTGGAAGAGCAAGCATACCTGGAGAGTAAGCTGTAGTTTTTATCCCTGTTAACACTATTATCCATTACCAAAGGAAAGAAAGTGGTTGTTCGGATGAACTGAGGTCCAGCTTCACAGTGTGTGCACAGTTAGCTAGTTTGGAAAAGAATTATGAACAGTGAAGAAGGCAGAGAGAAGAGGAGGTCACTGGATGTATAGATATTCCATTTTCTTTTTTAAAAAAGGAAAGGAAATTGGTTCCATCTGTCTGGAAGAACATGTCTAACACTTGAAGAGAAGTGGGCATTTTGAATGGGACATTGGGAATGGAGGAAGAAAGTCTAAAAGGCTCAGGAGTGTTCAGGGTTGAAGGAAAAACAGCATTTGTTTTATAGTATTTGACAAGAAAAAAATGATCATTTAATATTTCTTACAGGATTGGTTATTATTGACTCATAAGGGTATCCAAGGAGATATGAGGAATAGATATCTGACTTTTTTGCCTCATTGTACCCTAGGGACAATGGAACTGATTTCCATGATCAAGGTACAGGCAATGTTAGCCTAGAAGCAGAGGGCAGAATGGACTGGGAAAGAATCCTTGCAGTAATAGAGACGAACAGATGGTAGATGAGATGCTGTGGTAAAGTGTAGTAGTGATCTGTGCTTAAGACGCAGATATGGCCGGGGTGACAGCAAGCTCCTAGGCCTGTCCCAGCCCTATACTGAGAAAGAAGCAGTTCAAGACCAAAGATCTCCTCGGAGAGTCTAGGTCGTCCCAGGCCTCCTTTCCCACCCCTGCAGAGAAGTGGCTCTTCCTTTGTGTATGTTTCCACTGAGGCTGCCAAGACCCTTGTGAGCACTGCTGCTAAAGCTCGGCTTCCATGGTAGCCTGAGGAGTAGCTAGGTAGGCTTTCAGCTTTGGGGAGTCCTAGCAGTAATCACTAGCTCTGACAAGACAGGAGGACAGCACTGCTGAGTCTCCTCAGTGAGCACAGGGTGAGCTCTAATCTGACAGGACAGGAGGACAGCACTGCCGAGTCTCCTCAGTGAGCACAGGGTGAGCTCTAATCTGACAGGACAGGAGGACAGCACTGCTGAGTCTCCTCAGTGAGCACAGGGTGAGCTCTGACAGGACAGGAGGACAGCACTGCTGAGTCTCCTCAGTGAGCACACGGTGAGCTCTGACAGGACAGGAGGACAGCACTGCTGAGTCTCCTCAGTGAGCACAGGGTGAGCTCTGACAGGACAGGAGGACAGCACTGCTGAGTCTCCTCAGTGAGCACAGGGTGAGCTCTAATCTGACAGGACAGGAGGACAGCACTGCCGAGTCTCCTCAGTGAGCACAGGGTGAGCTCTAATCTGACAGGACAGGAGGACAGCACTGCCGAGTCTCCTCAGTGAGCACAGGGTGAGCTCTGACAGGACAGGAGGACAGCACTGCTGAGTCTCCTCAGTGAGCACAGGGTGAGCTCTGACAGGACAGGAGGACAGCACTGCTGAGTCTCCTCAGTGAGCACAGGGTGAGCTCTGACAGGACAGGAGGACAGCACTGCTGAGTCTCCTCAGTGAGCACAGGGTGAGCTCTGACAGGACAGGAGGACAGCACTGCTGAGTCTTCTCAGTGAGCACAGGGTGAGCTCTGACAGGACAGGAGGACAGCACTGCTGAGTCTCCTCAGTGAGCACAGGGTGAGCTCTGACAGGACAGGAGGACAGCACTGCTGAGTCTCCTCAGTGAGCACAGGGTGAACTCTAATCTCACAGGACAGGAGGACAGCACTGCTGAGTCTCCTCAGTGAGCACAGGGTGAGCTCTAATCTGACAGGACAGGAGGACAGCACTGCTGAGTCTCCTCAGTGAGCACAGGGTGAGCTCTAATCTGACAGGACAGGAGGACAGCACTGCTGAGTCTCCTCAGTGAGCACAGGGTGGGCTCTGACAGGATCATCAGTCACCACAGCACACAGCCCTCAGAATCCAGCTGGATTCTACTAGATCATATCCTTTGATCTTCCGAAAAGATTGCCACATCCAGAAGAAATCTTTAACAGTCTTACAAAAATAAAGGAAATATACATTCTTAACTCTCCCACAGAGAATACCATCAGATTATTTCATTGGTGTGTGATTTACTATGAAGATATATATGTGGGGTTCCTCACAGCATTCATTATTAAGGGAACATATTCCAGTAACTGTCAAATGAATTTACTGCACTACAGTCTCCACTTTTTGCCTATACAATAGTCTGCCCCATACATGATCAGACACTCATTTATGAGATTCCTGCACTCATTTCACTGTCTGTATGTTTCGCTAGTCGATGTACAAATTTCAAATCCATCATTCTTCTCCTACATCACTGCACCCAATTCCCACCACTTTGTCTCAGCCAGCAACACCAGAGACACTATGTCCCTGGACACACTTGCTGTGCTGAGCAGGAAATCAGGTAGGTGAACTTCAATCTCCTTCCCATCCTCCAATCCCAGTTCCCAGTCTTATTCTCAGCTTTAGAGCAGGCCACCTGTTCTGGACTTTCCTTTTTTTCTGTCCCCATTCCTGGGAGAGCAAACAAATCCTCATTCTCAGCCTTCTCTTCATTCCATCCTTTTGTCTTGGTCACCTTCACTGGAGACAGTCTGTCACTGCAGCCCTTCTGGCCATGCTGACCATGGAAGCAAATAGGCAATCTTCCCTCTCCTTCTGTCCTCCATTTTCAAACACTCGGTCTCATCCCTAACCCTGTGCTGGATAGGGACTTGATTTCACCCTCTTTCTCCAACTCCCCGGGGACTTTAGAGATCCAGATGGCTGACCAAACTTTTCTCCCTCCTTGTGTATCTGCTGAGACACTTGCCAGTCTAGCTCATCCTACTCTTTCCTGCAATCTCCCAATACTAGAAACACTGCCCACCTGAAACCACCAGTGGCCATACCTGGGAGAGACTTAGAGCACTCTCTATAAGCTACCACAGCCACTGCACCCCTCCAAAAATTCTGAGAGAGCAACACAAACTAAGGAAGGAAAAACCTACCCAACAGACAGGCAAGACCAGATATCAACTACTGGAAGTGAAATCCTTCTAAGCCCAGATGTCTGGATGTCAGCATGAGGACAGAATCAAAACAGCCCCAACAGTGTGTCTCCACTAGAGTTCATCAGTAGGACTTCAGTAGTTCCTGAGCAAGGCAAACAGCTGACACACAGAACAAGGACTTCAAAATAGCTATTATGAAAATGGTCAAGGACCTTAGGAGGACATGAATGAATGTGTTAATGGAAATCTTTGGAACACAAGCAATGGATTTGAATGAAGAAGACAGGTCAAGGCTACACATGAAAGAAGAATCAATGAAGACAAGTGGAACCAAGGGAGAACTGGAATCAGACTGGAGCAAGAACCCTAGACGGAAGATTTCCTGACAGAATATAAGAGATGGAAGCAAAAATCTCAGATATTGAAGACAAGATAGAAGAAAATGGATTTCCCAGTCAATAACAGTGTTAAATCTAATAAAACTTCAAGCACAAAGCACCAGAAAAATTGGGATATTATATAAAGGCCAAATCCATGATTAAGGGGAATAGAAGGAGAAGAAAGCAAGGTCAAAGAAACAGGAACTGTTTCCAATAAAATCATAGAAGAAAACTTCCCTAACCTAAAGATTGAGCTTCTTATTAAGGTAAAAGAAGCATACAGAACTCCAAATAGACTAGATCATTGAACAAATCATACTTGGCACAATATAATCACAACAATAAAACAAAGAATGTTCAAGGGTATAATAAAAACATCAAGTAACATATAATGGCAGGAATTATTAGAATAAAATGATGACTGACATAATAATACTGACTATCATTATGACTAGGGTGAGCAAGGCACCATATAGGACTCGGTCAAGATTTCATCTACATGATGTAGCCAATGAAGTGTATTCCAGACAACTGATAAGCTGTCACAAAGAACCATACTCCTATTGACCAGGACAGGACCATCAGCCTCTGCAGAGGAGAGCGCTCCATTGGGATGGTTGGTGTAGATCAAGGCCACGATACAGAAACTCATCATCTACCACAAGGAGATGCACATTGGACACAAATTCACTACACCTGACTGATCTCAAGATTAGACCCCTGAAAAGCATGTCAGCTGGCTTGCCCCTGGTGACCCAGGAAGATGCTCCCTATATGTATGGTGGACAGAAGACTGCAGGCAGCTCACTCAACAAGGCTGCACACAATAGCACTGGCCGTCATCTGCAGCTCCTTGGCAATCAGGTTTCCTTCTAAACTAAAGCCTGATGATGGCTCTGGGCTCAAAGATGTTCCAAGTTTGTTGACTTTTTCTGGGCAGTGATGTTTCCCAGTCCTTTTAAGCACTGTTTACCCATTTCCAGTACAAACACCTATCTTGCTGTTTACTCAAAGTCAAGGAATTCCCCATGGGGACATCTGTCTGAATAATCATTGGATGGGACAACAGCACCTTGGGGCATGAAAGATGAAGGCTTGAACATAAGCAGATGTTACCAGATCAATCCAAGCCTCGGTCAAGCAGAAAGAGGAAGAGGCTCCTGAAAACATGTGGCTTCTCTTCTCTGCAGCCACACCCTGTCTGAGCACCTTTGGACGAGAGCAGATTCCTCAGGCAGCACTCACCTGCTGCAGCTTGGAGCAAGCTGGAACCCATGAGGAAGACAGGGTCGTCTTCTCGGGGTACCCATGCACCATTTGCTCCTAACCTCCTCTTCAGGGGAATTTTGCTCCTTTCCTTCTTGGTTGTGGACCCTGTCACCACCCACACATTCATCCCTTACTTTTCTGCTCTCGGAATGGAATTTCCTCTGGATAAATCACCTCTTCCCCACCCAGACGCAAGCCCTTTCTTCTGCCCTCTCTCAGTGCTTTTATCCCTTGACATGTCCCACTTGCCCCACTCCTCCTTCCCCCTCCTCATCCTGTGCCTCCTTACCACCTAAGAGGAAAGCGTGCAAGCACTTCTTTACATGTGCTCATTGATTCTGTTGATGGAAGTGAGGGGAGAAGGAGATGGGGACCCAGAGTCATCTGGGACACTTAACTTTTCTCATGTGGACTCGGAGCGGGATGGATGCCTTGTCATCGCCCAGGATGATGTGACAGGATTCTTTGTTCAGCTACTTCTTCTGGGGACAAATGAAGTTCACCCTTGAACCCAATAGGAGAGGAGGGGTACAGAGCTCATGCCCTGGTGGCTGGAGCTGTCTATCAGGTAGAGGTTTGGGGCACACCTCCTTTCATGTTCTGGCCTGACTTGCTCCAGAAGCTGTTATGCCCCAACCAGGCCGAACACAGACCCGGGGTTTAGGGACCCCGGGTCAGGGCCGCATCGTCAGCCCTTGAAAAGAGAGAAACAAAGGACTGTTTTAGTGACATTGACATAGAAAGACTTAGCAAAAAGCTGATTTGAGGAACCAGAGTTCTCCACAGACTTCTTCTTCCCTTCCTAAACTGTTATCCCTTTGAAAGTCTTTTTTTCCCTCCAGTTTCCCTGCATCCGCAAGCCCTGCCAGCAACCTCTGCTGTCTGCTTCTGTCACAACTATGCTAGACTCTTCATGAATAGGATTCAGTGTGAAAGCTCCTTTTGGGGTTCCAGACACCTTAATGTTTGGGTCCTGTAAATGGCTGAAGCCTGCCCATGGCAAAGTGCCTTTAAAAAATCAGCTCAAATCATATGTGATTAACTGGCCTCACCCACTCCATTTCCTTAAAACTGCTTTTCCATTCTTTGTTGTTACTCACCTGGATGTTGTATCTTTTGTCTTTGGCATGCAGAGGCAGCAGAAAAACCTTTGAAAAAGGTTTCTGTTGGCCTTCACCTTAGACTTCTCAGAAGTCCCCTCAGATGTTAAGTTTGCAGCATTTTCTGCTGTCTCGGGAGTCTCTAATGCCTTCATATCAGCACCCTGAGGGGCAGAATTCGCAGGTGAGTTAAGATCTGATGTATAAATCAGGGGAGCTGGACTTAGAGAAGCCCTTGCTAGTTTTTTCATTTATCTCCTGGCCTTTCTTTACCTCGGGTCCTGTCAGGAATGTTGGCAGGGCCAGCTCACTCCATCTTCTCCTCAAAGGAAATCGAGGGAGGGTGAGGCGATGGGAAAGCCTCCTGGAGTAGCAGACCTGTGGATGATATTTGCTTTTCCACCTGTAGATATGATGTTTCTGAAACAATAAGTCGTTTTTGGCTAAGGTCTCATAAAATCTATTTGGCACAGCTGTGTCACAATTCTCTTCGGCCATTATGTGAGTGAGTGAGCAGGTTGCGTTTACGAGACTTGAAATGGAGTACTCCGAAGCTGATTTTCGGCATGCTTGTAAACTGTCATCAGTGAAATCGACACAAAATAATTTATCTGCTATGTCCTCCATCTTTTCTGGTGGGGAATGGCTCTGCAACAAGATGCTAGAAATAAAAAAGAGCAAAATCAGCACTAGGAGACAAAGTTATAACTATCAGTTTGTACGTCAAGAAATCAAAAGTCTCACAAGCATCTTAATGATGCATCTTAGTGGTCAAAGATGCAAAAAACAAACAAACAAAGCACAACATTCCAACCTCAAAACTGTTATGAGAAAGTGTAAAAAAGAACAGAGCTAGAGATAACTTGGCAGTTGAAACAAAGAGCTGGTCCTTTGAAAGGATGAACAAATCTGACAACCCTTGACATGAACTCCCAAAGGAAGATACATATTGTTGAAATGTGAGACAGGAAAGAGATGAGTAAGATCCATGGGAACTCTAGGAGCTAAGACAAAACCTTGTACTCCAAAGTGTTGACAATCCTCAAAGAAAGAGATTGCTAAATTCATGGACCAGACACAATAAGAGATGTAAGATGTTACCAAATATGCACCACCAGCTGCCTTCCCACTGCTGCACCTGGGTATGATGATGAATTGAGGAGCTCGTGAAATGTGCTAAGATCCATATGAGTACAAGATTGAAAGAGAATAAGTCTCTTAGTATAAGGACAGCCCAGGACCAAAGATTGCATAAAGGAACATACCTGCTGTCTTTAAAAACAATGGAGATCAATGATCCACAAGCTGCATCACCAGAGACAAAAAAGATCGTTTAAAATACCCAAGAGATGCCCGATCATATGACAAGGGAATTTGTTCAACTATGTTCATTGCAGCACTGTTTGTAATAGCCAGTACCTGGAAACAACCTAGATGTCCTTCAATGGAAGAATGGATGAAGAAAGTGTGGAATATATACACATTAGAGTACTACTCAGCGGTAAAAAACAATGACTTCCTGAATTTTGCATGCAAATGGATGGAAATAGAAAATACTATCCTGAGTGAGGTAACCCAGACCCAAAAAGATGAACAAGATATGTATTCACTCATTATTGGGTTCAAGCCATCAATAAAGGTCAGTGAGTCTATAATTGTTACCTTAAAGAAGCTAGATAAGAAGGTGAACCCAAAGAAAAACATATAGCTATCCTCCTGGGTATGGGAAGTAGACAAGATTGCCAGGCAAAAAATCGGGATCTTGGGGGTGGGGTGGGAGTGGGGTAAGGGGAGAGGGGGAGAGAAATGTGAGACGGGTAGGATGGGGAGAACTTGTGGAAACGGGATGATTGAGATAAAAGAAGGTTGGATTGGGAGCAGGGAAGCACATATTTTAATTAAGGGAGCCATCTTAGGGTTGGCAAGAGACTTGGACCAAGAGGAGCTCCCAGGTGCCCAAGGCGTGGTTCCCAGTTAGTTCCCTGGGCAGCTGTGGATAGGGAACCTGAAATGATCCTATCCTATAGCCATTCTGATGAATATCTTGCATATCACCATAGAACCATCATCTGGCGATGGATAAAGATAGAGACAGAGACCCACACTGGAGCACTGGACTGAGCTTCCAAGGTCCCAATGAGGAGCAGAAAGAGGGAGAACATGAGCAATGAAGTCAGGACCACAAGGGGTACACCCACCCACGGAGGAGACAGTGGGGCTGATCTATTGGGAGCTCACCAAGGCCAGCTGGACTGGGACTGAAAAAGCATGGGATAAAACCGGACTCTCTGAATATGGCGGACAATGAGGGCTGCTGAGAAGCCAAGGACAATGGCATTGGGTTTTGATCCTACTTCATGTTTTGGCTTTGTGGGAGCCTAGCCAGTTTGTATGTTTACCTTCCTAGACCAGGATGGAGGGGGGGAGGACTTTGGACTTTCCACAGGGCAGGGAATCCTGATTGCTCTTCAGACTGGAGAGCGAGGGGGAGAGAAGTGGGGAGAGGGGGAGAGGTGTTAGGGGAGGGGGAGGGGGAGAGGAGTGAGAGGCTGGGAAGAGGCAGAAATTTTTTTTTCAATAAAAAAAAGGAAAAAGGAAAGAAAAAAAAACATTCTAAGATGGCGGAAGTACCCTGATGCCAAAACAATGAATGCACACATACACACACATGCACATTTGAGGGTGCAAACACACAAACACAGATACACAGACACACATACACACACACACTACTACACACACTCACAAAATGTATAATGTAATGTTCTTGATGTCCATCATCTGAAATAAGATTCCCTGTTCAACACTGTTTAAGAACACATAAGAGATACCTCATGTACCTTGTGTTAGTATAAGTGATGTCCTCCATCTTAGCTGACTCAGATGATTTTTTTGCAGCATTTTCTGCCTTCATATCAGCATCCTGTGGGGCAGAATTCGCAGGTGAGTTAAGATCTGATGTATAAATCAGGGGAGCTGGACTTAGAGAAGCCCTTGCTAGTTTTTTCATTTATGTCCTGGCCTTTCTTTACCTCGGGTTCTGTCAGGAATGTTGGCAGGGCCAGCTCACTCCATCTTCTCCTCAAAGGAAATCGAGGGAGGGTGAGGCGATGGGAAAGCCTCCTGGAGTAGCAGACCTGTGGATGATATTTGCTTTTCCACCTGTAGATATGATGTTTCTGAAACAATAAGTCGTTTTTGGCTAAGGTCTCATAAAATCTATTTGGCACAGCTGTGTCACAATTCTCTTCGGCCATTATGTGAGTGAGTGAGCAGGTTGCGTCTACGAGACTTGAAATGGAGTACTCCGAAGCTGATTTTCGGCATGCTTGTAAACTGTCATCAGTGAAATCAACACAAAATAATTTATCTGCTATGTCCTCCATCTTTTCTGGTGGGGAATGGCTCTGCAACAAGATGCTAGAAATAAAAAAGAGCAAAATCAGCACTAGGAGACAAAGTTATAACTATCAGTTTGTACGTCAAGAAATCAAAAGTCTCACAAGCATCTTAATGATGCATATTAGTGGTCAAAGATGCAAAAAACAAACAAATAAAGCACAACATTCCAACCTCAAAACTGTTATGAGAAAGTATAAAAAAGAACAGAGCTAGAGATAACTTGGCAGTTGAAACAAAGAGAGCTGGTCCTTTGAAAGGATGAACAAATCTGACAACCCTTGACATGAACCCCCAAAGGAAGACACATATTGTTGAAATGTGAGACAGGAAAGAGATGATAAGATCCATAGGAACTTTAGGAGCTGTTAGAAAATTTTGTGTTGACAATTCTTAAAGAGATTGCTAAATTCACAAAGCCCCCACAAAAAGAAATACAAGAACTAACCAATAATGGAACACCAGCTGCCTCCCACTGCTGCACCTGGGTATGGTGATGTATTCAGGAGCTCATGAAATGTGCTAAGAAACATATGAGTACAAGATTGAAAGAGAATAAGTCTCTTAGTATAAGGACAGCCCGGGCCCAAAGATTGCATAAAGAAACATAACTGCTGTCTTTTAATACAGTGGAGATCATGATCCTCAAAAGCTGCCTCACCTGAGACAAAAAAGATCGTTCAAAACATTCTAAGATGGCAGAAGTACCCTGATGCCAAAACAATGAATGCACACACACACACACACACACACACACACACACACACACAAATTCGTGTACATTTGTGGGTTTACATACTCACACACAAACACAAACCCCGACACAGACAAACTTACTTGCACACTCTAATACACACAGTCAAAATGTATAATATAATGTCCTTGTTGCCCATCATATGAAATGAGTTTCCCTATTCAACACTGTTCAATAACACATTAGAGATACCTCATGTTCTCAGTATGTTCAGCAAGGAGTATAAGGGGTTAGTCCACACAAAAACTGATCATCAGTTAACAGACAAGTTTAGCGGGAAGAGTCCATGTTCATCCACAGCGAATGAAATGTTGTTTTCTGAAATACACATGGACACAGCTTCGAATGTATTGTGCAAGTTTCAGAGATGTTCCGAGGCTAAGTAGAGCCGTGGATGTGTTTGTGGATTCTTAAAAGGGGAGTGCAGTAAGCACATGCCAGGGGCTTTTACGATATAACACAGCAGATGAAAATGATCCTTGCTCACTATATGTATGGATACATGTCTTGAGGCATATTTTCTACTTTTCATAGTTAAGGTTTGAAATAAAACAAGTCCCCAAAGAAATTATAGTACCCCATGGCCAAACAAAATTATAGAAAAGGGACCAAATTTAGAAAAAAAGTCCAATGGGCACAAGCAGAAATCAATGTCTCAGACACCAGCAGTAACTCCGTGACTTCAAAGATTGCACAGAACATGAAACTCATGGCAACAGAGAAGAAATCTCCCAATGTCAAGGTCTGTGAGACTGGGAAATCCCAAGTGTATCAGGACCAATGCTAGATACAAATGCTCTCTATCCAACATGACTTTCTCTGCAGCTTCAGGATGAAGCCCAGGCCACTGAATGTCCTTTAGGAACAAATTCCTATCATTTCTCACAAAGGACAAGTTATGTAACTGTCGAGGTTGGACCAGTAACAGCGAGGAGTAACCCAAGGTAGTTTCTCTGTCTAATAACAGGGACTGCATCATTTATACCATGGCAGTGCACATTTTCTTAACAGAAAGCAACTTAAGGGGCATAAGGACTTTCTTGTCTCATGCCTTCTGAGTACAGCGGAGGCATGGCAGATGCAGGAGATGGGGAAGTTGGCCTGGGGAAGATGCGGCTGAAGCAGCTGGTTCCATGGCTTTGGCAGGCCCTTGTTGCATCCAGTCACCTAATAACTCTTGTCACTCTAGTGCTTTATTGATTTATGACTTCCCAAACCAATCGGCACTCCATACTAGAGACCAAGCATTCAGGCACATGAGGAATTGTAAGGCCTTTCACATCCAACCTTGAGGACTTTTTTCAACTCTTAGCTAAGCCCCAAGTTAAAAGAATGACAGACTCAGGAACTCTGAGCTGACTTAGACTAGGGACTTGGGTCTGGACTACTGTGGTTGGAACTGCTTCAGTGGGTTTTTCACTGTGCCTGTAAGTTCTCTAAGAACTCACTAGGATAAACATCATCACCTTTTCACTCCTGATACTCAGTTTTTTTCCTTAAACTCATACGCATGGATCTAAAAGGTGTTAGGCCTCATTGAACATAGCAGTGTGGTGGGTTGTCTCTAATTGAGATGGCATGGTTTTGTTTTGTGGTGGATGGGACATGGCTATTCAGGAAGGTCATCAAGAGAATAGGTGACATGTGGGGCTCCACAAAGCTTGGAGAATGTAATCATACTAGGGGTGTTGACAGTGCACACCATTGTGAGGCTTACTTTCTGAAATTATCTCCTCATAGGGAATACTTAAAATCAGAAAAGAATATTTTAAAAATCTCAAAGTATCATGCTCATTTAAGATGCAAATTAAGCATGGTTTAAAACAAGAAACTAATTTGAAAGCACAAATTAAATCAAACACCATTCAAAAAATATAGATAAAAACCTACAATTCAGGAAAGAATCACAAACTCTTTTGGTCTAATCAGATCAACATGTCTGTTTCCAAGTGATCAATAATAACCTTGTGAATGTGACCCAAATTCTGAATCTAAATTCCCTGAAGCCAAGAAGTGAACACCTTCTCTGCAGTGTGAGGACAAGACTCAGACTGGCCAATGCCTTCAATGGGCGGGGACTGCAAGACCTCACAATGTATCCAGTGAGGTCATTGCAAGGAAGCACTCCTGCTATTCAGAACCAAAGAACTTATCCTCCTTCTTTCTCCCAGAATGGCATTTCTTTCTCCCTGGCTGTGACCAAAGTTTTGAGAAGAAACATCGGTTCCATAAGTCCTACACTCATACTCTGGCTCACAATGCACATGTGAGGAAAGGCATGAATGGAGACTTGGGAAGGTGGATCTCAAGCATGCTTGCATGGCTGTTCTCGGTTTCATTTCCTGTAATGACCCAATTTTTCCTTCTGGTTTCTACCACCCAGCTGTTTCACAACTTTTCCAGATATCACCCCCTTGTTGAGACCAGGAATTCAGAGATATGTGATGGTGTTATAATCTCTGTCATACAAACTTTAATGAGAACATTTTGAGTATAAGGAGAATAGCAGTAACACCAAGAATAGACTCAGTGAGCTGCCTGCTGAACCGAGTTAGTGATGTGGTTATTCACTGGACAGTGAACACATGGGCTTTGTCAATATTGCTTTCACCTAGACCCTCAAATTCTCTAGTGACTCTGACCGCTGCAGACCTCCTTGTTTCTTTATTCATGAAACTCAAGTCTTTTTTTTTATTAAATCCCAGTTATGGGAATCATATGGTATCCCGTCCTAAACACTGTGATGCCATTAGGAAATGTGTTGTTCTTCAAGATGTCCAAACTCTTATTTTATTTTATGAGTGGGATGGTGCCAGAGGATGAGTCTTACAATGATAAGGGAATTCATAAGGCCAATGAAATGCTGTGGGAAGTAGCAAAGCTATTGAGTTGGTCCAAGTGCATAGTATAGTCAAACTATTTTCTAAAGCTAATATGTACTGACAAAAGCTTTAGGTTTAGAAATAAACCAATGTACAAAATGGCTAAGATAAATGGGCATGTAGTAGAAAATGGTTGGTAATAAAAAGAGAAAATCTGAAGTAAATGCAGAAAGTAAATCTAAAACTACAAACAGTAAACCAAAGTGTATACCGCAACACCAACTGCTCCTCCACCCCAGTGTGCCAGGTAACAAACTCACTGTGTTAGGTCAGTGGCGATCACTGATATTCGATTCCAAAGATGGCTACTAATAAATAACGTTTCAGAAGAAAATTCTGAGTCCCACTGCTTTGTACCCTACAAAGAGCTTCACTGCAGTATAAGGGACAAGGTCCAGGACAAGCTGGTTACTTATATGGGCTGGGGACTGTCTTTCCTCATAGTGGCTCCCTGTGAGGTCATACAAGCTGTGGACCAATCACAGCTAGCCAGAATCCTTCACCCGTTTCTAGTTCTTTTCATGGCTCCTCCCAAATCTATGTCAAAATACAACTTCGAGAGGCAGAGGTTGTCTTGTATTATGCTTTCTGACTGCCAGGATCGGCTAAGTGTTGGGTTCAGCTTCTGGCCCTGACAGGAGAGTGTGAGGCAACTCTTATCACTGCATTGATAGTTTCCCAGGGATTTTAAAGACCAACCACCTCCAGCCAGGCCACACATCCCTGAATTCCCTAATTACTCAAACAGGACTGCCTAAGGGCACAAGGGATCAAGCATATGACAGGAGAGGATATATCAAATTCAACCCACGACAAAGACCTTTTACCCTCAATGGAAATAATAAATAAGGGGAAAGAAAACGATAGAATCAGGAAGATTTCTGGTTTCTTGGGTTATGGAGACTGGTTTTGATTAGTTATGTAGGGTTCTTTAATGGCCTCGAGAATTGTGACCTTTAATTCTGTATCAACATTTGGTTTTTTCAATCCTCATCATCTCTGTACTCAATAGTATTCAATTCCTTTTGTTTTCAACTTAGACTGATATATTTAAAAGATGTGGTCCCTGAGATGCTGTAATAAGATGTTTCCAATGCAATGAAGGCCATGTGAGGAACCTCTGTGGGCCTCAGAGGATGAAGCTTTATTATAATTGTATCATAAGAACCAATACAAAGGTATATTTTTATATTTTAATAAATAAATCTTGCCTGAAGAACAGAGGCATAGCTAAACCACTAAAGTTCAAATAATGTTGGTACACATCTCCCCCCACAACCTCAGGATTAGGGATTCAGAGGACTAAACATCTCTGAGAGTTCAATGTTATCCTGGACTACACAAGACCAAGGCACAAGCAATTCCAGGTAGTGGTGTCTCACACCTTTTTTTTAAAAATTTATTTATTTATTAAGGATTTCTGCCTCCTCCCCGCCACCGCCTCCCATTTCCCTCCCCCTCCCCCCATCAGCTCGAAGAGCAATCAGGGTTCCCTGACCTGTGGGAAGTCCAAGGACCGCCCACCTCCATCCAGGTTTAATAAGGTGAGCATCCAAACTGCCTAGGCTTCCACAAAGCCAGTACGTGCAGTAGGATCAAAAACCCATTGCCATTGTTCTTGAGTTCTCAGTAGTCCTCATTGTCCGCGATGTTCAGCAAGTCCGGTTTTATCCCATGCTTTTTCAGACCCAGGCCAGCTGGCCTTGGTGAGTTCCCGATAGAACATCCCCATTGTCTCAGTGTGTGGGTGTACCCCTCGCGGTCCTGAGTTCCTTGCTCGTGCTCTCTCTCCTTCTGGTCCTGATTTGGACCTTGAGATTTCTGTCCGGTGCTCCAACGTGGGTCTCTGTCTCTGAATATTACCTTCATCAGGCGATGAAAGGAGACAGAGACAGAGTGCCTCACACCTTTAATCTGAGTACTAGGGAGTCCCATATTTAATCCCAGTAGTATAGGTCATAAAAGTGAGAGGAGAGAGAGGCTTAGTCTGCTTAGTCTGTGGCTGTCAAGCCTTGGTAGAGGTAAGACTTCTTTAGTGAGTTGCCTGCTTTTTTGCTTTTCAGGTTGAACCTCAATTTCTGTCTCCAGGTTTTTATTATTAGTGCTACAGCCCTGATCTGATTTCACATCAGAATCCATAGATCTCATAAAATAGTGATTGATTGTCACAGTATTAATGAGAAAGTTTAGTCATTTCAGAGTACTATATCTTGTAAGGGGGGTACTTGTTCATCACAGCTACCTGGCTAGCTTAGGCCTGAAATAATCACACAGAAATGGTATTAATTAAATCATTGCTTGACCCATTATCTCTAGCCTCTTATTGGCTACCTCTCACATTTTGATTTAATCAATTTCTATTAATCTGTATATCTCCATGTGGCAGTATCTTACCGTAAAGATGCTAACCGGCGGCATCTGTCTCAGTTGGAGGAACCATGGCTTCTCTCTTACTCTGCTTTTTTCCTCCCAGAATTCAGTTCTGTGTTCTCTGCCTACCTAAGTTCTGCCCTATCATGCCAAAGCAGTTTTCTTTATTCATTAACCAATGAAAGCAACACACAAACAGAAGGAACTCCTACACCAACTCTACACAAGAAGTTTTATTTCTAGTGTCATGTGATGGAGCCATGCCATCCTTGCCCTCTGATTAAATTCTTTGTTTCCATCTTCACTACACTTTGGAAATTGATTTCTTGTTATTTTGACAAAAATGAAGTCAGGACGAACCTCTCAAGAGATGAAGTGTAGAAAGTTATCTGCTTTTTCTCTTTGTAATTCTGTTTTGTCTCCTGCTTACTCAACAGAAGGAATGAACTCAATCCTTTATTTATTTGACTTACAATCTGCTTACTTTGTTAGGTAGTGTTTTCTTTTGTATTTCTACTGCTGTGAAGAGACACCATGACCACAGCAACTCTTGTAGAGGAAATCATCTTTTTGAGGTAGCAGGTTCAGAGCTTCAGACCATTATCATCACGGCGATTCACTTGGAAGCAGGCAGGCAGGCACGGTGCTGTCTATGTCTTGATTACTAGGAAACAAGAAGTAGACCTAGCAATTGGGCATGGCATGTGCATATGGAAGACCACATACTCACACCCACAGTGAAATACTTTCTCCAACAAGGTCATACCTATTCTAACAGAACTATACCTTGGAATAGTGCCACACTTATGAGCTTATTACCACCACATTCCAATCCCTGGTCCCCAAAAGCTTATGACAACACCATAATATTACATGGATTTTGTCTAATTTCAAAAGTTCCCACAGTTTATCACAGTCTCCATAATGTTTAAAGTCTAAAGTTCCTTCTGAGATATTCTCTCTCTCTCTCTCTCTCTCTCTCTCTCTCTCTCTCTCTTTCTCACTCTCTGTGTGTGTGTGGGTGTGTGTGACAGCCCTAGCTGTTCTGGAACTAGCTCTTGTATACCAGGCTGCCCTCATACTCATAGAGATTTGCCTGCTCCTGCCTCCCAAGTGCTGGGATTAAAGGCTTGCATCACTACTGCTCGGCAATTCATGCAATCTCTTAACTGTAATCCCCAGTAAAATCAAAATCAAAAAGCAGATCACCAATTCCAATAAATAATGGCACAGTACATACATTACCATTCCAAAACATAGGTAAGTGAGCAAGCATAGTGAGGAAATACTGAACCAAAACAAGACCAAACCCTGTGGGGAACTTCTAAACTCTATACATCTCCATGTCTGAGGTCAAAACTTTCTTCAGATCTTCAATTCCGTTCAGTTTTGTTGACTATACCATACTTCTTTTTTTTCTGGACTGTTTCCACTCACTGTTACCAGCTCTCCTCAGCAGATATCATACAGCTCTGACATCTCTAACATCTTGGAGTCTCCAAGGCTGTCCAGGCTTCAACTTTGCTGCTTTACCCAATGACCTATCTTTGCCTTCATCATGGACACTCTTGACACGTGCCTGACTCAGTAGATTCACTTCATAACTCCTTTCTTCTTTCTGACCTTACCTCTCAACCAAGAACCAAGTGACCAAACTGACAAGTTCTGCTGCTTGCTGGGCCTGGAACCCACCACCCCCTTATTAATTACATCTTCACCAACTTTTTTTCTAATGGTTACTTTCAATCCGTATGCTTTGTTGTCCTGAACTTACTCTGTAGAACAGACCAGCGTCAAAATGAGAGATCTGCCAACCTCTGCCTTCCGAGTGCTGGGAAGCACTAAGCTTCTCTTCAGTTCCCTTTCACAAGTTGGAAACTTAGCTGGGTGGAATCTTCCCTTGATCACCACATCCTTTGTTTCATTTTTAATCTGTTTATCTCCTTGAACACAGGACGTAGTTCCATTCCCCTTTCTGTGTTCCTTTTCCCTTCAAATTTTACATTTTATAATTTTCCCTCCTCAGCCTGCTCCTTTTTACTATAAATCTTCATTAGTGTTAACTCTCACATTCACAGGACCGAGTCTGTACTAAGAAGTTTTGGGATTTCTTCTGCCAGTGGAATTAATTCAATCTCTTAACTTTAGACTCAGGCAGATGCTTCAGACAATGGTAAAATGCAGCTGCATTCTTTACCAAAATATCAAAAGAACAATCTCTAGGCATCATTCTAAACTTTTCTGAATCCTCTCAGACCAGTCTCTGAGAGTTCAAATAACTCATAGCACCACTGTCTTCCATGCTCTTACTACTATGGCCCATTAAAGAGTGCTTAAAGTATTCTATTGCTTTCTTAACCCAAAGCACCAAAGCCCACGTTACTCCAAACAGAAACATGGTCAGCCCTATCAGAGCAATACCTCAGTTCATGGTACCAACTTCTGTCTTAGTTAGGATTTTCTATTGCTGTGAAGAGATGCCATGACCATGGAAACTCTTATAAGAGAAAGCATTTAATTGAGGTGTCTGTTCATAGCTCAGAGGTTCAGTTAATTATCAACATGGCAGGCACTTGGTGCAGTGTATGCAGACATGTTGAGAGCTACATCTTGATCAGAAGGCAGCAGGAAGCAAACTGAGACACTGGGTGTAGTATGGGCATATATGAAACCTCAAAGCCTACCCAACAGTGACATAATTTGTCCAAAAAGGTCATGCCTTCTCTAAGAAAGCCACACCTTCTAATAGTGCCACTCCATGTGAGCTTGTAGGGGCCAATTACATTCAAATGACCAACATGGGTTTCTCCAGGCATTGGACATGATCTGCCTCTCTGCTCTGCATGGACACAAACTGTCTAAATTGAAGGAAGATCATAAAATTATCATCTAACAGATTTCATACAAAACTTCTGGTTCGTAACCCTGTGTATTTTTCAAGGATTGATAGATGGAGAACACATGACTGTCCCTAGAATTTCAGCATGGGTGATCCCGCTCATTGATATAGCTTAATCCACTGCCATTTTCTTGTATTTCCACTTGTAGAACCTGATGTCCATATGTCTGGCTAGTCCTTCATTGGACCTTGTCCTGTTTTCTTTCTTTTGCATCTGGAGTCAAGTCTGTAACTCTGATCTTACCCCCAGGCTGTTTTCCTAGCTCCACTGAGGTTCGATTTTTATTCTTCCCTTTTCACTGCAGACTGTGTTTTCATTCTATATCCTGCTTCTGAAGCTGAAGTCTGCCGAAGTCTGACTTTGAGCCTTTAAAGGCACTGTGTACAGCTAGCATCCAACCAAGAAAGCAGAGAGAAAGATAGGGTAAAAGGAAAAACAAAGAAAGAAAGATTATGGGACAGAGAGACTGATAGATTGCCTTTATAATATGTGATCGATTCCTGATATTTCTATTTAATGTTGAAATAATCAAAGCTGTTCTCTTCAGCATAGAAAATTGCATATATCTTACAGAATCATATCCTGGAGCATGGTTTCTGAGAATTGAACTCAGGACCTTTGGAAGAGCAGACAGTGCTCTTAACCTCTGAGCCAGTTCTCCAACAGTGGGAGATTTGCTATGAATTGAAGCTATAGTAGAGCATCTTTTACAAACTTGGGTAATTGAGCCCTTGGGTCCAATGTATAGCTGTTAATATTTGCCATGTCCTCTTGGTATATTTTTCCTTTGATGAGTACATTGTCTTTGTCTTTCTTCTGACTAGTTTTCATTTGATGTTTATTTCACGAGATATTAAAATGACTTTACTAGACTGCTTCTTAGGTCTCTTTTCTTGGAATAACTTTTTCTATACTTTTACTCAAAGGGGATGCCTATCACTGGTTTTAAAGTGTGTTTCTTAGATGCAGCAGAAGGATGTATCTTTTTACACATCCATTCTTAAGTCTATGTTCTTTTATTGGGTAAAACCAAACATTGATGATGCAAATTATCAATGAGTCTCAGTTGTTGATTCCTGCTATTTTGTTGTTGTGGTATAGATTTTTCTCCCTTCTTTTGATTTGCTTGGATGTGCTCTTATGTTTTCCTGTTGGTTCTTGTGGGTATTGTTAATCTCTTTGGGTAAGTGTCTGCCTTTTAGCTCATTCTGTTTGGCTGAATTTGCAGATAGATTTTGCTCAAATTTTGTTTTATTATGAGATTTTTTTCCATCTCTTATTATTGAATGTTTGACTGAGTATAGTCACCTGGGTAGATATGTGTGGTTTCTTAGAGTTTGTAGAACGTAAGTTCAGGCCTTTTTGACATTTAGAGTCCCCACTGAAAAACCAAAGACTATTCTAACAGGTTTAAGATTATATGTTTCATGTTATTTTAACTTTTCTTTGCTGTTTCTAATATTCTTTCTTTGTTTTGAGCTTAATATTTGATTATTATGTGATGAAAGAAACTTCTTCTCTATCTCAGTCTATTTGATGTTCTGTATGTTTTTTGTACCATGATAGGTAAATCCTCTTTTAGATTGGGAATATTTTTTTTTTATGAATTTGTTTAAACAATTTTTTGTGCCCTTGACCTGGGTTTCTTCGCTGTTTCCTATTTCTCCCATTTATACATTTTTTTCTTTTCTTGGTGTACCAGATTTTCTCTATTTTTTTGACCTGGGATTTTGTAGACTTAACATTTTCTTATACTGAAAGACCAGGATAAATCCAGACCCCCTAGTGGGAAGAGTAGAGCCAAAAATCTAGGTTAAAAAGTTCCTTGACTCTGTTCTAGGAACTGGCTAAGCACAAAGTTAGATTATAATTTTGAGAACAATCTTGAGAAATGGGGAGTTACCCCCTTGTGACTATCACTGGTATTTTTGGATTTTCCAATGATGCCCTCCCTACCCTCTTTGAGTTGTGGTTTCTTCCCTTAAATACCCCTTCTCCCAGCTACTTGGAGTCAAACTCCTCTACCCCTGTGTGGGATGATTCTAGGCCCCAGCGCACTGGTTCCTGTCAATAAACCTCATGTGATTACAGCAATGACCATCTCTCATGAGTTCTTGGGGGTCATGTTATCCCAAGACTTGAGTGAGAGTCTCCCAACTCTGGGGGTCTTTCAATATCAACATATCTCATTCCTCTACCTTGACAACAATGACTGAGATTTTTACTTCCATCTCTTTAATGCTGTTGAAAAAGACTTGCATCTGAAGTTCCTGTTCTAGTTCCTACATTTTTCATTTTCAACTTTTCCTACTTTGTTTTTCTTTACTGATTCTATTTCCATCTGCAAGTCTTAAACTGTTCTTTTCCTATGGTTCCCACTGAGTGCCTGTGAGTGCTGGAGGCTGAGACAAAGGGAAGTGGTGGTGAGCAAGGTGATAACAAAAAAAATGATCTGCTATCCTGGCCAGCGGGATATGATCAGGAGTCCCTGATAAACCTGGAGGAGAGGAATGGAAGGAACAAGAGACACGAGAAACGATGACAAGACAGGATTTCTGATCAAGCCGCCATTTTTTTATTCCTCAGAAGCTGTTATATAGCAAATGGGCAAGGGGAAGAGGAGGTGTGTCAGGTCTGCTGAAACTCAGGCCTGGAGACATCCCTAGATAATAAGGAAATACTGAGGGTCTGTAAATGTTAACTAACAAAGAAAATGCTAATTTTTTCTAAAGCCTGGGGCCTGCAGGTCTCACTAGGCTAATTTCTTGGTCCTTGCCCTGCAAAGGTGAATATCTTACTTGTGAACTTGAGATGGCATAAACAAAATACAGATCTCAAAATACATGTCTTTGCTTCTGGCAGTCTGCTGTCTGGGATGAGATATAAGAGGTGTAATGAAGATAATAGAACAGGTGTAATATGGATATAACAGGTGTGTATAGCTGGGATGAGATATAACAGGTGTAATGAAGTTAATAGAACAGGTGTACTATGGATATAACGGGTGTGTAGAGCTGATGGAGGAAGGTCATTGGCTAATAAAGAAACTGCCTTGGCCCATTTTAGGGCCAACCCTTATGTGGGTGGAGTAAACAGAACAGAAGGCTGGGAGAAAGAAGCTGAGTCAGGCAGTCGCCATGATTCTCCCACTCTAGACAGACGCAGGTTAAAATCTTTCCTAATAAGCCAGCTCGTGGTGCTACACAGAATATTAGAAATGGGTTAGATCAGTATGTAAGAGCCAGCCAATAAGAGGTTAAAACTAATGGGCCAAGCAGTGTTTAAAAGAATACAGTTTCCGAGTAATTATTTTGGGTATAAAGCTAGCCGTATGGGCGGCCGGGTGGTGGGAAGCACCCCATCACTCATATTACAACATAGAGCTGGGATGAGATTAGAGGATTGGATATGATGGAGAGAGAGAGGTGGGCGACTGAATATTAGAAGATCACTACCTTCTTCCCTGGACAGCATGATAAGTAGGTCCCAGTATCTGTAGGATTTGTTGTCTGAGACAAAGGGTTCAAAAATTAAGTTTTCCTTGTGTAAATGCAAGAAAATGTTATGAAACTATAGTATATCTGTGCCATTGTGTTGTTGATTTTATGTCAACTTAAATTCATTTAGGAAGTAAGAACCTCAACTGAGAAAATGCTGCAATGAGGTTGTCTGTAGACAAGCACGTAGGGGCATTTCATGATGTGGGAGGGACCAGGTTACTGTGGGCACTGCCATTCCTACATAAGTGGTCCTATATTGTATAAAAATGCTGGCTGAAAAAGTCATGGAGAACAAGCCAGTAAGCAGGCTTCTGCCATGGCTTCTGCTTCAGTTCCTGCTCTCAGGTTCCTGCCTTGAGTTCCTGCCATGACTTTCTTGAATGAGGGGATGTGATGATGATGTGTAAAGAAATAAACTCTTGCCTTTTCAAATTGGTTTGTCATGGAATTTTAGCATCACAACAGAAAACCTAAGAATAACCAACAATTTTCTACTTGAATTTAAGTACCACTCCAGAAGTTGAAACCCATACCTGGCATGATTATCAAGCGAAAACATATGACTATACAAGTCATACATAGTAGGGGAGAGCACATTACTGTTGGTCTCCTAATGGGAAATAGTATTAGATAAACTCCTAATTGCTTGTTGTTATACCTATATATGCATCTCTGCACATTCCTCATAGAAGCTTCTATTACAGTAGATGACAATTAACACAGAGAACTCACAGCTGCCCACAGTGCAGAGAATAAGCGAGAACAGAAGGCTCATTACTAAATAAACATCTATACCTCATGCTCCTCCCCAAGGCTCAGGGATCACTGCAGAAGAGAGAGTAGAAAGGGTGAAAAGGGGCCGGGCGGCGGAAGGCGGCCGGAACACCGAGCGGCGGAAGGCGGCCGGAACACCGGGCAGTGGGCGGCTGAAGGCGGCTGGAGGACGCCCAGCGCAGCAGGCGGGGACCAACTCGGACAGGCTGGAACCGGCAGGGACCGGAGCGACAGCAGAGGACACAGGCTGCTGGTGGCGGGAGCCATCCCAGCAGCAGAAGCAGGCTGCAGGGACCGCGCGAAACACCAAGAACAGATCGCCCCACTACAATTAAACCAAAGAGGTAGGCATTCGGATGGGGAGGTCCCTGGCAGAGGAGGAGCCGGGTCCTATTCTTGAAGACCCTTCTGAGGGGTGAGAGTGATCTTGGCCCCCCAGCAGGAACCAGGAAACAGAGCAAGGGCATTTTGTAAGAGGAGCCCCTGGCCAGCAGGGAAACCTGAACCAGTTTTAACAGACCCCTTAGATAGCATCGATAGGAGGAGATGGGCAGGCGTCAAGGAAAGAATTCACCCAATAATCTGAAAATCAGCATGAAAACACCAGAACCCAATGATCTTACAACAGAAGGTCTCCAACACCCTAACACAGAAGAAGTGGAAAAAATTGACTTTTTGAAAGCAGTAGAGTCCCTTAAACAACATGTGAAAAATGCCCTTATAGAAATGGATGAGAAGTATAACCAAAAACTTGAAGAAATGAGTAAATACGTACATAATACCCTGGGAAACCAAGAAAGAACGATCAAACAGGTAATGGAAACAGTTCAAGAATTGAAAACTGAAATGGAAGCAAGGAAGAAAACACAAACTGAGGACCAGCTGGATATGGAAAATCTAGGTCAACGAGCACAGCCTACAGAAACAAGCATAATCAATAGAATACAAGAAATAGAAGAAAGAATCTCAGATTCTGAGGACACCATAGAGAAAATAAACACTCTGATCAAAGAAAACTGCAAAGCCAACAAATTCTCATCACAAAACATTCAGGAATTATGGGACACAATAAAAAGACCAAATATAAGAATAATAGGAATAGAAGAAGGAGAAGAGTCACAGCTCAAAGGCCCAGAAAATATTTTGAACAAAATTATGGAAGAAAACTTTCCCAACTTAAAGAAAGATATTCCTTTGAATATTCAAGAAGCATACAGAACACCAAACAGACTGGATCAAAGGAAAACATCCCCTCGCCATATAATAATCAAAACACAAAATATACAGGTTAAAGAAAGAATACTAAGAGCTGCAAAGGAAAAAAGCCAAGTAACTTATAAGGTAAACCTATCAGACTTACACCTGATTTCTCTACGGAAACAATGAAAGCCAGAAGGTCCTGGATAGAAGTACTGCAGAAGCTAAGAGACCATGGATGCAAGCCCAGACTACTATACCCAGCCAAGCTTTCGTTCACTATAAATGGAGAAACCAAGACATTCCAGGATAAGAACAAATTTAAGCAATACGTAGCCACGAATCCAGCCCTACAGAAAGTAATAGAAGGAAAACCGCAACCCAAGGAATCCAACATTGCCAACACTGTCTACAATAACTCAGGCATCTAGCGACCCTTCACTAGCACAACTCAAAGAAGGGAGACACACAAATTCTACTTCCAAAAACAACAAGAATATCCGGCATGAACAACCACTGGTCATTAATATCACTTAATATTAATGGTCTCAATTCACCTATAAAAAGGCACAGGCTAAGAGATTGGATACGAAAACAGGATCCAACATTCTGCTGTTTGCAAGAAACACATCTCAACCACAAAGACAGGCATCTACTCAGAGTAAAGGGTTGGGAAAAGGTCTTTCAAGCAAATGGTCCTAAGAAAAAAGCAGGTGTGGCCATATTAATTTCTAACAAAACTGACTTCAAACTAAAATCAATCAGAAGAGATCGAGATGGACACTTTATACTCATAACAGGAACAATTTGTCAGGATGATGTCTCAATCCTGAATATTTATGCCCCTATTATAAAAGCACCCATGTATGTAAAAGAAATATTACTAAAACTCAAGGCAGATATCAAACCACACACACTAGTAGTAGGAGACTTCAATACACCTCTCTCACCAATGGACAGGTCAATCAGACAGAAACCTAATAGAGAAGTAAGAGAACTACTGGAGGTAATGAAGCAAATGGACTTAACAGACATCTATAGAACATTCCACCCAAATAGGAAAGAATATACCTTCTTCTCTGCAGCCCATGGAACCTTCTCGAAAATTGACCACATACTCGGAAACAAAGGAAACCTCCACAGATACAAAAAAATATCAGTGTCCACCTGCGTCTTATCAGATCACCACGGATTAAAGTTAGAATTCAGCAACAATCCTACCTCCAGAAAGCCGACAAACTCATGGAAACTGAACAGTCAACTACTGAACCACACCTGGGTTAAGGAAGAAATCAAGAAGGAAATTAAAGTCTTCCTGGAATTCAATGAAAATAGAGAAACAACATACTCAAACCTATGGGACACTATGAAAGCAGTGCTAAGAGGAAAGTTCATAGCACTAAGTGCCCACTTAAAGAAAACAGAGAAAGCATACATCGGAGACTTAACAGCACACCTGAAAGCTTTAGAAAAAAAAGAAGCAGACATGCCCAGGAGGAGCAGAAGACTGGAAATAATCAAACTGAGGGCTGAAATCAACAAAATAGAAACGCAGAAAACAGTCCAAAGAATCAATGAAACAAAAAGTTGGTTCTTGGAGAAAATCAACAAGAAGGACAAACCCCTATCCAAACTAATTAAAGACAGAGAGAGAACACGCAAATAAATAAGATCAGAAATGAAAAGGGGGACATAACCACAGACACAGAGGAAATTCAGAGACTCATTAGATCTTACTACAAAAGCCTGTATGCCGCAAAACTAGAAAATGGAGAAGAAATTGACATGTTTTTAGATAAGTGCCACATACCAAAGCTAAACCAAAACCAGGTGAATGATCTAAATAGACCTGTTAGTCGCGAAGAACTAGAAACCGTTATCAAAAATCTACCTTCCAAAAAAAGCCCAGGACCAGATGGTTTCAATGCAGAATTCTACCAGAACTTCCAAGAAGAGCTAATACCTATACTCCTTAATGTATTTCACAATATAGAAACAGAAGAGTCATTGCCAAATTCCTTTTATGAAGCTACAGTTACCCTGATACCAAAACCACAAAAAGACCCAACCAAGAAAGAAAATTACAGGCCTATCTCACTCATGAATATCGACGCAAAAATTCTCAATAAAATACTGGCAAACCGAATCCAAGAACACATTAGAAAAATTATCCATTATGATCAAGTAGGCTTCATCCCAGAGATGCAGGGCTGGTTCAACATACGCAAATCTATCAATGTAATCCAGCATATAAATCAACTGAAAGAAAAAAACCATATGATCATTTCATTAGATGCTGAAAAAGCATTTGACAAAATTCAACACCCCTTTATGATAAAAGTCTTGGAGAGATTAGGGATACAAGGGTCATACCTAAATATAATAAAAGCTATTTACAGCAAGCCGTCAGCTAACATTAAATTAAATGGAGAAAAACTCAAAGCCATCCCACTAAAATCAGGAACACGACAAGGATGTCCACTCTCTCCATACCTCTTCAATATAGTGCTTGAAGTTCTAGCAATAGCAATAAGACAACGTAAAGGGATCAAGGGGATTCGTATCGGAAAAGAAGAAGTTAAGCTCTCGTTATTTGCAGATGATATGATAGTATACATAAGCGACCCCAAAAACTCTACCAAAGAACTCCTACAGCTGATAAACACCTTTAGTAATGTGGCAGGATACAAGATCAACTCCAAAAAATCAGTGGCCTTCCTATACACTAAGGATAAGGAAACAGAGAGGGAAATTAGAGAAGCATCACCTTTCACGATAGCCACAAATAGCATAAAATATCTTGGGGTAACTCTGACCAAGGATGTGAAAGATCTATTTGACAAGAACTTTAAGTCTTTGAAGAAAGAAATTGAAGAGGACACCAGAAAATGGAAAGATCTTCCTTGCTCCTGGATTGGGAGGATCAACATAGTAAAAATGGCAATTCTACCAAATGCAATCTATAGATTCAATGCAATCCCCATCAAAATCCCATCAAAATTCTTCACAGATCTGGAGAAGACAATAATCAACTTTATATGGAAAAACAAAAAACCCAGGATAGCCAAAACAATCTTATACAACAAAGGAGCGTCTGGAGGCATTACCATCCCTGACTTCAAACTCTACTACAGAGCTACAGTATTGAAAACAGCTTGATATTGGCATAAAAACAGAGAAGTCGACCAATGGAATCGAATAGAAGACCCTGACATTAACCCACAAACCTATGAACACCTGATTTTCGATAAAGGAGCTAAAAGTATACAATGGAAAAAAGAGAGCATCTTCAACAAATTGTGCTGGCAAAACTGGATGTCAACCTGTAGAAGAATGAAAATAGATCCATATCTATCACCATGCACAAAACTCAAGTCCAAATGGATTAAAGACCTCAATATCAGTCTGAACACACTGAACCTGATAGAAGAGAAAGTGGGAAGTACTCTACAACACATGGGCACAGGAGACCACTTCCTACGTATAACCCCAGCAGCACAGACTCTAAGGGCATCATTGAATAAATGGGACCTCCTGAGATTGAGGAGCTTCTGTAAAGCAAAGGACACTGTCGCTAAGACACAAAGGCAACCCACTAACTGGGAGAAGATCTTCACCAACCCCGCAACTGACAAAGGTCTGATCTCCAAAATATATAAAGAACTCAAGAAACTAGACTGTAAAAGGCTAACCAACCCAATTATAAAATGGGGCATTGAACTAAACAGAGAATTCTCAACAGAAGAACTTCAAATGGCCAAAAGACACTTAAGGTCATGCTCAACTTCCTTAGCGATCAGGGAAATGCAAATCAAGACAACTTTACGATACCATCTTACACCTGTCAGAATGGCGAAAATCAAAAACACCAATGATAGCCTTTGTTGGAGAGGTTGTGGAGAAAGGGGTACACTCATCCATTGCTGGTGGGAATGCAAACTTGTGCAACCACTTTGGAAAGCAGTGTGGCGGTTTCTTAGGAAATTCGGGATCAACTTACCCCTGGACCCCGCAATACCACTCTTGGGAATATACCCAAGAGAGGCCTTATCATACAACAAAAGTATATGCTCTACTATGTTCATAGCAGCATTGTTAGTCATAGCCAGAACCTGGAAACAACCTAGATGCCCTTCAATGGAAGAATGGATGAAGAAAGTATGGAATATATACATATTAGAGTATTACTCAGCAGTAAGAAACAAGGACTTCTTGAATTTTGCATACAAATGGATGGAAATAGAAAACACTATCCTGAGTGAGGTAAGCCAGACACAAAAAGAGGAACATGGGATGTACTCACTCATATTTGGTTTCTAGCCATAAATCAAGGACATTGAGCCTATAATTAGTGATCCTAGAGAAGCTAAATAAGGAGAACCCAAAGAAAAACATATAGGCATCCTCCTGAATATTAACCTTCAGCAAGCGATGAAAGTAGAAAGAGACAGAGACCCACATTGGAGCACAGGACTGAATTCTCAAGGTCCAAATCAGGAGCAGAAGGAGAGAGAGCACGAGCAAGGAACTCAGGACCATGAGGGGTGCACCCACACACTTAGACAATGGGGATGTTCTACTGGGAACTCACCAAGATCAGCTGGCCTGGGTCTGGAAAAGCCTGGGATAAAACCGGACTCTCTGAACATAATGGACAATGAGGACTACTGAGAACTCAAGAACAATGGCAATGGGTTTCTGATCCTACTGCACGTACTGGCTTTGTGGGAGCCTAGGCAGTTTGGATGCTCAACTCACTAGACCTGGATGGAGGTGGGGGGTTCCTTGGACTTCCCACAGGACAGGGAACCCTGATTGCTTTTCGGGCTTGGGGGGGGGGACTTAATTAGGGGAGGGGGAGGGAAACGGGAGGCGGTGGCTGGGAAGAGACAGAAATCTTTAATAAATAAATAAATTTAAAAAATAAATAAATAAATAAATAAAATTCTATTGACAGTAAAAAAAAAAAAGAAAGAAAGGGTGAAAAACATCGAGGCTGTGAATAACTACAAAAAGTGCCTTCTGGACACAGCAGATAGGTGCACCTTTGAACTCACAGCAGTTGTGGCAATACACACAGACATGGGAAAGTTGAAGCCAGACAAAATCCTACCATGGAAAGGGGACCTGGCCATTAATCCCACCACTAGCCAGGTGCTGCTGTTGGTATCTGAAGGGGGAGAAGGAGTTAGTTTTCTCTATGAGCATGGCCCCTGAAAAATCAACAAGGGTACAGTGAAGGGCCAGAAATCCAAAAAAGGTTCTCTTGGAAATTTGGATATGTGGATAAAAGTATGCCTATAGCAATATTACTGGGTCAATATCATTCTCCACAGATATTTGCCCTGCTATGTTCATTTCTGTTCTTTTCACAAAATGAAATGGAAACAGCATAAATGTCATCCTTCAGTTGATAAACAGATAATGAAATTGTTGTACATACATAGTAAGGAATAGTATTTAGCTATAAAAGAAAATAAATATTGAAATTTATAGGTAAATGGAAGAGTCTAGAAAATACTTTACTGAGTGAGAAAACCAAGACCCAGAATGAGAAACAGTGTAAGTTCTTTCTCATATGTCTTTCCTAGATCCAAATCTTCTTATGTGAATAGACACAGAAAACAGGGAAGTCAAGAGACTATGGAGGGCGTCAATAGTGTGGGGCAGAGCAGCTTACAGGTTATTTAAGAGGGAAATTGGAAAACTGGAGGTCTTTAATTACGGAGAGAAAAAAAACAATACAGAAAAAAAAGAGGGAGGAGAATACAAGAATAGTAAGGATGTCTAAAAGTGCCATAAAGAATCATATTAGTGCCCTCACTCGCCGCTGATGGCCTGCTTCGCCTCTTGCGCTCCCGCCTCCGCCCCGCAGAAATGCTTCGACTACCCGCAGTCCTTCGCCAGATGAGACCAGTGTTCCGGGCACTGGCTCCTCATCTCACTCGGGCCTATGCCAAAGATGTAAAATTTGGTGCGGATGCTCGAGCCTTAATGCTTCAGGGTGTAGACCTTTTAGCCGACGCTGTAGCTGTTACCATGTGGCCAAAGGGAAGAACGGTGATTATTGAGCAGAGCTGGGGAAGTCCCAAAGTAACGAAAGATGGGGTCACTGTTGCAAAGTCAGTTGATTTAAAGGACAAATACAAAAACATCGGAGCTAAACTTGTTCAAGATGTTGCCAATAACACAAATGAAGAGGCCAGGGATGGCACTACCACGGCTACCGTTCTGGCACGTTCTATTGCCAAGGAGGACTTTGAGAAGATCAGCAAAGGGTCCAACCCAGTAGAAATCCGGAGAGGTGTGATGTTGGCTGTTGATGCTGTAATTGCTGAACTGAAAAAACATTCTAAACCTGTGACAACCCCTGAAGAAATTGCTCAGGTTGCCACAATTTCTGCAAATGGAGACAAAGACATTGGAAACATCATTTCTGATGCGATGAAGAAGGTGGGAAGGAAGGGTGTCATCACAGTGAAGGATGGGAAAACCCTGAATGATGAGTTAGAAATTATTGAAGGCATGAAGTTTGACAAAGGATATATTTCCCCATATTTTATTAACACATCAAAAGGTCAGAAATGTGAATTCCAAGACACCTATGTTCTGTTGAGCGAAAAGAAGATTTCTAGTGTGCAGTTCATCGTACCTGCTCTGGAAATTGCCAATGCTCATCGGAAGCCCTTGGCCATCATTGCTGAGGACGTTGATGGAGAAGCTCTAAGCACAGTGGTCTTGAACAGGCTGAAAGTGGGTCTTCAGGTTGTGGCAGTCAAAGCACCATGGTTTGGGGACAACAGGAAGAACCAGCTTAAAGATATGGCTATTGCTACTGGTGGTGCGGTATTTGGAGAAGAGGGGTTGTATCTGAACCTTGAAGATGTTCAAGCTCATGACTTAGAAAAAGTTGGAGAGGTCATTGTCACTAAAGATGACGCCATGCTTTTGAAAGGAAAAGGTGACAAGGCTCAAATTGAGAAACACATTCAGGAGATCACTGAGCAGCTCGACATCACCACTAGTGAATACGAAAAGGAGAAGCTCAACGAGCGGCTCGCAAAACTCTCAGATGGCGTAGCTGTATTGAAGGTTGGAGGAACAAGCGATGTGGAGGTGAACGAGAAGAAAGACAGAGTTACAGACGCGCTCAACACCACGCGAGCAGCTGTGGAAGAAGGCATCATGCTAGGCAGGGGCTGGCTCTGCTCCGCTGCATCCCAGTCTTGGATTCCCTAAAGCCTTCCAATGAGGATCAGAAAATAGGTATAGACATTATTAAAAGAGCACTCAAAATTCCCGCGATGACCATTGCTAAGAATGCGGGTGTTGAAGGGTCTTTGATAGTTGAGAAGATTCTGCAGAGTTCCTCGGAAGTTGGGTATGATGCCATGCTCGGGGAATTTGTGAACATGGTAGAAAAGGGAATCATTGATCCGACAAAGGTCATAAGAACTGCTTTACTGCATGCTGCTGGGGTGGCCTCCTTGCTAACGACAGCAGAAGCTGTAGTGACCGAAATTCCTAAAGAAGAGAAGGACCCTGGAATGGGCGCGATGGGGGGAATGGGAGAGGGAATGGGAGGTGGCATGTTCTAATTCCTAGAATAGCGCTTTGCCCTTACCAATGAACTGTGACAGGAAGCTCAAGGCAGATTCCTCACCGATACCTTCAGAGAAGCCCCTGAAGAAAATGATAAAAAGGCTGGCTGATCACTATAACCATCAGTTACTGGTTCCCATTGACAATACATAATGGTTTACTGCTGTCATTGTCCATGCCTACAGGTAATTTATTTTGTATTTTTGAATAAAGACATTTGTACATTCCTGATACTGGGTGCAAGAGCCATATACCAGTGTCCTGCTTTCAACTTGAGTCACCGAGGCAGGCCTGCTGGTCCGTCTGCTACGGTCAGCACTGTGGCGCTTGTGCCACCAGAAGAGAGGTCAGAGGCAGCCTTTCTGTGGAGCGAGAACTGTGCAAAGTAGAGAAGTATCCAATTATGTGACAACCTTTGTGTAATAAAATTTTGTTTAAAGTTCAAAATAAAAGAGTCATATTAGTGTAAATCTGCCTTACATTATATACAATACACATGAATGTAAATATAAATATACACATATAAATGAAAATTTCTCACCTGGGCTGGCAATGCGCCCCTCAAGACTGATAGACCATCAGTCACACCTCTAACACCAAGCATGAAAATCCTCTTGAGTTGTTGTTGGTCAAGGTTGTTCAAGACACTCTCAAAAGGTTATAGGCTAAAAGTACCTATTGATGAGGACACCGTTTCCTGTCCTTCCCATACAGACCCTGGAAGATACAAGCTGAATTAGACCTGAAAGCTCTCTCCCTCCAGACTAGCTTACATGGTACCAGGAGATACTGTGCAAATTTCCAAGGGAGGGAAGCATTCATTTGCCCTACCCATGTGCTGATCTAAGGGACACATCTACAACACAGCTCCCATACATAAGGCTCAGGGGTCTAGAGGTAGAAGGGGTGGAAAGACTGTAAGAGTCAGAGGCCATGAAGCTTCCTCTGAGATTATGTCTCCTAGAAATGTCAGAAGGAACTGCAATAATGAAATCTTATCAACACAGTTTCCTGAACATGAACGACACCAGCACACATCCTTAAGGGGAATTATTATGGAGTCCCACGTTCTTCCAAAGGACTACAGGCTACTAAGAAATATGAGGGCAGGAGAAATAGAGTTCCCCAGAGAAGAGCCCCCAATTGACTATCCAATAGCAAGCAGTCAGATCTGAAAAAAATATACAGAGAAGTAAAAAGTGTATTATAGAATGCACTGTTTGTATTTATGTATAACAAACAATTCCCATCTTATGAAAGAAAATGAGACCATGATTTAAAAGAGAGCATGGGGTGAATGGGGGTGCTTGAGGGATGTAGAAGATGTGTAATTGTTCTTTAGTGTCAAAACTAAAAATAATTATATAGAAATTACAGAAAAAAACCATAGCGACAAAACCCTTGGAAGTATAAAGAAAAGTTGTTAGTCATATTTAAAGAGGTGAAATAGAAGTTCTCAAAAATTACATCTAAATTTTTCTGATATGAGCCCCTTGGTATAAAAAATGGAAGTCCCTGGAAGAAGTGCTGGTGGGTAATGAAGACAGAACCAAGAAAGGAAGCTGTGAATCCAGCCCAGATGAGAAACCACTAAGGAAGTGGAGCAGGGAACTGGGCGGTGGGCATTGGGCGGAGCTATGTCTGAGTGATGTTTATTGCTTGTTTGCTATTTTTATGTCTGTAAATATGAGGCTGAAGAAGCCTCTCTGAGATTTTACTATCATCACTCATGGCCTCTATGCATTTACTGGTAAATTCATCTTTTATCAGATGTCCTTAATTCTCTGAGTGAGATTGCTCTTTGTTTCTGTCCAGTTATCTCGGATGTTTCCTGCACCACCTTTGTTACTGTGTTGTGCTCTTCATAGCCACCTGCTTCCTCCTGGTCTGGAAAGGAAATGACAGTGGTAAAGGTCAACTAGAAAAATCAGTTGTAGTGATTGTTGCCTCACTTGTGTGGCCAGTGGGTGGGGTTGTGCACAATATACAAACCAGAGCCTCTCAGATCTAAGTTGGCCGATTTGATATAGGTATGCATGGGATCAGCCATGTTCATCTTGTTTGCTTATTAATTTACATAGTAAAGGAGCAATGGTTATGGATTTATCCCATTGTAAATATTATCAAGGTGAAACGTTCATATCCATAGTTGAAATGATCATCATCATGATAGGGAAAAAATGAAAACATTTGAATATTATTTCTTTTTTAAAGAGATTGCATAAAGATATAGTGACATCATATCTTCCTCCTTTTTCTCCCTCCAAACCCTCTCATATACCCCTCCTTTCTGTCTTTCAAATTCTGTGCTTCTTTTTAAATCAGTTTTTATTCCTGCCATTGCTGCTGGTTGTGGTGGTGGTGGTGGTGGTGGTGGTGGTGGTGGTGGTGGTGGTGTGTGTGTGTGTGTACGCATGTGTGTTCCTAAGAAATAAATTCAACCAACATTGGATGTTATTTGTACATATGTTTATATGTTTTCAGGACTGATCATTTGATACCAAACAATCAGTGAGTTACCACTTCCCTGAGGAAGACAATGGCTCTTTAATTGAGCATTCCCAAGTTGCCTACAGGTTTTTCTGTAGGGATGAGACATCCAGGATTCACTGCTCCACCCATCAACCAGGCCACATTGTCATGTCTATTGCTCTTTTTCTTCTTCATCTCAAGTGTAGGCAGTAATGTTGGTGGGATTTATGTGTGTGGCTTCTCATAGACCCAAGTCACATAATCTCAGATTAAACTCACTGGGCTGGCTCTTACAATCATTCTAGTCCCACACACGCAATGATTCCTGAGACTCAGATAAGGTGGTTGTATTATAGATGTATCCAAATTGGGCTCCAACTCTGCACTTTGACTGCTTGTAGCTTCCTGTAATGGTCTCAATCTGTTTCAAAGACAAGTTTCCCAGATGAGGGATGAGGGTTACACTTACATGTTGGGACAGAGACAAATACATGGACACTACAGCATTATTCTTATTTATTAAAGTGGTGGTTATAGGTTCTCTTCCAAGATCCATGACTTCACTATCCCTGATTACCTGAGTTTCCTGTGCTAGGAATGATTGCTCTCTTGTTGAGAGGGCAGTAAAAGCAATTAGCAAGCTGTTGTTTGCTGCCAAGGTACACGTGCCACCATTGTACCCTGGGCTTGTTGTGCCATGCTGGGCACTGCTGTGGTTCATAGACATTATAGCTGGGTAGGATTGCTGGTGTTTCCCTCCTTTGGAAGTTTGCATGACTCCTCCTGGTCAAACAAAATGGGCAATTTTAATTTATATTTATAGACTTAAATATATTATTGGCATTGTAATAGATAGGTATTAGTATAATTCATTAGGACTTTTCCACAAAATCCTTAGTATGCTGCCTTCACTCCTCCTTCCTCTGTACTTATCTCTCTTCTCTTGCCTGGTTCAAACCCCCTGCCTTCTTTAAATTTCCCCTCATTTAGCCACTGGAACACTAGTGTTCCTGTCTCTATTACTCCACTACCTCTACAGCCCCAAAATGGCCCCTTTTTACTTTCCTGACTGACGCACTTCCTCCAGGATATGTCCTCACATCTGAAGATGGAGCTAGGGATATCAGATGAGAGAGAACACACAGTGTTTATCTTTTGGGCTTACCTGAGTTGGTATGATCTTTTCTAGTCCTACCCACTTACTACAAAGTTCATGATTCCATTTTCCTTTATAACAGAACAGTATTCCAAAGTCTATATTACCATATTTTCATATTCATTCCTCAGTTGTAGAGCATTTTGGTTGTTGCTAGCTATTGTGAAGATAGCAGCAATGCATATTGCCCAGCAAGTACCTGGGAGGAGAACGTCCCGAGACCTTTGGGCATATGCCAAGCAGTATGTTCTGCTTTCAGTCAGAGAGATGTTGATGACCACAAAGAATGTGTGGCGCTACTGCACCCCAGGTTTATCATGCTGTGCTAGCAGTTGATGTGTTTCATAGGCATCACATCTGGGGAGGAATGTTGGTTGTCTCCTTCTTCTTGAAGCTTCCATCTTTCCTTCTGGTACCATGATAGCCAGTCTCTAGGTAGGGAGCACTCAGGTCTGCTCCAGCTCGGGGAACCCTAGCCATGGTCCTGAAGTATACAGTGTTTTCAGCAGTGGGGACCTACCTTCCTCCTAGGTGTACCAAGGGCAACAGTGATGTGCTGTATGTTTTGGGAATCTTCTGGACGATCTTGACCAACAACTCAAAAGAGGGATTTTCCTGTCTGATAGCAGCATTTTTTGGTAGGTGGACTGGAGTTTTCTCTTGGACAGAGCACCATGAGCCCATCCAAAGTTCATTAAAATTATCTACATATGTTTATATACTGAATTCCATGCATTATTTTCTCCTAAGCAAGTGATGCCCATGAGTAGAATTTGTAATCTTTGGTGTTTGTGTAACATCTTTCTGGATACCTGTTTCTTTGATTAGAATGCAGTGTCCTTCATCTCTTCTGGTTAGTCCTAGTTTGAAAGCTCTCTTTCCAGGTATTAGATAGGGATGCCTGCTTCTTTCCTGTTCTCACTTGATTGTTTTACTTCTGTCCATCTTTTTATACAAATGCAGTGCCTACTTTCAAAATGAATACTTTGGACTGGCGAGATGGCTCAGTGGTTAATAACACTGACTGCTCTTCCAGGGGTTCTGAATTCAATTCCCAGAAACTGCATGGAGGCTTGCAACCGTCTATACTGAGATCTGGTGCCCTCTTCTGGCATGTAGGCATACATGCAGACAGAAAATTGTATACATAATAAATAAAATCTTTTTAAAAATTAATATGTCTTTCTTGTAGACTACAGACAGATGGATGAATGGTTATTAACCATTCAGTCATCATGTGTATTTTAACTGGAAAATTGAGATCATTAATATTTCAAGAGCTTTTGAAAATATATATGATAATGGAGATCATTGTGTTGTTTGGGAATGTTTGTGTTCTCAGTGGTATTTTGGGCTTTAGTAATAAGGCTTTATATTTCTCTCCAAAGTCATATAGCTATGCTCATTTCTCTCTTCAGACCAAAGTATTGCTTCTGTGTTTTCTTTAGGTTTGCTCTGTTGATTCAAAACTGTTTTGGATTGTTTATATTGTGGAGTCCATTTTTTCTTCTTCTTCAACTATAACAGGTAGTTTTCTTGCCATTTCAGTCTACGTTGATCTTCATTGTCTTTTATGACTTGGAACGTGTTGCTTTGATGTGGGAATCTCTTCTGTATGCCACGAATACCATTGGTTAATAAAGAAACTGGCTTGGTCTGATAGGGTAGAATAGAACTAGGATGGGAAAACTAAACTGAATTCTGGGAGAAAGAAGGCTAACTCAAGAGAGAAGCCATGTAGCCCTGCCAGAGACAGATGCTGGAACTTTACCTGGTAAGTCACAGCCTTGTGGCAATACACAGATTAATGGAGATGTGTTAATTTAAGATATGCATTAGCCTGAAATACACTTAAGCTATTGGCCAAGGAGTATTGCAAATTAATATGGTTTCTGTGTGGTTATTTCGGGGATGAGCAGCAGGGACCTAACTAGGGGCCTCTTACAACACTGCTTTATACTCCCAGGTCTTTCAAAGTTTCCACTAAGATATCAGTTGTTATTCTGATGGGTTTCTCTTGCAGCTTTCAACAAATCCTTTTTCTATATACCTAGTTCTTTAGTTGTCATATGTTCTGGCATTCTCTCCTCTGGGTTTCTCTATATGGTGTTCGGTGTGCATCTTATACCCATATGGCTGTGCTTTTCCATAGTTTATGGATGTTTTATTCCATGATCTTGACGAAGATTTGGGTCTATGACATTGACTATTAATTCTTCTCTTCTCCATCATCTATGTCTATAATTCAAAGCTTTCTTTTATTTGTAGTTTGACATGTACCCTGCTTGTTCTTCTCCTGTATGTGCTGTGGATTTTTGTTTGTTTGTTTTTTATATTCCTTGCTTACTTGGTCTAGATTCTCTGTTTCATCTTGAAATCCTGATCGTCTATCTTCTGCTTGGTACATTCAACTCTAAGACTTTCTTTCGGTTTCTCTGCTTTGGTTTTCTACTTCAGTTTTCAAATTGCATCTGCATCTCTGCTTGAGTCCTCTTCAACATTTCTCTGTGTTTACTGATTTTGTGTTTACGTCCTGAGCTGTCTCCATCATTTCCATCAGCTGTATGCATGTATTTGGTATTGCTTAGTCATTTATTCTACTGATATTCTTTCTCCTTCATTTCATTGAGCTGTTTCTTTATCTCCTTTTTAAACTCAGTGAATTTTTGACGAAGTTTATTATTATTCATTTAAATTTTGTGTCCTCGAGTTTTCTAGATAATTTTCACTGGCAACCTTTATTTATTTATTTATTTATTTATTTATTTTTGATTTTTATTGAGCTCTACATTTTTCTCTCCTCCCCTGCCTGCCTCTCCCCCTTTTAACCCTCCCCCAAGGTCCCCATGCTCACAATTTACTCAGAAGATCTTGTCTTTTTCCACTTCCCATGTAGATGAGATATATGTAAGTCTCTCTTAGTGTCTTCATTGTTGTCTATGTTCTCTGGGAATGTGATATATAGGCTGGTTTTCTTTGATTTATGTTTAAAAACCACCTATGTGTGAGTACATGTGATAATTGTCTTTCTGTGTCTGGGTTACCTCACTCAAAATAATGTTTTCTAGTTCCATCCATTTTCCTGCAAAATTCAAGCTGTCATTATTTTTTTCTGCTATGTAGTACTCCATTGTGTAAATGTACCACATTTTCCTTTTTATTTAGTTTTTCTAGACATAGTTTCTCTTTGTAGCTCTGGCTGTCCTGGAATTCTCTCTGTATACCAGACTGGCCACAAACTCACAGAGATCCACCTGCCTCTGCTTTCCAAATGCAGAGGACACTGTCATTAACACAAAAAGGCAACTTACAGAATGGGAGAAGATCTTCACCAACCTTGCATTAAATAAAGGCCTGATCTCCAAATTATATAAAGAACTCAAGAAACTAGACTTTAAAATGCTAATTAACCCAATTAAAGAATGGGGCACTAAACTGAACAGAGAATTCTCAAAAGAAGAAGTTCAAATGGCCAAAAGACACTTAAGGTCATGCTCAACCTCCTCAGAGATCAGGGAAATGCAAATCAAAACAACTTTGAGATACCATCTTACACCTGTCAGAATGGCTAAAATCAAAACCACCAATGATATCCTTTGCTAGAGAGGATGGGGAGTAAGGGGAACACTCATTCATTGCTGGTGGGAATGCAAACTTGTGCAACCATTTTGGAAATCAGTGTGGCTGTTTCTCAGGAAATTTGGTATCAACCTAACCCAGGATCCAGCAATACCATTCCTGGGAATATACCCAAGAGATGCCCTATCATATTACAAAAGCATTTGTTCAACTATATTCATAGCAGCATTATTTGTAATAGCCAGAACCTGGAAACAACCTAGATGTCCCTCAATGGAAGAATGGATAAAGAAAGTGTGGAATATATACACATTAGAGTACTACACAGCGGTAAAAAACAGTGACATCTTGAATTTTGCATGCAAATGGATGGAAATAGAAAACACTATCCTGAGTGAGGTAACACAGACCCAAAAAGTTGAATATGCTATGTACTCACTCATTAGTGGATTCTAGCCATAAATAAAGGACATTGAGCCTATAATTCAAGATCCTAGCGAAGCAAAATAGGCAGGTGAACCCAAAGAAAAACATGTAGTTATCCTCCTGGATATTGGAAGTAGACAAGATTGCAGGGCAAAAACTGGGAACTTGGGGGTGGGGGTAGGGTGGGGGTAAGGGGAAATGGGGAGAGAGAAGTGAGAAGGGGGGATGGGGAGAGCTTTGGGTAAAGGGATGGTTGGGACGGAGGAAGTGTGGATATGGGAGCAGGGAAGTATATATCTTAATTAAGGGAGCCATTTTAGGGTTGGCAAGAGACTGGACTGTAGAGGGGTTCCCAGGTGTCCAAGGAGATGTCCCCAGCTTGTTCCTTGAGCAGCTGAGGAGAGAGCGCAGGAACTGGCCCTATCCTATAGCCACACTGATGAATATCTTGCATATCACCATAGAACCTTCATCTGGCAATGGATGAAGCTAGAGACAGAGACTCACATTGGAGCACTGGACTGAGCTCCTGAGGTCCAAATGACGAGCAGAAGGAGGGAGAGCATGAGCAAGGAAGTCAGGACCGTGAGGGGTGCACCCACCCACTGTGACGGTGGTGCTGATCTAATGGGAACTCACCAAGGCCAGCTGGACTGGGACTGATGGAGCATGTGATCAAACCGGACTCTCTGAATGTGGCTGACAAGGAGGGCTGACTGAGAAGCCAAGGACAATGGCACTGGAAATGGAAGGCTGGGAGGAGGTGGAAATTTTTTTTTCAATAAAAAAAATAAAAAAAATAAAAAATAAAATAAAATAAATGTGTGTGTGTGTGTGTGTGTGTGTGTGTGTGTGTGTGTGTGTGTAAGAACAGTTAATGAAAAAAGAGGCTGTAATTTGAAACTGGGTGTCTGAGAACATTTAGAGGAAGGAGGCGAAAGTGGGAATTTTTGTAATTATACCACACTCTCAAAATAAGAAAAGAAACAAAAATTTAAAACAACACCACTAACAAAAGCCAAACGTTTGATTATAGTGTAAAACTCTAGGACAACTCTGAGGCCATTTCTGAGGCCTCTCCGTCTTAGTGCTTTCCCCTCTCCCCTGGGAACCTAACAACTACACAAGCATGTGCTGGAATGTTGGGGACTTTCCATCTCCCTGTGTTTTTGTGGATGTTCTCTAAATAGAGCTCTGTTCCTGGAATTGGGACAAGATAACGCCCAGATGTTTTGACTCAGATGTTCCCTCCTACCTCGCCTGATCTGGCAACCGCTCTCCAGCCTGGCTCAGATCAATTATTGTTAGTAGCCCTTTCAATAAGCCAACCCTAATAGTTGAAAAACAATCCCCAAGCTTCCCCCTTTGTTTCTATGGCTTTTTACTTTAAAAGTAGCTTGTGACAGTCATTTGGGGTCTTTTGGCTTCTTGAATGCTGAAGGACCCTGTCACGACAGAATTAAATCCTCTTGCTTTTATATCAACTGCAGTATGCGAGTGGTCTCTTAGGGCAACTCCTCCCTGGTAATTGGACTTCAGGGTCCAACAATAGGTTGATATAATTGAGATGTCATTCTATCAATATCAACTGTAACATACTTTCTGTCTTGCCTCAAAACAAAACAAAAACTTCATCACTATCACCAGATGTCTTAGTTTGGATTTCTATTGCTGCTACTAAACATCATGACCAAAGAAATCTGGGGAAGACAATGTTTATTTGACTTACACTTTCAACACTGTTCATTATCAAATGAAGTCAGGAAAGAGCTCAAAGAGAGCAGGATACTGGAGGCAGGAGCTGATGCAGAAGCCAAGGAAGAGTGGTGCTTACTGACTTGCTCATTATGGCTGCCTCAGCCTTCTTTCTTATAGAACCCAGGACCACCAACCCAGGGATGGCACCACCCAAAATGGGCTGGGCTCTAGACATCGACTTCTGATTCTGCTCCTAAAGCCTTCGATGTTTCAGGTGTGACCATGGATTCTGGCTTTTAAGAAAAGGATGTGTCCTTTCCAATGCACCCTCTAACTAACCCAAAAGAGTCACAGTAGCCCACGAAGTTTAATATTAAATATTTACATAATTTTTCTGGGAAGGATGATTTTAATGACAAGAGTCTTGGAGAAATGCTAATAAATCAGCGATATCAGGAGTTAATGGGAACAGTCTAGAGATGGGGGTGAAGTAGAATCAGAAGCCCTCGGTTCTCTCAATGCTAATAATTGTGCCAAACCCCAAGAACTTAAGGGAGAAGGACATGAACACAAGGGATAAATAGTGCCAGCTATTAAGAGTAAGTTTTCAAGTTATGTTGCTTATAGAATAAAAGGAAAAAAACTGGCATATCCCCAGAAGAGTCGGAGTAGCACAGATTGTAGGATGGATTGATCCAGCTTCAGTGGTGAGTTGGTTGTGAGAATCTAGACCTCACCAGATGGAAATATTAATCACTAGAGACAAAAATGTCTCTCACTCTGCATGACGCTGTAACTGCAAATGCTGTCAGTTGGGCAAACGGTTCTACCTGTAGGTGAGCAGAGTTAGAAAACTCCCTTTGTGGCTTGCAACACTGCTTATGCCTCTAGTTTTAGAGCTATAGATCAAGTAGGTAATGGTTATGGGTGGAAAAGTTGGGGGATGGAAGGGGAAAGAAGCAAAGGAACAAACTGGTAATTGTAAGTATTTTTAGAAACTAAAGGAAACAAAACTTATTGTAAAACTGTCCAACCAAACCATTGAAATTGTATAAATAAAAACGGCCTAGGCTATTCAGGGCCACTTGTTTGAACAACAGTGCCAACTTCACACATTATCCCAGGCCATTGAACCTACCTGGAGCGAGGCTTCCAGCAACTGTACTTCCTCTTTACTGGGATTCTTTTTTAGTTATGCAAAATCTTTTTAGTTTTATGAAGTTTCATTTTTCCATTATTGGCTTGAACAAATGGAGTCCATTTGGAAAGTCCTTTCCTACACCGATAGCATGGGGGTTCTGCCTATGTTCTCTAGCAGTTTCAGGGTTTCAGTTCCAAGGCTTTGATCCATTTGGATTCAGTGTGGTGTGTGTGTTCAAGGTGATAGACAATGGGTCCATTTTATTTTTCCACATGTGGACATCCAATTTCTCATCATCATTTCTTGAAGACTTTTTTTCCCTCCAGCTTATGCTTTTGGCATCCCTGTCAAATATTAATTGACTGAAGCTATGCATGTTGATGTTTGGGTCTGATTTTTGCTTATTGGTCTACATATTCACTTTGTGCCAGTGCCATGTTGCTTATGTTGCTATGCTTCTATAATATATGTTAAGATCTGGCATGGTAATCTCTTCAACATTGTTTTGCTTAGGATTGTTTTGGTTATCTGTTTTATTTGTGTGTGTGATTTTGTATAAATGTTAGGATAGTATTTTATTTATTTTAATTATATATATATATATGTAATTTGTAAACCATAAGATGTGGATTTTGATTGGGGTTGATTTGAATCTGTAAGCAGCTTTTGGTAATTTGGTCATTTTCACAATATTAATTCTACTAATCCATGAGAGGGATGTCTTTCTATTTCATAGTACCTTTCTCTCTTTCTACAGAGGTCTAAATTTTGATTGTGGAAGTACTGGACTTCTTTGGCTAGGTTTATTTCCAGATATTTTAATTCCTTTAAGGTTGTTGTGAATGGAGTGTGTCTATTATGATCTCCTTCTTAATATTCTTGTTCAATAGAAAAGCTATTGATTTGTGGATGTGGGTTGTTTATTCTGCAAGGTTGCGGAATTGATTTATCACTTCTAGAAGTTTTCGAAAGGAATTTTTGGCATCTCCAATGTATAGTGTCATGTCATCTGAAAGCAGGGAGTTTGGCTTCTTTGTTTGTTATTTGTATACTTTAATTTCCTTCTTTTCTCTTAGTGCCCCAGCAAGTACTTTGAGCACAATGTTGAAAAGGAAGCAGAGAGTAGATGTCCCCGTCTGCTCGCTGCAGTGGGATTGCTTCAAGCTTTTCTCTTTTCAGGATGTTATTGTTTGTCATACATATCTTTTATTATGTTGGTGCATATCCCCGACAGACCTCCATTTTCTAGGACCTTTATTGTGAAAGTATGTTTTACCCCCCCTCCCCCACGTCTATGGAGATGATCGTGTAATTTTTGCCCTGAAGTCTGTTTATATAGCCTATTACACTAATTGACTTTGTATGTTGAACCATCCATGCATTTTAGGGGAAAAGCCAATGGGTCATGGTGTATACTCTTATGACTTTTGTATTATCACCAGATATGGCTGTACCACACCCATAAACAAAGAACTTCAGATAACAAATACCAGCTGAGAGAGGACAAACTAACCTCTCACATAGAAGAGACCCATATTGGTGATCTGATACACAATAGTAAGCTCTAAAAACACATACACACAATAACAACAATACATTCAGCACTTGTATTTATATATTTGTGCACATAATATATATATATGAAATGATAATGAAAATCAATGAAATATAGACTATAAAATTGAGAATGAGGTGTATGGCATGTGTTGAAGGGAGGGTCTTTGAACGAAGCTGGTGGAAGAAAAGAAAAAGGGAAAGGGATGTAATTCTAGTTTAGTTAAAATCTGACTCTGAACATTAACAAATTCAGAAAAATTGAAATAATTCTATGTATCTTTTCTGACCACAATGTAATAAACTTACATCAATAACAAAGGAATCCCTAGTAATCAAACAAACTCATAAATATTGAAGAACATGATGATGAATAAGTCATAGAAGAAATATAGAGAGAAATATAAAGATTCCTGGAACTAAAATAAAATGAAACCAGCACAAGAAAATCTCTGGGCTCATATAACACAATTAAATAAAGTCTCCGCCACAGCTAAGATTGAATATGTGTTACTTGCATGAAAATGGGTAGAACTAGAGGTCACTGTGTTAAGTGAACTAAGACCCATAAAGACTTGTATCCTATGTTTTCTTTAAGATGAGGAAAATACATGAAAATGCAATGGGGTGTGCCAGGAAAGATGAAAAGAAGAGTGAGGGGTAAGAAAGAGTCACAGAAGTGAATACAATAAAAATACATTGTATTCATGTATGGAAATGTCAAAACAACTCATTTTATACAATTAATATGCAATGATAAAAGGAAAAAATAGAAAACCTCTGGGGCAAAAATACAGCACTGAGAGGGAAGCATAACAGGATGGTCCATTATTAAAAAAATATTGACACAAATAAATAACTTAATGATGCAACTCAAGAATTTGGAAAAAGAAGAACAAACCAAATCCAAATACAGTAGACCAGAAGAAAAAGCAAAAATAATATGGAAAAGTCGGGAAATACAAGTGAAGATAATACAAAGAATCAACAAATCTAAAATATGGCTCTCTTAAATGGTAAATTGAATCAGTAAAACTTTGACATACTGTGATTTCATTTAGTTCCATGAATCTAATGTTAGTCTTCATAGTTGTGTAAGATTTCTTTAAATATTTTCAACAGTGATGATTTACGGGTGATAAATTTCTTGTGTTTCTGAATATTGTCAATGTCTGGATTGATTTGAAGGATAATAGTTTCCATCCCATTAATTTCAATGCCACACTCCTCACTTGTTTTAGCTTTGTGACTATAATGAAAAAGGCTGAGTGTTTCCTCTTCCAGACTATTATAATATTGGAATTGTTTTGTAATGGGGACAATGAGGTCAAGGACTTCTGTGATCATAACTTGGTCAAAAAATCATGAGTCACCCCTTTGTTTTAGAAAAGAATAATAAAATTCATGGATATATTAACAGTTGTATACCCAAACAAAGTCAAGGCTTTGAAGGACTCATGAGACCTATTCATTCCAGGATACATTCATCAGAAGAGAGACAAAAGAAACATGAAGCAAACATTTGGCCAAAGTGAAGTCATGGTCTTAGTAGGTTATATTTTGGAAGGTAGACAAGCACATAGAGATGGATAAATCAAGTGTGATTCACGTGACACTTAATCAGGTGTCTTGGGAACAGAAACTCCACAAGAAAAACTCATTTCTAAGAAGAGCAAAGTCCCCTAGGAAAATGATGTAATCAGGATTGGAGATGGCAAGAGGGAATGGTGTATATAATATGCAGGTACAGAGAATTTTAAATATCTCCCTAACCTTTGCCTCCACATTTCAACCTTGCTGTGGACAGAGCATTTCTGTTTTCTTTAGCATATTCACCTAATTTGGAAATTAATACATGACCCCTCCCTGCCGTAGTAAAACTATCTCCAGTTCTTATTTTCAGCCATTAGGTAGAAAATTAGATTTCTAATCAGTGTCTTTCCATCCAGAAGCCCTATCCAGGTGAGTCTGAGGTCTCAGCAGTTGTGACAGAAATGAGACAGAGATCAAAAGCAAGAACACCTAGAGTGACTTATCCAGGAGGCTGCAGTTGTCAGCAGCCACTTAAAACTTGTCTGATTAATCCACTGATGCAGTCATCTGAAGAAAAAGGTGTTTTCTCCATGTGGAACCTCTACCTAAGAGTCTTTATAGTCAATTTGCTGGATAGAGAAGCATCCTAGGAACTGTGGAGGAACACAGTGAAATGAGGATGCTCCTTATTTCTGAGATGAAACACGAGTTTGATTAGCTTACACTAAACTTATGCCATGAGTCTTCTCAAGTAGTTTTTACTTTTGGCTTTTTCTGTTTCATTAAATGGTTCTCTCTTCATACTAAAGAGTTTTTGTAGCATTGTAGATAATTTTGTTCCTCCAATCTATATGTAGGTTTTTTTTAAGTGTTCTTTCAAAATGTATGGTTTGCTTTCACATAGTTTTTGTTTTGACCTTTTGTAGTATGTTAGCTAGAGGACTGGTATCATCTTACTCTAGACTGATAGCCATATATTTAAGTTTTATTTAAATATTTAAGTTTCTATAACAAGCATTCCCTATTGAAATCACATGACTACAGGCAACATTAAACAGCCTCAGCAGGTTGTATTTATACATCTATCTATATGTGGATATCATTGCCTCTCTCTCTCTCCATAGATATAGATATAGATATATGTAATAATGACAAAGAAAAAGGCTAGGATTCTGGGAGGAAGAGACAGAGAAGACATGGAAAGGATTAGAAGGAGGAAAAACAAGAAACAAAGTGATATTTTTATAATTTTTAAAAATTTAAAAGATAGGCTGTATAGCTGAGTTTAAATAACACATTAGCATGTGTTATATTTCTAAATGTACTGAGACTCAATTTCCAATTAATTAAAACAGCTACAGAGTATGTATTATGTACCACAATGTTAAAGAAACATTACAGTATTTATTTATTATTAGGTCACTTCCAATTAAGTTATGAATTTCTCTTGGAAACATTTGTTGATTTTCTGTTTAATTTGTTTAATCCAAATGTTTTAACATGAATTAGCTAAATCTGACATTATTTTTCTGCCACTATTTTTGTTACATAATATCTTTTTTAAAACCCTTTCACCAAATAATGCAAATGTGTTTGGCCAACTGCGAATATTGAAATGAGAATAAAACAGAATACTTCTCATTTGAATCTTTAATTACAACATCAATACAAAGTAGACTGTAGTAAATGTGCATAGAGTCCAACGTCCTCAGGGATCATGCACATCCCGTACTTTGTTTAGTGTAAAAGGTAGAGCAGTGCTGGTAGGTACAGGACATGATATAATATAGTAAATATAACAGCATTTGTTTATAGAATTTGAAGATAGCAGTCACAATTACAGTGCTCCTGTGCTATTTATTCTAGCAGATAAATTTTGAAAACCCAGAGTAAGACAGAAAATATACTCTATGGGATGATGGAGGTCTAACCTGCTATTGTTCACTTGCTAAATCATTGGTATTTGTCTTTCTATATCTGGTGCGTGCCACAGAACTAGACACACTGATGTTTCCCTGTGAATCCTAGGACATTTTTATCACAAAATTGAGGAGATCAGAATTTTCAGAGGCCAACAAATAAGAACTGAGGGAGATGGAAACGTGAGTAGTAAGACAGGAGGTCACATCGAGACATGAAGGAGATTGTGCCCTCCTTTGTGCACCGCAATGACTGTAGCTAATGTGCCATAAACTTCACAGTATGTAGAGGAGAATATTTGGAATGCTTGAACCACAGGAATTCGTGGTGGTAGACATAAAGATTATCTAGACTTGGTTATTATGTCATGTATAGATGTATATAGCACTATAAATATATTATTTAATTCAACATATTCAATTATTATGTGTAAGTTAAAATTCAAATTAACCTTGTATGTAGCAGAAAAAATTTCTTAGACTTTATATGTGCTGTTCTCTTCCCTTTGCATTTTGTGACCAAATGGAAGCTCAGTCTGTGAGGATGTGAGCACCAAAGTGATGAAACAGATTTTCTTCTGAGTACCTCACTTTGATGGTTTATTGTTCTAGTGATGCCTCGAGGGATATGACTGGGTTTGAAGTGCAATCAGAATCAAGAAAGCTTTTCTTCCTTTCTGTCTCTCAGGAACCACTTGAGCTAATTAGACAATATTATCCCTGGAGACATTTTTAAAAATAAAATCTGTACCTGTCTTTGCTCATGAAGCTAATGCATTATATTTAATTAATCACTGGGTAGAAAATGATCATGGTAAAATATACTCTCAAGGGTATAAGTGGAGCATGGCCCATATTAAAGTGTATTTCCCAACTATAACATTCATCGGAAACATTTGTATTACAAGTCTTCTTGGGTACAGGCTTAGAGTAAGAGAGCAGTTGCAAGTGAATTATACCAGAGACTGCCCCAAAAAGATCCACACTCGGACACAAAACAGGAGCTACTGTATGCGTACTATAGTACAAACTATAGTTTTTCTGTTTAACATTGCATAGTGTTATAGATAATAATGTAATTCCATCAGGTTACTTTTCTTTTTGTTGTTATACTAGCTATATGGAGTTGGAAAATGACACACAAACTTTGAAATTTATTCTCCTGGGAATTTCAGAGGATCCGCTATGGCAACCATTCCTTTTCGGACTGTTTTTGTTCATGTACCTGGCCACTCTGCTTGGGAACCTGCTCATTATCATTGCCACAGTTACAGATTCCAGTCTACACACGCCCATGTACTTTTTCCTCTCTAACCTGTCCTTTGCTGACATTTGTTTTACCTCTGTTAGCATCCCAAAGATGCTAGTGAATATTCAGACACAGAACAAGGAGATTACATATGAAGGCTGCATTGCTCAGGTGTACTTTTTCATACTGTTTGGAATTTTGGACAACTTTCTTCTAGCTGTGATGGCCTATGACCGATACGTGGCAATCCGTCACCCTCTGCACTATACAGTCATCATGAATCGCCACCTCTGTGGGTTGCTGGTTCTTGGGTCCTGGATCACAACAGTCTTGAATTCCTTGCTACAGAGTTCAATGGCATTGCGGCTGTCTTTCTGTACTGACTTGAAAATTCCCCACTTTCTTTGTGAACTTTATCAACTGGTTCAACTTGCGTGTAATAACACTTTCCCTAATGACATGGTGATGTTCTTTGGAGCTGTACTTGTGGGTGGTGGTCCCCTGGCTGGCATCCTTTACTCATATTCTAAGATAGTTTCCTCCATCCGTGCAATCTCATCAGCACAGGGGAAGTACAAAGCATTTGTCACCTGTGCATCTCATCTCTCAGTTGTTTCATTGTTCTATTCTACACTCTTGGGTGTGTACTTTAGTTCTTTTGTTACCCAAAACTCACAGTCAACTGCACGAGCATCTGTGATGTACAGTGTGGTCACCCCCATGCTGAACCCTTTCATCTACAGTCTGAGGAATAAGGATCTGATGGGAGCTCTCAGAAGACTCTTCAGAAGGAAGCCATGAAGGAGACATTCATCACAAAGTGCATAATGTCTGGGCAGCGAATACAGGCATCACAACTCCAATCAAATAACTCCAGCTAATTTCCTCTTTCAACTTTTCCCCTAGGGTTTTGATTTCTTTTGATGACCTCACTCATCTGTAGAATTGTTAGCACGTTTTTTCTTCTCTGTTGTATCATGTATCATGTCAGTGGCCACCTGTAGATTCTCATCTATTTTACATAGCCATGACTTGTGCTGGTACTTTGGAATAAACTGAACAAAGACTTATGAGGTCTTTGATATGATTTTACTATAGAAGAGATTCTGTGACTGGTTTTTACTACTTTTCTGTTCACCTTTCTATATTGCTGCCTTAATATTTCTTACAGTGTAGACTTCAATGTTATTGCTTTTATATTTGTGTAAGAGCCTAATACTGATTAGGTTGTTGTGTCTATGTTCAATTTTGTGTTCATAAAGCCCATTCTATTCCTTGGTATACAATAGTAGCAAAATATTCTTATAAAATATACATTGGTGTGTACTGGTACCATTTCCTGCCATGATACCTGTTCTAACGACATGCTGATGTACTTTCCAGCTGTGCTCACCCCTTTGTTAGCATCCTCACTCTTTTTCTAAGGTAGCTTCATTGTTCCTAAAACCTTTTGTACAGGAATATAAATTTGCAACATTAATTGTCTTAAGGTGGCTTCCAAGTCAGATAAGATCTTCTATATGTAAATATTTAATCATACATTAAAACCACAGTAATATACTTTGTGATATGGGATATTCTTCTGTATATGTGTTGTTTTTATTAGTTAATGAATAAAGTTGCTCTGACTGATGGCAGGGCTGAATATAGCCAGAATGGAAGGGAGAGAGAGAGAGAGAGAGAGAGAGAGAGAGAGAGAGAGAGAGTCGGCACAGTCTGGGAGACACCATGTAGCTGCCTTAGAAGCAAGAGGTAACAAACCACAAGCCTCGTGGTAAAATACAAAATTATAGAAATGGGTCTCTGCCTCAGCACTGAACAGAAATCTCAAGGTCCAAATCAGGACCAGAAGGAGAGGGAGCACAAGCAAGGAACTCAGGACCGCAAGGGGTGCACCCACACACTGAGACAATGGGGATGTTCTATTGGGAATTCACCAAGGCCAGCTGGCCTGTGTCTGAAAAAGCATGGGATAAAACAGGACTCGCTGAACGTAGCAGACAATGAGGACTACTGAGAACTCAAGAACAATGGCAATGGGTTTTTGATCCTACTGAACGTACTGGCTTTGTGGGAGCCTAGGCAGTTTGGATGCCCACCTTACTAGACCTGGATGGAGGTGGGTGGTCCTTGAACTTCCCACAGGGCAGGAAACCCTGATTGCTCTTTGGACTGACGAGGGAGGGGGACTTGATTGGGGGACGGGGAGGGAAATGGGAGGCAGTGGCGGGGAAAAGACAGAAATCTTTAATAAATAAATAAATTAATAAAAAGGTATAGAAATGGGTTAATTTAAGATGTAAGAGCTATCTAGAAATATGCCTGAACTGTTGGCCAAACAGTGTTGTAATTAATATAATTTCTGTGTGATTATTCAGGTCTGGGTACCCAGGAAACAAACATGCAGTTTCTGTTTGCAACTTTTTATGAAATATACAGTTTATGATGTATGTCTGTTTGTTTCAATGCCAAGCCACAGTGTCCAAACCTAAATCATTTATTAAATGGCCTTAATTATCAGATATGTGTGAAATGGCTTCATTTGCTTTTCTTCTGAAAAATTTCAAGTGCTGGACTGAAGGGATGCTTCAGGGATTAAGATCACTGGCCATTCTTCCAGAGGGTCTGGTTCAATTTACAGTAAAAAAAAAAAAAGTAAAAAAAGAAAGGTAGATATCAACCATCTGTAACTCAAGCTTCTGAGGGCTCTGACATCCTCTATGGACTACATGGGCAATGTGCTCACATGGTGTGTGTGTGTGTGTGTGTGTGTGTGTGTGTGTGTGTGTGTGTGTGTATGCATGAATACACTTCAACACACAAAATAAAAACATGCAAATCTTTAAGACCATTCCAGACCTTCTTACAAATTTCTTCCATTACCCTATAGCAAGAACACTACCCTTTAAATATCTGCTCATGAACATTAATGTTCTGTTAGCGAAAACATATTTAAATATTGTTTTCATTTTCTCATGTTCTGAAATCTCTTCAATGCACACACACAGGAAAGATGTCTTGTGTAAGAACTGCAGTCTTAAGTATACTCACTTCTAAGAAAGAGGCTGGACAGAAGGTATCACTTCATAAACAACCTGTCCTTTCAACTGCAGAACAGCTAGAAGAGAAATCAAACAATGGCCAATTAAAAATAATTACCCTAATGTCAGCTGTGGTTCCCTGCATTTTAATCCCGGCACTCAGGAGGCAGAGGCAGGTGGATCTCTGAGTTTGAGCTCTGCCTGATCTACAGAGTGAGTTCCAGGACAGCCAGGTATAGACAGTGAAACCATGTCTCAAAAAAATAAAACAAGCAAACAAAACCAAAAAGAGTTATATGTAATAAATGTGAACAATTTGATAATTGTTAATATTATCTTTAAATATCAGAGCAAATGTCAAATGTAAGGTGCAATGGGTTGTTCTGAACATTTTCATTGCTGTTTGCATTTGTTAATTGTAGTCGTCAGTCTTCTCCAAATAAATGGTTGAAAATAATGTGCTTCTATTTTCTTACGTAGACATGCATACTGGGAGTCTTTTGAACCTTCCTCGTCTTTGTCTTGACTGTAGTCAGGTCTGAGTCTGGACTTGCTCTGTTAATCTTAGTTGGAATCATTTGGATTTGAGGGCTTGCCTGGATCTAGGCTGGCTGGTGGTGGTCTAGGTCAGGTTATCTGATAGCACATAGTTTGAGCCTATAGCAGGTAGCCTGCTGGTACATCCCACATTATAACAGAGAACAGTAGATCCCCACAGAGGTCCCTTGAATTACATCATAACTTTCAGTGCATCCTTGAAAAGATCAAGGATGAATAAATCGACATGGCACGAGGACATCTCTAACAATGGCTCAATGCAAGTATCATTTTCAATTCAGAACATTCTTACACAGACATTTTAGTCTAAAATTTGAGGGATTATTTCCTCACGTTCACCTACAGTGACTGAATCAATTCTTGAATAAGGCAGTGATATTCAAACTCTGTGTATAGTGACATGCTATAGAAGCTGCATGGCATAAAGTCCCATGTGAGATCCAAATATTCCCTTTCTGCTCCTTAATTCTAGCTCAGTGTTCTTTGAAGGAAGAGCAAAGATTCTTTTGACATTCTAAGCACTGGGCCCCTGACATTTCTCACATATTGATTAGCAGAGTCATTGAAATTTAGTCACTGATATCATCTTAACCTCACTCTTTATTAATGTATATTAATTATATAAAAATGACGATTTCATCATGACATCTTCATATGTGTGCACAATGCAATTTGTCACCCATCTTACGCTAATGGCACGGGAGAGTCAGTATGTGATGGAGACAGGATTGTGGGGAAAGATGGATTTTACTTGCAGGGATTCTTGGGATAATGACATGAAACTGTGTTTGACAAGGTCTCTAAGCACAAAACTTCAGATTCTCTACAGTGTAGGCATGGATCCTCTCACTAGTTCATTCTGTCCCAGTTTCACTTTCCCCTCTTCTGACTCAAGTCTCAATTTTCATAATATTGACTTTACTTGTCTGTACCTGATATTTACTCCACAGTCCTGCTCCTGTGTGGCTTCTTATGATTTCCCTTGTGTTCACATTATCTTATCATCCTCATGTTTGTTAAAATATAATATTCAGTAGATGTGAAGACTATCCTAAAATTCCAAAAGTCTGAAGAAATAGTTTTATAACTTTTCATGCAGAAACACAAAAACCAGTAAACACAGAAACCCAAAGACACGCTGAAATACACAGGGCAGAGCATATAAGAAACATGTGGACACAAGCTGGCAAACACATTAACCCTGACCAGGAAGACTGGAGATCTTTGGGGAAGACAATGTTTGCTTATGCAAGCTTTTCATCTTTGTTCATGCATGCATGCATTTGTATGTGTGCATGTGTGCATGTGTGCACACGTGTCTGTACATGACTATGTGTGTGTATGTGCATGTGTGTGTGTGATTGTGTGTGTATGTGTAAAACAATAGTCAAGGAGAGAAGGCTACCAATTTGAGAGGGAGTGGGGGGTACATACATGGTGTTGGTGGGAACAGACGTGGGAGGACTTGAGGCAGGAAAGTGATATGACTGTATTTTCATTTAAAAATTGTAAAGAACATATTTTAGTAAAAATGAAGCATTCATTTCTTGTTTTCTTGAATACTACATTCACAATGAGAAAAGAATCCTATTTTATCATTTGTAAAACCAAACAGTATGAAGGTGAATATAACTTCTTTAAATTCTGTTGAGTAGTGAATCATGACCTTTTTGGGAGGTCACTAACAGATACCCTGCGTATCAGATATTTACATTACAACACTTTTTAAAAAATTATTTAAAAATTTTTTAAATTATACATACCAACCACAGTTCCCACTTCCTCTCCTTCTTCCCCAGTTCTCCCATCTTCCCCTGATCCTCCACCCACTCCTCAGAAAGAATAAGGTCTCTTATGGGAAGTCAACGAAGTCTGGCATATCAAGCAGGACCCAGGCCCTCTCCACTGTACGAAGGCTGAGCAAGGAATTCCTCCATAGGGAATGGGTTCCAAAAATCCAGTTTATGCACTGAAGAATAAATCCTGGTCCCACTGCCAGTAGCCCCACAGAATGCCTAGGCCACACAACTGTCACCCACATTCAGAGAATCTAGTTTGGTCCTATACAGGATCCCTAGCAATCACTCCAGAGTCAGTGAGCTCCTACTAACTCAGGCCAGCTGTCTCTTTGGGTTTCCCCATCAAGATCTTGACCCCTTTGTTCATATAGTCTCTCCTCCCTCTCTTCGACTGGACTCCAGGAGTTTGGCCCAGTACTTAGCTGTGGGTTTCTGCATCTACTCCATCAGTTACTGGATGAAGGTTCTATGTTGACAATTATGGTGGTAATCAATTTGATTACAGGATTAGGCCAGTTCAGATATCCTCTCCATTATTGCCAGGAATCTTGCTGGGGTCATCCTTATAGGTTCCTGGGAGTTTCCCTAGTACCAAATTTCTCCCTAATCCCATAATGGTTCCCTCTTTCAGGATATCTCTTTCCTTGCTTCTTTCTTTGTCCCTTCCCCCCAGCTCTACAATGCATGTCTCTTTTAGGGTCCTCCTTGTTACCTAACTTCTCAGGGCTTGTGGATTATAGCCCGGTTATACTTTTATTTATATCTAATAGCCACTGATGAGTAAGAACATGCTATGTTTGTCATTCTGGGCCTGGGAACCTCATTCAGTATTTTTTCCTAGTTCCATCCATTTGCCTGCAGATCTCAAGTTGTAACTGTATTTTTACTGCTGATTAATATTCCATTGTAAAAATGTACCATAATTCTTTGACTGAGGGGCATCTAGTTCATTTCCATGTTCTGGTTATTACAAACAATACTGCTACGACACAGTTGGGAAAATGTCCTTGTGGCATGAGTGTGAATACTTTGGGTATTTGCCCAAGAGTGGTATTGCTGTTTCTTGATGTAGATTTATTCCAAATTTTCTGAGAAACTGCCATACTGATTTCCAAAGTGGCTGTACAAATTTGCTCTTCTACCAGCAGTGGAGGAGTGTTCTCCTTACTCCACATCCTCTCTAGCATAAGCTGCCTTAGCCATTCTGACAGGTGTTAAGATGCTGTCTCAGAGTCATTTTGATTTGCATTTTTTTCTGATGATAAAGGATATTGAGCAATTCCTTCAATGTCTTTCAGCGTTTGAGTTTCTTCTATTGAGAATTCTCTGTTTAGATCTGGACCCCATTTTTAAATTGAACTCTTTGATATTTTGGTTTCTAGTTTCTTTAGTTCTTTATGTATTTTAGAGATCAGCCCTTTGTCAGATATGGAGTTGGGGAAGATCTTTTCCTATTCTGCAGGCTACTGTTTGTATTATTGATTGTGTGTCTTGCCTTTCAGAAGCATCTCAGTTTCAGGAGGTCCCTTTTATTAATTTTTGCTCTCAGGGTCTGTGTTACTGGTGTTATATTTAAGAAGCGTTCTCCTGTGCCACTGTGTTCAAGGCCATTTCTTCTATCAGGTTCAGTGTATATGGATTTATGTTGATGTCTTTGATCGACTTGGACTTGAGTTTTGTTAATAAAGATAAATATGGATCTATTTGCATTGTTCTACATATTAATATCCAGTTATGCCAGCAACCTTTGTTGAAGATGCTTTCTTTTTTCCATTGTACAATTTTGGCTTCTTTGCCAAAATTCAGGTATTCATAGGTGTGTGGATTAATCTCAGGGTCTTCAATTCAATTCCATTGATCCACATGTCTGTTTTTATGCAATATCAAGCTGTTTTTATAACTATAGGTCTATACTATATAGTATATAGCTTGAAGTCAGGAATGGTGATGTCTCCAAAGTTTCCTTTATTTTACAGGATTGTTTTGACTGATCGGAGTTTTTCATTTTTTCGTATGAAATGGAGTATTATTCTTTCGAGGTCTTTCAAGAATTGTGATGGGATTTTGATAGGGATTGCATTGAACCTGTAGAATGCTTTTGGTGAGATTGCCATTTTTACTATGTTGGCCCTACCTATCCTGCCTATTTGAGAGCATGGAAGCTCTTTCCATTTTATGATATCTTCTTCAATATTTCTCTTCGGATACTTGAAGTTCTTGTCATATAGCTATTTCACTTTGTTAGTTAGAGTTACTTCAAGATATATTATGTTATTTGTGGCTATTGTAAAGGGTGCGTTTCCATTTCTTTTTCATCCTGTTGATCATTTGTGTATAGGAAGGTGGCAGAATATTTTTTTCAGTTGATCTTTTATCCTGCCACATTGCTGAAGTTTTTTATCAGCTGTAGGAGTTCAAAGTTAGAACTTTTGGGGTCACTTATGCATGCTACCATATCATCTGCAAATAGCAAAAGTTTGAATTCTTACTATCCAATTTGTGTCTCTCTGATCTTTTTCTTGTTTTATTGCTCTAGCTAGAACTTCAAGTACCATATTAAATAGATATAGTAGATATGAAAAAAGTGGACAGTCTAGTCTTGCTCCTGATTTTGAATCACTTTGAGCTTCTCTCATTTTAGTTTGATGTTGACTGTCAAGTTGTATATGCCCCTTATTATGTTTAAGTATGTTCCTTGTATTCCTAATCTCTCCAAGTCCTTTATCATGCAGGAGTGTTGGATTTTGTTGAAGTATTTTTCAGCATCTAATGAGATGATCATGCGATTTTTTTCTTTCAGTTTGTTTATATGGTAGATTACCTTGACAGAATTTTATATTTTGAACCATCCCTGCATCTATGGGGTGAAGCCTACTTGATCATGGTGGATTTTTTTTTGATGTATTCATGGATTCAGTTTGCCATTATTCATTGAGTCTTTTTGTGTCAATATTCATGAGAGAGATTGGTCTGTAATTCTCTTTCTTTGTTCATTCTTTGTGTGGTTTGGATATCAGGTTTGGAACTGTAGTCTCATAAACGACTTTTGAAATGTTCCTTCTGTTTCTATTGTGTGGAACAATTTGAGGAGTATTGGTATTAATTATTTGAATTTTTGCAAAATTCTGCACTGAAATCTTCTGGCCCTAGGCTTTGTTTGTTGTTGTTGTTGTTTGGGAGACTTTTTAATAATTGCTTCTATTCCTTAGGTCTATTTCAGTTGTTTATCTGGTCTTGATTCAACTTGGGTAAACTGTACCTATCCAAAAAATTATCCATTTCTTTTAGTTTTGCCATATTTGTAGAGTGCACGTTTTTGAAGTATGACCCCAGCTAAGATTCCTAGCAGTATTGGAGAGGATGCCTGAACTGGCCTAACTCTGTAATCAGATTGATTATCACCCTAATTTCAACATAAAACCTGTAGGGGAAGGCCAGCCAATCACCTTGCTTGAAGGGCGGGATCCCCTTAAGGCTAATATTTACTTATAAATTTTGCGGGTGTGCTCCCCGCCTTCCCTTCTGTTTTCCTGCTCTCCGCTGGAACCTTGGTTTTGTAAGTCCTCCCCTTATTAAAGCTGAATATTTTATAATAAATTCTATCTGCCGTTCTTTCACGCCGTAACATTTTGGCACCCTAACTTGCGGCTTTTTGCCTCCGCCCCTGAGGGAGGCCCCGCGGTGCAGGGGCCTCTCTCCTCTCCACTGTGCTGAAGATTCGGCTTTGAACTTTAGATTGAGAGAATGCTTGAATTCAGCAGGTCTCCCAACGCACAATTTTTTTTTTTTTGGTTTTTCTTTTTTTTTTTTTTTTGATTTTTCTCAGTTTTTATTTTATTTTAATGAGCTTCCTGAGGATAATAAATATAGTTTGACAACTGATTTAATTAAAAATGTAAAGGACCTTCACAATATAGGTAATATTTTTGGAAACCACCGAATGAATAAGTTAATTGCTTGGCAGCCTTTTGCACTCTGTTGGCATTCTAGTGGCAAACTTAATAAATACTCTCTCATACAGACAAATGTCCATCATTTTCTGAAGCACATTTTTTTTGGTTTTTCGAGACAGGGTTTCGCTGTGGCGTTGGAGCCTGTCCTGGAACTAGCTCTTGTAGACCAGGCTGGTCTCGAACTCACAGAGATCCGCCTGCCTCTGCCTCCCGAGTCCAGCGCACAAGTTTTTCAGGAGCTGCCCACCCTCTCAGCCGCCCCTGCGCACTGCACTCTCTCTTCCTGAGGGCCGCTGCTGAATGAGAACAGCCCCCAAACGTCCTAGTTAGTTCCCCCTGTGTCGCAGCTCACTGCCTGGGTCCTGTCTTCCCGGCACTTGAGAGCAAGTTTCACAGCGTGCTCCAGGCCCAGTAGCCAGGCACCCGGCTGTTTAGTACACAGTGCGGCTGGGAGGCTCCAGAGCCTCCTGATTTTCCCAACGCTTGCAACAGAGCGCAGGACACACGTGACTTGGGCTCGAGCGCGCTAACCTCTCCCCGCCTGTCTTGGCTGAGTTTCCCAGCGTTTGAGCTTGGTTGGCAGCAGTACAGCTGCGGCTGAACGAGCGCAACCCCCTAGCCAGCGGTTACTGCCGGCACCTGCAGTCGCGGGAGTAAGGCAGGAGGACCGCAGGGCACGTGTCTCGATCCGAGTGTGCTCCCTCGATCACTCTAATCTCTCAGGCAGTGTCATCCACATCTGCCTCAGCTGAGTCTGGCTTCAGCTCTGCCCAGTTTTCTGGCCCTCCCACTGCTGTTTACAGCCATACTCTAATTCACACAGCACACAGGCTGCAGTTTAACTTCCAGTTTTGAGTATTTATTTCAGACCGGCTCTGACTTCCCAGCCACGTGAATTCAGGTGCACCCCACCATCTACTGGCAGGTAACGGTCATTAGAGGTAAAATTTTCTTTTAATCAATCAATCAATCAATCAATCAATAAGGATGAATAAATAAAAATAAATACAGATTTGATTGAAAATGTCTGATAATGTCACCATTGAAGGCTTCTACAGCCTATTTAATTACACCATGGCTGATATATTGCAGGACACATATGATATTCCAATAGGGCTTGGAATATTTTCGTTTTTGTTTTTTTCGTTACAACATGGTTAGACAATAAAAAGATGATAAAGTTCTTACAAGACGAATCCTGGATTCTTAGGGCAGAGATTGAATGCTTAAAAACAATTCAGACTAACAACAACCTCCTCAAGAAAGAGTTTGAAGTTCTCAAGGAAGACAATAGATCTTTGTCTAACATGATTCTGTCAACTGAGCAAAATTTAGAGAAGGTACAGTCTGATATTAAGGGAAGATTCGCTACTATGGAGGAGGGAGCAGCTGATCTGGACTGTAAACTTCAGTCCCTATCTGTAGGAACTGAAACATTAACTGAGAGAATTAAAACTGCTGAATGTAACAATCGGATTTTGTCTAAAGGATATGACAGATTGGCTGATAGATTATCAATACAAGAAGGCACAATTCATGCCATGAAAATTTTATCCAAAGATGAGATATTATCTGTAATGGACAAATTTCATACCTTAGAATCCTCAATGAAGGCTTTGGAACATAATTCTGGACAGGAGATTCAGGCCTTGCAGAAGACAATGGTAAACAGATTTGAAAAGATTGAGGAAATTCTAAATTCTGATGAAGAGGAGCAAAAGATAGAAAGGCAAATTTTAACTCCATCAGTGAGTAAAACTCTCCGGGATAATTCCCACAAAGCTCTATCTAAAGCTCTACCTGCATTTCCAGTAATAACAACAGAGAAAGTGATTGGTTCCAGATTGATCAATTGTTAATTGGTAGTGTGCTGCAAGCCTCTGAATTTCATAAAAAATCATGTTAATAGCAAAGGCTTGAAGAAAGAGTTTTCTATTACATGGCAACAAGCTAAGGAGATTGTAAAGAAATGCCCTACTTGCTCTTTCTATAATCAAACACCACTGACTGCAGGGGCTAATCCAAAGGGCACTCAAAGGAATGAAATCTGGCAGATGGATGTGTTCCACTTTGCAGAATTTGGCAAACTAAAATATGTACACCACACCATTAACACTTATTCAGGTTTTCAATGGGCAAATGCTTTAGGCACAGAAAAAGCTGATTCAGTAATCACTCATTTATTAGAAGTTATGGCCATCATGGGTATACCTACACAAAAAAGATGGATAGTGGTCCAGCTTAATGTTTATAGGAAAATGAAATGGTTTTTTGCTTATTATAATATTAAGCATGTTACAGGTATACCATACAATCCTACAGGTCAAGCAGTCATAGAAAGATCAAATCAAACTATAAAGGATATGTTAAACAAACAGAAAGGGGTGGAAAACACCCCCAGAAATAGGTTACATAATGCTTTATTAACTTTGAATTTTCTCATTGCTAATGAGAAGGGAACAACGGCTGCAGAAAGACATTGGATAATGGAAAAGTCTGCTAAACTAAATCAACCAGTTTATTTCAAGGATGTGCTGATCTCACAATGGAAGCCAGGAGATGTGCTGCGTTGGGGAAGGGGTTTTGCTCTTGTCTCCACTGGAGAGGAAAAATTGTGGATACTGTCAAAATTAATAAAGGTTCGGTTTCAAGAGGAGAAGCCCCTTGGAAAAGATAAATAACAATTCATTCACAAGGATGGCGATCATACTGATGGTAAGAAATACATATAGGTTGGGGGCAGGGTTCTTTTCTTATCTCCACAGTAAGACACTCATCTTCAAAGAATTTAAGGGACCCTGAATATTTAGATACTGATGGCTGGAAACTAGTTACAACCCACTATGATTAGCAATAAAACTGAATAGATTATGTAAGCATGAATTTTTTAATATGTCTTATTAAGCATTTCTTTATAAATATGTAAGAGCTGGTTTTGGAGTTGGACTATGGCTCAGTCCCTCTTCAATTCCAAGCCTGTTGATAAGAGATATCTCAGAGTTTCTGTCTCAGGTCAGGAGCCATGATATGGGACAGAATAAGAATAATAATATACTTGATAAACTTTCTTTGCCTTTCCTCATATCTGTGTCTTTCTTTATATGTCAGTATATGTCTTTGTAGTTAATGTTTAAATTTCCCGCAACAAACAACAAATTTTCCTACAATAATCTTTAAAGTTTCCAGGATGAAGATGGGGCCCCACAACATCAACTCAACCTGGTTATTATGACATCATAATTTTTTTAGCACTAAAATTATACCTGTGTTTTGGTACCAACTGCAAAAGGCAGTTTTGAATGGTGCACATTTTTGACAACACTCTGGCCGGACCTCCTCGAAACACTCAGAGGCTAGTTACAATTTTCTTAGACCAAATGTTATTATGGGAATTTTACCGTCATTTGCTTTCATAGGACCCCTTAAGAAGAATGTCGCCCCTATGTCAGCTGGAAGCAATCTTAGAGGACGATGTCCCCACTCCCAACAGGAGTTTGCCCTCAGGATTAGGGACATCATTTAGTGGTTGGTATAGGGTTGAGGGGATGGGGGAGGTATTTTATGGGATTAGGGGTACTTTCATGAAAAAAAAGGGGATTAACTGGTTTGATGGGATGATTGGTATTTGTGAATTACTGTTTTTAGAAAATTGTATTGGTACTAATTCTTTTTTTTATTTTTTTTTTATTGAGAAAAAAAAATTCCGCCTCCTCCCAGCCTCCCACTCCTCCCCCCTCCCCCCACTCCTCTCTCCCTCCCCCCACTTCTCTCCCCCTCCCTCTCCAGTCTGAAGAGCAGTCAGGGTTCCCTGCCCTGTGGAAAGTCCAAAGTCCTCCCCCCTCCATCCTGGTCTAGGAAGGAGAACATCCAAACTGGCTAGGCTCCCACAAAGCCAGAACATGAAGTAGGATCAAAACCCAGTGCCATTGTCCTTGGCTTCTCATCAGCCCTCATTGTTCGCCATGTTCAGAGAGTCTGGTTTTATCCCCTGCTTTTTCGGTCACAGTCCAGCTGGCCTTGGTGAGCTCCCAGTAGATCAGCTCCACTGTCTCAGTGGGTGGGTGCACCCCTTGTGGTCCTGACTTCTTTGCTCATGTTCTCCCTCCTTCTGTTCCTCATTGGGACCTTGGGAGTTCAGTCCAGTGCTCCAGTGTGGGTCTCTGTCTCTATCTCCATCCATCACCAGATGAAGGTTCTATGATGATATGCAAAATATTCATCAGTATGGCTATAGGATAGGATCATTTCAGGTTCCCTATCCTCAGCTGCCCCAGGAACTAACTGGGGACCTCGCCTTGGGCACCTGGAAGCCCCTCTAGGTCCAAGTCTCTTGCCAACCCTAAGATGGCTCCCTTAATTAAGATATGTGCTTCCAAGCTCCCCTATCCAACCTTCCTTTATCCCAATCATCCAGTTGCCCTAGTTCTCCCCATCCTACCCTTCTCACTTTTCTCTCCCCATCTCCCCTTACCACCCTCCCACCCCACCCTTAAGATCCCGATTTTTGCCTGGCAATCTTGTCTACTTCCCATACCCAGGAGGATAGCTGTATGTTTTTCTTTGGGTTCACCTTCTTATCTACCTTCTTTAGGATAACAAATTATAGACTCACTGACCTTTATTTATGGCTAGAACCCAATTATGAGTGAGTATATCCCTTGTTCATCTTTTTGGGTCTGGGTTACCTCACTCAGGATACTATTTTCTCTTTCCATCCATTTGCATGCAAAATTTGAGAAGTGGGCTCTTAGTGCTATGAACTTTCCTCTCAGAACTGCTTTCATAGTGTCCCATAAGTTTGAGTAGGTTGTTTCTTTATTTTCATTGAATTCAAGGAAGACTTTGATTTCTTTCTTTATTTCTTCCTTGATCCAGGTGTGGTTCAGTTTCCATGAGTTTGTAGGCTTTCTGGGGGTAGCATTGTTGTTGAATTCTAACTTTAATCCATGGTGGTCTGATAAGATACAGGAGGTTACGAATATTTTTTTTTTGGTTTTTTTTTTTTAATTTATTTATTTATTAAGGATTTCTGCCTCGTCCCCACAACCGCTTCCCATTTCCCTCCCCCTCCCCCTGATCAAGTCCCCCTCCCTCATCTGCTCGAAGAGCAATCAGGGTTCCCTGACCTGTGGGAAGCCCAAGGACTGCCCACCTCTATCCAGGTCTCGTAAGGTGAGCATTCAAACTGCCTAGGCTCCCACAAAGCCAGTACGTGCAGTAGGATCAAAAACCCACTGCAATTGTTCTTGAATTCTCAGTATTCCTCATTGTCCGCTATGTTCAGCTAGTCCGGATTTATCCCATGCTTTTTCAGACCTAGGCCAGCTGGCCTTGGTGAGATCCCAATAGAACATCCCCATTGTCTTAGTGTGTGGGTGCACCCCTTGTGGTCCTGAGTTCCTTGCTCGTGCTCCGTCTCCTTCTGCTCCTGATTTGGACCTTGAGATTTCTGTCCAGTGCTCCCGTGTGGGTCTCTGTCTCTGTCTCCTTTCATCGCCTGATGAAGGTTAATATTCCTGAGGATGCCTATGTGTTTGTCTTTGGATTCGCCTTATTTAGCTTCTCTAGGAACATGGATTATAAGCTCAATGTCCTTTATTTATGGCTAGAAACCAAATATGAGTGAGTACATCCCATGTTCCTCTTTTTGGGTCTGGCTTACCTCACTCAGGATAGTGTTTTCTATTTCCATCCATTTGTATGCAAAATTCAAGAAGTCCTTGTTTTTTACTGCTGAGTAATACTCTAATATGTATATATTCCATACTTTCTTCATCCATTCTTCCGTTGAAGGGCATCTAGGTTGTTTCCAGGTTCTGGCTATTACAAACAATGCTGCCATGAACATAGTTGAGCATATACTTTTGTTGTATGATAGGGCCTCTCTTGGGTATATTCCCAAGAGTGGTATTGCTGGATCCAGGGGTAGGTTGATCCCGAATTTCCTGAGAAACCGAAACATTGCTTTCCAGAGTGGTTGCACAAGTTTGCATTCCCACCAGCAATGGGTGATTGTACCCCTTTCTCCACAACCTCTCCAGCAAAGGCTATCATTGGTGTTTTTTATTTTAGCCATTCTGACAGGTGTAAGGTGGTATCTTAAAGTTGTCTTGATTTGCATTTCCCTGATCGCTAAGGAAGTTGAGCATGACCTTAAGTATCTTTTGGCCATTTGAACTTCTTCTGTTGAGAATTCTCTGTTCAGCTCAGTGCCCCATTTTATAATTGGGTTGATTAGCCTTTTACGGTCTAGTTTCTTGAGTTCTTTATATATTTTGGAGATCAAACTTTTGTCAGTTGCAGGGTTGGTGAAGATCTTCTCCCAGTCAGTGGGTTGTCTTTTTGTCTTAGTGACAGTGTCCTTTGCTTTACAGAAGCTTCTCAGCCTCAGGATGTCCCATTTATTCAATGATGCCCTTAGTGTCTGTGCTGCTGGGGTTATACATAGGAAGTGGTCTCCTGTGCCCATGTGCTGTAGAGTACTTCCCACTTTCTCCTCTATCAGGTTCAGTGTGTTCGGACTGATATTGAGGTCTTTAATCCATTTGGATTTGAGTTTTGTGCATGGTGATAGATATGGATCTATTTTCATTCGTCTACAGATTGACATCCAGTTTTGCCAGCACCATTTGTTGAAGATGCTCTCTTTTTTCCATTGTATACTTTTAGCTCCTTTATCGAAGATCAGGTGTTCATAGGTTTGTGGGTTAATGTCAGGGTCTTCTATTCGATTCCATTGGTCGACTTCTCTGTTTTTATGCCAATACCAAGCTGTTTTCAATACTGTAGCTCTGTAATAGAGTTTGAAGTCAGGGATGGTAATGCCTCCAGACAATCCTTTATTGTATAAGATTGTTTTGGCTATCCTGGGTTTTTTGTTTTTCCATATAAAGTTAATTATTGTCTTCTCCAGATCTGTGAAGAATTTTGATGGGATTTTGATGGGGATTGCATTGAATCTATAGATTGCTTTTGGTAGAATTGCCATTTTTACTATGTTGATCCTCCCAATCCAAGAGCAAGGGAGGTCTTTCCATTTTCTGGTGTCTTCTTCAATTTCTTTCTTCAAAGACTTATAGTTCTTGTCAAGTAGATCTTTCACTTCCTTGGTCAGGGTTACCCCAAGGTATTTTATGCTATTTGTGGCTATCGTGAAAGGTGATGCTTCTCTGATTTCCCTCTCTGCTTCCTTATCCTTAGTGTATAGGAACGCAACTGATTTTTTGGAGTTGATCTTGTATCCTGCCACATTACTAAAGCTGTTTATCAGCTGTAGGAGTTCTTTGGTAGAATTTTTGGGGTCGCTTATGTACACTATCATATCATCTGCAAATAATGAAAGCTTAACTTCTTCCTTTCCAATACGAATCCCCTTGATCTCCTTATGTTGTCTTATTGCTATTGCTAGAATTTCAAGCACTATATTGAAGAGGTATGGAGAGAGTGGACATCCTTGTCGTGTTCCTGATTTTAGTGGGATGGCTTTGAGTTTTTCTCCGTTTAATTTAATGTTAGCTGTTGGCTTGCTGTAAATAGCTTTTATTATATTTAGGTAGGACCCTTGTATCCCTATTCTCTCCAAGACCTTTATCATAAAGGGGTGTTGAATTTTGTCGAATGCTTTTTCAGCATCTAGTGAAATGATCATATGGTTTTTTTCTTTCAGTTTATTTATATGGTGGATTACATTGATAGATTTGCGTATGTTGAACCAGCCCTGCATCTCTGGGATGAAGCCTACTTGATCATAATGGATAATTTTTCTTATGTGTTCTTGGATTCGGTTTGCCAGTATTTTATTGAAAATTTTTGCGTCGATGTTCATGAGTGAGATCGGTCTGTAATTCTCTTTCTTGGTTGGGTCTTTTTGTGGTTTTGGTATCAGGGTAACTGTAGCTTCATAAAAGGAATTTGGCAATGACTCTTCTGATTCTATATTGTGAAATACATTAAGGAGTATAGGTATTAGTTCTTCTTGGAAGTTCTGGTAGAATTCTGCATTGAAACCATCTGGTCCTGGGCTTTTTTTCGAAGGGAGATTTTTGATAACCATTTCTAATTCTTCGCGAGAAACCGGTCTATTTAGACCATTCACCTGGTCTTGGTTTAGCTTTGGTATATGATACTTATTTAAAAAAATGTCCATTTGTTTGTATTTTCCAGTTTTGTGGCATACAGGCTTTTGTAGTAAGATCTAATGATTCTCTGAATTTCCTCTGTGTCTGTGGTTATGTCCCCCTTTTCATTTCTGATCTTATTTATTTGCGTGTTCTCTCTCTGTCGTTTAATTAGTTTGGATAGGGGTTTGTCGATCTTGTTGATTTTCTCCAAGAACCAGCTTTTTGTTTCATTGATTCTTTGGACTGTTTTCTGTGTTTCTATTTTGTTGATTTCAGCCCTCAGTTTTATTATTTCCAGTCTTCTACTTCTCCTGGGCGCGTCTGCTTCTTTTTTTTCTAGAGCTTTCAGGTGTGTTTTTAAGTCCCCATTGTATGCATTCTCCGTTTTCTTTAAGTGGGCACTTAGTGCTATGAACTTTCTTCTTAGCACTGCTTTCATTGTGTCCCATAGGTTTGAGTATGTTGTCCCTTTATTTTCATTAAATTCAAGGAAGATTTTAATTTCTTTCTTGATTTCTTCCTTGACCCAGGTGTGGTTCAGTAGTTGACTGTTCAGTTTCCATGAGTTTGTCGGTTTTTTGGGGGCAGCGTGGTTGTTGCCTTCTAACTTTAATCCGTGATGATCTGATAAGACACAGGTGGACACTGATATTTTTTTGTATCTGTGGAGGTTTCCTTTGTTTCCGAGTATGTGGTCAATTTTTGAGAAGGTTCCATGAGCTGCAGAGAAGAAGGTATATTCTTTCCTATTTGGGTGGAATGTTCTATAGATGTCTGTTAAGTCCATTTGCTTCATTACCTCCAATAATTCTCTTAATTCTCTATTAGGTTTCTGTCTGATTGACCTGTCCCTTGGAGAGAGAGGTGTGTTGAAGTCTCCTACTACTAGTGTGTGTGGTTTGATGTCTGCCTTGAGTTGTAGTAATATTTCTTTTACATAAGTAGGTGCTTTTATATTGGGGGCGTATATATTCAGGATTGAGACGTCCTCCTGATGAATTGTTCCTGTTATGAGTATAAAGTGACCGTCTCGGTCTCTTCTGATTGATTTTAGTTTGAAGTCAGTTTTGTTAGAAATTAGTATGGCCACACCTGCTTTTTTCTTAGGACCATTTGCTTGAAAGACCTTTTCCCAACCCTTTACTCTGAGTAGGTGCCTGTCTTTGTGGTTGAGATGTGTTTCTTGCAAACAGCAGAATGTTGGATCCTGTTTTCGTATCCAATCTTTTAGCCTGTGCCTTTTTATAGGTGAATTGAGCCCATTAATATTAAGTGATATTAATGACCAGTGGTTGTTTACTCCGGTTATTCTTATTGCTTTTGGTAGTAGAGATTGTGTGTCTCCCTTCTTTGAGATGTGCTCGTGAAGGGTCATTAGATGCCTGGGTTATTGTAGGCAGTGTTGGCAGTGTTGGATTCCTTGGGTTGCGATTTTCCTTCTATTACTTTCTGTAGTGCTGGATTTGTGGCTACGTATTGTTTAAATTTGTTCTTATCCTGGAATGTCTTGTTTTCTCCATTGATAATGAACGATAGCTTGGCTGGGTATAGTAGTTTGGGTTTGCATCCATGGTCTCTTAGCTTCTGCAGAACCTCTATCCAGGACCTTCTGGCTTTCATAGTTTCCATCGAGAAGTCAGGTGTAAGTCTGATCGGTTTACCTTTATAAGTTACTTGCCCTTTTTCTTTTGCAGCTCTTAATATTCTTTCTTTAACCTGTATATTTTGTGTTTTGATTATTATATGGCGAGGAGATGTTTTTCTTTGATCCAGTCTGTTTGGTGTTCTGTATGCTTCTTGAATATTTAAATGAATATCTTTCTTTAAGTTGGGAAAGTTTTCTTCCATAATTTTGTTGAAAATATTTTCTGGGCCTTTGAGCTGTGACTCTTCTCCTTCTTCTATTCCTATTATTCTTAGGTTTGGTTTTTTTATTGTGTCCCATAGTTCCTGAATGTTTTGTGTTGAGAATTTGTTGGCTTTGCTGTTTTCTTTGATCTGTTCGTTTATTTTCTCTATGGTGTCCTCAGCATCTGAGAGTCTTTCTTCTAGCTCTTGTATTCTATTGATTATGCTTGTTTCTGTAGACTCTGCTCGTTGGCCTAGATTTTCCATATCCAGCTGGTCCTCAGTTTGTATTTTCTTCTTTGCCTTCATTTCAGTTTTCAATTCTTGAACTGTTTCCATTACCTGCTTGATGGTTTTTTCTTGGTTTCCCAGGGTATCATGTACGTATTTACTCATTTCTTCAAACTTTTTGTTATACTTCTCATCCATTTCTATAAGGGCATTTTTTACATGTTGTTTAAGGGACTCTATTATCTTCATAAAGTCGATTTTTTCCACTTCTTCTGTGTTAGGTTGTTCAAATACTTCTGTTGTAAGATCATTGGGTTCTGATGTTTTCATGTTGTTTTTCGGATTATTGGGTGAATTCTTGCCTTGGCGCCTGCCCATTTCCTCCTATTGATCCTATCCAATGGGTCCTTTAAAAACCGGATCAGGTTTCCCTGCTGGCCAAGGGCTCCGCTTACAAAATGCCCTCACTCTCTTTCGTGGTTCCTGCTGCAGGCCAAGAACCCTCTCACCCCTCAGAAGGATCTTCAGGACAGGACCAGGCTCCCCTTGTGCCAGTGACCTGGCCAACCAAAAGCCTACCTCTTTGATTCAATTGTAGTAGGGCGAACTGCTCTCCTTATTGCATGCCTGTCCCCGCCGCTTGGGTCTGCCGCTGTGCTGGTCCCCGAAAGCCTCTTCCTGTATGTGGTGTTGCGCCGCTCCGCCTCTGCGCGTCTGGCCGCCGCGCCGCTCCGCCTCTGCGCGTCTCACGAATATTTTTTGTAACTGTGGAAGTTTGCTTTGTTACCGAGTATGTGGTCAATTTTCGAGAAAGTTCCATGAGCTGCAGAGAAGAAGGTATATTCTTTCCTATTTGGGGGGAATGTTCTATAGATGTCTGTTAAGTCCATTTGATTCATTACCTCCATTAATTCTCTTATTTCTCTGTTAGGTTTCTGTCTGAATGACCTGTCCATTGGTGAAAGAGAAGTGTTGAAGTCTCCTACTGTTAGTGTATGCCATTTGATGGCAGCCTTGAGTTTTAGTAATGTTTCTTTTATGTACGCGGGTGCTTTTATATTAGGGGCATAGATATTCAGGATTGAGACTTCATCCTGATGAATTGTTCCTGTTATGAGTATAAAATGTCCCTCTCTATCTCTTCTGATTGATTTAAGTTTGAAGTCCAGTTTGTTAGAAATTAGTATGGCCACACCTGCTTGTTTCTTGGGTCCATTTGCTTGATAAACCTTTTCCCTGCCCTTTACTCTAAGTAGGTGCCTGTCTTTGTGGTTGAGGTGTGTTTCTTGTAAACAGTAGAATGTTGGATCCTGTTTTCGTATCCAATCTTTTAGCCTGTGCCTTTTTATAGGTGAGTTGAGTCCATTGACATTAAGTGATATTAATGACCAGTGGTTGTTAACTCCAGTCACTTTTTTAGTAGTAGAGTTTGTGTGTTTCCCTTCTTTGAGTTGTGCTGGTGAAGGGTCTCTAGGTGTTTGAGTTATTGTGGTCATTGTTGGACTCCTTGGTTTGTGATTTTCCTTCTATTACTTTGTGTAAGGCTGGATTTGTGGCTACGTATTGTTTAAATTTCTTTTTATCCTGGAAAATTTTGTTTTCTCCATTTATAGTGAACTAAAGCTTGGCTGGGTACAGTAGTCTGGGCTTGCATCCATGGTCTCTTAGTTTCTGAAGTACATCTATCCAGGACCTTCTGGCTTTCATGGTTTCCATAGAGAAGTCAGTTGTAAGTCTGATAGGTTTACCCTTATAAGTAACTTGACCCTTTTCCTTTGCAGCTCTTAATATTCTTTCTTTATTCTGTATGTTTTATGTTTTGATTATTATATGGTGAGGAGATTTTTTTTTGGTCCAGTCTATTCGGTGTTCTGTATGCTTCTTGAACCTTCGTAGGAATATCTTTCTTTAGGTTGGGAAAGTTTTCTTCTATAATTTTATTAAATATATTTTCTGGACCGTTGAGCTGTACTTCCTCTCCTTCTTCTATCCCAATTTTTCTTAGGTTTGGTCTTTTTATTGTGTCCCAGATTTCCTGAATGTTTTGTGATGAGAATTTGTTGGTTTTGCTGTTTTCTTTGATCAGTGTGTTTATTTTCTCTATGGTATCTTCAGTGTCTGACAATCCGCCCCTGGATAGCACACACTTACCCGTCCAGATGGGATTCCTCAGCAACTACTGGTACTGATTCTTGTATATTGATATATTGAATATTGAATGTATGCTTCTACCTCTACCTATTGTATAAGAGTATGTTTATACCTCTGTTTATATTGTATTGACATATTTACCATATTGCAATGTACATTTTTACCTCTGATATTATTTATGTAATGACATTGTTTGCAGTTGGAGATCATTGTCCTCATATATTGCACAGTTGTTTATTCTCTTAGTCTTCAAGTTAGATAGGTTTGGAGAATTATAGGTTTGTCATATTTATATTTAGGATAATCAGGTTTTTTAGATACATAGAGATTATATTTAGTATAGATAGTATAATCTTCAACCTCTTCGAAAAGCTGTAGAAAATGGCCTTTAATCTAACCTAGAATTCCATGCCAACGAGACACAATCACTACTGGCAACACCGCTCTACTCCTGAGAGAATGTTGAGCACCAAAGACACTGCACTGGGAGCTTGTCTTCTTCTTGGCACAACTGGCCTTTGGGCAAAAGAAAAGCCCATACCTCAACTACTGACAAAGATACAAAATATCCATAAGTGGATAAAACAGGATTGTCTTATCTTGCCAAGACAGGGTAGGATAGTTCTAAAAAAGTTTCTTGCCTTTGATAATGGTATGTCAGTTATGTTAGGCCTTAGCCAAAGTTGGTTGACTCAACATTGCAAACGAGACTTTGGATGATTGCCCAGGTAGTCAGTTGTCTCTGTCATGTGTTACACATTTTGGAAATTTCTCGTTTGTTCTTCCAGGTTGCTTAAGTAATATTATTTCCCTTCTCAGATCTTTGATGGAGTTGAAAATTAGATAATTGTAGTTACTCTCTACATTATTTAGACTCCTTGAAATAGAATGTTTAGTAAAACTTTTGTTATATGTTTCTTGCTCAATATTGTTTGTTATTTGTAATTTTATATTTATTATTTGTTCCTGTTGTATATTGTTATATTTGGTTTGGTTCTGTCTTATTTAGACAAAAGGAGGAGATGTAGGGGAAGCCCAGCCAATAACCTTGCTTGAAGGGCGGAATCCCCTTAGGCTAATATTTATTATAAATTTTGCGGGTGTGCTCCCTGCCTTCCCTTCTGTTTTCCTGCTCTCCACTGGAACCTTGGTTTTGTAAGTCATCCCCTTATTAAAGCTGAATATTTTATAATAAATTCTATCTGCCGTTCTTTTACACCGCAACAAAAACCTTCATCCAGTAACTGATGGAGCAGATGCAAAAATCCACAGCTGAGCACTGGGCCAATTTCCTGGAGTCCAGATGAAGAGAGGGAGTACAGATTATATGAACAAAGGGGTCACGATCATGATGGGGGAAACCCACAGAGACAGCTGACCTGAGCAAGTAGGAACTCACTGATTCTGGGCTGATTGTTGGGGAACCTGCATAGGACCAAACTAGGTCCTCTGAATGTGGGTGACAGTTCTATGGCCCGGGCATTCTGTGGGGCCACTGGAAGTGGGACCAGGAGTTATTTGCCAGTGCATGAATTGGATTTTTGGAGCCCGTTCCCTATGGAGGCATTCCTTGCTCATCTTTGATACAGGGGAGAGGGCCTTGGTCCTCCCTCAACTTGATACACCAGACTTTGTTGACTCCCCATGAGAGACCTTACTCTTTCGGAGGAGTGGGTGGAAGATGGAGGGATGAGTGGGAGGAGAGGGGGAGAAAGAAAAGGAGTGGGAACTGTGGTTGGTATGTATAATTAAAAAAAACCTTTAAATAAAAATTTCAAAATGATTGTAATGTAAATATCTGATACACAGGATATCTGATATGTGACCCCCCCCCAGAAATGTGACCCATGGGCTATATACCACTACTCAACAGAATTTAAAGAAGTTATATGCACCTTCATACTGTTTGGTTTTACAAATGATAAAATAGGATTCTTTTCTCATTGTGAATGTAGTATTCAAGAAAACAAGAAATGAATGCTTCATTTTTACTAAAATATGTTCTTTACAATTTTTAAATGAAAATACAGTCATATCACTTTCCTGCCTCAAGTCCTCCCACGTCTGCTCCCACCAACACCATGTATGTACCCCCCACTCCCTCTCAAATTGGTAGCCTTCTCTCCTTGACTATTGTTTTACACATAAACACACAATCACACACACACATGCACATACACACACATAGACACACATACATGTGCACACACATGCACACACACAAATGCATGCATGCATGCACGCACAAAGTTGGAAAGCTTGCATAATCAAACGTTGTCTTTCCCAAAGGTCTCCAGCCTTCCTGTTCAGGGTTAATGTGTTTGTCAGCTTGTGTAGAATCATGTGTCTACATGTTTCTTATATGCATTGCCCTGTGTATCTCAGCATGTCTGTGGGTTGCTGTGTTTACTGGCTTTTGTGTTCTGTATGAAAAGTTTTAAAACTGTCTCTTCAGACTTTTGGAATTTTCAGAATAGTCTTCAAATCTACTGAATATTATATTTTAACAAAGATGAGGATAATAAGATATTGTGAACACCAGGGAAATCATAAGAAGCCACACAGGAGCAGGACTGTGGAGTAAATATCAGGTACAGACAAGTAAAGTCAATATTATGAAAATTGAGACTTGAGTCAGAAGAGGGGAAAGTGAAGCTGGGACAGAATGAACTTGTGAGAGGATCCATGTAGAGAATCTGAAGTTTTGTGCTTAGAGACCTTGTCACACACAGTTTCATGTCATTATCCCAAGAATCCCTGCAAGTAAAATCCATCTTTCCCCACAATCCTGTCTCCATCACATACTGACTCTCCTGGGCCATTAGCATAGGATGGGTGACAAATTGCATTGTGCACACATGTGAAGATGTCATGATGAAATCGTCATTTTTATATAATTAATATACATTAATAAAGAGTGAGGTTAAGATGATATCAGTGACTAAATTTCAATGACTCTGCTAATCAATATGTGAGAAATGTCAGGGGCCCAGTGCTTAGAATGTCAAAAGAATCTTTGCTGCTCCTTCAAAGAACACTGAGCTAGAATTAAGGAGCAGAAAGGGAATATTTGGATCTCACATGGGACTTTATGCCATGCAGCTTCTATAGCATGTCACTATACACAGAGTTTGAATATCACTGCCTTATTCAAGAATTGATTCAGTCACTGCAGGTGAATGTGAGGAAATAATCCCTCAAATTTTAGACTAAAATGTCTGTGTAAGAGTGTTCTGAATTGAAAATGATACTTGCATTGAGCCATTGTTAGAGATGTCCTCATGCCATGTCGATTTATTCATCCTTGATCTTTTCAAGGATGCACTGAAAGTTATGATGTAATTCAAGGGACCTCTGTGGGGATCTACTGTTCTCTGTTATAATGTGGGATGTACCAGCAGGCTACCTGCTATAGGCTCAAACTATGTGCTATCAGATAGCCTGACCTAGACCACCGCCAGCCAGCCTAGATCCAGGCAAGCCCTCAAATCCAAATGATTCCAACTAAGATTAACAGAGCAAGTCCAGACTCAGACCTGACTACAGTCAAGACAAAGACAAGGAAGGTTCAAAAGACTCCCAGTATGCATATCTATGTAAGAAAATAGAAGCACATTATTTTCAACCATTTATTTGGAGAAGACTGACGACTACAATTAACAAATGCAAACAGCAATGAAAATGTTCAGAACAACCCATTGCACCTTACATTTGACATTTGCTCTGATATTTAAAGGTAGTATTAACAATTATCAAATTGTTCACATTTATTACACATAACTCTTTTTTGGGTTTGTTTGCTTTGTTTTTTGCTTTTTTTGATATAGGTTTTCACTGTCTATACATGGCTGTTCTGGAACTCACTCTGTAGATCAGGCAGAGCTCAAACTCAGAAATCCACCTGCCTCTGCTTCCTGAGTACTGGGATTAAAGTGCGGGCAACCACAGCTGCTATTAGGGTAAATTGTCTTTAATTGGCCATTGTTTGATTTCTCTTCTAGCTGTTCTGCAGTTGAAAGGACAGGTTGTTTATGAAGTGATACCTTCTGTCCAGCCTCTTTCTTAGAAGTGAGTGTACTTAAGTCTACAGTTCTTGCACAGGACGTTCTTCCTATGTGCACTGAAGAGATTTCAGAACATGAGAAAATGAAAACAAAACTTAAATATGTTTTTGCTCACAGAACATTAATGTTCATGAGCAGATATTTAAAAGGTAATGTTCTTGCTATAGGGTAATGGAAGAAATTTGTAGCAAGGTCTGGAATGGTTTTAATGATTTGCATGTTTTTATTTTGTGTTTAGTATAATGATGAAAATAAAAATTCTGCCAGATCCCTGGTGGTTGCAGCAGCACAAACACTGCAGGTTTTTAGGCGGTGGCACACAGTGGGCCATGTGGTGGCAGGCAAGGGTCAGTGGTTCCAAGAGCATCCAGTCCCATGCAGTTCTCCGAGTGGCTACAGCAGGCCACCAGGAGAGACAGACAGATAGGCACATCACAAGACCATACCAGACCATACCGCACATCTCCCAAGTTGGCTGGTCCCGGGCAGGGAACCACGCAGTGGGCAGGCAAGAGACAGATGGATAGGCACACCATGCAGAGTAAGGTTGGATATTTATTTATCAGGTTATGGAGGAGGGAGGGAGAAGGTGAAAAGAGCAGAGAGGCAGGGAGAGATTCAGAGAGAGAGACAGAGAGAGACAGAAGTGGGAAGGGGAGAAATGGGGAGAGACAGAAGGTGCCTTTCGAGAGGGAGACAGAAAAGGAAGGGAGTCAGGCTGAAGCAAGAAGGAAGATCTGCCTGCCTCAGCGGACAGGGGAGGGAGTGGGTAAGGCTTGTCTCTCCCCCGAAGTCCTTGGGACTGGCTGCTTTTGGAGCAGCTGATCACTGCCACTGCTTGGGGACCTGAAGCGTTTCTGCTGCTAAGCCCCTCGGGGATCCGCAGCATTTTACTTTTCCCATTACATGTAGGAATGTATTCCTGCTTATATGTATATACATCATGTGAGCACATTTCCCATGTAGGCCATACCAGGGTGTCTGAGCCCCCTGAAACTTGAGTTACAGATGGTTGTTATCTACCATTTGTTGACTGGAAATTGAACTAGACCCTCTGGAAAAATGGCCAGTGATCTTAATCCCTGAAGCATCCCTTCAGTCCAGCACTTGAAATTTTTAAGAAGAAAAACAAATGAGGCCATTTCACATGTAACTGATGTTTCAGGCCATTTAATAAATGCTTTATTTAGGTTTGGACACTGAGGTTTGACATTGAAACAAACAGACATATATCATAAACTGAATATTTCATCAACATTTGCAAACAGAAACTGCATGTTTGTTTCCCGGCCGCCCAGACCTGAATAATCACACAGAAATTATATTAATTACAACACTGTTTGGCCAACAGCTCCAGTGTATTTCTAGATAGCTTAATATCTTAAATTAATCCATTTCTATTATTTTGTATTTTACCACGAGGCTTGTGGTTTGTTAACTCTTGCTTCTCTTAGACACCTACATGGTGTCTCCCTTACTCTCCCTACTCTCTCTCTATACCTTCCAGTCTGGCTATATTCTACCCTGACATCGGTCAAAGCAGCTTTATTCATTAATCAATAAAATAACACATATACAGAAGGATATCCCACATCATAAAGTATATTACTGTAATTTTAATGTATGATTACATATTTGGATATAGAAAGTCTTATCTGATTTGGAAACCACTTTAAGACAATTAATGTTGCAAATTTATATTCCTGTAAAAAGGTTTTAGGAACAATGAAGCTACCTAAGAAAAAGAGTGAGGATGCTAACAAAGGGGTGAGCACAGCTGGAAAGTACATCAGCATGTCGTTAGAACAGGTATCATGGCAGGAAATGGTACCAGTACACACCAATGTATATTTTATAAGAATATTTCGCTACTATTGTATACCAAGGAATAGAATGGGCTTTATGAACAAAAAATTGAACATAGAGACAGGAACCTAATGAGTATTAGGCTCTTACACAAACATAAAAGCAATAACATTGAAGTCTACACTGTAAGAAATATTAAGGCAGCAATATAGAAAGGTGAACAGAAAAGTAGTATAAACCAGTCACAGAATTTCTTCTATAGTAAAATAATATCAAAGACCTCATCAAGTTCAGTTTGTTCCAAAGTACCAGCACAACTCATGGCTATGTAAAATAAATGAGCATCAACAAATTGCCTTTAACATGATACTAAGGAGACTACTGGAAAATATGAAACAACAGAGAAGAAAAAGCTTGCTAACGATGCTACAGAAGATCAGTAAAGCCATCAAAAGAAATCAAAACCCTAGAGAAAAAGTGGAAAGAGGAAATGCTCTGGAGTTATTTGACTGGAGTTGTGATGCCTGTATTTGCTGCCCAGACATTATGCACTATGTGACGATTGTCTCTTTTTTTTTTTAAGGACAACATTTTATTGCTACCAGAGGCTTTATCACCAGTCCATGGTTCAGACTACAGTGCCTTCTTCAGACTGCAAAGGGAGCTCAGGGTGCAGAAGTCACTCAGAGAAAAACAAGGGGAATAACTTCTTATCAAGAAAATCCTGACAGCTTAATATAAACTAGGGTACTGAATTCAATTATAAGTTAGACTCCAATCACGGCTGCCCCATAGCTAGGCAGTTGCTCCTACTCATTTTAAAAGAAAGAGAACAGATCAGTTACAAAAATCTAAGTATGTGTTACATACATGTTTCTTTGGTGAGCACCCAGATATATTAACTTTATAAGAAATTCTTTATACAAATGTCAAAAATGCTCAAAATGTCCTAATTACACACCATTTTTAAACTTTAAGATAAGCAAAAAGGTAAAAAAAAACAAGTCATCTTGTTTTTCAACTAAAATGAGACACACAAAGAGAACTTTTTCAGTTACCATTGATTCATGAGGATAGCTCAAAGTGCCCTTTTTGAACTAACCAACTTGAGCCATGGATTAACATGGATGCCACACAAAAATTTGCTTACTGAATTGTTTTTTTTTTTAAAAAAAAAGGTGGGGCTACCTATTCAGTGGGAGTCAGAACACATACATCAAGCACAAAGATTATTAAGTATCCAACAGAGAGGCAAGAAAACACAAGAGAAAAACCCGAGGACACTGGAAACAAGGTTTCTAGCATTGAATTTTGCAACTTTCCCCCTTAAACATTGATTTTTATTTTAGTTTTTTGGATATGGGGCAAACTATTATTTTAACAAAGAAAAAAGTGGAACTGACATAGTGCAAAGAACTTTACCTTTAAATATATTTTGGATCTTGAGTCTATAAACATATGCCTTTATATTAAATGTTGAATTGTAAGTAGCCACACAAAGGAACAAAAAGGGCACTTGTTTTTCTTTTCTCCTGGCTCACTTCACTCAGTCTGATAAAGCACATGCCCTTCTCTACAGCCTTTCCTGGTTTTTATTGTCAGCCCTAGTGTGCACCGGAAGGTAACACCTGAAACTACATGACTGAAACAGGCTGCAAGGGTGGACAGGGAGAAGCATGCCCTTCTTGCCTTGATAAATCAGTGCCGCACACAGAGCCCACATTCTCTGAAGCATTATCTTCATTGTAGAGCCGCTTGATGCCATCGTAGAAGTCATCCACTTCCATTTCCTCCACTTTGCGTTTAGCAGAGGTATGCTTGCACCCAGTGGCAGCTGGGAGGTGATGGTAGAAGGCTGTTGTACCTCTGACTGGCACTTCTGGCTTGCTGTTGTCCTTGGAGAAACCTGGGCCTGAGACAGAGGAGGGATGTAATTTCAACGCTCCTCTGTCGCAGGACACCAGGGTGTGCTTGAGGGGACGGTAGACATAAACGGAATTTAGAGGCAGGGAAGACTGCAGAGCAGAAAGGTGATGTGCTGCTAGCTCCCGACAGTGGATCAACTGCGAGCTTTCTGAAGCAGTTCAATTGTAAGAGGAAGCCAATCGGGAATGAGTTTCTCCATTTCCAGACTAACCATGGCCAGAGCAAGCATGTATCCTTTGAACTGCAGAAGTTGGTTGCAAGCCATACAGTGAAGTAGTTGCTTGGTCAGGAATGCCAGATGTTGAGACGGACTCAATTTGGGTAAACTGAAAAGTAACTGAGGCCTAGTTGACACCGCAATGGCATGGAAAATGTGAAGAAAATCCAATGGTGTGGCTGTGTGAAGATCCCAATTCAACTTATCCAGAATAATTCTCTCCATTCTCAAAATCTCAGATGAGGAACAGCCACAAAAACTGTCTCTTGCCAATACCTTTAGTGCTGGAATTTTCTCGTCTTCTTCAACAGTCTTAGCAGCTAGAAAAAAAACAGCTGATTGCAATACAATTCAAATATTTTGGATGGGCTTTGACTGTAGCTAAAAACCTGTCCAAAAGACTGCTTGCCAGAGCAAATGTTTCTGGGTAAAGGTTGAACTGGTATTTGAGTTTGGCCAACCATTGAATTACTTCATCTCTCTGGGATGGAGAAACATTCTGATTTGTACTCATTTTCGGCACATTGACCTTCCACATCTGGGCTTCCCTGGAGATTGCCCTTTCCAATAGGAATGACAATCTCTGGTTTTCCAAAGGTCCTGGAAACTTCATGATATCCCTTTGGATCTGCCTGTCACCCAGCTTGATGTGGCTACCTTCTTCTCCTCCTCTTCCTCCTCCTCCTCCTCCCCGGCAGAGCTGTAGGCCTCACAGTGGTGACACGGGGTCATCCGGGGACCCGTTACCACCTCATGATCCTCGGCGCGCGGCAGCGGGGCGCGCGGGACCAAGGGCCGGGCCGACTGAGGAGGGAGAAGAGGGCGAACCGGGCCGGCGGGCGCGGGCACTCGGGCGGGACGCAAGGCTGCGGCCGAAGGGTCAGTCAGCGAACTAATTCCATGATGACCCTGGGCCCGAGGCCGCCGCCGCCGGTCCCGCTCCTCCTACCGCCGCCGCTGGTGCCCGGGTGAGGAGGGGGCGCCCTCTCGCCATAGGGCGGCGGGGGCCGGGGAGAGGCGCGGGGTGAGGCCGGCTCTGCCCCTGCCCGGGGGAAGCGCCTCCGAGGGGAAATGGTGGAAGGGGGGGAAGGGGGGAAAAAAGAAAAGAAAAGGGGAAAGGGGGAGAAAAGAAAAAGCGAGACAGAGGCGCTGGCGCGTCCGCTCGCGGGGAAGACTGGGGAGGGAGGGCACGAATGTCTCTTTCATGTCTTCTTTCTGAAAAATCTTCTGAGAGCTCCCATCAGATCCTTATTCCTCAGACTGTAGATGAAAGGGTTCAGCATGGGGGTGACCACACTGTACATCACAGATGCTCGTGCAGTTGACTGTGAGTTTTGGGTAACAGAAGAACTAAGGTACACACCCAAGAGTGTAGAATAGAACAATGAAACAACTGAGAGATGAGATGCACAGGTGGAGAAAGCTTTGTACTTCCCCTGTGCTGATGAGATTGCACGGATGGAGGAAACTATCTTAGAATATGAGTAAAGGATACCAGCCATAGGACCACCACCCAGCAATACAGCTGCAAAGAACATCACCATGTCATTAGGGAAAGTGTCATTACACGCAAGTAGAACCAGTTGATTAAGCTCACAAACAAAGTGGGGAATTTTCAAGTCAGTACAGAAAGACAGCCGCAATGCCATTGAACTCTGTAGCAAGGAATTCAAGGCTGTTGTGATCCAGGACCCAAGAACCAGCAACCCACAGAGGTGGCGATTCATGATGACTGTATAGTGCAGAGGGTGACAGATTGCCACGTATCGGTCATAGGCCATCACAGCTAGAAGAAAGTTGTCCAAAACTCCAAATAGTATGAAGAAGTACACCTGAGCAATGCAGCCTTCATATGTAATCTCCTTGTTCTGTGTCTGAATATTCACTAGCATCTTTGGGATGCTAACAGAGGTAAAACAAATGTCAGCAAAGGACAGGTTAGAGAGGAAAAAGTACATGGGCGTGTGTAGACTGGAATCTGTAACTGTGGCAATGATAATGAGCAGGTTCCCAAGCAGAGTGGCCAGGTACATGAACAAAAACAGTCCGAAAAGGAATGGTTGCCATAGTGGATCCTCTGAAATTCCCAGGAGAATAAATTTCAAAGTTTGTGTGTCATTTTCCAACTCCATATAGCTAGTATAACAACAAAAAGAAAAGTAACCTGATGGAATTACATTATTATCTATAACACTATGCAATGTTAAACAGAAAAACTATAGTTTGTACTATAGTACGCATACAGTAGCTCCTGTTTTGTGTCCGAGTGTGGATCTTTTTGGGGCAGTCTCTGGTATAATTCACTTGCAACTGCTCTCTTACTCTAAGCCTGTACCCAAGAAGACTTGTAATACAAATGTTTCCGATGAATGTTATAGTTGGGAAATACACTTTAATATGGGCCATGCTCCATATATACCCTTGAGAGTATATTTTACCATGATCATTTTCTACCCAGTGATTAATTAAATATAATGCATTAGCTTCATGAGCAAAGACAGGTACAGATTTTATTTTTAAAAATGTCTCCAGGGATAATATTGTCTAATTAGCTCAAGTGGTTCCTGAGAGACAGAAAGGAAGAAAAACTTTCTTGATTCTGATTGCACTTCAAACCCAGTCATATCCCTCGAGGCATCACTAGAACAATAAACCATCAAAGTGAGGTACTCAGAAGAAAACCTGTTTCATCACTTTGGTGCTCACATCCTCACAGACTGAGCTTCCATTTGGTCACAAAATGCAAAGGGAAGAGAACAGCACATATAAAGTCTAAGAAATTTTTTCTGCTACATACAAGGTTAATTTGAATTTTAACTTACACATAATAATTGAATATGTTGAATTAAATAATATATTTATAGTGCTATATACATCTATACATGACATAATAACCAAGTCTAGATAATCTCTATGTCTACCACCATGAATTCCTGTGGTTCAAGCATTCCAAATATTCTCCTCTACATACTGTGAAGTTTATGGCACTTAGCTACAGTCATTGCGGTGCACAAAGGAGGGCACAATCTCCTTCATGTCTCGATGTGACCTCCTGTCTTACTACTCACGTTTCCATCTCCCTCAGTTCTTATTTGTTGGCCTCTGAAAATTCTGATCTCCTCAATTTTGTGATAAAAATGTCCTAGGATTCACAGGGAAACATCAGTCTGTTTAGTTTTGTGGCATGCACCAGATATAGAAAAAGAAATACCAATGATTTAGCAAGTGAACAATAGCAGGTTAGACCTCCATCATCCCATAGAGTTATTTTCTGTCTTACTCTGGGTTTTCAAAATTTATCTGTTAGAATAAATAGCACAGGAGCACTGTAATTGTGACTGCTATCTTCAAATTCTATAAACAAATGCTATATTATGTTTACTATATTGTAATTAAGTCCTGTACCCACGAGCATTGTTCTACCTTTTACACTAAACCAAGTGCTGGATGTGCATGATCCCTGAGGACATTGCACCTTATGCACATTTATTACAGTCTACGTTATACCGAAGTTGTATGAGAAGTATTCTGTTTTACTCTCATTTAAATATTGGTTGACCAAACACATTTGCATTATTTGGAATAAGGGTTTTAAAAGAAACACTTAGTATTTGTAACAAAAATAGTGGTAGGATAATAAGGTCAGATTTAACTAATTCATGCTAAACCATTTGGATTAAGCAAATTAAATAGGTAAACAACTAATATTTTCAAGAGGAATTTATAACTGAATTATAAATAACCTATTAATAAATGAATACCATAATGTTTCTTAAACATTGTGGTGCATAATACACTCTCAGTAACTATTTATTAAATAAGTTGGGAATCGGGTCTCAGTGCATTAGATATGTAACACATAAATTTATCTATATGTTCTATCTTTTTAATTTAAAAAACTATAAGTGTATCCATTTCTCTCTTCTTTTTAATCCCTCTAACCCTTCCCATGTTCTTCCCTTATCACTCTTTCCAAGATTCATGCCTTCTTTTTTCTTATTACAAATATATATGTGTAGATAGAGATTCATATATTTATAAACAGATAAATACAATCTGCTGAGGCTGTTTAGTGTTGCCTAGGTGTATATTATTTCAGCAGGAAATGCTTGTTGAGGAAGCTTAAAGATTTAACTGAAAACTTGAAAATATAGCTATCAATCTAGAGGAGGATGATACCAGTCCTCTAGATAACATATTATATAATGTCAAAATAAAAAAAACCTATGTAAACAAGCAATACATTAAAAAAAACTCTAAAAAGATCCACAAAATCATAGATTTCATTAACAAAATTATCTACATTGTTGCAAAAACTCAGTAGTAAGAAGAGAGAACCATTTAACAAAAGAGGGAAAAGCCTAAAGTAAAAACTACTTGGGAAGACTCATGGCATAAGTTTAATATAAGCTAATCAAACTGGTGTTTCATCTCAGAAATAAGGAGCACCCTCATTTCACTGTGTTCCTCCACAGTTCCTAGGATGCTTCTCTATCCAGCAAATTGACTATAAAGACTCTTAGGTAGAGGGTCCACATGGAGAAAACTCCTTTTTCTTCAGATGACTGCATCAGTGGATTAATCAGACAAGTTTTAAGTGGCTGCTGACAACTGCAGCCTCCTGGATAAGTCACTCTAGGTGTTCTTGCTTTTGATCTCTGTCTCATTTCTGTCACAACTGCTGAGACCTCAGACTCACCTGGATAGGGCTCCTGGATGGAAAGACACTGATTAGAAATCTAATTTTCTCCCTGATGGCAGAAAATAAGAACTGGAGATAGTTTTACTACGGCAGGGAGGGGTCATGTATTAATTTCCAAATTAGGTGAATATGCTAAAGAAAACAGAAATGCTCTGTCCACAGCAAGGTTGAAATGTGAAGGCAAAGGTTGGGAAGATATTTAAAATTCTCTATACTTGCATATTATATACACCATTCCCTCTTGCCATCTCCAATCCTGATTACATCATTTTCCTAGGGGACTTTGCTCTTCTTAGAAATGAGTTTTTCTTGTGGAGTCTCTGTTCCCAAGATACCTGATTAAGTGTCATATGAATCAGATATGATTTATTCATCTCTGTTTGTCTACCTTCCAAAATATAACCTACTAAGACCATGACATCACTTTGGCTAAATCAATCAATCTTTCTTTCTTTCTTTCTTTCTTTCTTTCTTTCTTTCTTCTCTCTTAGATTTAATATTATGGCTACAGTGTTCTGCCTGTTTGTATCCCTGCAGGCCAGAAGAGAGCACCAGATCTCATTACAGATGGTTGTGAGCCACCATGTGGTTGCTGGGAATTGAACTCAGGACCTCTGGAAGAGCAGCCAGTGCTCTTAACCTCTGAGCCATCTCTCCAGCCCCTTCTTCATGTTTCTTTTGTGTCTCTTCTGCTGAATAGGTACTGTAATGAATAGGTCTCATGAGTCCTTCAAAGCCTTGAAAGTTTGGATATACAATTGTTAATATCTCTATGAATTTTATTATTCTTGTCTTAAACAAGGGGGCAATTTGTGATTTTTTGACCAAATTATAATCACAACAGTCCATGGTTTCATTGTCCTCATTATAAAACAATTACAATATTATAATAGTCTGGAAGAGAAAACACTCAGCCCTTTTCATTATAGTCACAAAGCTGAAGCAGGTGAGGAGTGTGCCATGGAAACTATTATCCTTCAAATCAATCAAGACATCGGAAATATTCAGAAACACAAGAAATTCATCACCCTTAAATCACCACTGCTCAAAATATTTAAGAAATATTACAGAACTATGAAAACTAATATCAAATTCATGGAACTAAATGAAATGAAACTATGTCAAAGTTCTACTGATCCAATTTGCCATTTCAGAGAGCCAGATTTTATATTTGTTGATTCTTTATACTATCTTCATTTGTGTTTCCTGATTTTTCCATATTATTTTTGCTTTTTCTTCCAGTCTTCTGTATTTGGATTGGGTTTGTTCTTCTTTTTCCAAATTCTTGAGTTGCATCATTGAGTTATTTACTTGTGTCAATATTTTTTAATAATGGAACATCCTGTTATGCTTCCTTCTCAGGGCTGTTTTTGTGCCATTTTCCTGTACTGTTTTCATTTTATTTTAGTTCAGAAATCTTTATGTTTCTCTTTGGATTTCTTCTATGACTCATTCATCATTATGTTATTCAATATCCATGGGTTTGTTTAATTTCTAGGGATTCTTTTGTTATTGATGTAAGTTTATTACATTGTGGTCAGAAAAGATACACAGAATTATTTCAATTTTTCTGAATTTGTTAACATTTATAATCACATTTTAATTAAAATAGAATTCCATCACTTTCCCTTTTCCTTTTTCTCCACCACCTCCTCCCTGGCCCTCCCTTCACCAGGTGCCATATGCCTCATTCCCAGTTTGATAGTTATATTTCATAAATTATCATTACATATACTTTTAATATGTGCACAAATATAAAAATTCAACTTCTGAATTTATCATTGTTATTTATGTGTATGTGTTCCTAGAGCTTACTATTATGAATTAGATCACCAATATGGGTCTCTTCCATGGGAGAGGTTAATTTATCCTCTCTTAGCTGTTATTTCTTATCTGAAGTCTTTGTCTACTGATAAAACCTAATGATATTTCCTCCCATTCCACATAAGCATATATCTTGATATTGTCATTGTTCTGGTCTTGTTTACGTGGCCATTCTATTTTACAGCAGACTTCCTGGTGTTCTGGTTATTAGGACCTTTCCACACTCTCTTCCCTAATGTTCCATTAGCAAGAGATGTCAGAGCTATGATGGAACTGTATTCACTGGGATTGGTCTCTTCATTGTGTCCAGTTATTGTTCTCTGTGATGGTCCCCATTGCTGTAAACAGAAGCTTCTTTAGTGAGGAGCAATAGATAGACTTATCTAGGGGCATTACGATAAGTTTTAGAATTGTGCTCTTTCAGCAAAGTGTCACTAGTAGATTCTCTTCTAAGACGTCACTAGCTGTGGAAACATGGCTAGGTGTCTAATAATAGACATGATTTGTCTTCTGTTGAGTATTTCTTACATTTAATCAAACAGTTGATGAGTGTCACTAATTGCATTTCATGAATCCTCCTTGATGACCCTAGGGTTTTTGGAACCAATCACCTTCTCTGTTGTTATTACTGGAAAGGCAGGTAGAGCTGTAGGTAGAGCTTTGTGGAAATTGTCCCGGGGAGATTTACCCATAGATGTAGTTAAAATTTGTCTTTCTACCCTTTGCTCTTCTTCATCAGAATTTAGAAATTCCTCAATCTTTTCAATTCTATTCACCATTGCCTTCTGCAATGTCTGAATCTCCTGTCCAGAATTATGTTCCAAAGCCTTCATTGAGGATTCTAAAGTATGAAGTTTGTCCGTTAGAGATAACATCTCATCTTTGGACATAATTTTTATGGCATAAACCGTGCCTTCTTGTATTGACAATCTTTCCGTCAATCTGTCATAAGCTTTAGACAAAATCCGATTGTCACATTCAGCAGTTTTGATTCTCTCAGTTAATGTTTCATTTCCTACAGAAAGGGACTGAATCTTATGGTCCAGATCAGCTGTTCCCTCTTCCATAGTAATGAATTTCTCCTTAACATCAGCCTGGAGAACTTCAAACTGATTCTTGAGAAGATTGTTATCAGCCTGGAGAACTTCAAACTGATTCTTGAGAAGATTGTTGTAATTCTCAATTGTTTTTAAGCATTCAATCTCTGCCTTAAGAATCCTGGATTCGTCTCGTAAAGACTTTATCATATTTCTATTATCAAACCATTTGGTGACAATGAAAACTACGAATCCCAGAAGGATCCATAGATGTGGGGTGATAGACACCTCTTGTAAAATCTCCCACATGGTACAATTAAAAAAAAACTGTTAAATTCTTGAATACTAATGTGTTCAGACATTTTATTTATAAAAGAAAAAATTTTTACCTGCAAAGATAGGTTCCTGCCAGTAGTGGTCTCTGTGTTTTTGGAGCCTGTCCTAGAACTAGCTCTTGTAGACCAGGCTGGCCTTGAACTCACAGAGATCCGCCTGTCTCTGCCTCCCGAGTGCTGAGATTAAAGGCGTGCACCACTACCGCCTGGCTGGTCTCGAACTCACAGAGATCCACCTGTCTCTGCCTCCCAAGTGCTGGGATTAAAGGTGTGCGCTACCACTGCCTGGCCGGCCTCAAACTCACAGAGATCCGCCTGCCTTTGCCTCCCAAGTGCTGGTATCAAAGGCTTGCGCCACCACTGCCCGGCCAAGTCACTTTGTATCAGACCAAATCTGCCGCTGTGGCAGCTTTTGTTGCAAAACCGCAGGTACTTGAGCTTCTGCTAATTCAGGCAGTGGGGTTCCGCTGCAAACTTAGCCAAGGCAGGCAGAATGGGCCTGTGTGGCCGAGTATGTCTCGGACTCAGCACTGGGGCCGGAGTCACGAACTAAAAAACAGCACCCAGGAGGGTGCTGTGTTAGCTAGCGGGCTACCCGCTTGAGTCGGGGGCAAAATAGCCCACGTTGGATGCCAAAATGTTATGGCGTAAACAAATGCAGACAGATTGTAAAAATAAATATATATCTATAGCTTTAATGTAGAAATAGACTTACAGAACCACCGTTCCCGCGGAGACCAGGAAAGCAGAAGCTATGGCTGGGAGCACGCTGGCCAAATTTATAGGCAGACATTAGCCCGAGGCGAACACGCCCCCCAAGGGGCGGGACCTATCCCTACAGGATTCAGAGCTGCATAGTACTCTCAGTTGACTATCAGGTACAGTGATACACACTAGATTTACTCATTTTACATATAGTGTAAGAAACACTAGCCAGTGCGACAAGGCAAAAAAAAAATTAGAAGCATATAATTAAGAGTCAAACAAGTAGTCAAATTATCCCAATTCATAGATGGTACTAAAAGACAGCAAAATCCCATCAGAAAAAAATTAGAGAAAATCATTAATTTCAACAAAATATCAACTTTCAAAAATCAATAGACTTTCTAAATATCACCAACAAGTACTGAGAAAGAGATCAGAGTCACACACTCATTTACAATAACATCAAAGACAGTAAAATGCCTTCGAATAGACCCAACAATAGATGTGAAAGACTTACACAAGGAAAACTTCAAATCAATAAATAGATTGAGAAAGATACTGAAAAGGGGAAAAACATCAGTGTTTATAGATTTAAAATTAATATTATGAAAATGACCATTCCACCAAAACCAATTAGAGGTTTGATACAATATAAATCACAACATTCTCACAGAAATAGACAAAACATCCTAACATTCACATAAAACCAAAAATACCTCAGATAGCTAAAATAAGTCTAATAAAAAAGAATAATATTGGAGGAGTCACCATTCCAGACTTTAAGATATTCTATAGAGCTATTGTAGTAAAAAATTGTAGTATTGTAGTATTGGCCCCAAAACCTGCACAAATCACAGGAATAAAATATAAGACTCAAACTTAAGTACTTATAAGTACAACCATCTTCTATGTAACAAAAAGGAAAAATAATTAAAACAAACAAACAAACAAACAAAATAGCCACACACTGGGGAAAAGACAGTATCTTCCACAATAGTTCTGGGAAAACTGGATGTCTATAGTTGGAAGAATTATATAAAATCCCTATGTGCCCTGTGCACAATAGTTATATCCAAATTCAGCAACGATTTCAATTTGAATCCTGAGACACTAAAGTTTTCAGAAGAAATCATAAGCAGTACTTTACAAGATATTGGTGTAGGAAAGGACTTTTTTTTCTGAACTCTATTTGCCCAGAAATGAAATTCTACAATCAACAAGTGGGACCTCTTAAAACTAAAATATTCTATATAGCTAACAAGAAATCAGATGAGTAGTGAAGAAACATCCAGATTGTCAGAGTATGAAGAAAAAACCAAAAATAAATAAATAAAATTTCCTGAAACTAATTGAAAATGAAAAGAACATCTCCAAACCTCTGGGACTCCTAGGCAGTCACCCTAAGAGGGATATTTATAGCTCTAAGAGCCTATGTTAAAAATCAAACAAGAAGCCGGGTGTGGTGGTGCATGCCTTTAATCCCAGCACTTGGGAGGCAGAAGCAGGTGGGTCTCTGAGTTCAAGACCTGCCTGGTCTACAAGAGCTAGTTCCAGGACAGGCTCCAAAGCTACAGAGAAACAACAACAACAACAACATAAGAACAAAATGAACAAGAAGCAAATGACATTGAAACAACCAAAACAATATTTTAAAAAATCAGTGGATATAAGAGTTGGTTTGTTGAGAAGATAAACAAGAGCCTTGGTCCAACTAGCCAAAAGAAAGAAAGTGAGGACCCAAATTAATAAAATCAGAAATTAATTGGGAAATACTGCAACAGATACAAAAGACATTCAGAATATTATTTTTAAAAACTTGATAGTAATACTTAATCATTATTTTGTAAGAGATGGTATTTACAATTCACACATGAAGGTTACCATTATTTACTATTATTGATTAAACATGGAATCTCATACATTCAAATCCTTCAAGACAAACGAATGTCATGTGTTAGCTTCTCATGCTCTGATTTAGACTTGAATATCATGATTCTCTTTCCAATAGAAAATAGTTTCTGTTGCCAAACTTTCCTTAGGGCATTCTTCATCTCTGTATTTCTCATAGTGTAGATCAGAGGGTTGAACATGGAAGCTATAGTTGTGCATAAAAGAGCAAACATTTAAAAAAGCTGAGCCATGCAGCTGGTATAAGAAATCATGTTCCTTTGTTTGAGAAGGTCAGTGAGAAGCTTGGGAGTCATTGTGGAGATATAGCACAGGTCTGACAAAGCAAGTCAATTAAGAAGGAAATACATTGGCTGTTCATTTAGATGGCTAAGTGTGATAGAAATTATTATGAACATATTTTCCCCCAAAATAGCTAGTACCACAATAAGAACAGCAAAAAACATAGAATTTTAATTTTCTGATTCTGAGAAAATTCTAATAGTATAAATTCAGTGATGTTATTAGTATTTTCTATACTCCAAAGAAAGGAAGATGTAGATGGAGGTTTCTGTCTTGCCCAGTCCTGTAGCCATTCAGTTCCAAAGAAACATACAGAGGATTATATTAATTATAAACTGTTTGACGTATTAGATCAGGCTTATTACTAATTAACTCTTACAACTCAAATTAACCCATAGTTCTTGTCTATGTTTAACCATGTGGCTTGATACCTTTTATCAGTGAGGCATTCTCATCCTGCTTTCTCTGCTTCTGGCTGGATTGCAGATGGAACCTTTCCTCTTCCCAGAATTCTCCTAATCTGGTCTCCTAGCCTATACTTCCTGCCTAGCTATGGGCAAATCAGTGTTTTAGTAAACCAATACAAGCGACAAATTTTTATAGGATATAAGGTATCCCACAGCACTTCCCCTCCTTTTTTTCAAAACAAAAACTTGGAATCTAATCTCTTTTTTTTAGTTTTTTCCTGATCATTATTCATAACAACTTGTAACCAACACTCTAAACAAAGACAAACATTCATAATCCATTTTTTGGGAATATGGGTGTAGTTTTCTAGGCTACTTCTTCCTGATTGTGGGCACTGTTTATCTTACAGGGAAACAAAGAAAATTTAGCAGATTATTCATAGGGTCTTTCTCAAAAACCTTATTTTTCTTAACCCAGAATGAATCCACAGCCTCTCATTTTCTGTTAAAACAAAAACAAAACCTCTTCTCCAAAGTAACATAACTTTTGACATAAATTTTGAAGTTAAAATATTTTCAAAATATATAGGTTGAATTAATCCAGCAACATTTACAATCAAATGTCTTTTAGCAGCTTTTGCTCCTTCCTCAGCAGCCAAATAATTCAAAGACAACACAATAACATACAGTATCCAGATTCTCTGTGTATTTTCCATCTTTATATGACTTTTAAAAAACCCTACTTTTTATCTTTATTTTTAATTTTTACTGTTTTTTTTTGAGACAGGGTTTCTCTGTGTTCTTTCACTGTCCTGGATCTTACTCTGTAGACCAGGCTGGCCTGACACTCACAGAGATCCACCTGCCTCTGCCTCTCAAGTGCTGGGATGTGCCACCACACCTGATTGTATTTCTTTTTTTTAAGGACTTTCCCTATCCTTTTTTTCTCCCAAGTGCATGTGTGTGCACAATATGCACACTATAAACCATTTTGAGATTTTTTGTATGAATCTGTCTTTACTGTATATCTCTCTTTTTTGATCACATGTGTCTTTAATTTGCTAAGTAATATGGCTAGAACTAAGGCCACAGCTTTGGTGGCTGAATCCACCACATTCCTTAGCTTTCTGAGAGTCTAGCTTCATGGTAGAGGGACTGGTAGGACTATGTTTATTGCCACATCTCTATGGAGTTTCAAGATCCCTGCCACCACCAAGAAGCATGCTGCCAGCTACTCATAAACACCATTTTGGCATTTGGTGATGGGACCTGAAAAGAGCTGCAAGATTTTTGTAGCTAAGGCTGAGTCAGAAAGCCCCTCTTAAATGAGACATGCTTGCCTCTAGCAAACAGAGCCTACCTGAGAGAATGCTGCTAACAAGAAACTGGCTTAACTCTGTGCTTTTGTGTCTAGAATTCCTCCCAAAGCTCTTTCAGGTTTTATGGGGATGTAGTTGCCTCATGTTGGCACCTTTTGTAGACAGAGGTTTATGTCCCACCCAGTCCCATAGCCATCACAAAGAAACACACAGAATATTATATTAACTATAAACTGGTCAATTAGCTCAGGCTTATTATTAACTAATTCTCACAACTTAAATTAACCCATAATTCTTGTCTATGTTTAGCCATGTGACTTTTTTTTAAGCTATGTGACCTTTTATCAGTGTGGCATTCTCATCTTGCTTCCTCTACTTCTGATGACAACTTCAGATTGAGTCTTTCCTCTTCCCAGACTTCTCCTAGTCTGGCCACCCCACCTAAACTTCCTGCCTGACTACTGGCCAATCAGTGATTTAGTAAACCAATACAAGTGACAAATATTTACAGGGTACAAGAGCATTATCCCTCAGTATTAAGATTCAATAGTGTTAGCTGAAAGCAAATGACAAAGGGTTAAAAATGTTTATTAATTGTTGTATGAATCATAACCAATACTATAAAATTTTATTTATTTATGAAAACATCTCTCTTTTTTCTCCCTTACTCTCTCTCTCTCTCTCTCTCTCTCTCTCTCTCTCTGTGTGTGTGTGTGTGTGTGTGTGTGTGTATTTCTAATTCTCATATTCTATACAAAATTTTCATTTGAAAACCATCATCATTTCAAACACATTAGTTATTTTGGTTAAAGTTTGTAAAACTAAAAGTCACATTAGTGGAAACCTAAATAAAGTATATAAGGTATACAAAAGTGACTTTGAGATTCTTATCACAGTGTAATTTGCCCATTTGGTAGCTTAAGATTGCCAGAAAAAGTGAAGGAAACAATGAAAATAAACATAGAGTATTATTTTAGAATTAATATTTTGTTGTGATTTTTTTAGTTATGATAATAAAACATTTATTTTGTTATTAAATTGTTATCATGAAAAGCATTATAGGTGCAAAACCCAACCCCTGACTAGGGGCTCAAAAATGCGTTCTTGTGAATACTATAGCAAGAGGACAAAGAACATCATATCATGTGAAGTTTAAGCAGTTATACTATTTTTAATTTCATTGATGCATGATTAATAAAAACTCAGGGTCAGAAATTGGGGTCCAACCTGAAGATTCAAAAAGCAAAACAGCCAACCACTGGTTCTTCCCTTGACCTCAGTCTGAAATGGTGATCCTGCCTCCTGGAATCTCAGAAGGAGAATGTATTTTAGAGCTATCTTCCCCCATTTTATATTTCTCTTTAGGGGTAGGATTAAAGGTGTGCACCACCGTCATTAAAGGCATGCACCACCCAGTTTCTGTGGCAACTAGTGTGGCTACTGGGATTAAAGGTGTGTGTTACCATAATCTGGTCTGTAAGGCTGACCAGTGGGACTGTTTTACTTTCAAATCTTCAGGCAGTCTTTGTTTATTAAAATACAATTAAAACGCACTACATTTCATAGTTTAAAATAGTAATCATTAAACTACAATGTGACAAATATATTGCCAGAATATACAGAAATACCAGTTTCCAAAGCCATGGTTAGCAGAAATAAAAAACCAGAAGTTTAATGATGTTTAAATAAGTGAACGCTTAGAATATAGAAAGTTCTGAATTTATAGAAACGACTTCATAAAAGTAAATATTACTCTGAATTTTGTTATGCCAGTTCCCACATCATATAGGAGGTCCCTAGCCTCTGTGTATGTTTTGTTTAATCTCTAATATCATAGTTCTTTTAATTGCACTCCACATCAAAAGTAATTATTTGCTCTTTAGCCATTAGGAAGCTTCCCTACCCTCTGTCTTATTATCCCACCTGTCTAACCTCTAACTCCCCACAAGTCCACCAATGTTGTCATTAACATGTAATATTAGTGGTCCCTCTTATGCAGTTCTTCAAGGCAGTTCTTCAGACAAACAAGTACAGCGTCTAACATTCTGCTTCCCTTCATAATTTGCTGCCATGGTCAATGTATCTCATTACACAAGTTTGATATTCAGATACAAGATCTGGCCATATGTTCACAGATAAGAAGATCGCTAACCTATCTTATGCTCACCCACTCTTCTTTAGGATGAGCAGAAATTTAGAATATTATAAGGGAATATTTTAGAGACTTGTACTTCATTAAGCAGGAAGTATTTTTTTTTTAATTTGTGAAGCATGAGATGGGGATTTTGGTTGGGATTGTATCAAGTCCTAAAGTTTATATGGAAACACACACACACACACAAAAAAAAAAAAACCAGATAGCCCAAACAATCTCGAGCAAATAAACAATGCTAGAGAGACTGCCATTCCAGATCTTAAGATATACTGCAGAAATATAATAATAAAAACAACACGGTGCTGGCACAAAGCAGGCATGTAGCTGGCACTCAAACCTCAGCACAGGTAAATTAAGCCAATTAACACTTAACAATGATGCGAAAAGCATAAGCTGGAGAAAATAAATAATCTTCAACAAACGGTGCTGAGAACCTGGATGTCCACACGAGGAAGAATAAATTAGACCCAATATCTATCACCTTGCACACACGCACACACACACACACACACACACACACACACACACACACACACACAACTAAATTCAAATGGATCAAAGATTTATAGCTGAAACACCGAAACGGCTACAAAACAAGGCAGAACCCTCCATACTATCGGAGTATGGAAGGACTCGGAATGGACTCCATTTGTTCAAGCATGCAACAATGGAGAAGTGGAACTCCACAAAACTAAACAGAGTCTGCACAGCTGAAGAAACTCACTGAAGAGGAAGTGGAGTGAATGTGGGGGAACCTTTGTTAGTTTACAACTGACAGAGACTAAGTACCCGAAATGGACAAAAAAAAAATAAAAAAAAAAACCAAATAATTAAAACAACTACAACAAAATGACCCATTCAAAACTGGGCCAGGGACCTGAACAGAGAGTTCTCAAAGGAAGAAAAAACTAGCCAAGCAATATGTTCATTGTCCCTAACAAATAGGGACACCCAAATCAAAATGACTTTCAGATTTCCTTTTTTCCCTGGTCAGCGTGGCAAAGATCAATAAAATAACCAACAGCACACCCTGGTGGTGTGTGGTGAGACGGGATGCCAACTCGCTGCTGCTGGTGCTGAAAAGTGGCCCAGGAAATATGGAAACCAATGTGGAGAGATTTAGTCAAACTCAAAATACATCTGCTCTGACCAAGCTCTACCACTCCCCAGCATGTGCCCTAAGGACTGGATCTCATAACCCACAGGTACTTCCTCGTTCCACCTTGTCCATTGCTGCTCTATTCACAAAAGTGGAACATGAAAACAACCATAATGCCTTCCGGCTGATGGACGGGTAAAGAGAATGTGGGAGATATACAACGGAATACTCTTCAGCTGTAAAGCAAAATGATGTCACAAGCAAACGTCTCATGTTCTCTCCCATTGGCGGCTCCTAACTCCAAATCTTCAGATGTGGGTACATATCCTGGGTAACTGCAGAAACCAGGAAACTGAAAAGGGGACACTGTGAAGATAGGGAGTGGGGAGCAAGAGAGAGGGGACTAACAAGACACAAATGATCTGGTCAGGGAAATAGGAAAACGGAGCTCAGTAAGAGAGAAAGGAGACAAACACAGAAGAAGGATAGAGGGGAAACCAGCAGAGCAATAAATGAAGGAAGGGGACTCTTTATGATGGAGCAGTGAATACCTAGAAGGAGGGAGGAGGATACCAAGAATGTCTGTAAAAAGTCCTAAGGAATCATGCTATTTATCTGAAAAACATTATGATGTATAATTATTTATATTTGTATCCACAGACACATAATTCTGTGCATAAATAGGCATATGTTGCTTTAATGAACTTTTCTCACTTTTGCTGACCTTGCTCCCTCCAAGAGCCAAAGACCATCTAACAAAAACCCCAATACCAGACATAAGAAGCCCACTTTGAGCTGTTGGTGAGGGTTGTCCAAGAAATTACCAAAATATGCACCTTTTTATTTGGTCCTTGGTTGCCTCCTAGAGGTAGAATTTGAGCCCATATTGCTGAATATACCATGCACTTCAGAAATAGTGTCTAGAATTCCCGGAGTTAGTTGACCTGAAGGCCTCCTTGCTGAGGACTAACTTTCAAGGGAATAGAATGTGCCACACCAACTTCCAAAGGAGGGACACAACCAGAGTCCTGCCCAGCTGTGATGTCTGTGACATCCAGCCTGGAACAATATTCAGATGTATACAGTAGTTGCGAATGTATATTGCAGGTAACCGAAGGGCTCTCTAACAGACCGAGTGTAGCAAACACAGGCCTAAATGTGGCAAACATAGTGCTGCCAGGTCTTGTCCTTTGCTCCTTTTCACTCTCCCCATTACTAAAGACCAGTAGGTCACATTACTAGAGCTAGTTCTCAAGTTGTATTCCTGTATTTGGCCACTGACACATGCCAGAGACAACACACCAAGGTCCAACAATCAAAATTCATTACATGGCTAATATGTCCAATCAGGACTTCTCAGCTTACTCTAGCACAGACTCCCCTTTTCTTCTGCTTAAAAATCCACTCCTGTACAAGTACCTGCTTATCTCAATTGTGCTTGCTGCTGCTGCTGCTTACTCTCAGCCCTTGCAGCCTCCTCTCTCCCTGCTTATCCCTCTGGGGGAATAAATCTTTGTGCCTAGAACTTGGTGCCTGGGTGTGTCCTGTACTGAATCCAAGTGGGCCTTCCTCCCTTACAGTAACCAAGAACTCTCTACTTAGAATTAAAACTCACTCATTAAGAGGGAAACCTCGTCTGGTTCTGGAAACCTTGCCAACTACCCAGGGATAATGAAGTTATGGATTTGAAGGTGAGTCACCAACCACAATTTACTGAACCTGCAGAACCCCTCGCTACATTATGATCATTTTCCTTATGCCCACAGATAAGTTCAGTCTTCACCCCTCATCAGGGAAACTTGTCTTTGCAAGGATCGCCGAGGCTTTGACAGGCAGCAGAGAGGCAAGCTGTTGCAAGACTCCAAGGCGGTTTAGCGCAACAGGACTCAGCAGCTGCCGTTGGTTCCAGCTCTGTGAGTCTGACCCCAAACTGTTTGTATAGGGTACACTTAAACATAGCACAATCTGGTAAGATGATTCTTGTGCACAATCCCATATGCGCATCAAAGCATATCTAAAACCCTTTAGAAACAAGGTAAGCTAAATACAGGTAGATGTGGTTACATCAAACTCTTTGCAAAGCACATGTGACACCTTCCAGAAAGACAGGTTTTGTAGCTTGACTGAGAAAAACAAGGCCATGGGAATGGGTCAGTAGAAGACTGCAGTGCCAGAAAGTCTTCGGCCACACAAATTGTGCAATGGTCACCAGGCTGCAGCCTTCTGGGCAGGCAGAAAACAGGGTTTGAATTCCTCCCTTTGAAGGATCAATCCTGTGTGATTAACATTTCAGGTTTCCCTAGTTAATGTCATCCAGCCTTCTACAGGAAGCCATTACAGAAACCCACAGCCAATCAAAATGCAGAGTTATGGAGTCCAGGCTCAATGGACACATCTATAAAACACTCCTGCTCCTGAGGCTCAGGGAACATTTAGGAACATGGGGCAGAAAGATGGTAAGAGCCTGAGAATCAAGGAGTTGGCTGTGAGATTGTCTCCTAGTAATGTCAGAAGCGACAGTCATGAAGCCTCACCAACATGGCTGTCTAAGTACGAGTTGAACAAGGATGACAACAATACACAACCAAAGCAGCAGCATTGGCAGGAAACCAAGAGGCCTCTAGCCAAACAACAAACTATACACAAGCAAGGAATGCCAAGAGTGGGAGCAATAGTCTTCTCTAGAGAAGAAGGAACCAATTGATCATCCAATATCAAAAGGTTGGTCCTGAAAACATACACACTCATGATACTGTAATGGGGATTTGCTTATTAGTAATTAATTATAATACAATTATAATATATTTATATTATATGTAACATATAATTAAGAATATATATATATATATATATATATATATATATATATATATATATGGTCTGAAAACTACACTGGATGAAAAATGAGGCCAGGAATTTGTAAGAGAGCAAGGCAAAGTAAATGGGATTGATTGGTCTGACTCCATCTTAAGAATGGAAACCATTTTGTTATAAATTCAGAACAAGTTCATTTCTGGTTGCTGCAAGATTCAAGTTGACTGTGTTTTAACTTGTTTCTGAATTTGACTTGCATCCCATCTTATGGAGTTTGACTCATATCTTGAATATTCCCTGATAAGATAAAATGTTCTACCCCTTAAAACGTGCCCCGAAATGCCAGAATGCACCACCCCTGGGCTCCATCCAAGCTGCTCCTAGGTACCCCAGGGTAGAAAACACCTACCACCCACTAAACTTGTTAAGCCTTCCCAACAACCCTAGGGATCCCCATCCCTGGTTTCCATATCCTAGCCTACTTCATTGGATGAATTCTTTGGTTTTCCTAGAAGCTAGGCAGGATCTAAGAACCCCAGAGGCCAGGCTGGACTTAGGGATCCTAGTCCTGGCAGCTCTACTGGAGGCCATGCTGGTCCTAGGGACCCAAGTCCCCCCCCCATGCTCCATATCCTGGCCTACAACTTTGGAAGAAGACTTTCAGTTTACCAGATGCCAGGAACGATTGAGAAACCCCCAAGCCCCCAAAACCTCAGAAGGGACACCCTACTAGTCTGAAGACTTACTGGTCACCAGAACATGTGACCATTTACGCCAGAAGACCAGAGATGAAAGAGAAACCAAGGGACAAAGCACCCATCCAAAAAAGACAAATGCAGAAATGAACACCTAGACCTATAATCATCCCAAATCTAGATGCCTAAGCACCACTATAAAAACATAATAACAGAAAGGCAACATGGCACTTCCAGAGCATGGCTATCCTATGACAGCAGGACCTGGACTTACCAACACAGCTGAACATTAAGAAATGACCTTACAGATGACAGCCTACAGATGAATTTATAAAGATGATAGCAGCCTTTAAAGGGGAAATGAAAAACTGCTTTAAAGAAATGGAGAAATAGACAAACAAAAACTTAGAAGAAATCAATAAATCCACTAACAAATGCCAAGTCAAGAAGAAAAAGAACAATCAAACAGGTGAAGAAAACAGTTTAAGACCTGAAAATTGAAGTAGAAGCAATAAAGAAAACACAAACCAAGGGAATTCTATGGTGTAGGAAGTCCTTCTGTATTTGTCTTGCTTTCATTGGTTATTAAAGAAACTGCCTTGGCCTAGTTGGTAGGGCAGATCTCAGGTAGGTGGGGAAGACAGAACAGAATTCTAGGAAGAAGGGCAGAGTGGCAGACACATAGGTTAGAATCTTACAGGTAAGCCACGACCTCGTGGTGACATACAGATTATTAGAAATGGGTTGAATGAAGATGTGAGAGTTAGCCAATAAGAGGCTAGAACTAATGGACCAGGCAGTAATTAAATTAATACATTTTCTTTTTGGTTATTTCAGGGATTGAGCTAGCTAGGCGGTGGGATGCGGCCCGCTCCTCCTATTACAGAGTGGCACTCCAATGTGGTAACAAACTCCATGTAAAACCTGAAAGGGCTTAAAAAGGAATTCTAGACACAAATATAGAGTTTAGCACAGTTGGCAGTGTGCCACAGCTCCTTTAAGAGAGAATGTCCTGACTCAGCAGCCTTAAAAAAGGTGTACTGTTTTAAAACATGGCTTCCTGGGCTCTGCCACCTGTGCAAACTTTGGCTGTGGAGCATTTGTGGGCTCAGATGTTTGTGTGTCCACTTGGGGTTAAGAAGAAAGTACCTGAGAACATGCCTGTGATCAGTGCTCCCTGCCTGGGCAGACGGTGGGATCAGGTTTACTAGGCGTACACAAGCAGGAGAGCATGGTGGATTTCTGCCGCCATACACAGAGATGTCTCCCGGCTGCACAGTACTCTGTGTGGCAGATTTGGCTGTAACTCAGATCAAAAAAGTTTGTGTGCTGCATGCTCATTCTCAGAGTTAAAATGCTAAGTGCAGCTCCTACCTGGTGGCCCCGGAGCTAGCAGAAACGGTGCATCCACTATTTTGAAATTGGAGAGAGGTGGAACCAACATCCAGGGCAGCTACAATCAAGATGCTTAGCATTTTAAAAGCTCTTCAAGACAATAGAGAATTAAAGATAATACAATAGGACATATTCAGACATAAAAGACCTCTAAATGGGTCACAATGTTGGATAAATGTACGACGGCTTGGGGGAGAGAAGAAAAAGAATATAGAGTCATAAAATAAAGTTAATGCAAAAAAGGGTAAAGTCTTTAAAGAGATAGAGTACAGATAGTCATTGATTTAAAAATAAAGAAAAAAAAGCCAAGTAAAATGGAAAATTCACAGAGAGTCTGGATTCTATGTATTATTGTGTTTTCTTTGATTTTTTGACTGTGAAGGAGCTAAGTACAGAGAGACATTTCATTGTATGGGCTAAGCTAAGCCAGCATGTATATTATAAAAGTATAATGACTTCAGAATTTGGGTCTAAGGATATGATGCTTTGGAAAAGAGGTTCTTCTTTTGTTTCACAGAAGATGAGAACCTGTGTATTGCTTCTAGACTAATATGGTTTGATAGACCACACCCTCCTGAAAGGTTGCTGTGGACACTCTCAAAAAATTACTTCACCCACTGCTGACTGAGATGAACCTAGCACACAGGACACACTATAAAAGACCTGATTAAGAGTCCCCACCATACAGCATGTTGGAGGAAAAAAACTATGTCCATATTCCCAAATATTGTTTATAAATATTCTTTTACATTTAAAGAGGGATATAATATAGATATGAATAATTTACATTGGTATATATCTTGATTTATTGATACAAGTTTAAAGTCAATTTTATTATATGTATATGTATTTCTGATCTTGATTAAGGTATTGCGATTATGTAGTTCATTTAAAAAATGTAATGTATAACTAGGAAATATAGGTTGTTAATGGATAATCATCTATAATAGTCAAGTTTGTAGTCATGTTAGTTAGATTTTGTAAATGTGCATAGATATATTTCAGATAGACATTCTTCGTATCTTTCAAAGACTACAGAATATGACATTTAAAATGTTTTAATAAGTTAGGGTTTTTCATGACAATGAAACATGTCTGCTTTTGGCAGCACAAGGTACTTCAAGAGGAAGATGCTCCTTATAGAGTTTGATAGCCATTTGGGCAAGAAACTGCTCTTGCCTGGACTGATGCATGAACTGGACATGTAGTACCCACAGAGAAATTACTGCTGAACTTGCCCAAAGGTGATATGGTCCTTCGGGGCTCCTGCTTCATGAAAGAGTCTGAGAGACATTCTATAGGACACAGAAAAAAGTGACTTAACTATCTTTAAAATTTCCTGCTTCATGGAAATGTCTGCTGGATACTATGGGCCTGTATGCTGAAGATGGATGGCCCAATGGTACAGAAGAACTTTGGGTGACTTTACAGGAAGCGAGATGTCTGTAATTTCTAGAGTTTTGGAAGTTGTTTACTTCTCATTTACATAGGTAATATTATATTCTTCTGGAGTCTTTGATAGAGTTGAAGACTAGATAGGTAGTTATAGTTATAATTTTCCTTTGTTATGATAAAAGATAAAATAGATCTAAATATTTTAATTGTAATTCTTGCTTGATATCTGTTATATGTAATTTTACTATGTTAAAGCCCTCCTTTTTGCTTAAACAGAAAAGGGGAAATGGTGTAGGAGGTTCTTCTGTATTTGTGTTGCTTTCATTGGTTATTAAAGAAACTGCCTGGGCGCAGATGTGGCACAGAGACCGGCGCAGACACGGCCCAGAGACTGGCGCAGACGCGGCGCAGATGCGGCACAGATGCGAACTTATATATTTTTTTGATGGCCAAGCTTGAAACACTGAAGCCCACACTGAGAGCAGATCGTCCCACTACAACTAATTCAAGTAGGTGTTTTGGTGGCTGGCTTACAGAGTGGTAGGCCTTTTGTTGGAGAGGTCCCTGGCTAACAGGAAGCCTGGTCCTGTCCCTGAAGACCCTCCTAAGTGGTGGGAGTGTTCTTGACCCCTGGCGGGACCCAGGAAAAGGAGAGGGGGGGCATTCCCCAACCCCCTTGACTCCCCGGTCAGCCTGCGGGGGCTGCTCCCTCTGATGGGGATGCTCCTCCTCTGCTGCGACCTCTCTCTCCCTGGCCCATCCCAGCTTGCCTCCAGAGGCTTCCTTCCTTCTCCCTCCCTTCCGTGGGGCCACAGGATCACCCAGTTCAGCCATTTTGGGTGCTGGGTCGGGTGCTCGGGGCAGAGAGCAGAGGGAGTGTCTTTGTTTTGGTGGCTGGCCTGCAGAGTGGTAGGCCTTTTTTTGGCGAGATCCCTGGTGAACAGGGAGCCTTGTCCTGTTCCTGTAGACCCTCCTGAGTGGTGAGGGGGATCTTGGCCTGTGGCAGGAGCCAGGAAACGGAGCAGGGGCATTTTGTAAGCGGGGCCCCTGGCCAGCAAGGAAATCTGATCCTGTTTTAGAAGACCCACTAGATAGCATCAGTAGGAGGAGATGGGCAGGTGCCAAGGCAAGAATTCACCCAACAATCTGAAAAACAACATGAAAACACCAGAACCCAATGATCTTACAACAGAAGGACTTGAACACCCTAGCAGAGAAGTGGAAAAAATTGATTTTATGAAAGCAATAGAGTCCCTCAAACAACATGTAAAAAATGCCCTTATAGAAATGAATGAGAAGCATAACCAAAAGTTTGAAGAAATGAGTAAATACATAAATGATACCCTGGGAAACCAAGAAAAAACAATCACACAGGTAATGGAAACAGTTCAAGAATTGAAAACTGAAATGGAAGCAAGGAAAAAAACAAACTGAGGACTGGCTTGATATGGAAAATCTAGGTCAATGAGCAGAGACTACAGAAACAAGCATAATCAATAGAATACAAGAGATAGAAGAAAGAATCTCAGATTCTGAAGACACCATAGAGAAAATAAACGAACAGATCAAAGAAAACAGCAAAGCCAACAAATTCTCATCACAAAACATTCAGGAAATATGGGACACAATAAAAAGACCAAACCTAAGAATAATAGGGATAGAAGAAGGAGAAGAGTCACAGCTCAAAGGCCCAGAAAATATTTTTAACAATATTATGGAAGAAAACTTTCCCAACCTAAAGAAAGATATTCCTACGAAGGTTCAAGAAGCATACAGAACACCAAATAGACTGGATCAAAAAAAAATCCCCTCACCATATAATAATCAAAACACAAAACATACAGATTAAAGAAAGAATATTAAGAGCTACAAAGGAAAAAGGTCAAGTAACTTATAAAGGTAAACCTATCAGACTTACAACTGACTTCTCTATGGAAACCATGAAAGCCAGAAGGTCCTGGATAGAGGTACTTTAGAAACTAAGACACCATGGATGCAAGCCCAAACTACTATACCCAGCCAAGCTATCGTTCACTATCAATGGAGAAAACAAAACATTCCAGGATAAGAACAAATTCAAACAATACGTGGCCACAAATCAAGCCTTACAGAAAGTAATAGAAGGAAAATCACAACCCAAGGAATACAACATTGCCAACACTTCCTACAATAACCTAGGCATCTAGCGACCCTTCACCAGCACAACTCAAAGAAGGGAGACACACAAACTCTACTACCAAAAACAATAAGAATAGCCAGAGTAAACAACCACTGGTCATTAATATCACTTAATATTAATTGGCTCAATTCACCTATAAAAAGGCACAGGCTAAGAGATTGGATACGAAAACAGGATCCAACATTCTACTGTTTACAAGAAACACACTTAAACCACAAAGACAGGCATCTACTCAGAGTAAAGGGTTGAGAAAAGGTTTTTCAAGCAAATGGGCCAAAGAAACAAGCAGGCATGGCCATACTAATCTCTAACAAAACTGACTTCAAACTAAAATCAATCAGAAGAGATTGAGATGGACATTTTATACTCATAACAGGAACAATTCCTCAGGATGAAGTCTCAGTCCTGAATATCTATGCCCCTAATATAAAAGCACCCACTTATGTAAAAGAAATATTACTAAAACTCAAGGCAGACATCAAACCACACACATTAGTAGTAGGAGACGTCAACACACCTCTCTCACCAATGGACAGGTCAATCAGACAGAAACCTAATAGAGAATTAAGAGAATTATTGGAGGTAATGAAGCAAATGGACTTAACAGACATCTATAGAACACCCCACCCAAATAGAAAAGAATATACCTTTTTCTCTGCAGCTCATGGAACCTTCTCGAAAATTGACCACATACTTGGTAACAAAGGAAACCTCCACAGATACAAAAAATATCAGTGTCCACCTGTGTTTTATCAGATCACCACGGATTAAAGCTAGAAGGCAACAACAATGCTACCCCCAGAAAGCTGACAAACTCATGGAAACTGAACAGTCAACTAATGAACAACACCTGGGTCAAGGAAGAAATTAAGAAAGAAATCAAAGTCTTCCTTGAATTTAGTGAAAATAAAGAGACAACATACTCAAACCTATGGGACACGATGAAAGCAGTGCTAAGAGGAAAGTTCATAGCACTAAGTGCCCACTTAAAGAAAACGGAGAAAGCATACATTGGGGACTTAACAGCACACCTGAAAGCTCTAGAAAAAAAAGAAGCAGATGCACCCAGGAGGAGTAGAAGACTGGAAATAATCAAACTGAGGGCAGAAATCAACAAAATAGAAACAGAAAACAATCCAAAGAATCAATGAAACTAAAGAAACTGCCTTGGTCCAGTTGATAGGGCATATCTCAGGTAGGTGGGGAAGACAGAGCAGAATTCTGGGAAGAAGGGCAGAGTGGCAGACACCATGAATCTCCAGCCTGAGACGAATTTAGGTTAGAATCTTGCCAGTAAGTCACGACCTCGTGGTGACATGCAGATTATTAGAAATGGGTTGAATGAAGATGTGAGAGTTAGCCAATAAGAGGCTAGAATGAATGGGCCAGGCAGTACAGTTTCTGTGTGATTATTTCAGGTGTAAGCTAGCAGGGTGCCCGGAAAAAAGGGGCCCCGCTCCCTACTACAATTCTAGAAATGGAAAAACCGAATAAGTGAACAGGAATTATAGATGTAAGCATCACTAAAAGAGTACAAGAGATGGAAAAGAGAATCTCAGGCATTGAAGATACAATAAAAGAAGTAGATTCAACAGTCAAAGAAAATGTCAAATCTAAATGATTCCTGAAACAAAACAGGCAGGAAATCTGTTTTTTTTTAATATTTATTTATTTATTATGTATACAATATTCTGTCTTGTGTGTATGCCTGAAGGCCAGAAGAGGGCACCAGACCCCATTATAGATGGTTGTGAGCCACCATGTGGTTGCCGGGAATTGAACTCAGGACCTTTGGAAGAGCAGGCAAAGCTCTTAACCTCTGAGCCATCTCTCCAGCCCCAGGAAATCTGTTTTGACAAGACCAATCCTAAGAATAATAGGAGTAGAAGAAGGAGAGGAATCCCAGAAAATATATTCAACAGAATCATAAAAGAAAATTTTTCTAACCTAAAGAAGGACATGGCAACTTTTATAAAGGAAAATCTTCAGTTGGGTAGCTTACAGTTTTGGAGGTTTAGTCCATTTTCATAATGGCAGGATGTGGTGGCACATAGGCAGACACAGTGCTAGAAAAGGAGCTGAGAGTGTAGAAGAAGCTACATCTTCACCCTTAGGGCACTTTGAAATGGCCTGAAATACTGGGTATGGCTTGAACATATATGAGACTTTAAAGTCCACTCCTACAGTGAAACCCTTCCTCCAACAATGCCACGCCTCCTAATAGTACCACTCCTTATAGCTTATGGGGGCCAATTACATTCAAGTCACCTCACCTATTCTTGTCAATATATAGGTTATCTAAACAAAAACTAAACAGAGAAATGCTGGAGATAACTGACATTATAAAGCATATAGATCTGACAGATATTTACAGAACATTTTACTCAAAAACAAAAGAATATATCCTCCTCTCAGCAGCCCATGAAAATTTCTCCAATATTGTCCACATACTCAGACACCAGCCAAGTCTCAACAAACACAAGGAAGTTGAAATAACACTCTGCAACCTACCTGACCAAAATGGTTTAAAACAACTACAGAAAACTTATAAGTTCATGGAAACTGAACAACTCACTACTGAATGAAAAACAGCCCAAGACAGAAATTATTAAAGATATTAATGAAAATAAATGAAAATGCAACATACTCAATCTTACAGGACGCAGTGAAGGTGGTTCTAAGGGGCAAGGTAACAGCACTAAGAGACTACACTAGAAAACAGATATCATAAGAGTAACTTAATAGCATGCCTTGAAAGTCTAGGACAAAGATAAGAAATCATACCCAAATGGAGTAGATGGCAGGAAATAATAAAACAGAGGGATGAAATCAATAAAATGTAAACAACATCAAGAATCAATGAAACTAAGAGTGGGTTCTTTAAAACAAATCTGTAAGATTGAGATACCCTTAGTCTTTAAAAGTGTAGAAGGAGCGGCAGGCCTGCTCTTTGTCCTGCCCAACTCCCACATGGCAAGTTTTATACCCAAAATAACAACACTCAAATTGTATTCTTTTAAATACTGCATGGCCCATTAGCTCTAGCCTCTTACTGGCTAACTCTCATATCTTGCTTTAACCCATATCTAGTAAACTGTGTAGCAACACGAGGTGGTGACTTACCAGGAAGATTCTAGCCTACGTCCGTCTTGGGTTGGAGCTTCATCGTGTCTGACCCACTTCCCTTCTTCCCAGCATTCTGTTCTGTCTACTTCACCCACCTAAGGGCTGGCCTATCAAATGGGCCAAGGCAGTTTCCTTATTAACCAATGAAATCAACACAAAACAAAGACCCTCCCACATCATAAAAGCATCTAAAAGGCAGGGAGAGAACATCCAAATAAATCAAACTAGACATGAAAAATGGGACATAACAACAGATTCTGAGGAAATTCATAGAATCATAAGGGCATAGTTTAATAGCCCTGTACTCCATTAGTTGAAATTATAAAAGAAATGGATTCTTTTCTTGGTACATTACAAAAGTTAAATTAAGATCAGATAAACAATTTAAACAAGCCTACAATACAGTATAATAGAAGATGCAATTAAAGGTCCACCAACCACAAAAACCTAAAGCTACAGATTCAATGCAAATCTACAGATTCAGTGCAACCCCCATCAAAATTCCAACATGATTCTTCACAGATCTTGAAAGGACAAATTTAAGATACACATGGAAATGGAAACTGTTAAGACAATTTTGAATAATAGAAAAATTGGTGGGAGGTATCACCATTACGATCACAAATCATGCTACAGAGTTATAGTAATAAAAAAAAGATTAGTATTGGCACAAAAACAGGTACATTGGTACATGGAATAGATGTGAAGAACCAGACATAAATTCACACATCTATGGATACCTGATTTTTATAAAGAACCAGAAAAACACACTGAAAAAGAGACAATATCTTCAATAAATGGTGGTGGTCGAACTGGATGACCGCATGCAGAAGAGTATAAGTAGAACCATATTTATAACCCTAAAATCATCCTCAAATGAATAAAAGAACTCCACATGACACAGGTACACTGACTCTGACAGAGCAGAAAGTGAGAAATAACCTTGAACTCATTGGTACAGGAAAATAATTTTTGAAAACACCCTTGTTAGCACAGACACTAAGGACAACAAATATTAAATAGGACCTCATGAAATTGAAAAGCTTTTATAAGACAAAGGACACTGTATTAGGGTTCTCTAGAGTCACAGAACTTAGGAAGTGAATCTCTATCTATCTCTATATAAGGGAATTTATTGGAATTACTTACAAGCTGCCTTCCAACAATGGCTAGTTATGAATGGAAAGTCCAAGCATCTAATAGTTGTATTGTTCCACAGGCTGGGTGTCTCTGCTAGTCTGCTGGGATCCCAAAGGAGGAATGGATGTGATCACAAGGCAAGGGCAAGCAGATGAAGAGCAAACTCCTCCTCTTTCTCTTGTCCTTATACAGGCTTCCAGTAGAAGGTGTGACCCAATGAAAGGTATGTCTTCCATATCAATCCAGATCAAAGGCCTGTTACCTTCTTGCCTCAAGATCCAGATCACAAGTGTGCCCTGCATTTCTGGATTATACTTCCTTTCAGTTTCATTCAAGTTGACGTTGAGGATAGCCATCACAGACACTACCATCACAGTGTACAGAATGAGAAAACCTTACCAACTCCACGTTGGATAGAGGCTTATAGGCAAAAATCTGGACATCAAGAAAACAACACAATTATAAATGGAGGTACAGATTTGAACAGAATATTCTCAAAAGAAAAAACTCAAATGGCTGAGCAGCACTGAAAAAATGTTCTGAAGGTGTAAGTCACAAACAATCCCACAGCAGTTTGGAATTGTGATTAATAGGGTGATATTTGTTTAAAGGGGAAAAAAACTTACAGATCACCTTCCCAAACAACAGCCCTCTGCGCAATCAGAAAGGAGTCTGTCTAGTCACCAGAAACAGAGCAGGAAGTAAGAGAGAGCAAGGAGGGAAGACACCACTTTTTTAAAGAGAGAGACCATGCCCCAATGGGCTGGTATCTCAGCGGCTATTGGCTGGAGGAGCGGAAGGACCTCCTGCAACACCTCCCCCTTCTGTTTAAGTAAGAGAGTTATAAACCTACTACGAATTATATACAATAAGTACAAATATCCTATTCTAACTAGCTTAGGTCTTATATAATAAATAGCTAGGCCAAGTCATGAGAGGAAAGTAACTACATTTATATAGTCTTCAACCCCATCGAAGATCTGAGAAGGGAAATAATGTTACCTGGGTAATTAGGAAGTTCAGTAAAACAACTTCCAAAACATGCAACAAATCACAGAGACAATAGCTACCTGGGCAATCACCCAAGGTCACGTTTGCAGCATTGAAGCAACCAACTTTGGCTAAGGCCTAACATAAATGACATACCATTTTCAAAGGCAAGAAACTTTTCAAAACTATCTTATCCTGTCTTGGCAGGATATGACAGTCCTGGTTTTTCCAAAATGGATATTCTGTATCTCTGTCAGTGGTTGAAGTATGGGCATTTTTTTGCCCAAAGACCAGTTAAGCCAAAAAGAAAGGCTCCAGGTGGAGTGTCTTTGGTGCTCAACATTCTCTCGGGAAAAGATTGGTGCTGCCAGGAGCAATTGTGTCTCACTATCACGAAACTCTGAGTTAGATTAAAGGCCATTTTCTACAGCTCTTTGAAGAGGTTGAAGATTATCTATCTATACTGAGTATAATCTCTATATATCTAAAGAACCTGATTAGTCTAATTATAAATGACAAACTTAGATGACTATTTATCTATATAATTCTCAATATCTATCTAACTTAAAGACTAAGACAATAAACAACTGTGTAACAAATGAGGATAATGACCTCCAAATATAAACAATGTACAAATATACATTGCAATATGGTAAATATATATCAATACACAAACATTATATAAGTATCTTAATCAGAGGTAGAAATGTACCCTGCAATATGATATATATATATATATATATATATATATATATATATATATCGATACAATATATGTCAATACATAAAAATGTTTTAAACAGAGGTAGAAACATGCATGCATACAATAGTCAATATAATTTCACTTTGTATCAATATATAAAAATCGATACCAATATATTTGTCTCAAACAATAACTCACGAGTACCAACAAGTACCAATCTATTATCCCATCAACCCATTATCCCTCTTTTTTTTCAAATGATCCCTGAACTTATAAAATTCCTCCCCGAACCCTCAACCATATACTAATTATAATCAACCCCTAAATGATGTCCCTAAACCCAAGGGCAAACTTTACTGGGAGAGGGGACATCATCCTCTAGAATTACTTCCAGCTGTCATGGGGGTGACATTCTTTCTGGGGGATCCTGTGAAAGTAAAATGATGGTTAAATTTCAAAATCAATTTTAAAATTGCAAATAGTCTCTGAGTATTTTGTGCAGATCTGGCCAAAATATTGTATAAGATGTGCGCCATTTCAGCTAGCCAAGTTGGAACTGTCTTGTGCAGCTGGTACCCAAAGCAGGTCTTGTAGTAGCGCTATCAGTATCATGACGTCATATCAACCAGGTAGAGTTGTTGTTGTGGGGCCCCATCTTCTTCGTGGAAACTTCAAATGTCACTTCAGGAAAAACTCATTGTTCACTGTGAAAAACTTAAACATTAATCATATAGACATATATATTCAATGAAAGGCATGATAGATATATTCAATGAAAAGTATGATAGATATGAAGAAAAGCAAAGATGTTTTCTAAACTCATATTTCTTTCTGTCCCATATCATGGCTCTTAACATGAGACAGAAACTCTGGGTTTTTCTCTTACCAACAGGCTTGGAATTAGAGAGGGACTGAGCCATGGTTTAACTTCAAAACCAGCTCTATATATTTATAAATAAATGCACATTAATACATATTTAAAGATAAGAGTAGAATAATTTTACTTATGAGACCTATTTGATTTTCTTGCTGATTCTTATTGGGTTGTAAATAGTTTCCGTCTGTCAGTATTCAAACATCCACGGTGCCTTGCCTTGAATTTTCTGAAGATGAGTGTTTTCCTGCAGAGATAAGAAGAGAAACCTGCCCCAATTCTATATGCTTTTCTTACCACCTTTATAAATATCATCATTGTGAATGAGCTGTTATTTCTCCTTTCCAAGAGGTTTCTCCTCTTCAAATCGAAACTTTATTAATTTTGATGGTATCCACAATTTTTCTTCTCCTGTGGAAACAAGAGCAAAACCCCTTCCCAACGTAGCACATCTCCTGGCTTCCATTGAGAGGTCAGCACATCTTTGAAATAAATCGGTTGATTTAGTTCAGCAGACTTTTCCATTATCCAATGTCTTTCTGCTACTGTTGTTTCTTTCTCATTCGCGTTAAGAAAATTCAAGGTTAATAAAGCATTATGTAATCTATTTCTGGGGGAATTTTCAGTCCCTTTCTGTTTGTTTAGCATATCCTTTATAGTACGATTTGATCTTTCTATAACTGCCTGACCTGTAGGATTATTTGGTATACCTGTAATGTGTTTTATATTATAATAAGCAAAAAAGCATTTCATTTTCTTAGATACATATGCTGAACCATTTTCTGTCTTTATTTGTGCAGGTATACCCATGATGGCCATAACTTCCAATAAATGTGTGATTACTGAATCAGCCTTTTCTGAGCTCAGGGCAGTAGCCCATTGAAAACCTGAATACGTGTCTATGGTGTGGTGTACATATTTTAATTTACCAAATTCCATAAAGTGGAACACATCCATCTGCCAGATTTCATTTCTCTTAGTACCCTTTGGGTTACTCCCTGCAGGCAACGGTGTTTGATTATAGAAAGAACAAGTAGGACATCTCTTTATAATGTCCTTAGCTTGTTGCCATGTAATGGAAAATTCTTTCTTTAGGCCTTTACTATTGACATGATGCTTTTTATGAAATTCTGAGGCCTGCAACACGCTTCCAAATAATAATTGATCAATCTCAGCGTTACCTTGTGCTAGAGGACCAGGCAGACCTGTATGGGACCAGATGTGTGTTACGTACATCGGACAAAGCCTATTCCTGATTATGTCTTGTACCTGGATAAACAATGAAGTCAACTCTGTGTCATCTGGTATAAATTCAGCGGTTTCAATATGCAAGATAACTCTTTCTGCATATTGTGAATCTGTAACTATATTAAGAGGTTCTTTAAAATCCCTTAGCACCATAAAAATGGCATATAATCCTGCCTTCTGTACAGATTTATAAGGGCTTTGTTCCACCTTACTCAATTCATCTGACTTGTAACATGCTTTCCCTGATTTATTTGCATCAGTATAGAATGTATGGGCTCCAGTTATTGGAGCATCACGTACAATTCTAGGAAGAATCCAAGAAGTTCTCTTTATGAGGTTAAATCTACCACTTTTGGGATAGTTGCTAGTAATTTCTTCCAAAAAATTAGCACAAGCTCTTTGCCATAGTTCATTGTTTTCCCATAACCTTTTTATTTCTTCAGTAGTAAAAGGCACTATAATTTCTGCTGGGTCTATACCTGCTAGTTGACGAAGTCTCAGCTTACCTTTTATAATTAATTCAGAGACTTTTTCCACATAAGTTTTTAATTTTTTACTTGGTTTATTAGGTATAAATATCCACTCTAAAATAATATCTTCCCTCTGCATTAGAATCCCTGTAGGAGAAATTCTGGAAGGCAATATGACTAGGATGCAGCTAAGATTTGGGTTCACCCTATCCACATGTGCCTCCTGTAATTTTTCCTCAATCATTGTCAGTTCCTTTTCTGCTTCAGCTGTCAGTTTTCTTGGACTATTCAAATCTTTATCACCATCTAACAAATGAACTATTAGATCAGGTGTTACCCCAACAGCTGGTCGTAGACTGGAAATGTCTCCTAACAATCTTTGGAAGTCATTAAGAGTCTTTAACCGGTCTCTCCTAATTTGTGCCTTTTTCCGTTTTAATTTTCTCTAACCTTATTCTGTAACCTAGGTAATTAATAGAGTTTCCTCTTTGAATCTTTTTAGGGACAATTTGTAATCCCCACCTAGGCAAGACTTTCTTTACTTCTTCAAACATCCTTTCTAAAGTATCTTTATTTGAATCAGATAACAAGATGTCATCCATGTAATGATAAATTATGGACTTGGGGAATTGTTTATGAATTACTTCCAGTGGTTTATTCACAAAATATTGGCACAATGTAGGACTATTGAGCATATCCTGTGGGAGGATAGTCCATTGCTATCTCCTATTAGGCTGAGAATTTTTATAAGTAGGCACTGTGAAGGAAAATTTTTCTCTATCCTTTCCTTGTAACAGTATAGTGAAAAAACAATCTTTTAAATCAATAACTATAAGAGGCCATCCTTTTGGTAATAGAGAAGGCAAAGGAATTCCAGATTGTAGTGGGCCTATAGGTTGAATTACCTTGTTGACAGCTCTTAGATCTGTCACCATTCTCCATTTACCAGATTTTTTTTTACAACAAACACAGGAGAATTCCAAGGGCTGGTTGATTCTTCAATATGGTGAGCATCAAGTTGCTCTTGCACCAGCTGTTCCAATTCCTGTAATTTATCTTCAGCTAGAGGCCACTGTTTGATCCATATTGGCTTCTCAGTTAGCCATTTTAAAGGTAGGGCTGTTGGTACCTCTAAAGGTTTGGTATTTGCTGTATGTTCTTGTACAGCCTGAATGGCTGGTGACCTTTTTCCATAATACCTCATCATATCTTTCCCAGAATTATGAGTTCCTAGAACTACAGACATGTTAATCTGGGTATTTCATTGCTGTAGCAGGTCACGGCCCCATAAATTTATTGCAATATTGGCTATATATGGCCTTAGTCTTCCTATTTGCCCTTCAGGCCCTATGCATTCAACCCATCTTGTACTTTGTTTTACACGAGATAGGGTTCCAATTTCCAGAAACTGAACATCTACCTCTTGAAGAGGCCAATTTGGATGCCAAGATTCTGGAGTAATGATACTTACATCCGCACCTGTGTCTAATAAGCCTTCAATAAAAGTGCCATTTATACAGATTCTTAGCTTTGGTCATTGATCATTAATAGAAGTCTGCCAAAATATACATTTACTCTGTTCTACTGGGTTTTTTTTTACTCATCCTCCATGTGTAATTCATCATTTAGACCAGTATTACTTTTTACAGCAGAAATTGGAGCTTTTAATTTTCTTGTTGAGGCATGTTCTCCACTGTGACTGGGAATGATTGGGCCACTGTTGGCTTGGGGGCCTGTGAGAGGCCCCTCAAGGAGTTTCCCGATGCTATCGGGTTGCCTTGTCTGTCTGTTGTTGACCTGCATTTGTTGGACCAATGTCGGCCTTTACTGCATCTCCTACATATACCTGAAGGCCGAGGTCTCCTATTTTTGTCATTCCCAGAAGAGATATTATTCCTAGAAATTCTTTGCCTGCAATCCCTTTGCAAATGTCCTAATTTCCCACAATTAAAACACCTGGCAGTTTGATGTCTCCTCATGGCTTTGGAAATCGCTTCTCCTACCCAAGATTCATCATTATAGCTAAACGTCTCAACATTCATCATATGCTGAATCCAATTCATCCATAGGTGCTGATCTAGACTTTAAAGGCCCAATTTTCTTTTTGCATTCTATGTTTGCATTCTCAAAAGCTAGATATCCAAGAAGTATTTGTCTTGCTTCTGGGTCTGTTACCCCTATGTCCAGAGCCTTAATTAATCTTTGCAAAAAGTCAGAAAAGGGTTCTCTCTGTCCCTGCCTAATTCTGGTATATGATTCAACTCTTTTTGCTGGATCTTGCATCCTATTCCAAGCATTTAAAGCTGCTTGGTGACATAGACACAGTACTTCATCGTCATAAAGAGTTTGGACCTGTGGATCAGCATATTCCCCTGCACCAAGAATTTGATCTTGGGAAACCTCCACACCTTTTGCTCTCCCTTGCTGTTCCATATGTTTGGATTCTTCTCTGAAATAAATTCCAAATATCAAGGAAGGTCCATTATTTAAAACTGCAGACACTGATGGAAATCATGGGGGGTAGCTCTAGCATTAGAAGCCCAAGTCCTTATCATTTCCTTTACATATGCAGAGTGCAAGCCAAAATTAACAACCAGTAAATTAAGTTATCCCCATAGTCATATAAACCTTGCATGATATAACCCATTGTATTGGTAACCAGAACAGTAAGATTCGTGTTGGAAACGAAAACTGCCATATTACCTATTATCCAGCAGGTGGCGCTGTTGCCAAGTCACGATGAAAATGGGGTCCTGTTTCAGTGTCCGCCTACTATTTGTTAAAAACTGGGAAATGCAAGTTGCTCAAAAGAGTAAATGTAATTAAATCAATTCCGTACACGGAACCATAAACCCAGAATCCAGGGGTAGAGAAGAGTAACCCAGAAGCCGTGTATGCCTCCACGTGACAGAGTTTCCCTGAGGGGTTGCAGCTTTCAGCAACCAGCAACTGCGTGCTCTGGTTGGCGCTTGCAAGGGAGATTTGAAAATGACTCAGAAAAGAGCAAACCATGCAGGCTGAGACTACAGGGGCCTGTGGAGTTTAATTCCACGTGGGGAGGCAAGCGATAGGGTACGTGGGGACTTGAAGTCAATCTGAGGTGTCTAAAAGAAAAATATAAAGAACTGAAGCAAGAAAAGCCAGTGCATGATAATTTATATTAAACTGCTGGCTCCACACACAAGGCACAAGCCGCAAGGCACAGGCCGCAGCTGAGGAAGGGAGGGCTCGCGCCAAGCCGAACTCGTGGCCTGCAGCTGAGCAGGGGAAGGAGAGGTCCTAAAACCAAATGTTGGGTGCCAGGTGAAGGCGTAAGTCACAAACAATCCCACAGCAGTTTGGAATTATGATTAATAAGGGGGTATTTATTTAAAGGGGAACAAACTTACAGATCACCATCCCAGACAACAGCCCTCTGTGCAATCAGGAAGGAGTCTAGTCGCCTAAGCGGAGCAGGAAGTAAGAGAGAGCGAGGAGGGAAGTGGCCGCTTTTTTAAAGAGAGAGACCACGCCCCAATGGGCTGGTATCTCTGCGGCTATTGGCTGGAGAAGCAAAAGGACCTCCCGCAACAATGTTCAATATCCTTAGTCATTGAGGAATTTCAAATCAAAACTCCTTTCACATTTTAATTTACACCAATCAGAATGGCCATGATCAATAAAATAAATGACAACTCATTTTTTGCGGGGGAAGTAAGGGCAACATTCATCCATTGTGGGTGGGGTCAAAACTTTTGCAGCTACTCTGTAAGTCAGTGTGGCAATTCCTCAGAAAGATGGGTATCTACCCTAAGATCCAGCTATACCTCTCTTGGGAATGTGCCCAATGAATGTGTCGTCCAACTACAGAGACACTTGTTCAGCCTTGCACATCACCACTCTATTCATAATAGCAAGAAACTGGAAACAAACTAGATGCCCCTCAACTGAGGAATGGATAAAGAAAGTGTAGTACATGTACATGGTGGACTATTACTCAGCCATTACAAAAATAAGGTCATAAAACTTGTATATATACAGAGAAAATTAGAGAAAAATTATCCTGAGTTAACACAGACCCAGAAACACAAATATGGTATGCCTGTATTTCTATGAAGATATTAGCTGTTAAATCAACAATAATCAAGTAAAAACTTTGCAACCACAGATATTAGATATAAATTACAGGACTGTGGGGATGGGTAAATAGATCCTCCTGAAAAATGAAATAGAATAGATAGTTATGGGTAGTTGGGTAGGGGGCAGGAATGGGAGGGCCAAGTGTGGAGGGTGAAGGAAGAGGGGTCAAGGAAAGGAATACAGGGTGAGAAAACCAAAATTAAGGGCCATTTAAGGAATAGTATGAAACCTAAGATAGTAGAAGCTTTGCAAAATGTATACATATATGAAGGGGATGTAAATGATATTCCCAAATAATGGGAGAGGCAGAGTCCAACTAAATATCTCTTTTCACCAAGTGAAGCTTCCTGTATTGGAAGTGGGTTATAGTTAGTTGAGGTTTTGGCCAAGTATTCTCATGGGACTCCTCAAACAATCCAGGCACTTGTGAAGGTATAGGTTGCTCTCCACAAACTGATGGCAAGGCCCCGTCGCTGAAGGCAGAATTCATACAACCCATTGAATATGGAGAATTTGAGTTGGTGTCTACACTGACTGTTCACCACTATCTATGTTCCAGTGTCTTTGGTACAAGAAGGCACTCTGCATGCTATTAATGGAGAAACATAAACACAAGCACAGCCACACACTCTGATTTACAATGATAGACTGACTGTAAGATATGCTAATACAGTGATAACTCAAAGCTTATAATAGCAACCAACCAACATCTAATTTGACTGAAGGCCATGAAATAAAAACCATACCTAACACTGCTTGGGTAACCAAGAACCTGAAACTAGGAAGCTCATGAACCTAGGGGACAGCTAAATGCTATTGTTCTTTAAAAATAAAAGTCACAGTAAGATAACTTCTAATGATTCAGCTATACTTTTGGATCAGTCTCTTGCTTATGTATCATCAGAGAAGCTATATCCTGCAGATGAGAACAAATACAGAGACCCTCAACATCCATTATGTAGAGAATGAAAGACCTTGTATCACTTCACCCTAAATCTGATGTCTGTTTCAAATCCCCCCCCCCCACAAAGCTTGGGTAAACATGTGGAAGAGAACGTGGAAAGAGTATAAAAGCCAGACTGTATGAAGAACATCAAGAAAACAAGGATCAATGTGTAAACTTCCAGAGACTGAGGTGACATGTACAGGGCCTGCATCATTCTGTATCAGATGGAGTCCTAGAGCTTAAAGCAGAGGGAGACAGAAGCAATCTCCAATTGGCAACCACTTGAAAATAAAAGTTCAGTTTTCTCCAAGAGAATATCATGGGAAAACACTGATCTTAATATTAGACTGCTTGTCCAGCATTAGATGGCTAAAACCAACCAACCAATCAACCAACCAACCAACCAAACAAACAAACAAGCAAACCAAATGCAGTGGCATCATTTGAGGTCCCTTGACTAGTAATGTCATGGCTTTTATTTATTTTAATTTTATCCTTTAAAATTATCTTATTTATTACTTTTATTTTTATTACACACACATCCATTTCCCCTTGATCTTTATCATAAAAATCCTTTGTTTTTATACCATGACTTCCATTTAAGTTACCCAAGTACGGGACTGAGTGTGGCACTGCTTCTGTGTCTAATTCATGTGCCTTCTTTGGGCAGCTTTCCTTCTGCTTGTTTCTTTCGTCATAGTCCAGTAAATTAGCTGTTGTTTCATTTTATTTTCCTATAGAAAATTATTTTTTAATTCAATTCATTTACTTATTTTCTATCTGAACCACAGTTTTCCATCCTTTCTTCCTATTCCCTCCCTGCCACCTCCCGCCCTTCTGCCCCTACCGATCTAGCCCACTTACTTTTCTGTTGAGAAAAGGGCAAGATTCCCATGGATATCAACAAGACATGGTATATAAAGTTGCAATAAGACTAAGCACCACCCCCACCTTGTATTAAGGCTGGTCAATGCAGCCCAGTATAAGGAATAGGTTCTCAAATGGCAGCAAAAGAGGGAGCGAGTGATAGCCCCAGCTCCCACTGTTATCAATCCCACAAGAAGACCAGGCTACACAAATGTCACATATATGCAGAGGGCCCAGGTCAGTGCCATGCTGGCTTCCTGGTTGCTAGTTCAGACTCTGAGCTCCTATGAGCCCAGGTTAATTGGTCTGTGGGTTTTCTTGATGTGTCTTTGATCCGTCTGGCTCCTACAATTCTTCCTCCATCTCTTCAGCAGAATTCCCTCCTAGAATTAGCTCGGCCTAATGTTTGGCTGTGGGTATCTGCATCTGTTTCCATCAGTGACTGGATGAAGCCTCTCTGATGACAATTAGTGTAGGCACTACTAATCTTTGAGTATAACAAAATACCCTTAGGTATCGTTACATTGACATTTTTTTTTCTCTCTCCAGTTTTATTTGGTTCTTACCTCGGTCTCTGAATCATCCAGCCTATGGGTCCTGGAACTCCAGGCATTGTCAAGAGTGGGTTCACTTTTGTGGTATGGGTCTGAGGCTGGATGAATCATTGGTTGGCAACGCTTACTATCTCTGTGCCACCCTTACCTCAGGATACCCCAAAGGCAGGACAGACCATAGGTTGAAGGTTATGTGGCTGGGTTGCTCCACTGCAAGTCTTGCCAGGTCAGAGGAGGTGGCCATTTCAGGCTACATAACTGCTATTGCTAGGAGTCTCAGCTCAGAAATCCTTGTAGATTCCTGAGAATTTCCCTTGCACCAGGTTTCTACCTCGCCCCCAATTTCCCACTTTCCAGTCATATCTTTCAGTACTTGCCCCCCCCATACTCCCTTGACCTGATCCCTCATGATCCCATCCCCACACACCCCCAGACCACCCACAAAATATATTCTATTTCCTCTTTCCAGGGAGATCTGAGCATCTCCCTTGAGGCCTCTTTGTTACCAAGCCTCTCTGAGTCTGTGGATTGTATCACAGTTATCATTTAATTAACAGCTAATATCCACTTATAAGTGAGTACATATTATGTTTGTCTTTCTGGGTCTGGTTTACCTCATTCAGGATTATTTTTTATAGTTCCACCTATTTGCCTGAAAATTTAATGATGCCATTGTTTTTAACAGCTGAATAATACTCCATTTTGTAAATGTACCCAAGGAAATTAACTATAACCATGAAAAAACCAGCAATAAATAATCTCACACCAGCAAAACTCAAATAAGGGAAGCACAAACACACAGAGAGATATACTACTACCAACACCACCATTAACAAATTAACAGGAACTAGCAATCACTGGACATTAGTAACTCTCAATATCAATGGACTCAATTCACCAATAAAGAAGATACAGGCTACCAGAATGGATACAAAAACAGGTCCCATGCTTCTATTGCATACAAGAAACATACCTCAACATCAAAGAAAGACATTACCTCAGAGGAAAAGGTTGAAAAATACTTTTCCAATTAAACAGACTTAAGAATAAAGCTTCTGTCCTGCTTCTTCAATTTGGACAGCATACTGTCAGCAGTTGAGGCAAGAGCACTTTTTTACCCAGTGCCTAACCTTTCTAACCTTTACTGTTGCTGAACCCTAACATCTTCCTGGGTGGTGAGACGGCAAGGCATCAATGATTCAGACAGCAGGAGTCAGCTAGAAGGCATATAACAGGCTCATTTATTTAACAATAGGGAAAAACTTATCTACCCTTCCAGCACCCAGGCATTCCAATCCATTGATAGATATCACATGGTCACCCCTCATTGTCTATGCCCAATCAGGACCTCTGACAGTACCTGTTACTAGCCTCTAACACACCTTAAAATAATATTCTACAACACTTTGTCACAAAGAATGCAAACTCCCTGTGGAGTTTCTTCGATGCCCATCATCTTCTCTAAACTAGATTGGTCCTGTTAGGAGCAGACATGTCTCATTGTCATAAAAAATAAAAGGGCCTATGTTAATAAAACAAACATCTTAAAGGTCATATTTTGTAGATCTCTGGTGTTTGAAGATGACCTGTCTATCTAAAATACATCTCTGTTTGACTTTGAAAACATACCTAATATGACTACAAGTTCAATTGTAATAGGTGACTAATTGCTAAACTGCATTTCCTTATTATCCTAAATAGTTGGCAATTATAAATTACAAGGGCTAGAAATTTTCACTTCATTATTAAATGAGTTTCATAGGTACCATATCTTGAATAAGATTAAAAATGTATGTTCTGTGTGTTCTAACAAAAAATAATCTCAACTTTGTATCAATATACAAAATCCAAGTGAATGTAAAATATTTAAAAGTAATAGTTACTTTTTTGGTTTAAAAGTAGGTTTAATAATTTACCTTTTAATCCTATTTCTACATCCTCCCTTATTTCTTTTCAGAGTAGATTCATAATCTATCCTTATACCAAATCATATCTATATCTCCCTCATTTTCAAAACAAGAACTCCAAATCTAATCTCTTTTCTTTCAACCTTCTTCCTGATGACAACTTGTAACCAACTCCCCTAACCAATGACAAATATCCATAACCCATTGAACAACCAAAATCCACCCACCCCACCTCTTGGGCATGTGGGCTTCATGTTCTTAAATTTACTTCCTTCTGTCTGGGGGTGATGACAGGGGGGTCCTGGAAAGAAAATTTGGGTTAATTATCAAGTCCTGGAAAGGTAGCTGTATCATTTGTTGTCCTGTCCAGTCTCTACATAATGGGAAAGTGCAGGGCTGGTCTCAAGTCTTGGCTAGAGTAGTCTGTAAGGCTGGATCATCTCAGCTAGCCACCTCAAGCATGCTTGAGTTTATAGAAGGAGAGAATCACACTCCAACTCCAAAGTCAGCTTTAATTTTTATTTGGACTGGGACTACAAAAAGACCATTTCCATTATATGTCTGTAGAGAAAAGCAGAAACAAACATTTGGGAAGATTTATGAAGTTTTACCCTTTTGGAGATGTGATATACTAATAGGCCAAATTGCTCTTTTTCTTGGGACATTTTTCTGCATGATTTGTTCTTTTTCTTCAGATCTCTCATTTGTCCAGTGGTCTTCATATTCCTTAGCTGTATGTCTTCACTCTCCTGAAAAGACAAAAACAAAACCCTTCCTCAACACTAATTTTGGGGAAGTTGTTTTATGGCAAGTTACATATGATCAAATGAAAAGCATTCGTCAGTTTAGATTGAATGGTGGTGCTTTTTGATTAAATATTTCCTTTTCTAACCAAGGGGTACCTCTTGTTAAAATCTAATCTTTATAGATTTTGATGGTATTCATAGCTTTTCTTCTCCTGTAGAAACAAAAGCAAAACCCCTCCCCCACATAACACATGTCCTGGTTTCCATTCTGATGTCAACACATCTTAAAGTATATTGACTGATTTAATTACACAGTTTTTTTCTATTATCCCATGTCTCTCCACAGCTATTGTTCCTTTCTCATTAGCATTTAGAAAATTCAAAGTTAATAAAGCATTATGCAATGTATTTATTGGGGTCTTTATGTTTATTTAACATATCCTTTAGAATTTGATTTGATCATTATATAACTGCCTGCCCTGTGGGATTGTGTGATATACCTGTAATATGATTTATATTCCAATAAGCAAAAGATTGTTCTATTTTCTTAGAGACATAGCCTGGACCACTTTTTTTTATACTTTTTAATTTATTGTCTGTCTTTATTTGTACAGTTATACTCATGATAGTCATAACTTCTAATGAATGTGTGATTACCAAATCAGTCATTTCCAAATTCAAAACAGCTGCCCATTGAAAACCTGAATAGATATCAATGATGCCAATATGTATCATGAGTTCTAATAGGTGTAGAAGGAGCTGCGTTCCCACCCAGCTCCCTCTTGGCTAGCTTTATACCTGAAATAACAACACACAAATTGTATTCTTTTAAACATTGCTTGGCCCATTAGCTCTAGCCTCTTACTGGCTAATTCTCACATCTTGATTAACCCATTTCTAATAATCTGTGTAGCACCACGAGGTCGTGGCTTTCTGGGAAGGATCTTATCCTGCGTCCATCTTGGAGAGGAGAGCTATAGCGTCTGCCTCACTGCCTTCTTTCTCCCAGCATTCCGTTTGGTCTACTCTGCCTATCTAAATTCTGCCCTATCAAAAGCCAAGGCAGTTTCTTTATTAACCAATGAAAGTAACACATAGATGACCCTCTTCCATCAAATAAGTCTTAATAATAAAAACCCAGAGTCAGATATAGGGGAAAATGCTGGGAGACCAGAGAGATAAAGGAGCAAAACCAGAGCCATCTTACCTACTCAACTTCTCAGCTGAAAAGAGATTTAACTCCTGTCTTCTCTTGTTATTTCCTCTCTCTGACTAGGCATATCACTTCCTTTCTGTCTGTACAGACCTCCAGACCTCTATCATTTGCTAGTAGCTAGCTCTACCTTCTGATAGTCAATCAAGCTTTATTTGTATAAACAAGATATTACCAAAGGATGATGTCAATAGGACAAAATGGCAGAATGTTCTCTTGCCAAACTCTGAAAGACTGGTGCTTAAATCAAATTGAGCCTAGTGCCTCACCAGATCTTGATATCAGAATGTATGGTTTGGAGGAAGAGAGGAAGGGCTGGAGAGACCGAGATTAAGCAGATGGAAGGAGCGAAAGAAATAGAGGCTCCCATCTTGATTAGGAAGTCCCTTTCCAGCAAGGGACGAGGACAGGTTGGTACCACTAGGAAAGAATGGGTGACGGTAATACCCCTAAAGATGCAGTAAGGAGTAGGGTTTGGTAAACTTGGTAAGGTTGTCCCCCTACTCTGTTTTCTGCAACAGAGTGAAAATGGAAAGAAGCCAACTGTATTCATGAGCAATAAGGAAGCAGTGAGGTCTGATGGTCTCATCTTCTGTCCTTCTATCCCCCCACCAGGCCTCAGCCCATCTCTCCCATCAATCTCACACACTTTTTTTTTAAGATCAAAATAACTTAATATGCTTGTACTATTGATGACTAATCAATAAGGTTGCTGACTTGAAGCAGAAGGCTGGAGAATAACCCGGTGAAGGACAGTGAATGTCAGACACATCCAGTGCCTGAGGACTGTGTTGACTTATGGCAACAATAGTCCACAGACACCTCAGTAATATGACAGCCCCTGTGGGACCCTAGCCAGTCATGTAACACAGAGTATGTACCTCTTACTAGATACTAGACCAAGCACTTCACAAATATTAACTTACATGCTTTGACAACTCACTGATTCCTGTGATTTTGTTCCCCAATGTTAAATAATGAAGGGCTTAGCATAGCTGCCTCTCTCCAACACTCTGGGATTCCCACAAACACAGAGAGTTACCCCAGCTGGATAATTATGCCTGCATTTGGCCCCTCAAAGCACTTGGCTCAGCACCAGTGTTCACGTGGGTTAATTCCTGCTCCCTTACATCCCTCCTGTGCATTTTGTGTCCCTGAGAGACCGCACAACAGTCCTCATCTTCTTTGGGACTCCTTTAGCTTAGTGCCCAGGGCCAGCCAGCCCTTAGAGTGGCATGTGTAGATCCTCAGTAGAAGCCAGGGCATACCTGGCTGGGCACACGGTCCTAGATGGCTGACCAATCACGTCCCTGAGTGCAGGCCATTTCCTTGTTCCTATCTTCCCATGCTCATTGTCAACCACTGCACGCAGACCTGATGGCCATCAAAAGTTCAGCACCAATTCGCAAGGTCTTCCCTCAACAAGAACTTAGTGCTATGTGGATTTCTCTTCCACACTTCCCTGTGCTCCCCAAGTCCCCCAGAGCTCTGAGTACCCACCATCACCCCTGTTTGTCCGAACTCCCAGCTCCAGCTCTTCAAATCCACACCCGGGGCCCTCACCAGCTGCTGCCACTTCAGGGCAAGAAACTGAGCAGCGGCTTCAGTTCTGTTTTCAGGTTTTCTGTCGTTTCCTGCCACACTGTCCTCACAGTTACTTCCTGAAGTTTGAGGCAGTTCTTTTGGCTTTAGGTTCTTAAAACGGTTAAGTGTTTCTGTGTCTAGTATTTTGAAAAGTTTTTTCAGGTCATGGGATAGTTATAAAAATGACCACATCTGAGCTACATCCCTAACAGTTAAGACATGTTCAAGAATGCTCTAGGACCACTCTGTGTCCTACGTAGGACAGTTGCATCTAGGATAGTAAAAGAATTCAGAACAAGCCAGGGGGCTGTGGTGGCAAACATCTGTGATTCCAGCACTCAGGTGTAGCCTGGGCTACAACACTGTTGTAAAGGTCTGGCCTGAGGGAGGAAAACAAAAACGACATTTGATGTGGGCTGGAGCAATCAAGAGAGGCTTACTGGGAGATTGATCTCTATGTGAATCTTGAAGGGCAAGCCTTAAAAACACCTCTTCATTACCTGTAGCGCTTACAATGAGGCCTACACAGAACTGATATCAAAAGGATAACTCCTGAGAAAGGAGGGAGAAAGTTTCCTAGCTTGTTGGGAAACTGTGTGGAGCCTGAGCTCACTGATAGAAGTCTGACTCCAGATGAATTTCTCCAAGAGCTGTGAGCTCTGGCACATTCCATGCTGTTAAGATCTGTGGCTCTGACATGCGCAGTGGTGCTCCTCAGACCTGGGGAGCCGCAGGAACGCCAGAGCCAGACCAAACCAGAGCGGAGAGCCAGCACTATGCCGGGGAGGCAAGCCAGACCCAGGAGCGGTGGCACGACCCAAAAGGCCACCTGCCAGTTCATCCCCACGGGCACCGCAGGCAGGACAGAGGGTGGCCCCTAGTGCGGTCACTGCGGTGGCGGCGGAAGAGGAGGAGAACCGGCTTTAGCAGTGCAACCGCCTGGTGCTCGAGGACACCAGCTGCTGGCGGCGGCTGCAGAGCTCGCGGGGTCAACGACAAGAACGCTCGGACGACTCTGAAGTGGAAGATGAACCAAACGATAATCTTCCTCCTCAGAAGAAGCCAGTTTGGGTGGATGAAGATGATGAGGATGTCGAAGTAGTTGACATGATGAACAATCGGTTTCCGAAAGATATAATGGAAAATGCCAGAGAAAGCAAACTCCCAAAAGATAAGCTTCAAAAGAGACTTAAAGAGGAATTCCAGCACCTGATTGGGCAGCCTGGGCACAGGTGCAGAAAATCTTCAGATAATGAAGGTGGAGAGGATGAAGATGATTTGTGGCAAAGGACTGGAAATTTCATATCCACATCTACTTCTCTTCCAAGAGGACTTCTGAAGATGAAGGACTGCCTTCCTGCCATTGCTGAACGGACTACCGCTGCTCGGATGTCATCAGTGCGGTCCATCCTGGCGCACAGGTAGTGATGCTCCCTGGGCTAGATAATGCTATCTCGCTATTTCAGGGAGATGGCAAAACAAACCCGAAAATCCTGAGCATCTATTTGGAAAAATTTCCGATCTTTAAGGCTTGTTACACTGCTAATGGAGAAGAGCTATGAGCTACAAGTGTACACAGCAAGGTTCTTTATGTCTATGATATGCTAGCTGGAAAGTTAGTTCCTGTACATCAAGTGAGAGGTTTGAAAGGGAAAATAGTGAGGTGATTTGAAGTCTCTCCAGATGGATCCTTCCTGCTCAGAAGCGGCATTGCTGGGTTTTCTCATTTGCTGTCAATGAAGACGAAAGAATTGATTGGTAGCATGAAGATTAATGGAAGAATTGCAGCATCCACATTCTCTTCTGATAGTAAGAGGATATGTACTCCTTCTGGGAATGGAGACATTTATGTCTGGGATGTGAATTCGAGGAAGTGCGTTAACAGATTCCTTGACGAAGGCAGTTTATATGGAGTAAGCATTGCTGCATCAAAGAATGGGCAGTATGTGGCTTGTGGCTCTAAGAGCGGAGTGGAAAACATAGACAGTCAAGATTCTTGCCTCCACAAACCAACCCAAAGCCAATAAAAGCCACAATGAGCCTGGTCACTGGTGTCACTTCCTTGACCTTCAATCTCACTACAGAAATCTTGGCAGTGACTTCAGGAAAAATGAAAGAAGCTGTCAGATTGGTTCATCTTCCTAAACAGCATTTTCTAACTTTCTGGTTTTTACAAAGAGTGCTATTTCTCATGTTCAAACCATGGATTTTTCTCCCAGAGGTGGATCCTTTGCCTTGGGGAATGAACGAGGCAAGGCCCTGCTGTATTGTTTGCACCATTACTCAGATTTCTAAAGATGTTTTTGCATAAATCCAGTTGAACTCATCTCGGTCCTTCTTTCCAGAAATTTCCCAGTGTGTGATGATATATGGATGATGATTTATGGAATCCATGCTAAAAATGAGCAGCAATGTCTTAATAAATATATGATAACTTTGTTTGAAAGGAAACAAAAATCTGTGGCCCTTCCTTTCTATCCTCAAGTCAGACATGCTCAGGTGACTTGTTTGGGCCAATGAAATAGACCCTCTCTGAGGCCAGGGTCACTGAGAGTTTGGAGGCCTTTATTGGCTGCTTTACAAATAATCAACCCTCAAGGGGAACTCCTCTGGCAGCCTGGGGCCCTCAGTGACAAAGACAATGCAAAGAAGTACCAAGATAATCCTAAGAATTTGTTATTGAATCTGACCCAGGCTCTTCTGATCTTGGTGGGCTGTGGAATTGTGGCCTGATTGGCTTAGAGATAATGAACCCAGAAAGGGTTCCAGACAGGTTTCTCCAGTCTTGGACTGAAGAGAGCATTTCAGCAGCGAACAGAGCATTCCTGCAGGAGAACAGAGAGTTTCTTCAGAAGAATAGAAAGCTTCTAAGATCCCTTCCAAGTGGACACTAGACATGGGACATTTTATTTGTTCTGTTAAAGCTGTTTTAAAGTAGAGAAAATGTAGAAATCTTTTAGCTAACCTGGAATTCTAATCCAATGTCAGAATTAGAAGTGTCAGAGCAGACATTCTAACACATCATAAGGCAATGCAGTTCTCTGGAGAAGCCACAGGACTTTAGAGATGAGACCGAGAAAACTCATTTCCCCTTTACATCAGATACCCCACGTTCATCCCTTGAGGAGTGGAGTGTAACACGCAGGAATAGCTTTGAAACTAAAGCAATTGGGTTCGAAATCCACTTGTACATTGATCTAGCCGGCCAGCTTTTCCCAAGCAGCAACTTCATACAAAAGTGTAATTACACCCACGCAACCCGCATGAGCTACGAAACTCCTCCCTTGCATATCGTAGGAGACTTATTTGCTGTTTTCTTCTGAGACAGTCTCGCTATGTAGTACAGGCTATTTTAAACTTATTATATGGACAAGACTGACCCCGAACTTATGGTCTCCGGTATCAGCCTTTTGAATGCCAGAGTTACAAACAAGTGCCTAAAATTTTCCAGTATTCTCTCAGAGCTATACACAAGGCTTCAGGACTTCACCCCGGCACTCTGCTCCTTTAACTCAGTCTCGGTGTGGATTTCTTCCCCCCACCTTGTCTGCTTTGGCTCCAGCAATTGAGGCTAGAAGGATGCTCACAGCCCTCTGAGGCTGGTCAGTGAGAAGGGAGGATTTTCAGGACTTTAGTACTCTGGGAACCATCCCTCCACCCTCCACTCTCCAGAGTGCAAACACAGGTACGTAACAACTGTGCAAACAGACAGCCTCACACAAATCTTCATTAAGTGACACTTTATTATTTTACAATAGTTCAGGAAAGTCCTTGGGATGTTGTGACTAAAATGTAATCACCACAGAACATAGAGCTGATTGGTGAGCCCATCAGTCTTCTCTTCATCAGGTGATGAGCACAGAAGGGAAGACATCATGTCTGTAATGAGAAAGCCAGCGGTTAGCAAGGGGGCACAGGCACAGTGGTGTCACTCGTGACCATGGCTCTCAGGTCTGGATCAGGTGTTTCGTCTTCTCTTCCCATTGCCTGAGTCCTGTTCACAGAGCCGGGTGACAGTAGCGTTGAAGACAGAATAACTCTCACCCGCGTGCTGTAGCTTAGGGGTTCTTGAGGCTAGAAGTTGTGATGCTCCGGCTCCCAAGTGGCTTCAGGACATCTATGGAGGGACATCCAGAAAACAGGATGCACCAGGCCTTGAGTTCTAACCTGTCCTCATGGCCACCCCTGTTGTTATGGGAACTTTCCAAGGAGATGCAGATGGGCTGGAAGTGGGAAGGCTGTTCTAAAAACTACAATTCTGACATTAGAGATGAAGGAATTACAAGTTCTGCGAGCTGCGGTCGAGTGATGGGTTTATAGAGGACCTCTGAAACACAGGACGAGGAGGATGTGAACCATCAGGAAGTAGATGGTACAAGCAGTGGCACTCGGGTCCAGGAATGATAGAGTGAACTCAGAACCCCCTTCCATCCAGCACCACCCCGGGTCTGAAACAAACAAAACAACAACAAAATGAGGAAGTCAGCTCCATTTGTAGGCTCTTTCTCTTCACCAGTAATTCTGCATCTCAGCCAACTGATCCCATCCTCACAGAGGAGGGGCATCCGTGGAGAAAGTTTCCTCAGTGGCTGACCACCAATACCACTGCCCATCTCCGTACCTCAGCCCGGTCCCACCGCAGAGCTCTCCCTGCGTCCTTCCCTCTTTCCCTTCGGCAGCTGCTGCCTGGGATGTCTATCCACACTGATGTCTTCTGTGAGCCACCGGCACCAATGTTAGGAGTCTGGACTGGATCACATTCACTCTGCCCCAGCCTGTGTTGAGAGAAAGATACACACACGTCCCCCGCCTGAGAATCTTCCCAGCCATCCTGGGAAGGTGGCCTAGGGGACTGGCAGCAGAGATTTCTCCCATAGGCCAGGCCACACAGTAGTAACGGAACTGCCTATTCAGGATGCTGGCTTGGGTGCTTCCGGCTGGGAAGCTGGTTAGTGTCTGACCCATGGAATCACGACTAACAATCAACGAACTAGAATCCAATGCCCATTAGCATTGGATTCCATATTTTTTCTGGGTCGTCCTTGTTCTCTCTCTTTTCCTCCAGCTTTCTTCTCTCACCCTCTCTGAGAGCCATCTCTTTCTTAGACTCTTGCTTCATCTGGGCTAACTCCTCCTCCAGTTTATTGACTTTTTGTATGAGCTCCTTCCGGCCGACAAGTGTGCCTGGAGCTTCCTCTTCTGCTCCCTGTCTTTATTCAGAAGCTCCAGTTCCCACTGAAGCCCCTCTTTACTCACCAGCTCTGCTGGGCTTGCCTCATCCTGACTGTGATTAGAAACGGCTCCGTGACTTTTTCCTGCCTGCTCCTTTTTTGCTTCTTCAGCTTTGGACAATAAGTTGAGCTGCTCCTTCAGAGTTTTGATTTCAACCCCAAGAGAAAACTTCTCTTTATTAAGCTGAACCATTTTCTCTGTCATACTGAAGCTGAGTTCCGTCATTTGCTGACCCTGAATGGTTTGCTGGAGTGCCTCCACATCTTTCTTTTTCTCTTGCAAGAGTTGGTCCATTTTGGTTATTTCCAGTTCCTTCTGTGAAAGAGCCTGTGAAAGGCCTTCCATCTTACCTGCGATATCCTTCACGTTTTCTGCCCCCTCTAACACCTCACTTTTCTTTCTCTGCAGCTGGCTTTGCAGGGTTTTTATCTGTGTGCCCTGTTGAGAAGACTGTAGTTGCACGTTATCCAGTTCTTTCTGTGAAGATTCAATTTTCACATCCTCATATTTGCCTTCTATGCTTACGCTGTGGATTTGTTCTGTGAGCAGGTTGTGCTGAGTTGTCTGGCTTTTGTAGTCCAGACTTTGCTTTTCTGTTTCTGCAAGGCTGCATTCCAGTTCTCTGACCTGAGCCCTCAGTTCAGGTAAGACATCAAGCTCTGCCACCCGAGAAAGAAGCTGGTCTGTTTCCTCAGACAAAGTAGTGGGCAAGCTGTGGGCATTCTCTGCATCCTTCTCAAATTCTTCAGTTAGCGTTGTTAGGCTGCTAAATTCCTTAGCTTCCTCATCTAATTTTTTTCTATACATCCCTTTTGCCTCATGAAGTCTTGTCTCAAACTCCAAAATTTGAGCTTTCAGACTTTCCAGTTCATCCTGGTGACACCAGCAAAGATCTGGTACGGAGGGGGCATGTCCACATCATCCAGCTTCAAAGATCTGGTACGGAGAGGGAATGTGTCCACACCATCCAGCTTTGCGGAGCTCAATTCTACTGCATCGTCATTTGGAGACCCTGCCTCAGATGTTGGAGGCTGGTCTTCAGTGCTTGCCTGCTCCTCTCTCTCAGGCCCTGGGACGCTGCTCTCTTCACTGAGCATGGAGGGGTCATCCCCCGCCGTCACCAAAAGGGCTCCTTCACTCTCCATCGGCTTCACTTCTTTCTCATCCAGGACCTCAGAGTCCCCGTCAGGCCTCTTGCCCTGAAGCTGGGACTTAAGAAATGCAATTTCCTCCTGAGCTTCTTTCATTTCCACTAACAAAACTGGTAACTTTTTATGTTTCTGAGAAATTATGTTCTCTGGGACATCTGGTCCACTTTCTTTGGCATAATTGCTCTTGCTGATCTTTTAAAACAGAAACGGAAGAAACACCAAGACCTTAACCAGCCAAATATTTCAGAAAACATTAAAATTAGCCACTACAAACTAGCACTTCTCAAACTTAGAACCTCCTGGTTCAAACTTCTTTTATACCACGAAGCTATTAAAATTTGTAAAACTCTGCATCTCCCACACTGAATGTGTAGGATTCAGTCAGCTCCACTCTGAGGTCTCTTTCTAGTCAAAAGGTCCAAGGAAGTGTGGAATCAGTTTTCTAGATATTTCCCATACAAAAAAAAATTCTTCTTCTAGGTTAAAACGCCTAGTTATTTCTCCTAAAAACTGGTTTTCAAAAAGCAGGCAATGAATTAAACACCCCACCCACCCTATACCAAGGAGTAAGCTATGAGATTTCTTTCCCTAATCAATTTACTGAAACAAGAGAGTTGTACAGGTAAACAGAGTGAGCATTAGCACTGACAAGAGAGTTGTACAGGTAAACAGAGTGAGCATTAGCACTGACAAGAGAGTTGTACAGGTAAACAGAGTGAGCATTAGCACTGACAAGAGAGTTGTACAGGTGAACAGAGTGAGCATTAGCACTGACAAGCTGACTACCAAAGAAGCAGATGCAGATGAGTTGCCAGGATCAAAAAGCCCAAAATGAGCTCTGCTGGTCCTGGACGTGACAGGATGGGTGGTGTGGCAAAGAGACAGTCATCACAGATGCCGGGTTAGGCTACTCAGTCCATGCCATCTCCGTGGATGTTTGCTTGGGGAAGAAAACTAGTGAGTCTCATAAAGTAGTTAATTAGTTTAGGGTCAGTAAGAAACCCTGCCTTAAAAAATACAATGGAGAGAAACCAAGGAAGAAACCCGACAGTGATTTCTCTTCACACACACAGGCACGGGCACAGGCACGCGCACACACACCATATACAGATGCACACAAACACGGGGGCTTGGGGGATGTGGTGGTGGCTCACTGGAAACAGTTCTTGCTGAGGAAGCATGAGGACCTGAGTTTAGGTCCCCAGCACCTAGTAGATGCCAGACATAGTAGTACCTGTCTGTAATCGCATCATTCTTCTTACGTACTTTCTTGATAATTTATAATTTTTTTGCTCTCTGCATGATTGAGATCATAGTTCATAGAGCTCAAAACTAGCCTCAGTACTGGACACACGGGAACCCACTCTGTAGCTTCTTCATGTTACATACCCAATGCTTCCATCATTATAGACAGGAGAGTCTACAGTAAAACCGTCCCTGACAGGGTTTAGTGTAACCAACTGCTTTTTGTTCCATCATCTAAGGGCGTTTATTTCCTATTTCAAAGCTTCCTTTCATATCATCTTTCCATCCCCTTCCTTCACTCCCTACAATAGCTGGAGTTCAGTCCACTTTCTGACTAAAGAATCAAGTCACCCCCCCCCCCCAGGACAGAGAACGGGAGCTTTGCTCTCTCTGGCCACCCCCACTGTTCTTCTTCCCTCTTCACTGATTTCCTTCTTCTCTGATTCTTTTCTAGTTCATCTCTGTGATTTTGAGGGACATTACCAGTTGGCTCTTCTATGCAATTTCTATGTTTTAAAATTCCTTTTCTTCACTACTGTTTGCTACTTATTTTCTGTTTCTTTGGTTTTTATTTTCTCTCTTTTTTTTGTTTGATTTTTTTTTGTTTATTTTTGAGACAGGATTTCTCTGTGTAACAGCCCTAGCTGTCCTGGACCTAGCTCTTGTAGACCAGGCTGACTTCAAACTCACAGAGATCCACCTACCTTTGCATCCCAAGTACTGGGATTAAAGGCATGTGCTACCACTGCCGAGCTATTTTTAATTTTCTTACTAGAAGCCCATCTTTTTTTCTTTATCTGTGTTGATATTTTTTTAAAGCAACATTAGCTTGTTTCCACTAGAAATTATTGGCAGACCTTTAAGGGAATAATTTTAAGTATTCTCCTGAGCAAATAAGATCCATTTTTAGTACAAGTCTTATCATTTTTAACTAAATAATATTGCAATTTTCTAAATTAAGTCTCCTTTGACAACTTTGTGAACAAGGCCTCCTTGGCTCAATGAAAAGGTATTGAATGTAAGTTTGATGATTAATTTTGTGTGGTAACTTGGCTGGATCAGATTACCTAGATCTTTGGCCAAATGTTATTCTAGGTGTTCCTATGAAGGTATTTTAGTTGACATTAACATTTAAAGCAGGAGACTTGTGTATGTATATATGTGTAGGCATGTGTGCACTTGGTGGGTCCACATATGTGCACCTGCTTGTAGAAGCCAGACGTCAATGTTAAGCATTGTTCTAAACAAGTTACCTGCCTTATTTTCTGAGGAAGGCTCAGAGCTCCCCAGGTAGGCTAGCTGGCTGGCCATCAAGCCCCAGGGACCTATCTCTGGCTCTCCAGGGCCAAGATTACAAGCCTGAGTCAGCATGTCCAAGCTTCTAGAGCTCTGGGGCTCAAATTTAGGGTCTGGCATGGCACAGCAAGTGCTTTACCAACTGAGCCACCCCCAGCCATCAGGAGACTCCGAATAAGGTAGACTATCCTCCCTAATCCTTTCCCATCACTTGAGGCCTTGGCAGGAAAACAAATCTGTCCTGTCCCCAAGAGTGACTTATTCTACTAGCAGATACTCTCGGGGCTCAAGTTTTAATGTTTCTCTATCAGATGGCCTCTGGATCAATTAGAAGATTCTGCATTTTCCCATTTCTAAAACTGTACCTCTTTGGGTCTACACATGGCATCCATCCGTGAACCTGAAGACACAGATGAACACATAATAACAAAACTTCTGTTAAGAAGTTACACTCCTCACAAAAACCATTTAGGTTTACCGGTTGAGAGCAAGACTAACTGTATATACCACAGCTAACAATGGCACTTAATCAATAGAATGATATCAACTAATCAGAACATCTTCACCATACCACCCTCCATCCCTGCCGAGGCTCAGGGGATGCCACAGGAGAGGCGGGAAGAGTGTAAAAGCAGAAGGATGCAGGAGTGCTGTGATGTGCTGGCTCTGGATGTGACAAGACTGTCACCTAGTGCAGCTGCGGTCCCTCTCTGCACAAGAGCAAGCCTGGGAGAATTCCAGCATCAATGGGTTGGGAGCTCTACAGGCCCTACCCCTTAATAAGGACCTGCGGCACTTGATGGCTGTGTGGGGAGGGAGAATCATTCTTTCTTGAGAGTGTTTTCCACTGGTAGGTTTCCTGTGCTACAATGGGCAGCCCCAATTCCATGCATGTATCAGTAACACTAAATGGGTTATCAAAAAAAGAAAAAGACATGAAATTAGATATGGGGGAATTAGATATGGTTTGGAGATGTGGGGAGAGCTAGAGGAGGGAAATTGGGGTGGATATGATCATATTTCATACATATATATACATGTATGGATTCACAGATAAAGAAAAATTAGAATTGAAAAATTGAACAAAACATTACACGGGGAAATCCTGTCTCATTCATCCCCCTCCCCCAAAAAAAAGTTGAATAAATTTCAGGTTACAAAACCCATAGTTTTGTAAAGGCTCCTTTGGAATATAATCCTGAGTAAATATTGCTAAATTCAGGAGATTTTATTTAATCTCCCCCGAGAAACAGGCTGCGGTGGTTTGAGAGAGACTGCCCTCCACAGGCTCATGTATTCCAGCACTAGGTCCCCAGGTGGTGATGCTATTTGGAGAGGTTGAGGAGGTGTGGCCTTGCTGGAGGAAGTACGTCACTGGAGACGGGCTTTGAGAGTCTGAAGACTGGAGCCATTTCTAGTCCACTCTCACCGCTTCAAGCTCATGAGGAAGGATGTGACTGTGCTCCTTCCTGCTGTCCTGCTGCCTGCTGCCTGCTTGCTATGTCCCGTGATGAGCTCTTACCCTCTGAGACTTTAAGACAAATAAACTCTTTCTTCTTTAAGTTGTCTTGGTCAGGTGTTTTGTTACAGCAACAGAAAAGTAGCTAATACACAAGCACTCCTAAACTTGTGTTGGTTTAAGACAAAGAATTCCAAACATTAGGACGCGAACAAATGAAGGAGTCTAACCTTTATGATGAATCTCTTAGATGTTATTTCCCTCCATTGGTGGCACGGTTTCTGTCAGCACGAATAACTGTTGGAGTTGTCTCCTCCTAATCAAGGTCCCTTGTGACTCTACCAGTGATCACTCACCTCGCCGACTGTGCCGTAGGCCTCCCCTGCTCTATTCTGAGCCTCCAGAAGAGTAATTTGAGAGGACAGGTTTTCTGAAAGTCAAAAAGTAGTTTCTTTAGATAATACATGTGGAGTATTTGTAAAAACAGTGATGTAGTTGTCCTGTACCCAGGCTACTAGAGATTCACAAAACAATGAAGAGGAAAGAAATAGGCAAAGGGGTTTGAAAGGTTTGAGAGGCCATTGATGCAAAGACATGTGAAGTGGAACAGCCACTTCTGCGGGATAATTTGGAATTCTACTATCTTAGTTTATCCACAACCCTACTATGTGAGTTGTGACAATGCTCCCAGTGGTCTTTAACAGATGTTCAGACATAAAGTTGAGCAATGAAAAGGAGCTGTGCAATCTCAACAATCAGATGAGGAACGACGACATAATGTGAGGGGTACACAGCTGGATGGACAGCTGCTATCAAAATCCAGGGCTTACCTCTACCATAGGGTACAATGCCCTGGAAGAGAAAACTACTTAACACTGGCGCTAGTACCTCCCACAAGCTGACAATCTTTCAGATAACAAATACACTAAAGAAAGAGAGTGTGGTTTCTATTCCACATCTCACTGCCTTAACATGACCTACTGGGGCGCTCATGTTCTGACTTACTTATCCTCCAACCTCTTGTATTGTCCCTTTCTAAAAAACTCTACTATAAAAACTCAGAGCTTCTTTCTGCTCTGCAAACACATCAAACTCATTCACATGTCACATTTTTTTTGCTCCTTTCCCTGACTAAAATGTTCTTTGCATGACTGCCCTGCCTTAGCCATTCAGATGCCAACTTTCCAGAGAGACCCATCCTGACCTCTCTAACATGGCCTTTCTCTTCCCTGAGATACACTTGCAGTAGCTGATTTCATTTTTACCCTCGTGTCTATTACTCTAAAACGTTCTTTCTTATGACCTGTCCTACATCCTATGTTCACAGCTGTATCTCCAGCAAGTAGATAGTGCCTGGCTCCTAAGAAAGGGAGAATATTCATGAAATGACAGTACATAAAATATACTCAGACATTTCAAATCCCTGAGAAGCGGGAGAGCTTAGAAATGGCCAAGAAAAAGTGAGATGAAAAGAACGTGACAGCAATGGGAAGGACATTAGGACAGCAGACACAAAAGCCAGTACAGAAAACCCTACGGCCAGTGTCCCCCAGAAGACAGAACTCTGTCCCCTGGGGCACAGAAAATGTAACTCGCAGACCTGCGAAGCACGTGAAAACCACGTGAACAAGACAGGGGCTGTTTTCAAAGTGGTAAAATAAGGATCCAGGACAAAGTTCCAAAACAGTAGTGTCATAGGTGGAGACAATGAGTTGAATTGTGGCTTTACTGGCAATGGGGGAATATTTTTAATGATTATGCATTATGAACAATTTCAGGATAGGAGCTTAGTGGAAAACTATAAATGGTTACATGGAGATACTGGATCTAATTTTATAAAGGTTACTTTATAAAACATCTCACTCCAAGAGGATACAGCACAGTAGTGAAAGGTTCTCAATCTGTGGATCACGACCCCTTTGTGTAGGAGGTTGGATGATCCCTCACAAGGGCTGTCTAAGGCCACTGGAAAACAGATATATTTATATTATGATTCATAACAGTAGCAAATTTACAGTTATGAAGTTGCAACAAAAATAACTGTATGGCTAAGGGTCACCACAACATGAGGAACTGTATTAGCGGTCACGGCATTAGGAAGGCTGAGAAGCACTGCTACAGGCAAATGAGAGGAGCAACATTATCATCACATGCTAATGCTATGGACAAAGAAGGTTCTCATGGAGCACACGATACACAGAAGCTAGGTCTTCATTCTTGCTGACTGTTCACACTGGGCAACAGAATGAAAAGCTAATCCATTCAGTTTAATCCAAGAAAATTTTATTCAGCAGCTGTTAGTTTGCAGGTGTTAATAAGCTTAGGTAAAGCAAACTAAAAAAAAAAAGTCCTGCCCTTAAAGAGCTCATGCCCATCTTCAGATGGCTTATAATAAGAAAGATAAACACATACACAGACCATCCTAATATGTTAGTAACAGTATAACGGATGTTATGGGAACACAAAGCACTTAACCCAGGATGAAGACTGAATTCCAAAAGAAGACAATGCCCTGACTGACAGCTGAGAGATGAACAGCCTGGATAGAAGGAGCAATGATGGAGGAAGGTCATTGGTTAAAAAATAAAGAAACTGCTTGGCTGACCCTCATAGGTTAAAACATAGGTGGGAGGAGTAAACAGAACAGAATGCTGGGAGGAAGAGGAAGTGAGCTCAGACTCGGCAGCTCTGCTCTCTGGAGCAGAGACGCCATGCTCCCCTCTCCTGGGCGGATGCGGGCATAGCTCTGCTCTCTGAGTCACACGATGAAGCTCCGACCCAGGATAGACGTAGGCTAGAATCTCCCTGGTAAGCCACCTCGTGGGCTACACAGATAATTAGAAATGGGCTAGTCCAGGTGCGAGAATTAGCCTAGAAGAAGCTAGATAGAAATGGGCCAAGCAGTGTTTAAAAGAATACAGTTTGTGTGTTGTTATTTCGGAGCATAAGCTAGCCAGATAGCCAGGGTGCTGGGGACACAGCCCCGCCGCTCCTATTACTACAGAGCAAGAGTTCCAGCAGGATGCGAACATGAACAGAAGCCGGCAGGGAGTCCACCTTTAACTTACTGCTATCTATTCCACAATGTTATATACAGAATCTTTTATTTAATGGTAAAAAAATTTAAAGAAAATGTACTGCTGGGGTTATACATAGGAAGCGATCTCCTGTGCCCATATGTTGTAGGGTACTTCCCACTTTCTCTTCTATCAGGTTCAGTGTGTTCAGATTGATATTGAGGTCTTTGATCCATTTGGACTTGAGTTTTGTGCATGGTGATAGATATGGATCTATTTTCATTCTTCTACAGGTTGACATCCAGTTATGCCAGCACCATTTGTTGAAGATGCTTTCTTTCTTCCACTGTATACTTTTAGCTCCTTTATCGAAAATGAGGTGTTTATAGGTTTGTGGGTTAAAAACCGGGTCTTCTATACGATTCCATTGGTCGACTTCTCTGTTTTTATGCCAGTACCACACTGTTTTCATTACTGTAGCTCTGTAATAGAGTTTGAAGTCAGGGATGGTAATACCGCTAGAAGTTCCTTTATTGTATAAGATTGTTTTGGCTATCCTGGGTTTTTTGTTTTTCCATATAAAGTTGATTATTGTCCTCTCAAGATCTGTGAAGAATTTTGATGGGATCTTGATGGGGATTGCATTGAATCTATAAATTGCCTTTGGTAGAATTGCCATTTTTACTATGTTGATCCTCCCAATCCAAGAGCAAGGGAGGTCCTTCCATTTTCTGGTATACTCCTCAATTTCTTTCTTCAATGCTTTAAAGTTCTTGTCAAACATATCTTTCACTTCCTTGGTTAGAGTTACCCCAAGATATTTTATGCTGTTTGTGGCTATTGTGAAAGGTGATGCTTCTCTGATTTCCCTCTCTGCTTCCATATCCTTTGTGTATAAGAGGGCGACTGATTTTTTGGAGTTGATCTTGTATCCTGCCACATTACTAAAGGTGTTTATCAGCTGTAAAAGTTCTTTGGTGGAGTTTTTGGGGTCGTTTATGTACACTATCATATCATCTGCAAATAACGAAAGTTTCACTTCTTCCTTTCCAATTCGAATCCCCTTGATCCCCTTATGTTGTCTTATTGCTATTGCTAAAACTTCAAGCACTATATTGAAGAGTATGGAAAGAGTGGACAGCCTTGTCGTGTTCCTGAGTTTAGTGGGATGGCTTTGAGTTTCTCTCCATTTAATTTGATGTTAGCTGTCGGCTTGCTGTAAATAGCTTTTATTATATTTAGGTATGACCCTTGTATCCCTAATCTCTCCAAGACTTTTATCATAAAGGGATGTTGAATTTTGTCAAATGCTTTTTCAGCATCTAATGAAACGATCATATGGTTTTTTTCTTTCAGTTTATTTATATGATGGATTACATTGATAGATTTTCGTATGTTGAACCAGCCCTGCATCTCTGGGATGAAGCCTACTTGATCATAATGGATAATTTTTCTAATGTGTTCTTGGATTCGGTTTGCCAGTATTTTGTTGAGGATTTTTGCATCGATATTCATGAGTGAGATTGGCCTGTAATTCTCTTTTTTGGTTGAGTCTTTGTGTGGTTTTGGTATCAGAGTAACTGAAAATGTAATGGTATGGAGTAGCATAAAGAGGATTTAGCACTTAATTTTGATCACAAGAAAATTGGACAATATCACTTGATACATTAATGAAACACTTCCATCCCTATTATCAGTAAACATTGAAAAAGAGGGGGCAAAAATATAATAAGAGCCAGAAAATAAGGGAGTTTGCTGTGAGATTGTGTCTCTTACTAGAATCAGAAGCAAAACTCATCAAGTCTCACCAACATGATTGCCTAGACATGAGTTAGACAAGGATGGCACCAATAAACATGCCAAGCTGGACCAGGAAAATCCACAGCCTCAACCCTACACAATGACAGGGCCACCAAGGACGGCTGTGAGTGGGAGAGGAGGTCCTCTCCAGGGAGGAGCACACTGATTGGTGGCCAAGTACCAAGTGGTCATCCATGATAACATGCAAACAAGTAACACTGTATGCACTAGACAGTGTTTACTTAGGAATATATAGATGTATATGAGGGCTTGGAGGGAGGAGCAGCAGAGAGAAATGTTATAGAATTAAAATCTCAAAAAGAAAAAAGTCAACCCGTAGAAAAGAGGCAATGCAGAGCTTGGATTCTGAAGAAACAGAGCATGGAGTTGACCCTGTACTCCTGGTGCTTCTTGTAGACAGCAACTTCCTAGTAGAGCTCAGTACCTCCCCAAATCTAAGCAAATGGAACCAGTGACCCTGAGGATTCTATGACAAACAGACAATAGATCTGGAGAAGAGGGACGAATGAAAAAAAAATGGTGACACTCCAATAAGCGTCTCCCCATGTCTTTGAAGAAATTTAAAATCTCTGTGTGGAGAATAAAATCCTGTTATTTAATGATAGGGCAGACGGAATAGGTGGGATGATCAGTTTTTACTCTTCACAGAATGGTGAGACACAATACAATTCTCACCAATCACCAAAATAGTGCAGTTTATTTTCTCAGTCAATTCAGTGTCCATCAGCACAATTTGCAGATGAGAAGAGCGCACAGTTTTACAGAATAGTTAAGGATCCATTGCCGGGAACTCACCCAGTGTACTAGGTGGCTTTTTATCAACTAGATGCAACCTTGATGAATCTCAGTTGAGAAAATGCCCCTACCAGACTGGTCCATAGACAAACTTGTGAGGCATTTTATTGGTTGATGGTTGATACTGAAAAGTCCACTACTGGTGCCACCCCTGGGCAAGTGAACCTGGGCTGTATAGGAAAGCAGTCTGAGAAATCCAGTAAGCAGCCTTCCTCCAAGGCCTCTGTGTATGCTGCTACCTCCAGGTTCATGTCTTGAGTTCCTATCCTGACTTCCCTCAGTGATGGACTGTGACCCAAGACTTGTAATAAGAAATAAACCTGTTCCTTGCCAAGTTACTTTTTGTCATGGTGTTATATCACAGCAATAAAGCCTAACCAAGAAACCAGTGATGGCACTAATTAAAATATGTCACAAGGCCCTTGGATGATTGGCAAGGACAGATAGCACAGTTATTGGAGGAAATGAAAAATCTCAGTAAATCTCAGTAGTCTCTTTCACAAATGAATGGATGTCAGGGTATTAGATGGGAACACAACATACCCATTCTAAGGGCTGCTTGAGAATGGATCTTGTGCTTAGAGCTGTGGATTTAACACTGTCAGCTGTAAGAACGATAAGCCACACTAAGAGTTGGCAGGTTGCAAATATATCCTAGACCTAAGGACTGCTTGATGTAGAGCTCACATCACAAACATATATGGCACCAATTAAAATACGGATCGAGTGGTCAGAAGAGAAGTTTAAAAGCAGAGAAAGATGATTTTAAATGATATAATAGATGTAATAACCCACATTAGTAAAAATAACCCACTATTATTTTCTCTTAGTATCTTAATCCTAGAAATAGAGTAAAGAGAGAAAAGGTTTTGAATAGTAAGATGGAAAATACTAGTTCATGAGCATAAAATGAGTAGATAAGGGTAATTAAGGTCAAATGCAAAATTGTCTCTGACTATTTCTTAGGATAATCTCTCTGGAATTTCTTGGGTTCATATGTCAAGGTGACCCTAGATTCATTCTCACATGTAATGCTAGATAGCTCTTCTTGACCACATATGAGGTTTCCCCATGACTTCGATTATGGCTGAGTTGACCATGTGCTCATGGACACTGCAGTGAGAATCTGGCAGTCTGCAGAGGACTACTGTGGGAATTTGTAATTGCTGCGACCTTTACCAACTTCCCTGGCTACCATTCATGACAGACCACTCTCATCCTCCTGTGTTCTCAGGACTATCTCAGATCCTAAATCTGTGATCAGCAGGGTCTGAAAGAACTAGGAAGGGAAGAGGCAAGTTTGCATAAACAGCCTCTCCTTATGCAGAAGGCAGAAAATAATAGCAGGGGACAAACAGCTGCACTGAAGGATTGGGAAGGGTAGACCTGCCATGGCTGTCCTTCCCCACTGTATATGCAGGTGGAGATTGCCCAGAAGAACGTTCTGCTATTCAGGCTGCATTAGAGTCTTTGGTTCACACCATACAGTGTCCCCTCATTGTGCCCATCACCATGCCATGTCACTTTGTTGGATCCTTCAATTGACCCATTGCTATTCAGCAAACTGCTCACACTTCCTCTCTGTGAGCATCTGCCAGGCTCACAGGTACACTGAAGCTCTGATTTCATTGTCAATACCCGTGGTCTGTCCTGCTGTCAACTCAAGTTAGGGAGCCCTCCTCATGTACAAACACTGCAAATGCCCAGTTAGAGTAAGGAGTCCCTTCCCAGGACCTAGGGTACAAGAATGTTCCATGTGATGATGGTCTTCTGCACATCTCTAGGCTAGAGTTGAGAGTGTAGTTGACTTTTTGTTATGATATCGAAACAAAAGCAAATACATAGGAACAGTCTTGAAGTCTTGTCCCATCTGAGTCAAATGCTGCTGGCTAAGGACAAGTCAAGATATTCCTGCTGAAGCACAGTTATGTTTTTCCAGTATCGCTCAATGAGAAGGGTAACATCTGTACACTGAAGAAGTTTGACCCCAAGAAACAACAGATTTCCTCCACACATCAGATTTCCTCCACACATCCTCCTTGGCTCTCCCCAGAAGACAAATATTTTTTACACCAAATTACCACCCAGAAGTACTCCAAGGCCTGGTGGTGGTAGCACAAGCCTTGATCCCAGCATTTTTATCATTATTATTATTATTATTACAAATTTCCACCTCCTCCCATTTCCTTCTCCCTCCCCCAATTCCCCCCCATCTCCAGTCCAAAGAGCAGTCAGGGTTCCCAGCCCTGTGGGAAGTCCATAGTCCTCCCCACTACATCCAGGTCTAGGAAGGTGAGCATCCAAACAGACTAGGTTCCCACAAAGCCAGTACATGCAGTAGGATCAAAACCCAGTGCCATTGTCCTTGGCTTCTCAGTCAGCCCTCCTTGTCAGCTACATTCAGAGAGTCCGGTTTGATCACATGCTCCATCAGTCCCAGTCCAGCTGGCCTTGGTGAGTTCCCATTAGATCAGCACCACCGTCACAGTGGGTGGGTGCACCCCTCACGGTCCTGACTTCCTTGCTCATGCTCTCCCTCCTTCTGCTCGTCATTTGGACCTCGGGAGCTCAGTCCAGTGCTCCAATGTGAGTCTCTGTGTCTAGATTCATCCATCTCCAGATGAAGGTTCTATGGTGATATGCAAGATATTCACCAGTGTGCCTATAGGATAGGGCCAGTTCATGCGCTCTCTCCTCAGCTGCTCAAGGAACAAGCTGGGGACATCTCCTTGGACACCTGGGAACCCCTCCAGAGTCCAGTCACATGCCAACCCTAAAATGGCTCCCTTAATTAAGATATATACTTCCCTGCTCCCATATCCACACTTCCTCCATCCCAACCATCCCTTTACCCCAAGCTCGCCCCATCCCCCCCTTCTCACTTCTCTCTCCCCATTTCCCCTTACCCCCACCCTACCCCCACCCCCAAGTTCCCAGTTTTTGCCCGGCAATCTTGTCTACTTCCAATATCCAGGAGGATAACTACATGTTTTTCTTTGGGTTCACCTGCCTATTTTGCTTCGCTAGGATCATGAATTATAGGCTCAATGTCCTTTATTTATGGCTAGAATCCACTAATGAGTGAGTACATAGCATATTCATCTTTTTGGGTCTGTGTTACCTCACTCAGGATAGTGTTTTCTATTTCCATCCATTTGCATGCAAAATTCAAGATGTCACTGTTTTTTACAGCTGAGTAGTACTCTAATGTGTATATATTCCACACTTTCTTTATCCATTCTTCCATTGAGGGACATCTAGGTTGTTTCCAGGTTCTGGCTATTACAAATAATGCTGCTATGAGCATAGTTGAATAAATGCCCTTGTCATATGATCGGGCATCTTTTGGGTATATTCCCAGGAATGGTATTGCTGGATCCTGGGTTAGGTTGATACCAAATTTCCTGAGAAACAGCCACACTGATTTCCAAAGTGGTTGCACAAGTTTGCATTCCCACCAGCAATGAATGAGTGTTCCCCTTACTCCACATCCTCTCCAGCAAAGGCTATCATTCGTGTTTTTTATTTTAGCCATTCTGACAAGTGTAAGATGGTATCTCAAAGTTGTTTTGATTTGCTTTTCCCTGATCACTGAGGAGGTTGAGCATGACCTTAAGTGTCTTTTGTCCATTTGAACTTCTTCTTTTGAGAATTCTCTGTTCAGTTTAGTGTCCCATTCTTTAATTGGGTTAATTAGCATTTGAAAGTCTAGTTTCTTGAGTTCTTTATATAATTTGGAGATCAGACCTTTATTTAATGCAAGGTTGGTGAAGATCTTTTCCCATTCTGTAAGTTGCCTTTTTGTGTTAATGACAGTGTCCTTTGCATTTGGAAAGCAGAGGCAGGTGGATCTCTGTGAGTTTGTGGCCAGTCTGGTATACAGAGAGAATTCCAGGACAGCCAGAGCTACAAAGAGAAACTATGTCTAGAAAAACTAAATAAAAAGGAAAATGTGGTACATTTACATAATGGAGTACTACATAGCAGAAAAAAATAATGACAGCTTGAATTTTGCAGGAAAATGGATGGAACTAGAAAACATTACTTTGAGTGAGGTAACCCAGACACAAAAAGACAATTATCACATGTACTCACACATAGGTGGTTTTTAAACATAAATCAAAGAAAACCAGCCTATATACCACATTCCCAGAGAACATAGACAACAATGAAGACACTAAGAGAGACTTACATAGATCTCATCTACATGGGAAGTGGAAAAAGACAAGATCTTCTGAGTAAATTGTGAGCATGGGGACCTTGGGGGAGGGTTAAAAGGGGGAGAGGCAGGCAGGGGAGAAGAGAAAAATGTAGAGCTCAATAAAAATCAATAGTAAATAAATAAATAAATAAATAAATGTTGCCAGTGAAAATTATCTAGAAAACTCGAGGACACAAAATTTAAATGAATAATAATAAACTTCGTCAATAATTCACTGAGTTTAAAAAGGAGATAAAGAAACAGCTCAATGAAATGAAGGAGAAAGAATATCAGTAGAATAAATGACTGAGCAATACCAAATACATGCATACAGCTGATGGAAACGATGGAGACAGCTCAGGCCGTAAACACAAAATCAGTAAACACAGAGAAATGTTGAAGAGGACTCAAGAAGAGATGCAGATGCAATTTGAAAACTGAAGTAGAAAACCAAAGCAGAGAAACCGAAAGAAAGTCTTAGAGTTGAATGTACCAAGCAGAAGATAGACGATCAGGATTTCAAGATGAAACAGAGAATCTAGACCAAGTAAGCAAGGAATATAAAAAACAAACAAACAAAAATCCACAGCACATACAGGAGAAGAACAAGCAGGGTACATGTCAAACTACAAATAAAAGAAAGCTTTGAATTATAGACATAGATGATGGAGAAGAGAAGAATTAATAGTCAATGTCATAGACCCAAATCTTCGTCAAGATCATGGAATAAAACATCCATAAACTATGGAAAAGCACAGCCATATGGGTATAAGATGCACACAGAACACCATATAGAGAAACCCAGAGGAGAGAATGCCAGAACATATGACAACTAAAGAACTAATATATAGAAAAAGGATTTGTTGAAAACTGCAAGAGAAACCCATCAGAATAATAACTGATATCTTAGTGGAAACTATAAAAGACCTGGGAGTATAAAGCAGTGTTGTAAGAGGCCCCTAGTTAGGTCCCTGCTGCTCATCCCCGAAATAACCACACAGAAACCATATTATTTGCAATTCTCCTTGGCCAATAGCTTAAGAGTATTTCAGGCTAATGCATATCTTAAATTAACACATCTCCATTAATCTGTGTATTGCCACAAGGCTGTGGCTTACCCGATAAAGTTCCAGCATCTGTCTCTGGCAGGGCTACATGGCTTCTCTCTTGAGTTAGCCTTCTTTCTCCCAGAATTCAGTTTAGTTTTCCCATCCTAGTTCTATTCTACCCTATCAGACCAAGCCAGTTTCTTTATTAACCAATGGTATTTGTGGCATACAGAAGAGATTCCCACATCAAAGCAGCACGTTCCAAGTCATAAAAGACAATGAAGATCAACGTAGACTGAAATGGCAAGAAAACTACCTGCTATAGTTGAAGAAGAAGAAAAAATGGACTCCACAATATAAACAATCCCAAACAGTTTAGAATCAACAGAGCAAACCTAAAGAAAACACAGAAGCAATACTTTGGTCTGAAGAGAGAAATGAGCATAGCTATATGACTTTGGAGAGAAATATAAAGCCTTATTACTAAAGCCCAAAATACCACTGAGAACACAAACATTCCCAAACAACACAATGATCTCCATTATCATATATATTTTCAAAAGCTCTTGAAATATTAATGATCTCAATTTTCCAGTTAAAATACACATGATGACTGAATGGTTAAGAACCAAATCCATCCATCTGTCTGTAGTCTACAAGAAAGACATATTAATTTTTAAAAAGATTTTATTTATTATGTATACAATTTTCTGTCTGCATGTATGCCTACATGCCAGAAGAGGGCACCAGATCTCAGTATAGATGGTTGCAAGCCTCCATGCAGTTTCTGGGAATTGAATTCAGAACCCCTGGAAGAGCAGTCAGTGTTATTAACCACTGAGCCATCTCTCCAGTCCAAAGTATTCATTTTAAAAGTAGGCACTGCATTTGTATAAAAAGATGGACAGAAGTAAAACAATCAAGTGAAAACAGGAAAGAAGCAGGCATCCCTATCTAATACCTGGAAAGAGAGCTTTCAAACTAGGACTAACCAGAAGAGATGAAGGACACTGCATTCTAATCAAAGGAACAGGTATCCAGAAAGATGTTACACAAACACCAAAGATTACAAATTCTACTCATGGGCATCACTTGCTTTGGAGAAAATAACGCATGGAATTCAGTATACAAACTTATGTAGATAATTTTAATGAACTTTGGATGGGCTCATGGTGCTCTGTCCAAGAGAAAACTCCAGTCCACCTACCAAAAAATGCTGCTATCAGACAGGAAAATCCCTCTTTTGAGTTGTTGGTCATGATCGTCCAGAAGATTCCCAAAACATACAGCACATCACTGTTGCCCTTGGTACACCTAGGAGGAAGTTAGGTCCCCACTGCTGAAAACACTGTATACTTCAGGACCATGGCTAGGGTTCCCCGAGCTGGAGCAGACCTGAGTGCTCCCTACCTAGAGACTGGCTATCATGGTACCAGAAGGAAAGATGGAAGCTTCAAGAAGGAGATAACCAACATTCCTCCCCAGATGTGATGCCTATGAAACACATCAACTGCTAGCACAGCACGATAAACCTGGGGTGCAGTAGCGCCACACATTCTTTGTGGTCATCAACATCTCTCTGACTGAAAGCAGAACATACTGCTTGGCATATGCCCAAAGGTCTCGGGACATTCTCCTCCCAGGTACTTGCTGGGCAATATGCATTGCTGCTATCTTCACAATAGCTAGGAACAACCAAAGTGCTCTACAACTGAGGAATGAATATGAAAATGTGGTAATATAGACTTTGGAATACTGTTCTGTTGTAAAGGAAAATGGAATCATGAACTTTGTAGTAAGTGGGTAGGACTAGAAAAGATCATAACAACTCAGGTAAGCCCAGAAGATAAACACTGTGTGTTCTCTCTCATCTGATATCCCTAGTTCCATCGTCAGATGTGAGGACATATCCTGGAGGAAGTGCGTCAGTCAGGAAAGTAAAAAGGGGCCATTTTGGGGCTGTAGAGGTAGTGGAGTAATAGAGACAGGAACACTAGTGTTCCAGTGGCTAAATGAGGGGAAATTTAAAGAAGGCAGGGGGTTTGAATCAGGCAAGAGAAGAGAGATAAGTACAGAGGAAGGAGGGGTGAAGGCAGCATACTAAGGATTTGTGGAAAAGTCCTAATGAATTATACTAATACCTATCTATTACAATGCCAACAATATATTTAAGTCTATAAATATAAATTAAAATTGCCCATTGTTTGACAAGGAGGAGTCCTGCAAGCTTCCAAAGGAGGGAAACAACCAGCAATCCTACCCAGCTATAATGCCTATGAACCACAGCAGTGCCCAGCATGGCACAACAATCCCAGGGTACAATGGTGGCACATGTACCTTGGCAGCAAACAACAGCTTGCTAATTGCTTTTACTGCCCTCTCAACAAGAGAGCAATCATTCCTAGCACAGGAAACCCAGGTAATCAGGGATAGTGAAGTCATAGATCTTGGAAGAGAACCTATAACCAACACTTTAATAAATAAGAATAATGCTGTAGTATCCATGTATTTGTCTCTGTCCCAACATGTAAGTGTAATCCTCATCCCTCATCTGGGAAATTTGTCTTTGAAACAGATTGAGACCATTACAGGGAGTCACAAGCAGTCAAAGTGCAGAGTTGGAGCCCAATTTGGATACATCTATAATACAACCCCTTATCTGAGGCTCAGGAAACATTGGGTGTGTGGGACTAGAATGATTGTAAGAGCCAGCCCAGGGAGTTTAATCTGAGATTATGTGTCTTGGGTCTATGAGAATCCACACACATAAATCCCACCAATATTACTGCCTACACCTGAGATGATGAAGAAGAAGAAGAAGAAAAAGAGCAATAGAATGTGGCCTGGTTGATGGGTGGAGCAGTGAATGCTGGATGTCTCATCTCTACAGAAAAACCTGTAGGCAACTTGGGAATGCTCAATTCAAGAGCCATTGTCTTCCTCAGGGAAGTGGTAACTTACTGATTGCTCAGTATCAAATGATCAGTCCTGAAAACATATCAACATATGTACAAATAACATCCAATGTTGGTTGAATTTATTTCTTAGGAACACACATGGGTACACACACACACACACACACAACAACAACAACAACAACAACAACACGACAACCAGCAGCAATGGCAGGATTAAAAACTGATTTAAAAAGAAGCACAGAATTTGAAAGACAGAAAGGAGGGGTATATGAGTGGGTTTGGAGGGAGAAAAAGGAAGGAAGATATGATGTCATTATATCTTTATGCAATCTCTTTAAAAAAGAAATAATATTAAAATGTTTTCATCTTTTCCCTATCATGATGATGATCATTTCAACTATGGATATGAACTTTTCACCTTGATAATATTTACAATGGGATAAATCCATAACCATTGCTCCTTTACTATGTAAATTAATAACCAAACAAGATGAACATGACTGATCCCATGCATACCTAAATCAAATAGGCCAACTTATATCTGAGAGGCTCTGTTTTGTATATTGCGCACAACCCCACCCACTGGCCACACAGTGAGGCAACAATCACTACAACTGATTTTTCTAGTTGACCTTTACCACTGTCATTTCCTTTCCAGACCAGCAGGAAGCAGGTGGCTATGAAGAGCACAACACAGTAACAAAGGTGGTGCAGGAAACATCAGAGGTAACTGGACAGAAACAAAGAGCAATCTCACTCAGAGAATTAAAGACATCTGATAAAAGATGAATTTACCAGTAAATGCAGAGAGGCCATGAGTGATGATAGTAAAATCCCAGAGAGGCTTGTTCAGCCTCAAATTCACATACATAAAAAAAGCAAACAAGCAATAAACATCACTCAGACATAGCTCCGCCCAACGCCCAGCTCCCTGCTCCGCTTCCTTAGTGGTTTCTCATCTGGGCTGGATTCACAGCTTCCTTTTTTGGTTCTGTCTTCATTTCCCACCAGCACTTCTTCCAGGGACTTCCATTTTTTATACCAAGGAGCTCATATCAGAAAAATTTAGATGTAATTTTTGAGAACTTCTATTGCACCTCTTTAAATACGACTAACAACTTTTCTTTCTACTTCCGAGGGTTTTATCGCTATGGTTTTTTTCTGTAATTTCTATATAATTATTTTTAGTTTTGACACTAAAGAATAATTACACATCTTCTACATCCCTCAAGCACCCCCATTCATCCCATGCTCTCTTTTAAACCATGGTCTCTTTTTCTTTCATAAGATGGGAATTGTTGGTTATACATAAATACAAACAGTGCATTCTATAATACACGCTTTACTTCTCTGTATATTTTTTTCAGATCTGACTGCTTGCTATTGGATAGTCAATTGGGGGCTCTTCCCTGGGGAACTCTATTTCTCCTTCCCTCAGCATTTCTTAGTAGCCTGTAGTTCTTTGTAAGAACGTGGGACTCCATAATAATTCCCCTTAAGGATGTGTGCTGGTGTCGTTCATGTTCAGGAAACTGTGTTTCTAAGATTTCATGATTGCAGTTCCTTCTGACATTTCTAGGAGACATAATCTCAGAGGAAGCTTCATGGCCTCTGACTCTTACAGTCTTTCCACCCCTTCTTCCTCTATGACCCCTGAGCCTTATGCATGGGAGCTGTGTTGTAGATGTGTCCCTTAGATCAGTACATGGGTAGGGCTAATGATTGCTTCCCTCCCTTGGAAGTTTGCACAGTATCTCCTGGTACCATGTAAGCTACTCTGGAGGGAGAGAGCTTTCAGGTCTAATTCAGCTTGTATCTTCCAGGGTCTGTATGGGAAGGACAGGAAATGGTGTCCTCATCAATAGGTACTTTTAGCCTATAACCTTTTGAGAGTGTCTTGAACAACCTTGACCAACAACAACCCAAGAGGATTTTCATGCTTGGTGTTAGAGGTGTGACTGATGGTCTATCAGTCTTGAGGGGCGCATTGCCAGCCCAGGTGAGAAATTTTCATTTATATGTGTATATTTATATTTACATTCATGTGTATTGTATATAATGTAAGGCAGATTTACACTAATATGACTCTTTTATTTTGAACTTTAAACAAAATTTTATTACACAAAGGTTGTCACATAATTGGATACTTCTCTACTTTGCACAGTTCTCGCTCCACAGAAAGGCTGCCTCTGACCTCTCGTCTGGTGGTACAAGCGCCACAGTCCTGACCGTAGCAGACGGACCAGCAGGCCTGCGTCGGTGACTCAAGTTGAAAGCAGGACACTGGTATATGGCTCTTGCACCCAGTATCAGGAATGTACAAATGTCTTTATTCAAAAATACAAAATAAATTACCTGTAGGCATGGACAATGACAGCAGTAAACCATTATGTATTGTCAATGGGAACCAGTAACTGATGGTTATAGTGATCAGCCAGCCTTGTTTTCATTTTCTTCAGGGGCTTCTCTGAAGGTATCGGTGAGGAATCTGCCTTGAGCTTCCTGTCACAGTTCATTGGTACGGGCAAAGCGCTATTCTAGGAATTAGAACATGCCACCTCCCATTCCCCCTCCCATTCCCCCCATCGCGCCCATTCCAGGGTCCTTCTCTTCTTTAGGAATTTCGGTCACTACAGCTTCTGCTGTCGTTAGCAAGGAGGCCACCCCAGCAGCATGCAGTAAAGCAGTTCTTATGACCTTTGTCGGATCAATGATTCCCTTTTCCACCATGTTCACAAATTCCCCGAGCATGGCATCATACCCAACTTCCGAGGAACTCTGCAGAATCTTCTCAACTATCAAAGACCCTTCAACACCCGCATTCTTAGCAATGGTCATCGCGGGAATTTTGAGTGCTCTTTTAATAATGTCTATACCTATTTTCTGATCCTCATTGGAAGGCTTTAGGGAATCCAAGACTGGGATGCAGCGGAGCAGAGCCAGCCCCCACCTAGCATGGTGCCTTCTTCCACAGCTGCTCGCGAGGCGTTGAGCGCGTCTGTAACTCTGTCTTTCTTCTCGTTCACCTCCACATCGCTTGTTCCTCCAACCTTCAATACAGCTACGCCATCTGAGAGTTTTGCGAGCCGCTCGTTCAGCTTCTCCTTTTCGTATTCACTAGTGGTGATGTCGAGCTGCTCAGTGATCTCCTGAATGTGTTTCTCAATTTGAGCCTTGTCACCTTTTCCTTTCAAAAGCATGGCGTCATCTTTAGTGACAATGACCTCTCCAACTTTTTCTAAGTCATGAGCTTGAATTGAACATCTTCAAGGTTTAGATTCAACCCCTCTTCTCCAAATACCGCACCACCAGTAGCAATAGCCATATCTTTAAGCTGGTTCTTCCTATTGTCCCCAAACCCTGGTGCTTTGACTGCCACAACCTGAAGACCCACTTTCAGCCTGTTCAAGACCACTGTGCTTAGAGCTTCTCCATCAACGTCCTCAGCAATGATGACCAAGGGCTTCCGATGAGCATTGGCAATTTCCAGAGCAGGTACGATGAACTGCACACTAGAAATCTTCTTTTCGCTCAACAGAACATAGGCGTCTTGGAATTCACATTTCTGACCTTTTGATGTGTTAATAAAATATGGGGAAATATATCCTTTGTCAAACTTCATGCCTTCAATAATTTCTAACTCATCATTCAGGGTTTTCCCATCCTTCACTGTGATGACACCCTTCCTTCCCACCTTCTTCATCGCATCAGAAATGATGTTTCCAATGTCTTTGTCTCCATTTGCAGAAATTGTGGCAACCTGAGCAATTTCTTCAGGGGTTGTCACAGGTTTAGAATGTTTTTTCAGTTCAGCAATTACAGCATCAACAGCCAACATCACACCTCTCCGGATTTCTACTGGGTTGGACCCTTTGCTGATCTTCTCAAAGTCCTCCTTGGCAATAGAACGTGCCAGAACGGTAGCCGTGGTAGTGCCATCCCTGGCCTCTTCATTTGTGTTATTGGCAACATCTTGAACAAGTTTAGCTCCGATGTTTTTGTATTTGTCCTTTAAATCAATTGGCTTTGCAACAGTGACCCCATCTTTCGTTACTTTGGGACTTCCCCAGCTCTGCTCAATAATCACCGTTCTTCCCTTTGGCCCCATGGTAACAGCTACAGCGTCGGCTAAAAGGTCTACACCTTGAAGCATTAAGACTCGAGCATCCGCACCAAATTTTACATCTTTGGCATAGGCCCGAGTGAGATGAGGAGCCAGTGCCCGGAACACTGGTCTCATCTGGCGAAGGACTGTGGGTAGTCGAAGCATTTCTGCGGGGCGGAGGCGGGAGCGCACGAGGCGAAGCAGGCCGTCAGCGGCGAGTGAGGGCACTAATATGATTGTTTATGGCACTTTTAGACATCCTTACTATTCTTGTATTCTCCTCCCTCTTTTTTTTCTGTATTGATTTTTTTCTCTCCGTAATTAAAGACCTCCAATTTTCCAATTTCCCTCTTAAATAACCTGTAAGCTGCTCTGCCCCACACTATTGACACCCTCCATAGTCTCTCTTGACTTCCCTGTTTTCTGTGTCTATTCACATAAGAAGATTTGGATCTAGGAAAGACATATGAGAAAGAACTTACACTGTTTCTCGTTCTGGGTCTTGGTTTTCTCACTCAGTAAAGTATTTTCTAGACTCTTCCATTTACCTATAAATTTCAATATTTATTTTCTTTTATAGCTAAATACTATTCCTTACTATGTATGTACAACAATTTCATTATCTGATTATCAACTGAAGGATGACATTTATGCTGTTTCCATTTCATTTTGTGAAAAGAACAGAAATGAACATAGCGGGGCAAATATCTGTGGAGAATGATATTGACCCAGTAATATTGCTATAGGCATACTTTTATCCACATATCCAAATTTCCAAGAGAACCTTTTTTGGATTTCTGGCCCTTCACTGTACCCTTGTTGATTTTTCAGGGGCCATGCTCATAGAGAAAACTAACTCCTTCTCCCCCTTCAGATACCAACAGCAGCACCTGGCTAGTGGTGGGATTAATGGCCAGGTCCCCTTTCCATGGTAGGATTTTGTCTGGCTTCAACTTTCCCATGTCTGTGTGTATTGCCACAACTGCTGTGAGTTCAAAGGTGCACCTACCTGCTGTGTCCAGATGGCACTTTTTGTAGTTATTCACAGCCTCGATGTTTTTCACCCTTTCTACTCTCTCTTCTCCAGTGATCCCTGAGCCTTGGGGAGGAGCATGAGGTATAGATGTTTATTTAGTAATGAGCCTTCTGTTCTCGCTTATTCTCTGCACTGTGGGCAGCTGTGAGTTCTCTGTGTTAATTGTCATCTACTATAATAGAAGCTTCTATGAGGAATGTGCAGAGATGCATATATAGGTATAACAACAGCAATTAGGAGTTTATCTAATACTATTTCCCATTAGGAGACCAACAGTAATGTGCTCTCCCCTACTATGTATGACTTGTATCGTCATATGTTTTCGCTTGATAATCATGCCAGGTATGGGTTTCAACTTCTGGAGTGGTACTTAAATTCAAGTAGAAAATTGTTGGTTATTCTTAGGTTTTCTGTTGTGATGCTAAAATTCCATGACAAACCAATTTGAAAAGGCAAGAGTTTATTTCTTTACACATCATCATCACATCCCCTCATTTAAGAAAGTCATGGCAGGAACTCAAGGCAGGAACCTGAGAGCAGGAACTGAAGCAGAAGCCATGGCAGAAGCCTGCTTACTGGCTTGTTCTCCATGACTTTTTTAGCCAGCATTTTTATACAATATAGGACCACTTATGTAGGAATGGCAGTGCCCACAGTAACCTGGTCCCTCCCACATCATGAAATGCCCCTATGTGCTTGTCTACAGACAACCTCATTGCAGCATTTTCTCAGTTGAGGTTCTTACTTCCTAAATGAATTTAAGTTGACATAAAATCAACAACACAATGGCACAGATATACTATAGTTTCATAACATTTTCTTGCATTTACACAAGGAAAACTTAATTTTTGAACCCTTTGTCTCAGACAACAAATCCTACAGATACTGGGACCTACTTATCATGCTGTCCAGGGAAGAAGGTAGTGATCTTCTAATATTCAGTCTCCCACCTCTCTCTCTCCATCATATCCAATCCTCTAATCTCATCCCAGCTCTATGTTGTAATATGAGCGATGGGGTGCTTCCCACCACCCGGCCGCCCATATGGCTAGCTTTATACCCAAAATAATTACTCGGAAACTGTATTCTTTTAAACACTGCTTGGCCCATTAGTTTTAACCTCTTATTGGCTGGCTCTTACATACTGATCTAACCCATTTCTAATATTCTGTGTAGCACCACGAGCTGGCTTATTAGGAAAGATTTTAACCTGCGTCTGTCTAGAGTGGGAGAATCATGGTGACTGCCTGACTCAGCTTCTTTCTCCCAGCCTTCTGTTCTGTTTACTCCACCCACATAAGGGTTGGCCCTAAAATGGGCCAAGGCAGTTTCTTTATTAGCCAATGACCTTCCTCCATCAGCTCTACACACCCGTTATATGGATAGTACACCTGTTCTATTAACTTCATTACACCTGTTATATCTCATCCCAGCTATACACACCTGTTATATCCATATTACACCTGTTCTATTATCTTCATTACACCTCTTATATCTCATCCCAGACAGCAGACTGCCAGAAGCAAAGACATGTATTTTGAGATCTGTATTTTGTTTATGCCATCTCAAGTTCACAAGTAAGATATTCACCTTTGCAGGGCAAGGACCAAGAAATTAGCCTAGTGAGACCTGCAGGCCCCAGGCTTTAGAAACAATTAGCATTTCCTTTGTTAGTTAACAATTACAGACCCTCAGTATTTCCTTATTATCTAGGGATGTCTCCAGGCCTGAGTTTCAGCAGACCTGACACACCTCCTCTTCCCCTTGCCCATTTGCTATATAACAGCTTCTGAGGAATAAAAAAATGGCGGCTTGATCAGAAATCCTGTCTTGTCATCGTTTCTCGTGTCTCTTGTTCCTTCCATTCCTCTCCTCCAGGTTTATCAGGGACTCCTGATCATATCCCGCTGGCCAGGATAGCAGATCATTTTTTTTTTTGTTATCACCTTGCTCACCACCACTTCCCTTTGTCTCAGCCTCCAGCACTCACAGGCACTCAGTGGGAACCATAGGAAAAGAACAGTTTAAGACTTGCAGATGGAAATAGAATCAGTAAAGAAAAACAAAGTAGGAAAAGTTGAAAATGAAAAATGTAGGAACTAGAACAGGAACTTCAGATGCAAGTCTTTTTCAACAGCATTAAAGAGATGGAAGTAAAAATCTCAGTCATTGTTGTCAAGGTAGAGGAATGAGATATGTTGATATTGAAAGACCCCCAGAGTTGGGAGACTCTCACTCAAGTCTTGGGATAACATGACCCCCAAGAACTCATGAGAGATGGTCATTGCTGTAATCACATGAGGTTTATTGACAGGAACCAGTGCGCTGGGGCCTAGAATCATCCCACACAGGGGTAGAGGAGTTTGACTCCAAGTAGCTGGGAGAAGGGGTATTTAAGGGAAGAAACCACAACCCAAAGAGGGTAGGGAGGGCATCATTGGAAAATCCAAAAATACCAGTGATAGTCACAAGGGGGTAACTCCCCACTTCTCAAGATTGTTCTCAAAATTATAATCTAACTTTGTGCTTAGCCAGTTCCTAGAACAGAGTCAAGGAACTTTTTAACCTAGATTTTTGGCTCTACTCTTCCCACTAGGGGGTCTGGATTTATCCTGGTCTTTCAGTATAAGAAAATGTTAAGTCTACAAAATCCCAGGTCAAAAAAATAGAGAAAATCTGGTACACCAAGAAAAGAAAAAAATGTATAAATGGGAGAAATAGGAAACAGCGAAGAAACCCAGGTCAAGGGCACAAAAAATTGTTTAAACAAATTCATAAAAGAAAATATTCCCAATCTAAAAGAGGATTTACCTATCATGGTACAAAAAACATACAGAACATCAAATAGACTGAGATAGAGAAGAAGTTTCTTTCATCACATAATAATCAAATATTAAGCTCAAAACAAAGAAAGAATATTAGAAACAGCAAAGAAAAGTTAAAATAACATGAAACATATAATCTTAAACCTGTTAGAATAGTCTTTGGTTTTTCAGTGGGGACTCTAAATGTCAAAAAGGCCTGAACTTACGTTCTACAAACTCTAAGAAACCACACATATCTACCCAGGTGACTATACTCAGTCAAACATTCAATAATAAGAGATGGAAAAAATCTCATAATAAAACAAAATTTGAGCAAAATCTATCTGCAAATTCAGCCAAACAGAATGAGCTAAAAGGCAGACACTTACCCAAAGAGATTAACAATACCCACAAGAACCAACAGGAAAAAATAAGAGCACATCCAAAGCAAATCAAAAGAAGGGAGAAAAATCTATACCACAACAACAAAATAGCAGGAATCAACAACTGAGACTCATTGATAATTTGCATCATCAATGTTTGGTTTTACCCAATAAAAGAACATAGACTTAAGAATGGATGTGTAAAAAGATACATCCTTCTGCTGCATCTAAGAAACACACTTTAAAACCAGTGATAAGCATCCCCTTTGAGTAAAAGTATAGAAAAAGTTATTCCAAGAAAAGAGACCTAAGAAGCAGTCTAGTAAAGTCATTTTAATATCTCGTGAAATAAACATCAAATGAAAACTAGTCAGAAGAAAGACAAAGACAATGTACTCATCAAAGGAAAAATATACCAAGAGGACATGGCAAATATTAACAGCTATACATTGGACCCAAGGGCTCAATTACCCAAGTTTGTAAAAGATGCTCTACTATAGCTTCAATTCATAGCAAATCTCCCACTGTTGGAGAACTGGCTCAGAGGTTAAGAGCACTGTCTGCTCTTCCAAAGGTCCTGAGTTCAATTCTCAGAAACCATGCTCCAGGTTATGATTCTGTAAGATATATGCAATTTTCTATGCTGAAGAGAACAGCTTTGATTATTTCAACATTAAATAGAAATATCAGGAATCGATCACATATTATAAAGGCAATCTATCAGTCTCTCTGTCCCATAATCTTTCTTTCTTTGTTTTTCCTTTTACCCTATCTTTCTCTCTGCTTTCTTGGTTGGATGCTAGCTGTACATAGGTTACACAGTGCCTTTAAAGGCTCAAAGTCAGACTTCGGCAGACTTCAGCTTCAGAAGCAGGATATAGAATGAAAACATAGTCTGCAGTGAAAAGGGAAGAATAAAAATCGAACCTCAGTGGAGCTAGGAAAACAGCCTGGGGGTAAGATCAGAGTTACAGACTTGACTCCAGCTGCAAAAGAAAGAAAACAGGACAAGGTCCAATGAAGGACTAGCCAGACATATGGACATCAGGTTCTACAAGTGGAAATACAAGAAAATGGCAGTGGATTAAGCTATATCAATGAGCGGGATCACCCATGCTGAAATTCTAGGGACAGTCATGTGTTCTCCATCTATCAATCCTTGAAAATTACACAGGGTTACGAACCAGAAGTTTTGTATGAAATCTGTTAGATGATAATTTTATGATCTTCCTTCAATTTAGACAGTTTGTGTCCATGCAGAGCAGAGAGGCAGATCATGTCCAATGCCTGGAGAAACCCATGTTGGTCATTTGAATGTAATTGGCCCCTACAAGCTCACATGGAGTGGCACTATTGGAAGGTGTGGCTTTCTTAGAGAAGGCATGACCTTTTTGGACAAATTATGTCACTGTTGGGTAGGCTTTGAGGTTTCATATATGCCCATACTACACCCAGTGTCTCAGTTTGCTTCCTGCTGCCTTCTGATCAAGATGTAGCTCTCAACATGTCTGCATACACTGCACCAAGTGCCTGCCATGTTGATAATTAACTGAACCTCTGAGCTATGAACAGACACCTCAATTAAATGCTTTCTCTTATAAGAGTTTCCATGGTCATGGCATCTCTTCACAGCAATAGAAAATCCTAACTAAGACAGAAGTTGGTACCATGAACTGAGGTATTGCTCTGATAGGGCTGACCATGTTTCTGTTTGGAGTAACGTGGGCTTTGGTGCTTTGGGTTAAGAAAGCAATAGAATACTTTAAGCACTCTTTAATGGGCCATAGTAGTAAGAGCATGGAAGACAGTGGTGCTATGAGTTATTTGAACTCTCAGAGACTGGTCTGAGAGGATTCAGAAAAGTTTAGAATGATGCCTAGAGATTGTTCTTTTGATATTTTGGTAAAGAATGCAGCTGCATTTTACCATTGTCTGAAGCATCTGCCTGAGTCTAAAGTTAAGAGATTGAATTAATTCCACTGGCAGAAGAAATCCCAAAACTTCTTAGTACAGACTCGGTCCTGTGAATGTGAGAGTTAACACTAATGAAGATTTATAGTAAAAAGGAGCAGGCTGAGGAGGGAAAATTATAAAATGTAAAATTTGAAGGGAAAAGGAACACAGAAAGGGGAATGGAACTACGTCCTGTGTTCAAGTAGATAAACAGATTAAAAATGAAACAAAGGATGTGGTGATCAAGGGACGATTCCACCCAGCTAAGTTTCCAACTTGTGAAAGGGAACTGAAGAGAAGCTTAGTGCTTCCCAGCACTCGGAAGGCAGAGGCTGGCAGATCTCTCATTTTGACGCTGGTCTGTTCTACAGAGTAAGTTCAGGACAACAAAGCATACGGATTGAAAGTAACCATTAGAAAAAAAGTTGGTGAAGATGTAATTAATAAGGGGGTGGTGGGTTCCAGGCCCAGCAAGCAGCAGAACTTGTCAGTTTGGTCACTTGCTTCTTGGTTGAGAGGTAAGGTCAGAAAGAAGAAAGGAGTTATGAAGTGAATCTACTGAGTCAGGCACGTGTCAAGAATGTCCATGATGAAGGCAAAGATAGGTCATTGGGTAAAGCAGCAAAGTTGAAGCCTGGACAGCCTTGGAGACTCCAAGATGTTAGAGATGTCAGAGCTGTAGGATATCTGCTGAGGAGAGCTGCTAACAGTGAGTGGAAACAGCCCAGAAAAAAAAGAAGTATGGTATAGTCAACAAAACTGAACGGAATTGAAGATCTGAAGAAAGTTTGACCTCAGACATGGAGATGTATAGAGTTTAGAAGTTCCCCACAGGGTTTGGTCTTGTTTTGGTTCAGTATTTCCTCACTATGCTTGCTCACTTACCTATGTTTTGGAATGGTAATGTATGTACTGTGCCATTATTTATTGGAATTGGTGATCTGCTTTTTGATTTTGATTTTACTGGGGATTACAGTTAAGAGATTGCATGAATTGCCGAGCAGTAGTGATGCAAGCCTTTAATCCCAGCACTTGGGAGGCAGGGGCAGGCAAATCTCTATGAGTATGAGGGCAGCCTGGTATACAAGAGCTAGTTCCAGAACAGCTAGGGCTGTCACACACACCCACACACAGAGAGAGAGCGAGAAAGAGAGAGAGAGAGAGAGAGAGAGAGAGAGAGAGAGAATATCTCAGAAGGAACTTTAGACTTTTAAACATTATGGAGACTGTGATAAACTGTGGGAACTTTTGAAATTAGACAAAATCCATGTAATATTATGGTGTTGTCATAAGCTTTTCGGGACCAGGGATTGGAATGTGGTGGTAATAAGCTCATAAGTGTGGCACTATTCCAAGGTATAGTTCTGTTAGAATAGGTATGACCTTGTTGGAGAAAGTATTTCACTGTGGGTGTGAGTATGTGGTCTTCCATATGCACATGCCATGCCCAATTGCTAGGTCTACTTCTTGTTTCCTTGTAATCAAGACATAGACAGCACCGTGCCTGCCTGCCTGCTTCCAAGTGAATCACCGTGATGATAATGGTCTGAAGCTCTGAACCTGCTACCTCAAAAAGATGATTTCCTCTACAAGAGTTGCTGTGGTCATGGTGTCTCTTCACAGCAGTAGAAATACAAAAGAAAACACTACCTAACAAAGTAAGCAGATTGTAAGTCAAATAAATAAAGGATTGAGTTCATTCCTTCTGTTGAGTAAGCAGGAGACAAAACAGAATTACAAAGAGAAAAAGCAGATAACTTTCTACACTTCATCTCTTGAGAGGTTCGTCCTGACTTCATTTTTGTCAAAATAACAAGAAATCAATTTCCAAAGTGTAGTGAAGATGGAAACAAAGAATTTAATCAGAGGGCAAGGATGGCATGGCTCCATCACATGACACTAGAAATAAAACTTTTTGTGTAGAGTTGGTGTAGGAGTTCCTTCTGTTTGTGTGTTGCTTTCATTGGTTAATGAATAAAGAAAACTGCTTTGGCATGATAGGGCAGAACTTAGGTAGGCAGAAAACACAGAACTGAATTCTGGGAGGAAAAAAGCAGAGTAAGAGAGAAGCCATGGTTCCTCCAACTGAGACAGATGCCGCCGGTTAGCATCTTTACGGTAAGCTACTGCCACATGGAGATATACATATTAATAGAAATTGATTAAATCAAAATGTGAGAGGTAGCCAATAAGAGGCTAGAGATAATGGGTCAAGCAATGATTTAATTAATACCATTTCTGTGTGATTATTTCAGGCCTAAGCTAGCCAGGTAGCTGTGATGAACAAGTACCCCCCTTACAAGATATAGTACTCTGAAATGACTAAACTTTCTCATTAATACTGTGACAATCAATCACTATTTTATGAGATCTATGGATTCTGATGTGAAATCAGATCAGGGCTGTAGCACTAATAATAAAAACCTGGAGACAGAAATTGAGGTTCAACCTGAAAAGCAAAAAAGCAGGCAACTCACTAAAGAAGTCTTACCTCTACCAAGGCTTGACAGCCACAGACTAAGCAGACTAAGCCTCTCTCTCCTCTCACTTTTATGACCTATACTACTGGGATTAAATATGGGACTCCCTAGTACTCAGATTAAAGGTGTGAGGCACTCTGTCTCTGTCTCCTTTCATCGCCTGATGAAGGTAATATTCAGAGACAGAGACCCACGTTGGAGCACCGGACAGAAATCTCAAGGTCCAAATCAGGACCAGAAGGAGAGAGAGCACGAGCAAGGAACTCAGGACCGCGAGGGGTACACCCACACACTGAGACAATGGGGATGTTCTATCGGGAACTCACCAAGGCCAGCTGGCCTGGGTCTGAAAAAGCATGGGATAAAACCGGACTTGCTGAACATCGCGGACAATGAGGACTACTGAGAACTCAAGAACAATGGCAATGGGTTTTTGATCCTACTGCACGTACTGGCTTTGTGGAAGTCTAGGCAGTTTGGATGCTCACCTTATTAAACCTGGATGGAGGTGGGCGGTCCTTGGACTTCCCACAGGTCAGGGAACCCTGATTGCTCTTCGAGCTGATGGGGGGAGGGGGAGGGAAATGGGAGGCGGTGGCGGGGAGGAGGCAGAAATCCTTAATAAATAAATAAATTTTTAAAAAAAAGGTGTGAGACACCACTACCTGGAATTGCTTGTGCCTTGGTCTTGTGTAGTCCAGGATAACATTGAACTCTCAGAGATGTTTAGTCCTCTGAATCCCTAATCCTGAGGTTGTGGGGGGAGATGTGTACCAACATTATTTGAACTTTAGTGGTTTAGCTATGCCTCTGTTCTTCAGGCAAGATTTATTTATTAAAATATAAAAATATACCTTTGTATTGGTTCTTATGATACAATTATAATAAAGCTTCATCCTCTGAGGCCCACAGAGGTTCCTCACATGGCCTTCATTGCATTGGAAACATCTTATTACAGCATCTCAGGGACCACATCTTTTAAATATATCAGTCTAAGTTGAAAACAAAAGGAATTGAATACTATTGAGTACAGAGATGATGAGGATTGAAAAAACCAAATGTTGATACAGAATTAAAGGTCACAATTCTCGAGGCCATTAAAGAACCCTACATAACTAATCAAAACCAGTCTCCATAACCCAAGAAACCAGAAATCTTCCTGATTCTATCGTTTTCTTTCCCCTTATTTATTATTTCCATTGAGGGTAAAAGGTCTTTGTCGTGGGTTGAATTTGATATATCCTCTCCTGTCATATGCTTGATCCCTTGTGCCCTTAGGCAGTCCTGTTTGAGTAATTAGGGAATTCAGGGATGTGTGGCCTGGCTGGAGGTGGTTGGTCTTTAAAATCCCTGGGAAACTATCAATGCAGTGATAAGAGTTGCCTCACACTCTCCTGTCAGGGCCAGAAGCTGAACCCAACACTTAGCCGATCCTGGCAGTCAGAAAGCATAATACAAGACAACCTCTGCCTCTCGAAGTTGTATTTTGACATAGATTTGGGAGGAGCCATGAAAAGAACTAGAAACGGGTGAAGGATTCTGGCTAGCTGTGATTGGTCCACAGCTTGTATGACCTCACAGGGAGCCACTATGAGGAAAGACAGTCCCCAGCCCATATAAGTAACCAGCTTGGCCTGGACCTTGTCCCTTATACTGCAGTGAAGCTCTTTGTAGGGTACAAAGCAGTGGGACTCAGAATTTTCTTCTGAAACGTTATTTATTAGTAGCCATCTTTGGAATCGAATATCAGTGATCGCCACTGACCTAACACAGTGAGTTTGTTACCTGGCACACTGGGGTGGAGGAGCAGTTGGTGTTGCGGTATACACTTTGGTTTACTGTTTGTAGTTTTAGATTTACTTTCTGCATTTACTTCAGATTTTCTCTTTTTATTACCAACCATTTTCTACTACATGCCCATTTATCTTAGCCATTTTGTACATTGGTTTATTTCTAAACCTAAAGCTTTTGTCAGTACATATTAGCTTTAGAAAATAGTTTGACTATACTATGCACTTGGACCAACTCAATAGCTTTGCTACTTCCCACAGCATTTCATTGGCCTTATGAATTCCCTTATCATTGTAAGACTCATCCTCTGGCACCATCCCACTCATAAAATAAAATAAGAGTTTGGACATCTTGAAGAACGACACATTTCCTAATGGCATCACAGTGTTTAGGACGGGATACCATATGATTCCCATAACTGGGATTTAATAAAAAAAAAAGACTTGAGTTTCATGAATAAAGAAACAAGGAGGTCTGCAGCGGTCAGAGTCACTAGAGAATTTGAGGGTCTAGGTGAAAGCAATATTGACAAAGCCCATGTGTTCACTGTCCAGTGAATAACCACATCACTAACTCGGTTCAGCAGGCAGCTCACTGAGTCTATTCTTGGTGTTACTGCTATTCTCCTTATACTCAAAATGTTCTCATTAAAGTTTGTATGACAGAGATTATAACACCATCACATATCTCTGAATTCCTGGTCTCAACAAGGGGGTGATATCTGGAAAAGTTGTGAAACAGCTGGGTGGTAGAAACCAGAAGGAAAAATTGGGTCATTACAGGAAATGAAACCGAGAACAGCCATGCAAGCATGCTTGAGATCCACCTTCCCAAGTCTCCATTCATGCCTTTCCTCACATGTGCATTGTGAGCCAGAGTATGAGTGTAGGACTTATGGAACCGATGTTTCTTCTCAAAACTTTGGTCACAGCCAGGGAGAAAGAAATGCCATTCTGGGAGAAAGAAGGAGGATAAGTTCTTTGGTTCTGAATAGCAGGAGTGCTTCCTTGCAATGACCTCACTGGATACATTGTGAGGTCTTGCAGTCCCCGCCCATTGAAGGCATTGGCCAGTCTGAGTCTTGTCCTCACACTGCAGAGAAGGTGTTCACTTCTTGGCTTCAGGGAATTTAGATTCAGAATTTGGGTCACATTCACAAGGTTATTATTGATCACTTGGAAACAGACATGTTGATCTGATTAGACCAAAAGAGTTTGTGATTCTTTCCTGAATTGTAGGTTTTTATCTATATTTTTTGAATGGTGTTTGATTTAATTTGTGCTTTCAAATTAGTTTCTTGTTTTAAACCATGCTTAATTTGCATCTTAAATGAGCATGATACTTTGAGATTTTTAAAATATTCTTTTCTGATTTTAAGTATTCCCTATGAGGAGATAATTTCAGAAAGTAAGCCTCACAATGGTGTGCACTGTCAACACCCCTAGTATGATTACATTCTCCAAGCTTTGTGGAGCCCCACATGTCACCTATTCTCTTGATGACCTTCCTGAATAGCCATGTCCCATCCACCACAAAACAAAACCATGCCATCTCAATTAGAGACAACCCACCACACTGCTATGTTCAATGAGGCCTAACACCTTTTAGATCCATGCGTATGAGTTTAAGGAAAAAAACTGAGTATCAGGAGTGAAAAGGTGATGATGTTTATCCTAGTGAGTTCTTAGAGAACTTACAGGCACAGTGAAAAACCCACTGAAGCAGTTCCAACCACAGTAGTCCAGACCCAAGTCCCTAGTCTAAGTCAGCTCAGAGTTCCTGAGTCTGTCATTCTTTTAACTTGGGGCTTAGCTAAGAGTTGAAAAAAGTCCTCAAGGTTGGATGTGAAAGGCCTTACAATTCCTCATGTGCCTGAATGCTTGGTCTCTAGTATGGAGTGCCGATTGGTTTGGGAAGTCATAAATCAATAAAGCACTAGAGTGACAAGAGTTATTAGGTGACTGGATGCAACAAGGGCCTGCCAAAGCCATGGAACCAGCTGCTTCAGCCGCATCTTCCCCAGGCCAACTTCCCCATCTCCTGCATCTGCCATGCCTCCGCTGTACTCAGAAGGCATGAGACAAGAAAGTCCTTATGCCCCTTAAGTTGCTTTCTGTTAAGAAAATGTGCACTGCCATGGTATAAATGATGCAGTCCCTGTTATTAGACAGAGAAACTACCTTGGGTTACTCCTCGCTGTTACTGGTCCAACCTCGACAGTTACATAACTTGTCCTTTGTGAGAAATGATAGGAATTTGTTCCTAAAGGACATTCAGTGGCCTGGGCTTCATCCTGAAGCTGCAGAGAAAGTCATGTTGGATAGAGAGCATTTGTATCTAGCATTGGTCCTGATACACTTGGGATTTCCCAGTCTCACAGACCTTGACATTGGGAGATTTCTTCTCTGTTGCCATGAGTTTCATGTTCTGTGCAATCTTTGAAGTCACGGAGTTACTGCTGGTGTCTGAGACATTGATTTCTGCTTGTGCCCATTTGACTTTTTTTCTAAATTTGGTCCCTTTTCTATAATTTTGTTTGGCCATGGGGTACTATAATTTCTTTGGGGACTTGTTTTATTTCAAACCTTAACTATGAAAAGTAGAAAATATGCCTCAAGACATGTATCCATACATATAGTGAGCAAGGATTGTTTTCATCTGCTGTGTTATATCGCAAAAGCCCCTGGCATGTGCTTACTGCACTCCCCTTTTAAGAATCCACAAACACATCCACGGCTCTACTTAGCCTCGGAACATCTCTGAAACTTGCACAATACATTCGAAGCTGTGTCCATGTGTATTTCAGAAAACAACATTTCATTCGCTGTGGATGAACATGGACTCTTCCCGCTAAACTTGTCTGTTAACTGATGATCAGTTTTTGTGTGGACTAACCCCTTATACTCCTTGCTGAACATACTGAGAACATGAGGTATCTCTAATGTGTTATTGAACAGTGTTGAATAGGGAAACTCATTTCATATGATGGGCAACAAGGACATTATATTATACATTTTGACTGTGTGTATTAGAGTGTGCAAGTAAGTTTGTCTGTGTCGGGGTTTGTGTTTGTGTGTGAGTATGTAAACCCACAAATGTACACGAATTTGTGTGTGTGTGTGTGTGTGTGTGTGTGTGTGTGTGTGTGTGCATTCATTGTTTTGGCATCAGGGTACTTCTGCCATCTTAGAATGTTTTGAACGATCTTTTTTGTCTCAGGTGAGGCAGCTTTTGAGGATCATGATCTCCACTGTATTAAAAGACAGCAGTTATGTTTCTTTATGCAATCTTTGGGCCCGGGCTGTCCTTATACTAAGAGACTTATTCTCTTTCAATCTTGTAGTCATATGTTTCTTAGCACATTTCATGAGCTCCTGAATACATCACCATACCCAGGTGCAGCAGTGGGAGGCAGCTGGTGTTCCATTATTGGTTAGTTCTTGTATTTCTTTTTGTGGGGGCTTTGTGAATTTAGCAATCTCTTTAAGAATTGTCAACACAAAATTTTCTCACAGCTCCTAAAGTTCCTATGGATCTTATCATCTCTTTCCTGTCTCACATTTCAACAATATGTGTCTTCCTTTGGGGGTTCATGTCAAGGGTTGTCAGATTTGTTCATCCTTTCAAAGGACCAGCTCTCTTTGTTTCAACTGCCAAGTTATCTCTAGCTCTGTTCTTTTTTACACTTTCTCATAACAGTTTTGAGGTTGGAATGTTGTGCTTTATTTGTTTGTTTTTTGCATCTTTGACCACTAATATGCATCATTAAGATGCTTGTGAGACTTTTGATTTCTTGACGTACAAACTGATAGTTATAACTTTGTCTCCTAGTGCTGATTTTGCTCTTTTTTATTTCTAGCATCTTGTTGCAGAGCCATTCCCCACCAGAAAAGATGGAGGACATAGCAGATAAATTATTTTGTGTCGATTTCACTGATGACAGTTTACAAGCATGCCGAAAATCAGCTTCGGAGTACTCCATTTCAAGTCTCGTAAACGCAACCTGCTCACTCACTCACATAATGGCCGAAGAGAATTGTGACACAGCTGTGCCAAATAGATTTTATGAGACCTTAGCCAAAAACGACTTATTGTTTCAGAAACATCATATCTACAGGTGGAAAAGCAAATATCATCCACAGGTCTGCTACTCCAGGAGGCTTTCCCATCGCCTCACCCTCCCTCGATTTCCTTTGAGGAGAAGATGGAGTGAGCTGGCCCTGCCAACATTCCTGACAGAACCCGAGGTAAAGAAAGGCCAGGACATAAATGAAAAAACTAGCAAGGGCTTCTCTAAGTCCAGCTCCCCTGATTTATACATCAGATCTTAACTCACCTGCGAATTCTGCCCCACAGGATGCTGATATGAAGGCAGAAAATGCTGCAAAAAAATCATCTGAGTCAGCTAAGATGGAGGACATCACTTATACTAACACAAGGTACATGAGGTATCTCTTATGTGTTCTTAAACAGTGTTGAACAGGGAATCTTATTTCAGATGATGGACATCAAGAACATTACATTATACATTTTGTGAGTGTGTGTAGTAGTGTGTGTGTGTATGTGTGTCTGTGTATCTGTGTTTGTGTGTTTGCACCCTCAAATGTGCATGTGTGTGTATGTGTGCATTCATTGTTTTGGCATCAGGGTACTTCCGCCATCTTAGAATGTTTTTTTCCTTTTTTTTATTGAAAAAAAAATTTCTGCCTCTTCCCAGCCTCTCACTCCTCTCCCCCTCCCCCTCCACTAACACCTCTCCCCCTCTCCCCACTTCTCTCCCCCTCCCTCTCCAGTCTGAAGAGCAATCAGGATTCCCTGCCCTGTGGAAAGTCCAAAGTCCTCCCCCCCTCCATCCTGGTCTAGGAAGGTAAACATACAAACTGGCAAGGCTCCCACAAAGCCAAAACATGAAGTAGGATCAAAACCCAGTGCCATTGTCCTTGGCTTCTCAGCAGCCCTCATTGTCCGCCATATTCAGAGAGTCCGGTTTTATCCCATGCTTTTTCAGTCCCAGTCCAGCTGGCCTTGGTGAGCTCCCAATAGATCAGCCCCACTGTCTCCTCCGTGGGTGGGTGCACCCCTTGTGGTCCTCATTGCTCATGTTCTCCCTCTTTCTGCTCCTCATTGGGACCTTGGAAGCTCAGTCCAGTGCTCCAGTGTGGGTCTCTGTCTCTATCTTTATCCATCGCCAGATGACGGTTCTATGGTGATATGCAAGATATTCATCAGAATGGCTATAGGATAGGATCACTTCAGGTCCCCTATCCACAGCTGCCCAGGGAACTAACTGGGAACCACGCCTTGGGCACCTGGGAGCTCCTCTTGGTCCAAGTCTCTTGCCAACCCTAAGATGGCTCCCTTAATTAAAATATGTGCTTCCCTGCTCCCAATCCAACCTTCTTTTATCTCAATCATCCCGTTTCCCCAAGTTCTCCCCATCCTACCCGTCTCACATTTCTCTCCCCCTCTCCCCTTACCCCACTCCCACCCCACACCCAAGATCCCGATTTTTTGCCTGGCAATCTTGTCTACTTCCCATACCCAGGAGGATAGCTATATGTTTTTCTTTGGGTTCACCTTCTTATCTAGCTTCTTTAAGGTAACAATTATAGACTCACTTGATTGATGGCTTGAACCCAATTATGAGTGAATACATATCTTGTTCATCTTTTTGGGTCTGGGTTACCTCACTCAGGATAGTATTTTCTATTTCCATCCATTTGCATGCAAAATTCAGGAAGTCATTGTTTTTAAGCGCTGAGTAGTACTCTAATGTGTATATATTCCACACTTTCTTCATCCATTCTTCCATTGAAGGACATCTAGGTTGTTTCCAGGTTCTGGCTATTACAAACAGTGCTGCAATGAACATACTTGAACAAATGCCCTTGTCATATGATCGGGCATCTCTTGGGTATTTTAAACGATCTTTTTTGTCTCTGGTGATGCAGCTTGAGGATCATTGATCTCCATTGTTTTTAAAGACAGCAGGTATGTTCCTTTATGCAATCTTTGGTCCTGGGCTGTCCTTATACTAAGAGACTTATTCTCTTTCAATCTTGTACTCATATGGATCTTAGCACATTTCACGAGCTCCTCAATTCATCATCATACCCAGGTGCAGCAGTGGGAAGGCAGCTGGTGGTGCATATTTGGTAACATCTTATATCTCTTATTGTGTCTGGTCCACGAATTTAGCAATCTCTTTCTTTGAGGATTGTCAACACTTTGGAGTACAAGGTTTTGTCTTAGCTCCTAGAGTTCCCATGGATCTTACTCATCTCTTTCCTGTCTCACATTTCAACAATATGTATCTTCCTTTGGGGGTTCATGTCAAGGGTTGTCAGATTTGTTCATCCTTTCAAAGGACCAGCTCTCTTTGTTTCAACTGCCAAGTTATCTCTAGCTCTGTTCTTTTTTACACTTTCTCATAACAGTTTTGAGGTTGGAATGTTGTGCTTTGTTTGTTTGTTTCTTGCATCTTTGACCACTAAGATGCATCATTAAGATGCTTGTGAGACTTTTGATTTCTTGACGTACAAACTGATAGTTATAACTTTGTCTCCTAGTGCTGATTTTGCTCTTTTTTATTTCTAGCATCTTGTTGCAGAGCCATTCCCCACCAGAAAAGATGGAGGACATAGCAGATAAATTATTTTGTGTCGATTTCACTGATGACAGTTTACAAGCATGCCGAAAATCAGCTTCGGAGTACTCCATTTCAAGTCTCGTAAACGCAACCTGCTCACTCACTCACATAATGGCCGAAGAGAATTGTGACACAGCTGTGCCAAATAGATTTTATGAGACCTTAGCCAAAAACGACTTATTGTTTCAGAAACATCATATCTACAGGTGGAAAAGCAAATATCATCCACAGGTCTGCTACTCCAGGAGGCTTTCCCATCGCCTCACCCTCCCTCGATTTCCTTTGAGGAGAAGATGGAGTGAGCTGGCCCTGCCAACATTCCTGACAGAACCCGAGGTAAAGAAAGGCCAGGACATAAATGAAAAAACTAGCAAGGGCTTCTCTAAGTCCAGCTCCCCTGATTTATACATCAGATCTTAACTCATCTGCGAATTCTGCCCCACAGGGTGCTGATATGAAGGCATTAGAGACACCCGAGACAGCAGAAAATGCTGCAAACTTAACATCTGAGGGGACTTCTGAGAAGGCTAAGGTGAAGGCCAACAGAAACCTTTTTCAAAGGTTTTTCTGCTGCCTCTGCATGCCAAAGACAAAAGATACAACATCCAGGTGAGTAACAACAAAGAATGGAATAGCAGTTTTAAGGAAATGGAGTGGGTGAGGCCAGTTAATCACATATGATTTGAGCTGATTTTTTAAAGGCACTTTGCCATGGGCAGGCTTCAGCCATTTACAGGACCCAAACATTAAGGTGTCTGGAACCCCAAAAGGAGCTTTCACACTGAATCCTATTCATGAAGAGTCTAGCATAGTTTTGACAGAAGCAGACAGCAGAGGTTGCTGGCAGGGTTGCGGATGCAGGGAAACTGGAGGGAAAAAAAGACTTTCAAAGGGATAACAGTTTAGGAAGGGAAGAAGAAGTCTGTGGAGAACTCTGGTTCCTCAGATCAGCTTTTTGCTAAGTCTTTCTATGTCAATGTCACTAAAACAGTCCTTTGTTTCTCTCTTTTCAAGGGCTGACGATGCGGCCCTGACCCGGGGTCCCTAAACCCCGGGTCTGTGTTCGGCCTGGTTGGGGCATAACAGCTTCTGGAGCAAGTCAGGCCAGAACATGAAAGGAGGTGTGCCCCAAACCTCTACCTGATAGACAGCTCCAGCCACCAGGGCATGAGCTCTGTACCCCTCCTCTCCTATTGGGTGCAAGGGTGAACTTCATTTGTCCCCAGAAGAAGTAGCTGAACAAAGAATCCTGTCACATCATCCTGGGCGATGACAAGGCATCCATCCCGCTCCGAGTCCACATGAGAAAAGTTAAGTGTCCCAGATGACTCTGGGTCCCCATCTCCTTCTCCCCTCACTTCCATCAACAGAATCAATGAGCACATGTAAAGAAGTGCTTGCACGCTTTCCTCTTAGGTGGTAAGGAGGCACAGGATGAGGAGGGGGAAGGAGGAGTGGGGCAAGTGGGACATGTCAAGGGATAAAAGCAGTGAGAGAGGGCAGAAGAAAGGGCTTGCGTCTGGGTGGGGAAGAGGTGATTTATCCAGAGGAAATTCCATTCCGAGAGCAGAAAAGTAAGGGATGAATGTGTGGGTGGTGACAGGGTCCACAACCAAGAAGGAAAGGAGCAAAATTCCCCTGAAGAGGAGGTTAGGAGCAAATGGTGCATGGGTACCCCGAGAAGACGACCCTGTCTTCCTCATGGGTTCCAGCTTGCTCCAAGCTGCAGCAGGTGAGTGCTGCCTGAGGAATCTGCTCTCGTCCAAAGGTGCTCAGACAGGGTGTGGCTGCAGAGAAGAGAAGCCACATGTTTTCAGGAGCCTCTTCCTCTTTCTGCTTGACCGAGGCTTGGATTGATCTGGTAACATCTGCTTATGTTCAAGCCTTCATCTTTCATGCCCCAAGGTGCTGTTGTCCCACCCAATGATTATTCAGACAGATGTCCCCATGGGGAATTCCTTGACTTTGAGTAAACAGCAAGATAGGTGTTTGTACTGGAAATGGGTAAACAGTGCTTAAAAGGACTGGGAAACATCACTGCCCAGAAAAAGTCAACAAACTTGGAACATCTTTGAGCCCAGAGCCATCATCAGGCTTTAGTTTAGAAGGAAACCTGATTGCCAAGGAGCTGCAGATGACGGCCAGTGCTATTGTGTGCAGCCTTGTTGAGTGAGCTGCCTGCAGTCTTCTGTTCACCATACATATAGGGAGCATCTTCCTGGGTCACCAGGGGCAAGCCAGCTGACATGCTTTTCAGGGGTCTAATCTTGAGATCAGTCAGGTGTAGTGAATTTGTGTCCAATATGCATCTCCTTGTGGTAGATGATGAGTTTCTGTATCGTGGCCTTGATCTACACCAACCATCCCAATTGAGCGCTCTCCTCTGCAGAGGCTGATGGTCCTGTCCTGGTCAATAGGAGTATGGTTCTTTGTGACAGCTTATCAATTGTCTGGAATACACTTCATTGGCTACATCATGTAGATGAAATCTTGACCGAGTCCTATATGGTGCCTTGCTCACCCTAGTCATAATGATAGTCAGTATTAGTATGTCAGTCATCATTTTATTCTAATAATTCCTGCCATTATATGTTACTTGATGTTTTATTATACCCTTGAACATTCTTTGTTTTATTGTTGTGATTATATTGTGCCAAGTATGATTTGTTCAATGATCTAGTCTATTTGGAGTTCTGTATGCTTCTTTTACCTTAATAAGAAGCTCAATCTTTAGGTTATGGAAGTTTTCTTCTATGATTTTATCGGAAACAGTTCCTGTTTCTTTGACCTTGCTTTCTTCTCCTTCTATTCACCTTAATCATGGATTTGGCCTTTACATAATATCCCAATTTTTCTGGTGCTTTGTGCTTGAAGTTTTATTAGATTTAACACTCTTATTGACTGGGAAATCCATTTTCTTCTATCTTGTCTTCAATATCTGAGATTTTTGCTTCCATCTCTTATATTCTGTCAGGAAATCTTCCGTCTAGGGTTCTTGCTCCAGTCTATTTCCAGTTCCCCCTTGGTTCCACTTGTCTTCATTGATTCTTCTTTCATGTGTAGCCTTGACCTGTCTTCTTCATTCAAATCCATTGCTTGTGTTCCAAAGATTTCCATTAACACATTCATTCATGTCCTCCTAAGGTCCTTGACCATTTTCATAATAGCTATTTTGAAGTCCTTGTTCTGTGTGTCAGCTGTTTGCCTTGCTCGGGAACTACTGACGTCCTACTGATGAACTCTAGTGGAGACACGCTGTTGGGGCTGTTTTGATTCTGTCCTCATGCTGACATCCAGACATCTGGGCTTAGAAGGATTTCACTTCCAGTAGTTGATATCTGGTCTTGCCTGTCTGTTGGGTAGGTTTTTCCTCCCTTAGTTTGTGTTGCTCTCTCAGAATTTTTGGAGGGGTGCAGTGGCTGTGGTAGCTTATAGAGAGTGCTCTAAGTCTCTCCCAGGTATGGCCACTGGTGGTTTCAGGTGGGCAGTATTTCTAGTATTGGGAGATTGCAGGAAAGAGTAGGATGAGCTAGACTGGCAAGTGTCTCAGCAGATACACAAGGAGGGAGAAAAGTTTGGTCAGCCATCTGGATCTCTAAAGTCCCCAGGGAGTTGGAGAAAGAGGGTGAAATCAAGTCCCTATCCAGCACGTGGTCTGGTACAGGGTTAGGGATGAGACCGAGTGTTTGAAAATGGAGGACAGAAGGAGAGGGAAGATTGCCTATTTGCTTCCATGGTCAGCATGGCCAGAAGGGCTGCAGTGACAGACTGTCTCCAGTGAAGGTGACCAAGACAAAAGGATGGAATGAAGAGAAGGCTGAGAATGAGGATTTGTTTACTCTCCCAGGAATGGGGACAGAAAAAAAGGAAAGTCCAGAACAGGTGGCCTGCTCTAAAGCTGAGAATAAGACTGGGAACTGGGATTGGAGGATGGGAAGGAGATTGAAGTTCACCTACCTGATTTCCTGCTCAGCACAGCAAGTGTGTCCAGGGACATAGTGTCTCTGGTGTTGCTGGCTGAGACAAAGTGGTGGGAATTGGGTGCAGTGATGTAGGAGAAGAATGATGGATTTGAAATTTGTACATCGACTAGCGAAACATACAGACAGTGAAATGAGTGCAGGAATCTCATAAATGAGTGTCTGATCATGTATGGGGCAGACTATTGTATAGGCAAAAAGTGGAGACTGTAGTGCAGTAAATTCATTTGACAGTTACTGGAATATGTTCCCTTAATAATGAATGCTGTGAGGAACCCCACATATATATCTTCATAGTAAATCACACACCAATGAAATAATCTGATGGTATTCTCTGTGGGAGAGTTAAGAATGTATATTTCCTTTATTTTTGTTAGAGTGTTAAAGATTTCTTCTGGATGTGGCAATCTTTTCGGAAGATCAAAGGATATGATCTAGTAGAATCCAGCTGGATTCTGAGGGCTGTGTGCTGTGGTGACTGATGATCCTGTCAGAGCCCACCCTGTGCTCACTGAGGAGACTCAGCAGTGCTGTCCTCCTGTCCTGTCAGATTAGAGCTCACCCTGTGCTCACTGAGGAGACTCCGCAGTGCTGTCCTCCTGTCCTGTCAGAGCTCACCCTGTGCTCACTGAGGAGACTCAGCAGTGCTGTCCTCCTGTCCTGTCAGATTAGAGCTCACCCTGTGCTCACTGAGGAGACTCGGCAGTGCTGTCCTCCTGTCCTGTCAGAGCCCAGGGTGAAAGGAGTCAGCCAGAGCTAGTGATTACTGCTAGGACTCCCCAAAGCTGAAAGCCTACCTAGCTTCTCCTCAGGCTACCATGGAAGCCGAGCTTTAGCAGCAGGGCTCACAAGGGTCTTGGCAGCCTCAGTGGAAACATACACAAAGGAAGAGCCACATCTCTGCAGGGGTGGGAAAGGAGGCCTGGGACGACCTAGACTCTCCGAGGAGATCTTTGGTCTTGAACTGCTTCTTTCTCAGTATAGGGCAGGGACAGGCCTAGGAGCTTGCTGTCACCCCGGCCATATCTGCGTCTTAAGCACAGATCACTACTACACTTTACCACAGCATCTCATCTACCATCTGTTCGTCTCTATTACTGCAAGGATCCTTTCCCAGTCCATTCCGCCCTCTGCTTCTAGGCTAACATTGCCTGCACCTTGATCATGGAAATCAGTTCCATTGTCCCTAGGGTACAATGAGGCAAAAAAGTCAGATATCTATTCCTCATATCTCCTTGGATACCCTTATGAGTCAATAATAACCAATCCTGTAAGAAATATTAAATGATCATTTTTTTCTTGTCAAATACTATAAAACAAATGCTGTTTTTCCTTCAACCCTGAACACTCCTGAGCCTTTTAGACTTTCTTCCTCCATTCCCAATGTCCCATTCTAAATGCCCACTTCTCTTCAAGTGTTAGACATGTTCTTCCAGACAGATGGAACCAATTTCCTTTCCTTTTTTAAAAAAGAAAATGGAATATCTATACATCCAGTGACCTCCTCTTCTCTCTGCCTTCTTCACTGTTCATAATTCTTTTCCAAACTAGCTAACTGTGCACACACTGTGAAGCTGGACCTCAGTTCATCCGAACAACCACTTTCTTTCCTTTGGTAATGGATAATAGTGTTAACAGGGATAAAAACTACAGCTTACTCTCCAGGTATGCTTGCTCTTCCACTTCTGTGAGCATCTACTCTCCTGATTAGAAGATGCTTTAGTGGGAGTGGTGGTCTCTTTCTTTGTGTTCTCAAGACCACTTCCAACAGACTCCAGCTCTTTCTATGAATCTAAATATGCATGAGGTAATGTAGGCACCGTGCATATCTTTGAGTTGTGGCTTGATAGTGGATCTGGATATTACATTCAAGTCTGGCACAGGTGAGTTTCTCAAGATGACAGAGACAGGAGAAGCAGTGCAGGATACTCAACCTCCTGGGCCTCGATCCCTCTCCACATCTGCAACAGTATTTGTCTACACTACTGCCTTTGTACACAGCTTCTGCTTACAGTATCTTTTATTCGTTCACATTCAATGATTCTAAATGATCATAAAATGCAAATAAAACTGTAGTAGGAGCTTCGGGCTGTGTTCCTGCCACCCTGCTCCCAGCCGCCTGGCTAGCTTATACCCCGAAATAACAACACACAAATTGTATTCTTTTAAACACTGCTTGGCCCATTTATATTAATGTGTCTAGCACCCCAAAGTGCACTTACCAGGAAGATTCTAGCCTACGTCCATCCTGGGTCAGAGCTTCATCGCATCTACCTGGGAGAGGGGAGCATGGCGTCTGTCTGAGGCATCTTACCTCACTTCCTCTTCCTCCCAGCATTCTGTTCTGCTTACTCCACCCACCTACGTTTTAACCGATGAGGGCCAAGCAGTTTCTTTATTTTTTAACCAATGACCTTCCTCCATCATTTTTTCTTTTTTTGTTTAAACAAAAAAAAAGGAAGGCTTTAACTTTAACATAGCGAAATTACATATAACAAAACAGTTATTAAGTAAAAATTATAGTTACAATATTTATATCTATTTTATCTTTTATTATAACTAAGGAAAACTATAACTATAATTAACTAGTTTTTAACTCCATTAAAGACTCTAGAAGGATATAATATTATCTAAGCAAACAAGAAGTCCAAACTCTAGAAATGACAGAGACATCTCGCTGCCTGGACAGTCACCCAAAGTTTTTTTGTACCGTTGGGGCATCCATCTTTAGCCTTTAGGCCCATAGTATCCAGTAGACATTTTTATGAAGCGAGAAATTTTAAAGACAGTTTAGTCATTTTTGTTGTGTCCTGTAGAATGTCTCACAGACTCTTTAATGAGTCAGGAACCTCGAAAGACCATCTCATCTTTAGGCAAGTTTAGTAGTCCTCTCTCTGTGGGTTTTTTTTGTGTCTAGTTTATGTAACAGTCCAGGCAAGAGCAGTTTTTTGTCCAAATGACTATTTAGCTCCATAAGGATCTTTTTTGATGTTTATCTTTTTTTTTTTTGAAGTAGCTGGTGTTATATCATATCTCCCTTTAAATGTAAAAGAACATTTATAACAATATTTGGGAATATGGGCCCAGTTTTTTTTTCTTTATGCATTCTTTTTTTTAATTTATTTATTTATTAAAGATTTCTGTCTCTTCCCCGCCAACGCCTCCCATTTCCCTCCCCCTCCTCCAATTAAGTCCCCCCACAGCCCGAAAAACAATCAGGGTTCCCTGTCCTGTGGGAAGTCCAAGGAACCCCCACCTCCATCCAGGTCTAGTAAGTTGAGCATCCAAACTGCCTAGGCTCCTACAAAGCCAGTGCGTGCAGTAGGATCAAAAACCCATTGCCATTGTTCTTGAGTTCTCAGTAGTCCTCATTGTCTGCTATGTTCACAGAGTCCAGTTTTATCCCAGGCTTTTCCAGACCCAGGCCAGCTGGTCTTGGTGAGTTCCCAGTAGAACATCCCCATTGTCTCAGTGTGAGGGTGCACCCCTCGCGGTCCTGAGTTCCTTGCTCGTGCTCTCTCTCCTTCTGCTCCTGATTTGGACCTTGAGATTTCAGTCCTGTGCTCCAATGTGGGTCTCTGTCTCTGTCTCCTTTCATCACTTGCTGAAGGTTAATATTCAGCAGGGGGCCCAGTTTTTTTTAAACTGTTTTTTGTTGAATGGGGGCGCTGTTATTTAGGTCTTTTATGGTGTTACCTGTGTGTCAGGTTTATCTCAGTTGGCAGTTGAGTGAAGTAATTTTTTGAGGGTGTTTACAGCAACCTTTTAGGAGGGCTTGGTCTATCATACCATTTTGGGATAGAAGTAATTTATAGAGTTTCATCTTCTGTGAAAACAAAAGAAGACTCTTTCCAAAGTATCATATTCTTAGACCCAAATTTTGAAGTCATACCCTTATGATATTTGTTTTGGTTTTATTTGGCAGCCCATATAATGAAATGTCTCTCTGTATTTAGTTCATTTATAGTTAAAAATTTTAAAGAAAACACAATGTACATAATCTAGACTCTGTGAATTTTTATTCTTATGTGGCTTATTTTTATTTTGTCATTTTATTTGTTTTTTCAAGACTTTATCCTTTTTTTAAGCCTATGTACATTTATCCAACATTGTGATTTATAAAGGTCTTTTATGTTTGAAATTTGTTTTATTGTGAATTTGTAATTTTTTTACTATTTAGGAGCATTTTGTTTTGTGCCTTTAAATCATTAAGTGCTTAAGAATCTAAGCTGTGACATTTTTAGGTCAAAAACAGGTACTGTAGGCTTGCCCTGCCCAATCCAACATGGCGGAGCCATTTGTGACTGAATCAGTTGTGCCTCTGAGCTGCAGGGCGATGGGCTGTTTTGGATGTTGGCTTTACTTTTTTTTTATTTTAAAATGGAGGATGTACCATTTTTTACTAGCTTTGGGGCCGCCAGGTAGGAGCCGCATTTAGCACTTTAACTTTGAGACTGAGTGTGTGGCACAGAAACTCTTTTTATCCAAGTTACAGCCAAATCTGACATGCAGAGTACTGCGCAGTCTGAAAACATGTTTCTGTATGGCGGCAGGAATTTGTCATGCTCTTCTGCCTGCCTAAGCCTGATTTTGCCATCTGCCCAGGTGCAGGCGGGGAGCACTGAGCCATTGACACGGTCTCAGAACACTCTCCTTTCGATCCCAAACGGGAACATAAAATCCAGTCCCATAAAAGCCATTGAAATGTTTTAAAGCCAGAGTTTACCTTGTTAGCACAGCCCCAGGAAGCCACGCTTTAAAATGACGCAGCTTTTTTTTTTGTTGCTGTTGTTGAATCAGGAAATCTCTCTATGGCATGCCACCAACAAAGAGTAAAACTCTGTGTTAAACTCTGTTTTGGTTTTTTTGTTTGTTTGTTTGTTTGTTTGTTTAAAATTAAGCTCTCTCAGGTTTTTAAGTGGATTTAGCCCATCACATCTGGATGCCATAAAACAGACATCAAGGTTATGATTGGTTTACTAACCCAAGTACCTCCCATTGAAACTATTGTTTAAAGGGAATCCCATGGAGTTGGCATTGTTCTCTTAAATATAGAAATATCAGCCTGTGTTTGGTGCATTTTACTAACAGAAAATGATTCTGGAAAGCTCTATGCCTGAATACACTCCTGTTTCCACATTATCATGTCTCATGTAGTTAATATATAACTAACCCCTAAGCGGGCCCTCGAACCTACTTCATTTCCTAAGTCACGGTCTACGACTCATCTTGTACCCTGCACCATCTCCTCTTTTTGCAACTCCTGCTTACTGCATCACTGCTGCACCTTCAAGGTCTGTCCCATTTCAGCCTCCCCTGGTTCTCAGCTGTTGGACTGTATCAGCCTTGGGCAAATGCATTCTTCAAGGCCCCTTCTGCGCAAGTTCAGCCCATAACATCTATCAGAGTAGGGTGTCTAATGTCAGAAGAAACAACAGGCAGCATTTTGATAAAGTATCTCTTTGAACACATTAACACATTTGCCTGAAAGCCACACATGACGTCTTAGCATATTGCCTGGTTCTGCCCTCTGCCTGCCAGCTGCAGACCCTGTGTTGGTATTTGATCTGCATTCTAGGCCATGCTGTGTCATCTCCTGTACCGTTTATCAAGGCCTGCTTCATTGCATGAACCCCCTTTCACACACAGCATCCTGAACAAGTGCCTCCTCTTCTAAAACAAAGACAGATCTAATCATCCTTGATCCATTAAAGGCAACAGATTGTTCATATTGTGAGACTCATTGTCTCTGTTCAGGGTTTGTCATCCTCAGCTCCTGGGTGGGTCCCAAGCTCTCCTGTGTTGACTGCCGTGTGCTGTCCCTGTCCACATTCATCAGGAAATGCATCAGCGATGGCTCCATTAGGACACATCGCCATGCTCCCTGTAGTTTTCCTTTCATGCATCTGAAATGGAAGTCTGAAACCCACAGCAGCACTGATATAGTGAACAACTGTGGAAGTGATGGCTGCTCTGGGACTTACAGGAGTGTGCTGAGTCTCTCTCTGGAGTTTCTGCAGGACAGGTGTCCACATGCGGTAACCCTAACAGACATGGGGCCCATGGCTGACTGAGTCCTCCAATTTGTGAGGAATCAGCAGCTGCTCGCTCTCCTGTGGATCTGAAAGAGGTCTTTGCACACAGGCCTGAGTGTTTTACCATCTACTTTATATTCCATGGGAGAAAGTAATTCACTTCACCTGGCTTGCTCTTTCAGGAGCCCACACTGAACCAACCACTAGGAGGAGTTAGTGAGAACTCATTTGCTTGACTAGCACCTCTTCTTCTATGGGGTCCAGATGATGAGATAATGAGACAGACCAGACAGAAGACCCCGGTCTGAGAAGAAGGTGTGCTGTGCCTGCCATGGCTTGGACTCCTCTCCTCTTCATTTTTCCATCTCAATGTACAGGTACGGACAGGCCCAGGAGTCCTGGGGAGAACTTCTAAACTTAGTCAGTCCCTCTGGTTCAGATCCCCAAAATGCTGTACCTCAACTCTGCTGTTCACTGTGGTTTCTGCTTTCGCAGGTTCCTTTTCTTGGACTATATTGACAGAAACACCCTCCTCCTCTGTGCCCTGAGGAGTGACATCGGCATTGGCAATAACAACATTTACTGGTACCAGCAGATGCAGGGGAGCCCTCCCAGGGTTTTCCTGTGCTACTGCAAAGACTCAAACAAGTCACTGGGGCCTAGAATCCCCATTACATTCTCTGGATCCAGAGAAGCCTCAAAAAAATTTTGCAAATTTGCACATCTCTGAACTATAGATGGAGGATGAAACTCAGCACTGCTGTGTTACCTGGAAAAGTAGTGTTTCCCACAGTGATACAGGCAGATGGGGAAGTAGCCATCAATAGTAGCTTCTGCTAAAAAGCAAATCAGTTCTGGTAGAGTGCATGTAGTGGCCACAGGGAAGGGAGCAAGGAGGCTCCGCCAACATCGCCTGCCACAGCACCAGTTCTGAACAGTGCAGAGGCCCATGGTATTGGTTTTGATCACCCAGAAAGATGCCCCCAGCACATGGAGGGCAACTGCGTGCAAGCATCCAGAAGGGTGACTACCACGAGGCACACAAGATGTACTGAATGCTCTTCTTCAGATACATGTCCAGAAACAAACACTCAGAATCCTGAGATCTCAGGTACTCAGGAGTATTTCTCTTCTTCGGTCATGGCCAGCAGAGCAGTCCAGGCTGACCTGACCCTGCCGATCCTCGAATCCCTGGGGAAGGTAACAGTGTATATAGCTGATGAACTGTTAGAGAATTGTAGAGCCAGCTACAGTGTTCACTTTGACGGATCTAAATTCGCAAGAGTAAGTAGTGTTGGTGGCCAGAGCTCTGAAGTGGTCCAGTGGAGGATCTGGAAAACTGGGCCATCCCAGCTTCCACCAGCCCCTCATGCTGTGGGTCTGCAATACTACTGTAAGTCTCAGTATTACTTCCTGCCCCCCACTGAGGGCAAGGGCTGTACAAACATGACGGACAGGTACTCCACTACACAAGGCTTCTGAAGCGGGTGGGTGAGTTCGTGGCCCAGGCTGTGTACAACTGTTTCTCTGTTTGAAAAACAAGAAAGGTGCCCAGGGGGTCTTTACAAGGTGCGCACAGAAGGTCCCGTCCATCAAGGGGACCTTCTTACAATCCTTGCTCAATTTCATCTGGTTTCTGCTGCTGGCTGTGGACAAGCTGACTGTGTTCACAGTGAGCACCACCTGCTTCCCTACATGGGGACCCCATGTACAAAGGGTACCTGGACAGGGGAGCTGCCAAAGCAGACCTCCTCCAGAGAGGGCAACCTGGGAACAAGCTGAGCAGCCTCGTGGGCTCCTCAGAGCAGAAGGATGGGGACAAGTGCTAGGATGGCAGAAGCCTCATCAGCCTGCTCGGAAGCTGCCTGGCAAGAATGGAGATGCCCATGACCACCACCACTGGGACGGATTCAGTGCCAGGATGGCATGAGGCCCCTTACACAGTAGGCTCCTGTTCCGGGGCTGGAGGGGCCTCCTGTGCAGAGTCTGTCCCTATTTATTATGGAGGTCAAGGGCTGTGTGGTAAGGACCAGGAACAAAGCCCAGCTTCTGCTGCCCACCGATGTTCCTCATATCTCCCACAATAAAGCACACGTCCTGCTGCAGCACCCTGTGCCGTCCTTGTCTCTGGTTCCTTGTGGAGGGCTCTAGTGGGACAGGCAGCCTGGTATCAGTAACCTGTATCCCTTCTTGTGTGTTCACTGTTGCCATGGCATGCCAGAGGAGTGGCACTCACTACTGGGGGCCATGTAGGATCCTGAATCCTGCAGATGAGAGCGCTTTTTTGTTTGATTTCTGTTTGGACACAGAGTTGTTTTCTAATCATGATGAGCTTCTCGGAGACAGAATATGCTCGGTGGTGGCCGAGCTCCTTGGAGGTAGAGATCAGTCATTCAAGCTACAGCCCTGCTGGTCCCCATGAGCTCCACGCTGCTGCTCTGCAGATGTTTTAAAGGGTTTAGTAGGTTTTCATATCCTTCATGTTGTAGTATTTTTTTCTGGGTGAGTGATTTTTAGGACTTAATCATTTTAAGAGTCCAGGAGTGAGCAACCAACTCTATTACCACAGATAATGTCCATGCTACCAGTCAGATTATAAAGGGATACACCATATTTTTCACAATTTAAATAAATAAAATTTCTGGATTACAACACTCTAAGCTGCTTGGGAAGGAAGCAGATGTGCCCTATTCTCTATAAACTGGGATTTAAAGGACGGCTTATGTCGTCAGTTGATTAGTTCTCAATTTTTTTCTAAAGGTCTGTTTACGTTTTGGATCTATTGGTTTAATTTCTCTGACCCAGATATATCTAGAATTTACCCCTTTTATTAGGGTTTCCTGGTTCATAGATTTCAGAACTATCTAGCCTTGTGATTTTTTTTTGTTCTTGTTTCCGTTTATTAGTCTAGGAATATACAAAAGTGTGACATGGCACAACAATCTCATGGAAAGAAAACAGAATACACAGGAGGGGGGTGGCTCTCTTCCCTGGCCCAATGCCTCAGGAAGGCACACATGTGAGGCTTGGGTACGGGGCCTCCTGTCCTGGACCCAGTGTGCTACACCGAAAGCCAGGCCCCTTTTTGAACCGAAGAGAGACCCTTCCTCACACCAGACTTGGGGTCAGGAGAGCTCAGGCGGCTTAGAGAACATGTTCCAAGCCACGGCTGAGCTGTGCTGAATCTACGGTGCCAGCCTTCAGAGTAAAACCAGCCAACAGCAGCGAGATAACCCAAGACAGTACCTGTGGGACATCCTTGTCCCTAGCACAGTATATAGGCCAGCATAGGCTCAGATTGGAGAAAAGGGGTAGGGTGAGGAGCAGAGAGGAGACTCCAGATGCTATCTGCCACCTTCCCCAAAGGGGGTCAACTCTGTTCCCTGCATCTTCCCCTTGGCAAGAAGAACCAGACCTTCAGTCACATGTAGGGTGGTGGGAATGGAGATGTTTGCTAAACACGGCTTCTGCCTCTCGAGAATCCCTGGAGAAAAGAGGATTATCTAAGTGGCCAAGTCATAAGGATTGTCCTTCCCCAGTTCAGCAGGGCCAGCTGTCTGTTGTTTGGGGAACCCTAGAGGGGGGTGGATAAGAAACCATCAAGGCCCAGAAATGTCAGCCACCACCTTGTGCAGGACATACTAGATGTGAGAACTTAAAATACTGACTCGCCCATTCTTACAAAAGATCTAACATGGCAATGGTTTAACAAATTATAATTTATTTTAAATAACCCACAGACACCCATGACGCTTCCAAATTTACAGAACAAGATGCACTAGAGAACTTGGTAGAAAAGGATTCGCAGTCGCTCCTTCCAGGAGCTGGACCCCACGGACTGGGTCCAGCACCTCCGTCTCCGGAAGGCTGAATTTGGTCTTGTGATTGTCAAAGAGCTTCACCAGGGCCTTCATGTACATGGCGTGGTACATGTCGATGTCCTTCTGGGTCGGGTACTCCAGCTTGGGGACGGTGATGGGCTCACCCACAACAGTGGTGATAGGCTTGGAGTAGGGCACCAGCCCCCAGGTGTCAGAGGAGAAGAGGCCTCGGCCATGGAAGATGCACGGGGCGAAACCAATATACTTCTGGAACTTCTTCTGGACCCAGCGGCCCCAGGAGCCTTCCTCAAAGATCACCTGCTTGTACACCTCATTCTCTCCAAAGGAATAGGTGGGAACCAGATCAGCTCCATGGCGCAGGGCCAATTTTACAAAGCCCTTGCAGTTCCGCAGAGTGACTGTGTTCTTACCAGGCATGGAACTCAGGGACTCGGCTGCACCTCCCACCACGATGATGATAGCATTGCCACTCCCGTTCTTTGAAAGCAAGTAGTCTATGGTGTCTCGGTTGACAGGGCAGATGCCTCCAGACATCAAGTACTCCCGAAGGACAGGCATCCGGAAGTTGCCAGCCAACTTGGCCAAGTAGGGCCTTATGCCGGGAAACTTCTTGCTAACTTCGGTCACCTCCGTGCTGAAGTTGCAGAAGGCACCCAGGCCCATGATGCCATGGGGATGGTACCCAAAGATATAGTTCCTGGTGGTCAGCAGGTTGTGCGTCTTCACCAGCTGGATGGGAAAGTAGTCTCGGAAATAGCGCCACACGGTCCAGTTCCTCACCCACTGCGATCTCCTGCCACCTTTCTTGGGCGTGTTCCAGTCAAAGGCCAGCCAGGTGAAGTAGAGCACAGCTAACAGCCAGCAGTCGGTGCAGAAGGTGTACATGAGAATAACACTGCAAGCCACTCCTAGCACCAGGAAGGACAGGACCCACTGTAGGACTGAGATGACCTGGAGCTGCTTTTCCACCTTGGACCTGTTGAGCCAGGAGACAGAAAAGATGTCTTGGAGGGCCGAGAGGATGCTGGAGCCAGTGCCCCATCGCCCAGACCCCTCGCGTGACAGGGCAGATCCTCCATTCTTGTTCTCTCTACGGGCAGCTTCGGCCCGATGCTCACCCCGCAGGACTCCGGAGTAGGCGGCAATGAGGGTCTTCATGCTGAAGTCGGTGCACATCACGGCCTTGCAGAAAGCCGCCTCACGCCGCGCCCCTGGCCCATGCCCCGGCCGCCGGGGCCAGAGCTCGGGGAGCTGGGGAGCAGCTCCCAGGCCGAGGCAGGCAACCACTGCCACCCCAGTTAAGCCTAGAAGCCAGCGAAGCGCGGCCACGGCCTAGCCTTGTGATTTTTAAAAAAATTATTTCTTGAGATTATACTTACATCACTTTCCCTTACCCTTAATTCATCCTCCCATGTACCCTGCCTTGTTCTCTTTCAAACCATGGCCTCTTTTCTCACTCCTGCACACATTCATTTATGTACATATATATTTCTACATACATAAACACAACCTGCTCAGACTATATAATCTTTCTTGTATGCATGTTTTTAGGTTTGACCATTGGTTTTGGGTCGCCAATAATAAGTGTGTGCTCCTCATGAGGAAGACTATTTCTCCTACCCTCATCATTCTTTGGTTGAGGTGTTTTCATTTAGGGTTGAGTCTTTGGGTTTTTGCTAGCCCATACATGTTGGTGAGACATTATGGGGAAATGCTTCTGTTATTACTTGGAGGCGCAGTCTCACAGCAAACTCCCTGATTCTCTGTACTACCTGACTCTCTGTCCTCCCTGACTCTCTGTCCCTTACAATCTTTCCACCTTCTCTTACTCAACTTTCACTGGGGTGTGGGAGTGTGGACTACACAACCCTGTGGTTTGATTGATTGTGGTTTTTTGTAGTGGTCTCCATCTGTTGCAAAGGGAAGTTCATTGATGAAGGATGATGACTATAATCAGTGAGTATAAATTCATGTTTATAGTTGTTACAGATTATTCTGGTTTAGCCGCTGTACAGTTTCCTATAATAACCATAATTTCTCTAGGATTGAGTAGTTAGGTAGTTTTCCCCTATAAGGTATGGTATTCCTTTTGACGTATGGGTCTTAAAATCAATTGGAGAGGTTGTGGTTAGCACTAAGCTATGTTTGTCAATAGTGAGTTTGTAGGGTTATCATACCCTGCTGGTTATTGTTGAGAGTTCATAGGTATCAAGCTGGGTTAAGATTGTGTAGGTTGTCTCCTCCCTGTGAAGCTTGCATGACCATGGAAGTTAGACTGCAGAAAGGGAATGTTCAGGTCAGTTCAGTTAACAGGTCTCAGGGATCTTTTTCTGAAGAGTTTGGTGTCTTCATCAATAGGGAATTACACTCTGGGCGGGAACAAAGGGCAACATCACTAGGCTGTATGTTTTAAGAGTCTCTTGAGAGCTCTGACCAACAACTCAAATACAGCTTCTCACATCTGGCACTGGTGCCTTAGCTACGTGGCCTTTGGTTCTCAGGGGAGGACTGCCTTTGCATATGATAAAATCTCACTAACACTATCTCTATACATACTGACTAACATGTATATTTGTGTGTGTGTGTGTGTGTGTGTGTGTGTGTGTGTTTAGATAAATAGTTAATCGTATGATTCTTTGTGGATTTTTGAAACATTCTTATGGTTGATTAACCAACCTCCCTCCTTCTCCTCTTCTCCCCTTCTCTAAGAACCCCATGTTTCACATTTCTGCTACTAGATATCTAGTATTCTATTTTCCTTTGCCCTCCTCTCTGTATTTATCTCCCTCTCCCTCTCTAATCAGCAACCCTTTCTTTATCTCCTTTATGGTCACTCTTACCCTGACATTACCCTCTCTTTGGCTCCCCAACAACCTTCTTGTGAAGGAGACATCCACCCTATCCTGGTAATTAGCTCTATTTTATTTAATAGAACATGTACTCACATGTGAAAGTTTGGACCTAGGAGCCTCCAATAAGAGAAAACATGTAATATATTTTTTCTGTGTCTGTTACCACACTCAGTAGGATCTTTTCTAGTTCCATCCATTTACCTGCAAAGTATGTGATGTCAGTTTTCTTTATAGCTGAGTAGTATTCCATAGAGCACATGGATCACGTTTTCATATCAATTTGTCAGTTGTAGGACCCTTGGTAGTTGTCATTTTCTAGCTATTATGAATAGGGCAGCAATGAGCATGCCTGAGAAAACATCTGTAGAGCATATGATAAGTTCTTTGGGCACATGCCATGGATTGGTATAGCTGGGTCATCTGGTAGATATTTTTTTTTATTTTTTGAGGATTCTCCTCAGTAATTTCCAAGTGACCAAACCCATTTAGAACTCCAACATCAGTGGATGTGTATTTAGTTCTTGGCACTACCATCTTTGTTCTCTATCTTAGTTGGGCCCATTAAGCACTACATACAGCATTTAACCAGTTTTCAAAAGTCCCAAAGTCTTCCACATCAAAAAAGTAAAAGAACAACCAACCAACCAACCAGACCAGACCAAACCAAACCAAGATTACCAGCTTACGTCTGTCAGCAGCTATTAATACCCCACTCTCTGGTACCAACTTCAGTATTGGTTATTTTTCTATTGCTGTGATAAGACCAAGGTAACTCATAGAAGAAAGAATTGGTGGCAGCTGAGATGACTGAGGAAAACCTTGGTGGCTAGGCCTGGGCCTGCTCCCTCAGAATTTCAGGACCTGAGGGGGCCACATGGGCCTGAAGGTGATGATGGAAGCCGAGGCATGGAGGAGCAGAGAGAGGCCGGCTCCAATTCACTGAATAGAAGTTCTTAGGAGTTGGAGCTGTTGGAAAAGCCAAGCCTGCCCTGGTGATACAACTAATTCAGAAACAATTTGTAGAGAGCAGGCCTGAGGCAGCAAACTCCACAAGAGCAGGACTGAGCCAGCAACCTGGGCTGGAGTAGACCTGAGACAGTAAACTCCACAGGAGCAGGTATAGGGGAGCAACCACTGGATGAGTGGATCAGGGCCAGAGACCTCTGCAAGTCTGGGCATAAATCTGGGACCTTCAAGGGAGTATACCTGAGCCAGGACCTCTGCTGATCCAAACGTGAGACTGGGACCTCCAAGGAACTAGGCCTGAGCCAGGACCTCTCTGGGTCTGGCCATGGGTCTGGGACCTTCAAGGGAGGAGGCAGAAACCTGAGACCTCTGCAGGTCCAGGCATAAGTCTGGGACCTCTGAAGGAGTGGACCTGATCCTGGGATCTCTGCAGTTCTAGGCATTGGTCTGGGACCTCCAAGGTAGTAGGCCTGAGCCAGGTCCTCTGTAGGTTCAAGTGCACACAGGTCTGGGACCTCTGTGGGAATAGATCAGAGCCAGAGACCTTTGCAGGACCAACCCCAAGCCAGGGACTTCTGCAGGAGCAGACCCAGATCAAGGACACTTAACAGAAACAGATCTGAGCCAACAACCTAGGCCAGAGCAGTCCTGAGTGAGTGAACCCCACAGGGGCAGGACTGAGACACTGACCTGTACTGGAGTGAACCTGGAAAGGCTGAACTCCACAGGAGCAGGACTGAGCCAGACACCTTGACCAGAGCAGGCCTGAGGCAGTGAATTCAACAGGAACAGGACCGAGGCAGAAACCTAGCTAAGAGCAGGCCTGGGACAGCAAAGAACTCCACAAGAGCAAACTCCACGGGAGTGGTGCACACCCCGGGAGCACTTAGCCACCTCCAGGAACACAGAGTGACCAATGAGTAACTGGAACCATAGCACTGACTGACTGCACCATGAGGAACAACCATCTGAGCCTTGGATCCACTGGAACCTGGAAGATTAATCACCAGAGTCACAGACAGCCCCGACTACACCAATTAGAGGAAAAGATGAGTAGCCAAGGTAAGAACACAGGCAACAAACACAACAAAGAACAACACGACACCAGTAAATCTAGTGACCCTACAACAAGACTTGAACAACCAAGTATCAATGAAGCAGAAGAAAATGACCTAAAAAAATAACTTCAGGAGAATATTTCAGATGCTTAAAGAGGAAATGAGAAATTCCCTCAAAGAAATGGAGGAAAAGACAAACAAAAATTGGAAGGCATCAACAAATCCCTTAAAGAAAACCAAGAAAAACATCTGAAAGGAGCTATTCAAGACTTGAAAACTGAAATAGAGATAATAAAATGAAAGAAAAAATGAAAAAATAGACTTCAAACTAAAATAAATAACTTATAGAAGCAGAAATCGTGAGAAAATGATCCAGAACCGCAAATGCAAGCATAAACAGCAGAATACAAGCAATGGAAGAAACTCAAGTGCTGAAGATACAATAGAGCAAACAGAATCATCAGTCAAAGAAAACATTAAATCTAACAAAAGCTTAACCCACTATATCCAGGAAATGTGGGACACCATGAAAAGACCAAACCTAAGAACAATAGGTATAGAAGGGAAAGTTCAACTCAAAAAGCACATAAAATATATTCAACAAAATCATACTAGAAAACTTTTCCAACCTAAAGAAAGGCATGCCTATAAAGATACAAGAAATTTACAGAAAACCAAATAGACTGAACCAAAAATCTTTCACAACATAATAGTCAAAACACAAAGCATACAGATGAAGAATATTAAGAGCTACAAAGGAAAAGGCCAAGTAACATATAAAGGCAAACCCATCAGAATAATACCTAACTCTGAAAACCAGAAGGTCCTGGACAGATATTATGCAGACACTAAGAGACCACGGATGCCAGTAAGACTACTATACCTAGTGAAACTTTCAATCTCCATAGATGGAGAAAACGATATTCCATAACATAACCAGGTTTAAACAATATGCATCCACACATCAAGTCCTACGGAAAGCTCATGAAGGAAAACTCCAACCCAAGGAAGTTGGCTGCACCCATAAAAACACAGGCAATAGATAATCCCACTCCAGCAAATCCCAAAGAAGGGGAACACATACTACCACCAAAATAAAAGGAGTTAACAATCACTGATCATTAATATCTCTTAATATCAGTGGACTCAGTTCACTTATAAAAAGACACAGGCTAATGGAATGGGTACGAAAACAGGAGTTGACCTGTGGCATACAAGAAACTTCAACTTCAAATACAGATATTACCTCAGAATAAAGGGTTAGGAAAAGATTTTCTAGTCAAATGGACCTAGGAAACAAGTGGACATACATATCTTAATATCTAACAAGATAGACTTCAAACTAAAATTTATCAAAATAGATAGAAAAAATATTTCGTATTCATCACAGGAAAACATCAAGGTGAAGTCTCAATTATGAACATATTTGCCCCACAAACAAGGGCAGCCACATTTGTACAAGAAACATTACTAAAGCTTAAATCTCACATCAAACCCCACATACTAATAGTGGGAGATTTCAACACCCACTCTCAACAATGGACAGGTCTGTAGACAGAAAACTAACAGAGAAATAAGGGAACTAACAGATGTCATGACTCAAATGTACTTAACAGACATCTATAGAACCTTTCAACCAAATACAAAAGAATATACCCTCTTCTCAGCACCTTATGGAAACATCTCTAAAATAGACCACTTACTTGGTCACAAAACAAATCTGAACAGATAGATAAAAATGGGAATAACCGCCTGTATCTTATCAGATCACCATAATGTAAAGTTAAAATTCAATAAAACAAATTACAAAAAGTCTGCAAACTCTTGGAAACCGAATAATGCTCATCTAAAATATCACTAGGTCAAGGAAGAATAAAGAAAGAAACTAAAGACTTCCCAGAATACAATGAAAATTAATGCACAACATACCCAAATTTATGGCACATTATGAAAACAGTGCTAAGAGGAAAGCTCATAGCACTAAATACATACATAAAGAATTTGGAGAAATCTCATACCAGTGACATGATAGCACACCTGAAACATCTAGAACAAAAAGAAGTAAGTGCACCCAGGATGAGTAGATGACAGGAAATAATCAAACTGAGGACTGAAATCAATAAAACAGAAAGTGAACAATATAAAGAATCAAAGAAACAAAAAGTTGGTTCTTCAAGAAAATAAAAAGAATGGGCAAATCCTTATCCAAACCAGCCGAAAGGCAGAGGGAGAATATCCAAATGAACAAACTCAGACATGAAACGGGAACATGACAAGAGACACTGAGGAAATCCGAGAATCCTCAGGTCATACTTCAAAAACATGTACACCACAAAATTGGAAAATTTAAAAGAAATTGACATTTTTGTGGATAGGTGACATATACCAAAATTAAATCAAGATCAAATAAACAATTTAAGCAGACTGATAACCCCTAATGAAGTAGAAGCAGTTATTAAAATCTCCCAACCAAAACAGCCCAGAACCAAATGAATTCAGTGCAGAATTCTCGCAGAATCGCAAAGAAAAGCTAGTACCAATACTCCCCAAAATATTCCACACAATAGAAACAGAAGGAACATTGTCAAACTTCTTTTTTGAAGCTACAGTTATGCGGATACCCAGACCACAGAAAGGTACAACAAAGAAAGAGAATTACATACTAATCTCCCTCATTACCATTGATGCGAAAGTACACAATGAGCCAGGCAGTGGTGGCTCACAACTTTAATCCCAGCACTCAGGAAGCAGACAGGAAGATCTCTGTGAGTTCAAGGCCAGCCTGGTCTACAGAGTGAATTCCAGGATAGGTTCCAAAGGTACAGAGATAACCTGTCTCAAAACAATCAAAATACTCAGGAGAAGTCAAACTTTTGCTATTTGCAGATGATAGGATAGTATACCTAAGTGACCCCAAAAACTCTACCAGGGAGCTCTTACAGCTGATAAATGTAGCAGAATACAAGTTTACTCAAAAAAATCTATAGCCCTCCTATATACAAATAATAAATGGTCTGAGAAATAAATCAGAGAAAAATCACCCTTTACAATAATCTCAAATAAAATATCTTGGGATAATACTAACCAAACAAGATAAGATCTGTATGACAAGACCTTTAAATCTTTAAAGAAAGAACTTAAAGAAGACATCAGAAAATTGAAATATCTCCCATGTTCTTGAATAGGCAGAATCAACATAGTAAAAATGGCAATGTTACCAAAAGCAACCTTCAGATTCAATACAATCCCATCAAAATCCCAACACAATTATTTACAGACTGCAATAGAACAATACTCTACTTTTTATGGAAAAACAAAAAACCCAGGTGTAAGATGATATCTCAAAGTTGTCTTGATTTGCATTTCCCTGATTGCTAAGGAGGTTGAGCATGACCTTAAGTGTCTTTTGGCCATTTGAACTTCTTCTGTTGAGAATTCTCTGTTCAGTTCAGTGCCCCATTTTTTAATTGGGTTAATTAGCATTTTAAAGTTTAGTTTCTTGAGTTCTCTATATATTTTGGAGATCAGACCTTTGTCTGTTGCGGGGTTGGTGAAGATCTTCTCCCAGTCAGTAGGTTGCCTTTGTGTCTTAGTGACAGTGTCCTTTGCTTTACAGAAGCTTCTCAGTTTAAGTAGGTCCCATTTATTCAATGTTGCCCTTAATGTCTGTGCTTCTGGGGTTATACATAGGAAGCGATCTCCTGTGCCCATCTGTTGTAGGGTATTTCCCACTTTCTCTTCTATCAGGTTCAGTGTGTTCGGGCTGATATTGAGGTCTTTAATTTGGACTTGAGTTTTGTGCATGGTGATAGATATGGGTCTATTTTCATTCTTCTACAGGTTGACATCCAGTTGTGCCAGCACCATTTGTTGAAGATGCTTTCTTTCTTCCATTGTATACTTTTAGCTCCTTTATCGAAAATGAGGTGTTCATAGGTTTGTGGGATAAAATCCGGGTCTTCTATATGATTCCATTGGTCGACTTCTCTGTTTTTATGCCAATACCACACTGTTTTCATTACTGTAGCTCTGTAATAGAGTTTGAAGTCAGGGATGGTAATGCCTCCAGAAGTTCCTTTATTGTATAAGATTGTTTTGACTATCCTGGGTTTTTTGTTTTTCCATATAAAGTTGATTATTGTCCTCTCAAGATGAAGTAGAAGCAGTTATTAAAATCTCCCAACCAAAACAGCCCAGAACCAAGATCTTTGATGGGACCCTGATGGGGATTGCATTGAATCTATAAATTGCCTTTGGTAGAATTGCCATTTTTACTATGTTGATCCTCCCAATCCAAGAGCAAGGGGGATCCTTCCATTTTCTGGTATCCTCTTCAATTTCTTTCTTCAATGCCTTAAAGTTCTTGTCAAATAGATCTTTCACTTCCTTGGTTAGAGTTACCCCCAAGATATTTTATGCTGTTTGTGGCTATCGTGAAAGGTGATGCTTCTCTGATTTCCCTCTCTGCTTCCATATTCTTTCCTATTTGGGTGGAATGTTTTATAGATGTCTGTTAAGTCCATTTGATTCATTACCTCCATTAATTCACAATCCATTTATGTTAAAAGTCTTGGAGAGATTAGGGATACAAGGGTCATACCTAAATATAATAAAAGCTATATACAGCAAGCCGACAGCTAACATCAAATTAAACGGAGAGAAACTCAAAGCCATCCCGCTTAACTCAGGAACACGACAAGGATGTCCACTCTCTCCATACCTCTTCAATATAGTGCTTGAAGTTTTAGCAATAGCAATAAGACAATATGAGGGGATCAAGGGGATTCGAATTGGAAAGGAAGAAGTTAAGCTTTCGTTATATGCAGATGATATGATAGTGTACATAAACGACCCCAAAAACTCCACCAAAGAACTTTTACAGCTGATAAACAGCTTTAGTAATGTGGCAGGATACAAGATCAACTCCAAAAAAATCAGTCGCCCTTCTATACACAAAGGATTGATGGCAGCCTTGAGTTTTAGTAATGTTTCTTTTATGTACGTGGGTGCTTTTATATTAGGGGCATAGATATTCAGGATTGAGACTTCATCCTGATGAATTGTTCCTGTTATGAGTATAAAATGTCCCTCTCCATCTCTTCTTATTGATTTAAGTTTGACGTCAACTTTGTTAGAAATTAGTATGGCCACACCTGCTTGTTTCTTAGGTCCATTTGCTTGATAAGCCTTTTCCCAGCCCTTTACTCTGGGTAGGTGCCTGTCTTTGTGGTTGAGGTGTGTTTCTTGTAAACAGCAGAATGTTGGATCCTGTTTTCGTATCCAGTCTCTTAGCCTGTGCCTTTTTATAGGTGAGTTGAGTCCATTGACATTAAGTGATATTAATAACCAGTGGTTGTTAACTCTGGTCACTTTTTTAGTAGTAGGGTTTGTGTGTTTCCCTTCTTTGAGTTGTGCTGGTGAAGGGTCTTTAGATGTTTGAGTTATTTTGGTCATTTGTTGGACTCCTTAGTTTGTGATTTTCCTTCTATTACTTTCTGTAAGGCTGGATTTGTGGCTACGTATTGTTTAAATTTGTTTTTATCCTGGAAAATTTTGTTTTCTCCATTTATAGTGAACTAAAGCTTGGCTGGGTATAGTAGTCTGGGCTTGCATCGATGGTCTCTTAGTTTTTGAAGTACCTCTATCCAGGACCTTCTGGCTTTCATTGTTTCCATAGAGAAGTCAGGTGTAAGTCTGATAGGTTTACCTTTATAAGTAATTTGGCCTTTTTCCTTTGCAGCTCTTAATATTCTTTCTTTTCTGTATGTTTTGTGTTTTGATTATTATATGGAGAGGAGATTTTTTTTTTTGCTCCAGTCTATTCGGTGTTCTGTATGGTTCTTGAACCTTCAAAGGAATATATTTCTTTAGGTTGGGAAAGTTTTCTTCTATAATTTTATTAAATATATTTTCTGGACCGTTGAGCTGTACTTCCTCTCCTTCTTCTATCCCAATTATTCTTAGGTTTGGTCTTTTTATTTTGTCCCAGATTTCCTGAATGTTTTGTGATGGGAATTTGTTGGTTTTGCTGTTTTCTTTGATCAGTGTGTTTATTTTCTCTATGGTATCTTCAGTGTCTGACATTCTTTCTTCTATCTCTTGTAATCTGTTGGTAGTACTTGTCTCTGTAGTTCCTGTTCGTTTACCCAGATTTTCCATCTCCATTCTTCCCTTGGTTTGTGTTTTCTTCATTACTTCCATTTCATTCTTCAAATCTTGAACCGCTTCCCTTACCTGTTTGATTGCTATTTCTTGTTTCTCTTGGATTTCTTGGGTATCTTTGAGCGATTTATTCATTTCCTCTACCTTTTTGTTTGTAATCTCTAATTGTTTATGCAGTTTTTCACCTCCTGTTTAAGGTCTTCTATTATTTTCATATAATTAACTTTTGAGTCGATTTCTTTTAATTCTTCTGGAGTAGAGTGTACAATTCTTCTTATTTCGGGATCCCTGGATTCTGGTGATGTCATGTTGCCTTTCAGGTTGTTGGAGGAATTCTTGCATTGGCGCCTTCCCATCTCTTCCTTCAAATGGAGCCAGGAGAGGCCTGGTGTCTTGGTCCAGTCTTTGCTGTGACTGACTCTCTGGGTGTATCTCTTCAGTGTAGAAGCAGGAACCATCCCGTCCAGATGGAACTCCTCAGCACCAAAACATGGATGCCTGGTAGTCCAATGACCTGCAGACAAAAGGGGGAACTTGGGGGGGCAGGGCAGGAATGAGTAGAACCCAGAAGACCCTGCTGCACAAGCTGAAGGTGTGTGTGCTCCCTTTCAGAGGTCCTTGAGGCCTGCCCGGTAGGCAGGCACTCACCGCTCTGGGTGGGTAGCCTTAGTGTAGGAGCAGAAAACTGTTCCTGAGCAAAGGACCTTGCAGAAAACGCAGGCTTGGGGGGGGGGGGTCGTGTGTAAAAAAGACAGCCCTGCAGAAGGAGCTGGGGGAGGGGGGTTTGTGCTCTCTTCCGGGACAATCCGCCCCTGGATAACACACACTCACCCATCCAGATGGAACTCCTCAGCACCTAAACAGGGCCGCCTGGTAGCCCAATGATCCGGGGACAAAAGGAAGAACGTGGCAGGCAGGGTGGGGTCCAGGAGAGCACAGGAGACCTTGGAGCACAAGCTGAAGGTGCCCGGGCTCCCTTACAGAGGACCTTGAGACCTGCCCAGTAGGCAGGCACTCACGGCTCTGAGTGGGTAGCCTTAGTGTAGGAGCTTGAAACTGTTCTTGAGCACTGGTCCTAGCATACAGCAGGGCAGGGTTGGGGGGGGGGGGCTGGGTCATGCGTAAGAAAGACAGCCCTGCAGAAGGAGCTGGGGGAGGGGGGTTTGTGCTCACTTCCGGGACAATCCACTCCTGGATAGCACACACTCACCCGTCCAGATGGAACTCCTCAGCACCTAAACAGGGCCACACACACACATTTTTAATTATAAGTAAATAGATTCCTCTTTTATACAATGCAGCTCAACCAGTTTCCCCTCCTTCCACTCCTCCCAGCTCCCTCCTCATTTCCCTTCCTCCCCAAGATCCAATTCCCAACCACTTTCTCTTCAGGAAAGAGCATGCTTCCAAGATAGGACAAACAAACAGGACAAAACAAGATACAATATCAAGCCTGGAAAAGACAACCCAATAGGAGGAAAAAAGCCCCAAGAACAGGCGAAAGGGTCAGAGATACATCTGCTCCCACTGTTAACTTGGTATTTATTTGGGACTCATAGCATCCACAACCTGGTGCAGACCTATGCAGGCCCTGTACTTACCGCTTCAGTCTTTGTAAGCCACTGTGAGCCCTGCTTGGTTGATTCAGTGAGCCATATTCTCTTGGTATCCTACATCCCCTCTGACTCCTACATCCCTCGCCCCCTGGATTCTCCAATCTCTAAGAGGAGGGACCTGATGGAGTTCTCCAATTTAGACTTCCTATCTGTGTAGTGTCTGCCTGACTGTAGGCCTCTGTACCCACTCCCATCTGCTCTTGGTGGAAGCCTCTCTGATAATGACTGGATAAGGAACCAATATTAGAGTATAGCAGAATATCATCAGGAACCATTTCATTGTTTAGGGGTTTTATTCGGTTTGGTTTGGTTTTATTTGTTTGTTTGTTTGTCAGTCATGTTTGGTTCTACTCTAAGACTCTGGGCTGTCCAGTCTCCAGTTCCTGGCCATTCAAGCAATGCAGAGCATGGGCGCCCTCTCATGAAGAGAGCCTCCAGTTAAACCAGACATATATGTATTTCTAAATACATAAATACATCCTGCTCAGTCTCTTAACAACATCTGTATGTATGCTTTCAAAGCTGAACATCTGGTACTGATTGGATAAGCAATTGTTGTGCTCTTCCCTGAGGAAAACTATTTCCTCACTATCAGCATTTTTTACTTGCCTGTGATACTTTGTGTAGGGTCAAGGCCTCATGGGATTTCCCCATTCATGTTTGCATAACTTATTGTTGTTGTCCTTGTTCAGCTCATGTTTATACAAACACATTGTTGACAATTTATGTATCTAGCTTCTGACTTTATTAAAAGACACAGTCTCACAGCAAATTTCCTGTTCCTCTGTCTCTTAACAATCTTTCCACCCTCTCTTCTCCAATGTTCCCTGATCCTTAGATGCAGCATTTTTATTGTACATGAAGACTGTAATCTACAACTCTATGGTTTGCTTGACTGCTTTTTCTATAAGGGTCTCCTGCATCTAACGCAAAGAAGTTTCTTTGATGAGAGATGAGGACTATTGTTGCGGGAGGTCCTTCCACTCCTCCAGCCAATAGCTGCTAGAAACCAGCCCATTGGGGCGTGGTCTTTCTCTTTAAAAAAGCGGCCACTTCCCTCCTCTCTCTCTCTTTGCTTCCTGCTCTGTTTCTGGTGACTAGACTCCTTTCTGACTGCGCAGAGGGCTGTTGTCTGGGACGGTGATCTGTAAGTTTTTTCCCCTTTAAAAAATATCACCCTATTAATCATAATTCCAAACTGGTGTGGGATTGTTTGTGACTTGCGCCTTCATCTGGTGTCCAACGTGGGGCTCGAACCCACAACCCTGAGATTAAGAGTCTCATGCTCTACCGACTGAGCTAGCCGGGGGGGGGGGGGGGGGGGGGGGGGGGGGGGGGGGGGGGGGGGGGGGGGGGGGGAGCCGGACTGTGGGAAGAGGCCCGCAGCTCTTACTACAGACTATACTTACCTGTACGTCTAAGGAAAGATAGAGTGTAGTTATGGATTATGCAGCTTAGTAAAGTGATTGTAGGCTGTCCTCCAGGATACCGCATTACACCATCCCTTGGTAGTTGGCTAGGTTTCCTGTACCAGGCTTCCTTCTTGTTGAGTGGGCCTGAAGTCCAATTAGAGAGCTGTTGGTTACTGCTAAGGTGTGCGTGCCACTATTGCATTCCTTGACTTACTGTGCTATGCTGGTCCTTGTGGTTAAGAGGCAACCATTGGTTGCTTCCCTCTTTTGGAAGGTTTCGTGGTTCCTTCTGGTACTGTGTATGAAAGGCAGTATTTAGGTAAGAGGCTTCCTGGTTAGTTCCAGCTCAAAGGCCTCTCTGCCCTGTATCTGAAGTACATGGTGTTCTCAGAAACATAGACTTAGTGTCTGCCTCTGCGGGGAAACCAAAGGCAATAGCAATAATTTATGATTTGAGTCTCTTGAGCAACCCTGACTAGTTTCCTATTCCTGGTGCTGGGGTTTTATTAGGTGGCTGCAGGGGCCATAGAAGTATAAAGCATATGGCAACTGATGATTCAAGTGTCAACCCACCAGACTCTGGTGGAGATAATCCTGTCTACCAAGGCTTACAGGACCACTGACTCTGAAAACCAACTGCCTGTAATTTCTCTCATGGGCCACTTTATTTCTTCCCTAAGAATAGCTTTGGGTGTATTCCTACTGCTTATGTGTTTATCTCATGAAAATATTCCATCTGATAGGCATATATATCTGTGGACAGTCAGGAAGATGACTTTTCAACATTTGTGTGTATAATTTTGATATATAGAAAATATACTAGAATACGCTTCATAACTTCTATTGTCCCATGAGGACTGTAGTCACTGAAAAGCCTGCCTTGTTCCTTTGCACAGACTAACTGCACACAATTAGCTCACTTTCACCTCAGAGCAAGTTCAAACTAGACTAAAGGCTTTTTGTAAATAGATCATGAGTTTAAAACTTTACAGCTATGCACAGGTCAGAGTTGCAGATGTCCAACTGCCAATTCTTCGCTTGCCAGTCTGCTGACAAGAGACCTATGTCTCAAAGTTTGTCACTGGAAACTGTGTCCCCCTCCCAGTCTGGTCACAGTCTTACTCCTGAAACCTTGAAATCCTTGTGTTGCCATGGTAAATCACTCAGCTCCTTATTCACTTACCCTAAGAATGTACTTTTGAGCAATGAGAGGTAACTCTTGCAGTTTTTTTAGTTGCTCCAAGCCTCCTGAAAAGGAAAGTTTTTAGGCTAGAAGAGGAGAAACTAGGAGGAATTAGAATTAGGACAGGAGAATTAGAATAGAGGCAGAACAATAAATAGACATTACTGGAACAGCATGTAGGTGAGCCTTTCCTTCAGATTAACAGCGATTCTAAGTTCCCCTTTCCTCTGCTGGGGCTCTGACCTGAACTCTGGAAGACAGTTTTGGGGAGCAGGCCTCCCAAGCTATCAATAGGTGGCCTTTGGCTCTTGTCCACCAGAAGAGAGAATTTTATTTCAAAAATGTATAAATGTTTATACACAGAATTGCATGTATTATAGATTTTCTAAGGTAAATAGTTAATAGTAAATTTGTTATGATTTTTCCAGACTTCCTTGCTGATATTTTTACCCTCTGCCATCTTCGTGTTTATCTTCTTCATCCTCCCTAATTGAACTTCCCCTGTGTCTTAGTTAGGGTGACTGTTGCTATAGTGAAATATCATGACCAAAGCAACTTGGGGAGGAAAGGTTTATTCAGCTTATGGTTACACAGCACAGTTCCTCATAAAAGGAAGTCAGGCTGGGAGAAGATCTTCACCAACCCCGCGACAGACAAAGGTCTGATCTCCAAAATATATAGAGAACTCAAGAAACTAGACTTTAAAATGCTAATTAACCCAATTAAAAAATGGGGCACTGATCTGAACAGAGAATTCTCAACAGAAGTTCAAATGGCCAAAAGACACTTAAGGTCATGCTCAACTTCCTTAGCAATCAGGGAAATGCAAATCAAAACAACTTTGAGATATCATCTTACACCTGTCAGAATGGCTAAAGTCAAAAACACCAATGATAGCCTTTGCTGGAGAGGCTGTGGAGGAAGGGGTACCCTCATCCATTGCTGGTGGGAATGCAATCTTGTGCAACCACTATGGAAGTCAGTGTTTCGGTTTCTCAGGAAATTCGGGATCAGCCTACCCCTGGACCCAGCAATACCACTCTTGGGAATATACCCAAGAGATGCCCTATCATATGACAAAAGCATTTGTTCAACTATGTTCATAGCAGTATTATTTGTAATAACCAGAACCTGGAAACAACCTAGATGCCCTTCAATGGAAGAATGGATGAAGAAAGTATGGAATATCTACACATTAGAGTACTACGCTGCGGTAAAAAACAATGACTTCTCGAATTTTGCATGCAAATGGATGGAAATAGAAAACACTATCCTGAGTGAGGTATCCCAGACCCAAAAAGATGAACATGGGATATACTCACTCATAATTGGTTTCTAGCCATAAATAAGGGTCACGGAGTCTACAATAGGTGAATCTAAAGAAGCTAAGTAAGAAGGGGAACCCAAGGAAAAACATATAGTTATCCTCTTGGCTAAGGGAAGTAGACAAAATTGCCGGGGAGAAAATTGGGATCCTGGGGGTGGGGTGGGATGGGGGTAAGGGGAGATGGGGAGAGAAAAGGTTAGAAGGGAAGGAGGTCGGGCCTTGGGAAAACAGGAGGATTGGGATAAAGGAAGGTTGAACAGGGGAGCACAGAACCACAATTCTTAGTTAAGGGAGCCACTTTAGGGTTGGCAAGAGACCTGACCCTAGAGGGGCTCCCAGGTGCCCAAGCCGAGGTCCCCAGTTAGTTCCTTGGGCAGCTGAGAATAGGGAACCTGAAATGACCCTATCCTAGATCAATACTGACGAATATCTTGCATATCATCATAGAACCTTCATCTGGTGATGTATGGAGATAGAGACAGAGACCCACACTGGAGCACTGGACTGAGCTCCCAAGGTCCCAATGAGGAGCAGAAGGAGGGAGAACATGAGCAAAGAAGTCGGGACCACGAGGGATGCACCCACCCACTGAGACAGTGGAGCTGATCTATTGGGAGCTCACCAAGACCAGCTGGACTGTGACTGAAAAAGCATGGGATAAAACTGGACTCTCTGAACATGGCGAACAATGAGGGCTGATGAGACGCAAAGGACAATGGCACGGGGTTTTGATCCTACATAATGTGATGGCTTTGTGGGAACCTAGCCAGTTTGGATGTTCACCTTCCTAGATATGGACGGAGGGGGGAGGTCCTAGGTCTTACCACAGGGCAGAAAACCCTGACTGCTCTTTGGACTGGAGAGGGAGGGGGAAAGGAGTGGGGGGGAGGGGGAGAAGGGTGGGAGGAGGGGGTGTAGGGTGGGAGGAGGGGGAGGGAAATGGGAGGCTGGGAGGAGGTGGAAACTTGTTTTTTTTTTTCTCCTTTTCTCAATAAAAAAAAATAAGGAAGTCAGGACAGAAACTCAAGCAATGAAGGGGATCTAGAAACAGGAGCTGATTGCAGAGGGCATGGAGAGGTGCTGCTTACTGGTTTGCTCCTCATTGCTTTCTCAGCATGCTTCTTATAAAAACCCAG